>NC_064618.1:171589547-172839547 GCF_023898315.1 Schistocerca nitens
ATCCCGGGAGAAACTCGGTCGCCAGAGCCTCGTTAGCGTAGCAGGGGATACCACGTGCCGGTGAGGTTGACATTTGTGTGGGAGAGGCTATTGGTGACGCATCCCACACCTTACCCCCCTATATATATTCTGGTTCGTCAATCTGTAGTAATAAAAAAATTATCATATATGAACGAGTAAAACATTCTTACTCTCCTTTTATAGACGGAATTGCTCTTTTTGTCTCAGTTTCGAACACAAAATATTAGGGTGGATAAAATTTAATTCGATTCCTTTTCTCTGAACATATTCAAGCATTTAAATATGTGTTCGCTGCAAAGGACAATTCGTCCTTCAAACTATAACCATTAAATCTTTATAAAAGTTATATTATTAAAGCTATATATATACTCAGAAAGAGTAGGGGTCTTATGTGACTCATATAATGTTAGAGTTTCGAGGGGCACGTATTTTTTGATTTTTTGTCAACGGAGATACTGAAGCAACTACGTTTTTCTAAACGGAACCGTATACTTTTTACAACTGCATTCGACAGCTCTTGAGGAGACAGTTATAGTGAAACCGGTCGTAAAAAAAAAAAAAAATCGAGTAATGTCTTAGAGCGTGAGAGCACGTTGGCCGGTAACGGACGGCATTTCCAGTGCGAACACTGCCAAGCAAATGTCTCGGGCCAAGCTGCATAGTTGTACACCGTAAAGTAGTCCTGCTCTACGAGAATAAAACTTTATTTTCCCTTGAAACAACTTAAAACCTAGATGTAGATTCACCTACGAATGTTATGTATGGAAACACGATATAGGCTAGAATCTAGCATATCACAAAGGGCTTGGGAAAACTATTTCACGTTTTTGTATCCTCCCAGATTCTTAAAAAATAAGTGGGTCTTATACGCTTCAAATATCTAAATGTTAGTAGGAAGATCTGACCTCTCTTTTCCTGTACGTGGCTGTGTGCTTCTTTGAGGTAAAATACATGCAAAAATGGTTCAAATGGCTCTGAGCACTATGGGACTTAACTATTTACGACCCAATTAAAACATTTTTGCAACAAAAATAACTTTACTGCAGATTAAAATTTCATATCCGATACAATATTTCAAAAATTTAAACCACGAAAATGCAAAGTGGCAAAAATACTTAATGTATTTATGACATCGACTTTTTTAATTTTACTAGCTGAGTACACAGCATTGACCAGGTATGTATTTATTCGAGTCTATCTCCTCCTTTCCCCTCTGTCCATCTGTAACAACCCCTCTCTATGTCCACCTCCTCCTGCCTCCTGCGCCTGCCTCCCCCCCCCCCCCCCCATGTATCTCTCTTTCTATCTGCTCCTGCCCCCCTATCCGCCGATCTGCTCCTCCACCCCTCTGCCCATCTTCCCTTCCCTCTCAGTTCATCTTCTCACACCCCTCTCTTTGTCAATATTTTCCTCCCCCTCTGTCAATCTGCACCTCCTCCCTCGGTCATTTGCCCCTTCCCCCTCTGTCCATCTTCTCCTCCCTTCAAAAATGGTTCAAATGGCTCTGAGCACTGTGGGACTTAACATCTTAGGTCATCAGTCCCCTAGAACTTAGAACTACTTAAACCTAACTAACCTAAGGACATCACACAACACCCAGTCATCACGAGGCAGAGAAAAAAAAATACATGCAGTCGGACAACTGTTTCTACCCACACTGCTCTAAATTACATCATATGAGATACATTCGTTGAATTAAACATTTTATTAAAAAGTACTTTGGTGACCACCCGCACTCTGCAAAATAAATATTCTTCTTAACGAAACGTCGTTTCATGTTGAAGGTAGACGCTAAATGACAATGTTATCAGCTACATGCAATATACGCCGTTGACTTATGTGACATTGCAAAGCAATTTCGCAAACATGTAAATGAAATATACAATTTATTATCGATGGTTTGGTAACCACCCAAAACATAAATTTTCTCTTCCAAAAAAAAAAAAACTTTTATCCTTTATTTGAGCATGTGTTGAAACTGTTGACCATGGACTGAAGGGCCCATCTGAAATCGCCATTCTAAACAACGATGGACAGCTGTAAGTACAGTGGATGATATGGTGGAGCATGTACTGGCGATTCGATGACAACCATCGTTTGGCGTAATCAGAGATTCGTCACAGACTGCATCTTTGACTGTTCCCTAATGAAAGAAATCAAAAGTTAAATCGCGGGACCTCGCAGGCCATTTGACAACAGAATTTCGTCATACCCAACGTCTAGGAAAGTTCTCATTCAGTATTTGCGTTGCAATACAGGACGAGTAGCTGGACATACATTGTCGAATATCCAGTGGTACCTCGTTTAGAAGATGCGGCGAACTGTTCGTCAGAAAGAGTGCCTACGAATGTCCATTTCGAAAGCCTGAGATGAACTCTTAAAATTTCCATAAAGAATGGTAAATCATTTTTTTTCGAAAATGATTTCCGAGTTTTCAACAAGCGGAGATACAAACTTCTTACTTAGAAGTGCTGTATTTTGGCAAACGACTAAGAAGCAGTAATGCTCCATTCTCCCTTCATCCTCCAAGGTCATTTTACACTCTTCTTCTCTGTCCGGATTTGAGCTGAAGAAGTGATCAGGAACCGACGAACCTAATATTTTGGGACAACATTATTGTTACCGACAGGGCTTTTGGAATAAAGAGATCTCTGTTCGACAGAGAAGCCAGAATAAGTTTTGGTGGCGAAAATGCAAAAGATACGGCATTATTGAACCTCACACTTTCCCAAATTATGTCATTTAATCAGGCACTTCTCACTTCTTGCAATGTAGCAAGATAATTTTCCGCATTGAAGAACGTCCCAGCAGATAAACGCATGAGCCTAAATGGAAAGAATTTGGATTATTATTTATTTATCATAAGGCATTCAGTGCCAAGAACCTCCAAAGAAGTACTTGGCTCACCTACGATACAGCTCTCTTCATTTAAGCAAAGGCTGAATCTTAAAGGGAACTGGAGTCTTTCAGAAAAGAAAAGCATTTGGAGCGAGTTGTCTGTGGTCTATAGTAAGAGACCAACCCCTGCATTCGCCTAAATTAAAAATGGGAAACAACAGAAAACCATTTACAGTGTCGCTGGTGGATAGATTCAAACCATCTCGCCTCCCGAATCCAGGGACTGCTACTTCAGCGGTCCAGCAAGCAGAACTATCCCAAGTTGTTGAAGAATTTAAAAAGACTGGCTGTTGTATATTGTTTTAAAATAAAATAAAATGTATCACAACAAGAGATTGACTTCCATCATTGCACGTTTTTCCTTCAATTGTGCGTCTTTAGTCATCTGGTAGTGCATGAATGTATACATATTGGAAGATTTAATTGTGCACAGAAGTGATGGATTCACGTATTACAGTAACAAAAGAGCGTAAATAGATTTTCGGTGAAATGGGGACGGAGTGATGCAGAGCGCAGACGGCTCGGACGAATTCAAGCAGCCCACTGAAAAAAGTCTTTTACGAGCGAACGAAGTATAGAACGTGTTGTCATCCCGTACCCCTCCCGTTCTCCACAAACCCCTCACCATAGTTCCGTATCTGAACTGGTTTTCATAACTGAGTACCGCCCAGTTGAAGAGATTGGGCGATATTTTCCTATTTCGGCTGGTAATGATAGAATACTGAACAAATTTTTTGAAGAAATGCAACCATCACATACAGCACAAAAACAATAAACGACAGCACTTAAATAAAATTCAGCTGCAAGTAAGAACCGAGATGGTTAACAAAACAACTGCAACAACTGAACTCAAACAAGACCAACAACTGGTCTTGGGTAAGATAAGGATCCGGCCGCGGTGACCGTGCGGTTCTAGGCGCTCCAGTCCGGAGCCGCGTTGCTGCTACGGTCGGAGGTTCGAATCCTGCCTCGGGCATGGGTGTGTGTGATGTCCTTAGGTTAGTTAGGTTTAAGTAGTTCTAAGTTCTAGGAGACTGATGACCACAGCAGTTGAGTCCCATAGTGCTCAGAGGCATTTGAACCATTTTTGGTAAGATAAGGATGGGCGACAGCCGATAGTACTATGGATGCACAGATGATTTAAATGTATCGTCGGTCTTACTAGCTATCGACAGCGCGTTTACCTCTTTCGACGTATGAGTGAATACCGAAATAACTTTCAATATCATTAGACGGCAACTAGATCGTGTGTAATTTCATTTAGGTGACGGGAGGAATTGCACTGGCTAAGCAAATTGAGGTTCTTTCATTCTCTAGAACAATTATTACATGAACGAGTACAAGACTCTTTTCCTCTTAACGTAGAAACGCTTATAAAAATAAACTCTGGGAGAGGTTTCATCCAATTAAAAACTTGCCTTTGGGTAAGGCGGCGCGCGTAAGCATATTTAATGAAGCCGAAGAGAAAGCCACAAAGGCAGCACAAAGAATTACATTTCCTTAGACGTTCGGTTAATTTCAAAAACCATTGTTTCCAACATCAGCCCGAAATGCGCAGCAAAAAGGACTGTTCTTCATCAAAGGTACAGAACACTTGTAATAAAAAAAATTAACACGGCAAATTTAAAATTATACTAATAATTTCTGCCAGATTTAAGAGCGAGTTAACTGTGTTAATGAAAAACGTTAAATATCAGAAGAAATGTTAACAAGTGGCGCAGCGGCCAACGTTTTTATGCGGAAATGTTTCTGACGTCAAAAGAGGGGACCGTGAAAGGGTTTTAATTACGAGAGGCGCCGCGGACGTGGCAGGGCGCTGCGGTAGCCGTCTGTGGAGTAGCGGATGCATCTGACAGCTGCAAGAACTAACCAGTGCGGCCGGTGGAGCGTGGAAGCAGCTCTGCGGAATTAGAAGCCAGTTGTAATTGTAGCTGTCTGCCACTGGGCTGAAGTACGGAGCTGTGTTAATCTGGAAACGCTCTCAGAGCAGTCGGGGCCACAGGTGTGTACCTCAGGAACACAGACCACCTCCGGTAATGCCAAAAACACAGTAGAACTGTCGGCAGTCACTCTACTGACTATCTCGGCCATCGCATAGCGTGGAAATTAAAGGAAAAGTATTATTATGGTAAGTGCTACCTAAACTAGTCGCTGTTTGGAATGGCAAAAACCAACTGAGAGCACTTATTTAGCTACGACACTGAGTACAGCAGTTAACAGACGGCGGGTACGGTCCTTGTGGGCATCAAAATGCACTACTGGCCATTAAAATCGCTACACCAAGAAGAAATGCAGATGATAAACGAGTATTCATTGGACAAATATATTATACTAGAACTGACATGTGATCATACTTTCCGCAATTTGGGCGCACAGATCCTGAGAAATCAGTACCCAGGACAACCACCTCTGGCCGTTATAACGGCCTTGATACGCCTGGGCATTGAGTCAAACAGAGCTTGGATGGCGTGTAGAGGTACAGCTGACCATGCAGCTTCAACACGATACCACAGTTCATCAAGAGTAGTGACTGGCGTATTGTGACGAGCCTGTTGCTCTGTACCGTTGACCAGACGTTTTCAATTGGTGAGAGATTTGGAGAACGTGCTGCCCAGGGCAGCAGTCGAACATTTTCTGTATCCAGAAAGGCCCGTAGAGGACCTGCAACATGCGGTCGTGCATTATCCAGCTGAAATGTAGGGTTTCGCAGGTATCGAATGAAGGGTAGAGCCACGGTTCGTAACACATCTGAAATGGAACTCCACCGTTCAAAGTGCCGTCAATGAGAACAAGAGGTGACCGAGACGTGTAACCAACGGCTCCCATACCTCACGCCAGGTGATACGCCAGTATGGCGATGACGATACACACTTCCAATGTGCGTTCACTGCGATGTCGCCAAACACGGATGCGACCATCATGATGCTGTAAACAGAACCTGGATTCATCAGAAAAAATGACGTTTTGCCAATACTGCACCCGGGTTCGCCGTTGAGTACACCATCACACGTGCTCCTGTCTGTGATACAGCTTCAAAGGTAACCGCAGCCATGGTCTCTGAACTGATAGTCCATGCTGCTGCAAACGTCGTCGAACTGTTCGTGCAGATGGTTGTTGTCTTGCAAACGTACCCATTTGTCGACTCAGGGATCGAGACGTGGCTGCACGATCCGTTACAGCCATGCGGATAAGATGCCTGTCATCTCGACTGCTAGTAATACGAGGCCTTTGGGATCCAGCACGGCGTTCCGTGTTACCCTCCTGAACCTACCGATTCCATATTCTGCTAAAAGTCATTGGATCTCGAACAACGCGAGCAGCAATATCGCGATACGATAAACCTCAATCGCGATAGGCTACAATCCGACCTTTATCAAAGTCTCCTTACACGAGGCATCACAACAACGTTTCACCAGGCAACGCCGATCAACTGCTGTTTGTGAATGAGAAATCGGTTGGAAACTTTCGTGATGTCAGCACTTTGTAGGTGTCACCACCGGCTCTAAAAAGCTAATCATTTGCATATCACAGCATCTTCTTCGTGTCGTTTAAATTTCACGACTGTAGCACGTCATCTTCGTGGTGTGGCAATTTTAATGGTCAGTAGTGTATTATCCAAGACTGCTTCGAGCCAAAGGCATTTTCGACAATGGCATGAATACGATACGACTCAGAACACTGTTGAAGCAGTGCCAGTGTCTGTCACCAGGAACGAAATTATACGACGACTCGGCTGACAATGGAAAGAAGAGGAGTGAATGACAGGTGCTCGTAGGCTATGTAGCAGACAGTAATAATGGCACAGCCTCGTCTGAATAGGCTCACAGCTGGTTCACAGCAAACAAAAATACCACAGTGTGCCGGACAGAGACTCGAACTCGGGACCTTTGCCTTTCGCGGACAAGTGCTCTACCAACTGAGCTACCCGTCCTCATAGCTTTAATTCCGCCAGTACCGCGTCTCCTTCCTTCCAAACTTCCCAGAAGCTCTCCTGAAGACATTGAAGAACTAGTACTCCTGCAAGAAAGGAGAGCTACTGTGAAGTTTGGGATGTAGGAGACGCGGTACTGGAGGAATTAAAGCTGTGACGACGGGTCGTGAGTCGTGCTTCGGTAGCTCATTGGTATAGCACTTGCCCGCGAAAGCAAAGGTCCCGATTTCGAGTCTCGGTTCGGCACGCAGTTTTTACATGCCAAGAAGTTTCATATCAGCGCACACTCCGCTGCAGAGTGAAAATCTCATTCTAAAAATACCACAACCGCTCGAATTATGCTGTAGGAAACAAATAAGAACGACATTCTTGTTGGAAAAACTTACTTTACAAGTAATTATTGGTTTTATAAGCAACTGGTCTAAATTATATTTGAGTAAAATTGAAAAAATAGTCATGAACAGTTATAAGAAGCGTACAACTGGTGACGAAACCTGGCCAAGGTATATAAAAAACCTATGCAACCGGTTGGCAGATTTTTACATATTTTTCAAAAGTTGTAAGAAGAGAAGCTTTTAGTGGCGGGTGAGACAACGAATGCATTTCCGCAGGCTTCTATTTGGCGTCCTCAACTGCTCCTTACCTTTTGAATGACCACTACCTTATAATGGATAAAGCGATTTTTTCCCGTTTTCCGCATGACATTAACCGAAAATGGCTTTAAGCGCTATGGGACTTAACATCTGAGGTCTTCAGACCCCTAGACGTAGAACTACTTAAACCTAACTAAGGACATCGCACACATCCATACCCGGGGCAGGATTCGAACCTGCGACCGCAGCAGCAGCGCCGGTCCGGACTGAAGCACCTAGAACCACAGCGGCCGGCAACATTAACCGAATTAGAGAGGCACTAACACAGAAAGATGTATAAAATAACAGAATGTATTCAGTTCTGTAGAATGAATAGAATAATACCAATAATTAAGGTAACAAATGGTTCAAATGGCTCTGAGCACTATGGGACTCAACTGCTGAGGTCATTAGTCCCCTAGAACTTAGAACTAGTTAAACCTAACTAACCTAAGGACATCACAAACATCCATGCCCGAGGCAGGATTCGAACCTGCGACCGTAGCGGTCTTGCGGTTCCAGACTGCAGCGCCTTTAACCGCACGGCCACTTCGGCCGGCCCAATTAAGGTAACACATGGAGTCGAAGAATACAGTAGAATCTTCCAGGGTTTCTGGTGTAAATGATTATGAAACTTCAAACTGGAAGAAGAATGACTGAAAGGTTATCGAGTTTTGCAACAGATAGTGTATAAACTGCACGTCGGGAAAAGTCTCAAACAGTAGTTCTGTAAGAAACATGCCAACAAAAAACTTCAGCCACTCCTGCTCTTTGCATTAGTGGCAGTTTGTAAAATAAACAAATCAACATATCAAAAATTTTAGTATACATATACTAATTAACATCACATGATATCCTTTAGAGGGGGAAAAGTCTAAAAATGGTTCAAATGGCTCTGAGCACTATGGGACTTAACATCTATGGTCATCAGTCCCCTAGAACTACTTAAACCTAACTAACCTAAGGACAGCACACAACACCCAGCCATCACGAGGCAGAGAAAATCCCTGACCCCGCCGGGAATCGAACCCGGGAACCCGGGCGTGGGAAGCGAGAACGCTACCGCACGACCACGAGATGCGGGCTGGTAAAAGTCTAAAAGAATTAGCTACACAAAAGGGAGCAATGAGAAAAATATTTAGTTGTTCGCGCAGACATGTCGTAGCAGTCTCTTTACTTAGGTATTCAATCCGCAGTGCAGCATTTACATTACCTAATCAATTTTATCCTGTGGTAAGCTGCTACGGGAGCACACTGCCGAGGTCATCAGTCCCTAGGTTTACACGCAACTTCATCTAACTTAAACTAACTTACGTTAAGGACAACACACACACCCATGCCCGAGGGACGATTCGAACCTCCGATGAGGAGAGCCTCAAGAACCGTAGCAAGGCGCCCAAGTGCGCCCGGCTACCCCGTGCGCCTCACAAACCGAGCATTACTGTTTAAAAAGAATAGTAATGTCCACAGCTGCAATACTAGAAGGACAAGTAACTCTTATTACTGACTATAAAATCTGTGGTATGCAAACAGAAAACTCTTTCTCTTGCCCAATTACGTAAAATGTCTGGCAGGTAGAAATGCAAGGTTCTCGTCGGTTTGCTAAATAAATCCTCCCATTCATTAAAGGTACTTTTAATCCGACGCTGTCAGAATGTGTAGCGCAGTAGAAACTATGTTTACGTTTTTATTATACCGCTATTTCTCTTGGTTCTCCGATTCCGCCTTATAGTCTAAAGAGGCCAAACTTTTGACTTCATCAGTCTCCTAGTAACACCCAAGATAGAAGCAGTGTATACACTCTGGGTATAGAGTAAATCCTGTGTAAAAGTGTGAGAAACTGTTCTAAACATTTGCGTAGCGTGTATCTGTGAAGGAACATAGGAACCAACGCGGTCCACACCTAGCGGGATGTGAGAAACCGCCTAAAATCCACATCCAGTCTCATCGACTCAGAGACACCTCGTCGTTAATCCCCCTGGTGGAATCGATCCGTGGCCCCCTAACTGGGCGGGTGTGTTTCACTTGCCTCCTGAATACTAATTGACCCCAGTATGTTACTTACATGAAATTTTAGTCATTGTACTATTCTGTATTCTATAAATGCCCAGAATGCAGCTATACACGCATAAGCCTCAATTACACAATTCGCGCAAAGTAGATAATTTGTATTCAATTGCTAGGCTTCAACGGCCAGAGTTAGTTGATATAAAACTTATATGGGTATACTAGCCCGTCGTATCATAAAAAATATTGCTGGTGAAACCAATGTTTTAGCCATCAGTGCTTTTTTGCGTGTCCAACTCCGAGAAGTAGACCACTGCAACCGTGGCCAAATCGTTGGTGTCACCAGTAGTAGCTTTTTATTATATGACTCATTCCTATGCCCAAAAAACCTTTATGTCAACTAGGTCATTTCTGTGGGGTCGTGCAAACGATATCTGTAACATATACAATAGATTTCAGTTGACATGAATTAAGTGAACACACAATGTTTAAATGTGTTAGGCTTCAAGCCTCTCAATACTCATACACAGTACTTAATGTTATAAAAAATTCGGAAATTATTTCTATGCCCTATTTGCGTGTACGAGATGAAGTTGAATTATTTATAAACTAATGACTGTGGTAAAAATTAAATTAGTAATTTTTATTGCTTCTGTTATTGTTTCCATTCGACATACTTCGACGTCTTTGTTGGCTCAATAGGAAAACACTCAAGTTTTGGTTTTTAAAAATGTATGTTGAAACAACTTGTTGGAGGGACTTTATCTTTCCCGCAGTGCATTTAATTCTTGTCATAACGTATCACGACAGTTTCAGCATTCGAGTATGTCTGAAACCCAAAATACAACATGACGCAAACAGTACAGTCACTTCGTGCCGACCTCATACCGCAACTCCAACTACTCGACAAAAAAAAAAGGAAAAAAATATACGTCTATTAAAGAAGTTCCTATACATAAAAAATGAGTTACTTATCCATAATATTTTCTTTGAAGCTATTTTTATAGGTTTATAACTCACAATTTTACAGCTGATGACTTCAAATGGAAATAAAATTGAAAAACTAATTTTCAAAGTAAATACAGTATTTAGAAAACAATAACTTTTCTTGAAATATGATAAAATTAAAATTAGATCCGTATTTGAACACGTATTCTGTATAGAAGTATACAAAACTATTTTACTGATGTCATTAAAACTATAAGGAATATGAAATTACAATTTCGGACTTCTCTGTGTCGTGTAGAAAATTTATGGAGTGTACCGAATAATCCATTTTCTTTAATGTATCAACAAGTGTTACACGTAGCGAGAGATGACCTACCGACCAGTTACATTAAGGAGTGCAGGAGGTAAACAAGCTAAAATTCAGACAACATACAGAGAAAGCGATCCAGAAGCTATAAACAGCCTTTTTTTACACTTTGGAGTATCCCTCATTATGTTGACTTGAAATCCGGGATAAAGGTCTATTTTGCATAATTTTTCTCTCTGCTGTCTAATGAAAGTATTTTCTCCACCACTGCAACTTTAGTTAAGAAAATATTTCTTCAGTAAAATCAATAGAAAAATGCTGCACCTTACATAGGCGTCTTCAAAGATTTTGAATTTTCCCTCACAATCACCCCAGTATACGTAATCTTTAACAGTATTTGTTAATAACGGTAAGAATTTTAATTCAAGTTTGGTTTACTGAAGCACAGTGAAATATAGAATAGTATTTCCAATATAAACGTTGCCTCATTGTCTACAGTTCACAGTAGCTCTCTGGATTTTTGTGAGATGTTCTTTATAAAATTCGGGTCAGACGTAACTCAAGAAACTGGTACAACCTGTATAATTAATAAGATTCCATATTAGCTACTCATTCGGATTCTGAAACACATTTGAATACTATAATTGAAAATTCCGCTAGGATGACACTTACCTATCCTCACGATACATAGACCCTCTTTGTTCTCTGACAATCATCAGTGGAGTCACATAGGAATTCAGCTAGCAGCAGAAGGTAGCCAGCAGCTACGTGTAACTCAAGAAACATCAACATTATTTCTAATTTATTGCTTCTCTGTTAACTTAGCTTTGTTAAACTAGAGTAAGAATAAATATTTTATGTCAATAACTCTTCTACGATTTAGTATCACACAGCAAAGTTACAGTCACGCCCTGATTTTCAGTAGGTGCGAGGGCTGTAGGTAAGTTCCAGACACGACAGGGAGTGCATAGAGGCCGGCCGCGGTGGTCTTGCGGTTCTAGGCGCGCAGTCCGGAATCGTGGGACTGCTACGGTCGCAGGTTCGAATCCTGCCTCGGGCATGGATGTGTGTGATGTCCTTAGGTTAGTTAGGTTTAAGTAGTTCTAAGTTCTAGGGGACTGATAACCACAGCAGTTGAGTCCCATAGTGCTCAGAGCCATCTGAACCATTGAAGTGCATAGAGCACACAAAGCCTCAAAGTAGCTGACCACAGCGTCACCACGCGTTTACCTGCGAGCGAGAACACCAGCAGGAAACAGCGTGGTGTGCGACAGACACAAGTGAAAGTCAGCACCGAAGCTGTGGGTGGCACCTAACGTACAAATACTCCAAGGAAGGCTTCGATGCATTGTTAACACGCTGTCTGGTTTTGTCTTTGTCCAGGAGTGATTGGTTCCTGTGCCCGTCATCGAGCAGTACCACCTGGTCTTGTGGCATACGCCTGCAGCGACGAGTCGCAGTCAGCAAGCTGGCACTGACAATACAGTAGAGCAGCCCCATGTCCAAGGAGTCTGTCCAGCCACAGTTGTCTTGCGATCCGGCAACTGGTCGGGCAACGGTGGAGTGCGTAGTCTGGGGGCGTCCTATTCGTGAGACTGTAACGCCGGAAATGCATATCCTCCTATTTCCATCTGTTGTACTATAATTTTTTCCTTGTTTTGTTACCTCAAGATATGACATTTCTGTGTCTTTATACTTTGTAATTGTTTTACTAATTGTATATATATATTTATGCATTTCTGTCGGTGTATAATTGGTTTGTTTTGTGAATATTATTTGTATTTATACGCTGGGTCTGGCCTAGGGAAAACTATGCTATCGAAAGAATACATCGATAGGTCGTGTGGAGAACCAAAGTGTTTAGGATCTTTGGTAGTGTTAACTCTGTCGCGTGGAGCGCGGGCAGAGAGGGAGTTTGGCTGGGGTGGTGCAGTGGAGCAGGTGTGTTGTGACGCTCCCGCGAGTTGCCACGCTTTCGGGGTTTGGCAGCATGTAATTGCGCTCGACTTGCTATGATAGTTTCTGACACGGTGTCGCGGACGGGAAGCATTAGCTGGCACATCAAGAGCCCGTTTCGCCTGGTGACCGTGTCGAGAAGAAGGCGCGCCAACATCCAGCTCCTGCAACAGCGACGGCCGACAATGAGTGACTGTCGCCACCTCCTCGATCGACGGCTTCAAACCTTCAATCAATCAACAAGGAAGACTGGAAGCACGTAAAGTTTCATAACTGTATGGCAGACCTCAGCTTTTAAAATTGTTGCATCACAAAATTACAGCAACTTAGCATGAACCTTTGTTGCTTATTGTCCCAATTGCATTGCCAAGCAAGGTCCCTTCCTTTTCCGAAATGAACCCGAGAGTCGTTAAAATTCAAACGCCAGCATTAAAGTAATACAATTCGATTTCACTGCTTTAATTTCAAAGTTCAGTTAAAGTATTCATAGCTGGCTACAATATTTAGATTATACAACCACAAATTAAGAGTGCGAGTTTTGTTAGCATATTTTAGCTTAGCTGTGACTGCAGCTGAGCTTGGTACGTACTAAATTTTACTATTGTTAATTGTTCAGAATCATTTAATTCAAGTTCAAAGTTAAATCTCTTATTTCTAAATTGCGTAGATTCAAGTAGCTTTTGAAATGATTGTTGAGGTAGCCCAAGATAACCGTATTTTACTGAATTTCGATATGCTTCGGAAACAAAGCTCACTATTAATTTCAGTCACTAAATTAACTTTCAATTTTCGGTTTTATTAATTCTTTTGCTAAATTAAGTCAGAGTGTCGCGAAATTTAGTACTTCTGACAATCTTTCAGTTTTCACACGACACGTGTCAACCTTCAGTTGCAACGCTTTTAGTGCTAATTATATGTGTATTAATCTTTCATTTTCAGTTATTATAGTAATTGTCCATAGGACTGGCGACCGTAATTTCCCCCAAATCTCAAATATCTAACTACCGCTAATTAATTGTTAACGTAACGGCCGCACATTTACTTTCTTTATTAACTTTACCTCTTTTCAAAATTAATTTCCACCAATTTCATTTGCATTTTTCCTTTCATTTAGATGAAACCCTTTCCTCCCTCTTTACCGACAGATTAACTTCGGTGAGGATTGATTTTCCCAAATTCCTATTAGGTACACGCGGTTTAATTTTTCACTGTCATTAAGGTCGATAAGTGAGGGGGAGGTTACAAGACGAGTGGCTTTTGGCTGCTGTCTACATGTGGGACCGGACCCATATGTACAGAGGACGGTTTACTGGCATGGACCGTGGACAACGAAGACTGCATGACGTCATTATACTGAAATCTACATCTAACTCACGTGGCTCCTGGACGAAGGCTTCAGGAAGCCGAGTTTCTGTGATTGCAAGTGTGGTCTACATGTTTTGGGAGGCGACCTCTGGAATACAGTTCAGTTTATTTTAATGGTAGTATTTTCAGTTACAATTTCTTTATTACAAATGTGAGATTTTCCACAGCGTTTGGCTGCACCGAACGATACGTAAGAGGAAGCAGCCTTTCGTTCTTTTAATAACACAAAAAGATTTATGAATACATTTTTGAGATTAAGTCAGTAAATTAACAGTATAAGGTAAATGATGTTGGAATCACCAAGCAGACGCGAATGGTCTTCTACGACGATATCTACTTGTGTCTAAATGTTACGAAGTGAATGATAAAGATCATTATGGTGTATCCCTGCGCTGTAAAAATGCGTACAGAAATTTATAAAATATTAACTGCAAGGCATCTCTCTCTCCAGTTCAGTTTCATAATTTGGTTTTATGTAGTTTTCTCAAAGATGAAGTACAAACGGATATTTGGACCCTCGTTTTTAAAAGCGAGAATATTAAACCAAACGACCACAAAATGCTATGCAACAAAAGTTTTTCGCCTGAATGCTTTGACGCTGAGGCCTTTGGAATCGGAAGGAAACTGAAGGTAGATCTTGTCTACTTCAAAAAATAATGTATAAGATGCATTTTATACGTGCTTTTATTGATGTGACCGTAAAGAAAGTCATGCACTAGTTTCAGTCGCTTGAATGTATAACTTCATTCCATCTGTGCTGACCTAAACATGGTAAAACATAAACAAGTACTCTGTGTAAAAAACAGACCTTATGAGCAATTTTTTGTATGTAAAAGCATAACAAAACGTTTCACACGTATTGTTCAAGAATCGTTCAATACACATGTGGAAGTGGTGAACTAAAAGACTGACAGTACAACAAAACATGTATTCACTAACGAACTGTAATTATGTCCCTTGCAAACAAAATGTCAGTACGTTTTATCAGAAACTTAAGAGAAATTAGTATAAAGTGACACTACAATTAGATGAGTTGTTAAAATAAAAGCTTGATTTCGTAAACAAAGGAGGAAAACTGTAAATGCACATCTCCACCTTGCACATAATGACAGGAACTTGGCTTTTTGTGCGGAGTCAGGTGACTTAGATGTTGGTTTCACAAGTCAACATGGCAGAACTAGGGTCATGCACGATTTATGTTGTCTATGGTCTATGGTTGCTGGAGTGTGTCAGAGACAATGCGGAATATGGCGGAAGGGAGGAGCAACCGAGTGGTGTGTGTGCGTGTGTGTGTGTATGTGTGTGTGTGTGTTCATACAGGGGCCAGCAGAATTCTTGTGAAACCTGCCCTCTATACGTCCGACTGGGCACTAGTGGATGTGGGCAGTAGTTCTATGAGAAGATGTCCATGCCCTTGTACTGTTGTTAAATGATTTTGTGTGTGGTTGCTAGGGCAGGTTATGAGTGTATGGGATAATATTATTTCAGGGAGATTTTGCAGCGGCACTGAATTAAACTGCACACTTGTGATTTTGGGATATATATGCATCTGAGAGCAAATATTGTTTTGGCATTAATTATTGTATACTGTTCCTTGCTTATTTCATCGGCCATTTTGAAGTAGTTGAAAGTCAATGGTCTAGGGGTAACGTCAGTAGGAGGGCAAAGTTCGTTCTTGCACATTTTGGATATCAAATTGACATGCAAATTAATTAAATTGTTGTGAGAGCTGATTGATTTATGACGTTATCCTATTGTTCTACTGAGTGGTTTCTCGTGTAAAACCCACCCATGCTCAACCTAGGGGTCCCTTAATCTATTGTTATGTTAACTGATTGCTGAAGGTTGATTTATTACCCCCTGGGGATCACCTATACATCTGAGAAAAACCCCACCCTCCCCTTCCTCCTTCTCCTCCCCATATCCACTCATAAATGGGACACTTGTTTAGTTGTGAGCCACTTGACGCCTCCTGACCATCCTCTCCCCCACTTCCCCACCCCCACCCCACCAGGAAATTGTCCCTGCTGAGCTGCTGGAGAGGGAGGCTCTCATGACACAAACTTGAAATCAGTGACAAAAATAATATACTATTTAATTCAATTTGCATATTCTTTATTTGGTCAGTTTTCTGGGTACAGGACCGCTTCCCTTCTCTCCCGCACTTTCCGTGATGTAATAACTATTAAGTACCACCGAACGTGGAATAGAAGTCGGCGTAAGCGTCCTTTGATATTTCATACTCGGGAAACTGTCTCCACTCTCTCTCTCTCTCTCTCTCTCTCTCTCTCTCTCTCTCTCTTTCTGCTTCCTGCTGTAACATTTGCGCCTGGACTGTGGACCAAGGTATCATGCCTACCCACCCAAGGGACTTCTATTTGTTCTTGCAGCCCCAAACAAAGCATCACATGGTGGGATTCCTTTGATTGAGAAATTCCAGATCCAGTTTCTCTGTCTCTCTCAAGTGACTTACTTCCTCTTTGTGTTTGGATTAGCATATCCAAACAAGCAGATAGAGGTTTCCATATCTCCTGAGAAAACAGCGTTCCTATTGGTTAATGCTGAGGACAAAGGGAGAGCTGGCAAAATTGTGATACCAAAATGGTGGGAAATAGTCCATTCACACTATCTTATCAAATTAATTGTTTGATAATTTACAGGGGTCAAATAGATCACTTAAAACACCGCCTTATGATGATTATTCTTTGTAATAAAATTTATTTTCAGTGTTTGAGAATCACACGCAAACATTTTGCAAATCAAGAAAATAAATCTCGCCACAAACAGATCATAGCGTCAAATACATCCAAGGTATGTGCTGACATATGGCAACACAAGCATCCTCCCCCAGCACAACGTTTCCACCTTACACTAAACATATCTGGTGAAAAAAACGTCCAGTCACACAGACTCTTGATTGGAAGTGCATGCCATCATCCAGCTACTGGGTAGCCACTCTTGCACCCACTCTTGCACCGACTGGGAGAGACTTACACCCATGCTGAATACATTGTCCACTATGCATGTGCCTCCAGCACCCACACACTGCCCGCACTAGGTGCTCAGACGTTGGAAAGATTGTCACCATGGCCGCCAAGCAGTCAACCAATCAATTATTTATGTGGGGAGGAATAATAGTCAGTGCTAACACTCATCATATTGAATCTTCTCACGCAGCATAGATGTCCCCTTCTGTTGCCGTTCAGTTAGCATACTGGTTACTTTGCTTTTCAGCCATCCAGAGTGCGACTCCACCAGGACTTTTCTGCATGGCTATGGGCGATAGCCGTTTCACAAATCACTTACCTCACAAAAATCTTCGTTACTCGAACTACTGCAATACAGCGAGCGCCACTACTGCCAGCTAAATAAAAGATTCAAACTACGGAAGGCACTAACTCCTGATAGGCACAGTTAGCAAATGAAAGATTTTAATAGAGAACAAACAATGTATTTACCGTAATAGTGTTGAAAAATCATAATATACATAGCAGTTCATGACATCCAGTCTTACAAATTTCAAAACTCCGCCATTCTTCGTTAATAACCGTTTGTCACAGACTGAGCAGCGGCTTCTGGTCGACAAAAGCCTCGTACTTACTCCTTCTGCTGGCCGCAGGAAGTACGGCTTGGATGTATAGATCTAACTGCAGTTCGACTCCTGACATAGACTCTCCACAGTTGAAAAAATCCACTTTTACCCAATGCATGACAGGGATGTTGTTGCCGATACACTTCAAATTTCTCACATGAGGTGTAGATTTCTCCATTTTTTGTGAGCTATATTCGAAGGCAGAAGTAATCGGAGCATAGAAGCATTTTTAAATCGTTAAAGTGTCGTTACTTGTTGTGAAAATCCTATACAAAAGTATGACATAGGTTATATCTCTTCTAAGTATTTTCTCATCAGGTAGAAAAATCTGTTCTTATCAGCTTAATATCTGTTACATCCTGCATCACAGAACTAGAATATAAAAACTCATTTTTGCTTAATAGCAGACTGTTAAGAGCATCTTCTATCTCTTTCAAAGAAAGCCTCTTCATTTTCGAAGTCTCTTAAAGTTGCCGAATGCCTCATCACCTACGGGTTTTCTTAAGGTAACAGCACAGAGAAGATGTAAATATCACGTTAATACTATGTATTGAAACGTCCCCTTAGAAAAATTATACATGACTGTGCTTGAACTGACACACAATATTTTTAGCGCAACGCTATCTGACTTTCAAAAATCCCTACAAAAGAATGGCCCTGACAAACATTAACCTATACGTTTCACAAATCACTTACCTCACAAAAATCTTCGTTACTCGAACTACTGCAATACAGCGAGCGCCACTACTGCCAGCTAAATAAAAGATTCAAACTACGGAAGGCACTAACTACTGATAGGCATAGTTAGCAAATGAAAGATTTTAATAGAGAACAATGTATTTACCTTTATAGTGTTGAAAAATCATAATATACATAGCAGTTCATGACATCCAGTCCTACAAATTTCAAAACTCTGCCATCTCTCTCCCCACATCCACGACTGCTGGCGGCTCACCTCCAATTGCGCAACGCTATGCACTGTTAACATCCAGCTGCCCAACACTACAATGGCAGACAACAATGCAAACTAGCCACAGACTGCGTACAGCACAGCCAGTGATTTTCATACAGAGCGCTACGTGGCGTTACCAATAAGAAAACAGAAACAGCCTACTTACATAGCCCCCATGCTCCCCACAAAAAATTTTACAATTTGTTTTGGGCAGTGGCCAATAGTGATTTGATAAAATTTTTCATAATTACAATAACAAAGAAATCAAATGCACACACATATTGATACAATGTTGGTCAAAAGCTAAAATTTTCTCGCAGTCCATAAAGACAGTCCTGATCGTTCATCACAGTAAAATAGTAGTGTTTTTCTCAAAGTCTGAGCAGTAGAAGAAAATGCACACGGAAGTAGTGGATTTCCATTCAGTCTTGAAGAAGTAGTGTTGTCCTTAAAAAAAAAAATGGCTCTGAGCACTACGGGACTTAACAGCTGAGGTCATCAGTCCCCTAGAACTTAGAACTACTTAAACCTAACCAACCTAAGGACATCACACACATCCATGCCCGAGGCAGGATTCGAACCTGCGACCGTAGCGGTCTCGCGATTCCAAACTGACGCGCCTAGATCCGCACGGCCACACCGGCCGGCGCAGTGTTGTCATTCCAGCGGAAAGACAGTGCTGACTCTTGATATGCAGACAGGTAATGGGCCACAACAGAGCAAACCCACAGCACAGTCAGTCGAAGTTTTGAAGAATATTGGTAGGTAGGTCATCACAGAGCAGACCACTGTAGCCTTGTTAGAGATTACGGTATTGGTGGGCCACCAGAGGTGCAGACCCACTGCAGTCCTTGTAGAAATAATGGTATTGATGGATCATCAAAGGTGTAGACCCACTGTAGTCCTTGTAGAGATGGCCAGCAGCCATCTGCTGCGACTGTGCATGTGCACAATCACCATCGAAGAGTCCATAACCACCACTCACAAAGTTTTTGCAATTGTCCTTAGACCCAGCAATGCTGTTATCCAGTCCCTTGCCGAATTATTAACACACGTGCAAACACTAACACTCCCTACTTTTCACATATTGTCCATATACTGTGACCAACAGAAACGTGTGCAGTGTAATGTAACTTACAAGTTACTTAATTTGATGAACTGGTGTCAAATACAATTTTATAACATAAGAATACAATTAAAAAGGTACAAAATACATCATTAAAGAACATAACAATACAGATAACATTTGTAGTACAGGCTGTACAAAAGAATCGAAATAACATATACGTCAGTGTTACAGGAATTATGACATAAGTTCATACATAAAAGATCAGAATAACTTTTGAAACATCAACTTCACACATGAGCATTAGGACAAAACAGAATAAATAATGTCTAAACATCCTTACAAAGACAATAACATATTATTAGAAAAATTCCACAACATATCTCATATCAGCTAAACACATAAAGACAGGAAAAAGACAAATATACAAGAGTACACAAACACATAGCAGAATAACACAAGAGGAAAGGACAGGGTTTGTTTTCAGTGTAACATTTGGTACTGCAGTATTTTCCAAACAAAACCTTTTTTTTTCTTGGAGATGTCCCTTCGTTCATCATTATTCCCAAAAAGTCCTATCCAAACATGCTTTCTGTATTTTGTTCACATCCTCTTTCAAAAATAGTTTTTCCCCACTGTACAGTACTTTTTTTTTGCCAAACCATTTTCTTGTAGCTTTTCAATGCATTTCTTCCAATTCATTATAGTTAGTTTCTTATATAGTCTACCCCCTCTTAAGCTAACTTAAATCTACTGAGCTCAGATATATATACCAAGGGACGAGGCAATGCAGCAGCACATAACAAATTAATACAAACAGCAATAAAAAAATGGAAACTGTCAAAGCAAGCTACAGTAAATCTAAATTACCAAGCAAATGCAACATTACAACTAATATGAGCCAATGTGCAGCAACAAGGAAAATAAATCAGTAGTAAAACTGGCTTAACAGAGTAATACAAAGTGAAATTTAGTAGCACTATGCCTGGCAAACAGCAGCAGAAAATGCAATAACTTATATCTAAACATGACAAAGCTCAAGCAGAAAAATATTACAGTAAAGACAACAATGCAGATAAGGGAAATGTCTATTCACATCTTAATGTCTATGTCATTAAAGTGGTGCACCACAAAAACTTATTCTATGAAATAAATTACCAAGTACTTGAAAAGAAAATTATGTATGCAGTTCCTGTGAAGGAAAATGTCTTTGTGCGCCCTCATTTTTTGGGAAGTGTATTACAAAATTAGTATTTACTGGATCTGTAGACAGAAAATATTTATATTAGTACATCTATAAAATTCTATTTTAACCAATGCTGCAGTGCAGCTAGAAACTAGATATTAAACAAAATGAGCAAATCTCTCAACTAGAAAGACAATAGATGTAAAATGTTTCTCATCATTTCATTAGGCATTCTAGTAAATATCATAAATTAAGAGCTCCACAGTGTAATTATATGTTTTCAAGTTTGAGCATGTTGTAATTGCGATGCTTTCTACAAAGAAATGTCAATAGCGAGGATAATGGCCACCTTTTTTCTGCACCTGTGCCTCTGAAAGGCACACACTAATGGCTTTTTTCCAGGTGACTGTCGCTCGGACGGGCCTCCACGGCACATTACGTGAAGGTCATCTACCTTCTTTACTAAAATATTTACGGCAGCAGTTTCCACTACAGTGACAGTCTTATATAAAATAAAAAATCAAAGGTTAGATATTTACATTAGAAGTGTGTAGAAACAAAATCTCATATATGACAGTGTCCAAAAAATTTTCGCCGGCATTGTGATACATTCACACATTTACACACATTTCATAACTCTTAAAGTACGATTCTTGGTTTGCAACATCCTTTTTCACAAATCTGAGTCCCTAACCACTACTCATTACTCCTTACCTTATTACACATATACATATTGTAGACACTTCTTCAATATTTCATCGTAATAAATACATAGCATAATCAGATTCCTCATATAGCATCATCTCATTGATCATGAACATACCTCAAAAGCATAATACACATCGTCGTAATAATAATATCATAACATCTCAGTCTAATCTCAAAAACATCGTAGCTTTCTGCAGTAATTTCAAAACCTAAAGAAAATTCTCTGTTCAATTCAATAGTGTCATCTGCCTCAAACGTACTTTAAAAAAAATGATCTCATACCAAATACATCATTCAAAGCTCTCATAGTATCACAATGGTTCTGAAATATTATGAACAGTTCACAAAGTACAGACAAAATACAATTTCGTAAGTGTGAAGTAATCCAACTCTGTAATTGCGTAAACATCTGTCACTGATGTAGTAAAAAAAAAAGGTTTGTCTCTCTCAGTTAAATGATCAGATAGCTGTGTAATTTATGTGTTAGAGAAATATGGTACCAATGTGTAAAGTTGTATAAGCAAATACCATATTAGCTAGGGCTCCTTGTGCTTGCCAAACACATGATACACAAAGTAAGCGTGTACCCCCCCCCCCCCTGAGGATTAATGTAATTATACCCTCAGGTGTTACAGATTACAGCAATGGAATGAAATGTATCACGGAAAACCTTTGTATCATTGTACTTCAAATATCTTTAAAAATAAATGTTTTAAGTACAAAATTAATCACCAAATACGTGTGCTGTAGCGCTAAACTGTGCGTCTTGCTATAAGATAATCTCTGTGGAAGTGTCGTAGTTATCGTCCTCCGAAAGCTAAGTTCTGCAGAAGTCAATGTACTTACCTCATGATAGACAAAAGTGAAATGCTTTGCGTATAGATATCTTAGTTATTACGCTTATTGCCATGATGAAGAAAGTACTGTGCTGTAACGTATTGTTGTGCTACGGAAAAGGCTGTCTCATTGTAGCTATACCACAAAAGTTACTACTAAAACATGTATTACTTTCCAGAATAATACAGAAAAACTGTGCAGATATAAAACAGAAACACTGCAAAAGCAACATTATATATTGACACTCATTAGTAGCGTCGTGATAAAATCGTGTAGCTTTCACATAAACTAATCACTGTGTCATCTGGTATCTCACAGAAAGTACTTTAAATCCAGAATGTATTTTGAAGTAAACCAAAATGTTGCATTAAAATCTCATTAGCTGTACCAGCATATGTTCTAAGTATGTAAGCCTTATAGTCGTTACATAATCGTGCAACTAACAAGCACGAATGTACACACACAATAACACTGTGACGTCTGTTCACTATAACAATGCATTCGTAATTTCTGTTTAAATAAGTTCTCTTGGTTCTTGATTGGATAAATATCATTCAAACATTGTTGCATGTTAACAGATTATAAGTCTGACAAAGAGTACTAGCAACATGAAGTGAAAAATTTTATAGCAAAGACTAAATTAAAAAACAAATTATCTCTCAATAAACGGTTTTACATGTGAAATGTGGTGTAAACCTTTACTCTTCCTAGTACACAGAGTATCAACTTGAACGCAATTATCGTACGGTATACGTCGGTAAAGAATACTGGAATTTTTGTCAATGTTAGCGTCTATGTTATTTTTCTCTGAGGCAGCCGGCTGCCTGCGGTGAGGGTCATTGTCTGCTATCTCTTTGTTGGCATGCGTCTTTATTGGGATTAGGAGACCTAACTTCTACAAATTCACCTTGACGAGAAGGCCCTGCCCTGTTTGAAGCTCGCCAGTTCTGATGCAATTCAGGTCTGTCGTTACGATTATATCGTCTGTCGTCATGTCGGTAGATTCCATAGTTTCTCTCTTGCCGGTCACGTGGTGGGGAATTTCTTCCTGAATCGTAACTGCGCGCTGAACTGTTGCGTCTGAAGTTGTTCTGTCTCCCTTGATAATAATTGTTTTTGTTCCCATATTGTCTGTTTCTATGGTAATCTCTGTCATATTCATTACCACGGAAATGCAATCTTTCTCTGTAACAATTATTACTCTGCCAGTGGTTGTCATATGGGTGGTGTCTGTTTTGGTCACGATTTGCGTTGTAAGAATAGACTTGTCGTGTCCAGTTATTGTTTCTGTCGTCACGGAATTGTGACGGATGTGACCTGTAGTGATTGTTTTCCTGTTTTCGCATCCCGCGACTGTCTGTGTCAATTTCTAATTCTTGTAAGAGTCCCTGAAAAGCTTCGTCGTCGTCTTTGCAACGTCCTGCCAAAATAATAAGTCGCAAATGTTCAGGTAATTTGAGTAAGCAAATGCCGATGAGTTCTGAGGGGCTGTATGGGTTTGACAGGTACTGATTCTTGTGCATGATGTCTTGAAAATATTTCACAAGACTGGAAAATTCAGAATGTTCGAAATGTTTCATCATTATGATGCTATGTTTTACTCGGTCTTGAGACCAATATGCTGAGAGGAAGGCATGGTAAAATTCTCCTCCACTGTGACAATCGTGAATGACCGATCGCATTCTTACAGCTGGTTCATTCTCTAAATAGCCACACATAAATTCTAATCTGTGCTCTAATGACCAGTTGGGAGGAAAACAATGAGAGAATTGATGGAGCCACGCTTGTGGATGAATGTCGTTGTCAGAATTCTTAAATGTTTTAAATTTACGTGTAGTAATGAACAGCTTATAGTCAAAGTCATCATGTCGGCGAGTCGCATATCGGTCATTGTAACGTCGTGTCGGCGGTTCCATTTCAAAATTCGGTGCACCTTGCCAATTTCTTTCATAATTTCCGAAATGCGCTGTGTTATTATTTTGTGGCTGTTCCGTATTTCTATGTCCCTCTTTCCGTATTGGGGCGCGAGTGTCCTCTGAAATACGTAATTCTTGTATTAGCTGTGTCAGCTGATCTTGTACTTCCCGGATTTCTCTTTGGTGTTGCGTATTAATTTGATTCTGATTTTGTTTGAATTTCCTAATTTGTTCGCACTCTTCTGTGTCATTAAAGACTACCGGTTTTGTGTCATTCAGAATATTTTGTTCCATTGTGTCTAACTTTTGAAGCTTTTGCTGTGTTTGTCTCTTATTTTGTTCCATTGTGTCTAACTTTTGAAGATTTTGTTCCATTGTGTCTAACTGTTGGTGTGTTTGTCTCTGGTGTTGTTCAATTGTGTCTAACTTTTGAAGATTTTGTTCCATTGTGTCTAACTTTTGAAGCCTTTGTCCCATTTGTTGCATTAATTGTAATAACAATGCACTGGTGTCTGAAATTGTTCCTCATTGCTATTCGACAATGCATTTGAACCGGCAATATTCGCATTTTGAAAATCAGGAAATGTGTCTTGACTTATTTGAGAAAACGGCGAGGACGCAAAACCTGAATCTACAGGATTTGCAGGATTGTGCCCTGTCATTTCGGATTCCTGCGGCAAGCTGTTGCCGACCGATCGATCGATAATGCTTCCCTGTTCACTAATTGTTTCACTGCCTACACCATTATTTCCAGCCCGCTCCATTTCCCTATGCACAATTACCAAATTACTACTTTGAACATTAGTTAATTCATTACACGGTGGCGCTAACACACTGCTTTCGTCTTCACTGTCATTTCTCAGTTTACTTTGGAGCCTAGTATTACGTTTTTCACACGCCATTATTGTCACAATATTTCACACGACAACACAGAAAAGCACAATTTGAAGAGCGAAAATAAGAAAACACATTAACATAGCACTGTAAATAATATCTAGTTAACCGCAAACGCAGCTGCGAAATACTTGGTGCAAATCTACATGCATGCCACAACTGTTTTACTGTACAAGAATAAAAACTACAACTACAAAGGAAATTCTCTCTACAATTACGCGCTAGCAATAAACAAAGCCTGCACTAATTGCACAAACTACAAGAAAAAAATCAGAAGATTCCAGTGAGGTATCTTAGGCTAAGGGTCGACATATGAAACGTCCCCTTAGAAAAATTATACGTGGCTGTGCTTAAACTGACACACAATATTTTTAGCGCAACGCTATCTGACTTTCAAAAATCCCTACAAAAGAATGGCCCTGACTAACATTAACCTATACGTTTCACAAATCACTTACCTCACAAAAATCTTCGTTACTCGAACTACTGCAATACAGCGAGCGCCACTACTGCCAGCTAAATAAAAGATTCAAACTATGGAAGGCACTAACTGCTGATAGGCATAGTTAGCAAATGAAAGATTTTAATAGAGAACAAACAATGTATTTACCGTAATAGTGTTGAAAAATCATAATATACATAGCAGTTCATGACATCCAGTCTTACAAATTTCAAAACTCCGCCATCTCTCTCCCCACATCCACGACTGCTGGCGGCTCACCTCCAACTGCGCAACGCTACGCGCTGTTAACATCCAGCTGCCCAACACTACAATGGCAGACAACAATGCAAACTAGCCAAAGACTGCATACAGCACAGCCAGTGATTTTCATACAGAGCGCTACGTGGCGCAACCAATAAGAAAACAGAAACAGCCTACTTACAGTATCACCTAATAAATTGGGTAATATAGCTGATTTTATTACGATGGCCGCCTCTCCCTGAAATTTCATTGAAAGATCTTGCCACAATTAAAAAAAAAAAACGCGTGATTACCACTGGTGTCGCGAATCGTATCTGTGCTACTCTCGCGCTCATTTCTACCTGCCCAGTATCACATCATCGATATTAAATTGATTGGTTATTTAGTTACATTGATCATGAGAGCCCATTTTCTTGGTAGCTTTTTTTCCTGCAGCCGGATTACACTCACCAGATAACTCAAATGTGAATCCCGGGAGGGAAGGCAATGTTTTCTTCGAGGAACACTCTTGAGAACAGACATTTGAAGCTGATTTCAGAAGGAGCCTACTGCCACCAAAATACATTTTGCATAAGGACCGCAAAGGCAATGTGTGAGAAACTGGCACTCATACAGAGGCATACAGGCAATCCTCTTCTCCCTCGCTCTATTTGTCAGTGGAATAGCATAGGAAATGACACCTTCCGCCATGCACAGTACGAAGGCTTGCGAAGTATGCGTATAGACGCAGATGTAAATTTATTCTGCCTATTAAGATGTGAGCCCATCCATTTATAGTCACACAAAACTTACCGAAGAATTTTGTCTCTTATTTATCGAGAAAACAAAAGCTGGAGCTTCTGCTGCTGATTGTCTCTCTGTAAAAATCGTCATATAAGGCCCTAATTTTCTCATTGCAGTCACTTCATGAGACATATGTGAGAGGCTGTGATATATTTGCTGACAAAACTTAGAAACAGCGGTACAGAGCTCGCCTGTGAACTTCCCTTTCGTCGACCTACGATATCCTCATGTATCCTCCAGTCTTCGATATATAGCATTTGAATCCATGTGATTTTGGCGAGTAAAAGATTACCCCTGCCAAGTCACGGACCACTGATGATTCTCTCGAAATCCCAACACATTCCAACAGTACTGTTCCATTAGCTAGAAGACTGTCTAGTCCTGCACTCACCTCTGACTAGGTGCTGCTATCACAACGACAGAAGTAGCACAGTAAAACCCAGGTGAGGTTCACAGCCATGCAGAGTACATGTGGAATTCACAAAGGAACGCAGAAGCATAACACCTATAATTAATTGATATCAAATGATTGCCTGTAAATGTCAACCTGTACGTGTCCTAATCTCCTTTAATGTATTCCTTTGATTACTATTCTAGAAGTATGACATTGCAATTTTGTTAGAGTCTTTGTTAACAGCACAGTCTCTCTCTCTCCTTCCACGTTATTTTTATAGCATCCAACAGAATAAAACTACGAAGTATACAAACTTTGCTAACGTCACCTGGTAGAGAACTCCATCAGATTTTATCGCGTACTCTCTTCCGATATACCGAAACCAAATAACGTCTGTTTGTTGACATCGAGCATATGAAGTTATCCCATTAAATATACATATACTGGACCAATGGAGCAGGTGGCTAGTGATCGAAATCACTTCCAAGGACCTGTTTAAATTTTTCTCGCCTGTACTGAAGGCAGTACTAACCTATCTCACACCACTTAATCCCACTGACATGGTCAGGTATAGCGCTACACCATTCTGACTGTGTAATGCACTATACCATCGCCCCCCCCCCCCCCCCCGTCATGAAACCTGTGCGGTTCACCTTCTTCTCATTTGTTGCTTTGGACTGGAAGACCATATGCGTTCTCTACAGTCCTCCAGCAATAATTTCTGATCCTGGCTTTCGTGGCCCATTCTCTTCTCTCAAGCCCATCGCTTGCGTTCCCTGTTGATAACACCCATAAATATTTTCCGTGGCCATCCTAGGCCACTTCTGCCTTCCATGGATTCTGTGAATGCTAGTAAGGCAGTCATTTCTATTCCATTTTAATTAGGTGTCCAACCCATATCAATCTTCATTTCTTCTTCTTTAGGACAATATCAGATTGTGACTATTGAACTTGCAGTTCCTGGTTTTGTAATATCCTCCCTTCCCGTGACGGGACGTCCCACTTCAGGCCAAATATTTTCCTTAATGTCTTTGTCTCGAAGACTAGCAGTTTTTCCTCTGTTCTCCTTAACGTAAATGTTTCAGAGCCATGTAGAGCTACCGGGAGAGTTAAATTCTGGTACAGTCTGATTTTAAAACTTCTCAAAACTGCTCTACTCCACAAGAAGTCCCATAAGTCAAAATATGATCGATTTGCCGCAGCGATCCTTGCCTTAATCTCAATCTCCATTCTATTCCGCTCGCTAAAAATGCTCTCCCAAATATTTAAATGTATCTATTCTGTTACAAGTTAATTCATCACCTATCAATGGAGTCTGATCATTGGGTGCTTCAGTTTTCTTCTCGTTAATGTGTAACCCAGATTTCCTCGTAAATATTTGTGTAAGAGCTCGTCATGGGCTGCATTCCTCTTTGCTACCACTTATTAGAACAACATCGTCGACATATGGAAGCCGATTGATTGTGGTATTCGCCAGTTTTATTCCAGCATCGATTAATTTTTGGAGCTCTCTGTCTATCTTTCCTAAAATTAATTTAAATAGTATTGATGACAATGCGTCTCCTTCGCTAAGTTCAGTTCTGACATTCTCATACTGATCTTTGTTCTGCTATAGGTTTCATTTAAACATAGCTTTACTGTATTCACTAACTTTTGTGGATATTGAAATTCTTTCAATAATTACATTGGTGTTTGATTGACGATATGTTCCCAACCTTTCTCAGTTATCTATCTGAGCGTACAAATATGGTCTATAGTTGAGCTATTCCTTCTAAAACCACTTTGATAGTCCCCCATAAATCCTTCTGCAATTACGATCTTTCTCTTAAATAGACATTGTCACAGAATTTCGTAGCCTCCATTAAGGAGACGACTGAGTTGAACACCAAAGAATGAAAAGCATCACGTCAGGTCAGATTGTCATCAGTCATGGATGGAGAAAGAACATAACTTTCCTCAAAAGGAATCTAGACGCTAAATCGTATATGAGGAACTTAAATGAGACCGAACACGAAAGGAATTCAAAGTGGTGATCGACAAATTATATCTGGATGAGGAGGTGATGGATAAACACTGCTTACAATCAGTAAAAAGCATGCAAGCAAGCATTCAACATGTCCATGGACATGACACTAACGAATGTTACAGATCTATGGTTACCATTTTACGGTAACGTTTCATTTCGAAATTCCCTCATACTCCCTCACAAAATGTACGTGGTTTACCTACCCGTTTTATTGCCTGGAGCGGGTGAGTGCAGTGACAAAAATCTTCCACTATTCACCCTTCAGTGCTGCCCTACCCCTCGCTGAAACTGATTAAACATTTACACGCTTGCGTGGAAGAGGGCGTATATCTCTCTGTTTCCATCACCTGCAAATACATGAGGCTAACGAGAGGTACCATACTGCAAAGCAAACGAATGAAGGCGCAAAACCTCTTGAGAGGCACTTTCACACGTAACGTTGCTGCTTATTTACAGCTCGACTGTCTACTACGACGACAATCACATACTCCCTTTTTATACCTGTCCTTACACTATGAGCTCCCTAAGTAGATTCCATATTTTCAAATTAAAAACTGTGTCAAGAGTTTATCTTGAGACTTGCAGTTCAGCGTGTTTTTAGTAAGAGGTAAAGTCTTCATTATTTGAATACATTCGTCCTGATTACTTGAAAGTACCTCATATTTGTGATAATCTGAAGGAAATTCGTCGTCTCGGACGCGTGCGCGGACCAAATGGTAGAACTGTATTTTAGAGGTAAGTTAAGAATGTGTGATATTGAAATATGCCGCGTCGTAAGCTACAGCTACGCGTATAGTGTAGCACACTTTTGCGACTAAAATCAACAACGTCGCGGAACAGTCAGAACAATTGCAATTTGTCTGCTAAGAAACTGATCTGAAGCGAAGGAGTAAGTACACAAGTGTTGTGTTCTGTAACTGATTTATTGATGTAGTAATCTGGCGCCCTAGAACGTTCCAATATGTTGCGTCTTATTTGTCGGCAATGCACCTCACCGAAAGTGCTCGCACTCGCTCATAGTCGGTCCGAACCAACTGACGACATGGAGCTTGTGAACTGTGCAGCCAGAGTAATCAGTAAATAACTGGATAATATTCAAATACGCAAATAATTGTGGTTGACATATATTTGCGCGCATGTACCCAGAGCCTTGCATATACCCGTAATAACAGCTTACCAGCCCGTACACCGAACAGCGAATAGTCGAACAATTAAATATGACTTAGTTCCCGAGCGCCGTACCCTAATAAACGGCAGGCATGTTTGCTCAGCGTCGGTCGTCATTTGAACTTGTGGACTAACAACGTTACCACCAGACCTGGATTTCCTATGGTGAGGAACTGTATACGCCATCATTGTTTTGTTATTATCACATGCGTTACAGGCTTTTATCAGACCACGCGAAGCATTCATGACTACTTGTTCATCCTTTTCTTCCAGTACTCTTTCATTCGTTCGCTAAAGGCGCTTGTCCTTTCTTCTGTCGACTTTGGTCTTTGCGCTTTAGGTGCTGTCTTCTCTGACATTACATACAATTTGTGTATTTTGTGTCTATAGACGCTTTTGTCTCTAATGTCAGCTGAATCTCTCTGTGCTTTTTCCAGATCAATTTTTGCTTGTACCATCCAAGGTGTATTGCTTTTGAGCCTCTATATGTATCAGAATATTCTGTGTGGGAGTCTGCTTACGTGGCTGTAAAATTTTAGTCACCTTTTTCTGATGTGCATTGCGATGTTGGACAACTTCTCTGTGGTGTCTCTGGAGTCAAGGCAGTATCCTTCGTCTGTGAGGCTTGATCCAATAATTTTCCTGACAATTTTTCTTTCCTCTGAGAGGATCTTTTCTAGGTCGTCCCTGGTGTGCAGCGTCAGTGTCCCGCAGGCGTATAGCATTCCAAGATTTGATTACAGTATTGTAGTGACGAATTTTGGTGGAGATGGACAGACACTTTTTGTTGTAGATACCCTGGGTTTTGTATAAGGCTCTCTTCATCTTCAGTAACCTGGCGTTCTGCGTGATTTTCTCTTTTCCTATCGGTTCGAGCACTTTCTCTAGGTATTTGAAATGTGTTACTCTGTTGATCTTGTCCTATTTTGCGTTTAAATTCAGTATGTTGAATTTCGTGCAGAAGAACTCTGTTTTTTGGAAGGAGATCTGTAGCCCCACTTTTTCTGCACACTCTTTGAGTACTTCTACCTGCCTGATTGCTGGGGTTTCGAGGTCTGCAAGTAGTGCCAGATCGCCTGCGAAGGCTAAACAGCCAACTTCCAGTTCATCCTTGGGTCGTCTTAGTCGCACTGGCTCCTTCTCCCATTCCTTAATGACTCTGTCAAACACCAGGTTGAATAGGAGTGGTGAGAGACCATCACCTCGACGCACGCCTTTCCTAATCTCAAAGGGTTCAGAGATTTCCGGCCTATATTTAATTTTTGATGTCGTGTTTGTCAGTGTGTGTTCGATAAATCGCAATCTCTTATTGTCCAAACCTTGTTCGTATAGGTCAACGGAGTCATACGCTCTCTTAAAGTCAACGAAAGTGCATATAACTGGCATGTTTCTGAGGGCTTTGATTTTCAACGTAATCTTCAAGTTGAAGATTTGTTCTGCGCAGTAGCGACAAGGTCGGGAGCCCGCCCGGTACTCGCCAATCTTGTTTGTCTGCTGGTCCTGTGTCCTTTTGAATAGGCATGCTAAAAGTATCTCGTATGTGACTTGTAGTAGGGAAATGCCCCTGTAATTGTTAACGTCTGTGCAGTCGCCTTTTTTATGTAACGGATGAATCAGTGCGCATTTCCAGCCATCTGGCAGCTTTTTCTGATGTCTGTGATAATCTGTGTGAGTTTTGTAAGTGTGTTTGGTCCGAGGTTATTCAGTAGTTCAGCCACTATACCGTCTTCACCAGATGTTCTCTCGCTTTTGAGTTTGAGGATGTGTCTGTGGACCTTCTCTTGTGTTGGGGGTAGTGAGTCTGTGTGCTTTTCTGTCGGTTCTTCCTTTAGGAATCTCTCTATGGGTTCTAGGCAATTCAGAAGTTCTGAGAAATACTGTGCTGCACCTTGCAGTTATCCTTGTTTGTCAGCGCCAGTTCGCCATTACTTTTTCTGAAGCAGAGATTCTGTGTTGCGTATGCTCGAATTTACCCTGCAAACGTCCTGTAGAAATCTCTTGTGCTAGAGTTACGGAAGTTGTTCTCTAGGAAATTCAACTGTTCTCTCGTGAATTTTCTCTTGGCTTGTCTAATAATTTTTGCGGCTGTTTTTCGTGATTCGATGAAAGCCTGTAAATATCCAGGGGAGTTTCTGCTATTGTATTTCTGGTAGGGAACTTTCCTAGTGACGAGTGCATTCTCCACGAATAGTGTTTCGTGTTCTTCTTCAGAGGAATGAGGGCTTGTGCTTTTTCTGTGATTTTTCGGTGGAAAATCTGCCAGTCATTTATACACTACTAGCCATTAAATTTGCTACACCACGAAGATGACGTGCTAGAGACGTGAAATTTAACCGACAGGAAGAAGATGCTGTGTTATGCAAATAATTAGCTTTTCAGAACATTCACACAAGGTTGGCGCCAGTAGCGACACCTACAACGTGCTGACATGAGGAAAGTTTCCAACCGATTTCTCATACACAAACAGCAGTTGACCTGCGTTGCCTGGTGGAACGTTGTTGTGATGCCTCGTGTAAGGAGGAGAAATGCGTACCATCACGTTTCTGACTTTGATTAAGGTCGAATTTTAGCCTATAGCGATTGCCGTTTATCGTATCGCGACGTTGCAGCTCGCGTTGATCGAGATCCAATGACTGTTAGCAGAATATGGAATCGATGGGTTCAGGAGGGTAATACGGAACGCCGCGCTGGATCCCAACGGCCTCGTATCACTGGTATTTCTTGTGCATATCTCGCATGGAAAAAAATGAAAATAGAAATAATAGCGAATACGTTACGACTATGCTTTCAATGCTGTGTTGTAGGAGCGTCTATTATCGTTATTCCACAACAATCACGTACCATTGCTCCACTTCATTTCATGTAGTTTTGCTACATCAGCGAAATATCCGGACGACGTCGTTCATCATGTTAATATTCACTGTTGTTGTCACAGTATGGTGGGTTGAACCCAGGTGTGGTCGCAAAACGCACGGTTTCAGTAACATGTTACATGGCAGCTGTTCATACGATCTCATCAAACAGTCCGGAAGTTACTGAAGTTATGTTTCATACCAAGCAAAAGAAACGTTCTGAAAAACGGACACGCCATTCTGTCCTTGCCATGTAGCACTAATTCAGCCCGAGAAAATTTAAATAGTTCGCTAATCTGTCAATCCACTTACATACTCTCTTTCACTGAAACTGCGGATGTTTTTACGTATGTAAATGAATGAAGAACAATTTACTTTTGACGCGGCTATATGATTTTTCAATTGACCCCTATTTGTTAGCTGTACAAGAAAAAAAACGTTGTATGGCTTTATCAGTTGTTAACACACATTCTCATTCTAGAGGACCACATAATTAGTGTAACCGGATTGCCGTCCTGGTAACAAATACGGTAATACAGTCTAAGAAAAAGAAAAAAAAACAAATAAATTATGCATCACGAAGGAATTATTCGAATAGGATGGAAATCGGTAGACGTAATGTACATTTACAGAAAAAATGCTCACAATTTCAGAAAATTTTCATTATTTATTCAAGAGAACGAGTTTTATAAAAGGAGTCAATAAAACATTGGTCTGAACGGGGTGACTTTAACAGAAACAACCTTAACTTCAGGTGTGCCCCAAGGCAGCGTAATAGGTCCTTTGCTGTTTACGATTTACATAAACGATCTGGTTGATGGTATTGACAGCGGCCTTAGACTGTTTGCCGATGATGCTGTAGTCTACAGGAAAGTAGTATCACACGAAAGTTGTGAACAAATCAATGAGGATTTGCAGAAAATAAATGCGTGGTGTAATGACTGGCAGTTATCTCTCAATATTAGCAAGTGTTACCTACTGCGTATAACAATGCGAAAATCCCCATTAATGTACGGGTACAAAATAAATGCCCAGTCTTTGGAAGCGGTAACGTCCGTCAAGTATCTGGGTGTGACTATTCGAAATGATCTAAAATGGAATGATCAGATTATACAAGTAACGGGTAAGGTGAACTTTAGATTGCGGTTCATTGGTAGAATCCTGAAGCGATGCAGTCCTTCAACAAAGGAAATAGCTTACAATACGTTAGTTCGTCCAGTCTTGGAGTATTGTTCATGTGTGTGGGACTCTTACCAGTTGGGTCTGATTCAAGAGTTGAGAAGGTCCAAAGAAGAGCGGCAAGATTCGTGACTGGTACATTTAGCCATCGCGAGAGCGTTACAAACCTCATAGAAAGTTTGAAGTGGGACACACTTGCAGATGGATGGTGCACTAAACAGAAGGGGCTGCTCACTAAATTCCGAAAAACGATCTTCACCGAGGATGTAGAGCATATATTATTACCACCAACTTTCAAATACCGCAGTGAGCACCATTGAAAGATACGGGGAAATAAGAGCTCGTACTGAAGCATTCAGACAGTCGTTTTTCCCTCGCGAGATCCGCGATTGGAACAGAGGGGGGGGGGGGGAAATATGACCTTGGCGCCAATTGTGCCCTCCGCCACACATCGCTTGGTGGCTAGCGGAGAATATATATAGATAGATATAGATACCTCAGGCTCTTTTACGAGCAGTTATTCGGCTTGGAATTATTTCTCAGAGTTGATGGATGTCCTCCTGAGCCATCCAGTGCCAAATTGTAACTGCCTGTCTGTCTCCAGACGCATCTTCCATGGTCATCGGTCCTCAGCTCAAAGGGACTTATCACAAAAGGCATTACTGCTCCAATCAATGAGATTCCAGGCCGAAGACGTGTCTGGAGAACCCCCGGACAGCGGTAGGATACCAGCCTGACTGTCGCTGCCCATACGGTCTGACAAAGAGGAGTGATGACCTGGAGTACTATTTCACTTCACAGCATGACACCTTTCGTTGTCGTCTTATGGCATAGCGGTATGTCGGCAGTATTCTACGCCTCATTTTGTTGCCCTTCGTGGCGAGCCATCCTTGACTTACATTTCAGCAAGATAATGTTCCACGCGCACTGCGAGAATTTCTAATACTTGTCTTTGTGTTTGCCAAATATTACTTTGGACATCAAAGTAGCCGTATCTCAGCCCAACTGAGAAAGTTTGGCGTATTATAAGTGGGGCCTCACAGCTTGGGATTTTGACGATCTAATGCTCCAATTGGACAAAATTCGGCACGATACCACACAGGACATCCAACACACGGCCGGCCGATGTGGCCGAGTGGTTCTAGGCGCTTCAGTCTGGAACCGCGCGACCGCTGGTTCGAATCCTGCCACGGGCATGGATGTGTGTGATGTCCTTAGGTTAGTTAGGTTTAAGTAGTTCTAAGTTCTAGGGGACTGATGACCTCAGATGTCGAGTCCCATAATGCTCAGAGCCATTTGAGCCACATCCAACACAACTCCACTAATGGTGAAACCGAAAAACTGCTTGCATAAAGGCCAGAGACGTACTAACGCGTTACTGATTCGCTGAATTTTTGAGGTTCCTTGTCTCGAATAATCCATCCAATTTTTCTGAAATTGCAATAATCTGTTTGTCTGTATGCGTACATCGCATCTATCTCCTCCCCAGTCGGACAATTCCTTCGTTTGCATCGTTGTTTTTGCCTTAGAGTGTGTTTAATCCTCAAAACTTCACTCTGGTAACTCATATTCTCTAAGAGGTTAATATCCAAATATGGTAAAATTTTGATGATCATAAACTGGTATTTCACACTGTAGAGCACGCCGATTTTTAAATTTGATATGTTTCTTCCATATACAGTCTTCATGAAGCTCTTCGCGAAATAACACCATTTTATTATAACAATAATAAATGAAAGTTCTGAACACAATGCGAGTGATGTGATAAGTACGTTTTGGGCTTGTACTAGATCACGGAAAGATACTAGCCTCTAAGGATTACATGTTCTTGCAGCACTGCCAACTGCTTATGCGTGGGGAAAACGATTTAGTGGAAAAAAAACGTAATAGCTGCAGTTCGGAAACTGGAGCTAATATGCAGATTTTAACGTCAGTTTCGCATTCTGTGGCACCAGATTAACCAAGTATTTATTTCATTTCCGTGAAGTTTCGAGTGTTGGAAAGTTTTATCGGGAAGCAATGGATTACATCATAGCGCTCCTCCAACATCACTTGATGAACTTTGTACAAGCAGCGAAAACTCGGGTAGTATCGGAAAACGGATTCTGGTGCACCAGTGATACCTGTATTTATAAACTCTGGCCCTGGTGCTGTGTGACTAGTGTGAGCCGTGGGGGAACAAGAACGCCCACGCGATTCTGAAGAAAAATAGTAGTGCCTTTCGAAGTGGCAACAAGTTTTCTATTCCTAGAAAGCTTTTCATTGCACGAACCGTACTTTGGAGTGTTTCGTTTTATTTGCAAGTAAGTAACATTAGTTTTATTGTACCTTTAGAAGCAACTGGTATTATTGTCTGAATTTTACGTTTTGACAGCGGCTAGCCCAAATAATAAATACAGGAATGTTAAATTGCCGCAGTGGTACTTCGGGTGTATCGGAGAAAGTACTTTCAGGTTGTACTGGATAAAAAAGGTCTCATAAAGACGAAAATTTTTAGTTTTTTTCTTTTTTTCCCTTAACAGTTGATGGAGAAGTTAGGACATAAGTTGGATGAAAATGACAAAGGACGCCTTATAAAAAGTCAGACGTCTTGAAATGCCAATCAAGGAAGCGAGAAGAAATATTCAGTTTCAAGAAATAGTAAAGCCTTTAAACTTTAGGGGAAAACAAAGAGGTAGCCATGAATCCTGTATTAGCAAATGTTTCTTTTTTCCGAGGACATTCAGTGATGAACAGGAAAAAGTGTAAGTTGGTCATGCTAAAAATTTAAGTAGCCAACTTATGCCTCTAAGTAAAAAACGAGTTGTTAAAGATACTGTATAACTACACAGAGAAACTAAGGATAGATTACCGGTTCACCGAGCGAGTGGTGCAGTGGTTAGCGCACTGGACTCGCATTCTGAAGGACGACGGTTCAAACCCGCGTCTGGCCATCCAGATTTAGGTTGTCCCTAAACCGCTTTAGGCAAATGCCGGGATGGTTCCCTTAAAGGGCACGGCAGATTTCCTTCCCCATCCTTCCCTCATCTGATAGGACCGAAGGCCTCGCTGTTTGGACCCCTCCTCCAAATCAACCAACCAACCAAAGTACCGGTTCAATACGACAAAAACGAAAATAGGTAAAGACTTTGGCTATGATTTTATGAAAAGACATGCATACTTAAGGCAAAGAACATCTGAATCGACGTGTTTGCAACGAGCAGTAGGTTTCAGCAACGAATAACGTGACAGACTCTTTGACAATTTTTATGGAGAAGTTCAAGTTTATAACTATATACGACCCAATTAAAACATTTTTGCAACAAAAATAACTTTACTGCAGATTAAAATTTCATATCCGATACAATATTTCAAAAATTTAAACCACGAAAATGCAAAGTGGCAAAAATACTTAATGTATTTATGACATCGACTTTTTTAATTTTACTAGCTGAGTACCCAGCATTGACCAGGTATGTATTTATTCGAGTCTATCTCCTCCTTTCCCCTCTGTCCATCTGTAACAACCCCTCTCTATGTCCACCTCCTCCTGCCTCCTGCGCCTGCCCCCCCCCCCCCCCCATGTATCTCTCTCTCTCTCTATCTGCTCCTGCCCCCCTATCTGCCGATCTGCTCCTCCACCCCTCTGCCCATCTTCCCTTCCCTCTCAGTTCATCTTCACGCACCCCGCTCTTTGTCAATATTTTCCTCCCCCTCTGTCAATCTGCACCTCCTCCCTCGGTCATCTGCCCCTTCCCCCTCTGTCCATCTTCTCCTCCCTTCAAAAATGGTTCAAATGGCTCTGAGCACTATGGGACTTAACATCTTAGGTCATCAGTCCCCTAGGACTTAGAACTACTTAAACCTAACAAACCTAAGGACATCACACACATCCATGCCCGAGGCAGGATTCGAACCTGCGACCGTAGCAGTCCCGCGGTTCCGGACTGTAGCGCGTAGAACCGCACGTCCACCGCGGCCAGCTTCTCCTCCCTTCCTCCCTGTCTCATTCCATCCCTTCCTCCCCTATCTTAGTCAATCTTCTCAGGCTGGCGTGAGGTCTGGAACAGGACAAGGAATTTAGAACTTAGAAAAACGAACGCAGATGGTGGAATACTTAACTTTAATCCATTAATGTTGAACGTAGCTCTTGTCTGTACATTATTTACAATATCAATTGTAACTGAACATGGCGCCTTGCTAGGTTGTAGCAAATGACGTAGCTGAAGGCTATGCTAACTATCGTCTCGGCAAATGAGAGCATATTTTGTCAGTGAACCATCGCCAGCAAAGACGGTTGTACAACTGGGGCGAGTGCTAGGAAGTCTCTCTAGACCTGCCGTGTGGCGGCGCTCGGTCTGCAATCTCTGATAGTGGCGACACGCGGGTCCGACGTATACTAACGGACCGCGGCCGATTTAAAGGCTACCACCTAGCAAGTGTGGAGTCTCGCGGTGACACGACATCCTTCCCACCATCTCTATGTCAATTTTCTACTCCCTCTCTGCCTTTTTAACTCCTTTCCTTTCTGTTTCTTCTGCTCTCCTTTCTCTCTCTCTATCTCCATCTCTTCCCTTTCTCTGACCATTTTCTCCTCCCCCTCTGTATGTTCATCTCCTCCTGCCCCATCTCTCTACCATCTCTTTCTCTCCCTGCCTTTGTCCATCTCCTATTTTTTCCTTTCTCTGTCCATCTCCTCCACTCCCACATCTCTGTTCGTTTCCCCTTCCCCTATCTCTGTGCAACTCCTCCACTTCTGTGCCTGTCTCTTCCTTTCCCCTCACTGTATGTCCATCTCCTCGTCCTCTCTTCCATCTCCACGTTATCACACTCACCCCTATAGGATGCTGATGGTTTGTACACCTACACTCTTTCTTTCCAAATTGTAATTAATAAGTGTACCAAATTTGATTGAAATCGTTCCAGGGGTTTAAGATGAGCTTCTACCCGTTGGTTTCCACGCATACGCACATATCAAATATATTTCACCCGTATTTGTAAACATATTTAACCTCAATTTCGTCCTGCAGTTTCATTGTCACACATGCCATCATATCATCTGAGCTATGTGCTATAGAGTGATGTAACTGTGTAGGTACATTGAGTGTGCATATAGACGCACATTCATTTTCATAATTTATGTGGATTGAGTAACTTACCATAGTATTATTCAGTGTAAATAATGTGCGTACACAACCTTCAAAATATGTTATTTCTAAGCAGCTTATGTGTCCGATGTTGCATGATCTTCCCCTACCCTCCACTTCACACTGCTGCTGTCCTACAAGCAGAGGGCCCGCTGAAATTTGCGCCCAGTGAAATTTGCGCCTAGACAGGGTCGAGGAGGGGTCCACTAATCTACCTGCCCGGCAGCTAGAAGAGTTGAGGGACGCTACCTATAGGTTTCCGAGCTCTCATTTTCAAGCCGTACTGTAAAACACGCATCGAACTGAGAAGGTCGATGTTAAAAGTACATAGATAGCTTTCTATAAGAAACCGATACACGCTGCAAAACCATGGAACTCATATCAGATGCTGTTTCAGATCCTAGTCATTTGAGTAAAAATTCAGAAACGAAACTTTCCACGACTATACAAAAAATCAGTTGATAATTATTTCCGAATCCGCTCCTAACTTTGACTTTGGTGCCAAGATTTTTCTTAACTTTATGTGTTTCGATTGCTATATGTAAGAGAATTCTTTTTTCAAAAGTCAATTAAATAAGAATTACTTTAAGACCACTATGAGTCAAGCAATGCTGTCTAATTGAGTAGTTAGTCAATAAAAATGAGCTGCCTAACGATATCGATGTTGATGAGTCAATTTCAAAATTTGCCGTCGAAAAAGAAGGAAGGAATTCTAAGGTACGTGCTAGTCACCTGTCACTGAGGAGATCTGCGGTTACTTCTCCGGTTTCCTTGATAATCAGTTAAACTGTGGTTTTTCTTAATGCGTTTTACTTATTTGTTTTGATTCACAAAATACCGTTTGCAAAGTAGTTAACATTATACTTTGATTACATAATCATGAATATGAAAAAACCTCCTACACACAAATGTTATATTTTATGCTTTTGTGAAGTTGGCAATTTGGGGGGGGGGGGGTAACAAATTAAAAGTCTGCATCGGGCACCAAACTACCCAGATACGCCACTGCGTAAACGTCAGTCTGAAGAGTAAAATACTGAATGTGTAGGTTACCAAATAGGGAATTCCCTTTACAGTTCTGCACAAGTTCGAAACTGATCACAGCAAATATCACCAAGATATTCCATAATATTTAAATAGCTCATGAGTCTTATCTTCCAGTCATTAAAGTATGTGTGTGTGTCTTAGAAACTATGCAAAGTGAATGATAAGTTCACTCACAGAAACAAAGTTTACAGTCAACTGATATGTTTAATTTCAGCTCATTGCATCTTCATTCATCGTCATAACAATCTAGCGAAAACAAATCATACGTTTGATGTTTTAAGTCGTATCGTTGGAGATTTACACTGATCAGCCAGAACATTATGACCACCTACCTAACAGCCGGTAAGTCCAATTTTGACACGGATAATAGTGGCGGCGCGTCGTGGCATGGAAGCAATTACGCCTCGGTAGGTCGTTAGAAGGAAGTGGCACCACGTCTGCACACAAATCAACGAATTCCCATATATTCTGGGGAGGAGGGCGATGATCTTTGACGCCACGTTGAACCACATTTACGGTGTGTACGATAGATTCAGATCTGGCTAGTAGGGGGGCCAACACATAAATTGAAACCCGCCACTGTGTTCCTCGACCCACTCAGTCACAGTCCTGGCCTTGTGACATGGCGCATTATCTTGTTGAAAAAATGCCCCTGCCATCAGGAAACAATAATCGAGAGCGGGTGTACGTGGTCTGCAACCAATGTACAATACTCCTTGGCCGTCATGGTGCCTTGCACGAGCTCCACTGGACCCACGGGTGCCCATGTGAATCTTCCCCAGAGCATAATGGAACCGCTGACAGCTTGCCTCCGTCCCGCAGTGCGGATGTCACGGAGCTGTGTCGCTGAAAGTCGACGGATTTGTGACCTCTCATTAGCATGATGAAGAAGGTACCGGGATTCGTCAGACAGGAAACGCTCTACACTGCGTCAGCGTCCAGTGTCGGTGGTCAGGTGCTCATTTCAGCCGTAGTTGCTTTGTCGCTGCGTTTACAGAGGCGCAAGCATGAGTCGTCGGCTGCGGAGGCCCATCTTTAGGAGTGGTCGGTGCACTGTGTGTTCAGACACACTTGTACTCTGCCCAGCATTGAGGTCCGATGTTAGTTCCGTCGCAATTCGCCTATTGTTCTATTTTACCAGTCTGCCTAGGTTAAGGGGCTCCGGTAAGGCTCAAAATCATGAAAAGTTCAATTTTTACTTTTTTGCGTTTTCTGAATCTGCAGACTATTACCTTTTAATAGATATATAATTTATTCAATTCCGAAGACTACAACTATTTTTAAATTTTTTTTGAAATGTGTTCTACATGGGCGTGACCCGCTGTGGCGCTGTTAAACTGCTGTCAAATGGTGTTATTATTAACGTCCGTGTTCATCAGGTACATTTTAGTGATGTGAGATAAAGTATGTGTTGTGGCTAACCTGTGATGGTTCAATATATATCGCTGGTGTGATTGTCGATTGTTTCATGTTTATTTACTCTGTCGTTATCTCGAGTCTCTGTTTTGTTGAAGTATAATAATGAGTAAAAGTAAAGTTATTAGAAACCCTCTGAAGGCTTTTAAGAAAAGGAGAAGTGTTGGAAAGCCAAAGGTATGTGTTATTACTGTAAACAATAAAGACGATGAAAATCCCCAACATAGCTTGTGTCCCAAAGAAGAAGACAGTTGGTGTAATTATAACAAAGGATTGCTAACTGGTGAAGTGTACACTCATAAGCATAGTCTGCAACATGCAATAATGGAGGTGATAAAACCTATTTTCAGAGACTTAGCAGCACCTGAACTGTTGAAAAAGTGTATTCACGGAAAAACTCAAAACCCCAATGAAAGTGTAAATAGTGTTATATGGTCGAGAATCCCCAAGACTGTATTTGTTGGAATAGAAACACTTCTCTTTGGTGTGTATGATGCTGTTGCGACTTTCAATGATGGCAACATTGTAAGGTGCAAGGTATTTAGAAATATGGGAATGAAGGTAGGTTCTAACATGGTACGAGCGATGCTTGTTTTAGACAAGGAACGCCTTCGGGCTGCATACAGGGCTGTAAAGAGTCTAGAAATACAAGCAAGAGTAAACAGGAGGAGGAACAAGAGGAAGCTGGACGAGGAGTTTGCAGAGGATGAAGATAATCCATCCTATGGACCTGGAATGCACTAAAAAGTTAATCCAATCTTTGTCGCTCGATTCCCAAAACTTTTATTTTCTCATACACAATTACATGTTTTCTAAGGATCTTCCAAACATATTTGTTTAAAACTTTCAGTACATGTTACACAGTACCTTCTGCATAATTTAACACAGCCTTTTTCCAAAAAACTGTATATTTTTGAATATATAAATAAAAAATTGCAAAAAATGTTGTGAATTTTCATTACAATTGAAAAAAAATCATCTTTAATAACTAAACTAAAATTTTGTAAAATCCCTGTGTTGAGTTGTAGCCCATATTCCAATAAATAATCTGTAAAAAGTTCAACTTCCTACCTCAAATACTTTGTGAGGAAAGATGTAATTTATAAGCGTTATTTTAACATTGCAAGTATAGGGCGTTCCGGAGCCCCTTAAGACGTCCAACTTCTCTAATGAGTGGCGACCGCTCGACCGCACGACGTCTGGACACGGTGTCACCTTGCTTTCGCCACGTGTTGAAGTCATTCACCACAGTAATCATCGAACACCAGACAAGCTGTTCAGTTTCTGGAACGCTTGTGCTGAGCTTGCGAGTCCTTACAATCCGTCCTCGGTCAAACTCAGATCGCGCGCCTTCCCCTTTCTACATACGGACAGCACGCTCACTGATATACATGTACCGTGTGTGTGAGTCTAACTACAATCATTCCTCGCCAGATGGCGCTGCTATCGCCTGGACAAGTTTACATCGATAGTAGGTCGTCGGTCATAAAGTTCTAGCTGATTAGTGTAGCTCTCGCTCGTAGTTGTGACTATAGGAGCGGGAGGAAGCAACCATAGCCTCATTAGGGAAACTATCCCAGCATTTGCCTAGAAAAATTTGAGAAGATACAGAAAACCAAATTCGGTATGGGCGCCATGGAACTAAGCCCAAATTTTTAAAATAATCGGATTTCCATCACACTTTATCTAGGCTTATGCTGGTTAAACTCAGCTTATGTGCGTCTTTTTTATAATTTTTTATTTATATGTTGCTATTTAGATTTTGTACATTTTTCTGTCTATATACATCTGATAAATTTAGTCCAGTTTTTGTAGGTAGGAGACAGCTTTCAAGCAAGCCCTGATGCCACCATCCTCTTCGTACTTTTTACGATGAATTTTCTGCTTCTCTTTTCATACACCTAATGACGTCATTGATTTAAGCGTCTGGTTTAGAAAACAAGTTCTTAATTTTGTGGTGCCAGCCTTCTACAGCGTCGGTCGTCCGATGGAGCCGTTTGTAGCAACTCTAAGGGTTGATAGGGTTTTCTTCATTTTCCAACCAACTATCTACAAAGTTATCAAAAAACTCAGGATGCCTAAAGATATCCAGTGCCTGTGAATGTATCTCGAACCTGCCATGACTACATTTTCGGGTCGTAGAAACGCCAGCGCAGCGCACATGCGAAATTGTTGTCTCACTTCTTTTTTCTTTGTATTCATGAATAACGCCTAGATATTGCAAATTTTCTCCAGAGGCACTTTTTCATGTGGAAATAATATCCTTGTACTTCGGCTGTCGGTACTACAGCTTCAATCTCACAGATCGCTGATCATTTCAAATCTACGGTCACGTTTGCAGTTTTCCATTCTGGAATATTTTCCACCAATTTTCGGAAAAGACGGATGTATGTCTCTTTTCTTGTGTTCGGAAGTAATGGAAATGCAACTGGACAGATGTTTGTCTCGTTATTTCTTCTCCAAAAGTTGGCGTGAATGTTGTATATTTGCTACAGCACTTGAACGTATCGTCAGTAACGCTTTCTCCTAATGCGGCGTTGATTAACGGACGACTGCTGCCATCATTCATAACTAGTAACTTTGCTTTGAAATCAGTTTCTTCTCATATCTGCAGATCTCTCTCATTTCCTCATGATTTTCCCCGCTGGTAGTACAAAACTCTAAAAAATGGTTCAAATGGCTCTGAGCACTATGGGACTTAGCTTCTAAGGTCATCAGTCCCCTAGAACTTAGAACTACTTAAATCTAACTAGCCATAGGACATCACACACATCCATGCCCGAGGCAGGATTCGAACCGGCGACCGGAGCGGTCGCGCGGTTCGAGACTGTAGCGCCTAGAACCGCTCGGCCACCCAGGCCGTCTACAAAACTCTCTTCGGTGCTTGCTGATCTGGCATTTCAGTGACGATGTCATCCCCTCGATTATGCAGGCAACCCAGCTCCTCTGGAAATAAAAGTCTCTCCCGCGTCCTTTTCTTTGCCTTGTTCAAAGTCTTCCTTACTTCCAACCGAGCGTCATCCGGAGGTCCACACTGACGTTTGAGTGAAAAAAGTACCGTCGATTCATTGGGTTTAAGCATTCCTTGGCTGTGGCTTGCTTTTTCTCTTGAACGCCAGAGTCCCGTCTTCCATCGTTCGCTTCATTATGTAAGAATAACTTTCATAGTGGTAACATGGCATACCGCGAATGATCATTGAAACTTCCGTATTGGAACTACTGTGATAGAAACACGCTCGTCAACTCTACGACAGCTAGAGTGGCACTATGGCTGTTTGCTCAAAGAGACGGCTACTGTATTAGAGGCCTATCGGGGCGCAGTTCCGCCGTGTCTGGGAGTAGTTAGTTTAGAGTAATTACGACGGTCTGGGCGCAGGTAAGTCGTGATACGAAGGGAACATGTATTGGGCACAGATTTCACAGATTTCTAGTTCGTCTTCGTGTATCCATAATTGAAATGGACAATTTGGGACGTCAGCTAGTATAATATATGTTAAAAATGACGAAATTCCTCCAGCTGTATTAAGGTGTTGGTTTTATTGGCGACTAGTTTCGATGTTGTTACAACATCATGGTTCAAATGGCTCTGAGCACTATGGGACTCAACTGCTGAGGTCATTAGTCCCCTAGAACTTAGAACTAGTTAAACCTAACTAACCTAAGGACATCACAAACATCCATGCCCGAGGCAGGATTCGAACCTGCGACCGTAGTGGTTACAACATCATCTTCAGGCCCATACTTGTTGACAGCAACTGTAGTAACTCACTGCCTTCCGCATGGAACACGCCTATCTCACGACAGACTACTAGTGTTAGACACATACAGTTGCTGTCAACAAGTATCGGCCTGAAGATGATGTAACAACATCGAAACTGGTCGCCAATAAAACCAACACCTTAATACAGCTCGAGGAATTTCGTCATTATTTAACATAGATTTCTAGTTCGGCGGAAATTTTACTGGGCGCAGTTTTCATGGATTCCAAGCAGAGTGCGCGTTGCGAATGCTCTCCGTCTACAGAGGATTCCCAAGCAGTCTGTGCCCTCTGGCTCCTGTCTGGGCCCATTACGATGCGCGGGGCGTCGGCCTGAAACCCCGTGGGCGGCGCCGGTGCCGATATTTATGGTGCGCGATGCCATTCTCATCCGAGGAATCCGGCCGTCCTTAAAGTTTGATGAGGCTTCCAGCGCGCTCATCCCGTATGAAGAACACGCCACACACGCAGCTGCAGCACGTGCTGATGCCTATGCCACGGGTAGGGCAACACCTCGTTCTCCAATATCACCTTCATATTTCCCAGGAAACAGTGATGCTCAGAACGGTCGGCGTAAATATTTTAGCTGTTCTCCACATTCATAGGTGGCAGTACGAAAGCATGCAGAATCGTCAGTTCCCTGACCAATGCGGATACGATTTCCTAACCTGTGTCGAGGAATACAGAAGTATGTCACTTACGAATGAAATAAATAAGAAGTGCTGGGAAGCTAAGGCGAAATGAATCCATAAAGAACGTGAAGGGACGAAAAAAGGAATGATTTTCGAAAGGACTAACTCGGCATATAGAAAAGTCAAACGATCCTTTCGTGAAATGAAAACCAAGGGTAGTAACATCAATAATGTAATGAGAATTCCATTGTTAAATACAGAGGAGAGACCGGATAGGTGGAAAGAGTACACTGAAGACCTTTGTGAGGTGGAATACTTGTCTGATGTGACAGAAGAGGGAAGAAGAGTTGATATAGAAGAGATGTGGGATCTAGTATTAGAATCAGAATTTATTACAGCTTTGGTAGACTTAAGATCAAATAAGGCTGACGGAATAGATAACATTCTATGAGAAAGTCTAAAATCATTGCAGAAAGCGGCAACAAAACGACTATCCACCTTGATGTGTAGAGTGCATGAGACTGGCGATATACCATCTGACGTTCGGGAAAATATTATCCACACAATTCCGAACACTGCAAGACCCGACAAGTGCGAGATTTTTCGTACAATCACCTAAACACCTCGGGCGTCCAGGTTGCTGATAAGAATAAAACGCAGAGGGATTGGAAAGAAAATTGAGTATCTGTTAGATGACGAACAGTTTGGCATTAGGAAGCATAAAGGCTTTGGAGAGTCTGTTCTGATGTTGCGTTGATAATGGAAGCAAGACTAAAGAAAAATCCTGGATAGTTAATAGGATTTATCGACCTGGAAAAACAGTTCGGTAATCGTGTGAAAGGTTCGATATTCTGAGAAAAATAGGGGTAAGCTATATGGAAAGACGGGTAATAACAATACGTTGAAGAGCCAAGAGGAAATAATAAGAGTGGAAGACCAAGAAGTGTGTAAGACAGGGATGTAGCCTTTCGCCCTAACTATTCAATCGGTACATCGAAGAAGCAATTACGGAAATAGAAGAAAGATTTAAGACTGGAATAAAAATTCAGGGTGGAATCATATCAATAAGATTCTCTGATGACAGTACTACTATGCCGGAAAGGGAAGAAGAATTATGAGGTGTGTTGGATGGAATAAACAGTCTAATGAACGTAGAATACGGATCGTGAGTAAATCGACGAAGTACCAAAGTAATGAGAAGTAGCAGAAATGAGAATAACGAGAAACTTAACATCAAGATTACGGATCACGAAGTAGACGAAGTTCACGAATTCTGCTACGTAGGCAGCATAATAACCCATGACGGACGGAGCAAGGAAGACATAAGAAACAGACTAGCACTGAGAAAAAAATCCATTCCTGGCCAAGCGAAGTCTACTAATATCAAACATAGGCCTTAATTTAAAGAAGAATTTTTTGAGAATGTACGTTCCGAGCACAGCATCGTATGGTAGTGAAACATGCACTGTGGGAAAAGTGGAACGGAGGAGACTCGAATAAGCTGGAGTTAAAGATATAATAATAACTGAAATGAAAATAAATTGGAGCAGGGTAGATATATAATCTATGGACCAAGATGGTAATGGAAGTAATGTTGTTGATAATTTTTCCGGGTTATATGGTCGTGGTCCATTGTATAATGGAAGTAAGCCTTAAAAGACATGTTCACAGATATTATTAACCTATAAAAAGTTTACGACAACATAAAATGCTGAAAAGTGTGGTAGAAGAATATTAAATTTGGGTGGACTGATGAGGCAAGGAATGAAGAAGTTCTCCACAGGATCCGTGAAGAAAGGGACATATGGAGAACATTGAAAAGAAGAATGAAGAGGACGATAGGACATGTGTTAAGGCATCAGCTCATAACTTCCACTGTACTAGAGGGACCTGTAGAGGGTAAAAACTGACGAAGGCTGAGATTGGAATAAATCTAACAAATTACTGAGAATGTAGGGTGCAAATGCTACTCTGAGATGAAGAGGGTAGCGCAGGATAGGAATTTCTGACGGGCCGCATCAAACCAATCAGGAGACTGATGACGCAGAAGGAAATAGTAACTGAGTTCTTCTCTTTTCGACTTGTGGTCATTTCGCAAACTTTCAAACAGGACTGTGCAGTGTGTCCGTCAGTCCATGGTTGCATACAGAAGTCTTTGACCAGAGAAGTCTGCGAATCTGTAGGCCGGCCGAAGTGGCCGTGCGGTTAAAGGCGCTGCAGTCTGGAACCGCAAGACCGCTACGGTCGCAGGTTCGAATCCTGCCTCGGGCATGGATGTTTGTGATGTCCTTAGGTTAGTTAGGTTTAACTAGTTCTAAGTTCTAGGGGACTAATGACCTCAGCAGTTGAGTCCCATAGTGCTCAGAGCCATTTGAACCATTTTTTTGCGAATCTGTAAAAGCCTCGTCATACAGCAGTTGGCAATAACTAGCTAACGGTGAAATCACACGTGGCGGGAAATTCTTGGGCACCACACGGACGTGGAATTTCCATCGATCAGGGCACTTCTTCTCTGGCGGTGGCAGTGGACGGACGCAGCTGCAGTGGACCTGCACAGGTAAATTTTAGCAAAGCGTGAGAAACTGGTCCGTCTCCTCCGTATAAAGTTCTGAGTATTCTTTAACTTCTTAAGGTATCGCGAGAGTATTTTTACTATCTACTTGATAACGGTTCCGATTACATTATGCAATCTGATGTGGTTTCATCTGTGCTTTGAACCGTTAGGCCGATGATCAGCCAGTTGACTTGTATGGGGCTCATTCCGATGAACAATATTTAGGCCTGAATGAAGTTTCACGTATGCAGCGCTGTCTATCGACTCTTTAGGAAACTACAGCAGCGTTAGTTTCATTCACTAGTCGTTTGCCAGCCGGTGAGATCAGATTGCAATGGACGAGACAAATGTACATCCCGACAGTTGTGAAGTGCGCGGAATCATTAGATTTTTAATGGAAAAAGACATTCACCTGCTGAAATCTATAGCGAGTTGTGTCTAGTGTATGGACCTGAAATTATGAGTGACGAACGAGTTAGAAAATGATGTCGAGAATTTCAAAATGGTGGTACAAATGTTCATGGCGAACAACAGAGTGGCAGGTCCAGTATTCGGGCTGACATCGTGAGCCAGGTGAGCTGGAAACTTCGAAGTGATCGGTGATTCACGTTTATTAGTCTGGTTGAAGAATTCCAAAACGTTGCTCAGTTTACAATACCGTCACTGAACAGCTTGGATGTCACAAACTATGTGAGAGATGAGTTCCAAAAATGCTCACTGATCAACTGTCGGTGATGATGAGGTGATGATGATGAGGACAACACAAGACCCAGTCCACGAGCTGAGAAAATCTCCAACCCGGCTGGGAATCGAATCCGGGCCCGCTGCATGGTAGGCAAACACATTACCACTCAGCTAAGCAAGTGAGCTGGCAGCTGAAAAAGTGGCTATATGGACAACGAGCTCAAAATGGCGATGAACTCAGGACTAGTATTACCAACTGATTCAATTCCCAGGCGGCAGACTTCTATGCTGAGGGGTAAAGAAGCTGGTGCAGCGTTACTGAAAGTGTGTAGACTTGAACTGCGATTAGGTAGAATAGTAAAGTTGATATGTAGTAAAATATTACTGTCAGTAAAATCTTTTTCTCATAGGCTTTTTTTCATGTGCAAAAGAACCTTACTCTTGGAATACCAACAAACGTTTCAAGATTGTCTTCATTCATTATTTTAAACATCAGGGGATTGTTGACGTTAGTGATTTCGTGTACACTCCGATCTAATGAACCATAATAATATTTTTTTTTTTTTGCTCTGAACTGCTTGGCCCTAGATCAACCGATTCAGATTGCAATACCCGTAAATATTTCTAAGCTGCTCTCATTAAGCACGAGGGATATTCGGAAAGTAAGGAACGATAGGTCGCAAAATGGAAGCCACGGTGAAAATAAAAATGTTTTATTGGCAACAGTTAGCTACACCTCCCAGCTACTTATCTCCATAGACGCCAATCAGATTTAGAGTTTGTCGTAGCGTTGTACCAACTTTCCAATACCCTCGCTATAGAAGGCAGCCGCCAGTGCTTTTCGCCAATTCTCTCCAATGGCCCCCAGCTCGTTGTCTGTACCAAAATTTTGTCTTCATAGCCAGCGGTTCATGTGAGCAGAGATGAAACTCAGAGGGAGACAATTACAGGCTGTATTGTGGGTAATCAAACATTTCCAATTGAAAACGATGAAGGAGCATCTTCATTGCCGCTGCAGAATGCGGCTGAGAATTGTCTTGAAGAAGACAACGCACGACAGTTATGTAATATTGGCTGCATAGCTTTAGGCGAAATTTCTCTCAAGGATCTCGTACTTGGCTGTAGACACTACTGTTCTAGGTATCTATATGTGCTCCCTAAGTGCTCAGAACTAAAAGGAACGACTTAACACGATCCACTGGCATACTAGAGACCCTGCCAACACAACTGTGCAAAACTTCATCGGATTTTCACGGGGGTTTCCATTTCGCTACCGATCGTTCCTTACTTTCCTAATAACCCTCGTATTTCAAACATAGCGGGAGTGCCTCTTCAGGATTTCATATAGTTTACGATTTAATGAATTTATGCCTTTTCCTCTGTGACCTGAATCACGTGGCTGTATTTCAGTTGGACTGAATTAGGAGGAGAGCAATGTTTTACGACGATTGTGAGTGCAATACACTTCATTCTCGCATGATGTCCTGTTATTCAGTAACAATTAGACGATCGTTTTCCCAGACTACTTTCGGACGTGCAATTGACTATGACCTCAGCCTCTGTCCACCTCTGAATATGTTTATGTGTTTATATTGTGAATAGTATGTAGTGCGCCTTCTATCGTCGTATATCCTGTTAATGAATTTATGTTTCTGGTTTATTTTACTGCAACTATGACGTATGGGGCATAATGACCTGTAGAAGAAATACATGTGATCCAGTTTGTAGATTGTCAAGATCTCTTTGTGAGCATTTAATCTTTTATCTCATTATTGACATCTGTATGATATACTGCACCTGTAGATTACGTATGATCTTAATTGCTCGTTTCCACTTCTAATTTAAGGACTTTTATGCAAAGAGAACCATGTTAACGATGAAGGATTCAGAAACGCTGTGTGAATATTATTAGGGGCTATCTACAGCGCCAGAAAAAATTGAATTTTACTTACAATTTTAATGTTAGTTCGATCTTTTCCTCTGCAGTTGACTATGGAATCCAGCAAAGAGATATATTGTTAGACGTTCTGCTGACACATACTTCCTCAGAAGCACTCAAGGTCAATAGGACTATTAACTTTTTTGGTCACTTAATTTCACCATTGACGTGAACCAATCACTGATTCTCCCTATTACCTGTAGTTGGGGCAAATTGGAATGCGGAAATTGCTCTGCCATTTGCAGGAAAGACTGTATATCGGATGCAGTACCAAAACAAGGCTCTGTTAAAATTGGTTCGGAAAAAAGGAGAACCACTGTATTTAAATTAAGTTTCCGATGCACGCCAACAGACATTGCTATTTCAGGTATCAATATTTGTAACCGCTCCATTCGGTTAAAGATTAAATTAACACACGTAATGGAACTGTTACCTCATCTGTGAGCTGTCAGCTTCGGACAATTCAGATGTGAGACTACAACACTGAAACGATGCCCTGTAACACACACACATTGAGCAATTTCTGATAGTGTCCGAGGGGAATAGTACCGGAAACCAGGTGATCGAAGGAGACGTAGCAGTTTGGAATTTCGGCAATCTTAAAAGTATAGTCCTGGAACATGTGCCCACAAAAGAGAAGGTATGCTACTGCTTATATTCTCTGGCCACCAACCTAATAGTATTTTTGCTGAATTCTAGAAGTGTCATTGCTGACAATGGATGTGATACTGTAATACAATAATTGCGATGTTATATATACACATACACCCTTCAGGATATTTTACACAAGAGTCAGATATGTGTTAGTACTACCTTCCATGATTCCCTTTCTTCCCGTCCACATAATAAACTCGACAGTACAGTCAAACAGTAAGGAACTATCAGCCATATAATGCAAACACATCTAAATACAAAGAAATGTAAAACTGTATGTACATCACGAAATTTGGACTTTGATTACAAAGTTAATGAAACACAGCTGGAGCCAGATGCCTCATACTAATGCCTGGATGTGCCAGCGGTTGATAATACGACGGGGAATGATCACACACGACTGAGTGATGGTAAGGATAATGTCAGGATTCGACTTATTTGTAGGATACCCCGACACAACTACATCTACATCTACATCTACATCTACATCCATACTCCGCAAGCCACCTGACGGTGTTTTTCTACGAAACCGATACATAAAAAACCCAGGTCCATACACTGCGATACGGGTCCAGTGTCTGTTATCCAAGCCGCACTGAAGTAACACAAAACTTGGAGCACCATATTTCGCCACAGACTACTTGGGTTAGCGGGAAGAAGAAAAAAAGAAGCTATCGGCAAGGAATTCCTAATTATTTGATTATTTTTCAGCTCCTGCATATTTATTCTTAAGAATGGTGAAGGTGCAAAACAATAACACTCTGTCCGAGTGTGTAAGCAATAATAAATCCCATACGGCAATACATGACTGGAGCACAAAGAAAGCTTAATAAACAGTGCATTTTTCTAGAAAATTAAGGTGGCGGTATGTGGTGAGAGGAATGTTACAGACCTCGCTTAATACTGAGAGGTAAAGGCGTTTTTGGTAATATTGAGGGTAACAGAGGGATATCTCAAGCTTGCCGATTGCTGAGTAGTCATCATCATCGGTTTTCTGCGATATTAGCAAGTTCTTTGTGTCTCCGTTTCATCGAGCCTTTGCTTCCTTCCTAATACCGCTGTATGTGCTTCGGTCCATCACAGCACACAGAATCGAAAATGTCTTCCTCCCTCGCCTCCTCTTCCCTTCCACATATCCTTCTAAGACTGGTTTCATAAAACCTTCTATCTTAATGTATGTCCAACCCAGTTTCCTTCCCTTCTCTTTATTGCATCTAATACCTTTGCTCTCCCACTCTTCTCCGTACCTATTCATTTTTCACTCTCTCCTTCCAACTTATTCCTTCCATCCTCCACTATATCAATATTTCAAAAGCCTTTAGCCTTGCTCTATTCTTCTTCCTCAGTGTCCAAGTTTCAGTACCAGACAGGAGGACACTTTCACAAAACATTTTATTAGCGTTTTCGTCAAGTATTTGGCCATTTTGCCGGGGAAATTTCTCCTTTTCTTATAAAATGCCTCTTTCACCATTGCAATTCTGGCTTTAATTTCTGTGCTGCTCTTCCAGTAGTTTTCTATCCTGCTTCCGAGGTATTTAAAGCTTTGCACATGTTCTAATACTTCTCCATTAGGCATAATCCTTACCTTTTTTATTATCTCCTTCTGCCATTACTTTTGTTTTCTTTTTATTGATTTTCGCTCCATGAATCTTTCTCTTAACTTCAATGGTGTCCGCTATATCCTGTAATTCTTTTTCACCTTTTGCTAGGAGGACCATGTCGTCTGCAAACCTCAAACACCATATTCTTCTTCCTCCAGTGTTTATCCCCTTCTCTTCTGGCTGGCAGTGGTCAATCATATTTTCTGAGTACACATTGAAAAGTGTAAGAAACAGACAGCAGCTTTGTCTTACTTTTACTGTTGATACCCTCTCTTCTCACTTTCACTGATGCTTTTTGATTTAAATATAGTGAGTTTAAAAGTCGTCTTTTCCTTCATTATAATTGCTGGCATATCCCAAGCCACATCATCAAGAACCTTTTACAGGTCTCTTCCCTTCCTCAATCAACCTCTCTCTCAAAATTCACAGGAGTCCTATTGCATCTCTAGTTCCTGTATTCCACCTAAAACGAAGCTGTCAGCCAGAATCTCCTCCACCACCTTTACCATTCCATTATTAATGATTCCTAAGGTAACTTTGACTGCATGTGAAATGAGATTAATTGTCCTGTACTCACTGCATTTACTGACTCCGCGCTTCTGTGATACTGGATAAAAATTAAAGGGCGTTGGATGAAGATCACTTTAGCTTCGAAAATACTGAAGTCGTATTGCATGAATATCGATTTGGAATTTCTGTAAGTATAGTATTGAGCCTAAATAAATTTACTTGTGTGAATGCAGTATACCTCGTAAATGTAAAGTTCTATTTTTTGTGTACGTATCAAATTGTGTTGTTGCTGATGAGACAGTGAGCTTTCATAGCAGTTAATGCTGCTCTACTCGCTATGTACTGTGCACAATATCTATTTGAATCGGTTTACTGTACTGAAAATGTAGTCTTCCTCTAGAATTTTTCTCCGCCAAACTTCTCTCTCTTACCAAATTAACTACTCCATGACACCTCATGACAGGTGCCATGAACCTTTTTGTCAGGTAGTGCTATGAAGCTCTTTTCTTTCCGATTAGATTCAGAAGCTCATTAATTAATCTACCCATAAATTTAACCAACAGCTTTCTTCTGTGTCACCATTTAAAAAAAAGTTTCTATTCTCTTCTTGTCTCTATTGATTATCGTCCATGTCTCATTTTCATATAAAGCTACTTTACATGTTAAAATATTTCTCTTTTTGAAGAAATAATTTATTGCTACTGCCAATCTACATTTTATACACTCTGTCCTTCGGCCTTCGTCAGTTATTTTGTATCTTCATCAGACATAATCCGGCTACGCTCGATTGCCCTTGTTATATTACTTTGTATGTTCATCTCATAATCTCTCTTCAAGATACCTTCTGTTCAGTTAAACTACTCGTTTAGGTCTTTTGCGGTATCCGAAGGATTTATAATGTCACCGACAAACCGTAAAGTTTTTATTTCTTTTGTCTAAGTCTTCACTCCTTTCCAAATCTTCTGAGCAGTTTCCATTACTCCTTGTTCAGTACACGGCTTGAATAAATGGGGGAAGGGCTACAATCCGGATTCACTGTCTTGTCAGTTACTGCCTCATTTCATGTTCTTCGTCTCTTACAACTGTAGCACTTACTATATACCTAGATATGTAGATTTTGACGTTGATACCTGCACCAGAATATTTTTATGATCTGACGATGGCAGTAGCCGAAAACGGTAATTGTGGATTGTACAATTAATGTGCAAAAGACTTTATAAATAAAGTGCCATAACACGATCGCAGACACTTTGTGTCTTCAGTTGATAAATAACTGATGGCGCGGGGTACAGGTGCTATTCTGATATGAGGAGTTTGACACAGAAGGGGAATTCGTGGTGGGCCACGTCAAACTATCCAGGAGACTAAAAACCCAAAAAAATCGAGATCAAGACTTTTCGGAAAGAAATCCATCTTTGAGTTATAATGATGTTGAGGGTTGGTGTTTCACTACAATTTGTCGGAATGAGTCGAAATCCATGAAGTTAAGTCCATCCTTGTCAGCAGGTTATGAGATATAAATGTGAATTCCGGTAAACCCCGTAAACTAAGTGACATGCAGCGCGTGCTTGTGTCATTCTAAGCGGGTTCGGGATCGCAATGATCTCAATTGGAAGCATCCGGTAGTTACAAGATGTAGCTTCTGGGAACGTTGTCAGGTGGTAAGCAGAAAGAAAACAATAGCACGCAGCCAAAGTCCAATATAAGAAGCAGTTGGCCGTAAACGACTTTATTGGCTTCATTAGTCGCTGTGGGTGGTTCCCCATTTACCTGTGATTATACGTTACTCATCCGAGGATAAGCTTTTTAGCCCACGAACAACATATAATTACCTTATTTTATTGATTCGCGACAAAAGTCAAATACGACTAAATTGCCATCCATCGTGACAAAGAATTTCGTTGGATGTTAACTGTTTTGTATCAGTTTCTATAAAAACATGACAGAAATTGTAATACATCAGACTTACATATGTTACTTGTGGTGAGACGTAAATAAATAGGTTTCCATCAAAGCAAAAAATAAAACTGAATTTTCTCATAATTAGATATTGGAAGGAGTGATCTGTATTTACTTTGAAGAATTAATAGCCACGATTTCATTCAGTATTATTTATTCCTGATTATCGATTTCAACAGTTAGTACTGTCATCTTCTGATATTCAAAAAACTTGTTGTTATACCTTCTGTTCCATTATGACAGTATCACACATGCCATGATGACATTATAGTGGATATCCTGTAGCACATTCCACAAAAGATATTTTTTAAAATAAAAATATGTTAGCGCCAAATAAAATGTGTTCACTGTACACACTAACGCCATCACACAACCAAAGAAGACCCACGTTATCGACAGTGAAAATTAATAAGCAACGGGTGAAGTACCATTATGCCTGGCCCACTATTTTAAGTCAAGGATGAGAGCAATATTCCAGAATTTAAACAAAAACTTCCATCTCTACTGTCTTGACACAGATCATCCTACTGAATATGACAACATGGAGATCCTGGCATGCACTTCCAGCCGTTGAGATAGTGTATTAAGGAAGCAGGAATTAAATGAGCAAGTAATCTTAGAAATAGAGGTGGAGATTTTTGTTGAAATTTTGCATGGGATCCTGCTCTCTCCCTTGTCAAAAAGCAGAGGGACAGAGTTAATGCTGAGTCACACGTTTGGTAGCTCTCATCTTTGGTTGGGGGACGGCACTTGTGTTTACAGTGTTTGTATGTGTGTGTGTGTGTGTTCTCTTTTCAGAATTGCTCTGCAAACCGAGGTTTCAAATTCCCTTGCACAGCGCCTACTTTCTGCAATTTTGCCTCGAAAATGACAGTGTGTGCGTCTGTCGAAATATCGGCGGTTATCGACGATGTCACCCGGCTGCATTCCTGTAAGTTATGTAAACTTTTTGTAGTTTCTGACCGGTTCTACATGGCGGAGTATTACTTCTTACAGGCATTTCAATACATGAATTTCATGTAGGGTGCAACAGGCTGTGGTGCATAGAAAGCCGATCAAATACACAGCAACAAAGTTCCGCAATAGATGCAGGAGTACTGAAAGAAATGTGTCGCTTTGGATGGAAACTCTCGAGAAAATGGGGACATTCGGATGACAGAGGGCTGGCCAAGGTCTTCGAAAAAGTATTGCTTGCACTGTAGCATTTTAAGAGATGGTGTTACGTGATACGGGTGAAGATTCATCAGTAAGTATCCATCAGTTTGCTTGTGAAACACTCTCTCTGAGAAACATGTTGTTGAGAGAACTGGTGGTAATGATGTCACATACCTCTCATAAGCGACGTGGGCTACATAGCAACATGGCAAATAATTTTGAACTGATATATTAGTTCGTCCATTGAATTATTGTAATACATGTGTTGCACCACAGTTCTGCCGCGAACTATACCTGCGTCGATCAGCAGAACGACGTGTCACACTGAGAAGCGCCCATCAGCTGGATGACCAGGCGCTGTGGCGCAACAGCGGGAGTGCAGGGCGTAAGATCACCCAGCTAGGACGCTGACTAGGCGGAGCATGTCAGCAAGTTCCGATAAAATAAGTGACACGTTAAATAGTGAGCTACCACAAACGCTCTGAGAAGAAAAACGTAGCGGAGGAAGACATAAGAGATGGACCGACCAAGTGGGGACAGGACTAATCCTTTTGATGTTCTTGATGATGATTATTATTAAAATTCGTTCCATAAATAAACTTGTTGCTCTTTTAATATTTTTGTTATTATTTACTAGGTGTTCACGGCCACGTGTTTCTGTGGCACAGTCTCGTTAAAAGGAAAAGAAAAGGGAAAACACACTTTTATAATACGTATGGGAATTGGATATATGTTCTAATCTCATTCTCTCCCTTGTCTCTGTGCATTTCCTCCTCCCCCTCTCTTTGTCTATCCCCTCCTCCTTCCACCTCTCTCCGTCTGTCCCCACCTTTCTCTGTCTGTCGCCCTCCCCACTTTCTCTATACACTCTCTCCTCCCCCACCCACTCCATCTCCTCCTGCACCCTCTCACTCCATCACCTCTGCCCACATTTCTATCTTCTCCTCCCTCCCTCTTTCTCCGCCGGCCAGGGTGGCCGAGCGGTTCTAGGCGCTACAGTCTGGAACCGCGCGACCACTACGGTCGCAGGTTCGAATCCTGCCTAGGACATGGGTGTGTGTGATGTCCTTAGGTTGGTTAGGTTTAAGTAGTTCTAAGTTCTAGGGGACTGATGACCTCAGAAATTAAGTCCCATAGTGCTCACAGCCACTTTGAACCCCTCTTTCTCCATCTTCTCCTGCCCCTTCTCTCTATCCATCTCATCCTTCCCTCCCACCCCTCCGTTCATTTCCTATTCTCCCTGTGTCTGATCATGAGCCTTGTCTACTGCAATAACAATGGCAATAAATTTTCCGTTTTATACGTTACATGTTTATTTATATACTGGACATATTTACCAGACAGGAATATAAAAACATGCAACGTTGTATCACAATAACAAAGCAATCGGTGAAGAACTGTCGGATATTTGAACTTCGGAAGACATGCAGTTTTGAACAACCGAACATTTATATTTTTACTTATGTAGAGTGGCACACTCATTTTACATGGTATTGATGTAATAAGTTTACATTAAAAGTTATCACTAAATTAACTAAGTTCTCTAAGAATACAACGAAAAGATATTTTTACTTATGTAGAGTGGCACACTCATTTCACATGGTACTGATGTAATAATAACGGTCTGCATTAAAAGTTATCACTAAATTAAGTTCGCTAAGAATAGGACGAAACGATTTTCAAGCATTCAGTACAACTGCCTTCTTCAGTTGCCAAATACAGAAGGATGCAGTTGTATCTCCAGTGCGCTCTTCCTTGGTCATTTTGCGACAGTGCCGACGTCCAAAACTACCAGGATGTCAATATGCACTGCCGTCTGTTTCCAAATGGCGTTTATCCCATCTGCTACGCGAGTCTTCGGTACATCGATGTCTGTGGGGAAAGTGACTTGCTCAGTTTAATTTCTCATCGTCATGTCAGACCGATTCCAACGAATTGTTTTACTGGTTATTATCCTGTGTCTCCATAAAATTTTGTTGTTGTAATTATTGTCACTACAATATTATAAATATAATTATTTCATTAAGTTTAAAAACGTCATAAATTTATAAGCAGGCCTGTTGTTACGTTATACGAGATGTGTTTATAGGACCTGCTTTGGCAAACTAGGACATGTAAATTCATAACCTAAATGACAACAACAATATGCACCAGGAACTAAGAACTTTTGCACTACCCCAACGATGACGAATTTTTTTTTCTTTGCTGAGGGATGAAAATATAATTCTTCATTGGTTCCTGTTCCTGTCCAGCAGTAACCCTGGATGTAAGTTAGAGGCTGCTTACCGATGGTTACAATGCATCTTAGAAAAGACTTTACTGCCGTTGAGCCTCATGGAAACATTACAAATTCCAGATTTATAGCAGTGTACTTTAGAGAAAACGTTTGACATTCAGGGATAAAATACAGTCAGCAAAACCTCATGTAAACTTTTACAGAAACCATACTGCTGTTCCATGAGTTAATGGAATGGGAATTTTAAGCTATCCCTCCATCACATTCAGTTTGTACTTTGAGCCAGCACAAATCAGAGTAGGATATTTGGAAAAGCAACCGACGCTATGTCGATTACATTGCAATTCTGTCAGAAAAGGCTAAGTTGGAGGGAACTGATAGTGACTAGTGACTTGAAAAGAAGGTATAAGACGTGAACTATGAAAGTGAAACAATGGTCATGCAGTACAATCAAGTTAATTCATACTATTCTTCACGAGAAAGGTTAGGAAATTCGACGCTAAAGTAATTCACAAGTTAACAAATTTTCCAGGTTGAAAATTAAAATACGTGGCAATGTCAGAAGTAAAGAGAATATAACGTGCCGACTCGCAGTAGGAAGAAAATGTTATCTGAAAAAGAGAAATGTGTTGTCATCTAGTATAAGTATTACACGTTCGTTATAAAATATTTGGAATCTAGCCTTATATGGAAATGAAACGTTCATTTGAAAAGTAAACAGAATATTTTGTTTCTTAGATAACAGAACAATGCCAATAAGCAGGTAAACCAAGTAACTAATGAAAAGTTGCCGAACCAAACTCGGGCAGAAACTGATTAAAAGAGGTTACAGATTGGTTGGACACATCATGAGCCTTCATGGAATAGTTAATTCTTTTAGATCCTGAGAATTTAATGAATCCAGTGGAATAATTCCTTATTTTCATATAATTTGCCCTTCTCTGATTAATATTTAATACTGAACAACACGTCTAAATGCTGAATGAATTGCAATATTTACAGTTAATCTTTAATCCATTGACTTACTGTTCCGTCGATTCTTGGTAGAATATTTTATAAATTATGAATGGAAACACACAGAGCACTGGTGTAGTATACTACAATATTTGTTATTTGTTTCACAAGCCGGCTTTCGACTGTTACGCCATTGATAGGTACATATCTGATGACTGCGTAACAGCCGAAAATCGGCTTGCGAAACATATAATAAATATTGTAGAATGTCAGTATTTGCATCTAGAATAATATTTAATCCCCAAAACAGAACGAATTCATTTTCACTACGAAAGGCAATAACATTCCCTTTGATAAATTACTTTGCACATTTATAACAAGCACAAAATAAATGAAAAATGCAGCTATTTCAACGAAATACCTCAAATATATTACAACTGTCAACAGTCGCTTGTATGAACTGGTACTTATTAAACTAATATTTATTGAAAGATTAGTAACTGTAAGCTTTGAAAAATAAGTAAACCTAACACGAATGCGCTTTAAGGCCTACAAGCACGTAGTAGAAAAACTAAACTTGCTGCACAATTTGTTATGGACTCTCTGGGCCCATTACCGAGGTCCGGCGAAGGAAATAAATAAATTTCGATTGTCACAGCAGCTTTCCCCCATTGTGTCTGGCTAATGCCGACAGGAGAAATGATATCTTTTCTAGCATTGGCCGCAAAAAATAAATAAATAAATAAATAAATAAATAAAATAAAATAAAATAAAATAAAAAATTGCTTGAGTTTTGTTTGAGAGCGTCATTCAGTATGTCACTGCGACACCATACTATCACTAGCCGTCCTTTCCTTAGAGGGCGAATCGGAATTTTAAGGCCGCATTAATAGCCTGAGATAGACCAGATTGGACCAGTAAATTCCGTGGATTAGTTTTGCCCTTAACACTGTCACTCACGAGTGTCACAGGACTACGCCGATGAAATTGATGCAGACAAACGTACCCTAACTCTCCCATTCCTATCAGTGATTCGTTTCACCAGAATAGGAACCGTAAGGACTATATCAATAAGGAAGTGGCTAGACCGGGAGACCACCTGCGGGCAACATAGGCGTCTCTTGATTCGACTACACTTCGACCACTTGTGAGTCGATGAGAATGAAACGCTGATGAAAGCAACTCAATCCCCAGTTCCCAAGCTGAAAAAATCGACCCGGCTGGGATCCGAACCTGGTCTTCTCGCAAGGCATTCCGCCACGTTGATCACTCAGCTATGAAGGTAGACATATAGCTTATAATTAGTTTAGACGTAGTGGTAAGGTTTGTCTAGGTTACTGCCGATCATAAACGGTGATTACCTGCCTGAACGGGCAGAGCCATAAGACACTGAGCACACACGAGCTTTGGCAACAGCAGTGCAACACAGGCGAGACTGCAATGCATTTACTGTGCTATGTTACAATCTTGGTTGTGTAAAGTTTGTAGTATATTTTCGTATACTCAGAAAAGAGTGTTTAACATCAGTAGTTATTGGATAATATTAATTTTGATGGGTTATTTTTTCAACTTTGATATAAGGCAGAGGTAATTTCAAACACTGCAAATTAAAATAGAGAAAAGTTATATACCGGGTGATCAAAAAGTCAGTATAAATTTGAAAACTGAATAAATCACGGAATAATGTAGATAGAGAGGTACAAATTGGCACACATGCTTGGAATGACATGGGGTTTTATTAGAACCACAAAAATACAAAAGTTCAAAAAATATCTGACAGATATGACTAGTTTCATGCTACCTATTCACATACCTTGAAAGAAGAAACACAGTCAATTTTTACATTCGACAGCAAGCTACAATTCGCATTCCTCCCTCTTCGTTATTTCGTAACATCCAACTGAGTAAAACTATGAACCCGGCCTACGATACTGTTATCGACGATGGACGAACAAACTGCCGAGGTCGGAGTTCTATAACAATACATCTGATACATGTATTCACCTATGACACTCTGCTTTGCACATGTATACCACGTATAAATCGATAACACATCCTAAGTGAATCGAAAACTTCTACTATTGGTGTGAAAGTTACCAATCTCCAAAAACATTCAATCTATCTAAACATTTATGTTATATGCTCTAGTGGAGCGCAAACTTTCATTGGAACAGTTGTCTAACGTCATCTTCATTTTGATTTCTGTTTGATGGATAGAATGGAAAACCGGTGGAGGAATGGAATGATTTTCAAGCACACAGAAGAATATGTAAGTACCCTCATTTTTGTTCTACTTTCCAAATTTTAACGTATTTTCCATCAATTTTTGCAATTTTAATAGTTTATTAGTAATTTCAACGCATTTTACCCAAGTGCTTGACTTCCAAATCACTCCTTTCGACGACTTGTCACGCCGACATACGGCCTCATCGTGTCGATCCCGTGATGCTCTCAGCCAGTTGCAGCATGGTTCTCAGTTTCTGTATCATTGCTGAACCGCCCTTCATTACTAACATGTGTGTGATGTTGACTGAAATAATATAATGAGCAATATCCATCATATAAACTGCTAAACATCGAAACGTTCCTTATGTCCGCGATCAAAAAAATGCGTGTGAGCCACAAAGCTAGACCTCATCCAAAATGTTCTTACGCTTGCAGACCTATAATGGCGACTTCACTGGGTTTTTAGGAAGGATCTAGCACTTAAGTGTCACTCAGGTCGGCCGGAAATGCTCATTGAGTGTCCTGACCTCAGAATCTTTGGACACAATCTACGTTACTACAACACTGTCTTTCAGGGTGTATTTATTTCTGTGGATTACAATGCGTAACCATGTATGGAGGGAGCTCTAGGATTGACAGCAATCATGATCCGATGTTAGGGAATGTTGCTCATGTATAGGCGTATGTTGCAGTTTCGTCTTCACACCACATCTCTATAACGCTAATAAGACATATATATGTCATTAGTCCATTCCCTCCCCCCCCCCTCCTCCCGCTCCCCATAACACATAATTGTAGTGATTTCGTCCAGTACCCCAACATGCGCCTAGTTTCCATTATTGATTACGGTACATGCTAACAGTCTCCCTGTCGTAACCAGATTTCCCCATACACGATGTTTATACATGTGAATCCTGCTCACATATTTGCAGTTGCCTCTTCTTTTTACAGTTTTCGTCGACACATACCCCAGTTCTTGTTTCATGACTTTCACGTCATTTAGCTCCAGTTTTCTTTTTCGTGCATCTAGCACATTAACTGTTGTTAGAGGAGCAATTTCCACTAACAAGGAACGGTTTAAGTCAGTTCAATACATTGGTTCCTCTCCTTAATACTTACGGGAAAACGATGTTTTCAAGAACAATTTTTAATTCGGTAATATCTGTATTTGATGGTATGGTGGTGGAGAACACTGTTCCGGAATGGGGGAGACATATTTCGCTTGATTTAATGTAACGCTTCTGTATAATACCTATATCGTCTTTGTTGGAGATGGTGTTACGAATCCCCGTAGTTTACTCGTGGACAATTAAAACTGAATGCAGGCAGAGCATAATTTATAAGCTTTTCTCGGTCTTGAGTATCTGGGAGGTTGACACTGTATCAAAACGCTCCCAGATCGCATCAAAATGTCTATCAAAATACATCCCAGCTGCAATAAAATGTTTCTAGAGCTACAACATCCTTCATCACAACTCTTAGCTCCTCCGTCACTAAAAAAACTCCTCATATAGACATTGTTATTCTCCAGTACAGGTGACAGAACCTTAGACAGGTCTTTGATGCATCTATGGAAATGATTTCAGTGACAGACCCATACAGGCAGCAGTTAGTTCCAATATATTCTGAGTATAAGTACAGGTGCCCAGCAAGAACATATCATAACAGACTTTTAATTTGTGACGCTTTTCCATACTTATTGCTTACCAGGTGTGGTTTGCTATTTCTGTTCATACCGTCAATGCCGATACATAGCCCCACACCCAGACGTGGTATCAACAAACTATCGCAAAAACACACACGCACGTAAATGGATTACTGCGGTGAGGCAGTGTGTTAACGTTATTCTGTTGTTGACACACACATAGCAGAGCACAGTTACATCGTTTTATGTGTTGTATCCCCAATCTGGGACCTAACACACCGTCTCTCCCTCGCTCCAGTGTCTCCTGAGACGTCGTCGTTGTCATTCATTGGCTGCGTGCTTGCAGAGAACGGGTGAGTACCAAGATGCAACCGAAAGGTGGATCCGCCAGTGTTATGCATTCCGTAATATTTCATCAATCGGGTCCTCCTTTGTATACTCCAGGGGAATAGTTGGGGTGGATCCATCTGTATAATAATTCACGGATAATGTTTAGTATTAACCCACCCCACATATGATCCGAGACATTGCCCAGCAGGTGGATCCACTAGTATTACATGTTCAAAAATGTTTATAGAGGCAGACACAAAAGCATATACTACACGATAGGGGTGGATCAATCAGTATAGTAATTCCTGGACAACGTTTATATGGATTTACATCCTTTTACTTTACGTTCAATTTTGCAAGAACCACTCCCGATGATGACAATGCCTCGAGTGTCAGTAGAGTAAGAGAGAAAGGCCGGGATGCCCTTGTAGTGTAACATAGTCGTTACTATTGTTTCTTTTCATTTAATAGTTGCTCGCTTATAAGAGGATTACATCTCTCTCCTCCTAAGAGACAGAGTGGTACCACTCACAAGAAAAACATGTCACTCCATTCCAGAATGTTTGCTCAATATTGGTTATCGTGTTGTTGTTTCGGCCTTCCAGCATTACATTATTAGTGAAGTCTTCTACTCATCGTACTGTGTGGAACTTGCTACCTGAATGTACGTTTAAGTACTGTTGGGTGGTGATCTACTCATCGTACTGTGTGGAACTTGCTACCTGAATGTACGTTTAAGTACTGTTGGGTGGTGATCTACTCATCGTACTGTGTGGAACTTGCTACCTGAATGTACGTTTAAGTACTGTTGGATGGTGATCTACTCATCGTACTGTGTGGAACTTGCTACCTGAATGTACGTTTAAGTACTGTTGGATGGTGATCTACTCATCGTACTGTGTGGAACTTGCTACCTGAATGTACGTTTAAGTACTGTTGGATGGTGATCTACTCATCGTACTGTGTGGAACTTGCTACCTGAATGTACGTTTAAGTACTGTTGGATGGTGATCTACTCATCGTACTGTGTGGAACTTGCTACCTGAATGTACATTTAAGTACTGTTGGATGGTGATCTACTCATTGTACTGTGTGGAACTTGCTACCTGAATGTACGTTTAAGTACTGTTGGATGGTGATCTAATCATCGTACTGTGTGGAACTTGCTACCTGAATGTACGTTTAAGTACTGTTGGATGGTGATCTACTCATCGTACTGTGTTGAACTTTCTGCCTGAATGTACGTTTAAGTACTGTTGGATGGTGATCTACTCATCGTACTGTGTGGAACTTGCTACCTGAATGTACGTTTAAGTACTGTTGGATGGTGATCTACTCATCGTACTGTGTGGAACTTGCTACCTGAACGTACGTTTAAGTACTGTTGGATGGTGATAAGTGCTTATTTCATAATATATTCAACGCAATATTCAATCTTCTCGGTTCGATATTATTTGTAGGAAGTATAACTTTATACCACAAGACTGATTTTGCAATTATTTAGCTAGAGATTTCATTAATTTTAGTCCTATATCGACTATTTCCACTTTCACAGTACTCATTTTAAAAGCGGAAGAGTAGACCTTTTACATGATGTGAGATGAAGTCTGTCGGTACAATATTTGTTGTAGCAAGCTTAAGAAACATACCTGGAGAATACACAACGGTAATATTTCATGCAGCAAATCAGTGTTCATGTTTATTCAGTCTCATTTTTTAAATAAATTACCCCGCATTACAGTATCTGACGTGTTTAAGAACAGGAACACTTTAGGCAGACACACAAGGAGCACGTGCGCTCCTTCAGTGTCTATTCCTAAATGATCTGTACAGCACGAATGTCTCTGTTCCAACGCCACATCCCTGTATGACTACATTTGGATATTGCTTCTGGGACAGGTTTCAACCACCCATGGATATACTAGAGCATTTTACTTAAGCGGATGTTCCTAAATAACAGAGATAAAGACATTCTTCTTGGCGACCAGAATATCTCATTTTTCCACAGTATACGAGAACACACTCAGACACACAAAGCTGTTATTTGGTGTAGTGGTGCATCTGAAACATCTACCAGACAGCCTTCGGACAGTTTACATGAAGAATTAGAATAAAAGAGAGTGATGGTGGGTTATAACCACATACAACGGTGGAGGTTAGCGAGTGCTCTCCACCTCTCCGGGGCAGAGCAGAAGGATTCACGCGTAGTGAGACGACTAGTATAAGGATCTGTGTAAATCTTATTTATGTGGGACAAATTATTTCAATGCTTTTTCTACTTGAGACTGATTTCACATACCTGAGGACCACATTCATGCAGTTCCAGCGCCACGTGGAGTGGCCGCGTGGTTAGAGGCACCGTGTCACGGATTGCTCGGGCCCTCCCGCCGGAGGTTCGAGTCCTGCCTCGGGCATGGGTGTGTATGTTGTTCTTAGCATAAGTTAGTTTAAGTAGTGTGTAAGTCTAGGGACCGATGACCTGAGCAGTTTGGTACCTTACGAATTCACACACATTTGAACATTTGAATTTGCAATTCCAGCACATCCGATGTGTTTGAAAGCATACCACTGTTGTCCACCTAGTTCTTCATCTGTGACGGATAGACAGGTATTTCGCTATTGTTCCAGGAGGAGCCAGTCTTTCCAAGAAACACGTTTATCGGCTTGTAGGAAGAGTCCTGTTCTTGAGTCCTTTGTCCATCTGTGACTGATTTCTGTAGGCTAGAAAGAGTATATCACTGCCAGCACATGGGTCTTTCTGTGTACGATCAGTGTCAGGTTACAATAGGACTGGAAAACTGGTATCCTTACCCATCTGTGGGAGGAGAGCGAGGGAGGAATGGAGGTAGTGGGGGGAGGTAAGACTGATTCCAAATTGCTTAGTGTGTATCCACACATTGAGGTGAAGAAACGTGCAGGCCGGCCAGAGTGGCCGAGCTGTTCTAGGCCCAACAGTCTGGAACCGCGCGACCGCTACGGTCGCAGGTTCGAATCCTGCCTCGGGTATGGATGTGTGTGATGTTCTTAGGTTAGTTAGGTCTAAGTAGTTCTAAGTTCTAGGGGACTGATGACCTCAGAAGTTAAGTCCCATAGTGCTCAGAGCCATTTTGAACCAAACGTGCAGCTGCCTCCACTCTCTCCTGGCAAGATCTTTTTGGGTCAGGTTTCGCAGTAATTGTATACTTGCAGTGATTTTTCTCAATTCACAGTGTGTATGTTATATTATGATCCTTTTTTCTGGGTGGTGTTTTATTCATGACAATATAAATCTGCAATTAAAGGGGTGAAGCATTTTCCATCAGTTGTGATAGCATGTATTGGTTTTCCTACACTTCGTTTGTAATTTGCTGCCCTATCCCTTCTTACTATGTAGGTAAGTGTATCTGTAGTAGACAACTCTTCCTACACTTGAGTGACAGTTTGCTGTCCTGTGTCTTTTTACCAAGTATGTATGTGTGTGTATAACTTGCTCAGCAGCTATTTCACTTGTAGAAAAGTAGGAGGCTACTCTACCGAAACTTCAGTAACATTTGCTCTCCTATCTCTTCCTACCATCTAGCTTTGTACAAGTTTCTCAGCAACTGTACACGTGTAGATCAGTAAGAGGCAGTTCTGTCGGCTGTGGCTTTAGGACAACTCCTTGCCAATTTTGAATGGTATTATTGACTAGAGTACGCGGAAAGGTGATCATATACATACAAGCGATCGCAAAGGGGAACAAAACCTGTTTCAAGGGTCATCAGTCAAACCCCATGGACCAAGGCGAGAGACATGCAGTCTAGGTTAGCGGAATAGGACTATGTTGTCTCTTTCACTGCGGTTTGACTAGCCATTGCCAAAGACACGAAGAGCTCCAGTACAGGCAGTAGTCTCTATTGCACTGCGAATTGACCAGCCATTTCAAAAAAACACGAACAGCTCCAGTACAGGTAGTAGTCTCTATGAGTTGTGAAATGCATTCTCAGTCTATCATGCTGCATCACCATTATTTGCTGAAAAGTATTTCCTCTATGCTCATCATTATAACCTACTTCCATTGTTCTTGTTGGAGGCACATAAAACTCCTCTCTGTCCAACACCAACATATCATCTGTTGTGTCGATTCCCTAAGGTCTCGACACAATGAGTGGCTAGGTGCACGCGAAACTAACGCAGACGGGCGTAAATTCTGAAACAGGAGACTGGATGAAAACTATAAAGAAAAGAAGAGAGATGTTAATATACTTAACTTTAATGTAGTCTTGTTCTTGTTGAAATACATCTCTTGCATAGTAGTAAGCAATTAGCAATGATACACATGGCGCCTTGCTAGGTAGTAGCGATGGACTAGCTGAAGGCTATTTAATCTGTCTCTCGGCAAATGAGAGGAAGACGTGATACGTCTTGTCGCAAGCTATGTCGTCCGTACAACTGGGCGAGGTCAAGTCCGTGTCTTGTGACCTGCCCTGTGGTGGCGCTACGTTTGCGAATACACAGTGGCGACACGCGGGTCCGACATGTACTACAGGACCGCGGCCGATTTAAGTTACCACCTAGCAAGTGTGGTGTCTAGCGGTGACACCACATTCCTCCCCCGCAAATCGGCGAACGGTCGTGAGATAAGGCTTCCGCCCGCCGTGGGGAGGACCCCATGTTGACGTATGCGATGAGGTGGGGAGCCTAACAACAGGCGAGGCTGTGCCACCCGCACCCGGCCATTCGGTCCGAGGGGAGCTAGGAAACGCCTGCAAACCTAGTCCAGGGTGCACGTCAACATGAGGTGTTTGCGCACGTAATGATATAAGAGGAGCCGCGGGGTCGACCTCCATGTGGTCGGAGCACCCGACGGGCGAAGACGACATCCGGTCCGGAGCGGGCAAGAGGTCCATGGCGGAGGACGGCTGGTCACGGGAAGCAAGCGGCGGCGCGAGACCCAGGGAGGCGCGAGGCGGCTGCAGCGAAGCGTCCGCTGCTGGCGGCGCCGGCGGCGGGTGCGGCGGCGCGACGCCATGAGGCAAAATGGAAGGCATCGTCGGTAACACCTGGGGATGAGGCGAGCCAGTAGATGGGTCCCCAAGGCGCTGACCGGACGGCTCCGTCGCTGAAAGCAGACGGGGAGCGGCAGAACCCAGGCGACGACAGAGGCGCAGCTGATTGAGATGCCGACGCACCTCACCAGAGGCCCCCAAAACCAAATACATCGCGCGGCCGAGGCAGCGAAGAATGCGCCCTGCGAGCCAACGCTGTGAACCGCGATAGTTGCGATAATAGACAACGTCGCCAGGAGCAAAAGCAGGAGTCTGCCGCTGCACAGGAACCTGATGTGGCGGATGCAGCAAAGACATCAGAGTTCGATGAGGACGACCATGGAGCAACTCAGCCGGCGAGCGACCATCGCGGGGCTGAGAGCGATATGAGGACAAAAAGAGCAACAAAGCGTCCTCCCGAGAATGCGACTCTTTCAACTTCAACATCTGCGACTTGAAAGTCCGGACCAATCGTTCAGCGGCACCGTTCGACTGAGGCGAAAACGGCGCGGATGTCAGATGTTGAATACCATTGGCCTTGCAGAACGACTGAAATTCTGCGGACATGAATTGTGGGCCATTGTCGGAAACAATAGTCTGCGGAAGACCTTCAATGCAAAAGATAGCAGACAAGGCTTGGATGGTGGCAGAAGACGTCGTGGAAGACATCCGGACAACAAAAGGAAAATTACTGAAAGCATCGACCACAACCAACCATCGAGCATTCCAGAATGGACCAGCAAAATCGATGTGCAAGCGTTGCCAAGGGGAAGTGGCTTTCGGCCATGCAAAGAATTTCCGCGGCGGTGCGGATTGTTGTTCGGCACACGCCACGCAAGAGGAGCACATATTCGTAATCGCAGCATCGATTCCGAACCAAGTACAGTGCTGCCGAGCAAGTTGTTTCGTTCGCACTATACCCCAATGGCCTTGGTGAAGAAGCTTTAAGACAGAGGACTGTAACGAACGTGGGACCACGACTCGGGATTGATCATTATCGGAACGCAACAACAAAACACCACGTCGGACAAAAAGTCTCTCCTTGTGAGCAAAAAAACGGCGAACCAAAGGATCCTCGATCCGTGACTTGGACAAGGGCCATTGCGTAGCAACAAAACGCAAAACGGGAGCAAGGACAGGGTCAGCAGCTGTGGCTGTAGCTACACGACGAAAATCAATCGGAAACGATGCGACCACGTCATCGGCTTCCGAATCAATGAACATGCAAGCAAGTTCGGAAAAATCGAATGCCTTATCCTCAGCAACAGGCAAACGGGACAACGCATCAGCGTTGCCATGCGTAGCAGTGGACCGATACAAGATATCGTAGCGGTACTGCGAGAGAAAAAGTGACCAGCGAATGAATTTCTGCGCTGTACGTGGAGGTACAGGCTTGTTCGGATGAAAAAGCGATGTCAAAGGTTTGTGGTCCGTGATGATGGTAAAGTGACGACCATACAAGAAATCGTGAAACTTTGTTACACCAAACACAAGAGCCAAAGCTTCCTTCTCTATTTGGGAATAATTTCTATGCGCAGATGAGAGCAATTTTGACGCAAAGGCAATAGGGCGATCATGCGAACCATCTTTGTGCGCAAGCACAGCACCGATCCCGAAATCCGATGCATCGACCATCAACAAAAGGGGTTTTCGGGGATCGAATGGCGTAAGGCAAGTATTTGAAAGTAACGCCGATTTCAACTGACGAAAGGCGCGTTCGCATTCCGTCGTCCAGACGAACGGAACACCTTTACGGCGTAAGCGATGAAGCGGAGCTGAAATGGAAGAAGCATTGCGCACAAATCGGTGATAATAATGTACCTTACCCAGCACACTCTGTAGCTGTTGTAAGTTCTGCGGTGACGGCAAGTCCTGAATGGCACGAAGGTGCTCTGGACTCGGATGTATACCTTGGGCATTTATGACATGCCCCAGGTACGGTAAGTCACGAGCAAAAAACACACATTTGTCCTTCCTCAAGCGAAGACCATTCTGACGCAAGACCTGAAAGAAGGTCCGGAGATTCTGCAAATGTTCTGCTTCTGTCTTACCTGAGATTACAATATCGTCCAGATAGTTCGCAGCTGTAGGGACCGACGCACAAATAGTTTGTAAATATTGCTGAAACAAAGCAGGGGCGGATGCACACCCGAATGGCAGTCTTTTGAAGCGATACAAGCCAAGATGCGTGTTGACCACTAAGACGCGCTGGGATTCTTCGTCCACAGGTATTTGCAAGTACGCATCTGCTAGGTCCAATTTTGAAAAATATTTTCCCGGGCACAGTTTGGCAAAAAGATCTTCCGGGCGGGGCAAAGGAAAAGTAGCAGTCACAAGTTGTGGATTCACAGTGGCCTTGAAGTCCACGCAAAGTCTCAGTTTTCCGGAAGGTTTTGGCAAAATGACGAAGGGTGAGGCCCAGAGAGAAGCCTGCACACGTTCAATTACACCTTGAGATTCTAATTCGGCTAATGTTTTTGCGACCTCATCACGCAATGCGTGGGGAACATTGCGCGCTCTGAAAAATTTCGGTTGCGCGTTATCTTTCAGTTCCAAATGCGCTTCATAGTTCTTAGCGCAACCAAGGCCCGGTGCAAAAATGTCTGCAAATTCTTCACAAAGACGAGAAACACTGGCGGAAGGCACAGTCTGATTCACTGATAGGACCCGATTCACTATAGACAAATTAAACAATTGAAACAAATCTAAACCAAACAAGTTCACGGCACTAGAGGAACGAAGAACATAAAATGACACAAGTTTTGTCTGTCCCTTGTATGTTGCAATAAGGCTGCACTGTCCTAGCACAGGTATGTGCTGTCCTGAGTAACTAGTTAACGTAACATTTGCGGCACGCAATGGCGGGGCGCCCAGTTGTTTGTACGTGTCGTGATTGAGCAAGGAAACTGCAGCTCCGGTATCGAGCTGGAATGGGATCACTTTTCCTGCAAAGTCTAAGTCCACAAAAAGTTTATTGTCTTGTTGACGACAAGAGCGACTGTCACGTGCAATTTGAACTGATACAGGTCCAGAAGCACTTGCAACTTTACGGGATTTCCGGCGACGTCGACGCACACTTTGGGTGGGACGAACACAGTCACTGTTAGCTAAAGTGTCACTGGACGGGTGGGCATGAACTACATGAATGTCCATGGGCGAAGGTCCACGAGCCTGATTGTCCTGGGTTCGATTCCGGCGCGAAGCAAAGGGCCTGGAATTTGTGTGATTGTCTGATCTGAACTTTTTCTGGCAAACACTTTGTACATGTCCTTTCTTGTGACAGTAAAAGCAAATAGCTTGGCGTGACGGGCAATTGTCACGCGAATGTCTAGTTGCACACCGCGGGCAAGATTTCACTGCATTTGCTTGCTTACGCGGCGCACGTGGTTGCAAGCTAGGCTGCCGCTGCGAAGTCGGGCGCGAGGGCCGCTTAGCGTCCCGTGCAGCGGGCCGGGCGGGCCGATTAATGTGACACACTGCTGGCGAAGTTTCAAATGATTCCTGAGCAAAGTCAAGTGTGTCTTGCCTGTCCAATATGTCTATCACTTGTTGCAGGGAGGGATTAACGAGTTTCAAAATCTGTTCCCTTATGCGAACATCAGAAACGTTCTGTGCAATTGCATCACGCACCATAGTATCTGAATATGGGAGGCCACATTCACAGGCAAACGCGCAGTCTCTAGTAAGTCCTTGCAAAGTTGCTACCCACTCCCTGTTAGTCTGACCGGCCGTACGTTTTGTACGAAAAAACGTATACCGTTTGGCAACTACATTTACTGTTTCTTTGAAATAGGCATCTAAAGCCGACAAAATTTCCTCGTAGGTCAGAGTTGCTACGTCGCGTCGGGGAAACAATTTCACTATCACACGGTAGGTAGACACACCTACACAAGAAAGCAAAAACGGCTGCCGCTCTTTACCTTGAATTCCATAAGCTGTGAGGTGGAACCGGAACTGATCGGCCCACTCAGTCCAGCTTTCGGTTGTGGCTTCAAAGGGCCGAAATGGCGGTGCGACAGCGTTGTGTGGCTGCGGTAGCGATGAAGCGGCGGGTGCCGCATCGGTTTGCAGCGCACGTTGACCCTGGACGAGCTGTCCAAGGGCTTCCAATAACGCCTGCGTCTGCTGATTCTGCAAGCGAAAAAATTCGGACAGTACATCTGGAGAATGCGGCGAAGCCATGACACAAGCAAATTAGAGCAAGTATAACACAAAGACTGCAACGTGGGCGCGGCACCAATCCTCGTCGCCAAAATATTGTTGTGTCGATTCCCTAAGGTCTCGACACAATGAGTGGCTAGGTGCACGCGAAACTAACGCAGACGGGCGTAAATTCTGAAACAGGAGACTGGATGAAAACTATAAAGAAAAGAAGAGAGATGTTAATATACTTAACTTTAATGTAGTCTTGTTCTTGTTGAAATACATCTCTTGCATAGTAGTAAGCAATTAGCAATGATACACATGGCGCCTTGCTAGGTAGTAGCGATGGACTAGCTGAAGGCTATTTAATCTGTCTCTCGGCAGATGAGAGGAAGACGTGATACGTCTTGTCGCAAGCTATGTCGTCCGTACAACTGGGCGAGGTCAAGTCCGTGTCTTGTGACCTGCCCTGTGGTGGCGCTACGTTTGCGAATACACAGTGGCGACACGCGGGTCCGACATGTACTACAGGACCGCGGCCGATTTAAGTTACCACCTAGCAAGTGTGGTGTCTAGCGGTGACACCACATCATCAATTGCACACATTTCCTGCCATTGCTAAATAATTTCCTTATATCCTTCCCCCCAGCACAGACTGAGCCATTGTCCCACCAATTCACAAGTGGAGGAAAGGAGACAGCCTTAAGACAATCCGTTACATCCTTCCTTTCCAGTAGCTCACGGCAGACTAAGTTATTTTCCCACCAGTTCCCAAGTGAAGGAGGGGAGGTGATATATTTGTAGAGAGAGGGAAGTGAGGAAGGGGAGGGGAAGTGACGGTAGGGGACAGGAATGGTGGTGGTGTGGTCATCAGTGCGACATTACCCCAGGGAGAGCCGCCATTCTGAATAAATTAAAACTCCCCCAACTTCGACTTTATTCTCCTTCTCATGGGCCACAACGTAAAAGCGAAGTGCCTATTTTAGTTTTTTAAGTCATTTTATAATTGGTATAAAGATTTACCATCCAGAAGTTTCAATAGAATTTGATTAGATTAGATTAGATTAGATTAGATTAGATTTACTTTCATTCCAATTGATCCATAGTGAGGAGGTCCTCCAGGATGTGGAACATGTCAGAAAAACAACAATACATGACAAATATTTACAACTAAAACAAATAAGCTAATGTACCAATCCACAGGTCCCAAGTGGAGTGATCGTCATTTTTTAATGCACACTAAGAGTCATTTTACAAGTACTAATGCACTGAATATAAAATAAAAAAGTTTTTTATTTATTTATAAGGTAATAAACATGTAATACAACTACTGTAATACTTATTTACAATGAACACATTACTGCACTGAAATGGTGCAGAAGTTAGATTATACTTACACACACACACACACACACACACACACACAAATTTTCAATGAACACATTACTGCACTGAAATTGTGCAGAAGTTATGTTGTACTTATATACAAATTAGTTGGTTTTACTAAGAAATTCATCAATGGAGTAGAAGGAGTTGGTCACCAATAAATCCTTTAGGCTTTTCTTAAACTGAATTTCATTGGTTGTTAAGCTTTTTATGGCTGCTGGCAAGTTATTGAAAATGTGTGTTCCTGAATAATGCACACCTTTTTGTACAAGACTAAGTGACTTTAAATCCTTGTGAAGATTATTCTTACTTCTAGTATTGATTCCATGAATTGAGCTGTTGGTTTGAAAAAGTGATATACTACTAGCTATAGACTTCGCTAGTGTCAGACCAGAGCGATCTGAGACCATACAGGAGAGCAGTCCAGAGTGAACACAGAAAGATGGCGGCAAAACAGGACTAGATAGTGACTCACGTGTTCCAAACACAAGATGATGATGATGATGATGATGACTGGAGCAGACTGTCCTTATTGGACAAACCTAGTACGTTTTCTCACCTTAACTTCTTAACTCAGTACATGGCTGTGTATTGTCACAGAAAAGGTGTTTATCACGTGTCATTATAAATATTTGCTTATACTTTGTTGCTCAAATGTATGGTCTAGAGCACAGCTGCAAAGTTATGAATCTAATGCCAGCAAAGCCTCGTACAGCGGCAAAGATGTTACAACACGTTCAGTTGGCCACTATAAAACGAACTGGCAGTCATCTTTAATAATATCTATTTCTTATCTAATTGTTAAAAGTAATGAGAGCGCTGTACATCTGTTTGCTTTAACGGTTCCAGAATGGGTCTTACAGACAGTTGTAATTGTGACTGCGCTTTGAGCAGTTGCTGTCGAGCATAGGGCGTTCACAGGGACAGCGTAGATACTGCATATATACGTCAGACACTCCGGACATAGTCGGGAGCAAGGTGGCAATTGTGGTACGTCGACTATAAACAGAGTGACCACGACGAAGCATTGTAACTCCCCGAGTTTCCTGCCTGTAAGATACGGCATCGTGTGTTCCGACTATCATCGTCAGAACTGGTCTTAAATGAACGGAAGCATTGTCGTTGTTGCGGTCTTAAGTTCGAAGACTGGTGTCATATAGCTCTCCATGCTGTTCATATCCGAATAACTATGAATAACTACTCCCTCGACGACTTTTACAACTAATCCCCCTACACTTTCCTCCACTGCTAAACTGGTTATCCCTATATGTTTCAGAATGTGTACTATCAACCAATCCCTTCTTTTGGTCAAATTGTGCCACAGATTTCTTGCCTCTCCAGTGAGATTCAGTACCTCTTCATTAGTTACGTGATCTAGTCATCTTCACGAAATCCCACAGCGCATTCTGAAGTCAAGTAGGCACAGCCCAGTGCTACTTCGTATGCAACACAGCACAACTACAGCCTTCGGCCATCAAATCTTCAACATTGTTCTGCAGCATCACATTTTGAAAGCTTCTATTCTCTTTTTGTTTGAACTGTTTATCGTCCATGTATCACTTCCATACATGGCTACACTCCGTAAAAATACTTTCAGAAAAGACTTCGTGATACTTAAATCTATACTTGATGTTAAGAAATCTCTTTTCTTCATAAATGCTTCTCTTGCCTCTGCCAGTCTACATTTTATATTCCCTCTACCTAAGCCATCATCTGTTATTTTGCTGCCCAAATAGCAAAACTCACATACTGCTTGAAGTGTCTCGTTTCCTAGTATCATCTGATTTGATTCGACTACGTTCCATTGTAGTCGTTTCGCTTGTGTTGATGTTGCTCTTATATCCTCCTTTCTAACAATGTCCATTTCAATCAACAGCTGTTCCAAGTTCTTAGGTGTCTCTGACAGAATTACAATGTCATCGCCAAACCTCAAAGTTTTTATTTCTTCTCCATGGATTTTAATTCCTACTCCAAATTTTTCCTTTTTTTCTTTTACTGCTTGCTCAATACACGGATTGAATAACATCGGGGATAGGCTACAACACTGCCTCATCCCATCTCAACTACTGCTTCCCTTTCATGCCCCTCGCTCTTATAACTCTTATAAATGACATCTGGTTTCTGTACACATTGTGAATAGCCTTTCGCTCCCTGTATTTTACCCCTGACACCTTCGTAATTTAAAAGAGAGTATTCCAGTCAACACTATCAAAGGCTTTCCCTAAATTTACAAATCCTAGGGACGTAGGTTTGACTTTCCTTAATCTATCTTCTAAGATAAGTCGTAGTGTCAGTACTGCCTCCCATGAGTAAATTGCTCCGGAATCCAAGATGATCTTCCTCGAGGTCACCTTCTACTAGTCTTTCCATTCTACTGTAAAGAATTCGAGTTAGTATTTTGCTACTGATTTATTAAACTGATACTTCGGTAATTTTCACACCTGTCAGTAACTCCTTTCTTTGAAACTGGAATTACTATATTCTTCTTGAAGTCTGAGGGTATTTCGCCTGTCTCATACATCTTGCACACCAGATGGAAGAGTTTTGTCGTGGATGGCTCTTCCAAGGCTATGAGTTGTTTTGACAAAATATCGTGTACTCCCGGGGCTTTGTTTCGACTAAGATATTTCAGAGTTCTATCACATTTTTCTGCCAGTATCATATAATCCATCTCGTCTTCATCTATGTCCTCTTCCAGTTCTATAATACTGCCTTCAATTTCATCTCCGTGATATAGACCCTCTATATACTCCTTTCACCTTTCAGCTATCCCTTCTTCTGTTAGGACCGATTTCCCATCTCAGCTCTTAATAGCCATACAGCTGCTTCTCTTTTCCCAAAGGCCTCATTAATTTTTCTATTGGCAGTATCTATCTTTCCCCTAATGAAATATGCTTCTAAATCCTGACATTTGCTCTCTAGCCATTTTTGGTTAGCCATTTTGCATTTCCTGTCAGCCTCAATTTTTAAGTCTTTGTATTCCCTTTCGCCTGCTTCATTTGGTGCACGTTTATGTTTTCTTCTTTCCGCACTTAAATTCAACTTTTCTATGTTATCCAAGGATTTTTACTATACCTTGTCATTTTTACTATTTGATCTTCTGCTGCCCTCTCTATTTCATCCTTTGAAGCTACGCATTCATCTTCTACTGTATTCCTTTCCCCTCTTCTAGTCAACCGTTGCCTAATCTCCCTCTGAAGCTCTTATCAACTTCTTGTTCTTTTGACATGGCCAGGTCCCATTTCCTTAATTTCCTAAGTATTTCCAATTTCTTCAGTTTTAATCTACATTTCACAACCAATAAATTGCTGTCAGAGCCCACAATTGCCCCTGGGAATGTTCTACAATTTAAAACTTGGCTCCTAAATCTCTGTCTTACTATTATATAATCAATCTGAAACGTTCCGGTGTCTCATGGTCTCTTCTACATGTACAATTTTCTTTTATGATTCTTAAACCAAGTTTCAGCGATGATTAAATTATGCTCTCTGTAAAACTCTACCTTGCTGCTTCCTCTTTCGTTCCTTTCCCCCAGTCCATATTCACCTACTATTTCTTCAACTAATATTTTTCCTTCTTTTCCTTTTCCTACTACCAAATGCCAGTCGACCATCACTATTAAATTTACGTCCCCATTACCTGTGTGTATAATTTCTTTTATTTCGTTATACATTTCTTCAATCTCTTCACCATCTGTGGAGGTAGTTGGCATATAAACTTGTACTAATGTAGTGATTGTGGGCTTCGTGTCTATATTGGCTACAATTATGCATTCACTATGCTGTTCATAGTACCTTACTCGCATTTCTATTTTCTAGTTCATTATGACACGTGTTCCTGCATTACCCCTACTTGTTTCGTATTTATAATCCTGTATTCACTTGACCAGAAGTCCTGTTCCTCCTGTCATCGAACTTCACTAATTTCTGCTATACCCAACTTCAACTGATACATTTTCCTTTTTAAATCTTCTAACCTACCTGCCTGACTAGCGATCTCACATTCCACGCTCCCATCCGTAGAATGCCAGTTTTGTTTCTCCTGATGAAGACATCCTCCTGATTAGTCCCCGCCCAGACATCCGAATGGTGGATTTTGTACCTACTTCACGTAAGAGGACACCATCATCATTTAACCTTACAGTGGAGCTGCATGCCCTCTGGAAAAATTACGAGTTTAGTTTCCCTGTGCTTTCAGACGTTCCCAGTTCCAACTCAGCAAGGCTCTTTTGGTTAATATTACAAGGCTAGACCATTCAATCATGCTGACTGTTGCTCCTGCAACTACTGAAAAAGCTGCTGCCCCTCTTCAGGAACCACACGTTTGTCTGGCTTCTCAACACATACCCCTCCACCGTGGTTGCACCTACTGTATGGATGTCCGTATCACTGAGGCATGCAAGCCACCGCATCGGCGGAAAGGTCCATGGTTCAGGTTGGGGGAAGGGGGGGGGAGCATTGTTAGTAAGGGGAAATCTTGTGGAATTACGGTATAGAGAGCGCGGGCATATAGGAATTGCTGCATTAATCTGATAGAGCTGTGACTTGATCAAGTAATTATTATTAATATTTTTGGCGTGAAGATTCGATGCTATCGAACATTGAACTGACCTGTACCATATCTTGTAGCTAGTGGTCCTGCTGGCCACCCTCTAGTGTCAACGAGTGGTTGTAGTGTCTATGTTGGGATCTGGCCCCTTGCGAGATAACAAACTGGTTGCTTTGTGTGGTCTGGACATTAGTTTGATGAATTGCATTGAGAGGGATATTGACTTAACTGCAAGACATTTTACTAACAAGGACTAGAGACTTTAAAACTAAACTTCTCTTCGGTCATACAGCAAGTGTTGCACAAAAATTAACTAAGATCTTCACCTGAATTATTTAATAGTTGTAGGCGTTGCGAACCATAAATGCGAGCTTTGTTGAGAATTATCATTACTTCCAGAATTTATCTAGAGACTGACCATTCATTCAGCAAAATTTAGTGAGGTTTGTTTTCCAATACGTGCAATAGCAGAATTTTGCCTTAATTTTGTAACTTCAGGGCGTCAAATGGTGGTGCTACATAAGTTTTTGTTTGTATTTTTTATGATTCCCTATTAGCTTCACTGGCACTCATCCACATCCAACGACAACATGCATACGAAATTAATGATCCAATAAACTTTGATTAGTGAAAATTTAAAACTAAGTTTCTGACTTATTATTTAAAGCTCATAGACTTTCACCTAAATTAATCTTATGCCCCGAAGAATGCAGAAATAAAACAAAAATATTTTTAAAAATACTTAAAGAAAAGAGAAGGCAAAGAAATTAGTAATTTTATGTTAGCTATGTGAGAAAATTACAATTCAGAGATAGTGTTTATTTGGATTATGTGTCTGTAGAATAGTATAATCTGTTAAACTCTATTTGAGTAAATAGATTAAAGCGAAAAATAATTAATCAGTATATATAATAGTGATCTAAGGAACACTTGAAAGTAATTTTTATAACACGAACATAAATAAAGAAAAATATCTGTTTGGAATTGATAAATAACCGAGGGGAGACTAAAATTATATGGCCTACTCGGAGGTAACTTTTATCTTTGCATTATGTTAGCGTAATTCAGTTGGCAGAATTATACGACAAGACAAGGAAGTCTGCAGTATTACATCTATTTAGAATAACTGTAAGTGAAATAAACTATGCAGTCTTTAGTTTTGTCCAAATATTTAACATTTGTGCAGTAGAGATACAAGAGATAAATTATATCGCTAGTGTTAAAACGTTGATTATATTACTAGCGCAAGACAGCGATATAGTTGCTGTCCAACTGCACAACGTTATGTGGCTTAAAACTAAACTATAGGGAGCCATGCTTTAATGTCTTGATATCTGAACTAAATGTTATAAAAAATTACATAACAGTTTTTTTAATTTACAATACTACTAGTACATACTACGAAATATTTATGTGTTAAAAGTTCTAGCATATATAAATTTACACGTGAAAAAGGAGTAGTATTGATAAATCGTACTGGAGTCTGCATTGAACGAAATTCTAAATTCAAACACTTGCATACATCATCATAACGATATCTGGATCCTTGTATTAAGTTTATTTCATTCAGATGAGAAATTGCGTAAGGTTGAATGTACATACATAATTAAAATGTTCGTAGAAAGAAGTGCTATAGGATAGTAGTAGGGCTTCTACTCACCATTTACGCACGTGATCGTTGATTGCTTAGAGAAGTACTCCAGACAGTAACATATGCAGGTGATGTTCAGAACATGAAGGATTGATCACAGCCAGGGTTTCCTTTTTTAGCCATAGTTCATGCACTAATAGTGCAGTCTGCGAATTAAATATTGTTAAATTTTGACACTATAAAGAATTTTGACCGCTGTAGTAATTCATAATAGAGGTATAAACGATCTAATATTGTTAACCTTTGCAAGAGTGTGCTAGCAGATGGACTACATGTACAAGTATCTTTCATAAAACTTCCTGGCAGATTAAAACTGTGTGCCCGACCGAGACTCGAACTCGGGACCTTTGCCTTTCGCGGGCGAGTGCTCTACCAACTGAGCTACCGGAGCACGACTCACGCCCGGTACTCACAGCTTTACTTCTGCCAGTACCTCGTCTCCTACCTTCCAAGGTTCGCAGGAGAGCTTCTGTAAAGTTTGGAAGGTAGGAGACGAGGTACTGGCAGAAGTAAAGCTGTGAGTACCGGGCGTGAGTCGTGCTCTGGTAACTCAGTTGGTAGAGCACTTGCCCGCGAAAGGCAAAGGTCCCGAGTTCGAGTCTCGGTCGGGCACACAGTTTTAATCTGCCAGGAAGTTTCATATCAGCGCACACTCCGCTGCAGAGTGAAAATCTCATTCTGGAAACATCCCCCAGGCTGTGGCTAGGCCATGTCTCCGCATTATCCTTTCTTTCAGGAGTGCTAGTTCTGCAAGGTTCGCAGGAGAGCTTCTGTAAAGTTTGGAAGGTAGGAGACGAGGTACTGGCAGAAGTAAAGCTGTGAGTACCGGGCGTGAGTCGTGCTCTGGTAGCTCAGTTGGTAGAGCACTTGCCCGCGAAAGGCAAAGGTCCCGAGTTCGAGTCTCGGTCGGGCACACAGTTTTAATCTGCCAGGAAGTTTCATATCAGCGCACACTCCGCTGCAGAGTGAAAATCTCATTCTGGAAACATCCCCCAGGCTGTGGCTAGGCCATGTCTCCGCATTATCCTTTCTTTCAGGAGTGCTAGTTCTGCAAGGTTCGCAGGAGAGCTTCTGTAAAGTTTGGAAGGTAGGAGACGAGGTACTGGCAGAAGTAAAGCTGTGAGTACCGGACGTGAGTCGTGCTCCGGTAGCTCAGTTGGTAGAGCACTTGCCCGCGAAAGGCAAAGGTCCCGAGTTCGAGTCTCGGTCGGGCACACAGTTTTAATCTGCCAGGAAGTTTCATATCAGCGCACACTCCGCTGCAGAGTGAAAATCTCATTCAAGTATCTTTCATATTATTCTGCCACAGTACATGTTGTCACCAAATTGTTTTTCGGGGGTGGGAGGGCGGACATTTTAGAAAAAACATGGGTATATATAAGCCATTGTGACTTTTATTGTTTCAGATAAAATTGAATCGAATTCTGCACATCTTTTAATTAAGTTATTGGCTGTAATCTGGATTTTTCAATTTTTTGTCAAATGATTTGATCAGAACCTCTCTGAATACTTGAAGAACACATTTTACCACATAAGGAAAATTTTCTCATAGTTTATCTTACTTATCAGTTTCGAAATGTGGTGGATTATTCTTATTAATCAGATAAATATATTTGTGTACCAGTTTTTTAATAGCAGTCTTAGAACTTACGCCACAATTTTTAAAATTCATGTGTATGATAGAGACCAATTTTTATTTCACAAAAATTTAAATAAATCTAATAGCAATGCACTTTGAAAATTTTTGTACTACAGCAGTTCGGTGTTATAGTATGTAAAAAAAAGTCTGTAGCAAGTGTCACCTTTTTATCTGTAAAGTTTCATCAGAAAATGTTCCTTATACGCTGATAAATGAAAGTTGTGGGAAATGTAGGAAAAAGATTTTAATAGCATTTTGCCATAAACATGCACTTTTATATTGACCATAAGCATATATTTGGTACTATAGGTCTGCATGCTGCTCTTTTCTTCTGGTCTGATCAGGTGTGCTCTTTCGGCTATATCCCTCACTGACACTTCAGAACTGGACATAATCATCAGCCTTATTGAACAAATTGTCAATGACGAACCCTAGATCAAATCTTGGTCCCATAATTGCCTTAGTTCTTCCAGTGTTACCATCATTGAACACCAGACAAGCATCACATGAGGAAATATTAACAATAACAGCTTAGCAAAATGTTGTCTTTGGACGTCTTTTCTAAGATACGTTATCAAACATTTTGTTCTGGTTTTGTGTTCCATTATGTGTGCATTTCTTTAATAATTCGTAATTAATCACATCATAAATAGGCTCGCTGCCTTTTGTACTCCACGATATCTTCTCCCGTGGCAACAAAAAATAAACTGTAAAATATTGCAAACAAAGGCACAGTCATGTAGAAAAGGGCGCATGGCATCACGCATTGGTTGATTTTTACATCATGTGCAGCACGAACTAAATAGTGATAACTGGGACAATATTTCTATCATGATGTAGAGCTATCTGCTTTAAAAACACTTTTGGCCACTTTTACATTCATCCCCTTGTGAATAAATATATTGTGAGAGAAATCTTTCGGAAAATTATTTACTGAATGCCCGTCGTCGGTGCTGCACATACATTATCCTGCTTTACTTGTAAGATTTCGTTGAGCCCAAATACTAACTTTTTTAATCAATTATTTAACATGTATCCTTCCATTCGGAAGCAAGGCTTAAGGGCGGAGAAGAAAATAAAGGGGTGGCGGTGGGAGAGGGAGGAAGAAAATAAATGGGTACATATAAGGTAACGCAACGTTCACTGTTTGACAGATAATTGAACCACATTTTGTAGATTTGTAATTATGTTATTGCTATCTTTCCGATCTTTTTTTCGTTAAATGATGCTATCACGATGTTGCTGGATACTTCTAAAACACATCACATCACATGAGGAACATTTCATCTGTGGAACTTCACTTATTACTTTCAGAATGTTGTAGCTTATTCTTAGTGATGAGATACACAAAGCTGTTTATCAGTTTATTAATATAAGTCCTAGAACTCTCGCAACTTTTTTTTTTTAATTTTTGTGTATAATATTTGTCAATTTGTAATTCACAAAAATTTAAACACATTCGGCAGTATAAGCACTTTGAAACATTTTGACTGCAGAAATTTGTGTTATAGTATGTACAAAGTCTGTAGCAAATTTAACTTTTTTAGTTATACTGGTTGAGCTAAAAACGTTCTTTGTACATTAAAAAAATGAAAGTGTGGTAAACGCAAAAAACAAAAAATTATTACTATTTACGCCAGGGAAAAGTATTTTGATGTTGCCCGTGACCAAACAGTTGTTCTTATTGGTTTTAGTTAGCTACTTTCTTCTAATCTGATCCTTTTGGCATGCTCTTCTCACTGTATCCTTTATTAATAACTCAGAACTAGCAATATACACATCAGTCTTCTTCTGTAGGCTTTCAGTGAAGCAACTTTCATCAAGTCCTAGTCTCATAAGGATGCTGATTCTTCCAGTGTTAACATCATTTAACACCAGACAATGATCATATGAGGAAACTCTAACAATAGTACAGATTATTAAACTTTTTATTCAGGTTTTATGCTCAACAAGTGTGCATTAACATAACAAATCGTGGATAACTGCATCGTAATTGGGCTCACAGGCTTTTATACAGCACAGATGACTTTTCTGATGCCAGAAAACACCAGAATATCACAAACAATGACAGGGTCGTGTAGAAAAGGGTATATGGCACTGCGCATTGGTTGAAATAAATTGCAACACAAATTAAACTTCGAAACCGCTTGACAGTATTTCTGACATGCAACGGAACTATTTGGTGACAAGGGAAAAAGTTTGACTAATTTTACAAACATCCCGCATTTGTACAGTAAGCAATTTGAAATGGATGTAGGTTGCAATATTTATGCAGAGATAAAGAGACCTGTGCAGAATAAGCAGCTTGGAGAGCTGTAACAAAGAATTCTTTGGACGAAAGGTTTTATATCATATAAATTAGTCACCAAGGACAGGAAACTATGTGAACACACGCACTGAAACACATCAGTTATGGGCAAGGTGCATTTTGCTAGTCAAATGCTATTGTGATAATGGAGCAAGATGCATTGTGCTAGTCAAATGTTATGGTGATAAAGGGAAACACATTCTTTGTTACTACTTGTACATTACGGAAATACGTGTACTGCTTTTCAGGAGCAGTTATAGCACCAATGAAATACATTTATCTGTACGAGGATGAACACTGCCCACTCTGTATAGCATTTGGGAGGGTTGAGTGGCGGCTGGGTGGGAACGGGAAGGACGTGGCTAGGTTGTAAAGGAACGGCAGAGAATCTGGAGGGTGGAATGAGTTGTGGTGAGATTCGAGGGGGCAGTGGACCAAGGGAAGGGTGGGGTAGGAAATCGAAATTGTTCCGCTGGCTGCGTTTTAACTGCAGCAAGGGATCAGCGTGTTGCCAAGTGAAATATTCGTGCGCCTGCAGCTTCCTTATAACTCTATCGCCGGCGGAAGAAGAGCGGCCCGAGGAAAAAAGACAAATATAAAAGGGACGGGAAACGTGAGAGCCGGCGTGTAAAAAAGCAGGAGCGGATTTGTATAAAATGAGCAGGTCTGGTTGGCGGCCCCAATCTAACTTGCTGGCACATTCAAATTAATTGGAACGTCCCCGGCGGATAACGGGCCGCCGCGATGAGGTCGTAACTCTCGGGGCGCTGCTATCGCCGGGGGCGGCGGCTGGAGGCCGCTGGAGGCCGCTGGAGGCCTTCCAGCGACGCCATACGTGTGATTCACGGCGCCCGATCGCGCCCGGCCGCTCTGAAGAGGCGCGCCCCAATTCATTCGCAAAGCAACACGCTCGCCCGCGATCATTAATTTACTTCATAGCCTCTCACTGCAGCGGTATCGAAGGAGGAGGCGTGGATGTTTCAATTTTTTACCTCGGCCCACTGTTCCACTTTTCGAGAGTCCTTCTTCGGTGATGGACACGGGGCCGGTGTACAGGGCGGCGTTAGCGGCACGTGCGTCGGGGTTGGGACTTTGAATATCTGACGGCTAATGTACGAGGTCGCATTTCGCGTCCGCAGCTGTTATCTGCGCAGCGGCCGGCGAACGCCAAGTGTATGAGATGACCAGAAAGGGGGGACGTCCTGCCGCATCACCATGTGTAGCAGGTGCCTGAAAGACGTTCCTAGCGGCCCTCATCAAGCATGATAGTTCGGGACGATTCTTTTCGCATGAGTAAATGTAACGGGAGATTATAATTGAAGCGTACCTACTCACAGAGTTCCAGTGTGGGCTGTAACTATCATAAGGCAACGAAACCAGGTAGACATTCTAAAGTGTTAACGCGGAACCGATTTACGCTACAAAAAAATAGCTTCAATCTTGGCCACTAGGTGCAAACCTTGAGCTGTGAATACAAGAAAGACGTACAGAAATGTTCCCATATATAATGGATTAGGAACGGGACTTTGGCAGCACAGCTGAAACAAGTGAGAAAGGCATAATGTTGATTTCATTAATCGCTGCCCGATATGAGCGCCGGAGAAGTCGATGAGATGCTGCAGAGAGCCAGATTTGCACCTGGTGACCAAACCTGGAATTCATTATACCAGCGTAAAGGTTTGCTACCATATGATAATTGCCGCCCACACTGGACCTTCCTGAGTATCTGCTCTTCATTATCATGAAGAAACTCCCTTTGATTGCCTCTGTTTAATTTATTCTATACCGGAGATTAGATGGGAAGCTCAGACAACTAATGAAGTGTACTGAAATGGATAGGAGAGAAAACAAACTTTGTAGTACAATTCGTGTAAAAAAAAGCGGTAGATAGATAGGACACACTCCTAGGCATAAAGGAGTAGTTGAGTTGGTAATGGAGCAAAGTGGTAAAGGGAAGAGAGAAATGGAGAGGACTGTAGAGGGGACCAAGGCATGACTTGAGTAAACTTGTTCAGTTATAAGTAGGTCGTTGTAGTTATGGGGAGATGGAGGGACTTCCATACAACGGGCTAACATGGAGAGCTACATTAAATCAGTTTTCAGGCTGAAGACCATAACGAAATGACTCGGTACTGTAATAGGTACATGAAAGACTAAGCCAAAACATGATATGACCTTCTTTACTCTTGATTGTGTATCTGTTACCTTACCTATTCACTAGCAGTTCTGTACACTTGAAAACTGAAAACTACACTTGCTTTCGCAACGTACTCTCTACTACACTGTGCCTCGCGAGTTCCCACGTGTCTACGAAACACACATTTATCTCTCCTCAGTCCGATTCCTCCCCAGATAATACTGTTTGTACAGTCCAACACTGTTTGAAATTCTGAAGATATCAAGGGTACATACAGGTATCCACTGGCCATTTGCTACTTACATAGAAACGAGATGTCAGTTGTAAGAGTAGAATGACATGGCAGAAATGCATTAGTTAAAAAGGAAGTGAGACTGCGCTGTAATCCCATGTTTAGTATTTTATCCATCTTCAGCAACATCTATAAAAATAAAACAAAAGTCTAGTTAGTTAAGGTGATACATGGTGAATTAGGCAATTTTATGAAGCGCAGAAACTGCAAGCACAACTTAAAAGAAATGGACTGGTTTCTTGGAGACATTTTGAGGCCTCAATGAATATTTGATTGGTTAATAGATGGTAGTGTATGTGGAGGGGGTGAGGGTAAGTGAAGACCGAAGATCGACCACAGTAAGCAGGTTAAAATGGATGTAGTTAGCAGTATTTGTGCAGATATGAGGAGATTCGCACATGAGGTATAGAGATGAAGAGCGGCACCTACCCAGTCTTCAGAATGAGCAGTACAAAACTCGGTTCATGACTATACGCAAGTTAAAGGAGTTATAGAACGATATGTGATTCTCAAGATGCCAGTGTAGTGTGAAGGCCCACGATCTGCACTGAGAGTGACCACTAACTGTGGCACTGAATCGGACAGGGGCTGTGAATAACCCAGGAAGCCCCTTCCTAGCGATATATAGACGAGCTTGCAAAATATCGGCAGTGTTTGCTCGAATATTGTGAAAAGCAAGTTGCTGACAGACTTATCAAAGGGCGTTCAGTAAGTGACGTTTCAGACAAATGAATAGGGCAATGGTATTTGTCGGTAATAGCTTGCATATTCCTTACTACATTTGGCTAACTATGGTCTTGCTGAAGTTCTCTATATTCATCAACCAGACAAAAGACTATATATGAAGAAGCAACAAAAAAGAAAGCCCGAAATTTCAGGTATCAATCCTCACAAATAGAGCAAGAAAATGCGTTTCATGGACATGGGTCTGTAGAGGCTTTATTTCCATTTTGGAGCCCTCCAGATAGTCAGGTGGTCAACATTACTTGTTACAGCTAATTGTCTTACGTTGGTGCTAGGGCTATTGTCAAACACAAGAAAAAGTTCTTCCACCAGCTGAGGCGTCCTCTTCCACCCAGGCCACCCCTATTTTTCAGTAGTAGGCTCAAACGTCCCTTACTTCCTAAGACCTAGATCAGTTGTTTCAAACGTACTCCTATCGTGACGCCGTCGTTCTTGAAATCCATCCCGATAGAAACGCTGAACCACTACCATCCGTTAATCCGTGCAGCATTTGGTGACACTTCCACGGCACTGCACCGGATATCAACAGCGTGACGAACACTAAACAGTTTATGCTATGTGCTTGATGCTACTAGAGCAATGAGGTAAGTCGCATTTCAAAACAAGCAGTCAAGTGAGTCACACGTCAACAGTATCTTCGTTGAATTGGAACAACAAACACTGGCAGTGAACCTGCGTATCACAACTTACTGTACATTCTAACCAAACGTTACCAAGAGGGTATTTTGAACATTTCAGGTAAGTAAAAGTTTCTTGTAATACTGGTATGTTCTGTTTGTGTGTACTTCCCATGATTAATGTGATTATGAAGAGAAGTAGGAAATGAGCTCTAACATGATAATAAAGTGTTCCCAGCCACATGACCATGCAACAGATTTTATTTATACACTTGTAAGGAGTGTTTCCAGAAAATTTGGCAACACACTTTTTTTTTTTTGCAACCAGTATAATCAATTTAAGTTAAAACATAAAGCAGCGTAGGAGGCCTGCGACTAGCCGGCCGGAGTGGCCGAGCGGTTAAAGGCGCTACAGTCTGGAACCGCACGACCGCTACGGCCGCAGGTTCGAATCCTGCCTCGGGCATGGATGTGTGTAATGTCCTTAGGTTAGTTAGGTTTAAGTGGTTCTAAGTTCTAGGGACTTATGACCACAGCAGTTGAGTCCCATAGTGCTCAGAGCCATTTGAACCATTTTTTGAGGCCTGCGACTACAGTATACGTCAAGAGCACTTCTAATGCAGTTGTGAATGGGTTGCTTGAAACGAACAGTACTTTTTATTCAACAAATCGTATTTGACGCGTTTCGGGCGTAGTCCAGTGGTGGCATGCAAAATGTCTTCACACAAAGTGTAGAGTCAGATACGTACGTCTTCACCATCAGTGCTCAACTCTGTTTTGCACTGACTGTGAGGACGTACGATTCAAAATGGCTCTGAGCACTATAGGACTTTTCTGAGGTCATCAGTCCCCCAGAACTCAGAACTACTTAAACCTAACTAACCTAAGGACATCACACACATCCATGCTCGAGGCAGGATTCGAAGCTGCGACCGTAGCGGTCGCGCGGTTCCAGAACTGCTCGGCCACCCTGGCCGGCGAGGACGAACGTATGGATGCTATACCTTGTACGAAAACATTTTGTGTGACATTCTAAACACGAGCTACGTCGGAATCTCGTCAAACGTAATTTGTTGAACAACAAGCGATGATTTCAAGCGAGCCATTCAGCTATGATACAAGATGTGCTTCCGAAAATTTTGCGAGAAAAAGGGCAAATCAAAATTTTAAGAAATCGAAATCCAATTAATTCTTACGTAGAGATTCAAACCCTGGTTGGAATTAGTTAAGTTACATGAAAAAGCCTCTATAAAATTAGTTTGATAATTCATTTCTTTCCTTAATAAAAGTTACCACAAATGTACACCAGGAGAGTCATTCGATTACTAAGCAAGCGCGATATGTATTGCTTCTCACCCCTTTGGCTCTACCTCACCTGACTCCAATAGGAAACTGAATCGTTGGGTTTCCAAATTAATGAACTACCTCGCCATCCCATTCGGTGTAATTGAAGTATCTGTTAGAGACGTGGAGATATAATGCACGTGCGAAGGGTAAAGCTCAACAGATGTAGTACTTCAGGTAATAGCTAATCCAGCAATACATTAGATACCCATAAGTATGTCAACCAATGCATATGATTGGACTGAATGACAAAAATACAGTGCGTCCCAAAAAAAAAAAAATCCGAATATTTTTTTTTAACGAGTACCCTCTTAATTTGTACGATGTCCGAAACAATTGTAAATAAAATGTAAGACTTCGGCAACCCGTGCCGACTTGTACTGAATGAACATGTCCGGTCGGCGTACTTGTTAAGACGAGCGCACACTCTCGAACTGATGTGTTTGTAAAGTTGTCAGTAAATTTACTGTTGTCAATCAGTGAACATGTCAGTGGAATTATACAATAGTCCTAAGAAGTGCATGTTTTCTATACGTGCTATAAAACATAAAATAAAGGGTTCAACACTGCCCTCTAATGGACAAGTTCAGGCAGTTTTATTATATGCTAACCGTGACGTGATTTATAAGTCAGCGAAGATACAGACGTCACTATTCGTGAACGTATTATCTTTTGGTAAAAGAAGCGTTTACCTACCAAATCTTTCCTTAAGTGTGTAAAGAAACTAGTAAACCTATATCAAAGTTGAAGGGAGTTTCAAAAAAAATGGAGAAAAAACCCAAAACGTTTCTTGAGCAGCGCCGACAAGAGTTTGTCAACAAGTTTGATGATTTGCTTGACATTGCACACGCCGATCCACTACAATTAATGGAACTCAAAGAAGATAGAATCTTCTTACAGCGACAAAGAGAACCAGGTGGGCTTCGTCACTTAGCTGGAGTAGACAAAAGCTGAGTAATAAACACAATAGGTTGCTCCTCAGAACTGTTGAGGAAAAAAACCCGAGATGCTTAATATCTTCCATGCCAACCCCTTAGAAATCATCTTTTGAACCGTCGAAAAAAAAAATGGTTCAAATGGCTCTGAGCACTATGGGACTTAACATCTATGGGGACTGCCGATAGAACTTAGAACTACTTAAACCTAACTAACCTAAGGACATCACACAACAGCAAGCCATCATCGAAAAATGACTTTTCTTCTGATTACAATGAAAATGAGATGCATTTACAAGAAGATTTCCCAGCTATGATAGAGAACACAGAACCATGGGCCATTGAAACAACTACGTGGAAAAATTGCATACTCAAAAATGAGTAGCTGCGCTAGATATGTGTCAGTTAGGAGCTAGAGATTCTTTGTTTATTTTTGAAGCTACCATTAAAGACATCTTGGTACAACACTGGGTACGCTCCAGTTTTAGGCGCATAATGGGGTCCCTCAGGGATATGGCTGCCAAGAAGGGGAAGAAAAACAGTGTGCACTCCGTGTGCATACCGGGCGGAGTCATTCCAGATGAGGAACGGGTCCTCCCATGAAGAGCACAGGGTGCAGCCAACTGCAGGTGGTGGCACACTTCAGTACCAATGATGAGTGTCACTTTGGATCGGAAGAGATTCTCTCTGTTTTCGAGCGGATAACAGATGAAGGCTGCCAGTCTTGCTTACGAGATGAAGGGAGAGTTGACCATTTGCACTATAGTTGAAAGGACCGATTGCAGACCTCTGATACAGAGCCGAGTGGAGCGACAGACGGTTCTGCGACCGTGTAGGCTGCAGATTTCTCGATTTGCGCCATAGAACGGTAGGGTTCGGTTTCCGTTCAATAGGTCAGGTGTCCACTACACGCAGCAGGCGGCTACACGAGTAGCAGGCGCTGCGTCGATTGGGCGGTTTTTTGGTTAGAGGGTCTTGGGAAAACCGAAAAGGGCTTCAGTCACGAAGAGTACTGGCCGAACACAGGAAGAACGTAGATACAGGAACCACTGGTATAACAGTGGTAAACTGTCGTAGCTATGTTGGGAAAGTACCAGAGCTCCAAGCGCTAATAGAAAGCTCTGATGCTCAAATCATTATAATCACTAAAAGCTGACTACAGCCGAAGATAAGTTCAACCGAAATTTTTGCGACGAATCTAACGGTGATCCGAAATAATAGGCTAAACACAGTTGCTGGTGGCGTGTTTGTTGGTTTTAGAAGTAGTTTACCTTGTCGCCACATTGAAGTAGATAGTTTCTGTGAGTTAGTATGGGCAGAGGTCATTCTTAGCAATCGAAGTAAACTAATAATTGGATCGTTTTACCGACCTCCCAATTCAGATGATACAACTGCTGAAAGGTTTAAAGAAAACTTGATTTCAAAAACGTATCCCACTCATTTAATTATAGTTGGAGGTGACTTTCATTTACCCTCGATATGTTGGCAAAAATACATGTTTAATGCCGGAGGTACACATTAAACATCAACCGAAATTGTGCCAAACGCATTCTCTGAAAATTATTTCGAGCAGTTAGTTCATGGGTCCCCGCGAATAATAAACTTCAGTGCGAGATTCTTGTAGTTGTTTCCACAACGAAACTTTGTCTTGATACATGGCACAAAATCCAAAGAGATTCTGGTTGTATGTGAAGTATGCTAGCGGCAAGACACAATCAATGCTTTCTCCACGCAATAGCAATGGAGATACTACCGAAGACAGTGCTGCCAATGCAGAGGTACTAAACACAGCCTTCCGCAATTCCTTCACCAAAGAAGACGAATTAAATATTCCAGAATTCAAATCAATGACAGCTGCCAACATGAGTAACGTAGAAATAGATATCCTCGGAGAAGTGGAGCAACTTAAATCACTTAACAAAACCAAATCTTCCGGTCCAGAGTGTATTCCAATTAGGTTCCTTTCAGAGTGTGCTCCATACTTCACGATCGTATACAACCGTTCGCTCGAGGGAAGATCCATACCCAAAGACTGGAATGTTTCACGGGTCACACCGATATTCAAGAAAGGTAGTAGGAGTAATCCACTAAATTAGAGGCCCATATCATTTAAGTCGATATGCAGCAGGATTCTGGAAAATATATTGTGTTCCAACATTATGAATTACCTAGAAGAAAAAGGTCTATTGATACACAGTCAACATGGATTTAAAAATCATCGTTCTTGTGAAACGCAAGTAGCTCTTTACCCGCACGAAGTGTTGAGTGCTATTTATAAGAAATTTCAAATTGGTTCCGTATTTCTGGAAGGCTTTTGACACTGTACCACACAAGCGGCTTGTAGTGAAATTGCGTGCTTATGGAATATCGTTTCAGTTATGTGACTGGGTTCGTCATTTTCTATCAGGGAGGTCATAGTTCGTAGTAATTGACGGAAAGTCATCGAGTAAATCAGAAGTATTACCTGCGTGTTATAGGCCCACTTCTGTTCCTTATCCAGGGTGTTACTAAAAGGTACGGCCAAACTTTCAGGAAACATTCCTCACACACAAATAAATAAGATATGTTATGTGAACATGTGTCCGGAAACGCTTAATTTCCATGTTAGAGCTCATTTTAGTTTCGTCAGTATGTACTGTATTTCCTCGATTCACCGCCATGATTTCATACGGGATACTCTACCTGTGCTGCTAGAACATGTGCCTTTACAAGTACGACACAACATGTGGTTCATGCACGATGGAGCTCCTGCACATTTCAGTCGAAGTGTTCGTACGCTTCTCAACAACAGATACGGTGACCGATGGGTTGGTAGAGGCGGACCAAGTCCATGGCCTCCACGCTCTCCTGACCTCAACCCTCTTGACTTTCATTTATGGGGGCATTTGAAAGCTCTTGTCTACGCAACCCCGGTACCAAATGTAGAAACTCTTCGTGCTCGTATTGTGGACGGCTGTGATACAATACGCCATTCTCCAGGGCTGCATCAGCGCATCAGGGATTCCATGCGACGGAGGGTGGATGCTTGTATCCTCGCTAACGGAGGACATTTTGAACATTTTCTTGTAACAAAGTGTTGGAAGTCACGCTGGTACGTTCTGTTGCTGTGATTGATGTCATATGAAGAGAAGTAATAAAATGAGCTCTAACTTGGAAAGTAAGCGTTTCCGGACACATGTCCACATAACATATTTTCTTTCTTTGTGTGTGAGGAATGTTTCCTGAAAGTGTGGCCGTACCTTTTTGTAACACCCTGTATAAGATTTAGGAGACCATCTGAGTAGCTGTCGTTTGCATACGGTTCTGTCGATTATCGTTTAGTAAAGTCATCAGAAGATCAACACAAATTGCAATACGCTTTAGTAAAGATTACTGTATAAAATTGGCAATTGACCCTAAATATCGAAACGTGTGAGACCATGCACATGAGTGCTATAAGGAATCCGTTAAACTTCGTTTACGGGATAAACCAGTCAAAGCTCAAGACCGTAAATTTCAATAAATGGCTAGGAATGACAATTACGTACAACTTAAATTGGAAGGAACACTAAAAGTGTTGTGGGAAAGGGTAACCAAAAACTGCGCTTTATTGGCACGACACTTAGAAAATGTAACAGGTCTACTAAAGAGATTATCTAACTACCCTTGTCCGTGCTCTTTTAGAATACTGCTCCGCGGTGTGGGATCCTTACCTGATGGGGTACACCGAAAAAGTTCAAAGAAGAGTGAGCAATGCGCGGCTCGTGTTCGTGCCGTTTATTGCTTGTCATCCTGTCTTTACGGTACTGTCGCCTCGTTTCTTATTCGATTTACTGACGTCACTAAGTTGCTGGATTGCTTACCCGTGAGTGGTAGCAGCGGCGCTTATTGATAAGTGCACTGTCGTACTACCTCTGGAGCGACAGCTAGTATTTCCGGGTCGTCCTCTGTCGAAGCAGTTGGGACGGGGCGCCAGTGAGGTGCGGACAGCCAGTGCTCGCCGACCGCTGGCGACACACATGAACTCTCCGACGGAATGAGACTGGAGCGGGAACAACCGGTGGTCGGTCGTTCGGTCGGTCGTCTCATCGGGCGATGTGTATTTGGTCTTTTGGCCGTTTCTGGGCCTCGTCAGTTGGTCATCTTGTCGGACGTGGGTCGGTTCCTTCCTTGTACAGAGATGTCAGGTGGCCAATGGGCAACTGTTCCCTCTGCATGGTTGGGCCCTAGTCAGTGTGTCCGGGCCGTCGTGTCTCCGAGTTCCGAACGGACCTCAAGGAGTCGGGATGGAGTTGCAGTGAAGTCCGGACAGCCAAGACTCGCCCGGCCGTTTGCGACACACATGACTTGATGGTTCAAAATGGCTCTGAGCACTATGGGACTCAACTGCTGTGGTCATCAGTCCCCTAGAACTTAGAACTACTGAAACCTAACTAACCTAAGGACATCACACACATCCATGCCCGAGGCAGGATTCGAACCTGCGACCGTAGCAGTCGCACGGTTCCGGACTGCGCGCCTAGAACCGCGAGACCACCGCGGCCGGCACATGACTTGAGTGGGGACGACTTTAGTTGGGCGTTCGAGTGGTCGTCACATCGGACGACATGTATTTGGTAGCTGACCTCTTATGGGTTCTCCGTGTGTGTCGAATTGTGATTCGTCCTTGTTATTTCACAGTGATTGCTTTTGGGATTGTTCGAGATGTGGTTGAAGTGTTTTCGTGGAACTGTGTCTAACTTGTGTGATTTCGTCTGAGCAGTTATGTTAAAGCTGTCTGCGTGCTGGAGTAGGCAGTCGGTCGGTTGGGACAGAGCAACGAGGAAGTCTCCACGGCGAGGTCATTAGCGTAGTGTTCCGCAGTGTGTTTCTCTTTGTCGCGCTGATGCTGTACGGTACCGCGTTTAGTTCGACAGCCTTTGGTGTTGTTCATATTTTTGAGTGGTTATCGTGCCTTGGCTGTTTTTAGACGCCAGTTTTGAAGACGTAGTGCCTCTGGCATCTTCGTCCTCGGCTGATATTTTGCGTGGTCGTGCCGTTGGTCGGCGGAAGGGAATTAACCAGGTTGTTGGTCGTTCCTTCAGCTGTCCTTGGGTCGGGTTGCCATCCGATTACTTAGTATTACGCTTGGCTGCCTGTCTCACCTAAACTGATGTTAGAGTTTCCTCCCCAGGTCGACCCTTGGAACACTTCTGAGCACCACTGTTCCGTTGTTTTGGATTGTGATTTTCTTTTAGTCTCAAGTACTGTCCGAGGCCTTCAGCCGTATATTAATTTGTTCAATGTTCAGTATGTGGCCTTCGGCCGAACTTATACGTGAAATATTTTAAGATAAGGCCTTCAGCCGTCTTAAATTAAAATTTGAAAGGTCATTTGTTTAAAACTGAAATTCTTGTTATCTAGGCCTTAAGCCCACAGTTCTTCTATTTGTAACTAAGGTCGTCAGCCGTGTGCACACCTTAAGGCAATTTTAATAACTTGTGTTCTGGCCTTCCGCCGTATTTTTTCTGAATTCTTTTAAGGGCATGTGTGATTAAGTGTTTTAGAAAAATAAAGTTTGTATGTTTATGCAACTAACAGCAACTGATTTTGGCCCCATTCCACAACCTGATCCGCTCTGTCCTGCGAAACCGGATTTCAAAGGGCAGCACTCTTTTGTATTACCGTGAAATAGGGGAGAGAGAGACACTGAAATGATACAGGATTTGGGGTGGACATCACTAAAACAAAGGCGTTTTTCGTTGCGGCGGAATCTTCTCTCGAAATGTCAATCAACAATTTTCTCTTCCGCCGACCTACATAGGGAGAAACGATCACCATAATAAAATAAGGGAAATAAGAGCTCGCACGGACAAACATAGGTGTTCGTTTTCTTCCGCGCGATACTAGACAGGAATAACGGAGAATTCTGATTGTTGTTCGATGAACCCCATGCCAGACACTTAAATGTGATTTGCAGAGTATCCTTGTAGATGTAGATGTAGAACACTCAACTGTGTATCGGCTTTAGGAACACCGATGTTGGAAGCTGATTTATGGTAGTGTTCGCCATTTTCCTCGGCTGCGATAAACATGCGGTGACGCGCATTTCGAAATGTAATTACACAGAATGGTCAGAAAGAGTTTGAAAAGCTTATAAGGGTTGTGCTGAGAAATGATAGTCAAGAAAAATATGCGATACGTAGACCTGTTTCCGACCTATTTAGCATTAGAGTTAACCAATCAGGTAGCACCGCGCGCCAATTCAAGCAATTGCTAGCATTAAAATGTGGTAATGAACAGACATTTGTGACTCCATGTGTTACCACTAGTTCAAATGCTCATTACCAGTTAAAGTCTGGCTTTGTTGGAAGTGACAAATTTGTGCTGGGAGAGCTAAAGCTACGTTCGTTCAGTTTGAGGAAACGAAACGAAGAAAACCTTTGACGACGCTGTCTCTGGCAGGCTGATTGAGTTGGCGTTCGACAGCCTGATTGGCTAACTTCAATGTCAAATAACTCAAATATATTAATTTTTTCTTAACAGTTGGCTGTTAGCACAAAATCTCCCGTAACGCCATTACAAGGTTTTCAGACTGTATCTGCCCATCCTTTATGCGAGTAGTTACATGAACGGAGCGCTGTAATAAATGGTGAACAAGTAGCTCTTCTGGAGATACAAAATGCTACTTATTCAAGGGTTTTTAGTTGCGAACCTCCTTCCTCGGGATGAAAAAAATAATGCAATACAATTTTTGGCATCTACGAGTACTTTCGGGATCTCAAATAAAGTGCCAGACAGTACATGCTAGGAACAAGCGTTAAATAACTAAGCTTTATTTGTCCTTTAAAGAAGGTGAATTCGTTGTGTTTACTTAACTCCCAAGTCCTCATGTAAGACATATCTCACTTTGTTGCCCAGATTTCCTGATTCTTTCGACCCCCAACAAGGCATTAATTCATAGCAATCCATCACTGAACGCCACAAAGTTCTTTGCGTAAGCACATACTCCGAATTGTGGACAGAAAAACCCTGAATAGTTAATAAAATATTCACATAAACGCTTCCTTTAGAAGCGAGAGAAACAATGAAGTCAACGCAGGCACTTTCGCACAGGGACTGCGGCGACTCTTAGGTAGCTGTAGCACTAACCGCCACGCAGTATTAAATGACTGGGCATAATATGTCAGTTTCTGAACTAAGAAAATTAAGCCAAAGAAAGCTATAAAGTTTGAAATATCAAGTTGAAGGAAAACAAACAGTTATATCTTGGCCAGAATAAGTAAAGATCCTATAGTAGCTGTATGCTACAAAAATTATTATGTTATTTCATGAACTGGTTTTAAAACGATCCATAAATGTGCTCATCACGACAGTAAATAATAATTCTAGTATTAAAATTAAAACTATAATGACTATTCTGAAATAAGGACAGAATAGTAGTCGTTCACAAGTATACTGTCACAAGTAAACTCAGTGACTATATTGTGACTGATAGTTCACCTGTTGCAAGTAACTGAGTAATCTCTTTCTTCTCTGGAGATTGAAAGAAGTGGCTAATGAACGAAGTAATAGAGGTTATAGAAGAAGGACGCACTTTCTGTGAAATTAACAAGCAAGACTATTATCTACAGAACCACAACTATATCGAAAAATAAAGGTTTTTTTTCTTTCTTTATGGAACAGACATGGTGTGGGTTCCTGTAGTCATGTCCTAGTTCATGAACCACGGGCAACGTATGAGTGGCCAAGTAAGTGGTCCCGACAGTCGGGATACCAGTTACTTTGGAATAAGGCTGGGCATCTCGGACATATTCTGAGTCGTGGTCACCTTTGTGCTCATACGCCAAAGACTACCAAATACACCGGTTAGTCCCTCAACCGTTAGGGGTAAAACTCAATGGGACTCGGAGCAAGTAAGGCTAGCAACCTGCTTCCCTGGTACTTTAAATATGATGCTGGCAACAATCAGAGCAAAATGCCTCGGACCTTTGGAGGTGACGGAGTCCCACCTCTAACTGACAAACCAGGGACTCCTAAGATACGACCTGGCAAACAAATGGTAATGACATGGGGAGCTATTAATATCAATGGGGGCCACTCTGGGAAGAAAGTAGAGCTGGCAGAGGCTGCAAGTAAGATGGGGCCGGACGTTTTAGCTGTTAGTGACATTCGGTTAAGGGGTGAGAAAGAAGAGGAAGTGGGAGAATACAAGGTCTACCTGTCAGGAGTCAAAGCAGGAATAGCACAATGGGGTGTAGGGCTTTACATCAGGAAAGAAATGGAACCCAGCGTAGTTGCAGTAAGGTATGTAAAGGAACGACTGATGTGGATAGATTTGACAGTGTCTAGCAAGAAAGTTAGGATTGTGTCAGTATATTCGCATTGTGAAGGGACAGATCAAGATAAGATGGATAGTTTTTATGAGGCACTCAGTGATGTAGTTGTTAAAGGACAAGGACAGTGTTCTGCTCATGGGTGATTTTAATGCCAGGATTGGAAATCGAACAGAAGGGTATGAAAAGGTTATGGGTAAATTTGGAGAGGATATGGAGGCCAACAGGAACGGGAAACAACTCTTGGATTTCTGTGCCAGTATGGGCTTAGTAATCACAAACTCCTTTTTTAAACATAACAACATTCACCGGTATACTTGGGAAGGCAGGGGAACCAGATCTGTCATTGACTATATAATAACAGATCAGGAATTCAGGAAGGCTGTGAGGGACACACGTGTATTCAGGGGATTCTTTGATGACACTTATCATTATTTAATCCGCAGTGAAATTGGGATTGTGAGGCCGAAAGTGCAGAAGGTCAGGTCCATATGTAGGAGGATAAGAGTGGAGAAACTTCAGGATAAGGAAATCAGGCACAAGTACATAACAGCGATATCAGAAAGGTACCAGTTAGTTGAATGTAGTCAATTACAGTCATTGGAAAAGGAATGGACAAGGTACAGGGACACAGTACTAGAAGTGGCTAAAGAATGTCTTGGAACAGTAGTGTGTAAAAGTAGGATGAAGCAAACAGCTTGGTGGAATGACACAGTCAAGACAGCCTGTAAAAGGAAAAAGAAGGCGTATCAAAAATGGCTACATACTAGAACTCAGGTAGACAGAGAAAGTTATGTTGAAGAAAGAAACAAAGCCAAACAGATAATTGCAGCACCCAAGAAAAAATCTTGGGAAGACTTTGGAAACAGGTTGGAGACTATGGGTCAAGCTGCTGGAAAACCATTCTGGAGTGTAATTAGCAGTCTTCGAAAGGGAGGTAAGAAGGAAATGACAAGTATTTTGGACAGGTCAGGAAAACTGCTGGTGAATCCTGTGGATGCCTTGGGCAGATGGAGGGAATATTTTGAAGAGTTGCTCAATGTAGGTGAAAATACGATCAGCAATGTTTCAGATTTCGAGGCAGAATGGGAAAGGAATGATGATGGAAATAGGATCACATTTGAGGAAGTGGAGAAAATGGTCAATAGATTGCAGAGCAATAAAGCAGCTGGGGTGGATGAAATTCAGTCGGAAAGTCGGAACTCATCAAATACAGTGGAATGTCAGGTCTTAAATGGCTACACAGGATAATTGAAATGGCCTGGGAGTCGGGACAGGTTCCATGAGACTGGACAAAAGCAGTAATCACACCAATCTTTACACATGGAAACAGAAAAGATTGTAACAACTACAAAGGTATCTCTTTAATCAGCGTTGTTGGTAAAATCTTCTCAGGTATTGTTGAAAGGAAAGTGCGAGTATTAGTTGAGGACCAATTGAATGAATATCACTGTGGGTTTAGGCCTCTTAGAGGTTGTCAGGACCAGATCTTTAGCTTACGGCAAATAATGGAGAAGTGTTATGAGTGGAACAGGGAATTGTATCTATGCTTTATAGATCTAGAAAAGGCATATGACCAGGTTCCTAGGAGGAAGTTATTGTCTGTTCTACGAGATTATGGAATAGGAGGCAAACTTTTGCAAGCAATTAAAGGTCTTTACATGGATAGTCAGGCAGTAGCTAGAGTTGACGGTAAATTGAGTTCATGATTCAGAGTAGTTTCAGGGGTAAGACAAGGCTGCAACCTGTCTCCACTGTTGTTCATATTATTTATGGATCATATGTTTAAAACAATAGGCTGGCCGGGTGAGATCAAGATATGTGAACACAAAATAAGCAGTCTTGCATATGCGGATGACTTAGTTGTGATGGCAAATTCGATTGAAAATTTGCAAAGTAATATTTCACAGCTAGATCAGAAATATAAGGACTATGGTATGAAGATCAGCATCTCCAAAACGAAAGTAATATCAGTGGGAAAGAAATATAAACGGATTGAGTGCCAAATAGGAGGAACAAAGTTAGAACAGGTGGACGGTTTCAAGTACTTATGATGCATATTCTCACAGGATGGCAACATAGTGAAAGAACTGGAAGCGAGGTGTAGCAAAGCTAATGCAGTGAGCGCTCAGGTACGATCTACTCTCTTCTGCAAGAAGGAAGTCAGTACCAAGACTAAGTTATCTGTGCACCGTTCAATCTTTCGACCAACTTTGTTGTATGGGAGCGAAAGCTGGGTGGATTCAGGTTACCTTATCAACAAGGTTGAGGTTACGGATATGAAAGTAGCTAGGATGATTGCAGGTATTAGTAGATGGGAACAATGGAAGGAGGGTGTCCACAATGAGGAAATCAAAGAAAAACTGGGAATGGACTCTATAGATGTAGCAGTCAGGGCGAACAGGTTTAGATGGTGGGGTCATGTTACACGCATGGGAGAAGCAAGGTTACCCGAGAGACTCATGGGTTCTGCAGTAGAGAGTAGGAGGAGTCGGGGCAGACCAAGGAGAAGGTACCTGGATTCGGTTAAGAATGATTTTGAAGTAATAGGTTTAACATCAGAAGAGGCACCAATGTTAGCACTGAACAGGGGATCATGGAGGAATTTTATAAGGGGGCTATGCTCCAGACTGAACGCTGAAAGGCATAATCAGTCTTAAATGATGATGATGATGATGATGATGGAACAGACAAGAAACATAGGAACACAATATAATGTGGAAATGGCGGAACTTACGTCTGCAGATAAACGACCGACCAGAAAATTAAATGTGACCCTGAAAAAATAAACAAACGATTTTAGAGTGGTGATACACAGAACACATAAAATGGCTGTAGATCACTACGATCAGGAACTTGATAGACTGGTGCCCGAGCATCCACTATCCTCTAGTAACTTCTCTCTTGTTTCACCAGAAATTTTCAGCTGTAATTTTTCTCCGGATTTTTCAGATAATTACACCTCACGCAATGGATGAGTACCACCTCATTAGTTTGGAAGCTTCTCAAATTTGTGGGTTATTTGTGTTCCTACTGTATCAGAATTTCCTGCGGAGGAAGGGCCTTCTGCGAGCAATGAAACTAGATTTGAAATAGCACACGCAAGGCCAAGCTCCCATCTGCGCGCGGATTAATTAACAGAACGTGGCAGTCAATTTGATGCTACAGGTAATATAAGCTGTAGAACATGTAACATTTTCCCTGTACTGAGTAAGTTACTTGGTAACAGGTTTACTGTGGATTTTCGCATTTAATCCGATATGTTAGGTCAATTAAATACGCGTAATAGAGTCTAGTGTTTCGTTTGGAGAGATGCATTTCATGAAATTAATTCGCAACGAAGAGGTCCAGAATTTCATTGTGCAGTATTCATCGAACTGACGCACTTTTTTATCTGCTGGTAGAAAAAAATCTAGTTATTATATTAAGCCTGTAGTTGTATTATAATGCCTGACAGTGGAACCAACTTCAGTAAAAAATATATATCTAATCAAGCTAGTGGCAAGGTGATAATCCACGCGGTACAGACCCGTGTAAGATCACAAACAAAATCACTTGTACTTGTTTGTCAGTTAAATTACAAAGATCGGCACTGGTGACAAGCTAAGTGGTAATCGTTTGTAGGTGGGCTAAATTAAACTGGCGTGGATAATATTTCATGCGTCTTAAGACAGGCAACCAGTACACCGGCCAGGGCCGTCTATTTTAAGGTGCATGAAATACTATCTGCACCAATTTTCATTTAGACTACACTATACCAGTAACACTGTTCATAGTTTTGTGTAGGAACATTTGTTACAATTATGAACAGATTCACAGATTCCCTGAACAAATTTACTACAATGTTTCTGTCACTTTCGGATAGCACTTCTGTTTCTTAGTGCTTTGCATCCTTACCATTATATGGATTTAACATTAACGTACTGGGAACTGTATGTCACTCGTTTACGCGTTATTTTGAACTGTTCATTTCCTGGCCAAATCCACGGGACGCAGTTTGAGATATGGCCAATGGGAGAGCTGTGACACCATATGAGCTGATAAAATGGTTCAAATGACTCTAAGCACTATGAGACTAACATCTGAGGTCATCAGTCTCCTAGTCTTAGAACTACTTACACCTAACTTACCTAAAGACATCACACACATCCTTGTCCGAGGCAGGATTCGAACCTGCGACCGTAGCATCCGTGTGGTTCCGGACTGAAGCGCCTAGAACCGCTCGACTACAGAGGCCGGCTATGAGCTGATAGTGGAGCAAAAGTGACCCTCTTTTGGAAAGTTTGGATGACGATTTCCTGATACTATATTTTCTTTTCTTTACGACTAAGGAATAAAATTATTTTTAATTTATTTCTCAATACATATGTCCCAAACAAAAGAACTGTAGTTCACGTTTGAGTGTTTGTCTATATGGTAAAACAGTAAATCCGATAATTTACGAGGTGCGACAGTAAAGTAATGAGACTAATGTGAAAAAAACAAGTTGCTTACCGTTTTAGTCAAGTTTAGTGTTGTCTCCTTCAAAGTAGTACCCTTCTGATTGCACACACTTTTTCCAGCGCTTCTGCCACTGATGGTAACATTTCTGGAGCTCATCTTCTGTAATATCCTCCAAGACCCTCGTCATCTTGCGTTGTTTGAAAATGGTGTCCCTTGACCGCCGTTTTGAGTCTTGGAAATAGAAAAAAGTCGCACGGAGCGATATATGGTGAATCAGGTGGCTGTGGTAGTACTGAAATTTGTTTTGAGGTTGGTGTACTGACAGAGCAGTACGGGATGGCGCATTATCGTGACGCAGAATCCAATTATCAGCAATGTTGGCACGGACACGAAGAACTCTTTTACGAAGTCTTTCTAAAATTTCATTGTAGTAATATTGGTTAACTGGTTGTCCAGGAGGCACCCACTCTTTATGAACAATTCCCTTGGAATCAAAGAAGCACACAAGCATGCATACCACTTTTGACTTTGTCATGCGAGCTATTTTTGGTCTGGGTGATCCCTTTGAGCACCATTGCGAACTTTGGCGTTTTGTCTCTGGATTGTAGTGAAAAAAAAAAACAACTTTTCATCACCAGTGATAACACGGCTCAACAATTCTGGATTGATTTTCGTTTGCTCTAACAGATCGGCTGCCATATTTTTCCGTGTTTCTCGCTGTTGTGGTGTGAGATTTTTGGGGACCATTTTTGCACAAATCTTTCTCATACCAAGATCTTCAGTTATTATTAGACGAACCGTTTCTCGATTGATGTTCAGGACTTCTGCAATCATTTTCACGGATAATCTTCGACCAGATCGTACGAGTTCACGCACCCTGGCCAAGTTGACATCCGTCCGTCACGTTGATGGTCGTCCACTGCGGTCTTCATCTTCAACATTCGTTCTGCCTTCACTAAACATTTTACGCCAACGAAAAACTTGTGCTCTTGACATAACCTCCTCTCCAAAAGCATTCTTAAGCTCACCGTAAGTTGTCGTCGCGTTTACACCTAATTTAACGCAAAAAGAAATGGCATACCGTTGCGCAATATTATGCGGTTCCATTTCCGCGACGAGAGACACAAACACGTGTTAACGTATTACAGCACAACTCACGACTGAGCAGTTGCATCGATGTGCTACTTGGAGTAGAAGCAGCTTGTAGACTATGGTCAAAGATATTGTGCCTACGCAAACCTGCAGGGTCTTCACCTCTTTCAAAGAAAATCGGTCTCATTACTTTACTGTCGCACCTCGTACGCGACATGCGGCGTGTGCATGGATGTTGTAACACTAAAGCTGTTATGTACTCTACGTAAACAATGATTTGTTATTATTTGATTTGTTATTATTATTGTCTGTTTTCAAATGAACGTAAGGGAAAGGTGTTGTATCTAAAAAATGGTTCAAATGGCTCTGAGCACTATGGGACTCAACTGCTGAGGTCATCAGTCCCCTAGAACTTAGGACTATTTAAACCTAACTAACCTAAGGACATCACACACATCCATGCCCGAGGCAGGATTCGAGCCTGCGACCGTAGCGGTCGCGCGGTTCCAGACTGTAGCGCCTAGAACCGCTCGGCCACTCCGGCCGGCAGGTGTTGTATCTAGAGGATACTGTACCTAAGAACAAGCGATGTTTCATGGTCGGTACGTCAGTCTAATGATTGAGTTTAGAATCAAGTGAAGAAATGGGCGCTAGAGACCGTAATAAGGAGTTCCAGCCATTTGCTACAGGTTTTGTTTTACTTAGATATTACGTTGTGTTTTGTGAAAAATTTGTAAATATTTCAGCACATTTATGTGCTGCATAACATGTTAAATCTATTTGGAGTATATTCTTAATTATTAATTCTTGGAGCCAGAATTCTATCTTGAGTAAAATGTTACATATTTTAGGGCTATTATGTAACACATCAAATGAGTTCGCAATTGCGAATAAGGACTACCATCAGCTTTAGAGTGGAATGACGACAGTGAATATTCGTGCCAGACCGGAACACGAACCCTGATTAGCGAGTGGTCGCTTTACAATTTGGCTATCAGTGCACTACTAACGGCCAGACACAAACTTCCATATGCCGACAACCATGTGTCTATGACGTGTACTCGTACATCCATTATGTGTATTTTCGTACAGGTCAGACGTTGTACTTGAAAAGCGCTTACCTGGTGTAGGAAGATAAATAAGATATTGCAGTTCCTGTGTTATTCTGGACGTACACGCATGTCCAAAGGAACTTTGCACCGTAATCTGAATAACACAGGAACTGAAATATCGTATTATGTAACACGTGGACAGTTAAGCTACACTTCGTCGGTCGTGCACCATCTCGTACCTCGTAACAGAAGGAGGTCTTTCACCGTGGAACACGTGATAATTGCAAATGAACTGAGTTTCTTTAATGTCTTCAAAGTTTTAGCTATTTTGAAAATTCCCAATAGATTTTCTATCAAAATTTATTTAATATGTAATGGGTTTTTGATAATACTTCCGCTTAATCTGTTACTGGTTTTTGGCGTGTAGCAGACTAATAGCGTAACGGACTACTGAAGACAATACTGAGAAGATTTCCTCGACTGAGGGCTTTAAAATTTCACTCCAATATTTGTCCCTCGGTACATGGCCATGTTTATCTTGAAACATGTTTTCACATTCGGAAAAATCTTAATTTTCTAGACGAATTTTTGTAATTTCAGAAATGGTTCCTTTTTCTTGTTCCTTTCTCCTGTACCGGTATAGGATTGGCACCGTTAGGTGACGGATTTGGTGTGGTTAATTTAAGAGGTGGTCTCATTCCCTTCGTGTCACAACCCGTTACACCCCACTTCCCCCTCCCTCCCCCACTCTCACCCAGCCCCTTGTATGGAATATGTGCACCCATATGTTCATGTGAAAGTGGACGAAAGTTTATCACTGCTTTGCGAATCGTGTAACTGAGGCGGGACGTGGTTACCATCCCGATATACACCAAGTGGAATGTGGGAAACCACCTAATAACCACATCCAGACTGGCCGTCACAACAACACTCGTCGTTAGTCCGCTGGGAAGATTCGATCCGGGAGTGACTTACCTCCCCATCGCGGAAGCTGCGCTTTGCAATCGCGTCTGTCTGGGCGGTTTCAGTTCCGGAAAATGACCGCAGCACAAAAAAGGCGAATGTCTCTATTTAAAAATGGAATAAGAGAATATATCAAACTTCTATTACACAAGCTTCTAGTTGCCTATAAGCGTCAATCTGAAAAGTGAAGCAAAGTACTACACTCTCCCTCATTCTTCTCTTTGAATGTAATTAAGAAGTATATTTCTGTTATAATTCAGATGTAAAAGCAAAAATAAAAATTTGAAATTTCACTTATTCATGTGTAGGAAACTGATTGAATTCTGATGATTAGGAAATGTCTATACTTGAATCACTTAAAACTCAGCAAGTTGTTAAGTTATTATGAATTAGACACTTTGTTACAGTATGCTGAGTGAGTAGTAGAAAACAAAAGAGAGAATATTTTTAACAATAATAATAAGAAAATTTGCATCCTAAAATGATGCCAGAAATTATACGCCAATAATGTGGTTAATTTTAGTAGTCGCAAATTTTTCGTTAGAGGAGTCAATAGGACTGACATTATCTTCAATAAGGGAGAACTTGGGCTGTTACAAAAAGATAATAAGTATGCAGTAAACAGATCTACACATAGTAATGATATAAAATCATTGATTATAGAGATTAAAAGAATTTTAAATTACTGGGTAATAATGTAGCTGAAGCTATATTTTCGCCTCATAGTATAAACAAAAATTGTAAAAATAAGAAAAGTACAAATGTAAATGACGAGTTAGTTGTACGCAGTATCGATGAGAAGCTTAAAACCCATGAAGCAGTTGTCGTTAAGGCAGACAAAGGGAATATCCTCTTTGTGATTTACATAAGTGAGTACGTTAATAAGATAAAGGAATGAAATTCTAGGTAATAATTACATTTTTGATAAATGTTTCTCTGTGAAGAAAACATACGATTTAGTAGATAAAATGATGGCTACAAATGGGTATCCTTAGATGTTGCTAATTTGTACACTAATGTGCCTGTTATGGAAACCATTGACCTTGCCAAGAATAATTTCCTTAGTTTTAACGACTATATGTAGGAGAAATTGAAGAATTTCTACAGTTACTTGAATTAGTTCTCTCCTACAATTACTTTCACTTCAAACAATACGATGGATTAGCTATGGGGTGTTGTTTATCAAGGACATTGCCCAATATCTTTCTTAACCATATCGAAGTATCAGCCTTTAAACAATATCCAGAGTTACATGACATTGTTCTATATTACTTCCGTTATGTGGATGACATCACTATATTACACAAAGAGGAGAATTGTGGCCTTGATAAAATTTTAAGAATTTTCAATAACCTTCACCAAAAAATAGAATTCACATATGAGCAGCAGGCTGATGATAAAACTGATTTGCTTGACACATCTATGAAGAATAAGAATGGTAGGCATAGTTCTGCTATTTTCAGAAAACCCACGACTTCAGATGCCATTATACCCGCCGATTCCATGCACTTCAACAGATACAAAACCTCCTTTTTCTATAGTCTGGTCAGCCAGCTAAGTAAAATCCCTTTAGAAAATATCGAAATTGAAAAAGAAAAGAATATACTAAGAGATACAGTGGTAAATAATGGTTACCAACCTGAGATTATTTACTTAATTAATAATAAAATTGCCAAAAAGAAATCCAATTAACTGCATGAAATTATTCTTACCCGGGTTGAAACCAGTAAAAAATGCACTCAAGCATGGAGTTTATACGTCCTATTTGCTACAGAGTAGCACAAAATTGAAGTTGGTTTTACTAGTAAAGATACATTAGCCACTTCATCGAGACACACCATCTTTAGTTGAGGCCTGGGATCTACAAAATTAAATGCAGTGACTGTGAAATAATATAAATTGGACAAACCGGTTGAACTTCTAAAGAAAGACTTCGAGAGCATACAGCTCTGCATACTATCAAGCATTCGACGTTTAAAGAACACCTGCGAACGGCAAAACATAGGATTGTAGGTATTAAAGACAATCTAGAATTATTACACATCACTGATAAAGGTTGTACGATGGATGTTCTTGATGATATGGAAATCTACATCCACGCCGAGAAAGAACATCGAAAGCTTTTAAATAAACAAACGGAATCAAAGAATAAATTCTTTTCCGAAATTTTTCACAAACTATTGTGATTGTATGAATAGCATGTGTCCGTGTTAGGTCTTCCCAGAGTTTGTTTCGCGTTGTGATTGGGTATCGTAAGCATTCTACCTGCCTACGATTTTATGATGCATCGATCCTCACCGTTGACTATCTTCTTTTATCCTTTGACTCAGTGAGACTATCTTTGACCACGTTAGAGGACTGTAAATGAGCTCAGTCGGTGTCACCCTTTCATATGAATCAGTTGCATAACGGTAAGTTGGCATGCAGTATGCACGGGCTTGATGTCTTCTTGAACCTTTACTACAAGCTTTTAGGTTCGGATTTACGGTTCCAGTTTTATGGCATCATACGACATGCTTGTTAATACGAAAACGCGTATGGTGAGTAATTTTTACTCACCACTGACGTGATGAATTGTATAATTGGATGGTAACATCATTGCTCACTAGAGGGTTATGGTTAGGTTTTCATAGAGATCAATTTATCTATATATAACACGTGTTAACATTGCTATTTCAACTTCGGCAAATGGTATAAGATGACAGCTCAAGAGTTAGTGTTAGGTTTTACTAATCTCCCGTTTTGTTTTCTGTATCAACAGTAGTGTTACCGTATTTTGATATTTATATATTTTCCTGGATCGACTTTAGTAATAGTGGATAATTTTTGTGTTTTATTGTATAAAATGGACCAATACATTTGGGTTCGGTTAGAACTACCCTATTGCCATATTGAAGTAGTCTTAACGTGAGGTATAACAGGTCTTTGTTAGGCATTTTACATCCATTGGTTAGCATATGACGTTCCTTTAACTAAAGATTGTCTCTATTAATGGTACTCCTATCAGTAGGCCGGTGGGACCGTATTACAGAAGTGCTTGTCATATGAGAGATCAATTTGACTGATAATAGGGCGTAGTGAGGTCGTCATTTTAGTTCTGAATACCTAGATAGTAGTCACTGTTTATGCTGGTATCTTTTCTTTGACGAAACATGTTTGCCGATACTAGGTTTTCAAGAAGGTTCACCGTGATCTGGTCGGACTGCTGCGTAGCACATGCAGTTTGGTAGCGACTCATTGTATTCCAGTGGGACTATCTCTGTTATAACGTAAGTACCGTTTCGGCTAGAATAACTCCTACTGATTTTGGCACGTCACGATCTAGTCGTATGTAATTATCAGGGCTTATTTTAGTAAATTCGTATTGTTATTTTTGGGGACTTTTCTTTGGATGATAGGTGAAACGAATGCTAAGCAATATTTATACACCTCTACATTATTTAAGACCTTACATGTTGCACCATTATGTTTCCGACATTATACAGTTCTTTTCCTATATATGTTGTTGTCCAAGATTCTTAGCATGGATATAATTTTTCAACCTTACTATAATGCACTGACTGTTTACCTGGAGCTTACTATCTAACTTTCATATGAACTCGTAGATCTTGTTTTCTGCAAGTCTTTGTATCCGCTCTACTCCCATGGTAGAGAGCATTTAGTAGTGACCATGTTTTTAATGTTATTCGTATCTTTTACGCTGCTTTTACCCTCAGGACACGGAAGTATTTAAAGTTGTCTTACAATACCAACAGCTTTTTAGATCCAAACTGAGGCAGTCCCCAATTCACTTATTCGGTTATGTCTCGACCACACCTGAGGAGTATGTATAACAACTGTGTACACATGCAGAATGTACAATGGGAAACCTGGAGTAAGGGTAATGAAAGAATGTCCCTAATTTGGGTTTATAGTCAATGTCAAAATAATAGATTCAACTACCGATTTTCAAGCCATTTCCCCTAGAATTGTAACTTTGAGTTTAAAAGAATCCAACAAAATTTATACCATCATTAATCCCATTGCCCTACTAATCAAAAGAATTTTCTAACGAAGACTAGGAAAGAAGTGGAGAAGTTTTGGTATCTCCTTGACCAAACAATAAACCAAGTAAATATTAACAATGTCAGGATCCTGTTAGGGTACTTCAATGCCCAATGCCCAACTCGGAAGAGAAAAGAAATACCGGGATATCACTGGCAAATGTGCTCCACATAAACAAACAAATAAGCATGGTCAAAGACTTGTTGAACTCTGTAGGGTACACAAACTGATCTCAAAGTCCACATACTTCAAAAGAAGGCCAAACAAACTTAAAACTTGGAAACATCCTGATTGGAGAAAAGGAGAATGGCAGCTTCATCATGTATTTATGGACGAATTCTTTCATAGTGAAATTTACAATGTTAAAGTATTAAGAGGGGTAGATACAGGTTCAGATCATTACCTTGTCAAAATAAAAATTAAGTTAACACCACTAAAAAAGAAACCAAAATGCAATAAACGAAAGAGGAACTTAGATTCCCACCAAGTAATTAGAAATGATAAATATAGAGAAGTCACACAAAATATAAAACTGACAGATAATTTAGAAGAACTGGTTCAAATTCTCAGGCAACAAGCAGGATATTTAGCCCCATTGAATCCATGTAAAAGGCATGTCTGGTGGAATGTGACAAAATTCAAAATGTGAGAAAATTCATGAAGAAAGACATCATGCATGGATAAAATTTCAAACACACAAAACAGAATAAAATGCAATCAAGCTCACAAATATCAGGAAAAAGTTCACACAAATTACCAGGCAAACCAAGAGACAGTCACAGAAAGATCTAATCGACTCAATAGAAGAAAATTACCGTAAAACCAATTACAGAGACTTTTACAAAATGTTTGGAAGACAATTACAAAAATTTGCCCCTCCCACTTTAACGTTGAAAAGGGAAGATGAAAAAATGGTACATAATGACAAGGAAAATGCAGAAATCATCGCAAAAGCATTTAGTAAGGTTTTGAATTGTGAAGAGCCCCAGGAAAGTTTAGTAACTAATACAGATACACACATCAAGACTCCACCTGATCTCATAAATCCTCCAACAATCCAAGAGGTGGAAACAGCAGTCAGAGAGATGAAAAATTATAAGGCATGCGGAGAAGACCAAGTTTTTCAAGAAATGTGGAAATATGCCAGTGATACAGTTCGAACATCCTTACACATAGCTCTAACAAAAATCTGGATAACAGAAAAGTTTCCCAAACATTGGACCACAGCCATAATCCACCCACTCCACAAAAAAAGGAGATAAAAGCAAACCAGATAATTACAGAGGTATCTCTCTCTCTCAGACTGCACATAAAGATTTTCTCCAGAATCCTATACAAGAGGATCAAAGAGCAACTAGAGGAAGAATTAGGTGAATACCAAGGAGGCTTCAGACCTTGGAGAAGCTGTGCAGAACAGATCATAACTTTAAAAGTAGACATAGCATGTTACAAGAAATGAAATAAACCTCTTGTAATAACCTTTGTGGACTTTAAAAAAGCATATTACTGTATCCATAGACCTCCAATGTTAAAAATCCAAAGAAATTTCGGGCTCCATACAAAATTAATAAGATTGGTAGAACTCACCTTAACCAACACTGTATCAAAAGTCAAGTTCAGGGGGGAACTCTCTGAGCCATTCATCATAAAAATAGGTTCAAGACAAGGAGATTGCTTGGCAACCCTGGTGTTCAACTGTGCTTTAGAATACATCATGAGGGAATGATACAAGATTATCCTAAAGAACATCCAAACTGGAAGACCCAAAGACAAAATAAGTTTAAATTGTCTAGGATTTGCTGATGACCTTGCTCTCTTGTCAAACTGTATTCAGGAAACCAAACAGCAAGTTATCTCACTGCAGGAAATAGCACAGAAAATTGGTCTTGGAATACCCTTTGAAAAAACAGTCATCATGTTAACTGACCCACCACTCATAAACAAAATGGCCATAGGAAACCAAGAAATGAAAACAGTAGATAAATTTTAATATTTGGGAGAAATCGTAAAATATAACCTCAATGAAAAGCCAACATGACATAACAGAATAAACAAATTGACTAGAGCACAATGTATATCACCAAGAAAATCTACAACAAAAAGAGCCTGTCAATAGCAACAAAATTAAAACACTACAAAACAGTCACTCAACCAGAAATAAAAGACGCAAGCGAAACCATCTTCAAAACAACAAACACTGCACAAATAGACAAAATACTCAAAATAGAGAGAAGAATCATCAGAACATGCATCAACAAATCGTACCAGAAAGATGGACACTGGAGAGTAGCTACAACTGAAACAGTCTACAAGGAAATAGAATCAGTAATGAGTACAATCAGAAAGAAACGCATTTCATTTTTTGGACATCTAATCAGGACACCAGAGAACAGGATCATCATGAAAATAATAGAAAAATTGTGGAATAGTAAGTACAACATTAAGTAGATTACAGAAATCGAAGAAGATATGGATGAGCTACAGATTACACTGAAAGACATATGAAAAAAAACCTGCCAAATCTAGGAAACTCACAAACAAACAAACCAGACTGCAAACGAGAATCAACAAACAGACAATAGGAAGGGTGATTTCCGATGAAGAAAGAAGGATAAGACCCGAGAGAATGAAAAAGTACTGGGCTGAAAATTCTTTGTATAAAGTTGGCTAGAGTGGTCCAATGAAGGCCATAAAATGTAAATAAATAAAAAATAACTCAAAATATACGACTGTTGGTAAAGTTTTCTGAATCAAAGAATATGTACCATCCAATGTTCCCTGGTCATAATGGACCGACAGAGACTAGATTCAACGGATTCCCTCTACATCTGGGAAGTGTTGGCGCGCCAAGAAGACTTAGCTGGTATCTAGCCGCCGTAGGGTCAACATCATGGTGTGAAAAGTGAAGCAAAGTTATTTACGAAATTTTGTAAAGCATCCTTAGGTGGAACTATTATCTACTGCAACGTGGCGGAATGTGCAATCGTCTGAGATATCTTACAGTGAAAATTAGAAATTTAGTAGAGTAATTCCTATTAAGAGCCAAGATTGCGTAATACTTTCCAGCACCATCGCTACAGCAGATCAAAAATCCAACATCTGTACAAATTACTTAGACTTGCATGAATCAGTCATTTCATTGCAGTATGGGAATATATGTGTCCCGTTTCTGACCCTGAAAGTTTATGAGTGGCCAAAAAAGCGTAGTTAATTACGTGATTTTTGCTGATGCTAATAGTTAAAGTGTTCAAAAACGTGAGCCACATTATAAAATCTTGTTAAAATGTACTGTAGTTCGTAAGTTCCTCGGCGTGATCTAAAACTCAAGTTATCGCAGAAAATAGTATGATAAAATTTTCATAGTAGTATAAAATTAGTGATATAAAAATGAACATACCTGCTATGCGTTTCTAGATATAAAAATGCTACTGTAATTGTTGTTGAATACTATCACTGTTCTAGGGATTTTTGTGCTGAAAACTGTTTTGATCGGTGATTGATTAATTTTCATAAAAGAGGCATTATTTTTAGGCTGGTCAGAAAACGCTTATCGACCGGAACGTTTTATTATTTTGTTCATGCTTAACAGTAGGGAACGTTATAGGAGCTGTGAGTTATTGATATTGTTAACATGTTTTCTCCTAATTCCAGGGTTATGTAACAGTTTTTGCTTATATTGGCACCGTATTTTTGCATTACACCACTGTTCTGTCTCATTTACGTTTTCTGGGTTCTATATTAAGAGAAGCGGACGTTTATAATTGCCGCGATTTTACTTTCCATCGCCTACCGCAAAATTTCATATGCTGAATGCCTGCAGCGGCCTGCCCAAGCTGTTACACCAAATGGACCACGCCATTTCGTTGTCTGTGTACTGGGGCGTCAGGCGCATCTCCGGCAACGCCGTCGTATATCTGCGCCCTTTCATATCTCTACTTAAAACCTGAGCCTCGTCCCGTCTTACAGTGTAGCGTTTTTCTGTTGCAGAGCTTAATGTCGCATATGCGCGTACTAAATGTAAAGAGATTAAATGGCCCACTCGCCCAAACCCATGAACTGCCGAACCATTTCTGTAATCAGCGTTTAACTGAGGCTTCGGCTGTTCTATCTTGTAAGGTTAACACTGTATTATACAATGCCCATCCCTCCTTGTTGCGGGTTGCAAGCATCCTGTGATGGAGCAATAGTCTCCGCAATAGATCGTGCTAATGCAATGTTATTTACAGTTGAATCGGGTTCTCAACCGCATCAGTATTATCCTCGGTTGTAATTGTTTACCAAATCAGACTTTATATCCAATATTGAGATTTTTTACTTTATTTCAGAATTCTGAATGTAAGGAAGGTAGACGTTACAGACAATTACTCTGAAATTATTTGACCAACTGGGCTGTCGACCGTTTTTATGGTTCCGAACCTCAGTCGGTAGAAACGAAACCCTTGTAGAATCACTTCGTTGTCATTCAGTCAGTCTGTCTATCTGTCTGTCCGACTCAGAAGGCCCCACTTTCTCAGGAATGAGTAGAAACATCAAGATAAAATACTAAAAACTACGGTCTCTTGGCGGTCGGTGTACAGACTTTGAACTACTAAGTGAATGCAATCAATATATGTGGCCAATTCTGTTACATACTTTGATATATGTATGGGACGAAAGAACACACACACACACACTTGGACCTTTTATTCGATTCAGCAAAATTTAATATAATAATACTGTCGATGCTATTGCTTGTACATTAAAATATTTAGTTGATGATTCATTTATTATTATATTCTTATTTCTTGTCAATAGGGACACACCCGCACACTCTACATGCGTAGTATACGACAGTTGAGAACTTGGGCTGGACAGAAAGACTGTTCGGATAGTCGAAACGGTTTAGGCGACTGCTCGCATAAAGTGGGAAATCTGCGTTGTAGTTACGGTCCGGCAGAAATTTTCACTTTTCACCACTTGATTTACTTCATTCCCTTATTGCGGCTGTGGTCTGCGTTTTTCTTACTACATGTTTTGATACTTGAAAAATCACTCATAAAAACCTTGAGATGAAAGTCTATGCAAGTAATTCAGTTTGTACGGAATTCTCAGCGTGCAAGTCTTCCTCGTACTTGTCCGGTTACTGCGTACCTCGTCACATTCTCTTCCTATTGTTTAATGAACCTAAGTTCGAACTACGTCTACAATTTTATTCTCGCTCTCCCTTTATCTCTCTCTCTCTGTCTCTTTCTCTCTTAATTCCAACAATGAGTTTTGAAACGAACAATCCAACAGCTTTACCTTTTTAACTCAGAATCATCGTCAATTAACCCTGTGAATGGAGAACACTTATTAATTTACATTTACACTAGAGGTGACATTGTCATATTATCATCTCACAGGTAACAGCAATCAGCTGTCGAATTCGTGGAAACCAAAACATACACTCTTTTAGTCATCACGAATTCTCTAATTTGCATATAGTTAAAGGGGTGTCACACTATTCACAAGGGAGCTGCTCTATCTCTTTTAGCCCATCAAATTAACCTAATTTTTTTTATTTTAATACCGTTCATTCTATATTTATAGGGGGCTTTTAGAGTAATGACTGTAGAGTCAGGATACGTGGTGTAGCGGTAGCGCCTTTGACTAGGAACCAAAGCGCGCTGCGTCCCGTTTTTAACCTTGCCACTGCCTACATTTTGAATAAAGTATCTGCAGTGATGGCCGAGGGCTCTCGCCATAGGAAGTCATGATCGTTCTGCCAACGGCCTTGTGAAAGAGAGAGGAGGAGTGGACGGCGGCTCAGGCACTCTTTGCCCTTGGGTTGGGAAACTGCCCCGAAAATGTGGAAGAATCAGGAATGAACAACGGTATGAGGATGAAGAAGGCAATGGAAACCAATGGATTAAAGGTACATAAGGTGTATTCACAGAACATGTGGCCTGTAATTGAAAACAGCACCTTGATGATCTCTCCACTGGAAAAAGATTCCAGATTCGTCTCCGAGACTTCCGGTAAGAGACTGCCAGTGGGGAGGTATCCATGAGGAAAAGATGCAATAACGTAGAAAAGGGAAACATTCTACGAGACTGGATGTGGAATGTCAGAAGTATGAAGATGGTAAGGAAGTTAGAATACCTGAGAAGGGAAATGCTAACAAGGGAACCTCCCCATCGCACCCCCCTCAGATTTAGTTATAAGTTGGCACCGTGGATAGGCCTTGAAAAACTGAACACAGATCAATAGAGAAAACAGGAAGAAGTTTTCTGGAACTATGAAAAAATAAGCAAAATATACAAACTGAATCGTCCATGCCCTAGATAAGCAACATCAAGGAAACTGTAACTCAAGAGCGTCGTGGTCACGTGGTTAGCGTGAGCTGCTGCGGAGTGAGAGGTCCTTGGTTCAAGTCTTCCTTCAAGTGAAAAGTTCAATTTTTTATTTTCAGTTTATATGACAAACTCTTATGTTTTCATAACTTTTTTGGGAGTGATTATCACCTCCACAATAAAACCTAAATCGGGCAAGGTAGAATAATCTTTTTAACCATTCAAGTTAGGTGGGTCGACAACATACTCCTGTCATGTGACGCACATGCCACCACCAGTGTCGTATAGAATATATCAGACGTGTTTTCCTGTGGAAGAATCGGTTGACCTATGACCTTGCGATCAAATGTTTTCGGTTCCCATTGGAGAGGCACGTCCTTTCGTCTACTAATCGCACAGTTTTGAGGTGCGGTCGCAAAACACAGTCACTAAACTTATTACAGTGAACAGAGACGTCAATGAACGAACAGACAGATCATAACTTTGCGAAAATAAAGAAAGTAATGCGAAAATAAAGCAAGTAAACTTTTCACTCGACGGAAGACTTGAACTAAGGACCTCTCGTTGTACAGCTGCTCACGCTAACCACGGGACCACGGCGCTCCTGATCTCACGCTGTCCTTGATGTTGCATATCTTGCGCATGCACTACTCAGTTTGTATATTTTGCTTATTTTTTTCATAGTTCCACACAACTTCTTCCTGTTTTCTCCATTGATCTGTGTTCAGTTTTTCAAGGCCTATCCACTGCGCCAACTTATTACTAAATCTGAGGGGGGTGCGATGGGGAGGTTCCCTTGTAAGAATCAGTCTAGATATAGTGGGTATCAGAAAGTCAAATGGAAGTGAAATATAATGTGCAGTAAAACCTGAGATAAAGAGAGAAGAATCCTTTAAGATTAGGAAGGTAGGGCTGCATGCGTTTTACTGCGAACAGTTCAGTGATTTGATGGTACTCATCAGATTCGACAACAAACCAACGGTGGCAACAGTAGTTCAAATTCAAATACCGACGCCGCAAACAGAAGATGAAGAGATACACAAACTATGTAAGGATGCTGAATTCAATATGTAAAGGTAGTGCTGGATCTAATAACCTTAGACGATTGGATTACTGTTGCAGAGGAAGGAACAGAAGAAAGAACTGAGAGAGAGTGTGTGCTTGTTAATAGGAATGAGAGAGTAGATAGATTAATTGAATTCTACAATAAATTCCAGTTCGTAATAGCAAACACACCGTTCAAAAATGACAACAGAACGAGATATACTTTGAAAACGATTGGAAATACGGGAAGATTCCAATTGGATTACACCACAGTCGGACACAGATTCCGAAATCAGAGTCTGATCGTAGTTTAGAAATGGTGAAGACTAGACTGAAGTAGGGAATCATACGAAAGAATAAGTCTGGAAATAGCTGGGATGGAAGCAAGTAGAATACTAAAGGACTGAGGACTGATGAGACATGTCTGAAGATCGCTTAAGATGTGGACACCGCGACAAGGAAACCGCAGTAGATAGTTTAGACGATGAGGAGTGTAAATCTGCAAACAGGGCAGTCACTGATGTAGGACTGACAAACATAGGTACAAGAGGGCAACTGCGAAGAAACCTTGGGAAAGAGGGGAAATGTTTTGCTTGATCGACCGAAGAACGAAGTACTAAAACGTTCAAGGTAAAACAGGAATACAGCAATATAAGTCACTCATGGATGAAATAAATGTGAACTGCAGGGAATCCGGGGCGACATGGCTCCAAAAAAATGTGAATAAATTGAACAAGAAATGGTCGTCTGAAGGACTGACTCGGCATATAGAAAAATTAAAACTACCTTCGGGGAAATTAGAAACAAGGGAGACATCAGGAGTGCAATGGGAATTACACTGTTAAACGCAGAAGATACAGCAGATAGGTAGGAAGAGTACACTAAGGACTCTATGAGAAAGCAGAGTTGTCTGATGTCATGATAGAAGAAGAAATTGTAGTCAATACGGAAGACGAGTGCATCCAGTATGAGAGATAGAGTTTTTAACGGCTTTGGAAGACTTGAGATTAGATAACGCTGAAGGTATAGACAATATTCCATCGGAATTTCTAAAATGATTGAGGAAAATTGCAACCAAACGACTATTCAGATTGTTGGGTAGACTCTGTAGACTGGCGACATACCATCGGACTTTCGGAAATTACCATCCATTCAGTTCTGAAGACTGCAAGAGCAGGGAAATGCGGACATTGTCGCACAGTCACCTTAACAGCTCATGTATCCAAGATGTGACATAAATAATATGCAGAAGAATGGAAAAGGAAGTTGATGATCTGATCAGTTTGGTTTCAAGAAAGGTAAAGGCAAAAAAGAGACCATCCTGAAGTTGCGTTTGGTAATGGAAAAAAGACTGAAGGGAAATCAGAATGCGTTCATAGGGTTTGTCGACTTGGGAAAAGAGTTCAAGAACCTAAAATAGCGCAAGATGTACGAAATTCTAAAAAAAAATATCAACAAGTTATATGTAAAGATAAGTAATATATGACAGTTGCCTGAATCTAATGCCATCGAATTTTTTGTTCCGTTCTCAATATTTGCTGGGGTATTATATGTCATACATTCTACTTCTCCGCTTCGTTGATGCAAGCTACAACCCTCTGCCTCTAGAAGGCTCCGAGTCGTAGCGTGTAGCATAGCGGTGTGTAACGCAACTGTTTTGGTATGTGAGAAACAGCGTACTGTAATAGAGTTTCTAACCGTAGAAGACTTAAACTTTGTGCTCTTCCTTACGGCAGGTCTTGACACCGGAGAAGCCTCGTCAGAGAGGTCCACTGCATAAGCGTCTAGGGAAGTGATTCCAGTGGTGGTTTCCGGTTGCCTTCCACTGATGATGATAAAATGATAATGAGGACAACACAACACCCAGCCCCTGAGCGGAGAAAATCTCCTTCCCAGCCGGGAATCGAACCCCGGCCCCTTGGGATGATAGACCGCCGCACTGACCACTCAGCTATCGGGGCGGACAACCGTATAAAAAGTGCCCCCAAATGAAATCCACAGAAAAACGGAACCCTTTTGAGCGTGAGGGTGATGGATTCCTGAACAATATTGTGACAGGTGATGAAAGCTGGTTTCATCATTTTAACCTCGTAAACTAAAGAACATCAAAGGATCACCGACGTCAAATAAGTTTAAGAGCATGCCGCCAGCAGGAAAATTCATGTTCACAGTGTTCTGGGATGTTCAGGGTGTGGTGAATTTATAATTCATGACTAAAGGCAGCACTGTAAGTTCTGCAAGACACTAAGAGACCATTGCAAAACTGAAATGAATTCGAAGACTTCGTCCACACATGGAGCAGTCTCTCATCCAGCCAAACAATGCCAGACCACACACAAGTGCTGTGTCATCTGCAACAATCCTACGTCTTGGATTCACTGTCATCGATAATTCTCCAAATGGTCCCAGCTTCACCACATCCGAATTTCCAAAATCTTCTGAGGACTTCACTTTGATAGTGATGAAGTGGTGAAAGCAGAGGTGAGGATGAGGCTTCGTTAAAAAGTCAGACATTCTACAGTGATGGTATTAAGTAACTGGACTCTTGCTGAGAGAAATGTGTACGTTGCCAGGGTGACTTTGTTGAGAAACAAATATGTAAACATGAAGAATAAAGATGTAGAGTGTTAATAAAATTCGTTTTGCTTAAAAAGCTTTAAGAGTTACCGCATAAAGAAATTCTGACGAACTACGTTTCAGCACGCCCTTGTGCAGTCTGTGCAAGAACCAAGAAGGAACAATAAAGATGGAAGACAAAGAACGAAGCACTCGGATTGAAAAGAATGTAAGGCGGGGATGCCGTCTTTCGCCCCTATCGTTAGATCTATAGATACAGGGAGTAAGGACGGAAATAAAAGAAAGGTTAAAGATTGGGTTATAATTCAGGGCGAAAGGATATCAGTGAAACAGTTCGCTGATGAGTTTGTTATCTTTAGTGATGGTGGAGAAAAATTGTTAAATGGAGTAAATGGTTTAATGAGAACAGAACATGGACTGGAAGTAAAACGAGGAACAACAAAAGTAATGTGAGGTAGCCGAAATGAGAATATCGAGAAGCTTAACATCAAAATCGGTGATCAGGAAGTAGATTAAGTTAACGAATTGTGGTACCTTGGAAACGAAATGACTCATGGCGAACGAAGCACGGTGGACTAGCTCTGGCAAAGAGCGCATTCCTGACCAAAAGAAGTCTACTGGTATCAAACATAGGCCTTAATTTGAGGAAGACCTTTCTGAGAATGCATGTTTGGGGCATGGTGCTGTATGGTATTGAATCATGGACTGTGGGAAAACTGAAACAGAAGAGATCGATGCGTTTCAGAGGAGGTGCTGCAGGAGAATTTTAAATAATAGGTGGATTGATAACGTAAGAAATGAGACGATGACGCTGTATAGTTTAACTGCACCAAAGAACACTCATATTAATTAAATCACAGAGTTCCTGCTCTTAGAATAAATAACTGGCAAGTCCAAGTTCCTCCTTCATGTAAGTGAACATATTCAGTTTGATGTATAACATTCACTGTAAGTCCAGAATGAGATTTTCACTCTGCAGCGGAGTGTGCTCTGATATGAAACTTCCTGGCAGATTAAAACTGTGTGCCGGACCGAGACTTGAACTCACGGTAGGAGACGAGATACTCGGAGAAATAAAGCTGTGAGGACGGGGCGTGAGTCGTGCTTGGGTAGCTCAGTTGGTAGAGCACTTTCCCGCGAAAGGCAAAGGTCCCGAGTTCGAGTCTCGGTCCGGCACACAGTTTTAATCTGCCAGGAAGTTTCATTCAGTTTAAGTATTTGTATGTTCACGTCTGCAAATACTTGTACTTTAGAGCATACATTCTTTATAACCTGCATATTATTTAAACAATTATAGTTGTTCTTCTGACGTTAACTGTTTCAGCTTTTCCTACATACAAATTCTCCACCTTGCAGGTAAAAATGCAGTCTGAAACCCATGAAAAGAAATTCGCCATCTAAGCGACAGAAGATCCAAACAAATAACTTCGGCAGTGAACGACCACGGATGTTTGAAAATACAAATTTTTCGTGGCCCTATGCTACATTGATACAGATTTAAATTTCTCGGCTTATGCAGGACAGTATAAGTTTTCAGGATTTTGCCAAATAACACCATTATGAAATTCATCACAATATGTGAATAGTAGTTATTATGTTGGAGATAATACGGTAGCATGTTTACTTCCGTCATTCTTAAGAATAAACTTTTCTTCCGCGATTGAATGACTGACTGAAGAGGTGATTTAATTTCTTCGCCTTGACTAAGAAGCGGTGTCGGTCAGCAGGTGCATATACCCGGTGATCAAAAATTCAGTATAAATTTGAAAACTTAATAAACCACGGAATAATGTGGATAGAGAGGTAAAAATTGACACACATGCTTGGAATGACATGGGGTTTTATTAGAACAAAAAAAAACATATTGTTAGACGCGTGAAAGATCTCTTGCGCGCGTCGTTTGGTGATGATCGTCTGCTCACCCACCACTTCCGTCATGCTTGGCCTCCCAGGTCCCCAGACCTCAGTCCGTGCAATTATTGGCTTTGGGGTTACCTGAAGTCGCAAGTGTATCGTGATCGACCGACATCCCTAGGGATGCTGAAAGACAACATCCGACACCAATGCCTCACCATAACTCCGAACATGCTTTACAGTGCTGTTCACAACATTATTCTTCACCTTGTTGAGGAATGATGGTGGACATATTGAGCATTTCCAGTAAAGAACATCATCTTTGCTTTGTCTTACTATGTTATGCTAATTATTCCTGTTCTGATCAGATGAAGCGCCATCTGTCGGACATTTTTTGAACTTTTTTGGTTCTAATAAAACCCCATGTCATTCCAAGCATGTGTGTCAATTTGTACCTTCCTATCTACATTATTCTGTGATTTATTCATTTTTCAAACTTATACTGACTTTTTGATCACCCGGTATTTCAGGAGGTCACTGAATCTTTAGCCGGCCGGTGTGGCCGTGCGGTTCTAGGCGCTTCAGTCTGGAACCGCGCGACCGCTACGGTCGCAGGTTCGAATCCTGCCTCGGGAATGGACGTGTGTCAAGTCCTTAGGTTAGTTAGGTTTAAGTAGTTCTAAGTTATAGGTCTGATGACCTCAGATGTTAAGTCCCATAGTGTTCAGAGCCATTTGAACCATTTAAACTAATTCTTTGTGTGCATGGGTGTGGACACGCACTCTATGCTTGCACATTCCTGCAACGTGCAATAGATGGCCATATTACTAGAGAGCAGATGTGGAGATTTAAGACGATCACAGGGTCGCCATTGAAGACACAGCAGCTCAGATATAATAACACTTGGTCTCAGCAATACGTTGATTGATTCCAGCATAGATCCGCAGTAAAAAACAAGATAGGTCTACTTACCGATGCGCTTGTTCAGAGACAGAGCGTAATGCATTAAGAGAACACATGAGTGTGATACTCTTTAATACTGCACACGCAATTTACTAAATAAACTCTACTATTTAAACGCGAATAATCATCATCTAAGCCCCTCGATGGTTAAAACTCACTTGAGAGCAAGTCTTATTTCCAAGTAAATAAATGAGAGAAGCTAAAAAATCATTATATTTAAAATCGGCAGAGGAAATAGCCACACAAATTTATTGTGCTATCAACATTTTTCCAACATCAAATGCAAACTGGACATTGAAACTTGTGTGGAGTTCATATCACTAGCGTGCTATAGTCAATCCGACATAACCTCGGAGATACGATTAAGCTCACAAAATTGTTTTAGTTCACTGTTAAGTCAGACTAAAGTAACTGTAGTCTTATATTTAAAGTTTTTCTTTTTGCTTTAGTAGGCGCCACCAACCTAAGAATCTGTCGCCGCCACTAGCAACAGCCAACATATTGTGTTCAGCATTATAAAATATAAGTTATAAACGTAAACAGTCAACTGATGTTTAAGATGTCGGTTCGAAACCGGTCACTGCGCTATTTGATCTTCAGCAGTAGTCTTAAGAACATTAGCTGTTTGGTGTTTCTACTATTTGTAAGAATTAACCTTCTCACAGACATGGTCTCTCCATGTTAATTTTGGGAAAATATTATTAAAATCGCTCTTATCAAAGATTGAGATGTGAAGAAATGTCGTTTTAATTTGAATCTACTACGTGGGGAGCCTCGTATGAAAAGTGTCAATAAATTATTCTCACAGCTTAAGAAAATAATACCATTAAAACTATACTAGATATTAACAAATGGTTTTCAATGTGTGATAAGATAACTCATAAAGTCTTGCTTCTTCATTCATACACATCAATGCGTGCGCTCTTAGTGGCGCAGATAACGACTAGTCGGAATTGCATTTTTCTCCACGTACGATTCAAATGCATTTCGAGTGGCTGCCTTCAAGTCCTGTAGCTCTCTGACCTTTTTCGGTACACCAGATTGTTTACAAAATCCCACAGGAAGAAGTCTAGTGGTTAGGCGATAGTGGCGGCCATAGAATTGGGCATTCTCGTCCAATCCACGTATCCGGAAACTTTTAATCTGGACACTGGCGGACATTTAGGGAAAATTCTGGTGGTGCCCCAATCTGCTGGTATATGCTTTCAGGTTACAGGTGTTTCAATTGTGGCACAGCAACTTTCGTAAGAGATCCAGGTAAACATCACACTGACAGCAGAGTCGATGAAAAAGAATGGACCAATGACGCTACTGTGCACCAGGCGTCAGCAGTGTCACAACCTGTCAATAATAATTCGTAGCCCGTCTCTGATAAAAAGACTCTGGTGCACGGAGCGGTTCAGCGAGGGCGGGCGTGGAGTGGTAAAGATGGTTTTGACAGTACGGGGCGGTGCGAGACGGAACGAACTCAGTGGCTATTGAGGACTGAAGCGGTGCGGAATTAGCCCGCGGACTTCTGGCTTTCAAGGCTCCTGGGTCCCAGAGAAAATGTCGTGGTCACCTTAAACGTAGGTGTGGAGAGTGTGACGCTAGTTGGGACATCTGGTTGGAACAGAACCGAGGGGTCCGAAAGGCCCGGTGTGTCTGCAGTAGCATCTGCTTTTGGAGGTGTAACTGTTTGGAATTTTGTCCACCGACTCCGCCGCTACCTGTATCAGCTGTCTTCAACGTCGACTAAGAAACTAGCGAGGAGATACTCAGTGTGGAATCATTCAAAACACGGTTCTGTGTCTGTGTTGCCTTTAAGTAGCGGTTGACACGGTTCATGGCTCCGTACTAATGATTCCCGCCAGAATCATAACGGTCCCTATTTCTAAAGACGGTAGCCAATATTTGTTCTATAGAAAGGTTTTGCTCAGCCTCCCTATATTGTGTTTCCGGATAAGCGTCAGTTCTGTCCATTCTGGGGTATTTTATGTATGATTTCGGTGACCGCGCCTGCCTGGTCGTTCACCTGGTAGCCACGATTGTATAGACGCTGCTGATTATTTTTGTTTAAGAAGATAGTGCTGTAGATATTGAGTATCCTGTTGTATTTGTGTAGCTTAAACTGTGAAACCGAGCGGACCTACTTGCTTTCTGGCTATCTGTTGTGCAACTTGCTTCCTTCTGGCGGGAAAACTGAAGTGCCAATTAACTGTCAGAATATAACGCATTTATCCTGGGGCTTGCTTGTTGTATTTCAAGCACAGTGAGAGAGAGCGTTCTTAAAATTTCCGTTACTCAAAGCTACTTCTGCTGCTCTGTCTCCTGTCATGTTAAATTTAATCATTAGCGTAACCTAACCTCTTTCTAGGAATGGTCGCGAGTCGTTTACTACTGTGGGAGAATAAGATGCAGATATCATCTTAACACAAATTATTCCTTTGCGTTCTTAACTGTTTAACCTGAAGATTTTTCTTTTTTCATTCACCTGTCCCAAGCTGACTCCACACTCGAAATTCCGGTTGATTACTTACATCGGCATTTAATTTTATTTGTATTTCTAATAGATTATTTTGTGTTGTAGACATGATCTGCTCTCGTGCTTAGCCTAACGGTTAGTGCAGTGAGTGTAATGGCCACCCGGTGTCGGACGTGATACTGTATTTCCGCCGGGTGGCTAAGGCAGTTTGTACCAGTTCTTATGTTTCGCTATATTTATGATACCGCTATTATTCTATAACTATTCTTGTTAGTGAAATATTATTTTAGCTTTGTTCTTATCTGAGACTATGATTAGTCTAAAACCAGCTTAATAATTCTTGTTCCATTACATTCAGTTTGGGAACTGGTTTGCAATTAGCATATCAGGATAATTATTATTTCGTAGCGCTAACAAAGCCTAAAGGCTCTAGTTCTATATTAATCGGAATATTGTTCTCACTATTAAATCTTATGTCAATAGTTTGAAATATTCTGTAAAGATAGTGCTTCACTCTTGTTCTATAGTTTTAAATAAAGTGCATTATGCGTTTTAGGAATAGTACGTAATCTTCATCTAGATACAATCCTTACAATCCTTGAGCTATCAATAAATCGCAGGAGGCGTACCAAGTCCGCACCAAAACATCCTTGGGGCTGTGTCTTCCCATTTTACTTGTAACATGAGGATGCTGTGAACCCCACACACGAACGTTATGACGATTCGGTTTACCGGATACACGAAACGATGCTTCATCGGAAAAAAAATCCTTTCCAAAAAGTCATTGTTAACGTCAGTCTTGTCTAGCAATTCCACTCCATACCGTCCGCGTTGACGTTTGTCTGTAGGGTTTAATGCCTGAGGCAGATGTACTTCTAATGCAAGACATTGTGCACTGTTCATCGTCTCATTTTCAACTCTCTGCCTGCCGTACGCACGGATTTTGTCGGACTCCTTGCAGACTTCTCGAGTGCCTTGTCCACGTTGGAGTCTTGAACAGGTGGGTAGCCCGCGCCTTTTTACATGGAGAACACTACCTGTTTCCATAAATGACGTACGCCAAGGCAAAATAGTTGGTTCGAAAGTTTCTATGCACTTTGTGAGTTATCGCGTATTGAAAACCATTTCGTAATACGTTTAATACGTGGGTTTGATTAAAGGTAATGGCAACACGCTATAATTCATATCAGACGTTATTGACAGACGTTCACCATAATTAAAATGTTACGAATGTTTTTAAAAAAAATGCTTCTTATAGTCCGTAGCGTATTACAGCCCGTAAATGCGGTAATAATAGTGGGAATTCACTGCACAACTGTAAATATGAAATTGACAGGGTTGGGTTGTTCAGATTACAAAATGATCTAGAGAGAATTTCTGTATGGTGCGAAAAGTGGCAATTGGCACTAAACAACGAAAGGTACTAAAAGAAATCTGATAAATTTTGGGTATATGATAAATTGCACAAATCTAAAGGCTGTCAATTCGATTAAATACCTAGGAATTACAATTACGAGCAACTTACATTGGAAATACCACATGGATAATATTGTGGGGAAGGCGAAACAAAGACTGCACTTTGTTGGCAGAACACTTAGAAGATGCGACAAAACCACTAAAGAGACAGTCTACATTACGCTTGTCCGTTCTCTACTGGAATGTTGCTGCGCGGCATGGGATCCTACCAGGTAGAATTGACGGAGGACATCGAAAAAGTGCAAAGAAGGGCAGCTCGTTCCGTTTTATTGCGTAATAGGGGTGAGAATGTCACTGATATGATACGCGAGCTGGGGTGGCAGTCACTGAAACAAAGGTTGTTTTCTTTGTGGTGAGATCCATTTACGAAATTTCAATCACTAACTTTCTCTTCCGAATGCGAAAATATTTTGTTGACACCCACCTACGTAGGGAGAAATGATCGTCATAATAAAATAAGATAAATCAGAGCTCGAACAGAAAGATTTAGGTGTTCCTCTTTCCCACGCGCCATTCGAGAGTGGAATGGTAGAGAACTAGTATGAAAATGGTTCGATGAACCCTCTGCCAGGCACTTAAGTGTAAACTGCAGAGTAACCATGTAGATGTAGATGTAGAATGAAACACGGTTGTCGCATCAGATAGTCAAAAAACATTACGTAGAGAAGTGAGCGGTCAAAAGAAGAAAGAAGGAGCAAACGCAAAGAGAATGTCAACAAACGACGTAAAAGACCTTATAGACCACGAGACGCATGGCGGCCGCACACTGTTCGCTAGGCTGCGGGCAGGTGACGTGAAGCCGAGATAGGGAATGGCGCAGCGGTAGAAGGCAATCGCGCACGGAAACTAGCGACCCTCGTATTGTAAGAGAGAGTAGAACCATCTAGGGGCCAATAGAGTAAGAGCTGTCTGACTAGTCATATTGTTAACAAATGGCGGATACATAATGTGTAACTGAATAAAATATGGCTAGATTTACACAGCCAAATATAAAAAAAAATGTGGAACTTATGTACTTCGGTGCAGATACTGAGAGTGTCCAACCATCTGTTGAAAATGATGTGAAAAACGGAGATTAAAATTTGTAAAAGCCACAAACGAGCCAGTACTGGCGAGATGGAGAAAAATAAAATGAATGTCGTGACAACTGAGTGTCTACAAGGAGAAAAAGCACCATTTGACAACTAAAAGGGATACAAAGAAATGAATTTCCACCATTATTAGTGTTAAGTTGTATACAATCTCTTATTAAAGTTTCTCCATTTTGCTATTAAAGTCTTGTTCACCTAAAGATAGGTTTACAATCGCCCGAAACCGGTCGTGATTGAGCCGATAAAACTATTTACAACTGAAGCGGTTTATTATCTTAGTCTACGACGCTTACTTTCGGATGTCCTGTTAACCAAATTTTACAGTGAATTACTGTATCATATTAGGGAGAAAATCAATCTATGTCACAACACGACTAAAATAGGGGGCCGATTGACAGGACACATCCAGAGTGAGGTACAGAGGGAGCCAAGGCTTGACTACAATAAGAATGTCCAAACGAATGTAGTTTCCACAGTAGTTATGTAGAGATAGACCAGAGCTGCATCAAGCCAGTCTTCAGAGAAAGCACCACAATGACAACAAAAATGGTTCAAATGGCTCTGAGCACTATGTGAATTAACTTCTGAGGTTATCAGTCGCCTAGAACTTAGAACTAATTAAACCCTACTAACCTAAGGACATCACACACATCCATGCCCGAGGCAGGATTCGAACCTGCGACCGTAGCGGTCGCTCGGTTTCAGACTGTAGCGCCTAGAACCGCACGGCCATTCCGGCCAGCCCACAATGACAACAACACTCACTTGATTTCTGTAAACGATGACACCATATGAATGGTTTTCTGTCAGTGAAGCGATAGTTCAATGAGTAGTCAATTCTTCGTGACACCACATCGCAATTAGCTGTTGCAATCTGAGGATTTCTTTAGAGATTATACTGTTTATAAACAGATGACATTCACCACCATGAGCACGATATCCACGACCACCGCACGGTTTAACGATCGTCTAGAGCACATTTGAAGAGCATATCGTCCCAATAAACGTATATATAGTCACTCACAGTCTTAAAATGCTCTGCAGCGGAGTGTGCGCTGATATGAAACTTCCTGGCAGATTAAAACTGTGTGCCCGACCGAGACTCGAACTCTGGACCTTTGCCTTTCGTGGGCAAGTGCTCTACCATCTGAGCTACCGAAGCACGACTCACGCCCTGTACTCACAGCCTTACTTCTGCCAGTATCTCGTCTCCTACCTTCCAAACTTTGCAGAAGCTCTCCTGTGAACCTTGCAGAACTAGCACTCCTGAAAGAAAGGATATTGCGGAGGTTCGCAGGAGAGCTTCTGTAAAGTTTGGAAGGTAGGAGACGAGATACTGGCAGAAGTAAGGCTGTGAGTACCGAGCGTGAGTCGTGTTTCGGTAGCTCAGATGGTAGAGCACTTGCCCGCGAAAGGCAAAGGTCCCGAGTTCCAGTATCGGTCGGGCACACAGTTTTAATCTGCCAGGAAGTTTCACTCTTTGTGTTGATTAGCAAGGCGAGGTGAAGCTGTAGTGTCAGGAACAGCATGTAGCTACAGATAACAGCGGCAGATCCTTGTAGTAAACATTGTGTCCCTTCATTAAGGACGCTCATATGTAGGAGATAAGAACTCAAAGTTTCAGAACAAGAATCCCAGGGACACAGAACTGGGACAACAGAAAGTGGAGGTTAGGTAAATGTACAGCTCTCTGTACATTAAGTGTTCATGTGCTGCTCTTTGCGGAAGTGGCTGCCCCTCCGTAATGCAGTAGGATGGACGAGTCTCAGTTAGCAGGTATAAAATTTTGTTCAGAGGGAACGAGGCACAGAGAATGAGTCTAAAAGTTTCCACTGATATTCCGTCGATCATCTCAGTTGCGCGACTGGATTCGTGATTTCTTGTCATAATTGACAGGCAGATATAGAAGTAAAACCAGGGTACATGAAGTGTTATAGGCGATCTGCTGTTATTAATCTATATATGGTGTCTTTTGCAAAAGTGTTATATATTCCTACAGGAGATGGTATCGGTTATAACTAGAAGAAAAGTTCACACGGTAATATGTCCAGTAGTCAATACCTGTTAAGATTTTCTCCATTTTACTTGTGGCAGTTAATGAGACGCGTTCGGTGGTACAGGGAGCATGCACAAGATAGCATTTTAAACTGCTACAATATGCATGTGTGGGAGATGCAACTCATCGAGCAATCAGGGAGCTGTAGCTTCAAGACCGCTTCACTATCAGCTAGGGATAGGAATTGTCGGTGACATACTCGTAAGGACACACGCTGTACTAAACAGGTTAACAACTGCTATATCGCCGATTTCGCGCGATGAAGTACCAGCGCTCATGTAGAAAGTTGTCCTTGTAGAAAGACATCGATCGTGGTTTATGCACGACGGGCGTAACATCCTACTCTACGGATGGTGAGGTGAAACCTGACCATTACATTAGATGGCTCAAGGAGGCCCGTTTGCGCGGCGTCCCCGTTCACCAGACCTGAAACCGTTGAATTTCTGAATTTGGGGATGTTTGGAGACACTGGTGTATTACATAATCCATCGTCAGTCTTCAGTCGTTAAGGGAGCGTGTGACTAAAGATGTGACGGAATCTGAATGAAGCTACGTTTATCTGAAACTGGGTGATGCACTGCTAAGAAAGGCTGAAGGATATGTCAAGATGCGCGGTAACCACATGTGGCACTACATATAGTGTTAACTTCTACGTAGCAGGTAGATGAAAATGTGGGCACAAACTGATCCATATGTCAACAGGTAATGGTTTCCGTATATATCGCCATTGGAAATTTACTTCTACTTTCGACCATTGCTATCGCGTGTATGAATATACACTCCTGGAAATGGAAAAAAGAACACATTGACACCGGTGTGTCAGACCCACCATACTTGCTCCGGACACTGTGAGAGGGCTGTACAAGCAATGATCACACGCACAGCACAGCGGACACACCAGGAACCGCGGTGTTGGCCGTCGAATGGCGCTAGCTGCGCAGCATTTGTGCACCGCCGCCGTCAGTGTCAGCCAGTTTTCCGTGGCATACGGAGCTCCATCGCAGTCTTTAACACTGGTAGCATGCCGCGACAGCGTGGACGTGAACCGTATGTGCAGTTGACGGACTTTGAGCGAGGGCGTATAGTGGGCATGCGGGAGGCCGGGTGGACGTACCGCCGAATTGCTCAACACGTGGGGCGTGAGGTCTCCACAGTACATCGATGTTGTCGCCGGTGGTCGGCGGAAGGTGCACGTGCCCGTCGATCTGGGACCGGACCGCAGCGACGCACGGATGCACGCCAAGACCGTAGGATCCTACGCAGTGCCGTAGGGGACCGCAAATTAGGGACACTGTTGGTCCTGGGGTATCGGCGAGGACCATTCGCAACCGTCTCCACGAAGCTGGGCTACGGTCCCGCACACCGTTAGGCCGTCTTCCGCTCACGCCCCAACATCGTGCAGCCCGCCTCCAGTGGTGTCGCGACAGGCGTGAATGGAGGGACGAATGGAGACGTGTCGTCTTCAGCGATGAGAGTCGCTTCTGCCTTGGTGCCAATGATGGTCGTATGCGTGTTTGGCGCCGTGCAGGTGAGCGCCACAATCAGGACTGCATACGACCGAGGCACACAGGGCCAACACCCGGCATCATGGTGTGGGGAGCGATCTCCTACACTGGCCGTACACCACTGGTGATCGTCGAGGGGACACTGAATAGTGCACGGTACATCCAAACCGTCATCGAACCCATCGTTCTACCATTCCTAGACCGGCAAGGGAACTTGCTGTTCCAACAGGACAATGCACGTCCGCATGTATCCCGTGCCACCCAACGTGCTCTAGAAGGTGTAAGTCAACTACCCTGGCCAGCAAGATCTCCGGATCTGTCCCCCATTGAGCATGTTTGGGACTGGATGAAGCGTCGTCTCACGCGGTCTGCACGTCGAGCACGAACGCTGGTCCAACTGAGGCGCCAGGTGGAAATGGCATGGCAAGCCGTTCCACAGGACTACATCCAGCATCTCTACGATCGTCTCCATGGGAGAATAGCAGCCTGCATTGCTGCGAAAGGTGGATATACACTGTACTAGTGCCGACATTGTGCATGCTCTGTTGCCTGTGTCTATGTGCCTGTGGTTCTGTCAGTGTGATCATGTGATGTATCTGACCCCAGGAATGTGTCAATAAAGTTTCCCCTTCCTGGGACAATGAATTCACGGTGTTCTTATTTCAATTTCCAGGAGTGTATGACACTTTTTATACGCCATGGGTAAAGGATTTAGGAGACATTCAGAGATGTCCTATTACATTTGTTTGCGGATGATGATTTTGTTTATGGCCTAGTAAGATCACAGAAAACAAGTGGCCGTGCACGGCTCGCGTTTATCCCATTTATTGTTTGTCATCTTCCATTACGGTACTGCCGCCTCGTTTTCTTATTCCATTTACTGGCATCACTGACTTCCTGTCTTATTTGCCCGTGAGCGGCAGCAGGAGCGTGTGCACTGTCGTACTATCTCTGGAGCGACCGATAGTATTTCCGCATCGTCGTGTGTCTGGCAATCAGCTGGAGACGGACCAGCAGTGCAGTCGGGACGCAGCAGCAGTGAAGTCGGGGACGGAGCGCCGGTGAGGCACCGACAGCCAGTGCTCGCCGACCGCTGGCGACACACATGAACTGTACGACGGAGGGAGAATGGAGCAGGACGACCGTTGGTTGGTCGTTCGGTTGGTCGTCTGATCGGCCGTCCTATATTTGGTCCTTTCACCGTTTCCAGCCACGGCAGTTGGTCGGTTGGCGTGGAGCAGCGAGGAAGTCTCCGCGGCGCGTGTCTGGCCGGGCCCGCTAGCGACGTTCACGAGCAGTTGGAGTTTGAGGGGCTTTTCCCATTTCTACAAGCTCCGTGGCTCACCGATCCTATACACGAAAGTTGAGTCTTTACTTAATCTACCAGCCAGCCCAATTGTTCACATTGTGTCGTTTGAATTTCGTTGTGGGCTGTTGAGACATTCCCGAGACCAACAACGCGTGTTTTCAAGTTGGCGAAATTCTAGCCGCCCCCCTGTGGAGTTTAACTTAACTTGATTATTTTGAACTGAAGTGCACCAGCGGAATCTTCTGCCTCGTGGGCGTTAACGTTCCGGTTACGTGCCCTGGCCGTTGACGTGAATTCAGGCAGTGTATTTTCCTCGTCGTGTTGCGGCTGTCCAGCACGGCGTGTAGCTTGACAGCTGAATGTGTAATTCGTTGTGGACGCCGATACCTTCTGCATTGTTACATTGAAGTCCCTGTTGTGTGCTGGTCAAAAAAAAAAAAAAAATGGTTCAAATGGCTCTGAGCACTATGGGACTCAACTGCTGTGGTCATAAGTCCCCTAGAACTTAGAACTACTTAAACCTAACTAACCTAAGGACAGCACACAACACCCAGCCATCACGAGGCAGAGAAAATCCCTGACCCCGCCGGGAATCGAACCCGGGAACCCGGGCGTGGGAAGCGAGAACGCTACCGCACGACCACGAGATGCGGGCTGTGTGCTGGTCGGGTGGAGTGGAAGTTATCGTATCACCAGCCTTATTGTTTGAATTCCATGCCGACCCTCGGAAACACTTGAGCGCCGTTTGATGTGCTGCCTTTCCTTATTTGGCCTTGTTGTTTGTTTATGTATGGCTTCCAGCCGATTTTAAATTAGTTTTGCCCATAGGGCGTAAGATTGTTTGGGCCTTCTGCCCGATTTAGAGAAATGTTTTAAGATAAGGCCTTCTGCCTCTTAAATTCAATTTCCTGTTTTTGAGTCCTAACTTATTGGCCTTCAGCCGATTTCAAATTAAAGTTGTTTTGCCCTTGAGGTGTGCGACTGAATGGGGCATTTAGCCGGGAATTACGTTCTAAAATTAATGTTTGGCTTGCTCTGTTTTTAATGTTTTCTTTACTCTTGTAATGTTTGTAAAATGAATAAAGCAGTATGCTCGAGTGCAACTGACAGCCACTCATTTTGGCCCCTTTCCACAAATTAAACTATCTGTCCTGTCCTGCGGGTACAGCAGGGGATCTCAACAAGAGTGATATCAGCATGTAGCAAAAAGTGGAAACTGACTCTAGGGAATCAAAGTGTGAAGTCTTCTGCAAGAGTGGTAAAAAATATTCAGTTAAATTTTGTAGATTCAACCGATTACCTAGAGATTGCGATTGCGGACAACTTAATTTGGAAGCATCATGTAGAAGACGTTGTCGGGGAGTTGGACCGAAGATCGGGTTTTATTAACAGAGCACTTAAAAGATGCTGCAGACTAAAGAGACTGCCCACATAACTCTTGTCCATACTCTACTGGAGTATTGCTGCGGGGTGTGGGACCCCCACCATATAGGATTGACGGGCGACATTAAAAATTTAAAAGGAAGGCAGCTCGTTTTTTATTATTATTTTTGGAAAGTAGGGTAAAGATTGTAACGAATATGATATGCGAGTTGGGTTTGTGATCACAAATGCAAAGGCGTTTTCTGTTGTGGCGAGATCTTTTCACGAAATTTTAGTACGAACTTTTTCCTCCAAACCCAAAAATATACTGTAAGACAAAAAACAAAAAAAAAGAGCAGCAACATGAAGGAATTATCCTAATGGACCGGTAGATGTACGTGTACAGACAAAAATAAAATATCAGACTTACTGGATGATTTATTTTAGGGAAAAAGCTTTACAAACTGAGCACGTCAATAACACGTTATGCAGGCAGTTACTCGGCTTGGCATTCATAGAGCTTCTGGATGTCCTCCTGAGAAATAAATGTTGGCAAGGAAAACCAAAACAGTCCTGCAAACTTGCTGTTTGGCATAAACGAAGAGAGAAGCTCGAGTAGGTGCATAACGCGGGAGATTATAGCGCCTGTGTTGTGAATATTCTGATCACGAGCGGCGTTGAAGTATTAACGTCGAGGGACTGCGGAAGCCATTTCCATTCCGGGGGGCAAGATATCTCCCGGGGTTTGAAGCAGAAGACAGGCAGCCGAAGCGGTCCCACGGGCGCGCCACGCTGCGGGCAGGTGGAAATAGGGAGAAAAGGGGCCTCTTTCGAGGCCGCGCCAAAGGCCGCGACCGGCGTATTAATTTTAACAGCAAAGTTATTCCGAGTCCGTGACGTTATCTGCGATAAATTGCTCGGGAGCGGGCCGTCGCGGAATTGGGGCTGGCAAGCGTGCCTCCGTGCCGCTGATTTAACACTTTTGGGAGTTCGAGGGCAATCGTAAGATGAGCGCACCGTGCCGGCGGAATTATACGAGCGGCGCCGCTTGATAGCATTGTCTGCGCCCTAAGTGATGTGCCCCGCCGGGCCGGCGAGTCGACGCACGCCGGCGACGGCCTATCTTTATGCGGTCGCGCCAAGTGCCGCACCGCTGCGGTTCGGGCGATGGCCAACCACTTTACACCATCTCTCGGTCTCCGGATCTTTCACTGTTTCGCTCTTTACTCCACGTCGCGCTAAAACAAATAGAAAGACTTCCAGATCAGTAAATCAGGTAAAGAGAAAGTATTGGGCATCATGGTAGACATCAGTGGCGCCTACGACAAGCTGTGGTGGCCTTCGCTCTTCTCCTGCTTGTGGGAGAAGGACTGTCCAGGGCCGCTACATGGCTGAGGAGCTATTGCGAGGAGCGAGAGGTGTGGCTATCATCCCCTAGCGGGGGAATTGGAAAATCAATAACTAAGGGATGCCTCCAGGGTTCCGTCTTAGGACCCCTGTTTTGGGACATCCAGATACTTTACAACGAAGTGAAGAAGTGCTAGAGGTGATAGCCTACGCAGATGACCTTCTGCAGTTGGTTAGCGGCCGTAGCCGCGAGGACATTGAGCCCAAAATAGAAAGTGCCTTGAACAAACTGCAACTATGGTGCCAAAACACTAATATGAAAGTATCATCAAGTAAGTCTACTCACCTATTATTAAAAGGACAATTAATCAGAAACCCTACTGTAAGAATTGAGCGCTCACCGATTCTTCGGCGACTTGAGACACGGTACCTAGGAACCATCATTGACGAAAGGTGGCATTTCGTAAAACACATTGACACCGTAACCCAGAAAGCCCTTCAAACATTAAACAATCTCATCTCCATCGGACACAAAAGATTTCATCTTCCCCCTCGTCTCATAAAATTATACCACAACAGTATTTTTACAACAACAGTGGGTTACGGCTCGGGAATCTGGTCACACAGGCTCACGAGGGTTGTGCCCGCCATGACAGTGAGAAAGGTTCAGAGAAATATGATACTCAGACCTGTGGGGGCCTATGGAACATCTCCAGCGGGAGCCCTATTAGTCATAATGGGGCTCTGCCCACTGGACATCAAAATTAGAGAGCAGGCTGCGTGGTTCTGTATAAAGAAAGGGAACATTACGAAGACAGAAGAGATATTAGGTACTGGGGTTGAGGATAAGGGTGAAATACGGCAAAGAGGCGAGCAATTGTGGCAAGAACTATGGGAGGCGGATGAAACAGGGCGAAGAACTTTTGAATTCCTACCGAGTGTTAGGGAGCGACTGGAAATGAGATACTTTGAACCCACTCGAGGACTGATCCATTTTCTCACTGGACATGGGCCATACCGGAGATATTTATGTCGGTTCGGGAAAAGGGCCACACCTGCGTGTGAATGTGGGGAATCAGAGGGTACCCCCGATCATGTGGTCTACGAGTGCCCACTTTTCAATGATGTTGCTTCCACATAACGTGACCAATTAGCTGACCGCGACACATACCAGTTACTAAGACAAGAAGACACTTCTCAAACTATCAACAAACTAGCAGATGAGGTGTCACGAAAAGTGTTAAAGGAATACCTGACGGACATAAATTAACGAAAAAATTGAGACATACCATATACTGAATGCGCGCCCTATTCCTATACCGCCTGCGCGTGGATAGACCGACTTTCCTCGTAGCCTGGAATCCGCTACGAACAGGACTAGGGAGAGTGGGGAACGACATCACCAATACTAAACAAAGCATCGGACTTGACTTAGGATAGAACTAGTTAGTAGGACTAAGATTAGGAAATCAGTTATTAGGAACCTGCAGCGAATAACATCTTTGGCCTGCCCAGTGTCAGGGGGCACGCCCATCGGGATTAGCTCGATGGGCAAGGCACTAAAGTAGGTTTATATATTTCTGACACAACTGTGACGCTTCAGGCAGTAGAGTTTTAGTTAAGATAATATACATTAAATATTAATAATAATAATAATAGCAGAAATTTAGCAGTCCATTGACATTATTTACAGCTGTAGCTCACAAATTAATTAAACCTAAAATTAGCTGCAATTGATGATTGAACAAAGTAGGACCCACTAATCATATAAGGAAGTGGGTTATGTTTGTATAATTATTATTATTGAAATAAAGATTTTTTTAAATAAAAAAAAGAGAAAGTATCGTCATACGTCAATGAACAGAAACATCTAGTTCTTGACGTGGGTATGTAAAGAAACTGTGGTACAAACTTAGAAACATATTTGGCCTAGCACTGGATACAGTGAATCTAGTGGAACAGTTCATAATGGAAAGGACCCTCCAACGTATAGTCTCCGTAAAGTAACGTGCACATCTACATCTACGTAATTGCATTGCAATTTACACGTAAGTGTTTAACAGAACACTTCCACCTCACAGTTACAGTAACTGAGGCGTCCACAGCGGGTCAGATGCCATCGCGATCATTCAGATGGTGCAAACTCTGATGATGGCCCGTAATTAAAAGGCCGAAACCGGTCGGAAGTCAACATCGGATACGATCAAGACTGTTTTGAAATGATTTTATGACAATAAAGATCGCTGTTCTCCAGCAATGATATTTAAAATTGTTATTTCGGATAACTTTACGGCCATGCACGTGAGAATGCGGCTGCTTTTGAAAGTTGTGCAGTTCATGCGGCGTGTACCTGGCAGACATATACTCTTACGGCAAACGTCGCAGGTATGCAGTTAGCACCATCATGTGACGTCTTTTCTTGCAGTACGCAACTCACCTCTGATACTGCTTTGGCAGCCACAAGGAAAGCGCTCTACGGTACTCTACGATACCAAGACATTTTTTATTGAGTTTGAATGGAAAAATAAATGAAACCATTCACACTGTAGTGACCTATCTCACATATATTTTACTGACCCAGAACAGTTTTACAACACTGTTCCAAATAATATACAATTCTATACATTAATTCAGAAATAGATGAAGATTAGTTAGAAAATTTATTTATAGAAGCAGAAAGTGTTTTGACAAGGGAATCACAAGGGAATGAAAACAGAAGTGTCATTACTGGACTAACTAGAGAACTAGTAAAGCAAGAAATCCATAATATAATACCCAGTATAAAAACACAACAACACAAAAGCAACAAAAACACAATCTGCAACACTCAGAAAACTTAGGAGAAAATTTCAAAATGTAAATGTAATCATTTCAAAAGCAAACAAGGGGAACACCGTAGTAATGATAGACAAAGAACAATACATCGAAAAAACAAAAGAATTAATCTCACAAAATAACATTACAAAATTAAAATCAGACCCAACAAACAGATTCCAGACTAAAGTAAAATTCACTCTGAAAAATATTGACATCGTACTGAATAACACAGAGAAAAGAAAGTTGACACAGATCAATCCCACTGCGCCTGTCCTCCGAAGCCAACCAAAAATCCACAAACCGAATCTTCCTGTGAGGCCAATACTGGATTTCAGAAAATCCCCCACTTATAAGCTTGCAGGATACTCGTTAAAATTTGAAAATCTCAAAGTACAAGAATACAGAACCATTAAAAACACTACACAGCTAATACAACAAACAAAAGACATAAAAATCCCAGACACAACTACACTCCTCTCATTTGATATAGAAAGCATATATGCCATACCACTAACAGAGACAATAGAAATCATAGATAAGAACCTGAAAACTTATAGTTGACTCCCGAACGTACAGATTAAGGAAATACGTACATTAATAAAGTCCATAGAACAACAAAATTACTTCCAATTCAACAATGAATTTTATTTTCAAGAAGATGGATTAACAATGGTGTCTCCAGTTCCAGGAGCCTTAGCGAATATTTCTGTAAATCACATTGAACAGACCATTTTCACAGAAATAGTAGCAAAAGAATACAGCATATGATACTGATTCAGGTATGTTGATGACATCCTTTGCTTAATAGATGAACCAGAAACAAAAATTCAAAAACTACAAACTGACATCAACAACGCACAAAAGAATATAAAATTCACAATTGAAAGAGAACAGAACAACAAAATTAACTTACTGGATATAACAATTAAAACACAAAACAATAAGCATAAGTTTGAAATTTGCCGTAAACCCACAGCAATGGACATTATCATTTCACAATTCTCGGACCAACCACACTCACAAAAACAAGCAGCACTGCGACATATGCTCCATAGACTCAACACAGTGCTACTCATCAATTAAAACTACCAAAAGGAACTGGACATAATAATGCAGACAGCACAAACTAATGGTTACAACAGTAGCAGTCATGAAGCCAAACAACAAAATTAAAAGTAAAATAAAAGCAGAAAGCACGAAACCACGGACAACAACACAACAGAACCAAACACAAACACGCGTCCCATAACAACTATACAGGATAATCGGAAAAAGATGAAAGAAAACAGAAGATGGTACACAATGACACACAAACACATACTCACCCATAAAATCACCAACATTTTCAAAAGACAGGGAATAAACAAAGTATACACAACAGACAATTCTATACAAAAATATACCCCAAAACTGACATAAAACAGAAACATATACCAGAAAGCAGGGACATGTAAAGTACAGTGTAACATTTGTAAATGTAAATGTCGTGTGACTAGGGCCTCCCATCAGGTGCACCATGCCCCGGGTGGAAGTCTTTCGATTTGACGCCACTTCGGCGATTTGCGCGTCGATGGGGATGAAATTATGGAACACGACACCCAGTCCTTGAGCGGAAAAAAATCTCCGCCCAGCTGCGAATCGAACCCGGGTCCTTAGGATTGACATTCTGTGGCGCTGTACACTTTTTTTTTTTAATCTCATTTTGTTCGTTGCAATTGTTCGGTGCGAACGTCCCATGACATTCGTTCTAGTTCGTCGTTGATCCAGTCACTCAGTTTTTTTTTATTACAGAGGGGAGCTAACCCTCTGACCGAATACGCTGAGCTACCGCGCCGGCACCACTCAGCTACCGGGGGTGGACTGCAACACTTGTGAACGCAGATACATACGACAAATAGGTAGATCCTTTGATGTCAGATACAAAGAATACATGAGAGCCTGGAACTATGGGACAAACCACTCCACATTTGCAGAACACCTAAGAGAACATGACCACAAACCAAACACTAGAGAAGAACAGACTAAAATAATTAGAATCAATAATAAGAAAACACCTTCTGACCCTGCAAGAAAATTATCACATACAGAAAACCAAAGCAGAAAGGAAAAACCCTTTGGAATGTTCAAGTACACATGCGAAGAAATTCATTGTTTACAATATAGATAAAATAATAGAATAACGCGCCGAAAGAGGATTGCTATAATAATACCACCCAGAATCTTTACACTCACTTATCCACTTATCCATGAACCCCTCCACAGAACACTGAAACGAAAAATCAAATCAGCTGTCACCAAAGCTTTCAATCACTCGCAAACAGCTAGTAGATTCATTTTAAACAAGATACAGTTCAAACCATTATCTACCCCCCCCCCCTCCAAACACACACACACACACACACACAAATAAATATCTCTCTTCAGCGGTGGTTTATGTGGCCGAGCGGTTCTAGGCACTACAGTCTGGAGCCGCGCGACCACTACGGTCGCAGGTTCGAATCCTGCCTCGGACGTGGATGTGTGTGATGTCCTTATGTTAGTTAGGTTTAAGTACTTCTAAGTTCTAGGGGACTGATGACCTTAGAAGTTAAGTCCCATAGTGCTCAGAGCCATTTGAACCATTTTTTCTCTCTTCAGCTTGTAAGTAGGCTGTTTAGGTTTTTTTATTGGTAACGCCACCTCTGTATGAAAATCACTGGCTGTGCTGTGTGCAGTCTGTGGCTGCTTTGCATTGTTGTAATACTCGCCATTGTAGTGTTAGGCAGCTGGCTGTGAACAGCGCGTAGCGTTGCGCAGTTGGAGGTGAGCCGCCAGCAGTGGTGGATGTGGGGAGAGAGATGGCGGAGTTTTGTAATTTGTCATGAACTGCTATATACATTATGACTATTAAGGTAAATACATTGTTTGTTCTCTATTAATATCTTTCATTTGCTAACTATCCCTATCAGTAGTTAGTGCCTTCCATAGTTTGAATCTTTTATTTAGCTGGCAGTTGTGGCGCTCGCTGTATTGCAGTAGCTTGAGTAGCGAAGATTTTTGTGAGGTAAGTGATTTGTGAAAAGTACAGGTTAATGTTAGTCAGAGCCATTCTCTTGTAGAGATTATTTAAAGTCAGATTGAGTTGCGCTAAAAATATTGTGTGTCAGGTTAAGCACAGTCGTGTATAAATGTTCAAAGGGGACGTTACATATGTCGACCCTTAGCCTAGGATACCTCACTGGAATCTTCTGATTTTTTCTTGTAGTTTGTGTAATTAGTGTAGCTATTGTTTATTTCTAGCGCGTAATCATAGAGAGAATTTCCTTTGTAGTTTTTCATTGTTGTACAGTAAAACAGTTGTGGCATGCATGTAGATTTGCACCAAGTATTTCGCAGCTGCAATTAACTAGATATTATTTTCAGTGTTATGTTAATGTGTTCTCTTATTTTTGCTCTTCAAATTGTGTTTCTCTGTGTTGTCGTGTGAAAAACTGTGACAATAATGGCGTGTGAAAAACTTAATACTAGGCTCCAAAGTAAACTGAGAAATGACAGTGAAAACGAAAGCAGTGTGTTAGCGCCACCGAGTAATGAATGAACTGATGTTCAAAGTAGTAATTTGGTAATTGTGTATAGGGAAATGGAGCGGGCGGCAAACAATGGCGTGGACAGTGAAACAATTAGTGAAGAGGGAAGCATTATCGATCGATTGGTCGGCAACAGCTCGCCTCAGGAATCGGGAATGACAGGACACAATTTTGCAAATATTGTAGATTCAGGTTTTGGGTCCTCACCATTTTCTCAAATGAGTCAAGATACATTTTCCACTTGTCAAAATGTGAATGTTGCCGGTGCAAATTCACTGCCGAAAAGCACTGAGGAACACGTTCCAGACACCAGTGCATTGTTATTACAATTAATACAACAAATGGGACAAACACAGCAAAAGCTTCAAAAGTTAGACACAATGGAACAAAATCTTCGAAAGTTAGACACAGTGGAACAAAATCTTCAAAAGTTAGACACAATGGAACAACAACAGAGACAAACACAACAACAGTTAGACGCAATGGAACAAAATCTTCACACCACACTTGAACAAACACGTGAAGATTTAACTACTGAGTTACATAAAATCGAATCGAAATGTCAAAAAGTCTGTAACGACGTAAAAACACAAATTTGTGAGCATTTTCAACCTATTTTTTCGCGGCATGAAAATGCATTACAGAATCACGAAGCAGCCATAAAAGAACTGCAAACTATTGTTCATGAAAATCATGAGACCTTGCAAGCTAAATTTGACTCAGTTGCATCTACCGATTCGGTTACGCAACTTGCAAAATCTCAGGAAAACTTAAAGGACACAGTAGATACTCTGAAACTTGGTTCAGAAAAACACACTGAGGAAATAAGTACACTATCGTAGAAAGTAGCCGAACTTTCGGATCAGTTCACTAATTTATCTATGAAGGTAGATGATAATCTGAATGACACAAAACCGGTAGTCTTTAATGACACAGAAGAGAGCGAACAAATTAGGAAACTGAAACAAAATCTGAATCAACACCAAAGAGAAATCCGGGAAGTACAAGATCAGCTGACACAGGTAATACAAGAATTACGTATTTCAGAGGACACTCGCGCCCCAATACGGGATGAGGGACTTAGAAATACGGAAAAGCCGCAAAATAATAACACAGGGCATTTCGGAAGTTATGAAAGAAATTGGCAATGTGCACCGAATTTTGAGATGGAACGGCCGACACGACCTAACAATGACCGATATGCGACTCGCCGACATGATGATTTTGACTATAAGCTGTTCATTACTACACGTAAATTCAAAACATTTAAGAATTCTGGCAACGACATTCATCCACAAGCATGGCTCCATCAATTCTCTCATTGTTTTCCTCCCAACTGGTCATTAGAACACAGATTAGAATTTATGTGTGGCTACTTAGAGAATGAACCAGCTGTAAGAATGCGATCGGTCATTCACGATTGTCACAGTGAAGGAGAATTTTACCATGCCTTCCTCTCAGCATATTGGTCTCAAGCTACACAAGACCGAGTAAAACATAGCATCATCATGATGAAACACTTTGAACAATCTGAATTTTCCAGTCTTGTCAAATATTTTGAAGACATGTTGCATAAGAATCAGTATCTTTCAAACCCATACAGCCCCTCAGAACTCATCCGCATTTGCTTAATCAAATTACCTGAACATTTACGACATATTATTTTGGCAGGACGTTGCAAAGACGACATTGAAGCTTTTCAGGGACTGTTACAAGAACTGGAAATTGACACTGACAATCGCGGAACGCAGGAGGACAACAATTACTGATCACATCCGTCGCAATTCCACGATGAAAGAAATAATAACTGGACACGACAAGGCTATTCTCACAACACATATCGTGACCAAAACAGACACCACCCGTATGACAACCGTTGGCATAGTAGTAATAATTACAGGGAAAGATCACCTCTCCGTGGTAGTGACTATCACAGAGACAATCAGAGAAACAGACAATTTGGGAACCAAAATAATTATTATCAAGGGAGACAGAATAACTTTAGACGCAACGGTCCAGCGCGCAGTTACGATTCAGGGAGAAATTCTCCACCACTTAATCGACAAGAAAGAAACTACAGGAACTACCGACATGACGACAGACGATGGGATCGTAACGACAGACCTGAATTGCATCAGAACTGGCGGGATTTAAACAGGTCAGGGCCCTCTCGTCACGGTGAATTTGTAGAAGTTAGGTCTCCAAATCCCAATAACGACGCGCGCCAACAAAGAGACAATAGGCAATGACTCACACCGCTGGCAGCAACAAAACGCACTTGTGAAATTGATGACGCAGCTGCCGTAGCTAGTAATTACGTAAAAATAGAAGACATTAGGGACATCTTACTCCAGGAACACGACGTAAAACTTAACAACATTGCATATCCTGTGATTCACATTACTGTAAATGACGTAAAATTTACGGCAGTACTTGACTCTGGCAGTCCCATCTCAGTAATTAGTGAAACAGCTTTTAGCAAATGCAACAAATCGAACGATTGCCCCACACTTCCGTTACGTAAGATTAAATTACAAGGTGCAATCTTTGGAAAAAGTGTAGATGCACGCCAACAAACCAATTTAGAATTCTTTTGCCAAAGCCTCAGCTTTTCTATGAACTTTCTTATTGTTCCATTATTGTCGACGGAAATTATATTGGGAGTAGACTTTTTGAATGAATACAAAGCAATCTTAAACTTTCATAATGCTGAAATAAGTTTAGAGAAAGAAGGTAAGGCAATAGCTTTGAAATTTGAAGATTGGCTCTCAAACCATGACGAGGAAATTAATCGGCTTTACCTTCTGTTAGACAACAGTTCGGAGTTTTCTACGGAACTAGACACTAACAATCACTCTGCAAGTACTGACAGGGATGATATCGACGACATATTTGATACTAATGAGTTAATTCAAAATAAAATTCAAACAATTGAGAACTGTAATGACATTGATAGGCAGGAGCTTTTTGAGATTTTTACTAGCACATTCCACAGGTTTTACTCCCAAAAAAGGAATAATCAAGGGATTTCAATACCAATTTCGTGTTCGTGAGCATACGAAATTTTGTGTTAGACCATATGTAATTCCAGCATATTATAGGGACCGTGTTAGAACAGAAATACAATCTATGCTTGACGAGGGCATTATTGAGCCTGCAGTAAGCTCATACAATAATCCATTACATGTTGTTGAGAAGAAAAATGGATCGATCAGGCTTGTCTTAGATTCGAGACAAATCAATACTATCATTATTCCTGAAACAGACAGGCCGCAAACATTGGAAGAACTTCTTCAAAATTTTAATGGTGTAAAAGTGTTGTCTTTCATTGATCTCAGATCCAGCTTTTATCAGATCGAACTTCATCCAGAATGTAGAAAATACACAGCTTTCCTTTGTTTCGGCGTTTGTTATCAGTTTCGGAAACTTCCCTTTGGTTTGAACATTTCTTCAGCAGCATTCATTCATGGGCTAAATTCCATATTACCTGAGTTCTTAAAACGTCACATCACCTTATATGTGGACGATATTCTAATAGCAGAAGCTTCATGGGAACAACATAATCGCATCCTCAACAGTTTGTTACGTATTTTTGCAGAATCTGGAATTACAGTTAACTTGGAAAAGTCTGAATTCGGTAGGTCAAAGGTGAGGTTTTTGGGACATATTATTTCTTCTGAAGGCATTCAGCCGGATCCTGAAAAGTTAGAAGCAATCAGAGCCATTCCAGTTCCATCCACAAAAAGACAAGTCCGCAGTTTTCTAGGTCTCGTAAATTTTTACCGTCGTTTTCTGAATATGCAAATTCTTGTAACACCAAAACTTTGTTCTCTCACTGGAAAAAACACTATTTGCAACTGGGACGAACAAGCACAATTGGAATTCAATTCTTTGAAAGAATCGCTTCTTAACGCGCCAATACTAGCTCATCCAGATCTCTCACAAGATTTCTGCCTTAGCACAGATTCTTCTAAAGTCGGACTTGGTGCCCATTTATTTCAAGAAGCCATAGAAAATGACACCACTGTTCAGAAAACCATTGCTTTTGCTAGCCGAGTGCTAACAAAATCTGAAAAAAATTATTCCGTTACTGAATTAGAAGCTTTAGCTATCGTTTGGGCATTTAACAAATTCCGTTTCTTTCTTTCTGGTAAGCACGTAAAAGTATACAGTGATCATCGTGCATTACAATTTCTTATGTCTTCAAAATTAAATCATGACAGGTTAAAACGTTGGGCATTGTTTCTGCAAGAATTCCGCTTCACAATAGTCTACATTCCCGGCAAGGAGAACATTGTTGCGGACGCACTGTCACGCGCACCAGCTGGGCTTGAGAAAAGTAATATAGAAGGTAACCTCGAGAAAAATTTCAGTATTCTTTACATTCAGAAAGTCGCCTTTGAAAACTTCATCACCACATCTTTAAAGGACATTGCTCATGAACAAGATAAAGATCCGATTTGGAAAGACATCAAAAGCAAATGGCATGAAAAGACACACACACAGATTCGGCATTATTATCTGGTTAGAAACAACATACTGTTCAAACGCTGCACTGTTGATGACAAGCTATGGGTACTTTGCATTCCTGACGATTTTGTTAATAAGCTCATTTGGTACATTCATTTCAGCTACGCACGTTTTGGTCCACGAAAATGTTATCATATTCTTCGAACGACTTGTTATTTTAACAATATGGAAAAGAGAATTCGAAGAGTCTTGTCTATTTGTAAACTTTGTCAAAAGGCGAAACCATCTACTATCTCACATCGTGCTCCGTTGTTTCCTATCGTTCCTTCTAAATTAAAAGAATTTGCTGCAGTTGATCTATTGGGACCCCTTGTCAGAACATCGAATGGATTTTCGTACGTTCTAGTCGCTGTTGAACTTACTTCCAAATTTGTTTCTTTCACTCCGTTACGTAAAGCCACTGGACGATCTGTATCCAACGCCTTTGCCACGTTGCTAAAATCTTTTCAGATAACGGACCGCAATTCAGATCTGCTGTTTGGTCACGCATGCTTCGCAACCATAAAATCAAACCTGTTTTTATTTCATTGTACTCACCACATTGTAACCCCTCCGAACGGATTATGAAAGAAATCAATAAGCTTTGTAGACTTTATTGTCACAGAAAGCATCAGCATTGGGACAGATATTTACACTTATTTCAAAACGTGCTGAATGAAATGCCTCATGATTCCACTGCTTTACCACCTACTCTTTTACTAAAGAATGAAGAACCACCGAACAGAATCAGAGAGCTTGTACCTTTCCCGAATACACGTAAACTTCGACACAAAGATATAATTGATTTGGCTCTTAAAAATATAAAATCTGCAGCAGACAAAAGGAGAAAACTACACGGTAAAGCAAATGCAAAGAAATTGTATATTGGTCAGAAAGTTCTCATTAAAGCTCATTCATTGTCACATAAGAAGAAACACTTGAGTCACAAATTCTTTCTAGTTTACAATGGACCTTACAGAATCCGACGTATACCACATGATAATTGCGTTGAAGTTGAAACTCTGCGTACTAGGAAGAGTAAAGGTTTACACCACATTTCACACGTAAAACCGTTTATTGAGAGATAATGTGCTTTTTTAACTTGAGATTTAATTCAACATTTTGGTTCACTTGAAAATACATTCTGGATTTAAAGTACTTTCTGTGAGATACCAGATGACACAGTGGTTAGTTTATGTGACAGCTACACGATTTTTATCACGACGCTACTAATGAGTGACAGTTTACAATGTTGCTGTTGCAGTGTTTCTGTTTTATATCTGCACAGTTTTTCTGTATTGTTCTGGAAAGTAAAACATGTTTTAGTAGTAACTTTTGTGGTATAGCAACAATGAGACAGCCTTTTTCGTGGTACAACAATACGTTACTGTACAGTACTTTCTTCATCACGCCAATAAGCGTAATAACTACGATATCTATACACAAAGCATTTCACTTTTGTTTATCATGAGGTAAGTACATTGACTTCTGCAGAACTTAGCTTTCGGAGGACGATAACTACGACACTTCCGCAGAATTATCTTACAGCAAGACGCACATTTAGCGCTACAGGACACGCATTTGAGAGATTAATTTTGTACTTATGCCATTTATTTTTCAAGATTTTTGAATTGCAAAGAAAGTTTTCCATGATACATTTCATTCCATTGCTGTAATCTGTAACACCTGAGGGTATAATTACATTAATCCTCAGGGGGGTACACGCCTACTTTGTGTACCATGTGTTTGGCACGCACAAGGAGCCCTAGCTAATATGGTATTTGCTTATACAACTTTACACATCGGTACCATATTTCTCTAACACACAAATTACACAGCTATCTGATCATTTAACTGAGAGAGAAACATTTTTTTTACTGCATTAGTGACAGATGTTTACGTAATTACACAGTTGAATAACTTCACACTTATGAAATTGCATTTTGTCTGTACTTTGTGAACTGTTCATATTTTTTCGGAACCTTTGTGATACTATGAGAGCTTTGAATGATGTATTTGGTAAGGGAGCATGATTTTAAAGTACATTTGAGGCAGATGACACTTTTGACATGAGCAGAGAATTTTTTTTAGGTTTAGAAACTATTGGAGGAAGCTACGACGTTTTTGAGATTTGACTGAGGTGTTATGATGTTATTTTTACGACGACGATGTGTATTATGCTGTTGAGGTATGTTTATGATCAATAAGCTGATGCTATATAAGGAATGTGATTACGTGTTTATATGTATATGAATAATGAATAGAAGTTAGGGACTATGGTTTGTGAAAAAGGTTGTTGGAAACCAAGAATCGTACTTTAAGAGTTATGAAATGTGTGTATATGCGTGAATGTATCACAATGCTGGCAAAAATTTTTTGGACACTGTTATATTCATAAGATTTTGTTTCTACACATTTGTAACCAAATTCCCAACCTGTGAATTTTTTTATGTGAGACTGTCACTGTAGCAAAAACTGCTGTCGTAAATATTTCAGTATGAAAGGTAAGTGACCGTGACGTAATTCGTTGTGAGCGGCCAGGTGTGCCAGCCGCCTTGAGAAAAAGCCATTATTGCGAGCCCTTTTCAGCGGCACAGGTAGAAAAAAAAAGGGGGGCCATTATCCTCGCCATTGACGTTCCTTTGTAGAAAGCATCGTAAATACGACACGCTAATAATAACTTGGAAACATTTTTACATCTGCACACCTGATTCTGACAAGCGTCTTTCTACGAGAGTTGAGAGAATTTCTACTAACTTATGAAATGTCACATGACTATTGAATGATATTTTTATGCTTTGGTTTGCATAATTGCTTATTTCATTTAATATCTAGTTTCTAACTGCACTGCAGCATTGGTTAAAATAAAATTTCATAGATGTACTAATATAAATATTTTCTGTCTACAGATAGAGTAAATAATAATAATTTTTTTCAAAAAAATGAGGGAGCAAAAAAAGACATTTACCTTCACAGCAACTGCATACATAATTTTCTTTTCTAGTACTTAGTAATTTTTTGTAGAATTAGTTTTTGTGGTGCACCACTTTAATTACATAGACATTAAGATGTGATTATAAATTTCCCTTATCTGCATTGTTATCTTTAGTGTAATATTTTTTCTGCTTGAACTTTGTCATGTTTAGGTATAAGTTATGCTGTTTGCCAGGAATAGTGCTACTGAATTTGAATTTGTGTTACTCTGCTAAGCCAGATTTATTTTTCTTGTTTGCTGCGCATTGCCTCATATTAGTTGTAATGTTGAATTGCTTGGTAATTTAGATTCACTGTAGCTTGCTTTGCCAGCTTGAAATTTTTGTCATTGATGTTTGTGTTACTTGATTTGTGCTGCTGCATTGCCTCGTTCCTTAGTTTAGCATCTGAGCTCAGTAGATTTAAGTTAGCTTAAGAGGGGGTAGACTATATAAGAGAACAAGTTGTGATGAATTGGAAGAAATACATTGAAAATCTATAAGAAAATGGTTTGGCCAAAACAGTATTTTGAAAGAGGATATGAACCAAAAAAAGGTAGGGTTTAGGGACAACAGGTTTAGGTAGGATTTTCTTGGAAATAAATGATGAAGTAAGATAATGGAAAATAAATAATGATGTAAGAAATATGTGAAATAAATACAGAAAGCATGCTTGGATAGGATTTTTTTGGTGGAAGCAAAGGTTGAAATAAGACGAAAGATCTATGGAATGAAGTTTTGGGTTGGACTGCAGTACCAAATGTTACACTGAAAATAAACCCTGTCCTTTCCTTTTGTGTTATCCCACTATGTGTTTGTGTACCCTTGTGTATTTGTTTTCTTCTTGTCTCTGTGTAGTTTCATAGAATTTTTTTTTCTAATACTATTCACTATGATGAGGAATACTGTTATCCTCAAATATAATTGGTATTAATAATATGTTATTTAACTTGTAAATATGCTTAGATATTATTTATTCTGTTTTGTTTTAATGCTCATGTGTGAAGTTGATATTCCAAAAGTTATTCTGATCTTTCATGTATGTACTTATGTCATAATTCCTGTGACACTGATGTATATGTTATTTCTATTCTTTTGTAAAGCCCATATTACTACAAATGTTATCTGTATTATTATGTTTTTAATGATGTATTTTGTACCTTTGTAATTGTATTCTCATGTTATAAAATTGTAATTGACACCAGTTTATCAAACTAAGTAACTTGTAAGCATTCATTTCACTGCACACATTTCTGTTGGTCATAGTATATGGACAATATGTGAGAAGTAGGGACTCTTAGTGTTTGCACGTGTGTTAATAATTCAGCAAGGGACTGGATAACAGCATTGCTGGTTCTAAGAACAATTCCAAAAACTTTGTGAGTGCACAAGTGGTGGTTATTGACTTGCTCTATTATCCGCAAGACTCTTCAATGGTGATTGTGCACCTGCATTGTCACAACAGATGGCTGCTGGCCATCTCTACAAGGACTATAGTGGGTCTGCATCTTTGATGACCCACCAGTACCATTATCTCTACAAGGACTACAGTGGGTCTACATCTTTGATGATCCATCAATACCATTATTTCTACAAGACTGCAGTGGGTCTGCACCTCTGGTGGCCCACCAATACCGTAATCTCTACCAGGACTGCAGTGGGTCTGCTGTGTGATGACCTACCAAACGATATTCTTCAAAACTTCGACTGACCCCATGTGGGTTTGCTCTGTTGTGGCCCATGACCTGTCTGCATGTCAAGAGTCAACACTGTCTTTCCGTTGGAAGGACAGCACTACTTCTTCAAGACTGTACGGAAATCCACTACTTCTGTGTACATTTTTACTGCTCAGTCTTTGAGAAAAACATTGCAATTCAACGATCAGGACTGTCTTTATGGACTGCGAGAAAATTTTTGCTTTTGACCAACATTGTATCAATAAGTGTGCGCATTTGATATCTTTGTTATTGTAATTATGAAAAATTTCTTCAAATCTGTATTGGCCACTGTCCAACACAATTTGTAAAATTTTTTTGTGGGGAGCAAGGGGGCTATGTAAGTAGGCTGTTTAGGTTTTTTTATTGGTAACGCCACCTCTGTATGAAAATCACTGGCTGTGCTGTGTGCAGTCTGTGGCTGCTTTGCATTGTTGTAATACTCGCCATTGTAGTGTTAGGCAGCTGGCTGTGAACAGCGCGTAGCGTTGCGCAGTTGGAGGTGAGCCGCCAGCAGTGGTGGATGTGGGGAGAGAGATGGCGGAGTTTTGTAATTTGTCATGAACTGCTATATACATTATGACTATTAAAGTAAATACATTGTTTGTTCTCTATTAATATCTTTCATTTGCTAACTATCCCTATCAGTAGTTAGTGCCTTCCATAGTTTGAATCTTTTATTTAGCTGGCAGTTGTGGCGCTCGCTGTATTGCAGTAGCTTGAGTAGCGAAGATTTTTGTGAGGTAAGTGATTTGTGAAAAGCACAGGTTAATGTTAGTCAGGGCCATTCTCTTGTAGAGATTATTTAAAGCCAGATTGCGTTGCGCTAAAAATATTGTGTGTCAGGTTAAGCACAGTCGTGTATAAATGTTCAAAGGGGACGTTACAAGCTCTCTTTCTCATACACACACACACACGATAAAAGCATTGTGAATAGAAGTTGGGTTTGAAGATATACTTCGTTAGGTTGACAAAAAGTAGGTAAACACACCAAAGATGAGGAAACATGTCATGGAGTTGCAATATTTATGTTGTTAAATGGTTCAAATGACTCTGAGCACTATGGGACTTAACATCTGAGGTCATCAGTCCCCTAGACCTAGAACTACTTAAACCTAACTAACCTAAGGACATCAGACACATCCTTGCCCGAGGCAGGACTTGAACCTGCGACCGTTGCAGCTGCGCGGTTCCGGACTGAAGCGCCTAGAACCGCTCAGCCACAGCGGGCGGCTATGTTGTTAAAAGCAGTGTCCGAAGAATAGTTATATCGAGTGGCAAAAGAACAATAGAACACCACAAGAAAGAAGAAGAAACGTGGTGAACAGTGTGAAAAAGGTCAGAACTCAAAGTTGTGTTTATATATCGGTAATAATGTGGTAGTGCGACCTCCAGACCAGATGAGAGGAAACGCAGACCAGCAAATTGTAAGTAATTACTTTATGACATAAAAAATGGAGACGTGAACTGTTTGATTATCTAAAAATAACAAAACTGTATCGTTATACATCCCACTGTTGATGCCTTATAAGAAGACAAAGGCGAAATGTGTCTGGGAAAAATAAATTAAGCGGCAGCGGGACAAGGCGGTTTTATTTACAAAACAAGTATTTCTATGCTTGCTACGTAGGAGGGCCACGCAAACAAACTTGTTAATCTGCTGCTTTGTTCGCAGATGCGCAACCACTCCTGATGCTTCCACAGCCTATCATCGCTAAACCTGGTATCTGATCTCCCATTTTGTGTTTCTTTAGCACAGCAAGGATCTTTCATCTCTCTCCCACAGAGAACTAGAGGCCACGAGAAGCCATACTTCCATATAAGGCGAGGGAATACATCTAATTCCGTCCGGGAGACAATCAAACGTGGGCGTAACGTTGCAAAGCGATATCAGATGGAACGAGCATGTGAAGAGTGTGCTAGGAAGGTGAGTGGTCGACATCAGTTTCTTTGTAGAATTAAGGGAAAGTGTGGTTCATCCGTAAAGGAGTCCGCATATAGGACAGTAGTGAGATCCATGAGATCCATACTTGAGTTCACGTCACACAGAACGCTGTAAGCTCCTTACTGGGAGTCCAATTCGTTGCACACAATACTGCATCTTAATTGAAACAGATTGTTTGCTTCAGCTGACCTGCAGGACTGATTATCCACGAATGTTACACTACGATGAAGGAGAATTTAATATGATCCAAACAAAATTTCTAGTTTTAGTTGGCATGACGAATGTCAGCTAGCTCTAAATGTAGAAAAATGTAATTAAATGCTGCTGTGTAGGAAAAGCAACCGCTTAATGATGGGACATGGCATCACTATTATCCTGCTTGACACAGTCACGTAGCTTAAAACTCTGGGTGTAACGTTGCAAAGCGAAGTGAAACGGAACGATCGTGTGAGGATTGTGCTAGAAGGCGAATGGTTGACTTCAGTTCCTTTGGAGACTTAAAGGAAAGTGTGGTTCATCCGTAAAGGAGTCCGCATATAGGACGGTACTGAGATCCATATTTGAGTACTGCTTAGGTGGTTGGGATCCACACCAGATGTGATTAAAAGAAGACATGAAAACATTTCTGAGGTGCACTGCTAGATCTATTACCGGTACATTCTAACAAACGAAAATGTTACGAAGACGTTTCGGGAACTCAAATGGTAAACCCAATGGGGAAAGGCGACGTCCCTTTCGGCGAATGATACTGGGAAATTTAAAGAACCAGTATTTGTACCTGACTGCAGAGTGACTCTAGTGCCGCCAACCTACACTACTGGCCATTAAAACAGCTACACCATGAAGATGACGTGCTACAGACGCCAAATTTAACCGACAGGAAGAAGATGCTGTTATATCCAAATGATTAGCTTTTCAGAGCATTCACACAAGGTTGGCGCCGGTGGCGGCACCTACAAAGAACTGACATGAGGAAAGTATCCAAACGATTTCTCATACACAAACAGCAGTTGACCGGCGTTGCTTGGTGAAACGTTGTTGTTGTGCCTCGTGTAAGGAGGAGAAATGCGTACCGTCACGTTTCCGACTTCGATGAAGGTCAGATTGTAGCCTATCGCGATTGCGGTTTATCGTATCGTGACATTGCTACTCGCGTTGGTCGAGATCCAATGACTGTTAACAAAATATGGAATCAGTGGGTTCAGGAAAGTAATACGGAACGCCGTGCTGGATCCCAACGACCTCGTATCACTTGAAGTCGAGATGATAGGCATCTTATCCGCATGGCTGTAACGGATCGTGCAGCCACGTCTCGATCCCTGAGTCAACATATGGGGACGTTTGCAAGACATCTGCGCGAACAGTTCGACGACGTGTGCAGCAGCATGGACTGTCAGCTCGGAGACCATGGCTGCGGTTACCCTTGACGCTGCATCACAGACAGGAACGCCTGCGATGGTATACTCAACGACGAACCTGGGTATACGAATGGCAAAACGTCATTTTTTCGAATGAATCCAGGTTCTGTTTACAGCATCATGGTGGTCGCATCCGTGTTTGGTGACATCGCGGGGAACGCACATTGGAAGCGTGTATTCGTCATCGCCATGCTGGCGTATCACCTGGCGTGATGGTATGGGGTGCCGTTGGTTACACGTCTCGGTCACCTCTTGTTCGCGTTGACGGCACTTTAAACGGAATACGTTACATTTCAGATGTGTTACGACCCGTGGCTCTACCCTTCATTCGATCCCTGCGACATTTGAGCAGGATAATGCACGACCGCATGTTGCAGGTCCTGTACGGGCCTTTCTGGATACAGAAAGTGTTCGACTGCTGCCCTGGCCAGCACATTCTCCAGATCTCTCACCAACTGAAAACGTCTGGTCAATGGTGGCCGAGCAACTGGCTCGTCACAATGCGCCAGTCACTACTCTTGATGAACTGTGGTATCGTGTTGACGCTGCATGGACAAGTGTACCTGTACACGCCATTCAAGCTCTGTTTGACTCAATGCCCCGGCGTATCAAGGCCGTTATTAATGCCAGAGGTGGTTGTTCTGGGTACTGATTTCTCAGGATCTATGCACCCAAATTGCGTGAAAGTGTAATCACATGTCAGTTCTAGTATAATATATCTGTCCAATGAATACCCGTTTATCATCTGCATTTCTTCTTGGTGTAGCAATTTTAATGTATATTTCGCGTGAGGACCACGAGGAAAAGATACGAGAAATTAGGGCTCATACGGATGTGTATATAAAGTCGTTTTTCTCTCGCCCTGTTTCGTAGTGGAATAGTGGAGTAAATGGTTGGTAGTGGTACAGGGTAGCTTCCACCGCGCGCCATGCGGTGGCTTGCGGGGTACTTATGTAGATGCGGATTAGTGCAAAATCCAGTGATCAGAAACTGTGCAACGCCAGTCACATATTAACAGTGAAATTTTATACACCATCACGATTCGAATTGGCTACGTCAGAGTCTAGTTTCACACAAAAGTATGCGACAGCGATTTCGGCTGCGGAAGCATCTTCGGACAGATTCATACCGACAGTAAGATCGAAGCCGATTTAGCCTTTCTGTATGCAGATTAGTTACATATCAGGATTATGTACGTACAAGCCCAAGTGCCCTGCACACAGTGGATCGCTGCTGGTCGCGGGAACGCGTCTCTTTGTCGCTGCTGAGACGCCGTAATGAGAAGGGTGCCGTCACGTTTGGGCAGCCGGTAAGCGAGAGGTCGGCTGTTTGCGGGCCGCTATTTGTCGGGTAAACTGCGGGCCGAGCGCGCGCGAATTATTCATAGCGCGTGTCCGCATCAATATTTAGCCGCACTGTACCGTGGCGGGCGCGGCGCGCCCCAGACTGGCGGTAATTGTCCGGCTCCCGGGAGAAATCAATTAACAAGGGTCCGATCACCGCTTTGTCTCGCCCGGCCGCCGTCGCCGCCGCCTCTGCGTCATCACGCGGCTCAGTTGGAGAACGGGTCGCTCCAGAAAGGACGACGATGTGCCGCCAAACTATTGGATTCGTTTCTCGAGGTAGCTCTATGCCGTCAAACGTAGGAAATGCAAAGCCCACCACTGACACGCGTTTCTCCGACTAGAGCCTTGGTTTTCGAAGTATGCAAGAACAGAATCGATTTGTAGGGAATATAGTGTGGTCCACAAATTTTGGGCATTTCACACCAACTCTTTGTTAAAGCTATATTTAATCCTTTAAAGTTGAAGATAGTCTTAACATCTCATGTTTTTGAGTCTTGGTAGGTTTCATCGAAACGAATCAAAAAGTGTAGCAATATTTTACTCTATGACCAATAGTTTATTTAGTTTTGGAAGTTTGTGGTAAGGTCTTATGGGACCAAACTGCTGAGGTAATCGGTTCCTAAGCTTATGCACTACTTAATCTAACTTAAAATAACTTACGCTAAGGACAACACACGCACCCATGTCCGAGGGAGGACTCGAACCTCCGACGGGATTTACTAAATTAAGTTACGTGCTCCGCCACTCTCAGGTACAGGTAAGCTAAAACTGTAAAATAGCTGTATAGCCTACACTGAGTGCATGTAAAATATTAAGGCATATGACTTTCTTGATCGCAGCCAGTATCAAGCATTTACACGTGGCGGATAGCAAGTAGGGTGCACCAAGCATCGATCCCCTGTTGGTCTTCCTGCATTTCGCTACAATTTCCCAGCTTCACCACTTCCCCGTATACTTCTACATCATCTGCTGAAAGCCTCGTGGAACTTTAGACATTATCTATGGAATCCGGTTTCGCAGGACAGAGCAGGTCAGGTCGTGGAAAGGGGCCAAGATCAGTTACTGTTAATTACACATGTGCACACAACTTAATTCCTCGAAAACCGATGCACAGCTTTCTCTTTAAAACAACAAGGATCAATTCACGGCTGAGGGTCCAAGTCACTTCTCAATAATAAAGTTTAAGTAATTTCTTTTAAAACTTAAGGATTTAGAGAAACGGCTGAAGGCCTTACTTAAGTAAAATTAAAACATCTTCTCGGCTAAAGGCCCAAATAATATTTCAGATCAGCAAAGGAAATTCTTTAAAAGGCAAGCATTTACAAATCTCAGCTAAAAGTAATATTAAGGAAAATTTAAATTAATTCCTCGGCTGAAAGCCCAATAATTTTTCAACATAACAAAAGGCAACCTTTAAAGACAAGCATTTAGACAGAACAACAGAAAACCATCTTGAGAGAACGTGAAATACCTTGATGGCTGAAGGCCCAAACACTTATTCAAAATAAAGACAAACCTTAAGATAAGCATTTACACAGTACGGCTGAAGGCCATTTTAAGAATTCAAGATAATTAAAGGTAAACCATACTGACAGGAATTTACACTTTGCAGCCGAAATCCACAGATTTTAAAACAAACGTGGCTGAAGGCCTAAAAACAGAGAAAACAAAATTTTTAAATAAAACACGGCTGAAGGCCTAATCTTAAAATACGTCACTTAAGGTTCAGCTGAAGGCCATATACTGAACATAGAACAGACAAAATTAATACACTCCTGGAAATGGAAAAAAGAACACATTGACACCGGTGTGTCAGACCCACCATACTTGCTCCGGACACTGCGAGAGGGCTGTACAAGCAATGATCACACGCACGGCACAGCGGACACACCAGGAACCGCGGTGTTGGCCGTCGAATGGCGCTAGCTGCGCAGCATTTGTGCACCGCCGCCGTCAGTGTCAGCCAGTTTGCCGTGGCATACGGAGCTCCATCGCAGTCTTTAACACTGGTAGCATGCCGCGACAGCGTGGACGTGAACCGTATGTGCAGTTGACGGACTTTGAGCGAGGGCGTATAGTGGGCATGCGGGAGGCCGGGTGGACGTACCGCCGAATTGCTCAACACGTGAGGCGTGAGGTCTCCACAGTACATCGATGTTGTCGCCAGTGGTCGGCGGAAGGTGCACGTGCCCGTCGACCTGGGACCGGACCGCAGCGACGCACGGATGCACGCCAAGACCGTAGGATCCTACGCAGTGCCGTAGAGGACCGCACCGCCACTTCCCAGCAAATTAGGGACACTGTTGCTCCTGGGGTATCGGCGAGGACCATTCGCAACCGTCTCCATGAAGCTGGGCTACGGTCCCGCACACCGTTAGGCCGTCTTCCGCTCACGCCCCAACATCGTGCAGCCCGCCTCCAGTGGTGTCGCGACAGGCGTGAATGGAGGGACGAATGGAGACGTGTCGTCTTCAGCGATGAGAGTCGCTTCTGCCTTGGTGCCAATGATGGTCGTATGCGTGTTTGGCGCCGTGCAGGTGAGCGCCACAATCAGGACTGCATACGACCGAGGCACACAGGGCCAACATCCGGCATCATGGTGTGGGGAGCGATCTCCTACACTGGCCGTACACCACTGGTGATCGTCGAGGGGACACTGAATAGTGCACAGTACATCCAAACCGTCATCGAACCCATCGTTCTACCATTCCTAGACCGGCAAGGGAACTTGGTGTTCCAACAGGACAATGCACGTCCGCATGTATCCCGTGCCACCCAACGTGCTCTAGAAGGTGTAAGTCAACTACCCTGGCCAGCAAGATCTCCGGATCTGTCCCCCATTGAGCATGTTTGGGACTGGATGAAGCGTCGTCTCACGCGGTCTGCACGTCCAGCACGAACGCTGGTCCAACTGAGGCGCCAGGTGGAAATGGCATGGCAAGCCGTTCCACAGGACTACATCCAGCATCTCTACAATCGTCTCCATGGGAGAATAGCAGCCTGCATTGCTGCGAAAGGTGGATATACACTGTACTAGTGCCGACATTGTGCATGCTCTGTTGCCTGTGTCTATGTGCCTGTGGTTCTGTCAGTGTGATCATGTGATGTATCTGACCCCAGGAATGTGTCAATAAAGTGTCCCCTTCCTGGGACAATGAATTCACGGTGTTCTTATTTCAATTTCCAGGAGTGTACATGGCTAAAGGACTGGCACAGCACATGTGACAAAGAAAATCACATAACAGTGGTGCTCAGAAGTGTTCCAATGGTCAGCCTGGGGAGGAAACTCTAACAACAGTTTAGGTGAGACAGGCAGCCAATCGTAACACTAAATAATCGGGTGGCAGCACGACCTAGGGACGGCTGAAGAACCAACCAACAACCTAATCAATTGCCTTCCACCCCACCAACCAACGACAACCAAAAATATCAGCAAGGACGAGGATTGCAGCAGATCTATGTCTCACTAATTGGCTTCCAAACACAGTCAAAATATATTAACCACTCAAAGGAAAAGGGAGAACAACATCAAGCTGTCGAACTACATGCAGTGCCGGACAGCATCAACACAGCAAAGAAAACGCACTGCCGGAGAACTACGCTAACGACCAGGGCAGGTAACCGGAACGTTAACGGCCACAAGGCAGAAGGCACCGCTGGTGCACTTGACTAATAAATTATAATCATTTCAAAAGTTAAACACCAAACAGGAAGACGGCTGCAAAATTTTGCTGACTCCAGCACACCATCACGTTGCTGCTTGTGCGAACAGCCCAGGAAGCAACAACCAGCAATCAACAAAGAGATATCTGAACAGTTAAGGTTTCATAACAGGTTCACTGATTACTCAGCTCCAGTACGCAGGTTCGGTGGGCTACGAATTTTGAAGCTACCACAGCTAGTGCCACACAACTCCGACCGCGTATGACGCCGCTAGCGGCCCCGGCCTGACCTCACGCCGCGGAGACTTCCTCGCTGCTCCGTCGCAGCCAACCAACTGCCTCATGCACACCACAAGACGGAAATATAGCGGCCACACCGAAGAAGGAACAGCAGCACTAGTATCGATAAACGCTGCTGCTGCCACTGACGGGGGCAAGTGATCAACTCGTTCAGGTAGTATCTGAGGGAGCAATAAGACGCCACTCGATGGTGACAAAATGCCAAAAAAGGAAAACGGCATTAGCGCGAGCCGACCACGGCTGCGTCTAGTTGGTCATTTATACACTGAAGAGTCAAAGAAACTGGTACACCTGCCTAATATTGTGTAGGGCCCCCGCGAGCACGCGTAAGTGACGCAACACGACGTGGCATGGGCTCAACTAATGTCTGAAGTAGTGCTGGAGACAATTGACACCGTGAAAGCTGCGGGGCTGTCCATAAATCCGTAAGATTGCGAAGGGGTGGAGATCTCCTCTGAACAGCATGTTGCAAGTCATCCCAGATATGCTAAATAATGTTCATGTTTGGGAAGTTCAGTGACCGCAGGGATGTAGGAGATTTGATGTTTTACCGGAATGCTAATATTCACGGTAAGTTCGTGAAGTGGTCGTACGGGAAAATCCCCATTTCATCGCTACCACGGAGGTCCTGTGTGCCACGCCCGTACGCCGACTACAACGTTCGAAACTTACTCAAGGGGAGTTGGAACGCCCTTTCCTGACAATGTTAAATTCAATGAATTGGTTTCCCTGTATTTCATTAACCACTGCAGTCATTGATATGAACCTTTTACAGGACATTAAACTGTATCTTCTGAGTCTACTGAATTACAATAATTGCATTTCAGCCACTGCTTTCGGAATTACAATTTTTTAATAACACAGTTAAAATTTCATGTACTATTTTTGTACGTTATCCTACATAATTTTAATTATACATAATATTATGTACTTCTTTTAGTTCACTAGACTGAGGATATGTATGTCATTACCCCCTGAAGATTTGAATACTCTACCGGAAGTGATTTCTGAGATTTAGCGAAAAATTCAACAGAAAATAGAAATCCTCAGGAACGTCTTTTAAAGTTTCAAAAGACTGTAACTCATTATATGCTTAATTTTTTATTTTAGTCATTCAGAGGCACCGTGCACCGTATTGTACGAGTATATCATCCTCTTGAACTTTTTCCAAGTTTTTTCTTCTTTTCTTCTTTCTGGACTCCTCAGTGGTCAACTGTGCTGCATACTCTGCTTTATCAATGCGAACGTTATAAATTTGTTCAAGTTCTCTGATGCAGTTTGCTCCAGAATTCATTACCAAATGCTGTAGCACTTTCACCCTACCAATTTTGCTGTCATTAAAAGCAATAACAGCATCACTGACCACCCACTTTAGTGTCTTCGTTTCAATAAAAGCATTTTTTGGTAATCTACTCCATATAAGGTTATTGAACGACTCACTGGGATTTTGAGTCTGACCATGCAGACACTTCTTCAGTAATTCAGGATTTGCGAGGTCTCTGTAAATAGGTTTTATGTTATCCATCACTGCTGCTGGGATGGAATTTTTATGACTGTATGAACTGAGTACTGGGCATTGCGGTGATTGCACCATGAATCAGGTCCAGGAGGGCAAAGGTGCTGTACTGGTTTTTCATCAGTTGACAGTCTGTGGAAGAAGGTAGCCCATACTGCCTGCTTCATTTTCAACAAATCCTCCGTATTATAACTAATGGCCATTCCATAATACTGCTGTAGTTCATCAATCATTTTGTGTGTCAGCCTGCCTCTTACGGTTTTACTATCAGAAAGTTTCTTGTCTTTCAAACTTTGTTTCAACTTCCTCAACCTAGTGACCATCCTCTTCTGGACATGACCAACGCATTCCAGTATTGTGATAATCTTCTCACCATAAGGCTGAGCGGCTACTACACTATTATATGCTTTTGAGTCTCCTTCGCCTAAGCACTTATCGTAACGCACTCCCCTTTCGTTTACAGATCGCCTAAAAATTTCAATAGCTGCAGAGGCCTCCATACCACCACTCGTTCCTTAATAATTTCTGTTACAGATATGCCCTTCTTCATTCCCTGATTTACACTTATAGCAATATTTGGTTAAAATCTGGAAATCTCTTACCTTTCCAGTGTCCACACTGGTCACCATAGCAACGGAATTCTTAGAACTGTAGCCACGCTTCTGCCAAGTGCCATCAAAAGCTACTGCTATGTCAGTGATACGATGATTTATTTCAAGAGCTTCGTTTGCAGCACCCTTCATTGACTCTCACATGCAACAGATTCCACAGCAGCACCAATAAATCTCGCATACTTGTCCATTTAACAAGGTGGTCGTGGCACATTGGTCACGGCACACATTGTTTCTGCTGCAGTGCGTCCTTTGCCAATAGCTCTCAATCCATAAAACCACCTAACATTTACTTCAAAATAATTATCGTTACGCTTATCAGAGTTCCAAAATGAATGAGTATATTTACAACTGGCACAATTAATGATAAGTTTCCTGGCTAGTCCATTTAGTACCTCACTGTCTTCATGTAAACTAAATGACCTTCCACATGTTTTACAACACACACATTAACCTAACACCCCTGTTAGGATGTGTAAATCTATCAGAATATAACCTAACCTACCATTTACATCACTTTCGTTTTGAGAAAACTGCGTTTCACATCGTTTTATTTTAATCTTCGAAGAACTAATGGGTCTTTCTCTAGATACTGACGAGTTTGCCAGTATTTCATTGTCTATAACTTCACACACCACATGTTGAACACAATGTTTCCCTTTATTCGAAAATCTATTACCATGAAACCCACGTTTCGTGAAAACACTTCGTTTTGTTTTTGAGAGATTTACCAATCAATTCATCACTTTTCCTCGGAAAAAGTTAGCACTTCGACATACAACGCGTGTTTGTTCTATACAAACACGTAAGTTTACCTTTATAACACTGAAAGGTAACTCTGGTGTGACTACTTAATTCATTTAGAATGTTGGCAAATTTTAGTGTACTAACAACATTTATTTTTTCAAACCAGACATAAATTATGGTAAACAAGATACAGATTGAATACCCTAAACAACTAGCAGATGATTTAATTCTTCACTGGGTGGATCCGGGTTGGCAAAGACAGTTTAACTAGGTGATCAGTCAGTCAAGTAATCTGGATCTAAAAGTGTGGATAACGCAAGCTGAACTGATCTGACGCTGAACAGACTTTGATTGATCAAATGTACTGACATTTCTCTACATAGGTGCAGCTGAGAGAAAGTGGTCATTGAGGTCTGTATGCCCTGACAATGCCGGAATGCCGGAGCGGCAGTACGTTACCCTGTTTGCTTCGTGCGGCGAAGTGACTTGCACCTGGCGAGATGTGTGCAGCGGAGAAGGTGAGACGTGGAGGCGGCACCTGTGAATCGATGGCGTCCACGAAAGAAATACAAAAATCTCACGGTCTAGCGATGAGGTAGCCGGATCGCAATTTACTCCCTACCAGAGCCCGGGAATCACGGTAGGTTTCAGTGTGTCGCACACCCTTTCGCTGGTCGTACCAAGGACCAATTTGGCTCACTTATATGACAGAGTGCACAACGATACCAAACGTCAAGACTGTTAAACCAAAAACGAATAAGTGTACCCTCAGCAAACGAGTAGCGCGAGACGTTTGAAGTCACACTGTCAGTACAGTAAGAACTTCACCACAGGCTCCCCAGTCTTAACTACTCGCAAGTGAAGTCATTCTCAGGACAGGTCCCAAATACAAACCACACATGCCAGAGCTTCGACCAGAAGTGCTTAACAGACCAAAGTCCCGCACCTGAGTGCTTCGCACCTCTGCAGAAGAAAGATTCCACTTTCAAACAAAGTGCACAAACGACACTGCCTCCACACTATCTTGAGACAATTACAGGGCTCTAGAGGCGCTAAATCTCCCCTCCCACATGACAGCACAAGCTCATGTTGAACCAGGGGAAGAGTTAGGAAACTTGCATGTCTAGAACAAAAAGAAACCCACAATTACTGGCTTTTTTTAAGTTATCACAGAGGGGGAAGAGATGTTTCTCTGCAAAACATGTCTCTTGCCACATCAACAAGCACACAGATACAGTCTCAAAGATCATTATCTAAATCGCCTGTACCTTGGAGCTTGTTAGTCCTAGTTATGAGGTGTAATAAACATTCTGTCTCCAAGCATTTCTCAGACGGTGGAGTTTTCTTATACAACCGAGGCAGCCAAGGAAAGTGGTTCACTGGCCACTTTGCACTATCGGTGAACATAAAAATGTGAATTTTTATTACATGTGGCTCTGCACACAATGACCGGTTTATGACTTCATTGTGTAGAAGCTTTCTTTTACACCATCGCCCCAGCCCAGGCTTCTGCTGGCGCCATGGCAGTATCATGGCATTGTTCTGCTAGACCTCTGTCTGAATGAGGGGCTGCCCTGTCTGGCCTGCATAGCTGTGGGTCTGTCTGGCAAGACTGACTAACGGATGGTCTCGCCTCCAATTGCTTTCAACTCCGAACAAGCCATTTCCACGAGCTAAGAATCATAAAAATACCTCATGCTTTTAGCCTGCTACCAGGCTCCACCAACATCTCCTCAGGCTATTAACTTTCTAGAGTCTCGCTCAAGGTGTGTCAGGGTGTAATAAAATATTTAATAATTTTCTGTATGCCAAAAATTGGTGAGAGAGTAACTTGTCCATTTCTCAACACAGTAATATACAGCCATCTATATAAAAAATTACCGATTTTGTTAGATCTTGAAGTAATGCACACAAAAATTTTACTATTTGCATGCAGTGTATATTATATTTAAAAAATAAATACTTCCCATGTGACTTTATAAGTGATATATGCATGTATATAAAAAAATGGTTCAAATGGCTCTGAGCACTATGGGACTTAACTTCTGAGGTCATCAGTCCCCTAGAACTTAGAACTACTTAAACCTAACTAACCTAAGAATATCACACACATCCATGCCCGAGGCAGGATTCGAACCTGCGACCGTAGCGGTCACGTGGTTCCAGACTGTAGTGCCTAGAACCGCTCGACCACCCAGGCCGGCGCATGTATATCATTTTATCTGGAAAACTGCAAATTTTATAATGAGATAAAAATCCGAAATGTGAAAAAAATGCCCGTTCTAAGTCCCCTTAAATCTTGCCATTGTATCAGCAGTAACCAATCTAACAACTGCGCCAGATACTTGTTTTATATAGGCGTTGCCGACCGCAGCGTCGTATTCTGCCTGGTTACATATCTCTATATTCGAATACTCATGCGTATAGCAGTTTCTTTGGCCCTTCAGTGTACATTAAATATGTTAAAAACGCATTAAAGTGTTGCTTTCATTTATAAGGAAATGTCCTACCAGTAATTATTATGTTGAAAGTGATTTATGGTTTTTTGTAATATTTGTTTCAGAAGAACTAGCTGAGAACGCACGCTCAGCATATTATGGTAAAGAGACACGATGCGCCGAATGTAATTCGCATTCAGCCATTGATTTAATTCTGCTACAAGCAAAGCGCGTCACTAAAATTATCTGCGGATCATTTAACAGTGACTTGCGATCATTTTGAACCAGTATAGTTTGGCCCTCGTCTCCGAACTGTAAATCTGGTGCTCTCGTTTCTGTCAGATACAGACCCCACAAAACTGGTGGTGGTGTTGAATTACTGCTATGCTCATGAATGGTAAAAACTTCAGCAGCCAATTTCATTCTGAACTGCTCAATAAGAGAGAAATTATGTTCGTCTGACAACTTTGGTTCAAATCGCTTTGAGCACTATTGGACTTAACATCTGAGGTCATCAGTCCCCTACAACTTAGAACTACTTATAAGGGGTCCATGATTAAGGAATTTGTTGCTAGCGCACTCGAGCAGAAGTAATTTCATGGATTGTTCATGCACTGCCTGCGATATGTAAGCTATAAGAGTATCTCAGGCCAGAGAGCAGTGTTGTCAGCAGTACGAACTGTGTGGCAGTAGGAGTAAGAAGTTGCTAGGAGTCTGGTGTATCGAGTTGGCTGGGCCGGTCGTGTGGAGCGATGGCAGTGCCTGAGCGTCTCGTAGTATACGGTATAGCAGTCTCGCGCATATGTACTATTGTAATATCAAGTCCCATGTAAATGTTTTTCAAAAAAATCTCTTAATAATAATCTTTCTTATAAAAATTAACTTTTGACAATCATTCATCTCAATTTAAAGAATTTACTAATTTCTCCAATCCATGGTCATCCCGATTATTGTAAAGAAAAATCAGTTGTTTCTTTTTATACATGACAAATCTATCGGCCAGCATCGCACTGGGCTGTGCTAGAAAAATTTCTTATAGGAGCAGATATATATGCGTTATCCGGTGACTTGATTGCGGTAAGAATTTTCTATTTATTCAGTATGATCTTTCAGGGCCATGACGCAGCACTGCTGATGTCCAAAATTTACCAGTTTAAATTCACAATCAATTATTGAAAGGTTATAAGTGAGTCACTGTTGTGTACATAGTTCCGCGTAGTCAGCGCGTACACAACTTTCCCACTAGAGCGCGCCCCGCTAAGCACAACAGCGCAGGCGCAGCGCTCGTCCGACTCCGCACTACGAGATGGCGCTGTCCTAGAGACGGACCAAATTCTGCTTCCGCCGATCCGCGTATTAATATGTAACGCAGCCAGTGAGATTGCTGCTAACGTAGAACCTTTTCTCCTCATGGATCACACTCGCGCAGTGATACCTGAACGCGCGAGGTATTATAACGAGTGTACAGACCTCCAATTAGTCAGTCTGCATTAGTCTACATTTGCCTGTAGTCAAGTTTCAGTCTGCGCCTAATAAGATTATCATATTCCTGTACATAGCCATGAAGAGAAATGTATAGACACTTTGTCAAGTATCAGAGATAAGTGAGAATAAGATTAACGCACCAAGACCAAAGGAACTTCAGATTGTCAATTGTAAACAGCATCCAGAATCAAGTTACGTAATATCTATGATTTTTATTATTTTAATAAATGTGTGTGAAAGTTAATCAAGTTCTGTTTAAAGTTGGTCACCGTCAATCTGCTACTCTAAGCGTGCAAGTGGCATTTCTATCGTCTGACCTAACGGCAGAAGATAAACACGCCACGATAAGACCACGAGACATATTACTGACACTCGCCTACTTCGTTAGAGTGACAAGTCAACTAATCTGATGGTGTGTGTACCGAAGGTCTTACAGTACGCACACCACAGTCACATTTTTTATTGAGAGATTAGTCACATTGTATTACTGGTAGGTTACGGAATTTTCTGTTGAGAGGTTACATACTTAAACCTAACTAACCTAAGGACATCACACACATCCATGCCCGAGGGAGGATTCGAACCTGCGACCGTAGCGGTCACTCGGTTCCAGACTGAAGGGCCTAGAACAGCTCAGCCACAGCGGCCGGCTCTGACAACTTTATTTTTACAAGTTTTCTGTTTCGTTTAAAACCGTAACAAAACGCCACAGAAATCTGAAGCTGTTCCATTCAACATTTCTGACGTCGCTCCTCGGGACGAGACGCACCAGCCACACCAGTACGTGGTCGCCAGTGTGCCGCGTTCTGCACCGTTGCCCGCTAGCCGCCCGCGGACCGTTCGCAGAGCAGGCGCACCGTGCCTTGGCGCTCCGGTCGGCAGGTAGCGACGCCGCCGCCGGCGCGTCGTGCAGCTGTCGCGCTAATCCGCCGTTCCCTGCCGGCCAGTGACCACCCGCCCCCTCCCGGCACGGGGTCGGCTGGCGGCCGGTAGCTGCTCACTCGGCCACTCTGCGCCCGCGGCCGTCAGCGCAACTCCAGCCACCGAGCGGTAACGCCCCCTGTCTGCCCTGCCACGACCCGAACCCGAGTCTCTTTGTCTCTGTCCGACTCCCGCCCCCCCTTTTGTGTTTCCGCATTACGACGAGATGACGTATTATTAGGTTTGCGGCGCCTCCGGGCCGTTTTTGTCCCCCCGCCCCAGACGAGCGCTAATTGGTTTGCTGTCGGTTGTTTAAGGGCACGGCGCCGCAAAAGGGCGCGCCGCAGCCTTCGGCGCGGCCGAGGGTCGCTGGGAGGGAGGGAGTCTGGAAGCCGCCGCAACGCAGCCAGCCGGCCGGCAAAGCGCTGCGCTTCCCACGCGCCCGCGGGCGACCCGCGGCTCGCTGCCTCTCCCCCTTGCTCCCGAGTTACCGCCGAGTTACCCACCACACAGTGCCAATCGTAATGACAAAGGCCGGCACGGGCCTCAAGAGGATTGAAACAGCAACTGGGGAGAGTGCTGAAAAATTCTGAATCCATGCTGGGCAAATTAGTGTCATATTCTACACTACTGGCCATTGGAAATTGCTACGCCACGAAGATGACGTTCTACACACGCGAAATTTAACCGACAGGAAGAACATTATGTGATATGCAAATGATTAGTTTTTCAGAGCATCCACACAAGGTTGGCGCAGGTGGCAATACCTCCAACGCGCTGACATGAGGAAAGTTTCCAACCGATTTCTCATACACAAACAGCAGTTGACCGGCGTTGCCTGGTGAAACATTGTTGTGATGCCTCGTGAAAGGAAGAGAAATGCGTACCATCAAGTTTCCGACTTTGATAAAGGTCGTATCGTGACATTGCTGCTCGCGTTGGTCGAGATCCAGTGACTGTTAGCAGAATATGGAATTGGTAGGTTCAGGAGGGTAATACGGAACGCCGTGCTGGATCCCAACGGCCTCGTATCACTAGCATTCGAGATGACAGGCATCTTATCCGCATGGCTGTAACGGATCCTGCAGCCACGTCTCGATACCTGAGCCAACAGATGGGGACGTTTGCAAGAGAACAACCATCTGCATGAACAGTTCGACGACGTTTGCAGCAGCGTGAACTATCAGCTCGGAGACCAAGGCTGCGGTTACCCTTGACGCTGCATCACAGACAGCACCGCTTGCGATGGTGTACTCAACGACGAACCTCGGTGCACGAATGGCAAAACGTCATTTTTTCGGAGGAATCCAGGTTCTGTTTACAGCATCATGATGGTCGCATCCGTGTTTGGCGACATCGCGGTGAACGCACAATGGAGGCGTTTATTCGTAACCGCCATGCTGGCGTATCACACGGCGTGATGGTATGGGGTGCCATTGGTTACACGTCTCGGTCACCTCTTGTTCGCATTGACGGCACTTTGAACAGTGGATGTTAGATGTGTTACGACCCGTGGCTCTACCCTTCATTCATTCCCTGCGAAACACTACATTTCAACAGGATAATCCACGACCGCATGTTGCAGGTCCTGTACGGGCCTTTCGGGATACAGAAAATGTTCGGCTGCTGCCCTGGCCAGCACGTTCTCCAGATCTCTCACCAATTGAAAACGTCTGGGCAATGGTGGCCGAGCAACTGGCTGTTCGCAGTACGCCAGTCACTACTGTTGATAAACTGTGTTATCGTGTTGATGCTGCATGGGCAGCTGTACCTGTACACGCCATCCAAGCTCTGTTTGACTCAATGCCCAGGCGTATCAAGGCCGTTATTAATGCCAGAGGTGGTTGTTCTGGATACTGACTTCTCAGGATCTATGCACCCAAATTGCGTGAAAATATAATCACATGTCAGTTCTAGTATAATATGTTTGTTCAACGATGACCCGTTTATCATCTGCATTTCTTTTTGGTGTAGCAATTTTAATGGCCAGTAGTGTACATTCTACTTCCTTCTACAGTGGTGAATATACCGAGGGAATTTTATAATTACAGACACAAAGCCCCGTGCCCCATTAACCATGGACCTTGCCGTTGGTGGGGAGGCTTGCGTGCCTCAGCGATACAGATAGCCGTACCGTAGGTGCAACCACATTGGGAGGATGAAACTTCCCGGCAGATTAAAACTGTGTGCCGGACCGAGACTTGGACTCGGGACCTTTGCCTTTCGCGGGCAAATGCTCTACCAGGAGAGCTTCTGTGAAGTTTGGAAGGTAGGAGACGAGGTGCTGGCGGATTAAGGCTGTGAGGACGGGGCGTGAGTCGTGCTCGGGTTGCTCAGTTGGTAGAGCACTTGCCCGCGAAAGCCAAAGGTCCCGAGTTCGAGTCTCGGTCCGGCACACAGTTTTAATCTGCCAGGAAGTTTCGTATCAGCGCACACTCCGCTGTAGAGCGAAAATTTCATTCTACAACAGAGGGTTATTTGTTCAGAGGCCAGACAAACGTGTGGTTCCTGAAGAGGGGCAGCAGCCTTTTCAGTAGTTGCAGGGTCACTCAGTCTGGATGACTGACTGATCTGGCCTTGTAACACTAGCCAAAACGACCGAGCGGGGTAGCGCAGTGGTAGCACACTGGACTCACATTCGGGTGGACGACGATTCAATCCCGCGTCCGACCATCCTGATTTAGGTTTTCCGTGATTTCCCTAAAAAAAATGGTTCAAATGGCTCTGAGCACTATGGGACTCAACTGCTGTGGTCATAAGTCCCCTAGAACTTAGAACTACTTAAACCTAACTAACCTAAGGACAGCACACAACAGTCAGCCATCACGAGGCAGAGAAAATCCCTGACCCCGCCGGGAATCGAACCCGGGAACCCGGGCGTGGGAAGCGAGAACGCTACCGCACGACCACGAGATGCGGGCAGATTTCCCTAATTCGCTCGAGGAAAATGCTGGGATGGTTCCTTTGAAAGGGCACGGCCGACCTCTTTCCCCATCCTTCCCTAATCCGATGAGACCGATGACCTCGCTGTTTGGTCTCTTCCCCCAAACAACCAACTAACGAACTAACCAAAACGGTCTTGGTGTGCTGGTACTGCGAACCACTAAAAGCAAGGGGAAACTACAGCCGTAATGTTTCCAGAAGGTATGCAGCTTTACTGTATGCTTAAATGATGATGGCTTCAACATGGGTAAAATATTCTGGAGGTAAAATAGTCCCCCATTCGAATCTCCGAGTGGAGACTACTCAAGAGGACGTCGTTATCAGGAGAGAGAAAACTAGCGTTCTACAGACAGGAGCGTGGACCCTTAATCGGGCAGGTAGGTTAGAAAATTTAATAATAGAAATGGATAGGTTAAAGTTAAATATAGTGGGAATTAGTGAAGTTCGGTGGCAGGAGGAACAAGACTTTTCGTCAGGTGAACACAGGGTTATAAATACCAAATCAAATAGGGTAATGCAGGAGTAGGTTCAATAATGAATAAAAAAATAGGAGTGGGGGTAAGCTGCTACAAACAGCATAGTGAACGTATTATTGTGGCCAAGATATACACGAAGTCCACGCTTGCCACAGTAGTACAAGTGTATATGCCAACTAGCTCCACAGATAATGAAGAGATTGAACAAATGTATGATGCGATAAAAGAAATTATTCGGATAGTTCAGGCAGACGAAAATTTAATAGCAATGGTGGACTGGAATTTGATAGTATCGAAAGGAACAGAAGGTTAATATGGACTGGGGGTAAGGAATGGAAGAGGAAGCCGCCTGGTAGAATTTTGCGCAGGGCATAACTTAATCATAGCTAACACTTGCTTTAAGTATCACGAAAGAAGGTTATATACGTGGAAGAGTCCTGGAGACAGTGAAAAGTTTCAGGCAGATTATATGATGGAAAGACAGACATTTAGGAACCTAGTTTTAAATTGTAAGACATTTCCAGGGGCAGATGTGGACTCTGACCAGAATTTATTGGTTATGAACTGTAGATTAAAACCGAAGAAACTGCAAAAGATAGGTATTTAAGGAGATGGGGCCTGGACAAGTCGAAAGAACAAACTGAAAGAACCAGAGGTTGTAGAGAGTTGCAGAGAGAGCATTGGGGAACATTGACAAATAGAGGGGAAAGAAATACCGTAGAAGAAGAACTGGTAGCTTTCAGAGATGGAATAGTGAGGGCCGCAGAAGATCAAGTAGGCAAAAAGTCGAGAAATAGTACAAATCCTTGGGTAACAGAAGAGATATTGAATTTATCTGACGAAAGAAGAAAACATAAAAATGCAGTAAATGAAGCAGGCAAAAGGAAAAATGAGATCGACAGGAAGTGCAAAATGGCTAAGCAAGGATGGCTAGAGGACAAATGTAAGGATGTAGAGGCATATATCACTAGGGGTAAGATAGATACTGCCTACAAAGAAATTAAAGAGACATTTGGAGAGAAGAGAACCACCTGTATGAATATCAAAAGCTCAGATGGAAAACCAGTCCTAAGCAAAGACGGTAAAGCAGAAAGATGGAAGGAGTATATAGAGATTCTATACAAGAGCGATGTACTTGAGGGCCTATTATGGAAATGGAAGAGGACATAGAAAAATATGAGATGGGAGATATGATAGTGCCTGAAGAATTTGACAGATCACTGAAAAACTTAAGTAAAAAAAAGGCCTCAGGGATAGACAACATTCCATTAGAGTTACTGACAGCCTTGGGAGAGCCAGTCATCACAAAACTCTACCACCTGGTGAGTAAGATGTATGAGACAGGGTAAATATCCTGAGACATCAAGAAAACAATTCCAGTCCCAAGGAAATCAGGTGCGGACAGGTGTGAAAATTACCGAACTATCAGTTTAATATGTCATGGCTGCAAAATACTAACACGAACTTATGGAAGATCAGTTTAGATTCCGTAGAAATGTTGGAACACGCGAGGCAATACTGACCTTACGACTTATCTTAGAAGATAGATTAAGGAAAGACGAACGTACGTTTCTAGCATAGTGCAGACTTGGAGAAAGGTTTTGACAATGTTGACTGGAATACTCTCTTTAAAATTCTGAAGGTTCCAGAGGTAAAATACAGGGAGCGAAAGGCTATTTACAATTTGTACAGAAACCAGGTGGCAGTTATGAGAATAGAGGAGCATGAAAGGGAAGCAGCGGTTGGGAACGGAGTGAGACAGGGTTGTAGTCTATCGCCGATGTTATTCAGTCTGTATATTGAGCAAGCAGTAAAGGAAACGAAAAAAAAAATTGTAGTAAGAATTAAAAACTTTGAGGTATGCCGATGACATTTTAATTCTGTCAGAGACAGCAAAGGAGATGGAAGAGCAGTTGAACGGAATGGACAGTGTCGTGAAAGGAGGATATAAAATGAACATCAGCAAAAGCAAAACGAGGATAATTGAATGAAGTCAGGTGATGCTGAAGGAATTAGATTATGAAATGAGACACTTAAAGCAGTAGATGTCTTTTGCTGTTTGGGGAGCAAAATAACTGATCATGGTCGAAGTAGGAAGGATATAAAATGTAGACTGGTGACGGCAAGGAAAGCGTTTTTGAAGAAGAGAAATTTGTTAACATTGAGTATAGATTTAAGTCTCAGGAAGTCTTTTCTGAAATTATTTGTATGGAGTGTAGCCATGTATGGATGTGAAACATGGACGAAAAATAGGTTAGACAAGAAGGGAATAGAAGTTTTCGAAATATGGTGCTACAGAAGAATGCTGCAGATTAAATGGACGGATCACATAACTAATGAGGAGGAAATTGTGGCACAACCTGACTAAAAGAAGGGACCGGTTGCCAGGACACTTTCTGAGGCACCAAGGGATCACAAATTTAGTATTGGAGGGAATCGTGGTGCGTAAAAATCGTAGAGGGAGACCAAGAGATGAATACACTAAGCAAATTCACAAGGATGTGGGCTGCAGTAGTTACTCGAAGATGAAGAAGCTTGCACAGGATAGAGTAGCATGGAGAGCTGCATCAAGCCAGTCTCTGGACTGAAGACCACAACAACAGCAACAACAACAACAACAACAACAACAACAGCAGACACAGCCGAACTAGGTGAGTAGAACAATGAAACAATTAATCGTAGTAAATGTAGGTCTCGAAACCAAAGGTTGCCCAATATGACGTATGCACAAGTGCAGTCATGCCAGTATTGCTATGCCTATAATGTCTACGTGTACGTTTAGTGCGATGTTCCTTATAGTGAAAGGAAGTGTATGCTGTACATGGATAATACCAGGGACGTTCAATAATTAATGCAAGAATTTTTACCAGTCAATTTCGGCTGAAAATTTGCGGAATATTTTGAAAATTGTCGCTTCAGCCCCTAAAGTTTTATGAAGTTCCGACAGGTGGGGCGCTATACGTAACCTTAAAAATGACGTATTCAACGAAGTTATGTCCAAGGCAGAGAGCTGTCATTGAGTTCCTTTTGGTGAAAAAGAAGAGCTTTGTAGTAGGAATTAAAATCCGTGGAGAAGAAATAAAAGCGTTGAGGTATGCCTATGACATTGTAATTCTGTCAGAGACAGCAAAGGAGCTGGAAGAGCAATTGAACGGATGTCTACGGAGTCCGTGCAGTGAACAAAGGCACCGTGAGTCGTTGGCGAGGCGTCATCTTCGCAACAAGGTCGTTTAAACGCCTCCAATCTCCAGCGTGCCGGCCTGCCGCACACAGCTGTGACTCCTGCAATATTGGAACGTGCGGACACTCTCATTCGAGGTGATAGACGGATGCAAACGAACTTCTCCTCCTCCATGACAGTGCAAGGCCTCACACATGTCTGCGCACCCCAGTGGAGCTCACCGAGCTTCACTGGAGTATTATTTCTCAGCCACCCCACAGCCCGGCCCTCGCACCTCCCGACTTTCCCTGTTTGGGCCACTGCAAGATGGGAAGCAGTACGTGGATGTTGGGGACGTTATTGATGCAGCAATACGTTGGCTCTGAAGTATAGCAGTAGAATGGTGGCGTAAGGCATTCGCATTGAACGAAGATTATGTTGAAAATTAGGGCTTTGTAGCCAAAGTACTGTAGAATAACGCAATGTACTGGACTCTTAAATGAAACCAACCATCTATCAGCAGAAAAATCTGTTGCACTACTTAATGAACGCCACTCATAGCACACCGGCACACTTTCATGTGGTTATTCAGGAATACGTAGCACGAATCTACGACAACAAGTGTTTCCGTCGTCGCTAACGAATGCCATGGCTCCCAGGTCCCCCGATTCGAGCCTGTTGGATTTTTCTTCCATACGGTACTGAATTAGGGCAATAGGAGGCAACGATCTACAACAAAATCGCTAAAAAGTCACTCTTGCAAAAGGGAAAAGTCATAAGGCCTCAGTTTTCAAAATAACAATTCTAACGCTTTCGTTTCGTATTACCGTTCAAGCAGTCTTTTCTTGAACTTCACCTTCACAGTTCTTCCTGTAATAAATGCCATAAAAATTCAAAACAAGTAAATCTAAATTCATACTGAATGAAATTCACCTTAGCAAATGCGCATGTCTTTTGTCCAATAGTCACCGTAAAAGGAATCTGGATTATGTTTATGAAAACGCTTATTCCTGAATAATAATACGAAACGATATGCTTTATGTTTATCTGTAATCTCGTACTGTATTATTCTTACATTTATTATTATATTACCTCGTAATTACTGTAGAATTCAATTACCCAAGAGAAAAGTGAAAAGAAGTAACAACAAAAGGACGGGGATTTCAGACCACGAACTTATGGTCTGTAGTTAATAGCTCTAACAGCTGTGCCAACGCTCCTGATGCCACCCGAGACCAACGGGTAGTTTTTTTGACTGGTAATCAATACGTCCTTGTTCCCAGATTAGAACGCAGCAGCTGTTTAATTTTGTGAATATAAAACATCAGCAATGGCGGACGTCGACGTCCGGCATAAGAAGTCACGACCTCTTCAGAGACTGCGGAGGAGCACACAGAGGTTCAGGGTTCACACTCGCTCTTGGGGTGAGGAACTATTTTAAAAGGAGGAAGAATCTGCAATAATCAACGGCATAAGGACGCAGAAGGCAACGGAGACAATTAAAGATACAATCTGACAAGCCGATGACACTGTTATCCCCAGTAAAAGTGAAGAAGAATTACAGGATCTGTTGGATAGAATAAACAACCTAATGAGTACATAATTTGGACTGAGAATAAACCAGAGAAAGACAAAGGTAATCCTATGTTGTGCAAATAAGAATAGTGAGAAAGTTAGCATCGAAATTGGTGATCACGAAATACACGAATTGCACTAGCTTGGAAAGAAATGACTCATGACGGCTGGAGCAAGGATACATAAAGAGCTGACTATGACAGGAAAAACAGAGTAATCCTATCCAAGAGAAGTCTACTGCTATCAAATATAGATTTAATTTAAGGAAGAACAACGTCCATGATACTAGAGGGAGCTGCAGAGGGTAAAAACTACAATGAAGGACAGAGGTTGGATTACATACAACAAATAATTAAGGACGTGGCTGGCCGCTTCAGACCAGTCAGAAAATTGATCACTCAAAGAAAAATAATTTTCAGCCACAGAACAAGCGGCCTTGAACTGAAAAACTGTCATGGAGATATCTCCATTGGAAAATGATTCCGGATTAGGTCCTGATTTGGAATTCCAGGAGCGGTTTGCCAAGGTGGAGCTGACTATGAGAAGAACATGGAATAATCAACGAAAGGGTAACTTCCCATGAATTGGAGCGGGGAATGTCAGAAGTCTGAACGTGATAAGGAGGATAGAAAATCTGGAAAAGGAAATACAAAGGCTCAGGCTAAATATTGTCGGGTTAGTGAAGTGAAATGTATAGTAGATAAGGATTTCTGACCTGGCGAATATTCGATAGTATCAACAGCATCATAAAAGGTATAACGGGAATAGGATTCGTTGTGAATAAGAACGTGGTGCAGAGAGTATCCGCGAGCCGTTCAGCGGTATGGTTGGACTCATCAGACTCGACAGCAAAACAACACCGACAACGATAGTTCAGGTACACATTCCGACGTGGTACATGACTATACTAAACGGGTAAAACACTACCATCTGATAGAACGGATACCTGCGAGAGTGGAAGCTGCCGTCAAGGCTAAGGGTGGACCAACACCGTATTGAATTCCAGCATTACCGGTGGAGGGTGCCACGAACTTGTAAGTCATTTTCAGCCAGGTGTCCGGATACTTTTGATCACACAGTGTATTCACCTAGGCAGTATAGGGATCTTATCGTATGGGCTTAAGTTATTAATAACTGCTTCTATTACTTAAGGTATGTGTAAAATTCCATACTTACGTAATTTTCAGTCTAGTCATATGTCTATCAGATAGTACGTAAGACCCAGTAATACATAATGAACAGAACTCTACTTCCTGAGTCGCTCTAATGCATATACGCGTTATTAATTATTATTCATTTCTGAAATCCGAAGTATAAATTAATTTTTCATATTTAATTCAAGATCTTTCAAATGTCCATCAGATAATGCGTAGACCCCTGTAATGTTGCTTAATGGATAAAACTCAACACTCTAATATCTGCACATATAGCCAATATCTGTCTGTTTGCGAAATTTATGGTTCAAATGGCTTTGAGCACTATGGGACTCAACTTCTGAGGTCATCAGTCCACTAGAACTTAGAACTGCTTAAACCTAACTAACCTAAGGACATCACACACATCCATGCCCGAAGCAGGATTCGAGCCTGCGACCGTAGCGGTCGCGCGGTTCCAGACTGTAGCGCCTAGAACCGCTCGGACACTCCGGCCGGCTCTGAAATTTAGCTTAGCTTTTCATGATTCACTCATATTCAGTCACACTTCCATCAGACTGACTATAGGTCACTGTAATGCCAACTTTCTGAGTTTGTCTAACACCTGCATGTAAGCCATAGTTTGCCCGTTCGCGAAATCTGAAACGTATTTTTTTTTTTTTTTTTTTGTTCACTTGCATTCTGTCACGTCTTCATCAGACAGTGTACAGGCAGACCACCGTAATTTTTCTTGGTGGACAGAACTCAACTCTCTGAGTGTATCTAATACCTGCATGCACAGCAATTTTCGCCTAGTACTGTGATTTTCAAATTAACTTTGTTCGGTGCGTCGAAACCTTTCGCAAAGGTTTGGTATTTTTCGAGTTTGTGCCTTTCTGGTGGAATCACGGGTGTGTAGAATCTCTTTGCCAGAGAGGCTAGTAGTGCGAATGTACGAGGGGCGTTCAGAAAGTAAGCTCCGATAGGTCGCGAAATGGAAATGACTATGAAAATCCGATAAAGCTTTGCACAGATGTGTTGGGTAGTGTCTCTAGTATAACCCCAGTTAGCATCACGTCGCTCTTCTCATTTCTGAGCTCGAAGTGAGTGCGTAAAGATGTCTAGAAAATAGTGTCTGCCGCCAAGTACGAGGGCCTGGTGAGAAATTTCGCCTGAAGCTATGCAGCCAACATTACATAACTGTCGTGCTGTTTCTTCTTCAAGACAATTCTCAGCCGCATTCTGCAGGGGCAATGAAGATGCTCCTGCATCGTTTTCAAATGGAAATGTGAGATTACCCACAATACAGTCCGCAATTGTCTCCCCCTGAGTTTCATCTCTGGTCACATGAACCGCTGTCTTTGAAGACAACATTTTGACACAGACAACGAGGTGTAGGCCAGCGTGGAGAATTGGCGGAAAGCACTGGCGGCTGCCTTCTATGATGAGGCTATTGAAAAGTTGGTACAACGCTATGACAAAAGTCTAAGTCAGAACGGCGACTACGTAGAGAAGTAGCTGAAAGGTGTAGATAATTGTTACAAGTAAAACATTTCTGATGTTCACTGTGGTTTCAATTTGGCAATCAATCGGAGCTTACTTTCTGAACAGGCCTCGTAGTTCGCGAGACGCCGGGTGACGGGAAGCAACGGGAGTGTTGAGTTAGCAGCGGCAGCAGGAATGTGGCGAGCTGGGCCCTGTGTTAACGAATGCCATGGCTTCCCAGGTCCCCCGATTCGAGCCTGTTGGATTTTTCTTCCATACGGTACTGAATAGCGCAATAGGAGGCAACGATCTACAACAAAATCGCTAAAAAGTCACTCTTGCAAAAGGGAAAAGTCATAAGGCCTCAGTTTTCAAAATAACAATTCTAACGACCGTGTATGTGCCGGAAGAGGACTTGGCCGCACGTGGAGTGATAGCGCGGCCTAGTTATAGTTGAGAGACCTTGTTTGGAAAACTGTAACTTGGAAAGGAGGTCCTTTTTTGCATGCAAGAGCGCTTCGGTTGTACAATACTGGTATTGCCCGAAGGAGGTCGGCGGTTAGAGCAACGGCTGGAGGTCTCTACCGCCGTCGCTGTACGATCGCTGCCTCCTGATTGCATTCATAAACGAGTACTGAGCAAATCCACGTGAAGATGAGTAACTTTATTTTTTAGTACTTGCCCATCTGTGTGTTTTAGTTGTTCGTCTTGCAAAATTATAGTCGAGTCTGCCCTTGTGGGGTGCCATTAGTTCCACTATTTCGTGGCTAGTCATTTGTTTGTTTTAGCTGTTCATGTTACAAAGGTCTCACGAGTTTGCGCTGGTGGGGGCCATTATTTTCTATGCAAGTGTGGGGCCAGTGGTAAGTGATTTATGTTTGAGGTCCTATCACTCCAATTTAATGACGTTTGTAATGTACTGCCATGAATTGTGCCCAAGATTGTCTTGTGAAATAAAACAAGATCGCAAGATTACGGCTCTGTACACCCAATGAGGTAGCAGCTGATGAATTTAAACGCTGCAGATTTTTTCTTCTGTTAAGTAATTACCTTTTGTAATTGAACAGTTCACGTTTCTTAATTTGGTGTGCATTTGAAAGAGTTTCGCACCTGAACTTAGAAACCATCCAAAAGCCAAGATCGTATGGTTTTCAACAATTACAACATTTTAAAAACACACAGCAGGAAGGTGAAATGCTTCTGATGAAAACACTGAAGCACTGCACTTTCACTTAAAACGTGAAGGACTTCCTGCATAAGGGTGGGAAGTGTTACCAGAGGAGAGAGTATATTCGATAGGGTTGAAGGGTGTGGTTAGAGAGCGCGCGGAATATCGTGGCCAGTAGATGCTAAGTCGGTAGGATACGCATGGGAAGAGCAATAGTGGTGGCGGCTATAGACAGGCGCTGAGGGGGAAATGGTGAGTGCTGGAGGGGAAGTGCACTTCTAAACTAAAGCCTACGCCCAAATTTTTTGTAAATATTATGTGCAGCCCCCCAACTCCCACATTTGCATGGCGACTATTAAAAAAGACCTAATGTCGCTTCTGCTGTGATTAAAGTCTAGAAAGAATTCCGCTGAAAATGCAGCCATTTATTTTAAAAGAATGGTTCAAATGGCTCTGAGCACTATGGGACTTAACTTCTGAGGTCATCAGTCCCCTAGAGCTTAGAACTACTTAAACCTAACTAACCCAAGGACATCACACTCATCCAAGCCCGAGGCAGGATTCGAACCTGAGACCGTAGCGGTCGCGCGGTTCCAGACTGTAGCGCTTAGAACCGCTCGGCCACTACGGCCGGCCCATTTATTTTCACTTGGCTTGTTAACCACTTGTAACTTCCAGACATGAGGGGCGAATTTTGGATAAAAACTTCACATTTCTCTTGTTGCAACGTTGAAATTTGCTTCTTTTGGGAAAACAAAATAGGGTTTACGCAGTGTCACCCCGCTAACATATTTTACAGACGCAATTACGAGAGAATTCTGAAACAGTGGTTTATTAAGTTTATTGAGGAAACGTAAGGTCAGTAGCTTATGAAAGAGCGCATCCTCGGTACAAAATAAATGTATAGCGTCTTCACTTATGTTGTTCCAAAAGCCGTAGCATTTCTCATTTCAGAAACTATCGATGGCCCATAAAAATTACGTTCTTTAATCGAAAAACGCTGTAGTTAGAGGAATAACACGGTAGATGTTAGTTATATATAATGACAATATGCCAAAGTACTCTCCTTTTTGCGTGCTATCGTTTCCAAAAATCGCATTTCGATATCTCAAGCGGTTTTTGAAATAAGAGGAATGTTGTGGATATTTCACTATGGCTTTGTTGTAGGCGCAGCGCGATCGCAAACGTGTGTGCTACATCAGATCAATTACCTCGAGATTGCTGACGGATACATATCTCCATCTAAGTCTAAAGAAAAATTCTATATGTTAGCTAAATGTCACATGCAGCAACATATTATGTAACATGTACCAACGCAAAATCACAGCTACTCCTATTTTCCATTGCAAACATTTTCGAATTTCGTGCATTGCATTTCTTCCACCAAAATACCGGAATAATTATTACTATTAAGGAAATGATTATCACGAATCTGACATACACTGAAGCGCCAAAGAAACTGGTATGGGCATGCGTATACAAATACAGAGATATGTAAACGGGCAGAATAGGGCGCTGCGGTCGGTAACGTCTATATAAAACAACAAGTGTCTGGTGCAGTTCCTAGATCGGCTACTGCCGCTACAATGTCAGGTTATCAAGATTTAAGTGAGTTTGAACGTGGTGTTATGGCTGGCGCGCGAACGATGGGACATAGCATCTCCGAGGTAGAGATGAGGAGTGGATTTTCCCATACGGCCAATTCACGAGTGTAAAGTAAATATAACGAATCCGGTGAAACATCATGTCTCCGACATCGCTGCGACCGGAAAAAGATCCTGCAAGAACGGGACCAACGACGACTGAAGAGAATCGTTCAGCGTGACAGAAGTGCAACCCTTCCGCAAACTGCCGCAGATTTCTGTGCCATTCAACGACACATCATCGATATGGGCTTTCGGAGCCGAAGGCCCACACGTGTGCCCTTGATGACTGCACGACATAAAGCTTTACGCTTCTCCTGGGCCCATCAAAACCGACATTGGACTGTTGGTGGCTGGAATCATGTTGCCTGTGTAATTGCATGGAGACAACCTCATGAATCCATTGACCCTTCATGTTAGCTGGGGACTGTTCAAGTTGGTGAAGGATCTGTAATGGTGTGGGGCGTATGCAGTTGGAGTGATATGGGACTCCTGATACCTCTAGATACGAATCTGACAGGTGTCACGTACGTAAGCATCCTGTTTGATCACCTGCATCCATTCATGGCCATTGTCTTTCCAAAGGACTTGGGCAATTCCAGCAGGACAATGCGACACCCCACACGTCCAAAATTGCCACAAAGTGGCTTCAACAACACTCTTCTGAGTTTAAACACTTCCGCTGGCCATCAAACTCCCGAAACATGAAAATTAAAGAGCATATCTGGGATGCCTCCCAACATTCTCGTAGTCTTATGGATTCATGGTGTCCCTTCTCTCCAACACGACGTCAGACATTAGTAGGGTCCAAGCCAAGTTGTGTTGCATCATTTCTACGAGCTCGCAGGGGCTTTACACTATATTAGATGTACCAGTTTCTTTGGCTCTTCAGTGTATAAAGTGATAAGTAACGAAAAAAGTAATTCTTTAACCGAATAGTTTCTGTAAAATCGTTTGAGGAAGATTGTAAGAAGTGCGCCTCGATTCTGTCTTAGCCGACCAGCCGAAGTGTAGCAAAAACTATCGGCCTCATTCTAGGAATATAGTGGTCAGCTAGACAGGAAATAGTATAAAGTGAGAGATAGGAGTTGAGGTGGACAGTGGGAAAAGCAGTCGGTGATAAGAATCACACTGTACGTGAATGAAGTTCAATAGTATCCTGTGTTTTGGAAACAGAATAAATAGTGCCTAGTCCTACGTGAAATTAGTTTTCAAGAAACATGGATTGTGGCTCATATGTGACACCGCAAAGCGTATATTGTCCGTTGCACCACGTGCGCCAGCATATGAGGCGGATACACGGGGAGTACTCGTAACAGTTCTTTTCGCATGTGGAACGGCGGCCGAACCTGCGCCGCACGTGGCGATCTCGCAAGTTCCGAGCACCGACGACGAATCTGAAAGCCGGCTATTATTTAAATGAGGCAGCAGCCGGCAGCGGCAGCGTGGAAACACTTGTGTCCGCTCTAATAACATGCAAATAAAAGCGCTTGAGCTGACCGCCGACTGATTTGCTGGTGGGACGCGGGCTGCGCTGCGGCCAGGCGCTGGAACAGACAGAGAGAGAGAGAACGCCGTGCCGTGCTGTACATCCCCCGACGCCTCGGCGTCGGTACTCAGCCGCCCGCGAATCGGGAAACAATTCCGGCGGCCGAGCCAGGCCGTTCACATTCACTCGGGCCCAAGTGGCGCGCGCTGCGTGGCGGTCTGGGTAATCACCACATTTATTCCCTCGCAGCCGAGAGGAACCCCCCCGGATGCCAGACAAACACAGAACACTCGGCTGCATAAAGCGGCAGCGCCTATCCGCGGAAACCTTTAAATATTGAAGTGCGGCGGGCGCAGCCAGCCAACGAATGGAGCCGTCTTGCTCATTGTTCAGTCGCAGTAAAATACGCGGCTCTTCTCCGTTGCGAGCGCCACTGCTTACGAGAATCGATGTGCAGTGGATTACTGCCGTTATACGTCTTCAAGTTCTGGTTTTGTTTTCCAAGGGAAGGAAATGTAACGTGCAGCTTGTTTCAGATGTTTCGGAGTAGGATATAAGAAGTTTTAAAAAGTCGCAGTACTTTCGCATCCGTCCTGTACCCCGTGGCACATCTGTGCCGGGAGGAACAGACGGCGACCGGAAGGTCGTAAAGGAAACTTTTAGCTTAGTTTCTTTGGCCATATTGTTTACGGGAAGTGCTACAAACAATTGGGGAAGTAAAACTACGTCAGGCGTACCTCTGCCCGTCGATCGCCTGAGTTGTACGTCTTAAAAGGAACTACCGCACACACACACACACACACACACACACACACACACACAACACACACACATACAAATTTACTTGTTGTTATATATATATACAAATTTACTTGATATCATCATCGCATGAAAACTCCAGCGTCATCCACATGCAGCATTAACCGACCCTGTATTGTCCGACCAAGTTTAACAGACATGGAACTCCATCCAACGTACTGACATATGCCACCCGTTCAACACAATGCATGCACATTTGCATGTTTGCATTCAATATTCTGGCCGTTACACCGGTTATTGATGTACCAGCATTTCACATTTGCAATGACTTGTCTCGCACTTACATTAACCTGTGATAGTGCAATGTCTACATAAAATACACTCCTGGAAATTGAAATAAGAACACCGTGAATTCATTGTCCCAGGAAGGGGAAACTTTATTGACACATTCCTGGGGTCAGATACATCACATGATCACACTGACAGAACCACAGGCACATAGACACAGGCAACAGAGCATGCACAATGTCGGCACTAGTACAGTGTATATCCACCTTTCGCAGCAATGCAGGCTACTATTCTCCCATGGAGACGATCGTAGAGATGCTGGATGTAGTCCTGTGGAACGGCTTGCCATGCCATTTCCACCTGGCGCCTCAGTTGGACCAGCGTTCGTGCTGGACGTGCAGACCGCGTGAGACGACGCTTCATCCAGTCCCAAACATGCTCAATGGGGGACAGATCCGGAGATCTTGCTGGCCAGGGTAGTTGACTTACACCTTCTAGAGCACATTGGGTGGCACGGGATACATGCGGACGTGCATTGTCCTGTTGGAACACCAAGTTCCCTTGCCGGTCTAGGAATGGTAGAACGATGGGTTCGATGACGGTTTGGATGTACCGTGCACTATTCAGTGTCCCCTCGACGATCACCAGTGGTGTACGGCCAGTGTAGGAGATCGCTCCCCACACCATTATGCCGGGTGTTGGCCCTGTGTGCCTCGGTCGTGTGCAGTCCTGATTGTGGCGCTCACCTGCACGGCGCCAAACACGCATACGACCATCATTGGCACCAAGGCAGAAGCGACTCTCATCGCTGAAGACGACACGTCTCCATTCGTCCCTCCATTCACGCCTGTCGCGACACCACTGGAGGCGGGCTGCACGATGTTGGGTCGTGAGCGGAAGACGGCCTAACGGTGTGCGGGACCGTAGCCCAGCTTCATGGAGACGGTTGCGAATGGTCCTTGCCGATACCCCAGGAGCAACAGTGTCCCTAATTTGCTGGGAAGTGGCGGTGCGGTCCCCTACGGCACTGCGTAAGATCCTACGGTCTTGGCGTGCATCCGTGCGTCGCTGCGGTCCGGTCCCAGGTCGACGGGCACGTGCACCTTCCGCCGACCACTGGCGACAACATCGATGTACTGTGGAGACCTCACGCCCCACGTGTTGAGCAATTCGGCGGTACGTCCACCCGGCCTCCCGCATGCCCACTATACGCCCTCGCTCAAAGTCCGTCAACTGCACATACGGTTCACGTCCACGCTGTCGCGGCATGCTACCAGTGTTAAAGACTGCGATGGAGCTCCGTATGCCACGGCAAACTGGCTGACACTGACGGCGGCGGTGCACAAATGCTGCGCAGCTAGCGCCATTCGACGGCCAACACCGCGGTTCCTGGTGTGTCCGCTGTGCCGTGCGTGTGATCATTGCTTGTACAGCCCTCTCGCAGTGTCCGGAGCAAGTATGGTGGGTCTGACACACCGGTGTCAATGTGTTCTTTTTTCCATACATCTGTCTAGGTAACATATTAAAGCGATTATCATTGGTTGTGAAACTAAACATAATCATTAAATATGGTATAAGGAAATAACCCATTGGTACCTCTCTCACTAATGCAATTCCCTTTTGTGTGCTATGGCTAACGGTTCCATCGAGAATCATCTTCAAATTGCGGCCGTAACTGACTTTAAAAATTATTAAATTATTTTTCTCTCACTAAGCAGTCAACAAATTTTCTGTCTCCATTAGTAAAAGCAAGTCACACAGAAAGGAACGTTAAATGGCGACCGTTACAGGACATCTATATATTTGTGTATCTTATATTTGTTATATGTATATGTAGAAAACAACAATACTACTGTTACATAAATGTTCGCTTGTTTCATGTTATATGCAAATTGTACACAAACTACACTAATAAGGAAATATTTTCCAAAATTCTAGGTGTACCTAGAAGTACGCTTAAAAACTTATGAGACGTAGCACGGAAAGCATTGAACATGTTTGGGAGCGCTTAAATCTCTGAACAAACACTTCCTATTTTGAACTTAAATAAAAGCAAATTTCGCTCTTGTTAACTGATGAACATTTAGAACACATACTAAAAGCTTCGACATGAAATATGACTCAAAACTATGAGAAACTTTATGTTTTTATACAGTTTTCGTAAGAAATACGAGGTGCATTCAAGTTCTAAGGCCTCCGATTTTTTTTCTCCGGACTGGAAAGAGATAGGAAACATGCGCATTGTTTTAAAATGAGGCCGCGTTCATTGTCAATACGTCCCAGAGATGGCAGCACTGTACGGCAGATGAAATTTTACCACCAGCGGCGAGAATGAGAACTGTTTTAAATACTTAAAAGGGCGACGTTTTCCTTACTTGAACAGCGTGCAATCATTCGTTTTCTGAATTTGCGTGGTGTGAAACCAATTGAAATTCATCGACAGTTGAAGGAGACATATGGTGATGGAGTTATGGATGTGTCGAAAGTGCGTTCATGGGTGTGACAGTTTAATGAAGGCAGAACATCGTGTGACAACAAACCGAAACAACCTCGAGCTCGCACAAGCCGGTCTGACGACATGATCGAGAAAGTGGAGAGAATTGTTTTGGGGAATCGCCGAATGACTATTGAACAGATCGACTCCAGAGTTGGCATTTCTATGGGTTCTGTGCACACAATCCTGCATGACGACCTGAAAATGCTAAAAGTGTCATCCAGGTGGGTGCCACGAATGCTGATGGATGACCACATGGCTGCCCGTGTGGCATGTTGCCAAGCAATGTTGACGCGCAACGACAGCATGAATGGGACTTTCTTTTCGTCGGTTGTGACAATGGATGAGACGTGGATGCCATTTTTCAATCCAGAAACAAAGCGCCAGTCAGCTCAATGAAAGCACACAGATTCACCGCCACCAAAAAAATTTCGGGTAACCGCCAGTGCTGAAAAAATGATGGTGTCCATGTTCTGGGACAGCGAGGGCGTAATCCTTACCCATTGCGTTCGAAAGGGCACTACGGTAACAGGTGCATCCTACGAAAATGTTTTGAAGAACAAATTCCTTCCTGCACTGCAACAAAAACGTCCGGGAAGGGCTGCGCGTGTGCTGTTTCACCAAGACAACGCACCCGCACATCGAGCTAACGTTACGCAACAGTTTCTTCGTGATAACAACTTTGAAGCGATTTCTCATGCTCCCTACTCACCTGACCTGGCTCCTAGTGATTTTCCAGTGGTCAAAACAGACTCCTAAAGAAGCCTTCGCCGATGCCATGGAATCATGGCGTCAGCGTTGTGAAAAATGTGTATGTCTGCAGGGCGATTACGTCGAGAAGTAACGCCAGTTTCATCGATTTCGGGAGAGTAGTTAATTAGAAAAAAAATCGGAGGCCTTAGAACTTGAATGCACCTCGTAGTTTGTCATGCTAGAATGCTACTAAAACAATCATTCCTCATTAAATGACTTTCAACGAAAATGTTTTATAAATAATGTATTTATTCAGGAATTTTAAAAAAATTGTATTCTTTCACGAACTTTAATATTTTTAGTTGCTACTTACATTGCATACTCTGTATGTATATAGTAACATCGTTTGTTTCTACGCCACAGTTAACGAAATTAGATAATAAAATAATAATTCATAATTTAAATAACGATTAATTCGAATTAATTTTATATGTTATACTCAAAACAATTGCCCAAGACTCCCTCAGACATTAGGCCTTGTGACATGGTGCATTATCCTGTTGAAAAATCCCACTGCCGTCGTGAAACATGATCTTAATGAAAGCGTGTAAGTGGTCTGCAACCAGTGTGTGGTACCCTTGCCCATCAAGGTGCCTTGTACGAACTCCACTGGAGCTAAAGATGCCCACGCTAATCCTTCCCAGGACATAATGGAGCCGTCGCCAGCTGACCTCCGTCCTGTACAGTGTGGAAAGTCACGTGCTCATTTAAAAAAAAAATGTTCAAATGTGTGTGAAATCTTATGGGACTTAACTGCTAAGGTCATAAGTCCCTAAGCTTACACACGACTTCACCCAAATTATCCTAAGGACAAAGACACACATCCATGCCCGATGGAGGACTCGCACCTCCGTCGGGACCAGCCGCACAGTCCATGACTGCAGCACCCTAGACCGCTAGGCTAATCCCGTGCGGCCCTGTTCATTTCAGTCGAAGCTACCACTTTGTGGTGTTAACGTTGTCACACGCATGGATCTTCAGCTGCGGAGGCCCATCGTTAGGAATGTTCGATGCACTGTGTGTTCAGACACACTTTTACTGTGTTTAAGTCTGATATTAGTTGTGCCACAGGTCGCTGCCTGCCCTGTTTGACCAGTCTGCCCAACATGCGACGGCCGTCATCTGTAATAAGGGGTGACTGCGCTACCGGACGACGCCAGGACGTGGTTTCACTGCGTATTGAAAACATTCACCACAGCACTCCTCGAACACTCGACAAATCGTGCAGGTTCCGAAGTGCTCGTCCCGAGCCTCCGGGCCATCACAATCTACCCTCGGTCAAACTCAGACGGATCACGCATCTTCCCAATCTACGCACGCCCAGCAAGCTCACTGATTCTACATGCACCGTGCTCGTGTCTGACTAGCTGTCATACCTCGCCAGGTGACGCTGCTATCGCCTAGACAGGTTTTTATGTAAGTCTAGTACAATATTTGATGTATCGATATGCATTAACAGGGACAGTGAAACATTAATAATAACAAGTGCTCCAGCAGCTACAGCACTGACCCGGTCAGCGATTCCTGCTACCACTACGCATGCATTGTTTACCTGCAATAGGCAGGAGACGTGCTTTGTTGGTGCTGCACATTTTAGCGATTTTGATCGAGGTAAACTGACTGACGCTGTTTCAAGACTGTTTGTGTCGCAGTTACGAGTATAGTCATATGTTTGTAAGACATTCTCAGTATTCTTGCCGCGTCAGTTCTAGATAAATCTCGAGCTTTCGCCGATTACCTCTATCGTCATCGTCACGAGCAACCGACTGTCTTCACTGTTGCTGTAGTAGCCTTTTTATAGCCCGTGGACGGCTTCTGATTGGTCGGCTTATGACTCGTCGGCGATTACGTACTGCTGTCGCAGATGGTGTCACTGTGTGCGCCGGTGGCGTCACCGCTTCCGTTGGAGCGTCTCTGCTGCTTCTCTGCATCAAGCGCTCGTTTCCACTCACAGCTCAGATGGTATCCGCTATTGCTGTTGAAGTTCTTTTGGCTCATTCTTATTTCAACAGCCTCCGTAATAACAGAATCCCAGTACGTAGAGGCATTGGACAGAATTTTTGTTTCATCGAACAATATTTTATGTTTGTTCGTGAGGCTGTGCTCCGCAATTGCCAATTTCTCCAGTTCTCTATTTTTAATATGGCGTTGGTGTTCTGCAAAGCGCTCGGAAACGGTACGAATCGTCTGACCTATATAATTGCTTCCATACTCACAAGGATATTATAAACTCCAGGGACCCTAAGACCGAGATTGTCCTTAACAGGACGCATCATCTCCTTAATTTTCTTAGGAGGACTCTTCCTATTTTGCTGGAAATCGCGCCACAAAAAGGAAGAATCTCAATCGCTGTTTCATCCTGTGAATGTGCAGCATTTTCACGTTTCCTTTTTTTTGGAGAACGCTACCTTTATATCGCGTGCACCATAGCCATTCTTTCGGAACACGTACTTCAAAAGGTTAATCTCGGACCTTGTCCTCGTCAGAACAGTTTTTGCTCTATATACCAACGTGTTCAAAACGGCTCTCTTCTGAGCAATACGATGGAAACTCTGTGCATTCAGGTATAAATCGGTATGCGTCGACTTACGGTATACAGAGTGGCCAAGACGCCCGTCCGCCTGTCGTACTAAAACGTCTAAGAAAGGCAGTCTTCCTTCTTTCTCCATCACGACAGTGAACTGGGTGTTCGAATGTACACTTTTCATGTGTTCCATGAAATGTTCGAGAGCTTCTGAACCGTGTGACCATATAATAAATGTGTCGTCAACGTGACGATAAAAGAAGGATGGACGGAGGGGAGCCGAATTTAATGCACGTTCCTCAAAAATCTCCATAAAAATGTTAGCCAGTGATGGAGACAACGGAGAGACCATCGCCACACCGTCCATCATTTCATAAAATTTGTTACCATACAAGAAGTAGGTGGTCGTCATCACGTGCCGGAACAACTTTATAGTTTCAGAAGGAAAAAGATCCGCCAGCATTTTCAGTGTCCTCCACACGAACTTTTGTGAACAGCGATACCACATCCAGGCTGACTAAAATGTCATTTGGACCAACTCTAATTTGTTTGATTTTCTCAGTGAACATCTGGGAGATTTTCATGTGATGTTCACACCAGCCGACTATAGGAGTCATCAACTTTGTTAGGAATTTGGCCAGCTCATAAGTAGGAGAACCAATTGCACTGACAATAGGTCTCATGGGAATATTATCCTTGTGGATTTTCGGTAGTCAGTACAACCTGAGCGGTCTAGGAGCTCGGACTCTGAGATTTTTTGTAACATCGTCTGGCAGCCCGGAATTCTTCAGTAACTTCATGCTTTTTCTGCTGTACGTCAAAGTTCGGTCGAGTTTAAGACATTTATACATACTGTCCTCCAACAGTGATGTCATTTTACTGTGATATTCGGTAGTATTAAGGACCACGGTGGCATTTTCTTTGTCAGCTGGTAATATGACAGGATCTTCATCCTTTCGAAGTAAACGGAGCCCCTCCCTCTCCTCTCTACTGACATTAGATCTGGAAGGCTTACATATAAGTGCCCTCGCGAAAAACTTCGTTCCCATAGTCATATGTTATTTGACACTTTCTTTTCTTTAAGTTGTCAAGACTGTACGCCTGGTTGGTTACCAAGGAGTTGAAGTTTGTGATGTCTAAAGATGGGTGTAATCCCGAAACGAGTAACATGTTCTAATAAAAGAGTCAATTGAACAACTCATGACATTATTGGGATTGTACAGTATAGGTTGCCAATTATTATTAGTGTAGAAGAGTGCTACAGAATCAGCCAAGTGAAAAATCCATAAAGTAAGCACGTTTTACAAAGAAACTGGTATACCTGCCTGATATCCTGTAGGGCCCCAGCGAGCACGCAGAAGTGCCACAACACGACGTGACATGGACTCGACTAATGTGTGAAGTAGTTCTGGAGGGAACTGATACCATGAATCCTGCAGGGCTGTCCATAAATCCGTAAAAGTTCGAGGAGGTGGCACGTTGCAAGGCGTCCCAGGTATGTTCAATAATGTCTGGAGAGTTTGGTGGCCAGTGGAAGTGTTTAAGCTCAGAAGAGTGTTCCTGGAGCCACTCTGTAGCAATTCTGGACGTGTAGGGTGTCGCATTGTCCTCCTGGAATTGTCAAAGTCCGTCGGGTTGCACAATGGACAGAATGGATGCAGCTGATCAGACAGAATGCTTACGTACGTGTCACCTGTCAGAGTCGTATCCAGACGTATCATGGGTCCCATATCACTCCAATTACAGCCGCCCCACACCATTACAGAACTTCCACCAGTTTGAACAGTCCCCCGCTGACATGCAGGGTCCATGGATTGATGACGTTGTCTCCGTACACGTACATGTCCATCCGCTCGATACAATTTGAAAAGAGACTCGTCCGACTAGGTAACATGTTAGAAGTCATCTACAGTCCAATGTTGGAATTGACGGGCTTTGTGTTGTGCAGACATCAAGGATCATGAATGGACCTTCAGCTCCGGAAGCTCATATCGCTGATGTTTCGTTGAATGATTGGCATGCTGACAGATGTTGATGGTCCAGCATTGAAATCTTTTTTTCTATGCCTTCATATTTTTCCTTCAGTGATTTCAACTTTAATGCACTGATATTACTATCTATTTCATTCCTGAGTGGTTTAAACTGTTGTATGGGGTCTTTCCATGAACATTTTTGTACTTCTTCCTTTCATCGGTCAACTGAAATATTTATTCTGTAACACAAAGTTTCTTCAGAGTTGCCTTTCTTGTACCTAAGTTTGACTGTCCAACATCACTGATTGCTCTTTTTAGAGATCTCCCCTACTCTTCAACTGAATTGCCTGCTATGATACTCCCAAACGCAGTATCCACATCCTTAGCGAACTCAAGCGCATCTCATCGTTCGTCAGTGCTCCAGAACAACACTTCCTTCCATGCTCATTCTTCCGTATGATTCTCTAAAACTTCTGACTACTCTCCATCCATTACTAAATGACAACCTGAGTCTGTATCTGCTCATGAATATGTCTTACAACCCAATATTCAATTTCTTAATCCTTATCTGACCATGATGTAATCCAAATGGAATCTTCCCGTGTCTCGCGTCTTTTCCAGGTATACTTCTTACTCTTGTGATTTTATAACATATTATATAATATCAGGAAATGAGACACTTAAAGTAGTAAATGAGTTTTGCTATTTGGGGAGCAAACTAACTGATGATGGTCGAAGTAGAGAGGATATAAAAGGTAGACTGGCAATGGCAAGGAAAGCATGTCTGAAGAAGAGAAATTTGTTAACATTGAGTATAGATTTAAGTGTCAGAAAGTCGTTTATGAAAGTATTTGAGTTGAGTGCAGCCATGTATGGAAGTGAAACATGGACGATAAATAGTTTAGACAAGAAGAGACTAGAAGCTTTCGAAATGTGCTACAGAAGAATACTGAAGATTAGATGGTAGATCACATAACTAATGAGGAGGTATTGAATAGAATTGGGGAGAAGCGAAATTTGTGGCACAACTTGACTAGAAGAAGGGATCGGTTGGCACGGCATATTCTGAGGCATCAAGGGATCACCAATTCAGTATTGGAGGGCAGCGTGGAGGGTAAAAATCGTAGAGGGAGACCAAGAGATGGATACACTAAACATATTCAGAAGGATATAGGTTGCAGTAGGTACTGGGAGATGAAGAATCTTGCACAGGATAGAGTAGCATATGGAGAGCTGCATCAAACCAGTCTCTGGACTGAAGACCACAATAACAACAACATTATATAATACGTCATATTCGTATAATTACTAAGTGTCTGTAACTGCCTTCATCAACTGGTTCAAATGGTTCAAATGGCTCTGAGCGCTATGGGACTTAACTTCTGAGGTCATCAGTCCCCTAGAACTTAGAACTACTTAAACCTAACTAACCTAAGGACATCAAACACATCCATGCCCGAAGCAGGATTCGAACCTGCGACCGTAGCGGTCTCGCGTTTCCAGACTGTAGCGCCTAGAACCGCTCGGCCACTCCGGCCTTCTTCATAAATTGGAAGAACCTGTATTGTGGTACATCTCTTTTACATAATGTGACATGAAAAGTACTTAACCAGAAAAAAAAGGGTTTCATATATTGCTTTTTAAATATACAGACGTGTAAAGCTTACTACGCAATAGTACAGTAAAGTGCGACGCTAACAGCGGCGAGAATTTGGCTAACAGGATTCTTTTTCCTGTACGCTGAAAGGCAAACATAAATCCTTGGCTGGGGAGGGGGGGGGGAGGGGGAGAGAGGAGACAGCAAGCACTTTCACCTCTCATCGACACACACCGTCCCCCCCCCCCCCATTCACTCGGACACACACACACACACACACACACACACACACACACTCTCTCTCTCTCTCTCTCCCTCTCTCTCTCTCTCTCTCTCTCTCTCACACACACACACATAAAAAAAACGATACGTTTATATTTTGTTTACAGTAAAATGTTGAACCAATTTTCCAACTTCTCAGAGTATAAGTATTTACAACCAAAGTTATTCATTAAGTCCACAGAATTCTAGAAAACAGAAAAAACATATTTAAAGCAGAATACTTTGAAGTACGCGTGACTGGTACGGTCGCAGGTTCGAATCCTGCCTCGGGCATGGATGCCTGTGATGTCCTTAGGTTGGTTAGGTTTAAGTAGTTCTAAGTTCTAGGGGACTGGTGACCACAGATGTTAAGTCCCACAGTGCTCAGAGCCATTTTTTTTAAGTAGCTTGCTTAAGATTCTCTCAGTTGTATTGTTTTGGGATCAGATCGGTTGCATAAGGCATTCCAGACTGTCATTGTTAAACACCATGGAGAGTAATGAAAGAGCTTTTCTGCCTGAGTATAGCTCGGGTACAGAAGGCTGACTAAGACAAAAGGGTGACTAAGACAGAAAAGTAAAATAATAAAGATTCGCCTCTCTCGAATAAAGGTAGAAACGATATAAAGGTAACAGCGCTTCACCCGTTCGCACACTCGCACATCCAGAATGTACGGATCTTTCTTCACGACTACAGTGTAAAGTGAAATATGTAGATGAGTTCATTCTTCGATGTCCATTTCACGTCGCGTAAATTTCAACGCTGTCGCGACCTGACGCCCTGCTATTTTGTGAAACCATTTGTTTAATAGTAAGAAACAAAATATATTAAGAAACATTTGATGCACTTTTCAATGATCCTGAAAATCATGTACAGCTAATGATGTGGGTCAAGTATTTCTCTAACTACCTTTTTTTTTTTTACTCTTAAACAACTCATTTCACAAGACTATTCACCATTTTTTATTTTAAAGTTTTGTTCGGAAAGCATGAAATACAATACATGATCGATCGGCATTCTATTGTTCTTCAGAGAATGTAGATAAAGAGAAAGCAGAAAAGCTTCAGTTTAAAGAACGGAATGATTACCATCAGCTGTACAAATTTATCCTGTATCTCCTACCGGTTTCGGTCGCAGCGACCATATCCACAGGAAGGAGAAAAGTTGTGTAGATGGTTGCTACTGCCGAAACTGGTAGAAAATAAAGAATAAATTTGTTCAACAGACGGCGAACATACAGGTCTTCAGATTCCTGACAGATGTATCGAATAATCTCATTAAACAGTTATTTTCAATTTATGCTGTTGTTTAATGTTTATTTTATTTTCTCAGAATGAGCAAAGAATTATGTAATTCATATACCAATGTAACTTTTAAAGCGCAAATTAGCTAGGCCTTGAAGGTATGAATTTTTTGACATTACATTTACATAGCTGGCAGCAGCTGCTCTAGGTGTCTCCATACACGTCTTCTTCGGTCATCAGGGTTCAATAAGAATTTGGGTTCATCGCTGAAGGCAGTTCTACTCCAGTCAATGCGATTTCAGGCTGATCCCTGAACTACGATGGGATAATCTGACTGTCGGCCGTCATACGGCCCGACAACCAGGACTGATAGATGGTCTGGGGTATCACATCATTTCATAGCAGGACTCCATCTGTTGTCAGCAGCGGCACTCTTACAGCACAGCGCTACATCGACGATATTCTACGTCCCGTTTTGTTGCCCTTCACGGCAATCCATCCTGGGCCTACATTTCAGCAAGATAATGCCCGCCCGCAAACGGCGACAGTCTCTACTGCTTCGTGCTTGCCAAACCCTTCCTCGGCCAACAAGGCCGCCGGATCTCCCCCCAGTTGAGGACGTCTGTAGCCATATGGTCAGGGCCCCCCAATCAGACAGAGAATTGGGCACGATATCTCTGAGGAGAACATCCGACAACAACTCTGTCAGTCATTACCAAGCAGAATAACTGCTTGTACAATGGCCAGAGGTGAACCAACACGTTGTTTACTCGGTCAATTTGTGAAGATCTTTCTCGGGAATAAATCAGATTTGACTGAAATTATAATCATTTGTTTGCCTGTACATGTAAATCACATCTACCAATTTCCACACCACTCGCATAGTTCTTTCGTGGTTCGCCGATCTTCTTTTTCTCTTAGAGCTTATTTCAATTTACCCTTACATCACAAAGTTTTTCTTAATACTCTATCTTCGTTTGTCTATTAAAATTAGGCGAAAAAGCCAATGTATAATTTTTAGGGAGTCTTCGCTACACTCAAAAATTGGACCAAAAGGCAGAACGTTTTCTTCAGTAACATTGTTTCGTCCCGTCAACTTTTACGATATATTTTCCTCTCGAGTGTCTTTTCTCTTATTCGGGAAAACTCGTGTATTTCGCCAGTGTGGCGGGGAACACTACAGTGCACGACATAACACAAAGAATAACGACATACTACACACCTTAACAAAAGTTTTAAATATCATAGAGTTTACTACAGTGACTTCTTATAGTACACCGCCTGAGGCTTTTACAATACATTATTAACAAAATAAACATATTTCCTTCATAAAAGAAGAACTATTTTGGTTAGCTACAAAAAATCATTACAAAACAAAGCAGAGTGAAAATCTTTATCTCATTATAATGATTATCAGTCTTTGGTGATGAGTATGTGCTCCCCTCACATGGATGAGTTCTTCCACTCTGCAAGGCATGTTCTGGATGAGACCATCACGTTTACCACTATCTTAGCATATGAGTCCCCACTCCCCAATGGCGGCTTCAGTGAGAACCTGAAGATTGTTAGGTGGATTCAGACGCTGTGCAATGGCCACCTTCAACAGGTCCCAGACATGCTCACTTACATTCATGTCTAGGGACTGTGTTGGCCTATGCATTCGGCTGATGTTGCACCTTTGATTGAAGATACCGAGTCACTGCTAGAATACGGTACTGTCTTGCACTGGATGAAGTTGTAATCGACTTCAGGTTTGCAGATGGTCTTGTAGTTATCGAGGACCAGTCAGATTGCCTTATACAGGAATTAGAGGGGTCCGCCATACAGCCATTATTGTCGTCCAGAACATGACACTTGCACCTGCAAGCGTATGGACTTCCTGAAAGTATCGGCGTTCCTTTTGTCTTCTAGCGCTTCTCGAAATCCTAGCACGTCTACTGTCCGGCCGCAAACCAGTCCTGGTCTCGTCAACAAACATGACATTAAACCATTCTGCAATGGTTCAATATTGATGCGCAGAAGCGCAGGTCCTTCGATTGCGTCTGTTCCGTTGGCTCCGTGCAAAATTTCTCATTGATCTTCTGGAATGAAGACCACCCTGATGCAATCTTCTACACACTGTTTTGTCTTGTGTTCTTGGTTCTCTGTTATGGATGGTGATTAGTTGATAGTTTGTTCTCTTTTCATTTGCTTTTTTTTTTACAAAGGTGGCTCCCTACAAAAAAAAAACATAACAGGAAAAAAAACTTTTGGTCTCTTGGTTCTCTCCCCACCCCTCTTTCCATCTCTCTCTCTCTCTCTCTCTCTCTCTCTGTCTTTCTCTTTCTCCCTCTCTCCCCCTCCCTCTCTCTCTCTCTCTCTCACACACACACACATACATTCAAAATCAGCGCCATAACACGCACAAGACCAACGATTAACAAGTGAGCAATGACAATAATATAACACATCTAACTGAGTGTATTGTCAGAAGTGCTGCTTAGATCACATTTTGTATAAGTGCATGTGAGGTGAAGTAGTGAGCGGAAATTTATGATGAACTGAGTGAAAGCAATGTACTAAATATCAGCTGATTGAAACACCAACCAGTGACACGAAACAGGACGGAAAATGTAAGTACAGAAACGTGCATAACCTGTAACCTCGAAACAGCTCTCCAGAAATACGTAATAATTTTTTTCATGGCTAATTTGCAGACGACATGATGTCAAAAAAAAAGACGAAAACCAGCAGTAAAATCGATGTATAATAATACAGTTCAATTAGCGATGTAATTTTAAGGTGAGTGTCCAAACAAACCAAAGCAAATTGCAAATGTTGTGTTTCGTAGGCCTACAGTAGTTCAATTATTACAAATGAGATATTGTACTTTACAGAAATAAAAATTTAACCTACAGAATATGACACATTAGTGTTGAAACATGTCTGGGGAAATAAAAAAATAAACTATTTGTGTTTGCATGAGGCTGATTTCCAAAAACACCAACTTGAGCTAGATTTGCTTCACGCAGAAACAAACATGACAGCACTGTTGTACTATCCTAGACAAATCTTGTGAGAACAAACTGTCTGTTTATATGGAGGAGATGTGCTGAACCACAGCCTAAGGACTGTTTCCAGAACATATCTCTTAGACTGCAACAGAATGAACGCTTTTGTGTATCTAAAAATGGTTCAAATGGCTCTGAGCACTATGGGACTTAACTTCTAAGGTCATCAGTCCCCTAGAACTTAGAACTACTTAAATCTAACTAACCTAAGGACATCACACACATCCATGCCCGAGGCAGGATTCGAACCTGCAACCGTAGCGGACGCGCGGTTCCCAACTGTAGCGCCTAGAACCGCTCGGCCACTCCGGCCGGCCTGTTGTGTATCTACCTGACTATATTAATGCTATATTAATGCCTTATTCCAAATCGATATTGGAAGGCCAGATTCTTCCCTTTTCCGGATACGAACTAAGTTTTCCTTTTTGATTACTCAGACGGTAATAGCAGAGTAAAACCCTCCAGGTCTTTACTTTTAATTTAGCCTATTGTTGAAATTTCTCTTGGTATTCGCTTTTGTCCTTTCAAACGGTTGTGAAACATCTACTTGCGTGAGTAGCCGCTGCACGAGTTTGTCCGTTCCTAATGCTTAATACTGTATCGCTGTCAATGAAACGTATTAACACGACCTCGTCCTCGTTACTTTCATACGGAACGTATTGTTATCTTAATGTGATGAGAGTCGTCATTCACTAGCGCAGAGTTTAATGAATTGTGTTCCAAGTGTAATACGTGCCTGGAAACATGATAATCAGCGGAAAATCATAAAATCGGCCGCTGTGCGCAGAACATGCGTATTGATCATTATCCAGAGCTGGCAGGAAGAATAACAAACAGGCTGCTTGATTGGGAGTCCATCAACGCACGTCCGCGCGAGGAATTTCCGCATTCATGATTTACAGATGGCCTCCCCGCCGAATTCATTTAATATCTTTGGTTTCTCTTGACGGGACATCCACAACTGTTGGAACCGATACCGATCCATGTGTGGCACGCCCTTTATCCCGGACAGTTGAAGCTTTGTAGTGGGGATTTTGGGTGTCGGGTCGTTAATACTTTATATCTGATTCCATTTAACAGTGGCTCCATTTTCATAAATTGGGAACTTTTGTCATTTTACGCAGATTTTCCTCTGTGAGAGGCTTTCCGGCGGGCCTAGGATTGAAGAGAATATTCCATTTCATGTCATATGCCAGGAACGCACTATTTTAACGTGTTTTAGCCTCTTTCACGCACCCTTTATGGACGCACGTTTTAATTTGATCTAAGGATATCTGTTGGTTCTTTTTATCTTTTCTTATTTTAACAATGTGGATAGGTGTTACCATTGATTTGTAATTTTGCAGATGTACCTGAAGATTACTTTCTAGAAATAATAATGTTTACAACTGTAACAGAGGTTATCATTGATGGTGAATAATATTTTCCGATTAAGCGTCATTGTTTATCCACCTGTACAAGAATCAGCCAAACCGGAAAATGTTTCTTTTTTGAAATCTATTAAGAAAATGGAAACAACACTAATTTATTTTTCAACGTAGTAGCCCCAGAGTTCTATGCACTTACGCCAACGCTGGAAAAGCTCTCAGTTCCTCGTTCAAAGAAAACATGGCAGCGTGTTTATAACCAGTTATGCACTGCTACCTGGACTTCTTCATCATTAGCGAACGTTGAGTTGATGAGCTTGTCTATTTGGCCGAAGTAGAGAGGATATAAAATACAGGCTGGCTATAGCACGATAAGGACATCTGAGAAATAGGAATTTTGTGACATTAATTTCAGCGTTAGGCCGGCCGCTGTAGCCGAGCGGTTCTAGGCGCTTCAGTCCCGAACCGCACTTCTGCTACGGTCGCAGGTTCGAATCCTGTCTCGGCCATGGATATGTGTGATGTCCCTATGTTAGTTAGGTTTAAGTAGTTCTAAGTCTAGGGACTGATGACCTCAGATGTTAAGTCCCATCATAGTGCTTAGAGCCATTTGAACCATTTTTGAATTTCAGTGTTAGAAATAGCCTGCTGAGCTATTTGTCTGGAGTATAGCCTTGTATGGATGTGAAACGTAGACGATAATCAGTTGACAAGAATAGAATGGAAGTTTCTGAAATGTGGTGCTACGGAAGAATACTGAATATTATGTACATCGACTAAACAATGAGTACTGAATCGAATTGGGGAACAACTTGACTAAAAGTAGTAGGCATTCTGTTGTATTAGAGAGTAGTCAATTTGATAAAGAAGGGAAGTGTGAGGAAAAAAGATTGTAGATTCACTCCTAGGCATGAACAAAGTCGGCAGGTTGAGATAGATGTAGACTGCAATAGTCACTCGGAAATGAAGCTCGCTCAGAATAGACTATCGTGGAGAGTTGTATCAAACTAGTCTGCTGCGTGAAGACAGCATATACAACAATGTACTTGCACGCCATAATCAGAGAAAAGACGCCAACGCATAAAGGAAGGGACACGAAGAAGGTCCTGTCAACCTGATTAAATGAGCGTCAGTTATCTGCGCTCGGTCATAAAGACCGAAGATTTTTAGGAAGAATGGAACTGGTCTGTAAAATCTTCTTTACTGGTTTGATTATGCTGTAGATCTAGTAACACGGTGCTTTCCTCTGCTTTAAGTATCGCATGTTCCTCCTAGCAGAATAAATGGATCTATCTGTAACCCGTACTAGATTCAAAGTTTTTAGCTATGCTGCCAAATTATTGTTACTACTCAAATTCCTTTTACTGAAAGCTCTGTATTTTTGTTTCTAAATTAACAGTATGTTATAATCAGCGATTACAAGTGAGAATTTCTATGTCGACTGTGACATTTGATTGCAAGACCAACTGTTAAAATTAGTCAAGCTTAAATTATGACTTATAGATTATTCCTTATTCTCGTTTCCATTTGTTGAATTAGTATGCACGCGACAGCATGCACACCTACTATGTTCGAAAACGCCGCACATGAAAACGGGATTTTCCGGTGCTCATATATCACGTGGTGATAAAAAGGTACGGTCAAGTGTGTTGTACAGCCCTCAGCACAGGGACAATTTTTATACCCGACAGTATGAATACTATCGCTTCCTCCTGCTTAAGCAAACGGAACAAATCGGTTCCTTCTTTTTCTGCATCATGTGGTCTACGGTTTGATGGAGCTTACGGAGGCACCACTAGTTCATCGAAGGTTCCCTGGAAAACCACAGAAAAAGGGTTTGTTTCAATATATTTTCGCCGCCGTCAGGGCAACAAAATCAAGCCGAGGATTCAAAGGCGGCTATGCACAGCAAATGGCTTCAATTTTTAAGATACATTCCTAAGATCTCGATATCGAACAATCTTGAAAATTTTCTTAATATCTGTCTCTATCTCCAAAAAACAGACTTTCAAATTTATACTACTTCTACACGTAAAATCCGGTATGAGGCGATGTCTAAATAATAAATACAGGCAGAAAGTTTCCCAAATTTTAACGGTATATTCTCTAGGCATTTATCTAAAAGAGCCATCTCCCCGTTTTCAAACATTTTTATTCGTTATCTTGTTCAGCACCTTTATAATTTTTCCCAAAGCTTTGGCATGCGAATATATTCGCATGCCTACGAGACAGTGACAGTTGCAAAGAGACTGAAATGTAATAAGTACTGGAAAATAGTAGACAGCGGTTGTATTATAGAAAGAGCGAAGGAGAAAATAGCAGTGTGAGAGAAAGAGATGGACATAGTGACAGTGGAACGTAGTTGACAGTGCCAAGACAGTGCTAGGAAAAGAGTGGAGTGGACAGTGTTGGGGGGGGGGGGGGGGGAGGTATGGGAGGAATAAAGAGAAGGAGAAAGTGGAAGTGGGTGAGAGCCAGTGAAACGAGAGACAGAGCACAGAGTATATGACAACAAGGAAGAGATAGTGAGAAGAGAAAACAGCAGTGCGAAAGAAGGAATGAGATATTAGCAGTAAGAGGGAGCAAGAGGGAGACAGTGCCTGTGAGAGGCGACTATCGTATTAGGACACAACGAAGGGGACTTCGGCTATGACACTGGAGACACTACCAGAGAGACACAAAGAGACAATGACAGTGAGTCGAGATGAGTGAATGATAGAGAAAGGCCAGTTGGGAGTGAATGGATATGAGTGACTTACAGTGGTGGACTAATGTGTGTGAGTGCGTTACACTTAGAAGTGTTTGTGTGAGTATGAGGTCAGTTGCATGTTCAAGAAAGCGCGAATGTATTAGTACACTAAATTATTTTGGGAAAATTTTTAAAGTTGCTGACGATGGTAGAATGAGGCAATGGTACCCCACTTCTCATTCACAGTCTTTTAAATAAACAGGAACGTACCCGCATTTTTTGTGCTCAGACAGGAACATTTTTCCTCTGGTTTCAGTGTGATTGCACATCACACACCATCCTTCCTATGAATAAACGGGCAAACATTGTCGAAACGGAAAACTTACAGAAATTGCAACACTTTTACTGTATGAACTGTCGCCTGAAATAACAACTGTACGTTACCTGAAATATAACGGCAAGCACATTCAAATGCTTTATTTTACTACCGTCAACGAATAATATTTTTCTTAGCGGTCCGATTCGCTTGAGTAACTTTTAATCATCGTGCCCGGCTTTTTTTACGAAATAGAGCCCCGCATTGTATTAATTAACTCAAGGTTTAATTAAAACACGCGGAGATGATGAAAGGTAAATATGATAGAGGAGAAACCCGCGGCACGAGATGAACACCACGAACACGTCTCGCTGGTGCAGTTAATGCCTTCGCCGGACGCGCAAAAAAGGCCTAAATAATTAACGGAACGTATTTTGCGAAACAACATGCGGTCGAACAAAAATTTGCTCAAACAAGCTGATTGGGAGGGTTGAGAGTGTTATGTTTGTTTCCGATTCGCCCGCGATACTACATTAAATATACTCCATAATATCCGTGCTGGGGACGGCCGGTTTCATCACCACGTGCGCACGTGTTGTTTCAAAACGAGGTGTTTTGGGAGGGGAGGCGATGGGGGAGTGCCGTTAACGACAGTGACGTATTCGCGGCACAGGCGGAAACGTATGTTATTTCATACACAGTCTGCACCATTCTAAATGCGCTGTATGATCACAACATCTGAAATTTACTGTAACTTATTTATTTATTAAATATGGAACTGTCACCGCGGTACATAAGCTGAACATCTGAATACCTGAAAATAAAATTGTTTTATAACATACATGGCACGTGGCATTTTATACATCATGATCACACATCGCTATAACAAGCATCAAATACCGTTATTTCCTATTATCGAGGAATAAAAGATGAAGAACATTGCAGGAGTGCCAATTCATTCTGAGGGGATACTGTTGTATTGTCTTCTGCTTACACGATTGCTTCTGTGGGGTAAACCTTAATGAACACGTAGATACAGCACTATCGCCTCCTACTCAGAGCATAGTATGGTAAACAAGCTCTGCGTGGAAATAACAACTTACAAAGTCAATTATGTTCCTGTTAGTTGTTTAAGTTTTTGATGCGAGGATAGCGTTAAATCTAGTGCAAAACTGGTGTTTCAGTTTGCTTTGTTTCTTGCAAGAAGTGACTTACTGATCATGATACCTATCACTCGAAAAGAGTGTGTGACTGATATCTCTTCCTGATGTTGAGTCTTAGCGAATGAGGGGGCGGGGGGGGGGGGGGGGGAAGATCCTATCCTAATGCTTGTGTTTTGGATGTGACTGGACCAGTTTCGATGTAAGCACACACTTATCTTCAACGTCAGGTGCAGTCCGTTGCATATCCCACTCGTGGCTGTATTTAACGCTTTTGCTTTTTGTTTTAACAAGAGCAAGTACTCACCAACCAGTATCACGATCTTGAGACGTGGCGTTGACGACCACACTGTTTAGCACCCAACTCACACGCATCGACCCACCCACCCACCCAGCCACACACCCACATATACCCACCCACCCACACACACACACACACACACACACACACACACACACATATGCATGTGTTGTAATTTTGATGTTACTAAATTGGCCTTTCCCTTCATGACAATTTATGGAATTTACTCGAGTTTGCTGCGGTACCTTAAGATCGATAGATCGATACGATGCAATGTTTCGTCCACCCTCCTTAACGAAATCTCCAGAAGAGATATTGTTGCTAAGACAAACAGCTAATACCAAAGCAAACTTACATAAGAAAGATTAAATTTTTTGTTTTCTTCATGCCAACATCGCATTAGTTGCGGAAATTCGAAGTAAAGGAAGTACTTTATTTTTGGATCTTCTGGTCTACAGAATGAATTTGAAATTTCGGACTCACCCACTTGGCATCTACCAACGAGAAGCTGCCATCCACCATATGAACAAACGGAGGTCCTTAAAATGATGGTACGAAGAGCGTACGTCATCCCTTGCACTGGCAGCTTAACACAGGAGGTGTAATACCTAATGATTGTGTTCGAGCAGAACGGCTATATCCAGAGGCAGAGCAGTCGAGTTTTGGAATTTAGGCACTCACCGCGTGATGTGAAGATGGACGCAGGTCATTCCTTTCCTATACCGTGATGGGAACCTGTCTTCTCAAATTTGTAGCTCAGTAAACGGTTCCCGATGATGCAGCGCTGCTCCTAATTTGACCTGCTCTTAATACATAATCAACAATGGCTGCTATTCTGATACAGCATTCTACATGCCATCCATCTAGAACAAGGGCAATGGAGGGAGTATGCCAAACAGGTAACATCTAATGTCTCAAATGTTGAATAATAATTGTTAAGAAAGGCCTTGTAGCCTCCCACTGGCGCACGAGCAACACAGATAGTGCAAAATGTAAGAGAGCTCTTTCAACGAGTCGAGTACGGGGTGTTTCTCATACAACCACACCATGGTGCACGTAACATGTCTGTACAAAGTTGGAGCCAAAGGTGCCTCTGCGAGTGCTATTGGAGTTGCACGAGAAGTATCGAATGTGTTGTTGGTTTGCAGGTCAGTAGTTGAGCTTAATGGATGAGCTTTAACTCTGTCCAGAGACCAGACAACGACTCTATAAAGCCTGGAATCTTACGGCGTTAATTTGGAATAGTCGGTCTGAATCACTACTCTGGAATACTTTAAGAGAGAACATACTTTGTCTTTCGCCAGCAAATGATTCGGTTGATGGGACTCATAACCTGAGCTTGTTAATCAAAGCAGAGGGCAAGCCCAGAATAGAAATTTTGCAGAACGTGAAGGGTGACGGCATACTTCTGCATACTCGTACTCCTGCTGTGAGTCGTTACTGGCACATTTGGAAAGGAAACCTTTAACAACTTCATCAAAAGTGAGCTTTTAACAAGGAAAACCAAGGGGTTATTTAAGAGCAAGAAATGTTGCTAATAAATATTGCAACTGGCCATCCTTAAACGTGGGCTGTGCGACTGCAGTAAGGACGGAACATTTTTGCAGAACACCAAGTGAGACAAGAGACTCCAGTAAATACCTAATATGAGACTTTGCTGAGACATACTTTTGCTGTGTTCTGGTAGACCGCTCAGGACAGGGGTCATGAAAATGTGACATGACGATCAAGGTCACTGATGTTAAATTCTGGACCAAATCGGACCTGGATCAGCATTGGTCTCTATTCCCTGCAGACGCTGTCAGCTCACGCCGCATTTGTTGAAAGACATGCTAGATCAACGTCACCATAGTGACGATCATTTAGAATGATATGCAGTCGAAAGTTCCAGTAAATCTCCATAGGACATGTTCCATTTTCTAGACTTTGACCTTCAAACTTCTGATGAAAATAATCACATGTCCATCACATAACGCTACCACTGATAACACAAACCACGCCCCCTTATTGGTGACATCATCACCCTTATTCGTGACGTTATCATCACCACATAGGAATCCACACTCACCATTACCCTTTCCCCATCCCTCTCCCCGCTCCCCTCCATCAATCAGAGCCTAGAGTTTCACCAAATATTAAAGAAAGAGCAAGTCATTGGATATTTGCTGTCATTGAAGAGACAATCATATTGTTGCCATATAGCAGCCATTTTGACCATGCTAAAAAGTATCAAAACAATCTTAATTTTTGTGGCATGTTCAAAATATTCATCCAGCAAACTACGTAATTTGTCGTTTTTTCGTGTCTGAAATACGTCAATAAAGCACACACAACCATCCACCCAATCACAAACACACACACACACACACATATATATAATTTACATGTTGGGGCATATGCCCAAGATAAATGCCTGGGAATATGCCCAAAATTCATAAATGCCTGTGCAAGCAGTGCTTATATATAAAAAAAACTGATATTTTGTATTGGAAGAGGCGTTTTGCAACACTGCTTGTTTTATTGTTGGGTAATCAAGTTGAAAAGCAGCTTGACAGTTAGGCAAGAGTTATTAGAGGAAATAAATTGGGCTGTAAACATAACTTTTTAGAGCTTAAATGGGATTAAAATTATCTTCACAGCAGTGTAGTCATACGGAAGTAGGTAAAGAAAAGAGCACAATACAGAACTATAGTCTGACTCAAATGTTGCTACAACTGATTACATCTGATATCAGTTTAACAATTAAAGGTACATTTGTCATCGAGAAACACATACCAGCTGTTCCATAAGTTATCAATAATCACCTACAGTAATGTTCATTCTTTTTGATACTGGCTATCACTACACAGCTTCTCAACGCTCTCTCTCTGTGTGTGTGTGTATGTGTGTATGTGTGTGAGGGGGAGAGAAAGAGAGAGAGAGGGGGGGGGTGGGGATGGGGGTGGGGAAGATAAGCAGCTGCCATCAACATGAGTCCCTGTTTCGTGCAGGAAGTTGGAGTGGTAGGAAAAAGAATAAAAGCGTTCTTCTCTCTTCTTTCCTTTCGTTCCTAGTAAAAAAAAAAAAGGCAATGAATGATATACATAGGTGTAAATGTAAACATTTACTAACTTTCAGTATCGAGAGTATCATCTCATCCCTTATTTAAATCGGTAAATTATACCGTATTTTTATTGGTAAATTATACATTCTAGCAGTAAAAGCCTAAAAAAGTACTTTTTTGTAAATGTCCAAATTTTGGGCATTTCAAACTACTTAGTACAAATTCTCGGGAAAATTACCGTTTATAACTGTCCAGTCCGGCCCACATCGCTATCTATACACATCAAGTCAAAGAAATTATAATTCCAATTTGTTTGTCTCGGCGGGGGCACCCAATGATAACACAATCGACCCCCACTCCACTCTGTGCGCGGGTGGCGGGCGGCTTTGAAATCTTCAATGGCAATCCCTGTTTTTAATTGCAGATTATGATTCTACGACAAAATCTACATACGTTTTGTCTGGTACATTTTCTTCGTTTCGTGGTAGATGACGCTGTAATCGGAGGAATAGAAATGGGTAAAAAAAATCGTAACTTACGACGTGATACTCAATAGCCCTTGAATATCCAATGTCACGTGGGACGCCATCTCCATGCGGCGAGGGTAGGACAGGCCTGTATTTTATAACTTCTACTTGTAAACCCCATTCGCAACGTTCTATTCCTCTCATGTATTGAACAGGGTACTGCTCGACGCGCAACTATGGCCGTCGCTCGAGGCGAACGCTACTCTGCTTTTCCAATTAGAGTAAGTGTTCGAACGTAGTACCAGCAACTTCAATGCACTTAGTGATCCACTTCTCAAATGACCGTACGCAGGACAAAATCATATCTGCGGGGATGTGAGCACAGGCGTTTCTGCGTTTTTTTTTTTTTTTTTTTTCCATATCGAGAAACGCAATGAGCGTGTCTCGATTTTTCTTCGGTCTTGCTTCCACTATAGCCTCAACGTGAGACCGCTTCTCTAGTGCCTTTACCTTTCCTAAAGCCTAACTAATCGCCAGCTAATACATCCTCAATTTTCTTTTCCGTTCTTCTGTGTATTATTATTGTCAGCAACTTCAATGGAAGAGCTGTTAAGTTGGTTGCGCGATAGTTCTCGCAATTGTCGGTTCCTGCAGTCAGGTGAACTGTGTAAATTATGTTTTTCCGAAAGTCTTACGGTAATCTCCAGTCTCATAGATTTTACACATCAACGTGAATAGTAATTTTGTTGCTACCTCTCCCGTAATATTAAAAATTCCTACTTATTTGATTAAAGTCATCCAAAGCTCTTTTAAATGCTGGTTCTCAAACTGAATCACCTATCTGTTCCCTGCCGAACAGAATTAACTGAAATCTACTGGGAGCTTTCTGTAACTCAGACTACCTATCTGTATGTGTGTTCGCCTGCTTAGTGTAGTATTTTAGCCAATATACTCGTATGTTTTCTACAGTTATAAGTTTTATCATGTTTCTTTTTGTACACTGCCTCATTTAGGCCTAAACATGAAATATCAATTCTCTGTTTAGCTTCTTACTTTTTTCTTACTTTTAGCTACATGTGTTCTGTAATGATATCAGCGTGAAAATGTCACTGGGGTACTTCATTTGAGAGTTCACAATCACGTTTTAAGCAACACTTTTTATTGATGTGTGTGTGTGTGTGTGTGTGTGTGTGTGTGTGTGTGTGTGTGTGTGATAACAAAACAGCCGGCCGGAGTGCCCGAGCGGTTCTAGGCGCTACAGTCTGGAAACGCGCGACCGACACAGTCGCAGGTTCGAATCCTGCCTCGGGGATGGAAGTGTGTGATGTCCTTATGTTAGTTAGGTTTAAGTAGTTCTAAGTTCTAGGGGACTGATGACCTCAGAAATTAAGTCCCGTAGTGCTCATAGCCATTTGAACCCATTGTTTGATGACGGAACATTATGATACTTCACACAAACATTACAGCTTTGTGTCATTGATTTTCTTTCCGGATATTGTAGGTGCTGGAAAAACATCGTAATTCTTCACAGATATTGTAGAGCAGTGTAGATGTAGAAGATATCTTATGTCAGTGTGTGTGGTGCTTTCCGCCAAGTATGGTACAGAGATTGAACTTCGGACGTTCATAAGTGCGACTTACATTGTAACATCATAAGACTGTGTGTGTAACCTTTGACATTCATAAGTGCTGGTGAAACCGTAGTGTCATAACGCAGTGTGTGTGTGTGTGTGTGTGTGTGTGTGTGTGTGTGTGTGTGTGTGTGTGTGAGAATATGGGTTTTGTGTGAATGTGTGTGGGTGTATGCACGTACGTACGTGTGTGTGTGTGTGTGTGTGTGTGTGTGTGTGTGCGCGCGCGCGCTCAATTATTTTCGATATGGAAATAATGCAAATTACACACTTCACATAACTTTTTGGATAAATGGTTTTGAACAAAATAATTCATATCATTCAGATAATTTCGAATACATCGAAGATGGGTTCTCTGGAGCTACATTGTGACTGGCTGTTTATTTAATGTGTTTGAAAATACTATGCTGTGATTGGAGGACGCTGGGTGAGTGGTGAGGTAGAAGAGGGGGAGGCCTCAGCTTGCCACTTAATGATGACATTATTGATAAGGCTGAAATGGGACTGTTAACGATGGGGCATCAGTTGTAGGGAGGGCATCTGATGGGCACATGACGATCTTCAGCTGACATTTGGAGGCCCAAGTGCCCTGGAGTCATCACTGATACACCACCTTGATAGTTAGTTAGTTTCTTGTTCCACAGATCAAATTCAGCAGAAGCATTAGGACATGGAACATGCTAGGCATTTCCAATTTTTAATGCCTGATTATCTCTATGATTCCTCTTTTGCACAGAAGGAGTTACGGAGAAAACGGTTCTGCTGTCTGTCAGACATTTTATTTCCATGGGTAAATTGTCAAAGAGTTTTACAGCTGCTGTAGCACTGTCAGTATTTGTCATTGTTACTGAGCGCCAACGCTGCCATGGCAGTTGCAAAATGGCCATCGAAGCCATCGAATGCGGAGTTGATCACAGCACTGTTACGTCACGTGTTGCAACACCACCAACCTGTTTTCATTTTGTGGGCCAGAGGCCAACACCTGCAGTACTGACAATACAGCAGAAAGGCAGAAGGGCGGGGCGACCACAGCTATGGCGGGACAGTCACTACGCCTTCTGACCAGGGGCTTGCTTGGTGTACATGGTTGGAATCGGCGCCTCGGCATAACAAGTGCGCAGCGAACCTGTATAAATACCTCTCACTTTTAGCCAAAGGCATCTCATTCTGGCAGCACCATTTACAAGTCGAGGACTATGCCACGCGATGTTGCGGCATCGTTTTGCAAGCAACCACTGCCAAGACATGGGCTTCAGCAACGACGATTTTACTGCTGTTCGTAAGTCCTCTACCGTGGATTTGGCACTTTCCATCTGTCGGGCCACCTTTGGGATCGCTTCAGCTGCAGCCAGCACTCTGAACTGGCGCGCAGGCGATCCTGAGTCGAGCGGTGCAACCGTTCTGCTTCCTGCGCTTGCGCAGGCAATCTGACGCTATATGCCTGGGCTCACAAGGGCGGACACCGCAGCTGGGGGTTGTCTTCCTCTACAAGAATCGCGGGAAAACTCCACGTCCGTCTGCGCGCCCTGCCCTGACTTGCAGTCATGCCGACGCGATGCAAAATTCCGGCGAACGCGTCAGCACTGCCGTACTAGCTGCTTCAGCTCACGTCAAGGGGGCATTGCCACTGTAGCTTGTTTTCTAATGGAATGTACGAGGCCTGTTCAGAAAGTAAGCTCCGATTGATTGCCAAATTGAAACCACAGTGAACATCAGAACTGTTTTACTTGTAACAATTAGCTACACCTTTCAGCTACTTCTCTACGTAGTCGCCGTTCTGACTTAGACTTTTGTGTCATAGCGTTGTACCAACTTTTCAATAGCCTCATCATAGAAGGCAGCCGCCAGTGCTTTCCGCCAATTCTCCACGCTGGCCTACACCTCGTTGTCTGTGTCAAAATGTTGTCTTCAAAGACAGCGGTTCATGTGACCAGAGATGAAACTCAGGGGGAGACAATTGCGGACTGTATTGTGGGTAATATAACATTTACATTTGAAAACGATCTTCATTGCCCCTGCAGAATGCGGCTGAGAATTGTCTTGAAGAAGAAACAGCACGACAGTTATGTAATGTTAGCTGCATAGCTTCAGGCGAAATTTCTCACCAGGCCCTCGTACTTGGCGGCAGACACTATTTTCTAGACATCTTTACGCACTCACTGCGAGCTCAGAAATGAGAAGAGCGACGTGATGCTAACTGGGGTTATACTAGAGACACTACCCAACACATCTGTGCAAAGCTTTATCGGATTTTCATAGTCGTTTCCATTTCGCGACCGATCGGAGCTTACTTTCTGAACGCCCCTCGTATATCTGTTAATGAAGTTTTCTTGAAAAATATCACATCACCACCTTGAGCTGCTGGTAAAATTATTTATACAACTAGTGTTAGTCGCCGGCCGTTGTGGCCGAGTGGTTCTAGGCGCTTCAGTCCGGAACCGAGCTGCTGCTGCGGTCGCAGGTCCGAATCTGCCTCGGGTATGGATGTGTGTCATGTTCTTAGGTTATTTAGGTTTAACTAGTTCTATGTCTAGGGGACTGATGACCTCACATGGTTCAAATAGCTCCAAGCACTATGGGACTCAACATGTGAGGTCATCAGTCCCCTAGACTTACTACTTAAACCTAACTTAACTGCTTAAACCTAACTAACCTAAGGACATCACACATATCTATGCCCGAGGCAGGATTCGAACCTGCGACCGTTGCAGCAGCGCGGTTCCGGACTGAAGCGCCTAGAACCGCTCGGTCACACTGACCGGCTGGCCTCACATGTTAAGTCCCATAGTGCTTAGAGGCAACGGCCTTGCCGCAGTGGATACACCGGTTCCCGTGAGATCACCGAAGTTAAGCACTGTCGGGCGTGGTCGGCACTTGGATGGGTGACCATCCAGGCCGCCATGCGCTGTTGCCATTTTTCGGGGTGCGCTCAGCCTCGTGATGCTAATTGAGGAGCTACTCGACCGAATAGTAGCGGCTTCGGTCAAGAATACCATCATAACGACCGGGAGAGCGGTGTGCTGACCACACGCCCCTCCTATCCGCATCCTCCAACGAGGATGACATGGCGGTCGGATGGTCCCGGTAGGCCACTCGTGGCCTGAAGACGGAGTGCTTTTTTATAGTGCTTTGACCCATTTGAACCATTTTTTTGCGTCAGTCATCTGACCACCATCAGCTTCATTATCAAGTATTATCAACATCATGTTAGGCGAAAAATAAAATTGATATCGTGAGATGATAAAACCATGAATACTACACTATTATCATTTCGTAATATAAATCATGTCGTCACCGCCTTTTCTTGAGACAGTATCGTTCAGTATCCTCATGGGCTTCATTCTACCACTGCAGAAGCAACCCACCCCAGACATCTGTACCACGCATTTCACGTCTTTCTGTGCCAAGTCCATACAAATATTTCCTTCTAGCGTTGTGTATGTGAACACGGATTGTGGACATCAAATTTCTTAAGTGAAAAAATATACCGTTAGGCGGTTGTTAATAATCCCAGCTGCATAAACATACCTGCAATATGTACGTGTGTGAACTTAGCACATAATTCTAGTTACCACTTTTGTGAAAAGAATTCTTTGACGTGGTTGAACGGGACTTAGCCGCTGGACGAGGCTGCCGGGCAACACGGGCCCTAGTATTACTAGGCCCGTGTTGTAGAAAAATTCACTTCCGGTCGCGGCGGTCGGGACTGATACGGCGCGCTGGCGCTGTGGGAGCGCGTGGCGACGGAAAGTTGTGGTTGCGATAAGCGCTACTGGGGTCCAGCTGCGCCGCAGCAAGGAGCGTCATTCGCTGTGCGAACGTCGAGGAGTGCGGACGCATAGCTCTGGGTGTCCCGCTGGGCGTTGGCTCGCTACGTTCACTTGTGTTAACGTGCCACAGCAATGCCTCTACGACGTGGTTACCGTCGTCACTGGCGGCGCAGTGTACAGTGTATCGCAGTTTGAAGGCGATTGATATTGACTTGGCTGGGCGGTTTAATAAACAGCAATTGACTGGAGGTCCAAATGTTTTTCGTGGACTCCATCTGAACTTTACCTGTGATGTTCAAGCAGTGTTTGGAGGTAGTACCTGCCTGACACTTGCTGTTGTATGGGGCAATCAAGCAGATTATGGTGGCCTTGAAGCATTTCCAAATGCTAACATTTTGGCTTGGAAGACATGGAGTATTGCTGAGACTCCAGGACTCTTGGCTAAACAGCCTTATGGTACTCTTATTCCAAGCATGCCATTTGTTTTGACTACGAGAAGGAAGAAGAAGTTAAATGCTGATGAGTACCTCTTTTTATGGGCGAAAGTCGGCAATGGCAATTGTAAAATAAAGATCAACGGTGATTGTATGATTTATTATAGACAATAAAGTGTGTTCTTTCCTTATCTCTTTTCCTTATCTCCCTCCCTTTTTTTATTAAAAAAATTTATTCACCTTTTGTGGGACTTAGTCTCTGGTGAGCCTGCTGCAACATGTTGCAGAATAATTCACTTCCGTTTGCGCAATAGGCGCTGATAAGGGACTGCTTTCGGCCGTTGCTGTTAATTTTTTTGTAGCAGCCGCATGTTTAGCAGATGTTAGGGTGATGTTTTAAAGCCTCAATAGAATAAAACCTCAAAGTCCTTCTCAGACGCACAGCCGAAGGCCTTCCTAGAAAATGGCCTCACAGTTAGTGAGGTCTCCTTATCAGCGTGATTATATTATGCAATTAAATGATTGTTATGCTGTTTGGGTAGTTATCTGTGTTTAGGAGTGGGGATGGTGGGCGGGTATTGTTTCTTATGTAAGTTTCTCATCTTAATGCAGGTGACCTTGAACGGGACTTAGTCTCTGGCGAGCCTGCTGCAACGACACGATCTCTAGTTTATTATAAAAAGAGGTACTCATCAGCATTTAACTTCTTCTTGCTCCTCGTAGTCAAAACAAATGGCTTGCTTGGAACAAGAGTACCATAAGGCTGTTTAGCCAACAGTCCTGTAGTCTCAGCAATACTCCATGTCTTCCAAGCCAAAATATTAGCATCTGGAAATGCTTCAAGGCCGCCATATTCTGCTTGATTGCCCCACACAACAGCAAGTGTCAGCCAGGTACTACCTCCAAACACTGCTTGAACATCACAGGTAAAGTTCAGATGTAGTCCACGAAAATCATTTGGACCTCCAATCAATTGCTGTTTATTAAACTGCCCAGCCAAGTCAATATCAATCACCTTCAATCTGCGATACACTGGTACACTGCGCCGCCAGTGACGACGGTAACCACGTCGCAGAGGCATTTCTGTGACACGCGCGATGAAAGATACGTATCCAAAGACTGCAAAGTTGCACGGGTCACACCAGTATTCAAAAAAGGCAAAATGGGTAATCCCATGTCGATTTGCAGCACGATATTTGGAACAAATATTATGTTCGAACATTTTGGATTACCTCAAAGAGAACGATCTAACGACTCACAGTCAACATGGATTTAGAAAACATCGTTCTTGTGAAACACAAGTAGCTCTTTACTCACGCAAAGTGTTGAGTGCTATTGTAAAGGGATTTCAAATTGATTCCGTATTTCTAGATTTCCAGAAGGTTTCTGACACTGTACCTCACAAGCGGCTTGTAATCAGATTGCGTGCTCAGTTATGTGACTGGCCTGTGATTTCCGGTAAGAGAGGTCACAGTTCGTTATAGGCCTCCTGCTGTTCCTTATCTGCGTAAACAATTTAGGAGACACCTGAGCAGCTGTCTTAGGTTGTTTGCAGATGTTGCTGTCGTTTATCGACTAGTAAAGTCATCAGAAGATCAAACCCAATTGCATAACGATTTAGAAAAGATATGTGTTTGGTGCAAAAATTGGCAATTGACGCTAAATAATGAAAAGTGTGAGGACGACCATATGAGTGCTAAAAGGAATCCGTTAAACTTCACTTACACGATAAATCAGTCAAATCTAAAGACCGTAAATTCAACTAAATACCAATTACGAATGTCTTATAATAGAAAGAACACATAGAAAACGTTGTGGGGAAGACGAACCAAAGACTGCGTTTTACTGGCAAAACAGTAGACGCAACCGATCTGCTAAAGAGACTACATACACTACTCTTGTCCGTCCTATTTTGGACTACTACCTCACTGTATAGGATCCTTACCGTATAGGATTAACAGAGTACATAGCGAAATTCAAAGAATCGCACTTTTTGCATTATCGAGAATTGGGGAAAAGAGAGTCATTGACATGATGCAGTATTTGGGATGAAAACCATTAAAACAAAGGCGTTTTTCGTTGCGGCGGGATGTTCTCACGAAATGAAAATCAACTTTCTCCTCCGAATACGAAAATATTTTGTTGACGCCGACCTACATAGAGATAAACGATTAACATAATAAAATAAAGGAAATCAGAGCTCGCACGGAAAGATATATGTGTTCCTTTTTTCCGCGCACTGTTCGAGATTGGTATAATAGAGAATTATTGTGAAGGTGGTTCTATGAACCCTCTGCCAGGCACTTCTGTGTGATTTAAAAAGTATACATGTAGTTGTACAAGGTAGTAACGGATATCCTGAAACGTCATCATCATCCTCATCATCATGGCCCTCATCATCAACAGCAGCAGATGGTTATCTAGAGCCACTGAACACATGGCTCTTACGGCTTACTTATCTTGTTACAAAAAGCATATATTTTCGCATCCTTGTTAATACTGATCGTTCTACTGCGTCGTCCGTTAGGTGTATTTTGTCGAGACATTCTAACCCAAAAACTAGGCGCTGCTGCCTGTGTAGCCGCTTCCCGCGTGTGGTGGATCCCAGACCTGGAACCTGAAATCCAACCACCTTATCGTGCAAGTCGAGGGGTGTACAGCCTACCACAGTCACAGATCTTCCCGAGACTCTCGGCTCTTTACGCAGTATCCACAATTGGTCCTGTAGATGATGCTACAAATGGTGAGCTCCGCCTTGATTTCCCAAGCAAGACTGGTAGTCCTTACCACTTCACCTAGCCACCCAAAACCAGAGAGAATCTGTTTCCAGACAAAGCGAAGTACATCGTTAGTAGCGTCATGAATCACTGCGTTCCTCATGGCATCCGGAAGCACCCATGGTGGAATGACTCATCCCGGTAAAACACATGATTTGTTCCCCTTGAAACGTCCCCTAAGAAAAATTAATAAATTACTGTGTTGGTAAAGCCCTTACGTTATTTTATTTTCAAAAAGCTGAGCAAAACTGAACGTACTCAGACATTTCTCTCTTTACTTATTCTGATCATCGCTAAACTAACACACAATATTCTTTTTAGCACAACGCAGTCTGACTTCCAAAATCCCCTACAAAAGAATCGCCCTGACTAACAATAACGAACAAACAATGTATTTACCTTAATAGTGTTCAAAAGTCATTATATAATGATATCCAGTATTACAAATTTATTCTTTCTGATGGACACACGTGCAGATCATCTGCTCTCAAAACTCCGCCATCTCACTCCCCACATCCACCACTGCTGGCGGCTCACCTCCAACTGCGCAACGCTACGCGCTGTTCACATCCAACTGGCCAACACTACAATAGCAAATTCCAACAATGCCCCAGACTGCACACAGCACAGACAGTGATTTTCATACAGAGCGCTACGTGGCGTTACCAATATAAAAACCTAAACAGCATACTTACATAGCCCCCATGCTCCCCACAAAAAATTTTACGAATTGTTCTGGGCACTGGCCAATACATATTTGAAAAAAAATTTATAATTACAATAACAAAGATATCAAATGCACACACTTATTGATACAATGTTGGTGAAAAGCTAAAATTTTCTCACACTCCATAAAGACAGTCTTGATCATTTATCACAGTAAAATTGCAGTGTTTTTTTTTTTTTCAACGTCTGAGCAGTAAAAGAAAATGCACACAGAAGTAGTGGATTTCCATGCAGTCTTGAAGAAGTAGTGTTGTCCTTCCAACGGACAGACAGTGCTGACTCTTGACATGCAGACAGGTAATGGGCCACCACAGAGCAAACCCACCGCAGAATCAGTCGAAGTTGAAGAATATTGGTAAGTAGGTCATCACAGAGCAGACCCACTGTAGTCCTGGTCGAGATTATGGTGTTGGTGGGCCACCAGAGGTGCAGACCCACTGCAGTCCTTGTAGAGACGGCCAGCAGCCATCTGTTGCGACTGTGCAGGTGCACAATCACCATCGAAGAGTCTTGTGGACAATATAGCAAGTCCATGAACCACCACTTGTGCACTCACCAAAAAAATTTTTTGAAGTGTCCTTAGAACCAGCAATGCTGTTAACCAGTCCCTTGCTGAATTATTAACACACATGCAAACACTAACAGTCCCAACTTCTCACATATTGTGCATATACTATGACCAACAGAAACGTGTTCAGTGAAAGGAAAATTAATTTGAAGAACTGGTGTCTATACAATTATAAATTTACAACATAAGAATACAATTACAAAGGTACAATATACATCATTAGAGAACATAACAATACAGATAACATTTGTAGTAATACAGGCTTTACAAAAGAATAGAAATAAACATATACATCAGTGTTACAGGAATTATAACATAAGTAAATACATAAAAGATCAGAATAGCTTTCGAAAATAATGTCTAAACATCTTTACAAAGTAAATAACATAGTATTAGAAAAATTCTACAACGTAACTCTCATCAGATAAACACATAAAGACAGGAAGAACACAAATACACAAGAGTACACAAACACATAGCGGAATAACACAAAGGAAAGGACAGGGTTTGTTTTACTGCAGTATTTTGCAAACAAAAATTTCTTTACTTCTTGGAGATCACTCTTCGTTCTTAATTATTTCCAAGAAGTCCTATCTGTAACTGCTTTCTGTACTTTTTTCGTATAACTTCTCAATGCATTTCTTCCAATTCATCACAACTCATTCTCTTATATAGTCTACCCCCTCTTAAGCTAACTTAAATCAACTGAGCTCAGATGCATAAACTAAGGGACGAGGCAATGCAGCAGCAAAAAACAATTAACCCAAACAGCAATGACAAAAAAAATGCAAATTGGCAAAGCAAGCAACATTATATGTAAATTAAGCGAGCAAATGCAACATTACAACTAATATAAGGCAATGTGCAGCGACAAGAAAAATACATATTTGTAGCCACTTCTTCAACATTTCATCATCATAAATACATAGCATAATCAAATTCCTCATATAGCATCAACTTATTGATCATAAACATACCTCAACAGCATAATACACATTGTCATCGTAATAATAACATCATAACAACCTCAGCCAAATCTCAAAAATGTCGTAGCTTTCTGCAATAACTTCAAAACCTAAAGAAATTCTCTGCTCATTTCAATAGTGTCATCTACCTCAATCGTACTTCAAAATCATGATCCCATACCAAACATATCATCCAAAGTTCTCATAGTACCACAATGGTTCCGAGAAAATATGAAAATTTCACACAGTACAGACAAAATACAATTTCATAAGTGTGAAGTTATCCAACTGTGTAATTACCTCAACATGTGTCACCGACGTAGTAAAAAAATTTTTGTCTCTCTCAGTTAAATGATCAGATAGCTGTGTAAATTTGTGTGTTAGAGAAATATGGTACCGATGTGTAAAGTTGTATAAGCAAATACCATATTAGCTAGGGCTCCTAGTGCTTGCCAAACACATGGTACACAAAGTAGGCGTGTACCCCCTGAGTAGTAATGTAATTATACCCTCAGGTGTTATAGATTACAGCTATGGAATGAAATGTATCACGGAAAACCTTTGTAACATTGTAATTCAAAAATCTTTAAAAATAAATGTTTTAAGTACAAAATTAATCGCTCAAATACGTGTACTATAGCGCTAAACTGCGCGTCTTGTTGTAAGATAATCTCTGTAATTACTTAAAGGTAAAAATGTAGCAAGTGTCGTAGTTATCGTCCTCGGAAAGCTAAGTTCTGCAGAAGTCAATGTACTTACCTCATCATAAACAAAAGTGAAATGCTATGCGTATAGATATCGTAGTTATTACATACATTACCGTGATCAAGAAAGTACTATACTGTAACGTATTGTTGTGCTACGGAAAAAGCTGTCTCATTATAGCTATACCACAAAAGTTATTACTAAAACATGTTTTACTTTCCAGAAGAATTCAGAAAAACTGTGCAGATATAAAACAGATACAGCACAAAAGCAACAATGTAAATTGTGTCACACATTAGTAGCGTCGTGATATAATCGTGTAGCTGTCAAAGAAATCAAATACCAAGTTATCTTTACTCTCAAAGAAAGTACTTCAAATAAAGAATGTCTTTTTAAGTAAATCAAAATGTTGCATTAAAGTCTCATTAGCAGTATATGTTCTAAGTATGTAAGCCTTATAGTCGCTACATAATCGTGCAACTAACAAGCAAGAATGTACACACACAGTAACACTGTGTCCTCTGTTCACTATAACAATGCATTTGTAATTACTTGTCTAAATAAGTTCCCTAGGTTCTTGACTGGATAGTTAACTTTAAAACATAGTTGCCTGTTAACAGTTTCTAAATGTGACAAAGAGTACTAGTAACGTGAAGTGAAAAATTTTATAGCAAAGAGTAAGTTAAAAAACGATTATCTCTCAATAAACGGTTTTACATGTGAAATGTGTTGCAATCCTTTACTCTTCCTTGTATGCAGATTTTAAACTTCAACGCAATTATCATGTGGTATGCGTCGGTAAGGAATGCTAAAATTTTTCTCAAGGTTAGCGTCTATGTTTTTTTTCTCTGAACCAGCCGGCGCACGTGGCTGCCTGCGGTGCGACTCATTGTCTGTCTCTTTGTTGGCGCGTCGTTATTAGGATTAGGAGACCTAACTTCTACAAATTCACCTTGTCGAGAGGGCCCTGCCCTTTTTTAATCCCGCCAGTTATTAAATTCTGGTCTGTTGTTACGTTTATATCGTCTGTCGTCATGTAGGTAGATTCCATAGGTTCTTGTTTGTCGGTCATGTGGTGGAGAATTTCTCCCGGAATCGTAGCTGCGCGGTGGACCATTGCGTCTGAAGCTGTTCTGTCTCCCTTGATAATAACTATTTTGGTGCCCATATTGTCTGTTTCTCTGATTGTCTCTGTGATAGTCATTACCGCAGAGAGGTGATCTTTCCCTGTAATTATTACTACCCTGCAAACGGTTGTCATACAGATGGTGTCTGTTTTGGTCACGATTTACGTTGTAAGAATAGCCTTGTCGTGTCCAGTTATTATTTCTTTCATCGCGGAATTGTGACGGATGTGACCTGTAATTGTTGTGCTCCTGTTTTCGCGTTCCGCGATTGTCAGTGTCAGTTTCCAATTCTTGTAACAGTTCCTGAAAAGCTTCAATGTCGTCTTTGCAACGTCCTGCCAAAATAATGTGTCGTAAATGTTCCGGCAATTTGTTTAAGCAAATGCGGATGAGGTCTGAGGGGCTGTATGGGTTTGGAAGATACTGATTCTTATGCAACATGTCTTCAAAATATTTCACAAGACTGGAAAATTCAGATTGTTCGAAATGTTTCATCATTATGATGCTATGTTTTACTCGGTCTTATGTAGCTTGAGACCAATATGCTGAGAGGAAGGCATGATAAAATTCTCCTTCACTGTGACAATCGTGAATGAGCGATTGCTTTCTTACAGCTGGTTCAGTCTCTAAATAGCCAACCTTTGCTCCAATGACCATTTGGGAGAATTGACGGAGCCATGCTTGTGGATGAATGTCGTTGCCAGAATTCTTAAATGTTTTGAATTTACATGTAGTAATGAACAGCTTATAGTCAAAATAATCATGTCGGCGATTCGCATATCGGTCATTGTTACTTCTTTTCGGCGTTTCCATCTCAAAATTCGGTGCACCTTGCCAATTTCTTTCATAATTTCCGAAATGCCCTGTGTTATTATTTTGTGGCTTTTCCGTATTTCTAAGTCCCTCTTCCCGTATTGGAGCGCGAGTCTCCTCTGAAATATGTAATTCTTGTATTACCTGTGTCAACTGATATTGTACTTCCCGTATTTCTCTTTTGTACTGTGTATTGATTTGATTTTGATTTTGTTTGAATTTTCTAATTTTTTCATACTCTTCTGTGTCAGTGAAGGCTACGGGTCTTGTGTCATTCAGATCATCATCTACCTTTTTTAGATAAGTTAGTGAACTGAACCGAAAGTTCGGCTAATTTCTCCGATAGTGAACTGTTTTTTTCTGAACCAAGTTTCAGAGTGTCCATTTGTGTTGAAATCGTATCTACTGTGTCCTTTAAGTTTTTGCAAGTTGCGTAACCGAATCGGTAGATGCAACCGAGTCAATTTTAGCTTGCAAGGTCTCATCATTTTCATGAAAAATAGTTTGCAGTTCTTTTACGGCTGCTTTGTGATTCTGTAATGCATTTTCATGACGCGAAAAAATAGGTTGAAAATGCTCACAAATTTGTGTTTTTGCGTCGTTACAGACTTTTTGACATTTCGATTCGATTTTAAGTACCTCAGCAGTTAAACGTTCAAGTGTTTGTTCAAGTGTGGTGTCTAACTTTTGAAGATTTTGTTCCATTGTGTCTAACGTTTGAAGCTTTGGTCCCATTTGTTGCATTAATTATAATAACAATGCACTGGTGTCTGAAATATGTTCCTCAGTGGTACTCGGCAGTGCATTTGAACCGGCCATATTCGCATTTTGAAAAACAGAAAATGTGTGAGGACGCAAAACCTGAATCTACAGTATTTGCAAGATTGTGTCCTGTCATTTCGGATTCCTGAGGCGAGCTGTAGCCGACCGATCTATCGATAATGCTTCCCTGTTCACTAATTGTTTCACTGTCCATACCATTATTTGCTGCCCGCTCCATTTCCCTATGCACGATTACCAAATGACTACTTTGAACATTATTTAATTCATTACTCGGTGGCGCTAACACACTGCTTTCGTCTTCACTGTCATTTCTCAGTCTACTTTGGAGCCTAGCGTTACGTTTTTCACACGCCATAATTGTCACAATATTTCACACGATAACACACAAAAGCACAATTTGAAGAGCAAAAATGAGAAAACACATTAACATAGCACTGAAAATAATATCTCGTTAATTGCAAGCGCCACTGCGAAATACTTGGTGCAAATCTACATGCATGCCACAGCTGTTTTACTGTACAGCAATGAAAAACTACAACTACAAAGGAAATTCTCTCTATAATTACGTGCTAGCAATAAACAATAGCTACACTAATTACACAAAATACAAAAAAAAAAAAAATCAGAAGATTCCAGTGAGGTGTCCTCGGCTAAGGGTCGACATATGAAACGTCCCCTTAGAAAAATTAACAAATTACTGTGCTGCTAAACCCCTAACGTTATTTGATTTTCAAACAGCTGAGCGAAACTGAACGTACTCAGACATTACTCTTTTTACTTATTCTGATCATCGCTAAACTGACACACAATATTTTTAGCGCAACGCAATCTTACTTTCAAAAATCCCTACAAACGAATGGCCCTGACTAACAATAACCTATACCTTTCATGAATCACTTACCTCACAAAAATCTTCGTTACTCAAACTACTGCAATACAGCGTGCGCCAAACTGCCAGCTGAATAAAAGATTCTAACTACTGAAGGCACTGACTACTGATAGGCACAGTTAGCAAATGAAAGATTTTGATAGATAACAAACAATGTATTTACCTCAATAGTGTTCAAAAGTCATAACATATGTATATATCAGTTCATGATATCCAGTATTACAAATTAATCTTTCTGATGGACACACGTCCAGATCATCCGCTCTCAGAACTCCGCCATCTCACTCCCCACATCCACCACTGCTGGCGGCTCACCTCCAACTGCGCAACGCTACGCGCTATTCACATCCAACTGCCCAACACTACAACTGCAAATTCCAACAATGCCCCAGACTGCACACAGCACAGTCAGTGATTTTCATACAGAGCGCTACGTGGCGTTACATATATAAAAACCTAAACAGCCTACGTACACCCTTCTTGGTAGCCATATCCCTGTCCCACTAAGAGCTCTGAACTACCAGTAATCCCACTCTCTTCGAACGCCCATGTCTTGTAAGCCAAGAGGCTTCCTCTGGAAAACGGCAAGGAGTGGCATTAGCTTCAGGATCTTTATCAGCCAGAGGTTGAGCACGAAACGTGTTTGTTGTACGAACTGCGGAGGCCTTTCGCACGGCTGTCCAAAAAGTCTTTCACTGCCTGTGACGCTATGAAACGATTTCCTACTCCACCATAGGTGAGGGGTTACTCTCAATGCGAATATAACCGGGGCGATCACCGTAATGGGCCGATCGGTGGATACGTGGAACGTGCTGGCCTTAAACTGTATCCCCATGTCTGGCCACCAATAGTGACTTCCATTGGCAACAGCCTCAAGCTGCTTGACTGAAGTCATCTGGGACTGTGAACAAGGGGTCACCAACTCAGCTCGCATCTGTACGCAGCAACCAGAGTCTTTATCGACACTAAGGACGGTGGAAGTATAGACTATACAGTTACTGAAGCACGGAACTGTCAGTAAAAACTCGCTGCTGCTGCAAAGGCGCTTTCTACACGAAAACAAACGCCTGTCGCAATACAAATGGCGGAAACATACGCTACACAGTTATTAAAATGCGGAACTGTGTCTACTAGAAGCACGAAAGCGAAAGAAATTTAAGAATTTTAACTAAAATGCACAAAGTAAATCAAAATACGTGCTTTTATTTATTGGAGACTCTATACAACTGACAAACGAAGCCCTGTGTTCCGATGACCTAGTGCAGAGACGGAAGCCGCCAACTTTGAATCATTCTCTTTACTTTTTTTCTCTCCCTACATCATGCAAATCTTGTGTTGCTATCCGACATCAGTCAGAACAGTTTATTTGATGAAGTTGAAGACTTTATTCAGTTGGTGCAACGTAATCATTCAAGCAGTACATGCAGTTTTCCTGAACATATCGCTGTTAAACATGCAAAAATATGTTCGATATTATGTATGCACAGCCTCTACGCATATCATCAACTGCAGATTTAACGCGTTCAAGATGGAACTAAAGATAAGGGATTGGAATTTAGTCACTGGGTAATGGCATGTCCCTGAGTAATCTCATTATATTGTTTAGTGATGAAGCTACATATACTCGTGACGATATCAATAAAAATTGTAATTCACATCTACGGTCAGAAGGGAACTCACATGCCATTATGGAGACTCGTTTTCGAGAACATTTTTCTGTAAACGTGTGATATGGTGCAATAGACACTCAGCTATCCAGTCTGCCATGTTAGCGCAACGTGTTACAGGGCCCCGTTATGTAGAGTTTTTTCAAAACGAGTTTTCAGTTTTATTGGAAGAGGTTAATTTAGCTACAACGATGTACAAGTTCCTCGAGCGTGGTGATGCCCCTGCACATTCTGATCGTCAGGTGTTATATCATCCAAGCCTAACGTTCCCCACAAGACGGATATACAGAAGTGGTCACGTTCCTTAATCACCATAGATCCTGGACATTATTCCTACAAGTTTTTGTCTGTGAAAATGGTTGAAAGGCCAGTTCTACAGAGCAAAGCTAAACACTGAAATCGAGCTGATCGGGCTATGCAGAGTGCTGTCTCATAGAAGACGACCTCAGAAGAACTACACTTGGTGTTCTCAAGACAACAGGAAAGTGTACTGAAGTCTAATATGGAATCTAAGAAAACCAACTTTGACTCTAACCATTTGCCTTTGTTTAACACCCGATGTGAGTATTGGTTTGTAAAACATTCTAACAGCTGTATCTTTGCAACCAATAAAAAATTTACACACGTTATAGGAAGTGTTTTATACGTATTAGCTAGTACTACCACAATCTCTAACGTTTACTACCAGTAACCGTCCCATCCTAGACTCCTCAAAGAACCGAAGTCCCATGTATAAAAGTCCTTCAAACTACCAGTTACTTAACAAATGTCTTTATGTATTGAACATTTAACGTTAAGCATCTAAAAGCTTTATAACTGACAACAATTCACTATTTATTTTGCTTTTATTAGTTTCTGATTTTTCATCCATAGACTAATGAAAAAGTAAACCAAAACTGGTATTAAATTAAAGCGCCTTACTTGATGCATAAGTCTTAACTCATGAAAAACTAATATTTAGTAAGCGATGAACTGTTTTCCTTTCATTCTCTCGTGGTGTGGTAGGAGAAAAAAGTTTAGAAAAAATTGGAAATTATTTTTAAATTTTATTGGAAGTCGATAAGACACTGAATGAGTATTGTCTGGGTAACTACCACTCTCTATCTACAAGGGGACCTTACTGCCTCGGAAATACAGTTCGGGATGACACTTCGCATGTTAGTAGTATACCTCACGGATATCCATTTCTTAAAAAGAAAATATTAATTGTAATTCACGTTTTATGTTAATTAGCTGTAACAGTCATTTGACAAATAAAATAAAATTCTTTAAGATTTAACTGGTAATATTTTAGGTCATTAATTTTACTGAACCTTGTTACAATTTTTAAAACAATTAGAAACAGAAAATACAAAGTTACCAGGACATAGGATCGAACTCAAATCGCCCACGTGGCGATGGAGCCCGCTACATGCACAGCCATTTCGCCGTGCTGCCGCAACAGCTAAATTCGTCGGTATACGAGTTATGCACAAAACTTCAGAGCCCTTTTTCTCGGAATCTTCAGGCTAACGGTGCTGTACAACTTTTACGGGTGGACACAAATGAGGTATACTACTATCCTGCGATGTCTCATCCTGAACTGAAATTTCGAGACCGTAACCCTTCTTACAGAAAAATTTGACACGCGTCTCAGTATTTTTGACATCATATCTCCTGAACAGTTGTGACTCAGTGATATAATTTTATACATAATTCAGTGATATATGTAAATATTGTCAACAAAACACGTTAGAATAGAGGTAATCATAAAGAAGTTGTAAACTAAACCATCATGCTTGATACTGAACTTTTACTTCATGAACAGCGAAAATGAAGCAAGCGATAAACATTTTTCCTCTCATTATTTTGTGGTGGGTGTCGAAAGTTTCGAAGAGGAAGAGGTTTCAAGTCATGTGCGAATTTTATCTCCCATGATCTCATTTCCAGTAATGAACAAATATAGTGCATCTTATTTGTGCACTGTGTGTGTGTGTGTGTGTGTGTGTGTGTGTGTGTGTTTGTGTTCCGTTCGAAGGAAACCAAGCAAAAGTGCCATGAACGATAATGCAGCCGTCCCACCGGCGCACCAGCCTGTAGATATCCGTTTGCTAAAATTCCGTGCCCTTCTGCGAGGAGAAGTCGGTAACTACCTGCTGCACATCCTAGTGTGACAGGAATTGACGACCAGGCAGAAGGCGTGTCAATCGCATGGGGAGAGATCAGGACTATAGCGCGGGTACTAGAGTGTCTTACACGTGAGTCCGGCCCCGGTAGCTGAGTGGTCGGCGTGTCGGAATGTCAATCCTAAGGTCCCGGGTTCGATTCCCGGCTGGGTCGGAGATTTTCTCCGCTCAGGGACTGGGTGTTGTGTTGTCCTAATCATCATCATTTCATCCCCATCGACGCGCAGGTCGCCGAAGTGGCGTCAAATCGAAAGACCTGCACCAGGCGAACGGTCTACCCGACGGGAGGCCCTAGCCACACGACCTTTCATTTCATTTCTTACACGTGAGATGGCGTAACCCCTGCGTTACGATCGGCGACAAGCGCTGAACTTGGCGCACCACTCCACAATGGTAGTTTTCAACACATGCTACCCCATAAACATCCATCAGTCTCCGATGAATGTCTTCCGGTGTCGGTCCTCTGGCAGTCAGGAAAAAAATAAAAGTAAGTTGGTCCTGCTATGCACGCTTTTGGTAATAACATCGCCATAGTTCACGTTTCCGCATTTACATAGCCGCATCGTGAAACTTCCCATTTGAAAATTAAGAATAACATTGCTGGAAAAACTCTTACGTTATTTGATACGGAAACAGCTGAGTAAAACTAAACGTACTGAGACTGTTTTATCTTTACTTATTCCGATCATCACTAAATTGACACACAATATTTTAGCGCAACGCAATCTGACTTTCAATAATCCCTACAAAAGAATAGCCATGACTAACAATAATCTCTACCTTTCATGCATCACTTACCTCACAAAAATCTTTGTTACTCAAACTACTGCAATACAGCGAGCGCCAATACTGCCAGCTAAATAAAGTATTCTAACTACTGAAGGCATTAACTACTGATAGCCATAGTTAGCAAATGAAAGATTTTAATAGAGAACAAACAATGTATTTACCTTAATAGTGTTCAAAAGTCATTTTATATATATATATATATATATATATATATATATATATATATATATATATATATATATGTGTGTGTGTGTGTGTGTGTGTGTGTGTGTGTGTGTGTGTGTGTGTGTGTGTGTGTGACTGACATCCAATTAAACAAATTTTCTTTTTCTGACGGACACACATCCAGATCATCCGCTCATAGTGTGGTCTCAAAACTCTGGCATCTCTCTTCCCACATCCACCACTGCTGGTGGCTCACCTCCAACTGCCCAACGTTACGGGCTGTTCACGTCCAACTGCCCAACGCTACACTAGCGAATATTCCAACAATGCCAACCAGCCACAGACTGCACACAGCGCAGGGCACTACAGGGCACTACGTGCCGTTACCAACATAAAAACCTAAACAGCCTACTTACAAACGGAGTAGCCCTACTTGACGTATGACTTCTAGAAACGCCGTCAAATGGAGACCTTTTGAAAGCCCTTTCGTTGTTGGTGTTGTTGTCTGGTGTCCAAAGATTGGTTTGATGCAGATCTCCATCCTACTCTTCTTGTGCAAGTCTCTTCATGTCTGAGTAACTACTGCAACTTACATCCTTCTGAATGTGCTTACTGTACTCATTTCTTGGTCTCACTCTACGATTTTTATAAGCTATGCCATCGGCCCATCAAATGTTCAGCATTATTCTGTAGCACCACATTACAAAAGCTTCTATTCTCTTGTTGTCTAAACTTTTTATCGTCTGTGTTTCACTTCCATACATGGCTGCACTCCATACAAATAATTTCAGGAAGGACTTAAATCTGTACTCGATCTTACCAAATTTCTCTTATTCAGGAACACTTTTCTTGCCATCAAAAAATGTTCAAATGTGTGTGAAATATTATGGGACTTAACTGCTAAGGTCATCAGTCCCTAAGCTTACACACTACTTAACCTAAATTATCCTAAGGACAAACACACACACCCATGCCCAAGGGAGGACTCGAACCTCCGCCGGGACCAGCCGCACAGTCCATGACTTCAGCGCCCTAGACCGCTCCGCTAATCCCGCGCGGCTTTTCTTGCCATCGTTAGTCTTCATTTTATCTCCTTCCTACTTCAACCATCATCAGTTAGTTTGCTTGAGAGATTGCAGGGCACTCTCACTTCTGATTCAATGTAGGGAATACGATCTACCGTGATTTGACTTCATACATTGTGATGAAATGGTGGGCAGCAGTTCATAGTCTTGTTTGCGTGCTCCAGGGAAAGAAATACTGTAAGCTTTACCTGCGTTCAAAGGAACAGGGCGCCGACTTAAACGACTGCAGTAAAAGCAAGGCATTGGTGAGGCGACAAAGCGCGTTTTTTCTGTAGAACAGTGAGGAAACACTTCCAGGCGGCAACGTGCTGTGGTCCCATTGTGCAGAAACACATCAAGCTTGGCGCCGGACAGGGCGCAGACTTCCATGTATACGGCCTAGCGCCGAAATGTCGTTGACAGCGAATTGTAGGCCTTGTTAGCGAACAAGCCGCCAAAAGAAATGTAAACGTTCGGCAAATGTCTGTGGGACAGGGAAACTGGCGCCCAGACATCCAGACTCTGTTTCAAAACATGTTTTGTCAATGAACAAAGCTGTTTGTGTGCCTATGGCCGTTCTTTGCAAACTTTGAAATGGACGCAACATGGGAGATAACAAGCTATTTATGGAGGGCTGTGCTTCCACCCCATATTGTGTTAGCAAAAGACATGGCAAACGCGTGGGAAAGAGGCCGCTAAGCAGAATTTTTTTTCCATTTACTGCCAATTAAATTTAAAGTCTCTGATTGGTCAAATCGGTTTGCAATGCAAAGACCATTCTCCGAGCTTAGAATACTGGGCTCAAGCTCGTGATTGGCTTGTGTGAAAGTGGGCGAAGTCAAAAAACGAAATGTGCTTTTAGAGCAGACCTGGGGAGAAAGGAAGAAAGAGGACCCTTGAACAAGTCTCTTGTACTGGTACTTCGCAAGTAAAGAACTGCAGGTCTCTACCTAAATGGTGAGAATAGTGTCCTTTGCTCCAGTGTGACTTAGAGCCTCTGCGAGTCAGCTTCTGAACTGTCAGAGGTACTGCTGATATCATCATGGTCACGAGTGACGCGTGCGTGTACTTATTTGTCTTGAGTCGGCTGTCTAAACATTTGACATATTTCGACGTGCATAGTTCTGGCACGGAGTCAAATTGGTTTGGCAGACCAGCAATTGGGTCCACCTGCACACTGGAATCCATCGGGGTTTCAATGGCTCGTAGGGAAGTGCCTGCATTCTGAATTAACCGAACGCGAGACTGAGCACCTGCAATTTTCGGGAACCCGCATGTAACAACAGATTTCCGCTGTCCGTGACTTCAGTCGCCGAACAAGTCGTGGTGTGCCGCCTTGACCAGCTGGACTGCAAAGTATTCGCTGCTCCAACGTAGGGCTATAATATATACTTCTCAGCACCCTGTTCTTTTGGATCTTTTTTTTTTTTTTTTTTGTATGGTAGAGTATAGATGCTTGGTGGTGGTGGCATAGTTTGATGCCATAACCTGGATTCACGTGTATGAAATGAGATAGAGCGAGTAGTCTTCTGCTTACTGTTGTGTGTCAATCCTCAGCAGTTCACTTTGTCCACCGTACGTCCCATTTTAGTAAGGCTTTTGTTAAATAAGTATTTTTTATATGATGTTTCTTTAATAATCTTGTTGTCTTGTCATGTTTAAGATCAATAAATCGATTGTGAATTGGACTAAAACTTCTCCGTGAGTTCTGATTGACAGTTCCTTCGCATTTTTCTAGATCAGAAACATAAGGAGTAGCTTTTTCACTTGATGTCCACTGCGTGGATCTTTACTTCGTTAACATAATCATCTTTCATTTGGCGATCCTGCCAGGATCTCAGTCCTTGGCACTTCTGTGATGCTCTCAGTTTGCCTGCTTGTCAATCAGGTGCGCATTATTAAGAAAAATATGGTTCACTAGTATTCTGTAGATATTTAATGCTGTTATTGTGTTGTTTGTGTATTTACTTGTTTTATTTATAGTGCATTTGTGTCAAAGGCTTCTGTCTCATTTGTCGACCGATTTCCCGTCATTGCTAACGGCATTGCCATATTATTTTAGTGGTGTTTACTATTGTATTAACTTTGTATTTGGTTGTTTTTGATGCTGAATCTCATGTACTACTGCCATTGTATTATACTGCGTATATCTTTGAGTTAGATAATAGGTTGTAAACGTGTTGCACGGATAATTTAAGTTGTTGCTGATAGAGAATTAGAATGATAACGAGAAGCAGGGCTAGACAAGTAGACTAGGAGTGGAGGAAGAGCGCAATGAAACGGTTGAGGCACAGTTTGAGCATATGGAGGCGTTGCTGTTGAACAGAATTAGCAACAGTGAGGTTGTACAATTAGGAAATCAGGGAGACGAAAGCGATATGTCTTTTCTTGAGGGGACATACAATGTCAGATTGCGTGTGGTAGAAGATGTGAGCATACCACAACACACCGAGCGAGCTGGCGCAGTGGTTAGCACACTGGACTCGCATTCGGGAGGACGACGGTTCAATCCCGTCTCCGGCCATCCTGATTTAGGTTTTCCGTGATTTCCCTAAATCGTTTCAGGCAAATGCCGGGATGGTTCCTTTGAAAGGGCACGGCCGATTTCCTTCCCAATCCTTCCCTAACCCGAGCTTGCGCTCCGTCTCTAATGACCTCGTTGTCGACGGGACGTTAAACACTAACCACCACCATACCACAACATATCGAGGCAGATGTGATTCTTAGAAGTCCAGACAGGGAAGACAGGACGGTATCAGAACGCAATGATGCGGATACAACACCAGAGAATTCCTGTATGAGTCCAAATGATCACGATACGGTGGGAAGTGAAGAGGACTTCAATCTAGTGGCATTTTTAATGGGAATGGAGAAGAAACTTGACAGACTAAAGGGAATGGAGGTTGGACTAAAAGGAATGGAGGCGAAAATTAACGAGACGAGGACGGGCGTAAAAAATATTGGTGCTCAGGTAAATCAGATGCGAGAGGAACACGAGTCATGGGAAAATAAACTCCAGGAAGACCTACGCAAAGTAAACACCAAGGCAATGAAAGGTTTAAAGATTGCACATGATGCCAAGAGGACGGGAGAGAGTGCCAAGTTTCGCAAGACGAGTAGCAATTGAAGCATCGAAGGCGAGTACATGGATAGGATTGCAAGGACGAGAGGCGGTGATCAATTTGAACAAGAAGGTCGAAAGCGTAGAAAAGCAACAAAATGATGCGGAGCAGCACATCGACACAAAAGTACATGATGCCACGGATTTTCATGCGACAGCGGCCATGGACAAATTAGAATCTGAGCTGCACAAATTAGGGTCAGTTTCGGAGGTAACAACTGCAACTCCAATGAGCAAGACTGAAGAGGTCCAGACTCTCCTTTTGTTCAAACTGCAACAGGAAGGGAGCAACGAGCGCATAGAGAAGAAATTGGAGTAGGCCCTAAGGGAACAAATTCAAATGCGACCAAGCGCAAACGTAACAGCACCTGAAATAAATTCAGTCGCGACGGATAACTGTACACCGTTAGGGGAAAGCAGAGGATATGGTGAGATGAACGTCGCATTTTCTCGAAGCCGAGGAGGAAGAACAAATTAGGGGACGTCGAACGAGGACAACCAAAGGTCAGATATTTTCTGAAGCACGGATGTTGTCGATGAAACGCCATGTGATTTCCAAGACTTCCTACAAGTCCGAAAATTCGAAATTTTCCGAGTTGAGGATAATTTTACTCAACCACTTGGATATCACAATTTGACATTTCCTTACCACCAAATTGGCCATTAAAATAGAAGCTGGACTTTATTTGTGGACGCCTGCAAGGGTCAGTTGCGGAGAAAATGCGCGGAATATCAGCAACGTGTAGAAGTAACCAGGAGTTCAAGGACAGCTTCCTGAAAATGTACTGGTCCAAGGAGACGCAAGAGCGCATAAAATACGATATGATTGTTGTGAAAGATTTCGAGAGTTCATGCAATAAAAGCCCTGTCAAGTTCCTTGATGCAATGATATCTTGACGACCTTGCTCTACCGGTGAAATCATTCGTCATTGCTACACCAAACTTCTGTCAGCATATCAACAAGTACTAGCTGCCAGGTGTAATGTGGAGCTCAGTACATTCCGTAACACACTTTACGAATTAGAGTACGCATTCTGAGCAGAGAGCATCACAGAACGCAGGGGAAAGTCTGACAGATACATCGCAGGCCATATGTCGCGTCCACAATATAACCACTACAATAATAGGAACGGAAATAAGTGGAATGGAGCGCCCTACGGAAACCATTCACGGTCGGGAAATTTCGAAGTTGAACAACAAAGAGACTGGAATGGGAACCGCAATAACTATGTACGGCCAACAGAGACTGGAATGGAATGAAGGCTACGGACCACAGAGCAATGGATGGCGAAGCCATGGTTCCAGTTTCAATGACAACAGAAGATGAACGCAATTGAACAACGGAGGAAACGGAAACAGAGTTCCGATCGAGGAAATTGAGATTCGGGGACCAAACCAAGGTCGAGGGGCGCGAGGAAATGCTAACCAAAGCCACTGACCTTCTGAACAAGCCACAGATAATATAATGGTCGGTGACAGCCGAACATAAGCATTGAAGTATAAGTTTGTTTAGTTATAATAATTTTAAAGATAAGAATCATTTCTTTAGATCTTTTGTGATTCACCATATTAATTAGCATAGAAACTACTCCCATTACTGCTAGGTGTAAGAGTTGGCATTGTTAAAATTTCACTGTACAAGTATTTATTCATAACATGTAGGAAGTTTATATGTGTGCAGTTGGACAGCCCAGAGCTGAATCAATTACAGTTGTCGATAGTAGAGGTGTGCTGATTTCACGATGGAAACTTCGTTGTTTATTTGTGTCCTATTTCGCGTGAGAAATATGTTGTCTTAGCAGGTTTGCAGTTTGCACGGAACAACAGAATCAGGTGTCACGACAACAATGTTCGAGTACAAAAAGTGCACGAGTATTGGGGACGGAATTCTTCTCGGAACATCTTAGAGATCAGCTACTAGCATATTTCTTCTGTTCACTGTGTATGCATCACAGTACATGCCCTTGAACGATCCGGCATATAACTCATAGTATTGTGTGTCAGAGGGGCGTCGTTGAGTTTAGTTTGCTAGCAGTCGAGATGACAGGCATATTATCCGCATGGCTGTAACGGATCATGCAGCCACGTCTCGATCCCTGAGTCAACAGATGGGGACGTTTGCAAGACAACAACCATCAACGTAGATAAATGTAATGTATTGCGAATACAAAGAAAGAAGAATCCTTTATTGTATGATTATATGATAGCGGAACAAACACTGGTAGCAGTTACTACTGTAAAATATCTGGGAGTATGCGTGCGGAACGATTTGAAGTGGAATTATCACATAAAATTAATTGTTGGTAAGGCGGGTACCATGTTGAGATTCATTGAGAGAGTCCTTAGAAAATGTAGTCCATCAACAAAGGTGGCTGCTTACAAAACACTCGTTCGACCTATACTTGAGTATTGCTCATCAGTGTGGGATCCGTACCAAATCGGGTTGACGGAGGAGATAGAGAAGATCCACAGAAGAGCGGCGCGTTTCGTCACAGGGTCATTTGGTAACCGTGATAGTGTTACGGAGATGTTTAGCAAACTCAAGTGGCAGACTCTGCAAGAGAGGCGCTTTGCATCCCGGTGTAGCTTGCTCGCCAGGTTTCGAGAGGGTGCGTTCCTGGATGAGGTATCCAATATATTGCTTCTCCCTACTTATACCTCCCGAGAAGATCACGAATGTAAAATTAGAGAGATTCGAGCGCGCACGGAGGCTTTCAGACAGTCGTTCTTCCCGCGAACCATACGCGACTGGAACAGAAAAGGGAGGTAATGACAGTGGCACGTAAAGTGCCCTCCGCCACACACCGTTGGGTGGCTTGCGGAGTATAAATGTAAACGTAGAAGTTAGAACACGAACAGTTCGTTTACAGCAGCATGGACTATCAGCTCGAAGACCATCGCTGTGGTTACCCTTGACGCTGCATCACAGACAGGAGTACCTGCGATGGTGTACTCAACGACGAACCTGGGTGCACGAATGGCAAAACATCATTTTTTCGGATGAATCCAGGTTCTCTTTACAGCATCATGATGGTCGCATCCGTGTTTGGCGACATCGCGGTGAACGCACATTGGAAGCGTGTATTCGTCATCACCATAGTGGCGTATCACCCAGCATGATGGTATGGGGTGCCATTGGTTAGACATCTCAGTCACCTCTTGTTCGCATTGACGGCACTTTGAGCAGTGGACGTTACAGAAACATAAGGAGTAGCTTTTTCACTTGGTGTCCACTGCGTGGATCTTTACTTCATTAACATAATCATCGTTCATGCTGTCCAAATAGCAAAACTCATCCACTATTTTAAGTGTCTCAATTCGTAATCTAATTCCCTCCGCATCACCTGATTTAATTCGACTTCGTTCCATTACCCTCATTTTGGTTTTGCTGATATTCGTCTTATATCCTGATTTCAAGACACTGTTGATTCCGGTCAACTGCTCTACCAAGTCCTTTGCTGTCTTTCACAGAAACAGAATGTCATCAACAAACCGCGAAGTTTTTATTTCTTCTACTTGGACTTCAATTCCTGCTCCAAATTATTCTTTTGTTTCCTTTGCTGCTTGCTCAGTATACAGATTGAATAATATAGGGTGTAGGCTTCAGCCCGGTTTCACTCTCTTCTCAACCATTGCTTTCCTTTTCTGTCCCTTGACTCATAAAACTGCCATCTGGTTTCTCTACGAACTGTAAATAGCCTTTCGCTCCCTGTATTTTACCCCTGCACCTTTAGAATTTGAAATAGAGTGTTCCAGTCAACATTGTCAAAAGCTTGCTTTTGGTCTACAAATTCTATAAACGTTGATTTGCCTTTCCTTAACCTATCTTCTAAGAGAAGTCGTAGGGTTAGTATTGCCTCCCGAGTTCCAACATTTCTCTGGAATACAAACTGATCTTCAGCGATGTCGGCGTCTACCAGTTTGTCTATCCGTCTGTAACGAATTCGTGTTAGTATTTTGCAATCGTGGCTTATTAAACTGATAGTTCATTAACTTTCACGACTGTCAGCACCTACTTTCTTTAGAATTGCTATTATTACATTCTTCTTGAAGTTATACTTCACTTATGGGTTAAACCTTTGACATAGGATTATAGCTCTTAAAGAACAGATTATGACAGCAATTTAAATTTTTTAAATTCGATCAGTGATGACATGAAACACGGAATATGAAATGTTTGTGGCTCTTCGAAACCGTTCGTTAGGCAAGCCTGCAAGTGGATATAGTTGACAGTTTTAGCCTTTTAGTATCACAGGTTCTTTCTGAAATTGTCTGTATAGCAAGAATAATAGCGGTCCAAGGTTAGAAACTTGCAGTATGCCGTTTCTCCCAGACACAATAGCAGTCGCTTGCGAACTCAATGACGTTTCCTGTCACGACTATGTTTTGGTTGGAAACTTGCAGAATGCCGTTTCTCCCAGACACAACAGCAGTCGCTTGCGAACTCAGTGACGTTTCCTGTCACGACTATGTTTTCTGAGCCACAACTTGTACTGCAAAATTTACATTTGCCCAAAGGTATATCTACTTAGTCGGATGTTTCGGGAACGTGGGCGATGAGTTGAGAGGCGGCATTTTCAGTGGAAGGGCTCCACAATCTGTTGTAGAAGACGACCACGGAGAGCTGGCCGCCTCGGACGAACCTGATCAGCGATGCCCCGGCGCGCCGCCTAAGCCGTCGTTACGGCCGCCACAAGTTTCCCCTTTTTGTGCGGCCCGCCTGTCGCTCTATTGTTTATATTTGAGAGCGGCGGCGGCCGGTGGGGGTGCTTGCTGCCTGCATAATTCCGCCGGCGCCGCTGCCCGGCCGGCTAACGAATCGCACGATGAATGGCCAATAAAGTAGCGCTAATTCCCGCAGACAAATCCGAGCCTCGCCGCCGGTAATTCCTACGGCTGACCTTCGATTTCAGGATCCATTATTCTGCCGAACCGTTCGTCAGGATTAGCGCCCTGTAATTGCGCCCACCGTTCGGAATCGCCGCCAAGGACTCCTTCCCCGCTCCGCTCGAGGCGCGACTGGCTTACTTGCCGCAGTGGTCTAGTCGAACACTGAGGAAGTCTCCCGCATTTGACTGTCATTTCACACTATTGACGCCTAAATGTATAGTACGGCGGCCACAGTTGACGTAGAGAGCATTTTACTGATAACAGACGTTCTCTGGCTCATTTCATTTACGATGCTAAATGGGCTGTTGGTAATTGCCCGTATGCATCGTAATTTCGAGCTTGATCACTTTGTACTTCCACAGATAAACATTGTAAATATTAATAACAAAAATGGTTCAAATGGCTCTGAGCACTATGGGACTTAATATCTGAGGTCATCAGTCCCCTCGAACTTAGAGCTAGTTAAAGGAAAGTAAGCTAAGGACATCACACACATCCATGCCCGAGGCAGGATTCGAACCTGCGAACGCTACGATCGCGCGGTCTCAGACTGAAGCGCATAGAACCGCTCGGTCACAGTGGCCGGCCTATTAATAACAGCCACCGCAGCTCTATTTCAGATGCGTTTATTATGCCTCAGCCACTTTCATTCTAAATGAACAGCTTCAGGTGACATCGAAGATATAGCGCAGCAGTGTGTCATATTCCCTGCACATGCTTGCCCTAGCGACTCTAAAAGGCATTCAGTATGCTAGTTGTGTGCCTTCGTTGTGTACCGAGACTATAGAATATTGGGTCATAACACCGGTATATTTCTACCACTCGCTGACATATACGCAGACTGCTGGTGAGTTTTCGATGGCATCTCGCCTGTTCAGGCGTTAAAGAACTTGTGGAGCGGCGGCCAAACCGCCCCGCGAGGGGTCTACCGGCCAGCAATGCCATACGCTCATCATCATCATCATCATCAACCAATTTAATTTTACCCATTATTTTTTTGCTTTTCATAAATCGTGACGTTATCTTTGCTATGGGAGGCCGGTCTGTCTGTCAGCCAATGCGAAGCTGACGCAGTATGGTAGCCACAAGGCCTTCTTTGTCTGAATGTCCATTCGCTATTCTGGTGGAATTGTTGTGGAGTTCAGTTGTATTTGCCAACGGTCTTGTCACAGTGGTAATACCGGTTCCCATTAGATCAACGAAGTTCAGCGCTGTCGGGCTTGCCTAACGTTTGTCTTGATGTCCGTCTGGGTCTGTCGAGTGCTCCTGGCCAGCAGGTTTTGAAGCCACCTGAGGAGCTACTTGACTGACAATTCGCGAAAGCTGACAAATGCCAGTAGAGCAGTGTGCATGCATGTCTAAAAGACATTGTGTTGTGATAAATGCAATTAACTGCGTCAACACAGACACTTTCGCCAATAACGATATAATAACACTTAGTGGGGCTCAAATGACGATACAAAAAAAAAAAAAGACCAATGGTCATCATACTCTAGTTTCACGAATGTGCGAGACTTTGGAAACTGACTGCGTGACAAATGGTGGTTTGGACCGCCACTGGGAGCGTTCTCGGATAGCCGAAGTCGTTGGAGAAACCACTCGTGACAAGTGGGAAATCGTGATTCGAGTCCTGGTACATATTTTCCTTGTCACAAGCAGCTGACGCTAATATATATTCAAAACACCTGAATCCACTTCATGGTTAGGTTATTTCGGCAGTATGTTCAAAATTTCTGCACAGATTAATGCGCGATTGCTCTACGCTAAAGTTTGTGGTGATACTCTTCTGCCTAGCGAAATGAAACGTCAACTGGCTCATTTGTAGTTAATTGAAAGCTGATTATAGGAACAAATGTTCTCTTCGATCCATCGTGCAGTAGACTCAAAGGCATTTACTTCTGATGGTTCAAATGGCTCTAAGCACTATGGGACTTAGCATCTGAGGTCGTCAGTCCCCTAGACTTAGAACTACTTAAACCTAACTAACCTAAGGACAACACACACATACATGCCCGAGGCAGGATTCGAACCTGCGACCGTAGCATCAGCGCAGTTCAGGACTGAAGCGCCTAGAATTGCTCGGCCACTCCATTTCTGAATTATAAAAGAGTCGTTGCCTTGTTTGATGTTGTGTATTGACAACATATTCTTGAGACTATACTTTGTGAGATTCACTGCTCCCAGGAGCCTTTATTTTAGTAAAAATGTATGTATATATTACTGAGATGCTTTCCTGTATTGAGTTCCTCCAAAAAGTGTCAAGTCTTTGTTATTTGTGTGCGATGCAGCTGCACGATACCACGACGCCCTATTGCTGTAACTTGCTGATTCCAACCATGCCACGTTAATATTCTGAGGCATCAGTGGCAACTCAGTGAATTAATTCTGCAATTACAAGACGTTAGGGGTAAGTGTTCTATCTTTGAATTACTAAAATAAAAAGATGACTCTCATGTCAGAGCTTAAAGCTTTCAAACTATTATTCATTTCAAGATGCTTCTCTGTTCGTCCACGAGACCCAGAAAACAGTAGATACAGTCGTCTAGGTGTCTGTCTGACTTTCAGAAGATATTCGATACTGCCATCTAATGAACAAAATACGAGCGTGGGGAATATCAGACTAGCTGTGCTATTGGAGTGAAGAGTTTCTATTAAACAGAAAACAGTGAGAGATTCCATGCGCTCTTTTGCATGTCGCCTCTCATTTTCATCAATTTTATTAATGTTCTATGTCATTGCACGGTAGTTACAGACCGAATAAGGTTATTGTAATGAGAGTATTTGTACTGAGAGCTTAAAAAAATTCTTTTCACTTGAGTCCTATACATGTTGGTTTACTTCCCTGGGTGGCTTGTGCGAGGCAAGCATCGGAGGATGCGGCACACGGCATTTCCGGTTGGGGGCTGCACTTCCCTGAATTCTGAGGGTTTCGTACGATAGGCTTAAGCGCCTGGCGGAACGACTGACGTCGGTCGAGTTTCGCCTATTGTATGCAGGGCGAAACGTCTGAGTGTCGCCACAGTTTATGTATTTACCGTTCTGGCGCGTCCGGAACAAAGATTGCTGCCACCGACTGACTGCGTTGTCCTCTTGATTTTGAAAATACTTGTGAACCGTGCCCTGCTGGGTGCGACTGTCTGGCTCTGGATGGCCAGTGGTCTAGGCAGGTTGTTTTCGTAGCCGTTCAAACGGCACGCTCAGTGTCCTCAGCGGATTAGCAGAGGCATGATTGGTCAACTTAAACTGAGGCTAGTTGACGTCAGACAGCCCTGCTCGAAATTGGCGGGAATGGTCGCCATTGGCGCGAATGATGTTCTGAGAAAGTGTGGGGGAATTTTGGAATCAGAACTGAATGCTGATTCGCAGTTTTTCGAGGAGAGTAGGGGTTAGAGAAATGTTGGCTTTCCTCTTGCGTTGCGCGGGCAGTGGATTCGGGACCTGATCTTCCTCGGACTAGGATGGTCTTGCGACTTGGTCACTCGTTTTCGGAAGAGCTTAGAATTCTCGGACAGCCTTCGAGGCCAGGGGTTGACATAGAGTCGCTACACGGCAGAAGTCGGTTCCTACATCATCAGGACGCTGCCTACCGACGACGTGCTGCAGACTTCAGTACTGGTACAGAATTTTGCAGCTCCGGCGTTGTAGGACCTTATCAATTTTATACTGAATCCCTCAGCAGCACTCTCGCTTGCTTTGTTACAAGTGCACCTTGCTTGTTTCTCCATGTGATCCCATTTGAGCTCTCACTACTAATTGCGATACTACTATATACACTCCTGGAAATGGAAAAAAGAACACATTGACACCGGTGTGTCAGACCCACCATACTTGCTCCGGACACTGCGAGAGGGCTGTACAAGCAATGATCACACGCACGGCACAGCGGACACACCAGGAACCGCGGTGTTGGCCGTCGAATGGCGCTAGCTGCGCAGCATTTGTGCACCGCCGCCGTCAGTGTCAGCCAGTTTGCCGTGGCATACGGAGCTCCATCGCAGCCTTTAACACTGGTAGCATGCCGCGACAGCATGGACGTGAACCGTATGTGCAGTTGACGGACTTTGAGCGAGGGCGTATAGTGGGCATGCGGGAGGCCGGGTGGACGTACCGCCGAATTGCTCAACACGTGGGGCGTGAGGTCTCCTCAGTACATCGATGTTGTCGCCAGTGGTCGGCGGAAGGTGCACGTGCCCGTCGACCTGGGACCGGACCGCAGTGACGCACGGATGCACGCCAAGACCGTAGGATCCTACGCAGTGCCGTAGGGGACCGCACCGCCACTTCCCAGCAAATTAGGGACACTGTTGCTCCTGGCGTATCGGCGAGGACCATTCGCAACCGTCTCCATGAAGCTGGGCTACGGTGCCGCACACCGTTAGGCCGTCTTCCGCTCACGCCCCAACATCGTGCAGCCCGCCTCCAGTGGTGTCGCGACAGGCGTGAATGGAGGGACGAATGGAGACGTGTCGTCTTCAGCGATGAGAGTCGCTTCTGCCTTGGTGCCAATGATGGTCGTATACGTGTTTGGCGCCGTGCAGGTGAGCGCCACAATCAGGACTGCATACGACCGAGGCACACAGGGCCAACACCCGGCATCATGGTGTGGGGAGCGATCTCCTACACTGGCCGTACACCACTGGTGATCGTCGAGGGTACACTGAATAGTGCACGGTACATCCAAACCGTCATCGAACCCATCGTTCTACCATTCCTAGACCGGCAAGGGAACTTGCTGTTCCAACAGGACAATGCACGTCCGCATGTATCCCGTGCCACCCAACGTGCTCTAGAAGGTGTAAGTCAACTACCCTGGCCAGCAAGATCTCCGGATCTGTCCCCCATTGAGCATGTTTGGGACTGGATGAAGCGTCGTCTCACGCGGTCTGCACGTCCAGCACGAACGCTGGTCCAACTGAGGCGCCAGGTGGAATTGGCATGGCAAGCCGTTCCACAGGACTACATCCAGCATCTCTACGATCGTCTCCATGGGAGAATAGCAGCCTGCATTGCTGCGAAAGGTGGATATACACTGTACTAGTGCCGACATTGTGCATGCTCTGTTGCCTGTGTCTATGTGCCTGTGATTCTGTCAGTGTGATCATGTGATGTATCTGACCCCAGGAATGTGTCAATAAAGTTTCCCCTTCCTGGGACAATGAATTCACGGTGTTCTTATTTCAATTTCCAGGAGTGTAGTTGGGAGATAAATATTCGATTCATTAGGACCTCGAGTCATTATCGTCAATCTATTGCATCGCAGAGAGTAGAAGCCCCTTGTTCTCGATCCAACTCTTATTCTAATAATATTTCAGTATACCCTATCCTTTAACCTACTGTTTGTGTCGATAATCACGTGCATTTATGTTCTGACGTATAATAATTCTCATTGTAATATTTAATCCGCATATCATTTCGTAGATATATGCAGAATCCCATTTCCTGTTGTTTATTATGATAAAGTTCTCTTATTTTTCTGTGAAGATTACAATTTTTATTAAATTATTGTGAGTGTGCACTCATTTTGCCAACTAGCAGGGGCCACCGACATTTTCTTCCGTTACTGTTGTGCGCATAATTAATTAGCTGGTAGATAAGGAGGGGGTCGAGTGCATGTCTCGTTCCCATGCAAAATTCGTCTGAATTATAGAGGTACAAACTCTTCTCCACCCCGGCACCTCGCAACAGCATGTCATTCTAAACGAAGGAAAGTCTTCAGTCATCAAAGTAACTTCGGACGTTCTCCCGAGGAGTGTCAAAGGACCATTACTTTTCACAGTGTATATAAATGACCTAGTAGATAATGTCGGAAGTTCCATGAGCTTTTTGACCGATGATGTTGTTGCATACAGAGAAGTAGCGACGCTAGGAAATTGCGATAAGACCTGCAAACGATCAACGCTAAGTGCAGGAAGTGGCAGTTGATCCTCAACATGAAGAAGTGTAACATATTGCGAATACATAGACAGAAAACAAACGTCTGTATTGTACGATTACAAAATTGCAGAACAATTACCGGAACCAGTTACGTCCAGAAAATATCTAGGAGTATGTGGTCTGTAATGTAACGACCACATAAAACTAGTCGTAAGTAAGATGCCAGACTGAGATTCATTGGAAGGATTCTCAGGAAATGTAGTCCACCTACAAAGGAAATAGCTTGCAAAACAATCGTTCGATTAATACTTGAATACTGCTCGTCAGTATGTCATCCATACCAGATCAGAGTAATGGAGTAAATACTTAAGATCCAAAGAAGAGTAGGACGTTTGGTTACAGGTTTATTTAGTAACCGCTGAAGTGTCATAGGATTGTTCAACCAACTCCAGTGGGAGACGTTGCAATACAGGCGTTCTGCACCACGGAATGAACTAATGTTAAAAGTTTCGAGAGCCGATACATTTTTCAGTCCTACGTATATCTCGCTATCAGACCAGCACGATACAGCTAGACAGATTCGAGCACACTCGGAGGCTTACCAGCAATCATTCTTCAAGCGAACCATACGTGACTGGAACCGGAAAATGAAGAAGTGACACACAAGGTACTCTCCGCCACACCATGGGATGATTTGCGGATTACAGGTGTAGATGTAGATGTAGATGAGGATGATAAACCTATTGGATTTAAACTTCTGTTGACGTCGCAGAATGCACAGTTGACTACTCGGGGATATGATGTGAGAACAAATCGAACAACAAGCTGCATGCATGGTAGGAACGACGTTCTTTGTCAACAGCTCACTATCCATATTACAACAGGATAAGTAACAAATATCGAACTTTTACTTACTTTTGGTACACAACGGGAAGCATTCAGGATTAAATTTTTATGGTGATCTGTGGTTATAATATGACATAATGCAGGATGGATGTCAAGCCAAACTGAGCTTTGATGGAAGGCCCATCGTTCCATATTGGTTTATGCTAAGTCTCATCAGTTGTAGCGGCTGACAGAGCTGTATGCCCGTCTCCCGATAGCCATGCATCACATATTTTCAGTAGATGAAAGATCGGGGGAACGGTGCAGCCAGGTCAATACCAGAACACGGCCTAGGAAGACATATGAGGGCAGCACGAAAGACATGCAGTCTAGCATTACCTTGTTGAAAGACAGTGATTACTCAGACTTTGAAGATGGAGCGCAGTCACTGCATTTAACACGTCATAAATGCAATGACTGCACTCCACTGGCCAGGCGAACCATAGGAGATCGTGTTCTGTTCACTGTTGCACCCCGTACCACCACGAGAACCGCTGGGCTCGCACGTCGGTGTCGAATGCAGTCTGGCAACGTTCGTCTTCCTCAGTGCCTGCAAACTCCAACGTAATGCAGCGTGCTGAACGGACTCAACTGAAAGGAAGACGTTGTGCCGCTTCCTACGTCCAATGTGTTTGGGGGCACCACAGTCCACACGTCTGTCTCTTTTACTGCGTCAAGGGAAGTCGCAACAATGAAGCAATAGGGAAGGAAGACTGGTGTTTAACGTCCCGTCGATAAGTAGGAGCACAAGATGGGAATGTTTCAAGGATGGAGGAGGAAATCGATCGTGCCCTTTCAGAGAAACCATTATGACATTTACCTGTAGCGATCTAGGGATTACTGGTCAAGGATTTGAAGCGGCGTTTTCCTGAATGCTAATCCAGTTGCAGTGTTACGTGGCTTTATGCTTAATTACAGACTTACTGTTTCATCAGTTGATTTGTTTTCACCACGTAACGCACGCGGTTTACGTCCTTCTTCGTTGCTGAGCGATGTATCACCGTTCGTTCTGACGCCGCAACTCTTCCTTTCCTATATCTCTGCTACTTTTTATCTATATAAATGATGAACTATTGGTTTTGCCGTTTAACACCTTTTTAATAACTGTGGAAGTATTACAGGCATCGGGTCCCACCTAATGTGTCACCCGCTTACACGTTTTACATGAACCTTTCAAGACTCGATCGATCTGTTTACAAAGAGAAAGCAGAATATCCTTTCCTTTGACGTTGTTCAACAACGACCTAGGAAGCTCGACGGCCTCGCGGCCCAGTCTCTTCCATGGCTCGCGGTAGTTTGCAGCATTCGTTTTATTTCTTGCCCACTTGCCGCTACGTCGAACTTTGGTGGTTACCGTTGGGCAACGTCTTCCACGTTATCTGCAACATAAATAAACTTTCTTCCCACAGCATTTCTGAAAACCCAAAAACAAACTTAAAGAACATAGTAATAATAACTGTTCTTACAATTTTTCGTATAAGTCTTGGTCGATTTAATGAGGGGTGGGACAGGCCTCAGCCTTGTGACACCACACAGTGTTCACAAAAATTTTCGCCATTTTAGCAGTAAGTGATTGTCACACTCTTCGTGTGGATGCTTTCCTCACTGCAAGCTCATTCCGTGACGTAGCTGTATAGGTCTCCATGAGCGAGCGAAAAGTATCCTCTATGGCGCCAGTCGCGCGCAGCCACTAAAATCCTCCATGTCGTTGATTAAGGCTCTCCCGAACCCTTAGATTCCATATTCGTGTGAGTATCTTGTGATTGTGTCCAATGCGAGAAGAAATATCGCGGAACGTTCGCTACCGTTTCGATAGGCCATGATCCTGTAGCTCTGGATTCTCGTTACCTGCTGGTAAACGTTTCTCCAGTCAGGAGACGTGTCACGATCTTCTACGACACGACCAACACGTACTGAAAGAGAAATACGCTGCATAAACATTCCTTACATACAAACTGAAAATGGCGTTACTCCTAGGTACTCCGCGCGTTTGTGCTGGAATGCTTGTCATTTGCATATACAGGGTGAGGCAGCTAAGTCATAACACCCCTTGTATCTCCCCAACAGTAACAGATACAAAGATGTCGTTTTGACAGTGAATTGCAAGGACAAGGGCTACTTGAATACATCACGTCTCATGTTTGTGCTATTTTTTATTACAGAGATATGAGGCCATTTTTTTAATGGAACCCTATGTTAAATTTTAGCTTAACATGATGGGCTTAAAAAGACGGTTTCAGATATGTGTATACCATAATATTTAGGCAAATATTTTTTGAGACACAGATATGTTCTCGTATCGTGTTCGTCCTTCGAAGCGTCGCTGTCCAATGCGAACTGTCCTATTGTGTAGAGTACATGGTCAACGTCGCGTGTTCGTCCATACACAAAATGCGCAAAATCAACTGATGATGTCGCGCAAATTTTATTCAGTTTTTTGACAACTGTGATACCAAAGTAGTAGACAACATTAAAATACTACAAGATGTTAGTACAGTTTAAGTAACAGAAGTATAAATATAAATGAGGAGGCCCTTATTGGTCACAATTATTTCGTACATATTTGTTTTTTATTTGAAAATATTTACTATTGATCAGAATACGAAGCAAATACACACTAAGATGCAAGATACATACTGTACATGATACAAAACTTAACAGAAGCATGTGCTCAAAATGCTTCCCCTCTGCCGCAATGCACATTTTTAGTCGCGTTCGAATGATTTGTGAACGGCTGCGGGGGTTTCGCGTGAGATATTAGCGCACTCTTGGATGATACGTTGCTTTATATCGTCTGGCGTACTTGGTATTTTAACATACACTTTATGTTTGATTGCTCCCCGCAGAAAAACGTCAAGAGGGGTCAAATCAGGAGACCGGGCTGGCCACTTCAGCACGTCGTCCTGTCCAACAATCCGGGAACTTTTCATTTAACAGCTCTGTAGCCATACGGGAAGAGAGAGCAGGACAGCCGTCATGTTGGAACCACATGCACTGACGCGTAGTTACTGGTACCTCTTCCATAAAAATGGGCAGAATGTTTCGCAGGAACTGTGCCTAGTTATTGCCATTTAGTACACTCGGAATGACGTACGGCCCCACAATGACATTTCCGACGATGCCGCACCACACGTTAACACTCCACGGTTGCTGATGCTGTACCTGTCGAAGCCAATGAGGGTTCTCTGTTGATCAGTAATGCATATTATGCAAATGCCGATTACCGTGGTTGGTGAAAGTCGCTTCACCAGTAAAATGCACCCGCTGAAAAAACGTTGGATCATCTTGTAGGCGCTGCAGAGCAAACCGGCAAAATTCCTGGCACCGTTAGAAGTCCACAGCGGAGAGTGCTTGATGTAATTAGAGGTGAAACGGGTGAAATCTATGCCGGTGCAATATGCGTAGAACGCTTCTCTGTGGTATACCACATTCCGAGGCGATACGTCGCGACAAAACAGTAAAGTCGTTATGCGCCAACGCTAGAACGCCTTCTTCATGTACCTCGCCAGTTGTAGTTTTCTGCCTTGTCCTCGGTATGGCGTTCCATGATCCCGATTCAAGTAGTTTCTTGCAAATACGTGCAAGAAGCTGGCGCGTAGCACGCTCACGATCGGGATACAGCTCTCCATATCGCTTTATTGCTCTAACAGCATTTCTTCTGCTTGCACCATACACTAGAAGCACATATAACTTTTCTTCGTTGGTGTACATGTCTACTCCAAGAAACTTTGACGGAAATGCTATGTCTTATGACCCCAGCAGCACATTTATACCCTTTTCTCCAGCTACCTCGTGCGTCACCTTGCGGCGTTATCGAGAAGCAGGAAAACAACGCCTTCCCTGTTAAGTTCCTCAGTGGTCAATAGGAATTTTTTTTTTTCCTTTATTGAATTTCGATTCCTCCCTAAGGGGGCGGGCTGGTAGCTGCTTAGTACGCTGCTCTGCAGCCTACAGACTTTTTAAAATGCAAGAAGAAGATAAGAGTAAAAGTAGGAGATAAAACGGTGACTTAAATTGTAAAACGGCGGAAAATTGTGGAAAGTTAAAACATAGAACAAAGGGTTGGCAATGCTAATAAAATACACAGCAAGCAGACAGGTAAAACCGTAGACAGATAATTAAAAGAAATGGCGACAGGCTGGTTTCTGTTCGCAAGAGATATAAAAATCACATCCAGTGACAGTATGATTTCCGTTCGCAACACTTCGGAAAAGACGAACAACACTGAACAACTGCACAAAGATGACACACCACAGCCCTTGGCAGATGGGGGGGGGGGGGGGGGACCTGGGCAGATGAGGGGGAAAACAAGGAGGGAGGGAGGATAGGAAAAACGAAAAGGGGGGGGGGGAACCGAAGGAGGTAGAGGACTCATAAGGGGGGGGGGGGGGGGGGAGACAACAGGAAAGTTCACATTGGACAACGCCGCTTCAGAAGACGAACACGATACGAGAACATATCTGTGTCTCAAAAACTATTCGCCTAAATATTATGGTATGCACGTACTTGAAACCGTCTTTTTAAGCCCATCATGTTATGCTAATTAAAAAAACCAAAGATTGCTTCATATCTATGTAATAAAAGTAGCACAAACATGAAATGTGATGTATTGAAGTAGCCCCTGTCCCTGCAATTCACTGTCCAAACGGCATGTTTGTATCTGTTACGGTTGGTGAGATACAAGGGGTGTTATGACTTAGCTGCCTCACCCTGTATATGCAACCAACCATGTAATAAATTCGATGACATTTGATGTTTGTCGCAGCTGCGTTTACAGAAGCGCAATTCTAGTGGCCAGCACTGAAATTGCAGACGCTTTTTGGAGTTCCTTGCTTTTCTGTGCTAGTGCACCCTTCTAAATATATGGGAAAAAATATATGCACCAATGATGTATGTCAGCATTGACTAAAAAATTGTTAAACTTTGGTAATTTGAAGATACTAAAGCAAAAGGAAAGATAATTCATGATGTTGTGTAACAAGACTGTGGTACTGTATTCTTATCCCAGAATCAAAATCACGCTCGTACCCATCAAATTTCTTGTGTGGACGTACGGTTTTGCTACTGACTAGCAAGTGACAGTGACCTGTTGTTCTGTCTACGTGACGTGCGCAATGAACATGCAAGTACTGCTTAAAGAAACTAGTTTCGGAGGAGTAACCCGTACGATCGAGTGAAAAACTGGAAATCAATGAACAGAATTCAAAATTGGTTATACCACACCTGACAAAATAACTGCTATAATATTCGATGAGTCTGCTTCAGACTTTTTCACGTCAGTTTTTTCAGCAGTTGCTAACTTTTGTTTGAATTTAGAGTTATGTCTGAAAAGTTTCCTCTGTACGCTTTATGCTGCGTAATTGTGTTTTACGGATTACCCTTTGCTGTGTGTGTTTGCTGTAGGAGACATGCAATTTATTAAATGTGTATTATTTCTCCATTTACAGAACCATTATTCTAATTAAACGAGAAAATGTAATTCATAAATTTTACTAGCATAAACCGGACTAGGCACAGGATTTTTGAGATCGTATTTACTAATTACATATATCCACATAACGCATTTTAGTATGATTAAATACTGTCCACACAAATTTCTGTTAATTCAGTAGCACAATTCTCAACGCAGTTTTGGTCATAGCTACTGGCAATAATTTTTAAGAATCTCCAACTCACATTTCATCAGTTTGTGCCTGCCCTCAATATTTACACATGTCCATATGCAGGTGTTTGATTCTTCTGTAGAAGGGTAATTGTAAAACCTACGAATTATTTACTAAATTAATTTATTTTACTTTCAGTTACCTTCGTTTTCATGTGCAGCACCTATTGACATAATTATCCATCTTGCTTTAATCATTGGTCATGTTACGAATTACATCCTAGATAAATTTATTTTACTTTCAGTAACCTTCATTTTGATATGAAGCAACTACTGACAAAATTATTCATCTCACTCCAGTGTTTGCTCTTGGGTTTTTTCCTTCTCTCTCCCTCTCTCTCTCTCTGTGTTTACATCTCCTTCCACGCCCATCATATACCTTTCAAACCTCACCCAGCCTTTCCCTTCGCTCTCCCCACCCCCCCCCCCCCCCCTCCCTCTCTCTCTCTAACCCCCTGTGCTTGCGTATGTGAATTTTTAATAACAGTACGCTGGACTATCACATTTCACAAATGTCGTAACGTAGAAGTTACGCCAGCGCAATTGGGAGACATTCGAGTACATACACTGTAGTCCCGATCTCGCCGCAGACGATTATCACTTCTTTAGCCCCAAAAACATGTCCTTGAAGGATCGACAATTTCTGTAGGACGAGGGTGTGCAACAGACAGTTAAGGACTTATTCGCACAGCAGTGTTTTACCAAATCGATATCGTCAATGTAGTGTGAAGTTGGCATGATTGCCTCAACACTCAAGGCTATTTTGCCTGATTTTATTGTACGACCTTGGACCGAAACATTCTGATCTTGTCTTATAGGGGGTCTATTTTCACTGAAGATACTGAAAATTCTCGAAAAAAGTTAGAATTCCAATTTGTCTTTCTCGGACGTGGATATCCAACGATATCATAATCGGCCCGTCAACCCGACCCATGCAAGGATGGCGGGGGACACTCTGATATCTTCAATGAGAAACGACGTTTCTTATTGCAGATTACGATTCTACAGCAAAATCTACGTTCATTTTTTAAGCATTTTCTTTGTTTTGCCACAGATAGCGCTGTAATCGGAGGAGAAGAAATGCGTAACCGACCGTAACTTACGACATGCCACGCAATGACCCTCGAATATCCAATGGCTCATGGGACTCCACATCCACGCTTCGAAGGTTGCACAGCCCAGTTTTTGACAACTTGCAACTGGAAACCCCACTCGCAACGCTGTATTCTTCCGACATACCGAACCGGGACCGTGTAGCAAACTACGATGTGCTGTGACCGGAGCTCACGTGTCGTGCAGAGGTAGAATAGATTTTTTTTTTTTTTGAGTCAACTTCTGACTGGTTTGACGGTGCCTCTCCTGCGCCAGCCTCTTTACCCCAGAGTATCACTTGCAACCTAAGCCTTCAATTATTTGCTGGATGTATTCAAGTCTCTGTCTTTCTCTACAGTTATTGCCCTCCACAGCTCCCTTTAGCACAATGGAAGACATTTCCTGACGCTTTAACAGATGTCCTATCATCCTGTCCCTTCTTCTTGTCAGTGTTTTCCACATATTCCATTCCTCTCCGATTCTGCGCAAAACCTCCTCATTCCTTATCTTATCAGTCCACATCTCAAATGCTTCAATTCACTTCTGTTCCGATTTTCCCACAGTTCATGTTTCACTACGATACAATATTGTGCTCCTAACGTATATTTCTTCCTCTAATCAAGGCCTATGTTTGATAATAGCAGATTTCTCTTGGCCAGGAATGCCCTCTTTGCATTGCTAGTCTGCTTTTGATGTCCTCCTTGCTCCGTCCGTCATTGTTTATTTTGCTGCCTATGTAGCAGAATCCCTTAACTTCATCTACTTCGTGACCATCAATCCTGATATTAAGTTTCTCCCTGTACTCATTTCTGCTGCCTCTCATTACTTTCGTCTTTCTTCTGTTTACTTTCAATTCGTGTTATGTACTCATTAGAAAATTTGTTTCGTTCAGCGGACCACATACTTCTTCTTCACTTGCACTCAGGATAGCAATGTCATCGTCGAATCGTATCATTGATATCCTTTCACCTTGAATTTTAAATCCGCTCCTGAACCTTTCTTTGATTTCCATCATTGCTTCTTCGGTGTACAGTTTGAACAGTAGAGGAGAAAGACTAGATCCCTGTCTTACATCCTTCTTAATCCGAGCACTTCATTCTTGGTCGTCCACTATTATTATTCCCTCTTGGATCTTGTACATATTGTATATTACCCGACTCTCCCTATATCTTACTCCTATTTTCTCAGAATTTCGAACATCTTGCACCATTTTACATTATCGAACGCTTTCTCCAGGTCAACAAATCCTATGAATGGGTCTTGATTTTTCTTTAGTCTTGCTTCCATTATCAACCGCAACGTCATAATTGCCTCTCTTGTGCCTTTACCTACCCTATGTCCAAACTGATCGTCATCTAGCACGTCCTCAATTTTCTTTCCCGTTCTTCTGTGTATTATTCCTGCAACTTTGATCCGTGAGCCGCTAAGCTGATTTTGCGATAATTTTCGCACTTGTCAGGTCTTGCGGTCTTCGGAATTTTGTGGATGATAAGTCAGATGATAATACATTCTACACGCCAACGTAAATAGTCGTTTTGTTGTCACTTCATCCAACCACTTTAGAAATTCTGATGGACTGTTATATATTCCTTCTGCCTTATTTGATCTTAAGTCTTCCAAAGCTCTTTTAAATTCTGATTCTAATACTGGATCCCCTATCTCTTCTAAATCGACTTCTGTCCCATCTTCTGTCACATCAGACAAATCTTCCCCCTCGGAGAGGTCTTCAATGTACTCTCCTCTGAATTTAACAGTGGAATTCCTGTTGCAGTGTTAATGCTACCACCGTTGCTTTTAATTTCACCAAAGATTGTTTTGATTTCCCTATATGCTGAGTCAATCCGGATAATCATCTCTTTTTCGATTTCTTCACATTTCTCACGCAGACATTACGTCTTAGCTTCCCTGCACTTCCTATTTATTTCATTACTCAGTGACTTGTATTTCTGTTTTCCTGAATTTCCCTGAAATTTTTTGTACTTCCTTCTTTCATCGATCAACTGATGTATTTTTACCCATGGTTTCTTTGCAGTTACTTTCTTTGAGCCTAAGTTTTTCCTTCCAGTATCTGTGATTTCCCTTTTTAGAGATGTCCAATCCTCTTTTAACTGTCTGCCTGCTGAGCTATTCCTTATTGCTGTACTGCTATAGCCTTAGAGAATTTCAAACGTGTCTCGTCATTTCTTAGTGCTTCCGTATCCTATTCTTTGTGTATTGATTCTTCTTGACTAATCTGTTAAACTTCAGCCTACTCTTCATCACTAGCACAGTGTGATCTGAGTCTATATCTGCTCCTGGATACACCTTACAGTCCAGTATCTGATTTAGAAATCTGTCTGACCATGATGTAATACAACTGAAACCTCCCCATGTCAACCGGATTCTTTCAGGTATACATCCTCCTCTTGTAATTCTTTAACAGATTATTCGCTATTACAAGCTGACATTAGTTGCAAAACTTAATTAGTCCTTCTCCTCTCTCATTCCTTATCCCAAGCCCACATTTTTCTGTAATCTTTTCTTCTACTCCCTCTGCTACAACTGCATTCCAGTCCCCCGTGACTATCAGGTTTTCAACTTCCTTTACGTACTGTATAACTTTCTGTATGTCCTCATCTTCAGCTTGCAACGTTGGTATGTATACATAAACTCTAGTTGTCAATGTCGGTTTACTGTCTGTTTTGATAAGAAAAACCCTATCATTGAACTGTTCACAGTAACACACTCTCTGCCTTACCTTCCTATTCATAAATAATCCTACTCCTGTTATACCATTCTCTGCTGCTGTAGATATTACCCTATACTCATCTGACCAGAAATCCTTTTATTCTTTCCATTTCACTTCACTGACCCCTACTGTATCTGGACTGAGCCTTTGCATTTCCCTTTTCAGAATTTCTAGCTTCCCTACCACGTTTAAGGGGCTCCGGAAAGGCTCAAAATCATGAAAAGTTCAATTTTTTCCTTTTTTGCGTTTTTTGAATCTGCAGACTATTACCTTTTAATAGATATATAATTTATTCAATTCCGAAGACTACAACTATTTTTAAATTTTTTTTGAAATGTGTTCTACATGGGCGTGACCCACTGTAGCGCTGTTAAACTGCTGTCAAATGGTGTTATTATTAACGTCCGTGTTCATCAGGTACATTTTAGTGATGTGAGATAAAGTATGTGTTGTGGCTAATCTGTGATGGTTCAATATATATCGCTGCTGTGATTGTCGATTGTTTCATGTTTATTTACTCTGTCGTTATCTCGAAAATATTCGTAATTAATTCTGTTTCTTGAGTCTCTGTTTTGTTGAAGTATAATAATGAGTAAAAGTAAAGTTATTAGAAATCCTCTGAAGGCTTTTAAGAAAAGGAGAAATGTTGGAAAGCCAAAAGTATTTAGAAATATGGGAATGAAGATAGGTTCTAACATGGTACGAGCGATGCTTGCTTTAGACAAGGAACGCCTTCGGGCTGCAGACAGGGCTGTAAAGAGTCTAGAAATACAAGCAAGAGTAAACAGGAGGAGGAACAAGAGGAAGCTGGAGGAGGAGTTTGCAGAGGATGAAGATAATCCATCCTATGGACCTGGAATCCACTAAAAAGTTAATCCAATCTTTGTCGCTCGATTCCCAAAACTTTTATTTTCTCATACTAATTACATGTTTTCTAAGGATCTTCCAAACATATTTGTTTCAAACTTTCAGTAAATGTTACACAGTACCTTCGGCATAATTTAACACAGCCTTTTTCCAAAAAACTGTATATTTTTGAATATATAAATAAAAAATTGCAAAAAAATGTTGTGAATTTTTATTACAATTGAAAAAAAATCATCTTTAATAACTGAACTAAAATTTTGTAAAATCCCTGTGTTAAGTTGTAGCCCATATTCCAATAAATAATCTGTAAAAAGTTCAACTTCCTACCTCAAATACTTTGTGAGGAAAGATGTAATTTATAAGCGTTATTTTAACATTGCAAGTATAGGGCGTTCCGGAGCCCCTTAAGCTACTGACATTCCATTATCTTTTCGTTGGTTATTCACTCTTTTTCTCATGCTTTCCTCCCCCTTAGCAGTCCCCTCCCGGAGATCCGAATGCGTGGCCATTCCAGAATGTTTCGCCAATGGGAAGACAATCAAGAGATTTTTTTAAACAGATACCAGCTCTGAATGTTACAATAACTGAGCAATGTTTATTGCCCGCATACCTACCTATTATCTGGAGAACACACGTGCAAGTGGACGATGGATGTTGCCACCACAGAAGAGAAAATTGAAATCATCCTGATTTACGGAGAAAGTAGGAGAAATGTTGAAGCTGCTGTTGCCTTGTATTCCGAGCCTTTTCCAGAGAAAGCTCACGCGATTGTTCTTTTACAAGGCTGTGAACGCCTTCATGTCTGATGGCAGCGTACAGACCAACAAAAGAAAACGAAGCAAGCGTGTTACAGGAGAAGCCAATGAAATAGCTGCAGCAGCGACAGTGCACCACAACCCATGGATAAGCGCCTGCCATTTTCACCGCGATTCCAGTATGTCCGTAGGTAATATTGTCACGGTAGCGCATCGTCATAGGTAGCGTCCATACCACTACTCCCTGCATCAAGAACTTCATGGCGCCGATTTCCGTAGCCGGGTAGTGTTTCTGCGAATGGACTCGTCAACAAATGCAAACGACCCCCAATTTTTTCCGAGGCTTTATTTCCGATGAGTCTACATTCCCAAACCATGTTAGCGTTAAATGGCATAACATGAATTGGTGGAGTATGGATAATCCCCCCTGGTTACACAAAATTGACGATCAACGTCGTTGGTAGGCTAAGGTATCGTATAGCATATTAGGAACAATCTCATTGGTCGGTATTTTATAAACGGCATGTTGATTTGACTCAAATATGGAATGCTTTTGGAAAAGGAACTAACGGTACTACTGCAGGATTTTGCCCTAGACGTCTGACAACGTATGTGGTTTCAGCATGGCGGTTGCCTAGCGCATTACGTAACTGAGTCACGGGATGTATTAGTCAATTTTTACACTGGTCTGTCCGCAGCTCGTGGTTCCGCGGAAGCGTCCCCGGGTTCGACTTCCGGCGGGGTCAGGGATTTTCACCTGTCCCAGATAACTGGGAGTTGTTGTGTCGTTTTCATGATCATCATTCATCCCCATTAAGGTAGGACAAACCACCTCCATTAGGACCTTGCCTAGTACGGCGGTGCGGTCTCCCGCATCGTTCCCCTACGCTCTGTCAAGAAGTATGGGACTTCATTTCACACACTGGTCAGTGGATCGGTAGAGGTGATCTTATTATTTGGCCCGCTAGGTCACTGGATTTGACGTCGCCGTATTTCTTTCTGTGGGGATATTTAAAAGATAAGGTGTACCAGCAAGTATCAACAGGCCTGTAGACATGGTCGACCACATCAAAAACGTCTATACCGACATTCCCGCAAATATGCTTCTGTCTTGTGAAAAGCGGATCATTGAGTGTAAAGATCCTTTAGAAATTTTATTCTATAAACTATGTTATACTTTTAAAGATGTTATTAAATTTACGGAAATATGAACATCACGAAAAAAGGAAAATAGCTGTAAATGTAAACAGTAATTGTTGGCTTAAATTCTTCAGTTGAAGAAGCAAATAACATAAAGAATTTCTCTTACAAAACGTTAACCAACTAGAAGAGCTACCGCTACGGTCGCAGGTTCGAATCCTGCCTCGGGCATGGACGTGTCTGACGTCCTTAGGTTAGTTAGGTTTAAGTAGTTCTAAGTTCCAGAGGACTGATGACTACAGATGTTAAGTCCCATAGTGCTCAGAGCCATTTGAAACATTTTGAACTAGAAGAGCAGCACGAACACCATTGAAACTGAAATAATTTAATGTTGTTGTTGTGATCTTCAGTCCAGAGACTGGTTTGAAGCAGCTCTCCATGCTACTCTATTCTGTGCAAGCTTCTTCATCTCCCAGTACCTACTGCAACCTACATCCTTCTGAATCTGTTTAGTATATTCATCTCTTGGTCTCCCTCTACGATTTTTACCCTCCAAGCTGCACTCCAATACTAAATTGGTGATCCCTTGATGCCTCAGAATATGTCCCACAAAGCGATCCCTTCTTCTAGTCAAGTTGTGCCACAAATTTCTTTTCTCCCCAATTCTGTTCAATACCGCCTCATTAGTTATGTGATCTACCCATCTAATCTTCAGCATTCTTCTGTAGCATCGCATTTCGAAAGTTTCTATTCTCTTCTTGTCTAAACCATTTATCGTCCACGTTTCACTTCCAGAAATAATTTATAATAATTTATTAATACTATTAGAAAACAGACACTGGTATGTTGTCGATGGAATAAAAAAAAAATTGAAGTGTAGCCTCACTCAATTAGTCATCTCATTGTCGCATTTGTGTAATGTATCATTGTCAGAGGAGATTTTCCCAGAAGTGTTGAAGTACGTCATTTTTAACCTCTTTCTGAGAATTCTGCTCCCTCCTACGTATATCTCGCGAAGAGACCATGAGGATAAAATCAGAGAGATTGGAGCCCACACGGAGGCATACCGACAATCCTTCTTTCCACGAACAATAAGAGACTGGAATAGAAGGGAGAACCGATAGAGGCACTCAAGATACCCTCCGCCACACACCGTCAGGTGGCTTTCGGAGTATGGATGTAGATGTAGATGTAGAATTGCCAACATAATTTTCGCAAAAAACTTTTACTGACGTCTTTTCTCAAAATATTTACAGAAAAATATGCTCTAAAGCAGCGACACACTTAGGAAAAAGCAGTTTACTTGGCATGACGCTATCTGCATTCTGGAATGCTTACTCAACTGAAAATATCATTTACACATTTCTTCAAGTATTGTTAAAAGCATTAAATAAGGAACCACCTCCAGTTGGTATTTCTGCGATCTTTTAAGGCGTTTGATTCTGAGGTTCACACCACTCTCTTCGAAAATCTTAAGCTTTATACAATTGATGGTTATACAGGCAACTGGCCTGAATCACATTTACCAAAAGCAATGCAACACGTTTCACTGAGTAATACAGACAATTCTGTAAGGAAAGAAGATTCTAGTTACTGTGGAGAAATGAAGAAGCAAGTATCAGAAGTTACGTTTTGTTTCCACTGAAATTAATGATGTATGTGACTGACTTTACACATAACATACATCAAATAAAGTTAACACTGTTTGCAATCTACATGGGAGTTATAATTAATTACGATATTTCTTCTGAGAGAAAGCAGGCGAAATAATAATTTTTTTTTTTCAGAGAATAATTATTTGTGTCTTTGAACATAGGTTTTGCATTAATTTAAAAATTACAAGAAATATCATTCTACACTCCTGGAAATTGAAATAAGAACACCGTGAATTCATTGTCCCAGGAAGGGGAAACTTTATTGACACATTCCTGGGGTCAGATACATCACATGAACACAGTGACAGAACCACAGGCACATAGACACAGGCAACAGAGCATGCACAATGTCGGCACTAGTACAGCGTATATCCACCTTTCGCAGCAATGCAGGCTGCTATTCTCCCAAGGAGACGATCGTAGAGATGCTGGATGTAGTCCTGTGGAACGGCTTGCCATGCCATTTCCACCTGGCGCCTCAGTTGGACCAGCGTTCGTGCTGGACGTGCAGACCGCGTGAGACGACGCTTCATCCAGTCCCAAACATGCTCAATGGGGGACAGATCCGGAGATCTTGCTGGCCAGGGTAGTTGACTTACACCTTCTAGAGCACGTTGGGTGGCACGGGATACATGCGGACGTGCATTGTCCTGTTGGAACAGCAAGTTCCCTTGCCGGTCTAGGAATGGTAGAACGATGGGTTCGATGACGGTTTGGATGTACCGTGCACTATTCAGTGTCCCCTCGACGATCACCAGTGGTGTACGGCCAGTGTAGGAGATCGCTCCCCGCACCATGATGCCGGCTGTTGGCCCTGTGTGCCTCGGTCGTATGCAGTCCTGATTGTGGCGCTCACCTGCACGGCGCCAAACACGCATACGACCATCATTGGCACCAAGGCAGAAGCGACTCTCATCGCTGAAGACGACACGTCTCCATTCGTCCCTCCATTCACGCCTGTCGCGACACCACTGGAGGCGGGCTGCACGATGTTGGGGCGTGAGCGGAAGACGGCCTAACGGTGTGCGGGACCGTAGCCCAGCTTCATGGAGACGGTTGCGAATGGTCCTCGCCGATACCCCAGGAGCAACAGTGTTCCTAATTTGCTGGGAAGTGGCGGTGCGGTCCCCTACGGCACTGCGTAGGATCCTACGGTCTTGGCGTGCATCCGTGCGTCGCTGCGGTCCGGTCCCAGGTCGACGGGCACGTGCACCTTCCGCCGACCACTGGCGACAACATCGATGTACTGAGGAGACCTCACGCCCCACGTGTTGAGCAATTCGGCGGTACGTCCACCCGGCCTCCCGCATGCCCACTATACGCCCTCGCTCAAAGTCCGTCAACTGCACATACGGTTCACGTCCACGCTGTCGCGGCATGCTACCAGTGTTAAAGACTGCGATGGAGCTCCGTATGCCACGGCAAACTGGCTGACACTGACGGCGGCGGTGCACAAATGCTGCGCAGCTAGCGCCATTCGACGGCCAACACCGCGGTTCCTGGTGTGTCCGCTGTGCCGTGCGTGTGATCATTGCTTGTACAGCCCTCTCGCAGTGTCCGGAGCAAGTATGGTGGGTCTGACACACCGGTGTCAATGTGTTCTTTTTTCCATTTCCAGGAGTGTATTAACCATGGCTTCATATCTTATGGCATAAACATCTCTGGTAAGCATACTATTCTGTGACCTCATCCCACAGAAGGAATGTGTTGACTATACAGTAAAGCGAGCAATGAGAACGTGATATGCACCAATGACCATTTTGTAGACACTTCTTCAAAGAGGTGGGCATTTTAACCTCTCTTTCACAATACGTATGTTCACTCTCTTTCACAATACATATGTTCACTAACGAAATTCGTAATGATTTACAGATTACGCTTTAAGAAAATAGTGATATCTACAAGTACAAAACTGAGAGGAAAAAAAATTATAATTACTAACATCACTAAATTCCCTCACGCGGCCGGTGGGTTTCTGCTCGTCCAGCTGCAAACGGTTTATGTTATGTGTGTGGACGGGGCCGTTGGAAACAGCTGCCACCACCGTAGTCCTGTCTCACCGCATTGTCCTATGTCGGGATGTGCCGTCTGCCCCATAACAGCTCAAATTCCGACTTTCTCCCTGCTGTGTGACTTCGGTGTTTTTTGTGGGATCAGGCGAACTTTAACTTTGTCTAAGTAGTTTAAGGCAATCCCAAACAATAATGGCTTGTAAATAATAAATTTCAGCTATCAGTCGTCCTTTTTAAATTTTATAGGCAGATCTAGATTTCAGTTAGAAACTAGCCATTCTCAATGCACTATCTTTTTTGATCAACGAATGTAATGCCTGTTGGTCTGGCTTCATCACAGTTCATTGAAGTCAATATAACAGTCGATGAGTGCAACAGCCTTCTGAATGAAAGGTAACCTGACCAAACAATAATATTTCGTTGCCTTTGTTATTTGTAATAGCGTGATGAATTAGTTGGATATTTGTCTGAATTACCTTTACGATATATGAACTTTGGTTTCTGTTGTGACTGTTAGTAAGAGTTTCGTGCTGTCGAACTTTAAAAATTCTCAACTGATTTTTTAACATTAATGTCCTGTTGTTTGAACTTCATTCGCATATGCTGCTAAGCTTAATCGCTCTACTCGCACTACATGAATACATTTTGCACTGCCTTGTTTATTTTGTTCAACTGATGTATCCTTTTAAAATCATTGATTTCAACTTTAAGCTATATGGTTTAGTCCACATTACTGTCCTTTTAAAATCATTGATTTCAACTTTAAACTATATGGTTTAGCCCACATTACTATCCTATGGGGTTTTAAGCCACTTCTTGGGTATTAATAACCTCTTCAGCTATATTTTGGTTCTTGGTTATGACTGTTAGCGTTCAACCGCGATTCTTATACATATTTTAACAACGCGTTTCAAGAGACAATGCTCTCATCATCAGGTTGTAAAATCTATGTCATTAAATTAAACGGACTAAAAAGACAAAATACCATCACCAATAGTTGGGAAGTCCATAGAGTAAAACAGAATTAAAAGTATATTGGACTGTGGGTCCTCGTCTTACATTGAAGTTGTTGACACAAGTCAATGGCCGTCCCATAGCTACCAAATATGCTGTCGACTGCGCCGGCTCGGGAGCTGTTGTGGACTGACGTGCCTAGGTGTTGTGGCGTGGTTACAGCCGTGTGCTTGACGGTAACGCTATGCTATTGGGCGCCTCATTTCCTTATTGCATTGGTCTGCCATCGTTAGCCTCTCGCAACTCCGTCATTGACATGCTACAAGTTTAAAGTCGCATGCCTGCCCTAAAATAATTCTAAAAACCCGCTAAAAAATCTCATTTCTTTAAAGTTATCTTGTACATTTAGGATATTGCTTTGTTTCTTTTCATGGATAGCTATCTAGAATTCCTCTAGTAAATCAAGTTTCCTCCCTTTCTTTTCTACATGCAATATTTCTACGTTGTCTTCTATGCTATTAAGGGGATGGCCTGTTTCATATATATGGTTCGCAACAGCTGATTTGTCATAATTCCCTAACCTGAACGCATCTTTATGTTCTTTATACCGGATCGCGAATGATCTTCCTGTCTGCCCTATATATTTTGCATCACAAGTTCTGCACTGAATCTTATAAACTCCCGATCTTTCAAACTTATTTCTCTTCTCGCCAATATCGTGCTTAAGGCTATACCTCACTAGGTTATTAGTCTGAAATTCTATTTTGACATCGTATGGCTTAAAAATATTTGCTATCTTTTGTGAGACTTTTCCGTAGTATGGCATCGTGATAATTTTCACTTTCTCTCCATCAGGTTTATTCTTTTTGCGCTTATTACTTTTCCGTAACATTTTTTTAACCATATCTATTCTGTAACCGTTATTCATCGCTATTCTCTTAACGGTATTAATTTCAGTCTCCCTATCTTTTTCACTCATAGGTATATTGACTGCCCTATGCACGAGACTACGGAAAGCAGCTTCTTTATAAGCCTGCGGATGGCATGAATCATTCGGGATCACGGCATCAGTCGTAGTTTGTTTTCTATAAACGGAGAACGCATGTTTGTTGCCCTGCTTTTTTATATTCAGGTCCAGGAACTGTAAACAATTGTCAGTTTCATACTCCACGGTAAATTTTATTTTAGTATGTGCGTCGTTGAACTTTTTTACTATTTCCTCAATGTCCTCACGGGAACCATCGACAAGTAACAGAGTGTCGTCTACATAACGTTTGTAATAAACAATTTTATCCATAATGTTATCGTCAGAATTTAGAACTTTATCTTCAAGGTCATTGATAAAAATGTCTGCCATAGTTCCTGAAATACTGGACCCCATGGCTAACCCATCGTACTGAATATAAAATTTGTTATTAAACGTAAAATAATTGAAACTTGTAATGAGCTGTAGGAGTTCAATAAATTCAATTGTCTCTTGCGTTGAAATTTTACCGTATTTCAGGAAATTTCTCTTAATGATTTCTATAGTTTCGTTAACCGGAACACTGGAGTATAAGTTCTTAACATCCAACGAAACCAAACGGGAAGTATCAGTGACTGGCGTATCTTTAATTTCACCTATCATGGTCATACTACCACGCACCGAATAATTATTATTATACACGTAAGTCTTTTTCAGAATTTTTTTAGTCCGTTTAATTTCATGACATAGATTTTACAACCTGATGATGAGAGCATTGTCTCTTGAAACGCGTTGTTAAAATATGTATAAGAATCGCGGTTGAATGCTAACAGTGATAACCAGTATAACGACAACTGCTACCTCGACTCCATATTGGATTATATAAAAATTTTGGTTCTTTATTACTATACCGCCTCCGGTTTTGCGGCATTAATGCCATATCTTCAGGTGACACACTAGACCGGAAAAGCTCGAAATCTCTTTTCCCGACATTCGTTGCTGGTCAATTACAAAACACCGCTAAAAGACGGTATGTCATGGGTTAAAAAGTGCCAAGTCCCAATATAGTGGATGGATCCAAAAGAAATCGTATCATAGTGGTCTAGATAAAATCGCCAAGTAAACAGCTAATGGCGGTAAAGACCACTACGATAAGATTTGTTTTTGACTCATCCACTATATTGGAATTTGGCAGTTTTTAATCCATGAATACCGTCTTTTAGCGGTGTTTGTATTTGACAGACAACGAATGTTGGGAAAAAAGATTCCGATCTTTTCCGCTCTAATGTTTTAATCAAATGTCACCTGAAGCTGTGACTATAACGCCACGACAACGGGAGTGGTGCAGTAACAAAGGACCAAAATACAGCTGAAGCGGTTATTAATACCCAAGATGAATACTCATAGCTGTGGTTGCCCCATTGCCCCATCTACAAGGTTCTAAGCAGTTATTTTATTTATTATATGTATTCATTTTCGATGACTAGTTCTTCCTGTTACTTTATGATTTCTTGAGTGTTTGTTTATCGAAAATATGGAGCGGTGGTGCACGACTATTCTCTATTGATTTGAGCGAGACATGCTGATAAAGTTCCAGGTCGCGCATTGCCTTTCAGTCCATCGGTAGCATCGTCCGCTATTCGTGGAGTGCCAGAAAGGAGGTTTCAGTTCTTGTAGGAATATATCTCAAGCTGGGACTGCTTCTGTACCTTGTTTTTTTTCCCTGTATGTTGCATTTATTATGTGTTGTAGTATCTTCTGGGTATTAGGTCAGGATTTTAGGGTGTACTTGAGCTACCCTCTAGTTGAGGATTTATAGAATTTTGATTCAGACCTCAATTACAATTTTTTGTGAACGAGTAAAATTTTCTTACAATTACTGTACTCATTTTAAATAAGCTTTTTAAAATTGTTTTACTAAATGTTTTGTTATTGCGTTCAGTAATAGACTCGTCAGTAAATGATGTCACTCTTGTATTCCGATTATGCCTTCACAACCCCCAGCCGGATTCACTCCCCAGCCTGTGTTGCTGCTTAAAACACCATCGTACCGCTGTACTTCTCTGTAACTATTTTAGAGTGTTGAGACTCCTGTGAGGGCATATCCACTGTGGGAGTAGGTACTGAAAAAGAGTGAGAAGCATAGAACTGATGTTTCTGGCTCCTTCCGCCACTGACTAGTGCTGGTCTGTACAGTCTCTGAGAGACAGTGATCTAAAGGGGGTTTTGTCAGTGATGGTTGCCACAGGATGATGCTTATCCTCTGGCCTGGAGTGGGGAATCTTGGCCTGCAAAGTTGTGCTGCAGAAACAAAAATGTGGGAAGAGGAATTCTCCCCCTTGGGCCAATTTACTTGCGTGACAGCCAGAGGTTGACGTTTAAGGAATGGTGGTATTCGAGGCGTTGCCGATGATGTGGTCACAGAAGCGGCAAACTTTTCTACCATTCTCTCACAGAAAACAGGACATCAAATTCACGGAGCTGCCTGTACGTGAAAGGTAATGTATTTGGCGTTTTAACAAACATAAAGAGCAATATCTTTGACCTGGGAGAGAGTGGGGTTTGATTGAGTGAAGACATCACGTGAAGACAGTACAAACAAGCTAAAAATTTTGCGAAAAAAGGCCGTGTGAATGTGAGATGTTCCTGTGAAACGTTAAACGTTGTGAACTCAAATATTTTCGTCTGGGTTCGTGACAAAAGAATTAATAGGACTATGCACTGAAGTTTGTTTTTCGTTTAGTGAGTTGTTACAGAATCGAGGCTTTTTCCACTTCATTTATTTCCTTTCACCACTTGCTTTTGTTAACTCGTGGATAACTCTTGGTTTGGCCTCCAGCTTTTCAAAATTTTGTGGGGAAGTATCGGACATGCGGCGAATGTCGTCTCATATCCAGCATGGTAGACAGTCCATGCGAGGCGGCCGTCAGGCACCTCTATGGTGATAGCCCCAAGGTACTTGTTCTTGCGGGGCATCAAAACTCTGGGAAATGGTTACCAATGAGGTCACCGTTTCTCTGAATTGGTGACGCCCGTGAGGAGAGCCCCCGTATGTACTGGATACCTCTCCCAATGGAAAACGTAAGTTCTCAACCAATTGACATGAAGCTGATTCAGTCGCTTCACACATACTTGAATTCTTCAATACAGGCCAACTCCAAGAACTTTCCCTCCTTCGCCACATCCTGAAATGAAAGAGAACTGCAGAAACTTAGTTCCCTCTATTTCCTGGAGTGTGGCCAGCTGATTGAGAGCTCTTTTATCTACTGATTTTCTTCGTAGATAATATCGAAGATGTGTTTGGAGAAATCTCTTGCCTTAGTAAATTATGAAGCGATCTGTCTTAATTAAAAAACAAATCCTATCCAGTCCCGAGCATGACAGAAATTTATGAGTACCTGTTACCCGAAAGGGCCTAATGTGGTACAGGATTCAATTTTTCATCAGAATGTAATGCGCCTGTCGGATAAGGAATTAGCAAAAACTCTGGGAAGAGAGAGGTACACTTCAAACATTGTGTACGCCAAGAGCCGCCACACAACGAGGCTAAGCCCGCAGTATTCATCTGCGTTTTGGGCAAGGTGGTGTTTTAAATCTCAGCACTTTGGACATATGTGTTCCCATTTACGGACAACTCATTTTGTGGGGACACTAATCGGCAGCAGCTTCATGGAAACTCATCCTGCGAGCAACCACAATTCTCTGCCACTTATGGGAATGACCGCTCTCTCTGACCCCAAAGTATACTACACTTTTTTTTTTTTGTCATCCTCTTCTCATTAGTTCGATGCGGCCCGCCAGGAATTCCTCTCCTGTTCCAACCTCTTCATCTCAGAGTAGCACTTGCAACCTACGACCTCTATTATTTGCTGGATTCATTGCGGTCTCTGCTCCTCCTCGGTAGGTTTTTTCTTTCTACAGCTCCTTCCAGAACCATGGAAGTTATTCCCTGGTGTCTTAACTGATGTTCTGCCATCTTATCCCTTCTTCTTGTCAGTGCTCTCCATACATTCATTTCACGCCGATTTTGCGGAGTACCTCCTCATTCCTTATCTTATCAGTCCACTTAATTTTCAACTTTCTTCTGTAGCACCACATCTCAAATGCTTCGAGTCTCGTGAAGTCGAGAAACGTAAATATATTTTGATGCCTGAAAATTCAGATTAGTACCAGTAGTAAAAGTAAAATGACTTACCTGATGGAAGGAACTTTCTAAAACATTTGTAAATATGGAAGGAAAGAAAATACGAACTATGGAAAAAGACTGAAAGTTTGTATGAGAATGAAGATTACAACGTAAACCCCGATGTCATGTATCAACTAAGAATGGCACTATATTTCATTTCTCAAACACTTTCTAACTGTTTTTAATGCGATGTGCAGTGTATGACTCATGTGAATGCGTCCTGTAGACTCAGTTATACGAGTTGTAAGTTAGATCTGGAACGAATAAGCATAAAAAAATAACATAGTTAAAGTACTCATGGTAAATCGTCTATTTTTAGATTTCCGTGTAGCATCACGGCTTTCAGCGGAGAACTGTTCCTTTATTGTTTATGAAGTATCAAATATTTCTCAGACGTTTACTGGCGTGCGTTACAGACAGACGGTAGGTTTCTTGGAGAATATTTTGGTGGAAAAATTAAGGAGAAGCGAGAAAAACTTGGAGAATTCCACCATTGATTTCAAGTGGTTGTAGAGATAACCATCTTCCAAAAACACAGGAGAAGGATGTAACCATACATACAAACAAGGGACGCTAGTATAAATCGACTATGTCATGATTTGACATAGCTGCAGAAATAAAATTTTGGACCTCAAAGCATGCCCGGATGGGGACACACAGACACAGATCATAACCCTTTACTGAAAAACGTAAGGCTCAAATTCGAGAAGGTAAAGGAGTATACCATTATAAGGGGGTACTGGCAGTTTACGACAGAATGAGGCAAACGGAAATTCTCAGAGGCACTCACGAATGTCTTACAGGAACGTCTCGAGAGCACTCTTAAGTGCTCGAATAGTGAAATATAATAAAGAAGGAAATAACTAGCAGATATTCCTAGAGACATAGCAAAAGCTGAGGTGAAGGAGCTATGGATCCTTCAGGAAACACTAAACTTCAGGTATCAGAATTAGATTAGGGCAGGGGAGAAACGATTCTTATATACCTGTCTCCACCGGTATCAAAAATTCAGACTGAAATAAGGAAGAAGGTGTTCAAACTTTTGTATAAGGGAAGGAGAACAAGAAACTACAAACATATTAAATATGGAACTATCGAAGAATATTAAAAGCTAAATCGACAGATAAAGAACGAGAAACAGTGGTTCTGAAAAGAGTAGTTGTGTAAAAATGTCATGGAAGACGCACACCACAAAAAGGAACTACACTGCTGGCCACCGTAAATGCAACACCCTGAAGGAAGCATCCGAATCAAGTGAAATTTACACCATGGGTTTGCAGCGATGAGATATGTAACTGATTAGAATTTCAGCGCAGACGCACATCACGCGCGCCTGTGGCGCCACCTCATAGCGCCATTTAAGGCTTGGCGATTTCGACGAGTGTACGTTCGGCACGTGTGTTTAACTTGTGGTTGTTTCACAAGACGATCAGTTATGCCTCGTAGACAACAGCGAACATCTTTTGATCAAGTATCCGAGTTCGACAGAGGAAGGATAGTGGCTTACCGAGATTTTGGATTATCATACAGAGAAATCGCTAGTCTTGTTGGACGAAACCAAACAACTGTAATGCGGATATGTGACCGTTGGATGCAGGAGGGTACGACGGACCGACGTGGTCGATCGCATTCACCTCGGTGCACCACTGCACGTGCTGATAGGCAAATTGTGCGCATGGCAGTGACGGATCGCTCAGTGACATCCCGAACCATAGCACAGCACATTGCGTCTGTAACCCATCATCCAGTGTTTGCGCGTACCATTCGACGCCGTTTACAGCAGAGTGGTCTGTCCGCAAGACGTCCATTGCTTCGTCTACCATTGACGCAGAACCACAGACGTCTCCGTCGCCAATGGTGTGATGACAGACGGATGTGGACGGCAGAATGGAATGACGTTGTCTTTACTGACGAGGCACGCTTCTGTCTGCAGCACCACGATGGTCGGATTCGAGTGTGGAGACACCGTGGAGAGAGGATGCTGGACAGCTGCATTATGCACTCCCACACTGGTCTTGCACCGGGTATTATGGTATGGGGCGGTATTGGATATTATTGTCGCACGCCTCTAGTACGCATTGCCGGTACTTTAAATGGCCGGCGCTACATATCCGAGGTGCTGGAGCCAGTTGTCCTTCCTTACCTTCAGGGCTCGGCCACAGCCATATTTCAACAGGATAATGCGCGACCACACGTGGCACGCATTGTCCAAAGGTTTTTCGTCAATAACCAGATTGAATTGCTTCCCTGGCCGGCTCGCTCTCCGGATCTTTCGCCGATAGAAAACATGTGGTCCATGGTTGCTCAACGAGTGACCCAGATTACATCCCCAGCTGCCACACCTGATAATCTTTGGCAACGTGTGGAAGCTGCTTGGGGTGCTGTACCCCAGGAACACATCCAACGTCTCTTTGACTCAATGCCGAAACGTGTGGCAGCGGTGATCTCCAACAATGGCGACTACTCTGGCTACTGATTCTGGCAGGAACCACATGTCACAGACGTTTGTAAACGTAATCATTTGATACTTGGTCAACATGTTATCTACAAAATAAATCTTATTGTGCTACCTCTTGTCTTTCTTGGTGTTGCATTTACGGTGGCCAGCAGTGTAGTTAGGGAGATATCCATAAACAATTCATTTGGCGCTGGAAGGAGCATGAGAAAGAAATAATACTAGGGACAGCTAAAGGCTAGAATATGCCAAACAGATTATAGACAATGTTAGTTGCTGTAGGTACCTACGAACAAACAGATTAGATCAAGATTGGGAAAGAAAGAGGTCCACATCAAACTAATCGATACACGTGACTTAAAAAAGTGAAGTCTATCCCAGTTAACTTCTTTACTGTTACTGTGAAACTTCCCACAATTCTGCGTAATAAATTAGAGCCACGAAAGCGATCTAACAGACATTTACTAGGGCCTAGTCATTTCACATTTTGAGCATGACATTAATATTTCTGTGATAATTAATTTGATTCGCAAAGAGAAACTGTTGTCATATTTTAGTAAACTAAACAAATATACTGTTTCAAATGTAACTGTCGCACGACAGTATAAAAGAAAATTTTCATCACAGAAAAAGCTTAATCATATCATTTAATTACCACACAGAAATGAAGGACGTTTGCTGCTACATGGTGCTAGTAACTCCACAAAGAGAGTGGAATTAATTAAATTTTCTAATTGCGTTATTTACTCTAAGAGCAAGCCTTTAGCTTTGAATTTTATGCTGACAAGTGCCACCGAAACACAATCAGCTGAAATAAAATGATAACTATAGAATTTGGAAATTATCCGTAAAACAATATAGTTTTACTCCGATAACAAGCACAATAGTGTTGCTAAATATATATAAAAATACTTTGTATATCTGTGATTTAAAGTAATAAAACTAGGGTAAGCGGCACAATAATTGTTCTGAAGAACAAACTAGATTGTTTAAAAAGGTAAGAAATGATATTTTTCAACATACATTGCCAGAAAAAAATTAGTACACCTTTTACAGGTTTCCAATTCAAACAAGATTTATTGTTACAACGGTGCATACGGAGTACATGAAATGATTTAATTCACAGATCAAAAGCACAAGATGTCGACTCATGTTAAAACGGGCGGCAACGCAGGCGCTGACTTTGGTACCTAGTACAGATGGCGGACACTGTCCTGGGATACGTTATTTCGAGCCTACTCGACCTGTTCTCTTAGTTCTGTAAGAGTTGTTGGTTGACGAGTCGCACGAGTCACTTCTCGTCCCATCATATTCCACATATGCTAGATTGGAGACAAGTTCGGAGATCATGCTGGCCAAGGAAGATGCTGCATGTCTTGCTGAGAACGTTGAGTTTCACCGTCAGTGTGTGGGCTAGCATTACTCTGCTGGAACAACACATCACCATCCTATTGCAATAACGGGAATAGAAAGGGTCTAACAACATTCTGCACGTACGAAGATCTGGTTAGCGTCCTCTCCATAAACACCAAATGTGAACGAGCTTATTGCACGTCATACCAAAAGGCCTCGGATGAGGCCAGTGGGTCTAGGACGAATGCACTCCACGAGACAGTTCTCACCAGGTCTACGTCATAGGAGCAAACGACCATCACTTGCGTGCAGGTAGAATCAGCCTTCATCGCTGAAGACAATGGCGTGCGACTGTGCACGTCCATGCTGTGGCGTGACTGGAAGAGGGCTAGCGGTGTAGGTGACCATAATTCCTACTGCTAACAACCGGTTCGTATTGACACGTGCCGGCCACCGTGGCCAAGCGGTTATAGGCGCTTCAGTGCGGAACCGCGCGACTGCTACGGTTGCAGGTTCGAATCCTGCCTCGGGTATGGATGTGTGTGATGTCCTTAGGTTAGTTAGTTTTAAGTAGTTCTAAGTTCTAGGGGACTGATGACCACAGATGTTAAGTCCCACAGTACTCAGAGTCATTTGAAGCATATTTTATTGACACGTCCGGGCTCAGTAGCCCTCTTATCTTTGCTGTGCTAACTGTAAGATCTGCCACTGCTTCCCTTACTGTACGACGATACTGGCGGGCGTCTGTACTGAGTGGACATCCTGAGCCTCGTCTGCATGTGTGAGAATGTACACGTGACAACCGATGGCAGCATCGTTTCACAGCTGGCGCAGTACGTCTGTCTTGTGTGGCAATTCTCCAAAAGAACCTTCCCGCCACTCGAAAGGCCACCCCTTTCAAACTGGCTCAGTTGGCTGTAGGAAATACGGTTGCGTCTCCACGTCGTGGTTGCCTGCTTGCTTCACACGTTTACACCACACTGAGCTTTCTGACTGTGAGCACTCCCTATTACAGGGCGGACAGATGACGATCTCGTAGCTACGCCACTACACTGTTGGCAGACGACGCTGAAACAATTGTTAATACATCTACTACCCCAGGGTAGCATATGACATCACCAGATCAAAATCGACGTGTCTTTCCAGATGCACCAATTTTTTTCCAGCAGTCTATTTTATTTTGTGTAAGAGCAGAAGTAGATTACTTATGACCTTTTAATCAGCGTTGTAATTGCTAGGAAGCATTTCAATACATAAGTTCCTCTTAATACAACCATGTCCTCCTTCGTAGCTCAATGGTCAGCGTGTCTCGTTGCTATGTGGAGGACCCAGGTTCTGATCCAGTACTTCCAGGAATTTCCCCTTGGAGGACTGGAATGGGGTGCACTAAGTCTCGTGATGCCAATTGGGAAGCTATTTGAGTAAGAATTAGCGGCACCAAGGTCTGCAAAGCCAACGGCGGTCGGTCGGTCGTAAATGACACATCAGGGCCAGAACTAGGAGTTTCGATTTGATTCAGTACATCCGCAACAGATATTTATTAATAAAACTTGTTTGTATTTATCTAGAATCCTAAGCATCAAGTGGGCTTGTGTCATTGCGAAAACCTACTAACGAAGTATTTGTAACCTCTGGGAGTTATTAGAAGAGGAAACGGCAGTCGCAGAAGCATAGCCTGATGTCCATATAACTAAAATCCCAAAGAATGTAAATACCAGTCGTAAAAGCTTAAGTAATTTCTTTCTTTAATTTCAGTCAACGATCACGAATAAATAGGAGTCAGATTATCAGTTTCAATCCATAATGACTACCTTCAGATCTTTCAGTAAAAGGCAACCAGATAGAACTGCTGAACAATATACTACTTGTCTATGATACGTGTAGGAAATAAGAGCTTAAAAAGTCATGTAACATAGCCGAATAAAAAAGAATCAGTCTTATGTTATCCTAATATGATTAAAACGAAGTTGCGTCGTCACAACATATAAAACAAAGTTAGCTTGGCATCGTGGAAGAGATATAATAATAACACTTGCGTAGGTGAAGTCACAATACTGAGAAACTCGTAATGTGAACTCTGTAGATGTTCAGAGAGAAAATTGGGTTCAAGTGATTCAAATGGCTCTGAGCACTATGGGGCTTAACTGCTAAGGCCATCAGTCCCCTAGAACTTAGAACTACTTAAACCTAACTAACCTAAGGACATCACACACATCCATACCCGAGGCAGGATTCGAACCTGCGACCGTTGCGGTCACGCGGTTCCAGACTGTAGCGTCTAGAACCGCTTGGCCCCTCCCGCCGGCAGAAAATTGGCTTGCAGCTGTGAAACGAAAATTATATTTGTGACTCAGATTCGTCAGATGAGGTTTAAAGAGCACTGAGCGACGTGATGGAAGTGTCTTTGGGCTGCATTTAGCGGAGACTATGCATGCTATAGGGAACATGGAGGAAAGTATAAGTATCTCCACACAATACCAAAGTGTCATACTCTCAGCTGGTTGTGGGAGCTACAGACGTACAAGAGCAATAATCAAGAGCTTGGCCGGCCGTTGTGACCGAGCGGTTCTAGGCGCTTGAGTCTGGAACCGCGCGACCACTACGGTCGTAGGTTCGAATACTGCCTCGGGCATGGATTTGTGTGATGTCCTTAGGTTAGTTAGGTTTAAGTAGTTCTAAGTTCTGGGGGACTGATGAACTCAGATGTTAAGTTCCATAGAGTACACAGGCATTTGAACCTATCAAGAGCTTGGAAGGTTACTTAATGGACAGAGTTATTTTGCATCCAAGTTATACTTTGATTTGCTTGACAATCTTCTACATCAACCAGTTAACGCCTGTATAATACTTTTCTTCCTTGGTCGTTTCTTTTCAAAGACGACATGTGTTTTATTTTGTTATCCAGCTCGAACTGCCCTCTTCTTCTTTATCTGCTTTGCGTTTGATATGCTACACTATCTTATTAGCCGACTGGTCTATTGTATAAATGTTTTCTTGATGCGATGCATTGCGGGCTTTTGTGTTCCGCCTGATAGCGCTAGCCTATAGCGCGTTCTATGACTATGCCAACAGAGATTATTGATGACTTAAACCAGTCTTGAGTAGTGGGGCTGAGCTGGTTCTGAGACAAAGGATTTATTGTTTTCCTTGTATAAATAAACTGTCCACTTGCCTAGCCTAATTTCATGACCCTTAAATAAACAAATCGTTCACTTGGGCTCTTCTTTAGTTTATTAATGCTCCGTTAACTGCAGCAAGTACAAAAATGTATGGGGAAATTCAGGAATACAGAAATACAAGTCACGTAGAAATGAGATAAATAGGAAGTGCAGGGATATGGCCACATGAAATATGTAAGGAAATCGAAAAAGAAATGACTGTCGGAAGTACTGACTCAGAGTACAGGAAAGTTAACACAACCTTCAGTGAAATTAAAAGCAAGGGTACCCGGTATTAGAATCAGAATTTAGAAGAGCTTTCGAAGACTTAACGGCCGGCCGCTGCGACCGAGCGGTTCTAGGGGACTGATGACCTCGGGTGTTAAGTCCCATAGTACTTAGAGCCATTTGAACCATTTTTGAAGACTTAACGTCAAATAACACAGGAGATATAGATAATATTCCATCGGAATTTCTAAAATCATTGGGAGAAGTGGCCACAAAACGATTATTTCCGTTGGTGTGTGGAATGTAAGAGACTGGTGATATACCTCCAGACTTTCTGAAGAACGTCATCCACGCAGTTCCCAAGATTGTAAGAAGCGACAAGAAGTAGCGCACTATCAGCTTTCCTGACCGAGAGATGTCTACAAGTATCGGACCTAGGTCTTAATTCGAGGAATACATTTCAGAGAGTGTACATTTCGAGCACAGCATTGTATGACAGTGAGACTTGCTCTGCGGGAAATCCGGAACAGAATAGGAGCATCGAAGCATTTGAAATTTGGTGCTACAGACGAATGTTGAAAATTAGGTGGACTGATAAGGTAAAGAACGCGGAGGTTCCAGCAGAGTCGGGGAGTAAAAGAACATGTGGAAGTCGCTGAAGAGAAGAAGGAACAGGATGATAGTTCATCTGTTAAGACATAAGGGAATAACTTCCATGGTACTAGAGGGTACTGTAGTGGGTAAAAACTGTAGAATAGACAGAGGTTGGAATACGTTCAGCAAATAATTGAAGTCGTAGGAACAAATGCTACCTTGGGGTGAAGAGGTTGGCACAAGATGTATTCGTGGTGGGCCGCAGCAAACCACTCAGAATAAGGATGACTTAAAAAGACCAGTGAATAGGGGCCCAGAGAGGCTCCAGAAAGTGGTGGGATACCAACCTAACTGTCACCCACAATATGGCCTGACAGCCATGAGCGATTGTCTGGGGTATATTTTCTTTCCATTGCAGGACCCCTTTCGTTGTTCTTGATGCAGTAATTTACCAACAGCCGTTATTTTATTTTATGAACTTCTATGTGTTACCAGTTTCCACATTACATTGATGCCATCTTCAGGCCTCTGTACAATGAGTAGAAAAAATGTACTATTATGACAATTATAAAAAAATATAGAACATACGTTAACAATTGACAGGTATCATGATAACTATGTAAGTGGCTCAAAGAGATATATTGTATATCATGTAACTATATGTAACATTAGGGCACATATGCTTCTGCCTATGTCATGCTCTTGTTAATAGGATTCATTGTTTTGCTCAAATAAACCATGATATATGAAGATATGTAGACGCTATTATTCATAAAACCGTAACACATAGTTGCAATAGGGCATGCAACATATCGGATGTACTGCATACATTCGTATGTCCAATGGAGCAGTGGAATAATTTTATTTATTTTTTTAAATAATAATTAACTAATATAAATAACAAGATAAATTAAAATAAAAGAAAATGTGACAACCATGTGAGAATTCATAGTTACTTATGTGTGGTCTAGGTCGTATTATGTGTGGTACGACACATAATGCGCCTCGACGCCCTTATGGTAGAGCGGTACGTTGACGATATTCTGCTCTTCACTTTGTTGCCCTTCATGGACTTATATTTCAGCAAGATAATGACGTCCCGCACACTGCGAGAATTTCTCGTGCTTGTCTTCGTGTCTGCCTAACCCTACATTGACCAGCAAAGTCGTCGGATCTCTCGCCAGCTGAGGACGATTGGAGAAATATGGGGACGGTCATATCCAACCAGCTCGGGAATTTCACTTTCTAATGTACTAATTGGACAGAATTTGGCACGATATCTCTGAGGAGTACGTCCAATAAATCTATCAACCGATGCGAAGCCGTTGGCACGATATTTCTCGTAACGCTCTTTTTCTGTACGTGAAGCTCATCGTCTTCAATAAGCCATCCAATTTTTCTGAAATTACAGAAGAGATTTTCACTCTGCAGCGGAGTGTGCGCTGATATGAAACTTCCTGGCTGATTAAAACTGTGTGCTGGACCGAGACTCGAACTCGGGACCGTTGCCTTTCCCAGGCAAGCGCTCTAGCATCTGAGCTACCAAAGCACGACTCACGCCACGTCCTCACAGCTTTACTTCTACCAGTACCCCGTCTCCTACATTTCAAACTTTACGGAAGCTCTCCTGCGAACCTTGCAGAACTAGCACTCGTGAAACGAAGTATATTGCGGAGACATGGCTTAGCCACAGCCTGAGTGATGTTTCCAGAATGAGATTTTCACTCTGCAGCGGAGTGTGCGCTGATATGAAACTTCCTGGCAGATTAAAACTGTGTGCTGGACCGAGACTCGAACTCGGAACCTTTGCGTCTCGCGGGGAAGTGCTCCACCATCTGAGTTACCCAAGCACGACTAACGCCCCGTCCTCACAGCTTCACGAGGTGCATTCAAGTTCTAAGGCCTCCGATTTTTTTTCTAATTAACTACTCACCCGAAATCGATGAAACTGGCGTTACTTCTCGACGTAATCGCCCTGCAGACGTACACATTTTTCACAACGCTGACGCCATGATTCCATGGCAGCGGCGAAGGCTTCTTTAGGAGTCTGTTTTGACCACTGGAAAATCGCTGAGGCAATAGCAGCACGGCTGGTGAATGTGCGGCCACGGAGAGTGTCTTTCATTGTTGGAAAAACCCAGAAGTCACTACGAGCCGTGTCAGGTGAGTAGGGAGCATGAGGAATCACTTCAAAGTTGTTATCACGAAGAAACTGTTGCGTAACGTTAGCTCTATGTGCGGGTGCGTTGTCTTGGCGAAACAGCACACACGAAGCCCTTCCCGGACGTTTTTGTTGCGGTGCAGGAAGGAATTTGTTCTTCAAAACAATTTCGTAGGATGCACCTGTTACCGTAGCGCCCTTTGGAACGCAATGGGTAAGGATTATGCTCTCGCTGTCCCAGAACATGGACACCATCATTTTTTCAGCACTGGCGGTTACCCGAAATTTTTTTGGTGGCGGTGAATCTGTGTGCTTCCATTGAGCTGACTGGCGCTTTGTTTCTGGATTGAAAAATGGCATCCACGTCTCATCCATTGTCACAACCGACGCAAAGAAAGTCCCATTCATGCTGTCGTAGCGCGTCAACATTGCTTGGCAACATGCCACACAGGCAGCCGTGTGGTCGTCCGTCAGCATTCGTGGCACCCACCTGGATGACACTTTCCACATTTTCAGGTCGTCATGCAGGATTGTGTGCACAGAACCCACAGAAATGCCAATTCTGGAGGCGATCTGTTCAACAGTCATTCGGCGATCCCCCAAAACAATTCTCTCCACTTTCTCGATCATGTCGTCAGACCGGCTTGTGTGAGCCCGAGGTTGTTTCGGTTTGTTGTCACACGATGTTCTGCCTTCATTAAACTGTCGCACCCACGAACGCACTTTCGACACATCCATAACTCCATCACCGCATGTCTCCATCAACTGTCGATGAATTTTAATTGGTTTCACACCACGCAAATTCAGAAAACGAATGATTGCACCCTGTTCAAGTAAGGAAAACGTCGCCATTTTAAGTATTTAAAACAGTTCTCATTCTCGCCGCTGGCGGTAAAATTCCATCTGCCGTAAGGTGCTGCCATCTCTGGGACGTATTGACAATGAACGCGGCCTCATTTTAAAACAATGCGCATGTTTCTATCTCTTTCCAGTCCGGAGAAAAAAATTAGGAGGCCTTAGAACTTAAATGCACCTCATACTTCTGCCACTACCTTGTCTCCTACCTTCCAGACCTTACAGAAGCTCTCCTGCGAACCTTGCAGAACTAGCCCTCCTGAAAGAGAGGATACTGCGGAGATATGGCTTGGCCACAGCCTGGGGGATGTTTCCAGAATGAGATTTTTCACTCTGCACCGGAATGTGCGCTGATATGAAACTTCCTGTCAGATTAAAACTGTGTGCTGGACCGAGACTCGAACTCGGTTCCTTTTGCCTTTCACGGGCAAGTGCTCTACCATCTGAGCTACCCAAGCACGACTTACGCCCCGTCCTCACAGCTTTATTTCTGCCAGTACCTCGTCTCGTACCTTTCAAACTTTACAGAAGCTCTCCTGCGAACCTTGCAGAACTAGCACTCCTGAAAAAGAGGATATTGCGGAGACATGGCTTAGCCACAGCCTGAAATTGTAATCATTTCTTTGTTTCTACATCTACATCACATCTACCGATTTCTGTCCACTCAGATGGTTCCTTCGTGGTGCGTCGTCTTTTTCCCTTAGGGTGTATACTCACTTTGACTTTTCGCTAATCCTCAAACCACTTTCCAATAACGTTATAGTACGGGAGAGAAGCCTGCAACAGATGCCGCAGAAGTCGCTCCAACATACGCCTACCTTTTCGGTAGGGCAGTTCTTTCGCAGCGATGCAAAAATAATAGAGGAAACAGAGAACACGGCGGCCGATAGCCCGTCGAAATAAAAGCGTTCGATTTCAACGGCAGTGGCAACGGGGTGTGCGGAGCCAGCCGGGCGTGAAAATAGAACGAGCGAATGGGGGGCTCGCTCCGCCAGCCGCGGGGCTGAATATTTGAAACGCAATATGGGGCGGGCGCGGCCGCCGGCGCAACGCCGGCCTCCCTCGTCAACTGACCACGTGGAAACCCCATCCGCGTGTCCATGAACAAACTGCTTCGGTAAATAAATAAATAGTCATCATAATTGGGCGCCCGCGGGTCTCGCAAATGGGCGGCCGTGCGCCGCGTGTTTTCTGCAGCGCCCTACCCACCGCTCTGCGTTACAAGTTTTAAACCAATGTTTGGCAGCGTAATGAACACATTTATACGCACAAACGTTTGCCGACCTTCCCTGGAGCACCTGACTACAAGCGCTGTATTGCAGGCAGCACCCTAGTTTTCCACACTGTGTTGCTAACGCCGCGAACGGGTTTACGCTATGCCGGGTTTCAGTCATTACCTTCTCATAGCTACAATTCTCTACAATTTTCTACACTGGGGAAGACGGACAGGAGGGAGAGTGTGACAAATCGCTGACTGTTATTTCGTGTGTGTGTGTGTGTGTGTGTGTGTGTGTGTGTGTGTGTGTGTGAGTGAGTGTGTGTGTGTATGTGTGTGACTGCCTGTAGAGTGTATCATACACTACTGGCCATTAAAATTGCTACACCAAGAAGAAATGCAGATGATAAACGGGTATTCATTGGACAAATATATTATACTAGAACTGACATGAGATTACATTATCACGCAATTTGGGTGCACAGATCTTAAGAAATCAGTACCCAGTACAACCACCTCTAACCGTAAAAACGGCCTTGATACGCCTGGGTATTGAGTCAAACAGAGCATGCACTTCAACGCGATACCACAGTTCATCTAGAGTAGTGACTGGCGTATTGTGACGAGCCAGTTGCTCGGCCACCACTGACCAGACGTTTTCAGTTGGTAAGAGATCTGGAGAATGTGCTGGCCAGTGCAGCAGTTGAACATTTCCTGCATCCAGAAAGGTCCGTACAGGACCTGCAACATGCGGTCGTGCATTATCCTGCTGAAATGTAGGGTCTCGCAGGGATCGAATGAACGGTAGAGCCACGGGTCGTAACGCATCTGAAATGTAACGTCCACTGTTCAAAGTGCCGTCAATGCGAACAAGAGATGACCGAGACGTGCAACCAATGGCACCCCATATCATCACGCCGGGTGATACGCCAGTATGGCGATGACGAATGCACGCTTCCTATGTGCGTTCACCGCGATGTCGCCAAACACGGATGCGACCATCATGATACTGTAAACAGAACCTGGATTCATTCGAAAAAATGACGTTTTGCCATTCGTACACCCAGGTTAGTCGTTGAGTTCACCATCGCAGGCGCTCGTGTCTATGATGCAGCGTCAAGAGTAACCACAGCCATGGTCTCTGAGCTGATAGTCCATGCTGCTGCAAACGTCGTCGAACTGTTCGTGCAGATGGTTGTTGTCTTGTAGGCGTTCCCATCTGTTGACTCAGAGATCGAGACGTGGCTGCACAATCCGTTACAGCCATGCGGATAAGATGCCTGTCATCTCGACTGCTAATGATACGAGGCCGTTGGGATCCAGCACGGCGTTCCGTAATATCCTCCTGAACCAACCGATTCCATATTCTGCTAACAGTCATTGGATCTCGACCAACTCGAGCAGGAATGTCTCGGTACGATACGATAAACTTACTTTCATCAATGTCGGAACGTGATGGTACGCATTTCTCCTTCGTACACGAGGCATCACAACAACGTTTCACCAGGCAACGCCGGTCATCTGCTGTTTATGTATGAGAAATCGGTTGGAAACTTTCTCATGTCAGCACGTTGCAGGTGTCGCCACCGGCGCCAGCCTTGTCTGAATGCACATCACAGCATCTTCTTCCTGTCGGTTAAATTTCGCGTCTGCAGCATGTCATCTTCGTGGTGTAGCAATTTTAATGGCCAGTAGTATATTATAAAAACTGTTGTATGAATGTGTATGTGTTGCACATTTTCTCATAAAACACTGAATCTATTTCTACCAAAATTATGTACACATACTCATTACTGTCAGGTAACAAACGCTGTGCGGTAAGAACCACCCACCTATCATGGTTTATGAGATATGATTTCATAAGCAATGAGAGCTTGAAAATCCGCATCATGCTTGACGTTTAAATTAATTATTTCTGTGCTACCAATTATATTCGCAATAAATTTCGTGGGCAGTATCCACGTATGCCACTGAAAGTATCTACATAAATATACTGAAGCGCAAAGGAAAGTGGTATATGCATGCGTAATCGAATACACAGATATGTAACTAAACAGGCAGAATTCGGCGCTGCGGTCGGCAACGCCAATATAAGACAACAGGCGTGTGGTGCAGTTGGTAGATCGGTTACTGCTGCTACAATGACAGGTTCTCAAGATGTAAGTCAGTTTTAGCTTGGTGTTACAGTCGGCGCACGAGCGATGGGACACAGCATCTCCCAGGTAGCGATAAAGTGGTGATTTTCCCGTACGATCATTTCACGAGTGTACCGTGAATATGACGAATCCTGTAAACATCAGATCTCCGACATCGCTGCGGCCGGGAAACGATCCTGCAAGATGGGACCAAAGATGACTGAAGAGAATCGTTCAACGTGACAGCAGTGCAATCCTTCAGCAAATTGTTGCAGATTTCAGTGCTGGACCATCAACAAGTGTTGGCGTCCGAACCATTCAACGAAACAACATCGATATGGGCTTGCGGAGCCGAATGCCCACTCGTGTACCCTTGATGACTGCACGATACAAATCTTTACGCCTCGCCCGGGCCCGTCAGCACAGACATGGAATTTTCACGACTGGTAACATGTGGCCTGGTTGGACGAGTCTCATTTCAAATTGCATCGAGCGTATGGATGCCTACGGGTATGGAGACAACCTCTTGAATCCATGGACCCTGCGAGTTAGCAGGGGAGTGTTCAAGCTGGTGGAGGCTCTGTAAAATTGTGGGGCGTGTGCAGTTGGAGAGATATGGGACCCCTGGAACGTCTATATATGACTCTGACAGGTGACACGTAAGTAAGCATCATGTCTGATCACCTGCATCCATTCATGTCCATTGTGCGTGCCAACGGACGTGGGCAATTCCAGCAGGACAATACGACACCCCACACGTCCAGAATTGCTATAGAATGTCTCCAGAAACACTCTATTGAATTTAAGCACTTCTTCCGGCCACCAAACTCCCCAGACGAACATTATTGAGCATATCTGGGATGCCTTGCAACGTACTGTTCATAAGAGATATCCATCCCCTCATAACTCTTACGGATTTATGGACAGCCCTGCAGGATTCATGGTGTCATTTCCCCCCAGCACTAATTCATACATTATTCGAGTCCATACCACGTCATGTTGCATCACTTCTGTGTGCTCGCGGGGGCCCTACACGATATTAGGCAGGTGCACCAGTTTCTTTGGCGCTTCACTGGATATCATAGTACGACATATAGTCCAAGAGTATGACGTCGTAAACACTGATATGAGTGATATAATGCACCACCATGCGTCAAGTATTGATACTTACTTACTACTACTTACTTACTACTAAGAACCTGGTTCAGTCAGGTCAGATTTAATAAATCCCTGGCGCCTGTTAGTGTTTTTGTCAACTTTGCTTTCAACTGTGAAGCACAAATGGCTGTAGGCGAAAAGAAAAGCCGTCTATAGCGTTTTTAAGAGGCGTTGCTATACAGACGTTTACATAATCGCGTTGTAGCCCCTGGAATTTTTTTTCTTTTTTTTGTCATCAGTCTACTAACTGTTTTGTAGCGGCCCGCCAGATTTACGAATTCCCCTCCTTTGTCAATCTCTACATCTCACAGTAGCACTTGCAGCCTACGTCCTCAATTATATCTGGATGTATTCCAATCTCCCTCTACAGTGTTTACCCCCTACAGCTCCCTCTACTATCATGGAAGTTATCTCCTGATGGCTTAATAGATGTTCCACCATTCTGTCCCCTCTTTTTGTCAGTGATTTTTATGTATTCCTTTGTAAGTAGCCTGTCTACGTGTTTGTATGTTGGCAGCGCTATGTAGCGCTGTGCATTAATAACTCTGACAGCGCTGTGCGCATTCTGTAGAAGACTCTGTGGCTGGTCGGAAAAGCAGTTGGAGGTGAACAGCCAGCAGTGGTGGAAGTTGGGAGTGAGTAGTCAGTAGTGATGGAGGTTAGAGGTTAATAATTAGCAGTGTTGGAGGTTTGCAGTATTACCGCGAGCGGGCAGTCTGAATGTATAACCGTCACTGAAATTTATTACTGATGTTTATATAATGTTTGAACTGATTGTCACATTCTTAAGGTAAATACTTTGTTTGCTCTGCAACAAAATCTTTCCTTTGCTAACCACATGCCTATTAGTAGTTAGAGCCTTTAGTAGTTAGAATCTTTTATTTGGCTGGCACTATTGGTGCTTACGTCATTGCTGTAATTCGTGTAACGAAGATTCTGAGGTAATTGAGTTATGAAATGTACAGGTTATTATCAGGATTTCTACTAATACAGGGCTACTCTCTTGTATTAATTATTTGCAGTCAGGTTATCATTTTTGAAGAGCAGATTGCGTTGCGCTAGGATATTGTGGGTCAGAGTTGAAATGATAAAGGATAGAAAAGAGACAGTATAGTCAAAGTCACTCAGCAGTTTAAGGAAAAATATTTTTTATAAAGAAGTTTCTTCTTCTCAAATTCAGTTTAAGTAAAATCTTTAAATAAAGAAGTTTCACTTTTCCTCTCCGATTCTGTGCAGAACCTCCTCATTCCTTACCTTATCAGTTCAACTAATTGTCAACATTCTTCTGTAGCACCACCACATCTCAAAAACTTCGATTCTTTTCTGTTCCGGTTTTTCCAACAGTCCATGTTTCATTACCACACAATGATGTGCTCCAAACGTATATCCTTAGAAATGTCTTTCTTAAAGTTAAGGCCTATGTTTGATATTACTAGACTTCTTTTGGCCAGTGATAGTCTGCTTTCGATGTCGCCGGTCCGTCATGGGTTATTTTAGAAAAATTCCTTACTTCACCTACATAGTGAACATCACTCCTAATGTGAACTTCCTCGCTGTTGGACACGCATGCATGCCCAAAGGATCTTTGCATCGTAATCAGAATAACACAGTCACTGCAATATCGTATTTATCTGCCGATCCCCGGCAAGCGACTATCAAGTACAACGTCTGACCTGTACGAGAATACATATAATGGATGTACGAGTACAGGTCGTAGAAGCATTGTTGACGACATATGGAAGTTTGGGTCTAGCCGTGAGTCGTGCACTGATAGCCAAATGGTAAGGCGACCGCTCGCAATATTCGACTCCTGGTCCGGCTAAAATTTTCGTCATCATTCCATTCTACAGCTAATGGTTGTCCTTATTGGCAATTTCATAACGGCCGTAGTCGCCGCTATGCCTGTTCCTAAAGGAACATTGCATCATAATCAGAATAACATTGGCACTGCAATGTCGTATTCTCTGAATTACTCTCAATGTGTATTCTGTACTCAGTAGGCTGTTCCCCCATTCTGCAGATCCTGCACTTCTTGACTTTCACCGAGGACAGCAATATCATTAGCGATCTTATCACTGATATCCTTTCAACTTGTATTTAATTTCACTTTTGAACCTTTCTTTTAATTCCATCAGTGCCTCTTCGATGTATAGACTGAACAGTAGCAGCGGAACACTACATGCCTGTCTTACGCCCTTTTCAATCGGAGCATTTCGTTCTTTATCTTCCATTTTCATTTTTCCCTCTTGGTTCTTGTACATGTTGTATATAACCCTTCTCTCCCTATACCTTACCCCAATTTTTCTCAAAATTTCAAACATCTTGAACCATTGTACATTGCCGTACAATTTCTACAGATCGACAAAGCCTATGACCGTATTTTGATTTTTCTTTACTATTGCTTCCCCATCAACCGTAAAGTCAGAACTGTCTCTCTTTGCTTTACCTTTCCTAAAGCCAAACTAATCGTCATCTAACAGATCCCCAGTTTTCTTTTCCATTCTTCTGTATATTATTCTTGTCAGCAAGTTGGGTACAAGAGCTGTTAAGCTGATTCTGCGATAATTGTCGCACTTATAAGCTCTTTCAATCTTCTGAATTGTGGAGATGATATTTTTTCGTAAGTCAGATGGTACATTGCCAGACTTATACGTTTTATACACCAACGTGGATAATCGTGTTGTTGGCATTTCCCCCAATCATTTTATAAGTTCAGGTGGAATGTTATCTATCCCTTCCACCTTATTTGATCTTAAGTCTTCCAATGCGCTTTTAAATTGTTATTCTACTACTGCATCCTCTACCTTTTTCCTATCGACTACAGTTTCTTCTTCTAACACATCACACAACTCTCCCTCCTCGTAGAGGCCTTCAATGTCCTCTTTCTGTGGTGTCACCGCCAGACACCACACTTGCTAGGTGGTAGCCTTTAAATCGGCCGCGGTCCGTTAGTATACGTCGGATTCGCGTGTCGCCACTGTCAGTGATTGCAGACCGAGCGCCACCACACGGCAGGTCTAGAGAGACTTCCTAGCACTCGCCCCAGTTGTACAGCCGACTTTGCTAGCGATGGTTCACTGACAAATTACGCTCTCATTAGCCGAGACAATAGTTAGCATAGCCTTCAGCTTTTGTGATGCATGTACCGTCAAGGGCGATGTTCACCAATTATGGATTAAAGTTAAGTATTCCAGAAGCTACGTACTTTATTTGCTAGTCTCCATTACTTGTCCTGTTCCAGACCTCACGCCATCCTGCATGAGCTTAAACGCGTGCCTTTCGGCTTCCTCTGATTGTGGGTTGGCGCTCTAGCCAATCCACAACACTTTCCACCCACCCGCTCTCTCCTCTGCATTGAACGACGGAATTACCATTACACTCTTAATGTTACAATCCTTGCTTTTAAGGTTACCGACGGTTGTTTCGATTTTTCTATATTCTGAGTCAGTCCTTCGGAAAATCATTTCTTTTTCGATTTTTTCACATTTTTCATGCATCAGTTTCGCCTTGGTTTCCCTGCACTATTTCTTTCTTTCCTAAGCGACTCATATTTCTGTATTCCTAATTTTCCTGAACATTTTTGTACTTCCTTGTTTCAGCGATGAGCTGAAGTATTTCTTCTCTTGTCCATGGTTTCTTCGTAGTCACCTTCTTTGTACTTAGGTTTTTCTTTTCAGCTTCTGTGATCGCCCTTTTTAGAGAAGTCCATTTCACTTTAATTGAACTGCGTAATAAGATATTCCTTACCGCAATATTTGTAGCCTTAGAGAACTCCAGGCGTGCTTCATCATTTTCGTAGCACTCCTTTGCGTATTGATTCGTCCTAGCAGTCTCTTAAACCTCAGCTTACTCTTCGTCACTTCTAAACTGTGATCTGGGTTTGGGTACGCCTTACAGTCCAGTACCTGATTTCGGAGTCTCTCCCTGACTACGATGTAATTTAGATTAAATTTTCCCGTATATTTTCCATGTGTAGCTCCTCTTCTTATGATTCTTGAATAGAACATTCTCTGTTACTAGCCAGTATTTATTGCAGAGCTCGATTAGTCTCTCACGTCTCGCAGTCCAAACTCCAAGCCCATAGTCTTCCGTAAAAGTTACTCCTGCTGTTTCCCTTGCAACCGCATTCCAGTCCCCTAGGACTACTAGATTTTCATCTCCCTTTACATATTGAATTGCCCGTTCAGTATCCTCATATACTTTCTCTGTCTCTTCATCTTCAGCTTGCTACGTCGGCATGTATACCTGAATCGTCGTTGTCGGTGTTGGTTTGCTGCCGACTCTGATAATAACAACCTTATCACTGAGCTGCTCACAGTAACACACCCTCCACCCTATCTTCGTATTCATAATGAATCCTACTTCTGTTATACCATTTTCCGCTGCTGTTTATATTATCCTGTAGTCATCTGACCAGAAATCCTTGTCTTATTTCCATTTCACTTCACTGACCCATACTATATATAGGTCGGCCCTTTACATTTCCGTTTACAGATTTTCTAGCTTCCGTACCACATTCAAGCTTCTGATATTGCACACCTCGGCTCGTAGTTGGTTACTCAATCTTTTTCTCATGGTCACCTGCCCCTTGGCTGTCCTCTCCTGGAGATCCGAAAGGGAGACTATTTCGGAATCTTTTGACAATGGAGAAATCATAACACTTTTTCAACTGTAGGCCACGTGTCCTGTGGATGCACATTATGTGCCTTCTTCATTCTCATTCCGCTAATTACGCTGATTCTTCCACCTTTATGGGCAGTTTCCCATTCCCATCCCAGGGCAAGAGAGTGTCCTGAACCTCTGTCCGCTCCTGCGCCCTCTTTGACCAGACCATTGGCAAAATGAGGGTGACTTCTTTTGCCGGAAGTCTTCGTTCACCAAAACGGATAGTTTTTATTCAACATGTAAGCGGCGGCACGCTCCGAACCCATGACCGAGGACGTTTTGATTACTAAACAAATTCACTACCCCTAGACCACGGGTTCCTGGACATATGAAGAGAAATATTGTTTTAATTAAGTTCTGAGTTAAATAATTACACAGAATTTGCATTTTAATACTATATTTCTTAATTTGTATACACCATTTATAACAGGGGCATTCAATAAGTAATGAATCACATTGTATTCTCTAAGAAAGTTGGTGTTATTCAGGATTCCAATACACCGTATTATTCCCGCCTCCTGTGGCTACAAAACCGTATTTTTCAACATGTTCTGGGTTCAGTTACACAGCCGCACGCCACCTTTTTGGGATCACCTGTATGCCCGCATGGTAACACTCCACTGGTCGACATCGGAGGCAACGTCTTGCTGCGTCGATAGCCTCCCCATCATCCACGTAGGCCACTGCTCCCCATCGAGTGAAACCTTCAGTGGGCCAAACAGATGGAAGTCGGAATGTGCGAGATCGGGGCTGTAAGGTGGATGACAAAGAACAGTCCATCGAGATTTTGTGAGGTCCTCTCGGGCTTGTGTGAGACCTAGTATTGTCATGGAGAAGGAGCAGTTCGTTTGCATTTTTGCTTTGACGAGCACTCTGAACTCGTTTCTTCCATTTCCTGAAGGTATCACAATACACTTCAGAGATGATTTTTCCACCATGAGGGAGGTCACCTAACAGACGAATCCCTTCAGAGAGTCCCAGAAGACTGTCGCCCTGGCTGTACCGGACGAGAGTGTACGCACGTTCCATCTCTGCAGGAGTCACGGCTGTGTACGTCCGGCCGCCATGCGAGAGATGGGACAGGTTTTCGAGCCCTTGTTGCGCTGATAACAGACGCCTTACCCAAAAACACACCATGCTTTTGTTCACTGTCAGCTCTCCGTTGACATTCTGGAAGTATCTATAAACATCAGCGATGAAACATGGTACTTAGGAAAAGGCAGATTTGGGTGTGGACCGGGCCTTACTTCAGTTATTGTTGGTTTCTCAATTATTTTTTTTAATCACGTACATTTTATTTGGAATCAATTGCATATAAGGTTGACAATAAGGAACAATTATCAAATTTGACTGTTAAGACCATATCTAATTAAAAATTCTTAAGTCAATTTCCATTTGTAGCTGAAGGCTTTATTGACAAGATATTCTAATTATTTGTGAAGGCCCCAATAGTAATTTTTCAAAAACAATTTGACGGCTGAAGGCCTAGATAGCCAATTCTTACTAAAATATTATTAAAAGGGACAACCATATTAAGAGACAATATCTAAACAAAAATTCTTGAGACAAATTGTATTCACGGCTGAAGGCCTTATTGACAATCATCACAGTCTGACCAAATCAAGAGACAAGTGGGTCTCAGACAGTACTCCAAGGATTGACCTGGGAAAGTCGCTCAACTTCGTAAGCGATGAGACAGGCACCCAAGAGTTGAATTCACTTAACTGGATGGCCACTCAAACTAGTGACAGTTTAAAAGCCGGCCAACACTCTCGCAACATCTACCTGACGTCTGATAACCAACAAAACGATGGAATAACCCAGGCAAGGTGGAACCGACGGACAGTACTGCGTGTTCAGAATACGATGTTTAGAACATCCAGAAGCAGAAGGATCCACCACGACCAAAGTAGTCCAAAGGAAACAAATATCCGAACCACAATCAAGGAGGCTGTCGAACTACTCGCCTTACCGGACACCAGCGGCAAGACGAGGAAAGGTACACTGCCGCGAAAATACGCTAACCTCCAGGGCAGGTAACTGGGGCGTTAGCGGCCACTGGACAGAAAAATACCGCTGGTTGAACTTCATCAATAAACACAAGGAATTCAATGATTAATGATAGGAAGTGGAGGACGGCTAATTACTTTCGGCAACTCCAAACACTCCACTCGTTGCTCTTCGTCTCAGCGTCCCTGCGAGCAGCATCGTACGAACAAACGGTATGATCTCGAAATAGTAGAGGTTTCACTATTGGGTTAATGTTCACTCAACTCAAACGACCTGGGTCTGGTGAAGAACGAGGTTGTCGCCCTCGCAACTACAGTCCTCGATCCAGCAGTGCCTGCATGCCGCCATCGGTTCCGGGATGTTCTCACGCTGTCTGAACTCACCACTGTTCTGTCCCAACTGAACTACCCGACACACTCCCTTCCTGGAAACCACTTGATGTCCTCCCAAAGATAGTACTAGGGTACTAGATATCGATATAGCGATAACCGCTGCTGCTGCCACTTGCGGTCAGACAACGCTAGCAACTGTAGTGGCGCCAGTAGACGCGAGAAGAAAACGAGACGCCACTATCCCTGTCACATGATCCCAATGTACCAACGGCACCAACGCGAGCCGCAGCACGGCTCAAGCGATGCTCTGGTTCTTGCCCAAAAGGAACTCAATCCCACCAAGCCTCCACTCACCCCTTCTTTTCATCTCCATTGTGTCCTGTCTCTTTCACTTCCACTGCCACTGTTTCCATTCATCTATCTTTTTCTTTTATTGCCACTGTCTCTCACAGAACATCACTATCTTCTCCTCCTCTGACTCCTAATGCTGTTGTCTTCAACAATCTCTCTTCCTCTTTTATTGCCACTTTATCTTTCCCACCGTGTCCTCTGACTTGCTCTTCCAGCGGTAGTGTCCCCTCTCCCTTCCATTATCACTAGCTCTGTGCCACTTTCTTCCAACACAAAGAAGTGAGGATATGATCGCGTACCAAAATCTTCGATAAGGAAGTCGAAATCAGGATTGAGACAGCTGGTTCCCCACTTTTCAGTTAATCCTCTTCTTCTCCCTGTTACAGCGCAATGTGCCGCTTATATAAAACGAATTCTGTAGGTCACAAAAGTGTTTCGACACATTTACACAAAAAAGTATGCATATTATAACGTTAGCATAAAATCGTCTCCCAATGCAAGTTCACTTTACCTACGTTACATAAAAACGCACCACATTTTTACGCTACACCTAGGGTGGTGGGTGGGGGGGGGGGGGGCGTTGCAAGTGAAAGAATTTCGTATGACGAAATAATTTTTTGTAAGATACTTACGCCGCTAGTTGGCACCATCCAATAATTTCCAGGTCACGACAGCCTGGGTAGGTGAGAAAAGCCTGTTATACGGATATAGCGTGTCAAAGTTTTATTGGTGAAACGACGCTGACTAGAAGCTAGTTTCGCGACTTAGGAACCCTTGTGATGACCTCTTGCCATGTGTTCACTACGTCAATTAAAACTGCGTTTACACCTCAGACGGGATATTACATGCACATTTCACATGCATAACTATGCTAAATTTTAACCTCTGACAATCGGGTACGGATAATTATACCGAAAAATGTTCGATGTTCACTGAGAACATCATCTTGAGAACATATGGTAAAAGTTAAGATGATTTGCCACGAACAGAAACTATAGAAGTAGCCATCCCCACAATAGGTACTTTTGGTACTAAAAAAATCATTGTTTTTCAGTGTTTTCTCGCGAATCGCTCATGAATTAATAGCGTTTTTATAAGCCAACTCAGGCCGACCCTAGACTACACCTGAGGCAAAAAAACGAACCTATTTTCTCAATTAACCTGGGCTGGAGGAAGTGTGTAATGTTTAAATTTTGACCCTATACTGTTGGATAGCTGCAGTATGCCCGTTCATCCGATAGGTATACAAATAGTCACTAGAGCAAGAAATATCGAAAACACTTGACTCTTTACCTCTGTGATGAATGGAACCGGAGATATGATCCTTAAGAAATTGCATTTTCGCGTGTGGTTTTTTGGATCGTATTTATAGAAAGCTCTGTCGCGATCGGATCGATACAGGGAACATCTAGGGTGTTTCAAAATCTCTGCAACATAGTTCTAGGGATGACAGATCACGACACAAGGAGCAACTTTTGTTCGAGTCAGTGATCGCCGGCCCAGGGACGAAGAGATTTCGCCAAACTGGCGGGGTCTACTAGCAAGCTGCGCAGCATACTATCTTCCCCAGTAAATTGATAGAGTGAATTTCAACAAGGAAACAATTTGAATGAGTGTCTAGAAGCAGCGAAAGACTGTTAGAAGCGAATCAATAAGTTTAATTTTCTGCGCCTATTGCCTTTATCGTAAAGCAGATGACTGGATGATAGGCAGCACATACTGCATGTGAACACTGCAGATTTGTCTGCGCCCTGCCTCCTCTCAGGGGCGTAACCTTGTGCCTCTAGGAAGCGCCATCAAACATTTTGTCCCTAACAAAAGTTGTTCCACATGACATGATCTATCACTCCAGAAATATGTTGCAAACGCTTTGAAACACTCTGTAGGTGAAGGTAATTGCAAAAAACGTAAGATTATGATGCACTTACACATTGATATAACTGTTTAAATCACACTTCATTCGACCGATGACCTCAGTAGTTTGGTCCCTTAGCAACATACCACCTACCACACTTCATTTATCCGCATCAACTGTAAATTGCACCTTTCGGAAAATTGTCATTGTCAGAAAGGAAAACTATCAGTATAGAATACATCCCCAGACTATGTGCTAATTCGTAACATGTTCAAACGCTAATTTGATGAATGTGTACCGCCCTGCCATCTTGTAGCGAAGCACAGTGTTTCAAATGCGCGAGTAGAAGTAAAAGGTAAAACCATACCTATTATGAAGTAGCATAAGCAATGTTTTAGAACAGGTTCTCCTCTTTAAAGAATACCTCTTCACATGTTCATTTGTATTACTACTTACTCTTGAAAGTATTCATGCACCACTCTACACGCAACGCTACGAGTAAACACACATTACGTGCTTCATTTGGTGTTCATGTATACAGCAGTGACTTTTGAAGATGTCAAACATTTAGCGCAATCCTTGTTTTGCTTTAGTCCTTGGATCTGTGATATGTGCGATGGTCTTCAATCCCTTGGGAAAGTGAGAAAAGCGAAACAGGAGAATAGTTTGAATTTGTATCACAGACATCTGTCTGGTGAAAAAGTCATTTTATACATACAATGCGACTGAGCTGACGAACAAACAGAAAATAGTGAAGGCTATTATGTAGCCTAACGAAGTGTTTCCACTGAATGTCTTTCGGTGTCTTTTGGGTCTTCGGCAGAAATTATAGCTGTTATAGTTTTCTTTCGTGCTGTTACTTGTACCCTTCGGGTGCTGTCTTTTGTCCTTTTGGACCCAAAACCAGAATCTGCTTCATTCTTCTTACCCGCACTACACAACGTAGTAGTGATTTTTGTTGTAAACAAATGAGATGGCAGAAACACTTCATCGATACATGTTTCGTCGAGAAACGAAATGAGAAACTTGCTATATACGCTTAGTAGTTACCAAATGCAGCATAATAAATGAATGAAATATATACCAATAGTTTACAGTTCGCTATAATAAAGAAATAAAATCAGATAATGTATCTCACAATTAAACAATAAACTTATAGGGGAAACCTTGAAAAACGAAGACTGGTGCTAGGTCAACATCGATTTAATGAACCTAAACTCGGACATGTAGCATCTGAACGGTAAAACGTATAATGGAAAATGTTATCACTTGGCATGTTCGAGAGACATTAAAATTACGTTTTCACTCAAGGAAATGACTAACATACATTGTTACTGTTCGTGCACCTTACCTGATAACATTTGTCACCAAAAACAAAATGAGATGGAATAAGAACTGTACTGTTCTATCTGCGAGTTAGTACAGCTACTCTGGAAATCGTGGGCATGAAAAGGACATGAAATGGCCACTGGCTCCTAGACTCTTACTGCTGGTAATAAATTACATCCAGCTCTTGTTCTAGATTAGCATCTTGCATGACCTCCAGCTACTGCGTACGGACAAAGATGTAGTAGGCAGGTACTATGCTGTAAGTGACTCACCGGTTAAAAATAACACAAGGCTAAGCTTTGAAATGAGGTACAAGAAAGCTGGTTGCGTCCTCACATTTCCAGTTTGTATTGCGACTTAGTTTTATGAATTAATACACTGACGGAAAAGAAAATCACAGCGCCAAGAAGGAGTTTTGCGACATAACGCAAGTTGGTTGGCGTATCTCTGCATTTGAAAGATAATGTCGATTCAGATTTTGCACCAGTCGCATTAGAGTGCATTCCATTGACTCCAGACCATCGCCATTTGCGACTTCAGTGTGTCAAGCGAGAGCTTATTGGAGGGCAGGGTGGAAGTGTGGTATGTTTTCTGATGAATGATGGTTCTGCCTCTCCGCAATTGATGGCCATGTCTTGGATAGAAGGAGGTTAGTTGAGGGCCTGTAGTCAACCTGTCTAAGTGCTAGACACACTGGACCAAATGGTTCAAATGGCTCTTAGCACTATGGGACAACTTATGAGATCATCAGTCCCCTAGAACGTAGAACTACTTAAACCTAACTAACCTAAGGACATCACACACATCCATGCCCGAAGCAGGATTCAAACCTGCGACCGTAGCGGTCTCGCGGTTCCAGACTGTAGCGCCTAGAACCACTCGGCCACCCCGGCTGGCCACACTGGACCTACGCCTGGAATTACGGCCTGAGATGCTAATTATACAGATTAAAAAATTTCATTACTGTACATTATTTTGGTATGGACTGATCAAAAACGCTATTAAGCAATTATAGTGTCATACACGCAGGGTTCCTAATGTAGAATCGGTACCTATGATCAGGTTGCATTAGGTATAACTCAGTGCTCACATAGGTTGGTTTTGAATACTATGTAAGAATCTCGTGATTGTTGCCACTAAGCGCCGTAATCGCAGTGATGTGTGTGTGTAAAGTGAGGTACAAAATGTTCTAGCGTGATTAGAAGTCGCATACAAATCCCCTGGTCTTGGGCGAGTAAACAGTTCCTTTCGCACATCTGAAACGTCCCCTTTGAAAAATTAATGAATTACTGTGCTGATAAACCTCTTACATTATTTGATTTTCAAACAACTGAGGAGAACTGAACGTACTCAGAAATTTCGCTCTTCACCTATTCTGATCAACACTAAACTGACACACAATATTTTTAGCGCAACGCAATCTGACTTTCAAAAATCCCTACAAAAGAATGGCCCTGACTAACAATAACGTATACCTTTCATGAATCACATACCTCACAAAAATCTTCATTACTCTAACTACTGCAATACTGCGAGCGCCAATACTGCCAGCTGAATAAAAGATTCTAACTACTGAAGTCACTAACTACTGATAGGCATAGTTAGGAAATGAAAGATTTTGATAGAGAACAAACAATGTATTTACCTTACTAATGTTCAAAAGTCATCATATATATATCAGTTCATGACATCCAGTCTTACAAATTTACTGTCTCTGATGGACACACGTCCAGATCATCCGCTCTCAAAACTCCGCCATCTCTCTCCCCACATCAAACCACTGCTGGTGGCACACCTCCAACCGCGCAACGCTACGTGCTGTTAACAGCCTACTGCGCAACACTACAATAGTGACTACTTCAACAATGCTCACTAGCCACAGACTGCACACAGCACAGCCAGTGATTTTCATACAGAGCGATAGGTGACGTTACTATCATAAAAACCTAAACAGCCTACTTACATAGCCCCCATGTTACCCACAAAAAATTTTGCAAATTGTTTTGGGCAGTGGCCAATGCAGATTTGAAAAAAAAAATTCATAAGTACAATAACAAAGATATCAAATGCACACACGTATTGTTACAATGCTGGTCAAAAGCAAAAATTGTTCTCATAAAGACAGTCCTGATCATTGATCACAGTATTAATTACAATTTTATACACAAAGTCTGAGCAGTAAAAGAAAATGCACACGGAAGTAGTGGAGTTCCATGCTGTCTTGAAGAAGTAATGTTGTCCTTCCAACGAAAAGACAGTGCTGACTCTTGACATGCAGACAGGTAATGGGCCACAACAGAGCAAACCCACAGCAGAGTCAGTCGAAGTTGAAGAATATATAGGTATGTCATCACAGAGTAGACCCACTGTAGTCCTGGTAGAGAGTATGGTATTGGTGGGCCACCAGAGGTGCAGACCCACTGCAGTCCTTGTAGAAATAATGGTATTGGTGGGTCATCAAAGGTGCAAACCCTCTGCAGTCCTTGTAGAGACGGCCAGCAGCCATCTGTTGCGACTGTGCAGATGCCCAATCACCATCGAAGAGTCTTGCGGACAATATAGCAAGTCCATGAACCACCACCTGTGCACTCACAAACTTTTTGGAATGTACTTAGAACCAGCAATGCTGTTAACCAGTCCCTTGCTGAATTATTATCACACGTGCAAGCACTAACAGTCCCAACTTCTCACATATGGTGATTATACTATGAGCAACAGAAACGTGTGCAGTGAAATGAAACTTAATTTGAAGAACTGGTGACTATACAATTATAAATTTACGACTTGGGAATACAGTTACAAAGATACAGAAAACATCATTAAAACATAATAATACAGATAACATTTGTATTAATACAGGCTTTACAAAAGAATAGAAATAGACATATACATCAGCGTTACAGGAATTATGACATAAGTAAATATATAAAATAGTGAGAATAGTTTTAGAAACATTAATTTCACACATGAGAATTGAAACAGAACAGCATTAATAATGTGTAGACTTTTTACAAAGAAAAGGACATGTTATTAATGTAAATTATATTTGAGGACAACAGTATTCCTCATCATAGTGAATGTACTTTAGTACTAGAAAAATTCTACAACATAAATCTTATTAGCTAAACACATAAAGCCAGGAAAAACACAAATACACAAGGGTAGACAAACACATAGTGGAATAACACAAAAGGACAGGACAAGGTTTGTTTTCAGTGTGACATATGGTACTGCAGTCGAACCCAAAACTTCATTTCATATATATTTCCTCTTATTTCACATTTGTTTATACCTTGTCAATGCATTTCATCCAATTCATCACAACTCATTCTCTTATATAGCCTACCAACTCTTAAGCTAATTTAAATCTACTGAGCTCAGATGCTAAACTAAGGGACAAAGCAATGTAGCAGCACAAAACAATTAATGCAAACAGCAATGACAAAAAATGCAAATTGGCAAAGCAAGCAGCAATAAATACGAGGGCGGTTCAGAAAGTAACCTCCGATTGGTCACAGTGCGGGTTGTGGGGGGAGTAGCGACGCCATCTGTGCGTTCACGCACTCAACAGGTCAGTCGGCATCAAGCCGTGGTCGAGTGAACGTCGTACCTGCGCTAGTTTAGTTTTTGTGGCAGTTTGAAATGTGTGCTGCAATAGAAAACCCCGCCAAATGTGAAGTGTGTGCTGTCATAAGGTTTTTTACAGCCAAAGGATATTCTGCAGCAGCTATTCATCGTGAGCTTTGTGCCGTGTACGGACCAAGAGTTATGAGTGAAGGAGTTATCCGTGAATGGGTACGTTTATTTAAAAGTGGACGAGAAAACGTTCATGATGAAGAGAGGAGTGGTAGACCATCATTGCTGACTGACGAACTCGTTCAGACAGTTGATGCAAAAGTTCGTGAAAATCGACGTTTCTCAATGTCGGGGTTGTCTACTGGTTTTCCACAGATTTCTAAGACTCTCTTGTACGAGATAGTGACAGCAAGATTGGGTTACCGTAAGTTCTGTGCACGATGGGTGCCCAAAATTCTTACCGACCACCACAAAACTCAAAGAATGGCCTCTGCATTAGACTTTCTGTCACGTTATGAGGACGAAGGAGAACCATTGTTAAACAGAATCGTGACCGGTGACGAAACCTGGATTAAGTACGTGAACCCTGAGACAAAAGAACAATCAAAGATGTGGGCACATTCAAATTTGCCTACCAAACCAAGAAATGCCTCGCAAGATTTTTCTGCCAGAAAACTGATGGCAACGGTGTTTTGGGATGCCAAAGGGGTGTTGTTGGTTGAATTCATGGAACGTGGTACGACAATTAATCAAGACGTGTACTGTGAAACAATAAAAAAGTTACGACGGGCTATACAGAACAAACGCCGTGGTATGCTGACTTCCGGTATCGTTTTTTTGCACGATAACGCCCGTCCTCACTCTGCTCGAAGAACAACGGCCCTTCTTGACTCCTTCAAGTGGGACGTTATCAACCATCCACCTTACAGCCCAGACCTGGCGCCAAGTGATTATCACCTCTTCATGCATTTGAAGAAATGGCTCGGGTCACAGCGGTTTGATGACGATGAAGAGCTCAAAGATGCGGTCACAGGCTGGCTCCAGGCACAAGCGGGTGATTTTTATGCAGAAGGAATTTCAAAGCTTGTGAAGAGATACGATAAGTGCCTCAATCGCTATGGAGACTATGTAGAAAAATAGTGCAAAGATGTAGTTGTAAGATGTATATATTAAAATATTTTTATTTAACTTGGTGTATTTTTTTAAATCAACCGGAGGTTACTTTCTGAACGGCCCTCGTATAAATTAGCAAATCAAATGCAACATTGGAACTAATATGAGCCAAAGTGAAATTTAGTAGCACTATGCCTGGCAAACAGCAGCAGCAAATGCCATAACTTATATCTAAACATGACAAAGCTCAAGCAGAAAAAATATTACAGTAAAAATGGCCATGTCTAATACCTATGTCACATCTTAACACTAGAGTGATGCATCACAATAACTTACTCTAGCAGACAAGTTACCAAGTCATTCACAAAAATTATGTATGCAATTCCTGTGAAGTGGAAATGTCTTTATGTGCTCCCTCATTGTTTTGGAAGTAGATCATAAAATTATTATTTACTGGATCTGTAGGCATAAATAACTATATTAGTACATCTATTAAATTTTACTTTAACCAATGCTGCAGTGCAGCTAGAAACTAGATATTAAACAAAATGAGCAATCCCTCATCTAGATAGACAATAGATGTAAAATGTTTCTCATCATTTCATTAGGCATTTCAGTAAATATCAGAAAGTATGAGCTCAAAACTGTAATCATATGTTTCAAATATGAGCGTGTCTTATTTGAAATACTTTATACAAAGAAATGTCAATAGTGAGGTTAATGGTCTCTTTTTTCCTCCACCTAATGGCTTTTTCTCCAGGCAGGTGGCACAGCTGGACACCCACGACGCGTTACGTGAAGGTCACTTAACTTTCTTACCGAAATATTTACGACAGCAGTTTTCACTACAGTGACAGTCTCACATAAAAATCTCACAGGTCGAGAATTTGCGTTACAAATGTGTAGAAACAAAATACTATAAAAATAACAGTGTCGAAAAAAATTTTGCCGGCATTGTGAAACATTCACGCATGTAAACACATTTCATAACTCTTAAAGTACGATTATTGGTTTCCAACATCCGTTTTCACAAATCTGAGTCCCTAACCACTACTAATTATTCCTTACCTTATTACACATATACACACTCGTCGACACTTCTTCAATATTTCATTATAATAAATTCCTCATATAACATCAGCTTATTGATCATAAACATACCTCAACAGCATAATACACATCTTATCGTAATAATAACATCATAACAGATCAATCACATCTCAAAATCATCGTAGCTTCCTCCAATAATTTCAAAGCCTAAAAAAAATTCTCTGCTCATTTCAATAGTGTCATCTACCTCAAACGTACTTTAAAAATCATGATCCCATACCAAATACATCATTCAAAGCTCTCATGGTATCACAATGGTTCCGAAAAAATATGAACAGATCACAAAGTACAGACAAAATACAATTTCATAAGTGTGAAGTTATCCAACTGTGTAACTGCGTAAATATCTGTCAATGATGTAGTAAAATAAATGTTTGTCTCTCCCAGTTAAATGATCAGATAGCTGTGTAATTTATGTGTTAGAGAAACATGGTACCGATGTGTAAAGTTGTATAAGCAAATACCATATTAGCTAGGCTCCTTGTGCTTGCCAAACACATGGTACACAAAGTAATCGTGTAGCCCCCTTAAGGATTATGTAATTATACCCTCAGGTGTTACAGATTACAGCAATCGAATGAAATGTATCACCGAAAAAATGGTTCAAATGGCTCTGAGCACTATGGGACTCAACTGCTGAGGTCATTAGTCCCCTAGAACTTAGAACTAGTTAAACCTAACTAACCTAAGGACATCACAAACATCCATGCAAGAGGCAGGATTCGAACCTGGTCTTGCGGTTCCAGACTGCAGCGCCTTTAACCGCACGGCCACTTCGGCCGGCTATCACCGAAAACTATCTTTGTATCTTTGTCATTCAAAAATCTTTAAAAATAAATGTTTTAAGTAGAAAATTAATCACTCAAATACGTGTACTGCAGCGCTAAACTGTGCGTCTTGTTGTAACATAATCTCTGTCATTACTTAAGGGTAAAAAATGTGCCAAGTGTAATTATCGTCGTCCGTAAGCAAAGTTCTGTGGAAGTCAATGTACGTACTTCATAATAAACAAAAGCTAAATGCTATGCGTATAGATATCGTAGTTATTAGGTACAGTACCGTGATCAAGAAAGTACTACACTGTAATGTATTGTTGTGCTACAAAAAAGGCTGTCTCATTGTAGCTATACCACAAACGTTACTACAAAAACATGTTTCATTTTCCAGAAGAATTCAGAAAAACTGTGCAGATATAAAGCAGATATAGCACAAAAGCAACAATGTAAATTGTGTCACACATTAGTAGCGTGGTGATATAATCGTGTAGATGTCAAAGAAACCAAATACTAAAACATCGGTAATCTCACAGAAAGTACTTCAAATAAAGAATGTCTTTCCAAGTAAACCAAAATGTTGCATTAAAATCTCACTAGCAGTATACGTTCTAAGTATGTAAGCCGTACATTCGTTACGTGATCTTGCAACCAACAAGCAAGAATGTACAAATAACAACACTGTGTCGTCTGTTCACTATAACAATGCATTCGTAATTTCTGTTTAAATAAGTTCTCTTGGTTCTTGACCGGATATTTAACTTCAAACATTGTTGCATGTTAACAGTTTCTAAGTCTGACAAAGCATACTAGTAACGTGAAGTGGAAAGTTTTATGGCAAAGACAAAGTTAAAAAGCAGATTATCTCTCAATAAACGGTTTTACATGTGAAATGTGGTGCAATCCTTTACTCTTCATAGTACTCAGAGTTTCAACTTGAACGCAATTATCATGCGGTATACGTCGGTAAAGAATGCTAAAATTTTTCTCAAGGTTAGCGTCTATGTTATTTTTCTCTGAGCCAGCCGGCGCATGTGGCTGCCCGTGGTGCGAATCTTGGTCTGTCTCTTTGTTGGCGCGCGTCGTTGTTGGGATTAGGAGACCTAGCTTCTACAAATTCACCTTGTCGACAGGGCCCTGTCCTGTTTGAATCCCACCAGTTCTGATGCAATTCTGGTCTGTCGTTACGATTATATCGTCTGAAGCCATGTCGGTAGTTTACATAGTTTCTTTTTTGTTGGACATGTGGTGGAGAATTACTTCCGGAATCGTAACTGCACGGTGGACCGTTGCGTCTGAAGTTATTCTGTCTCCCTTGATAATAATTGTTTTGGTTCCCATATTGTCTGTTTCTATGATTGTCTCTGTGATAGTCATTACCGTGAAGAGGTGATCTTTCCCTGTAATTATTACTACTCTGCCAGCGGTTGTCATAAGGGTGATGTCTGTTTTGGTCACGATTTACATTGTAAGTATAGCCTTGTTGTGTCCCGTTATTATTTCTTTTGTCGCGGAATTGTGACGGATGTGACCTGTAATTGTTGGTTGTGTTCCTGTTTTCGCGTCCCGCGATTGTCAGTGTCAATTTCCAATTCTTGTAAGAGTCCATGAAAAGCTTCAATGTCGTCTTTGCAGCGTCCTGCCAAAATAATGTGTCGTAAATGTTCCGGCAATTTGATTAAGCAAAGGCGGATGAGTTCTGAGGGGCTGTATGGGTTTGACAGGTACTGATTCTTGTGCAACATGTCTTCAAAATATTTCACAAGACTGGAAAATTCAGATTGTTCGAAATGTTTCATCATTATGATGCTATGTCTTACTCGGCCTTGTGTAGCTTGAGAACAATATGCTGAGAGGAAGGCATGATAAAATTCTCGTTCACTGTGACAATCGTGAATGACCGATCGCATTCTTACAGCTGGTTCATTCTCTAAGTAGCCACATATAAATTCTAACCTGTGCTCCAATGACCAGTTGGGAGGAAAACAATGAGAGAATTGATGGAGCCATGCTTGTGGATGAATGTCGTTGCTGGAATTCTTAAATGTTTTGAATTTACGTGTAGTAATGAACAGCTTATAGTCAAAATCATCATGTCGGCGAGTCGCATATCGGTCATCGTTACTTCGTTTCGACGGTTCCATCTCAAAATTCGGTGTACCTTGCCAATTTCTTTCATAATTTCCAAAGTGCCCTGTCTTATTATTTTGTCGCTGTTCCGTATTTCTATGTCCCTCTTCCGTGTTGGAGCGTGAGTCTCCTCTGAAATATGTAATTCTTGTATTACTTGTGCCAACTGATCTTTTACTTCCCGGATTTCTCTTTTGTGTTACGTATTAGTTTGATTATGATTTTGTTTGAATTTCCTAATTTGTTCGTATTCTTCTGTTTCATTGAAGGCTACAGGTCTTGTGTCATTCAGATCATCATCTACCTTTGTAGATAAGCTAGTGAACTGATCCGAATATTCGGCTACTTTCTCCGATAGTGAACTGATTTCCTCAGTGTGTTTTTCTGAACCAAGTTCCAGAGTGTTCATTTGTGTTGAAATCGTATCTACTGTGTCCTTTAAGTTTTCCTGAGTTATTTCAAGTTGCGCAACCGAACCGGTAGATGCAACTGAGTCAATTTTAGCCCGCAAGGTCTCGTGGTTTTCATGAACAATAGTTTGCAGTTCTTTTATGGCTCCTTCGTGATTCTGTAATGCATTTTCATGACGCGAAAAAATAGGTTGGAAATGTTCACAAATTCGTGTTTTTACGTCATTACAGACATATTGACATTTAGGTTCGATTTTAAGTAACTAAGCAGTTAAACCTTCACGTGTTTGGTCAAGCGTGGTGTCTAACTTTTCAAGCTGTTGCTGTGTTTGTCTCTGATTTTGTTCCATTGTGTCTAACTTATGATGCTTTTGTCCCATTTGTTGCACTAATTTTAATAACTGTACACTGGTGTCTGAAACATGTTCCACAGTGCCATTCGGCAGTGCATTTGAACTGGCAATATTCGCATTTTGAAACGCAGAAAACGTGTCTTGGCTTATTTGAGAAAACGGTGAGGGCGCAAAATCTGAATCTACACTATTTGCGAGATTGTGTCCAGTTATTTCAGATTCCTGAGGCGAGCTGTTGCCGACCGATCGATCGATAATGCTTCCCTGTTCACTAATTGTTTCACTGACTACACCATTATTTGCCGCCCGCTCCATTTCCCTATGCACAATTACCAAATTAGTAGTTTGAACATTAGTTAATTCATTACACAGTGGCGCTAACACACTGCTTTCGTCTTCACTGTCATTTCTCAGTTTACTTTGGAGCCTAGTATTACGTTTTTCACACGCCATTATTGTCAGAATATTTCACACGACAACAGAAAAGCACAATTTGAAGAGCAAAATAAGAAAACACATTAACATAGCATTGAAAATAATATCTCGTTAACTGCAAGCACAGCTGCGAAATACTTGGTGCAAATCTTCATGCATGCCACAACCGTTTTACTGTACAACAAATATAAACTACAACTACAAAGGAAATTCTCTCTATAATTACGCGCTAGCAATAAACAATAGCTCCACTAATTACAGAAACTACAAAAAAGTCAGAAGATTCCAGTGAGGTATCCTGGCAGGGTCCCCATATGAAACGCCCCCTTTGAAAAATTAATGAACTACTGTACTGATAAAACTCTTACATTATTTGATTTTCAAACAACTGAGCAGAACTGAACGTACTCAGAAATTTCGCTCTTCACCTATTCTGATCAACACTAAACTGACACACAATATTTTTAGCGCAACGCAATCTGACTTTCAAAAATCCCTACAAAAGAATGGCCCTGACTAACAATAACGTATACCTTTCATGAATCACTTGCCTCACAAAAATCTTCATTACTCGAACTACTGCAATACAGTGAGCGCCAGTACTGCCAGCTAAATAAAAGATTCTAACTACTGAAGTCACTAACTACTGATAGGCATAGTTAGCAAATGAAAGATTTTGATAGAGAACAAACAATGTATTTACCTTAATAATGTTCAAAAGTCATCATGTATATATATCAGTTCATGACATCCAGTCTTACAAATTTACTGTCTCTGATGGACACATGTCCAGATCATCCGCTCTCAAAACTCCGCACACGTCCAACTGCGCAACGCTACCCGCTGTTAACAGCCAACTGCTTAACACTACAATAGCGACTATTTCAACAGTGCTTACCAGCCACAGACTACACACAGCACTCTCCCCACATCCACCACTGCTGGTGGCTCACCTTCAACTGCGCAACGCTACGCGCTGTTAACAGCCAACTGCGCAACACTACAATAGCGACTACTTCAACAATGCTCACCAGCCACAGACTGCACACAGCACAGCCAGTGCTTTTCATACAGAGCGCTAGGTGACGTTACCAACATAAAAACCTAAACTGCCTACTTACACATTTACCTGTTTACATGACGGGAGAACCTATGGGAATGAGGCTTCGGAAATGAGTTGGGAATCAGTCAGTGACAATGAGGAATTTGGTCATCCTAGTTCGTGAGCTTCAGTAATTTACTTGTTTATTTCATAAAAAAAGTTCCCAAAGGACTAACTTGCAGACACGAATTCATTTCAGCGAAGTGCCTTGTGGAGGCCTTAGTGAGGCTACGATGGACTGTAAGAGGAGGAATGAAGACCTAAAAATATGCTAAGTGTTAAAGTGGCTGAGTATGAACTGCAATGTGTCTAGTTTCATGTTCTCGTCCTAGCAGCAATATTCCTGCCTCAATTTTACCGGTGGAACAGGTTGTTGGTTTCCACTTCACCATAACACGGATGAGAACCTATGTGGCGTTTGTACGACACTACCTTATATTTGAAACTACTACTACAATGAGTAGAACTATGTTGTGGTAGAAAAGCTGTTTTAATAATTAGCTAACATACTACAGCGTCTTCTTCTTCTTCGCACTAATCCCACCTAGTAAGGGGTCATTCTACTCAGGGACTGGTAAATCTATTTAACTTTGCTGCTCGATACCCTTTCCGTTGCTGCAGTTGCAGGGAGGAAAGTCCTGCGTGCTATCTGTCAATGAATTGTGTAAGTTGTGTTCTGCGTGTGATTGTAATTTAACTGTTTGTGTACTGCATGCTCTGAACTAGAAATTGATGACCAGCCCATCATGGGCCTAAACGAGCATGGAAAACCACCTAAAAACCATACGCAGGCTTGCCGGTGCACCTACCGTGGTCGATAAGCCACAGCGTGAATTCGACCCGTGTTTGGCTCACCTCCCTGTCTCGCAGGGCAGCGCGCAGCGCAATACACTATACGGTTAGATTCTAACATGCTAAAGAGAAAAAAATGACGTATAGATACGCATGTCATCGTTTGTGATAAAGAGAGAGAGAGAGAGAGAGATTGGTGGCAGGGGGAGGGGGGGGGCGAGGAGAGATAGAGAGCGAGAGAGAGAGAGAGAGAAGAGAGAGAGAGAGAGAGAATGTAACAGAGCGAGTGGAACGCGTCTAAAATTGGGAGGGGGTGGACACTGGGAAGCGAAGAGCAATTCTGGTGATGAAGAATGTGGTGCAATATTAAGCTGCAGTTATTGCGTGCAGCTGGCCGTATTTTTAAAAATAATCTCTGGCAGACCGGACTCGAGACACGGCGAGTTGCAGTTCTGTGCTGTCAACTACAACGCCTGAACGAACCTTTTATTGCGTGCTCCTGCTATGTTCTATTTCCATCTCTCCTATGCTGCCGGGAATGCGAAATATTCGCAGTGAACATCGATCACGACTGCCTTTTCAGATACTAAGCTGTGGAAGCACGAGCATTTGCTAGAGTTGGTTTTTCACTCTTTTATTTTTACCCGTGTTTCGTTGTACTACAGTGATACACATTTTACCGAAGTCCCGTAATTTTTACTCTTCTTCTATTCTTAGTATCGTAGTCTAGGAACTGTATACAAACTGAGTGAAACTATATTTTTGGGGGTGGTTTGCAACAGAATAACTGAAAATAATATTTTGTTATTGGAGAAGGTGGAAGTCATCTTTCGATGGAAGTGTCTGTTTAAATTTGTGAATTGACACTATCCGACACGAAATGACTTAAGACGAAAAGTTTTCAGAAGATCTCGAAAATGGCAACAAACCTGAGAGATCCGCCTAGTGTTCTACAGGCACTGCACGTTGAGTGTAAAATCTCCAAAAAAAGAGTTATGTTAAATGACTTTTTACACCATGCGGAAGGACCATTGGAGTGGCAATTGCCAAGAGTATTCACTGAGACGTCTCACAGCTAGGAGCCTTCAAATACCACATTACGTATATTTGCTAAGACGGTGAAATCTGAAATTGTATTGATACGACGATAAAACTGGAGCAAAAGTATTGAAATCGACGGTATCGCGATGCAGTTCGTTATTTATTCTTAAGCCTTTTGACTTTTCCCTTTCCTACAGGGCTGGCGATGTTACATAGGTTTTATCAGTGTTCGCAGCATTAGTGCCTGGATAGCCTCCGTTATGCCACATTTACAAGACAAGGTGCAATATCGAAACTATTATTCGATTTCATGAACCAATTTGAGTTTGAAATCTGATAGAAACGTAAAGAGTGAAGAACAAAAATTCCTACAGCAAACAAAATATAGGTGTTAATATAAATTTTATGCCTCTGTTACGTACCATTATTACACCGCACCATTACAAATTTTTATTTAACATAAAGACACTCATTCTGAATACAAGCAAAATATGGGACTCAAGCAATGTTGCATGAGTTAATTCGAGTAAAAAATCAATACTCGAATCACTTTTCCAAGATATTGGGTACATACTTTACATTACAGTTTTAAGTTGGTTACATGTGCGATATGTTCAGCATAAACAGCACAACTTACGTAATTCATAGTCCTTACACAAACAACTTTTATTTTGTGTAGGACATTGCGCTTATGATAACCACTTTTAGAACACTTTGAAATGAATGATATATCTTGTTATTACTAATACTGCCAAGATGTTGACACTGGAAGAGCATAAATTGTACATGCACGTGGAAAGTTCACATTCTAGTCTGCACCACGATAACTGTAGGATCATATCCATCCTAAATTCGTGAGCTCATCCAAATAAACACATCTAATCAATGAGTCATTTGTAATTGTAAAACCACTCGTCAAACCTCTATAAAAATTTTAAATGTAGTTCGATTGTCCAGACTGGAATAGGCAATGGTCCACAATTTATTTTTGTTCAGGTATTCTATAATAGTATCAAGGAGTAACTGCCGTGAGAAAGCTTGTTAACCATGTTTGTCAACACCTACTGTACAAATGCGTTCCCATCACAGTCCTATGAGGATATCTGCCTCATATGTTTCACATCTACACCAGAGAACATGGTAAGTGTCTGACCAGCCCAACTTACTGCCATCTTTCCTGGACGTATCCTCTGGACATTAGACACTGGACGAGATACACATTAGCAATAGTGGTCGTCGTGCACCACAGATGTCGAGAGCACCCGACAGTCCACACTGAGAGGCGCAGGTCACTATCTCACGATAACAACAACGTCAGATTAACGTTTATATTTGAAGTCGTGATCTCGGTGTTCCTCAGCATTACGTTCACTAAGTGCGGTTTATGACTTTTTTTACATGAGTAAATTGTGGGCAGAATGTTCGTGTAAGGCATGTGCAACCTATAGACAACTTGTACCCAAGGGGCCATAGTGGAGAGAAATGGACTGGATGCCATAAATTCAGAGTGCAGCGACCTCGTTCTGCGAGTTATAAGCAGTGCTCAGTGGATTGTACCTGCAGAGGGACTTCTGGACGATGCCCTCTCGTCCATTCACATAGGGCTGCAGAGATGGGCGCCGGTTCGCAAAACATTTTACCTGGGCCAGGCGGCAGTCCATCACAAAGCCTGCCATTTGGCAGAAAGTGGGTGAAGGACTCCATTTAAGAGAGACTGCTATAAATTGAGCGATTGTGCCACTGGTGGGAAGGTCCTAAAATTCCCTGCATTCTCATGTCAGAAGCTGACTGGTTCACATACTTAGTGGAGGCAAGACTGCAACCCCCCTAACGCCAGGAAGTAGCAAGGTACATTTAGCGAGCGGCAAAACATGTATTTCGTAGGCACAACTGTGTGGTAGTTTAACAGCCGTCTATCAGAAACTGGAAATTGTCGGCCTGGCAAGATCAGATCGCTCTGTAAACGAGGGACTGTGCCCCATCTAGATAGATGCTTTTTGCCAAAACATGGCCATGCCTACCATTGTAACGCCCTAGCCTAAAATCTTCTTTGAGAAAAAGAGAGATTTTAATCGCTGACTGGCTCCTTTCAGGACAGGCGAAGTGGAGGTTTGCTCCCCCAGTGAGGGAAACCTAGTGCTGTATCTGGATTGGCTACCAGGACAACAGAACAGTTAAGAGTAGACGATAATCCAACTAGTTTGTACAATGTGGGGGAGGTTCCGTTTTTACTAATTCAGCTTCAGTACTGAGGCTTGGTGTAGAGTGGTTGGGATTAATTGTTTCTTCGTCATCTGGTCCTCCTCTGGTGGAGAACTTCAGGTACATCTCTAGTAGATGAGACTGATGATCTGTATCTTGTGGTAGACTAAATGCCAGTGGCAGCTTCAAACTGTATCAACAGTGGAACAGCATATCGTCTCGAACATATCATGTGTCAAGAGGATGAATTTATTCGTTCTGAGGCGGCCGTCTGATGTTTGACAATTCCAGCACATGCCGTCGTGCCTGTAAGTCAAATTAGTTTGTCCAGACAAGTGAAGAGGTGCACCTCACACTAAAATCTGCCGAGTTTTCAGGGCTCTGATAGGGAAGTTTCCCACGTTCTCATAATCAGATTGCCAGACCGCGTAGTTTGCAGATTTTCGTGGACACTGAGACCTGGTGGTAGTCAAGGGAAGGCAGGATTCGGTTACGATTGTGGTCGGAGCCGTAATCAGTTACCATTGGTTGCCTTTTGCAGTTACACACAATTTATTTTAAACTAGTAATTCCACACTCAACAATAAATAAAATACCACACGTTATTAGTGAATTAATAAACAACTGTGCAAATAATAGTGTTTTCAGTGAGCTACAATTTAGCAAATCACCATTAAATAAAGATACAACAGATAATGCTTAAAAACAAGCCACTGTGATCTGGGCAGAAGGCGTTACAGGTATTGAAATATTAAAGGCAAGTCGCCACAAACACAACAGAAGGCATCAGACGCCAGGAATGGCAATAAATAAGACTTAAAGCTTACTTCTAAAAAACAAATACCAAATTAGAATTTTAAGGCAAACGACCACAATCCGGATGAAGGCCTCACACGCCAGGAACGACAATAATATAAAAAAATTATAAACCTGCACTAAAACAGAAAATACAGTAGCAAATGTTAATTTAAAAAAAAAACCTGATCACCAAACGGGTGAAATAAGATGATGGTAAACTTTGTAACACAAGGGGCCACAGACGGTGCTCCAGGAATCAACCTCTGAGAAGGTCCGGCAACAAACACTTTCGCGAGCGATGAGATAGGCGGCAAAGACTTGCATTCACTTCACAAGGTGGTAACTCAGACTAGTGGCAGTCTAACGAATGACTAATAATAACCTAAAGTCCGATAAACCAAATGCAACGATGGAACAAGACGCCAGAGCCGGAACCGGCGGTCTGCACTACATCCCCAGAATACTGTGTACAGAGAGTCCGGAACGAGAAAGGAACCACTACCACCAGATTAAAAAGCACTCCACTCGCTGCTCTTCGCCTCGGAGACACTACGAGCAGCAACACGAACCCAAGTCATTGGAGAATCGCGGGATATCACAATGGTGGAGGTTTCTCTACTTGGACTGAAATGCACTCATCTTACGGCTTGCTGGATCCGGTTTAAGACGAGGTCGTGCACCCTCGTGACCACAGCCCTTCCATTTGGCAGTTCATGCATGCCGCCATCGGTCCCGGCGTGTTCTGGCACTGTGCCGACCTGGCTCCTCCTGAGTCCCCAACCGAACTCACCCACTCATACGACCCAGAAAAACAACGATGTCGCCCCAAAGATAGGCCAAGAGTTAACCGCCGCTGCTGCCACTAGCGGACAGGCAACGCTTGCGAAAGCGAGTGGCGCCAGTCAACGCGAGAAGAAGACAAACAACCGCAACCATGCGAACCAAACGATCCCGTCTGGCCTCCAACAAAGGGCGGAAGCCTACAAACAGCACCAAACCGAGCCGCAGCATGGCACAGACACGTAAAACATCACAGCTGCCGCAGCGCACCGCTCCTCGCCCAGAGCATGCCTATCTCTGCTGCCGGCTGAATGGAGGTGAAAAGGTTAAGTATTGCTGCACCTCCGTAGTGTTGTTAAATGATATTTACAGCTCCCTGTTCTCAGGTGAACCATAGTTTGTAGCATACTTGGTCGTAGTTGATTCCATGTGAATAGAATTGTGCCTCATAGTGGATTCTTGTAAACAAATTCAGATTATGTCGAGAAAGAGATTAATTGAGGGGAGAATTTGTATACCTTCCACCCCAATGAATGCTTGCCAGCCTAGCACCATTACTTTACTGATTTGTGTTTGTCATATTTGTGTAAGATTTGTGAGTTAGTTGTAGTTACAAAAGGATTAATAAAACTTGTTATTATTCCTTGTTATTGTTGTGTAAATATACCATTGTTCTCATTCATACTCCCTCAATTATTCACTGTTTTTATTTTACTATGGTGGCACAGGGGTACACCAACATTCTATGGTTCAATCTTATTTATTTAATTAATGTGATTATTAATTTGAGTTCTAAAAGTGACCACAGGCATAGGCTACAAAAGTGTGGTGGAACAGGCAAAGTGAGACTATGGTGCACTGAGAATATTTAGACTCGAGTTTGGCGCTATGCATCGTATCTGAGCAATTTGCAGTATATTGCAGTCATTTTATTTCAGTGAAGGCTATGTATTTTTTTTTTTTCCATTTCTCAATGTGTCTTGTCAGTGACTTTTGCATCACATCTAGTAGGAAACTGCGTCGTTGATAACAAGTTTGTGCAAGCTTTTGTGGAATAAATTTGTTTATGGGGATGTGTACGGCAGTTTAGAGTAGGTTTAATTTCATGGGCTTAGGCATAATTGTGTACATTGTAACACCCCACCTGTCACTTATCTGGTTTTGGTGTGTGTTCACCCCAGGTAATTGACTAACAGATCAACAGAGAATGCAAAACTGCCGCAATGTCGGATAATGCAAAGAAAGTAATAAGACCCTGTGACTCCTGATTGAACTGTGGTGGCAGTGTTGAAATTAATTGATTCAGAATTGATCCCTTTTAATTAAAAAGGGGTGCAAATTGATGTTTATTCAGCTATTGAACACCAGATACAAATATTGAACATTAAATTAATTAAGAAAGTGACTTGGGATTTCAACTACTTGATTGAAAACAGATGCAGTCGATTAGCACAGATTTATTTTAACTCACGACCTTCAATCATCACATTACATGACTCTCCTAACAGGCAGCGGTAATAAATTGCGTTTGCGTGGAGTAAAGCACTATAAGTCAAAAGTAATTCCTATCAACTGACCCAGGTGTAATGCGAAGTGCGAAAAGAATTCTACAATACACGGCCCATGAAACCCTCATGGAAACTTTGCCAACGTGATCCAACAAATTAATCAGTGGTCGGAGCGGGCGCAATATCACCGAATTCAGCGTGGCAGGGCGATGTCGTTATGTGGAGGTCAGCCGACCTCATGGCGCTGCAAGGCTGCGCTCATCTATTCACTTCTAGCTATCTTGCTCAGTACCTATCTGAACGATACTTTCTATCTCCAAGCTCAATCGTTCTGTTTGCTAAGTCCTAAACTGCAGAGATGCTCACTCTCTCTCAGGCAAGCTGAGTAAAGAACGCCACGTCCGCACTCTAGGCAAGCTGGGAATCGAAGACCGCTAGGGAGACTTCTCACACTCCACTCTGCACCTCGATTTCCCCTCCAGAAAAATCACTTACGCCAATTGCAGCGCAAGTTGCGTTAATTATGCGTCGCTTCCCAGTGCTGACCAATGCCTGCCCTGGGAAGTGAACAAATTCCCACAAAATTTCCCTTCCTCTCAACTTCTGCTATTTAGCTCCTCCCAGGCCAGCCATAAAGGTTAGCGTCTGCACAAACACCAATTTTTCCGGAATTCTGACTCCCAGGAGAGTACTTCAAATTCCTTGTTGGTCCTATGTTCCCATCGGAGGTCGACGTATTTCATTCGGTCGCTCTTCACCCGATTTACTGCAGACTCTGCAGACTGTGAATTCAGCGTGAAGTTGCTATAGTCATGAACACGTATATTTTGAGCTGTTGACCACTCCACCATATCTTTGCGCGGCTTTCTCGCATGTTTCACTGAAAACGGGCCAATGGACATTTATCAACAGGCATACAAGTTCTCCATCTGCTTCCCGGTACACCAGCATGGGGTCAGGGTCAACCACCCATGCTGTCACTCATCTTAAGGTGGCTGGAGGCCGCACCCCGTTACCACTTTCTCAGAGCTTGAGTCACCCTAAGCTGCCTATTGTCGCTTCCCTTCGGTGCTCCCCAGCTGCGCGCCGCGGTCATTTCTGGGTACTCCCCTGGGATAAACTAGCCTCCCATAAATCGACGCGTTTCCACAAAGTTTTCATGGCGTGTGAATTACTTTAAAACCATCACCCGACAATTATTATTCCAATATGTCCATACTATACAATCTACAAGATGCATTGTGCCTTGTCAGTCATTTTGTTCAGCCCTACTGTTCGCTCAACGTGAGTTAGGTGATCTTTAATGACTTCATGTAAGGGGCATAGTTCTTGCCATCTTACAACATTATTTAAAAGATCAGAGTAGAGTTGTGGAAGTAGCAGTCGATTTGAATCCTTACATCAAGCAAAGCACGTTTGTATAGCGAGGAGGGCTGCCATGTCGATCAAAATGGAAACTCGAACCAGTTATTGATGCAGAACGAAATTCATTTAAATCAATCTGCAAAGAGGGCCCAATGTCAAAAGTAGAACAATGATGAGGGGTCAGTTCACTCAGTTCACGAGGTGGCAGTTCATGTAGGTTCTATAAATCCGAAAAGAGGTACAGTCAGGGAAAGTAACAGCTGGCAAGGCGCCATAGAGCAGCTGATTCGCGTGTGTCTGGCCCAGGATATGTTACTGGATGTATGCCATTAGAATCGATCATTCAATTCATGCAAGAGGCAGAGAAGAGACGAAGAAAGGAAGGAGACCAAATACAAGAGATCCTTATTAATGAAATTAGGGAAATTAAGAAGTGACTCGACAAGGAGGTAAAGAGACAGGACGAAATCATGAAAGAAATTAAGATAACTGAAAGTAGGGCTGATGAGTTAGTGGAAAACATAAATCGGGTCAAGAATGAAATTAATGGTGTAAAAGCAGAGGTTGAAGACAAAACGTCCAATGAGACGCGAGGAGTAGCGGTAGAATCCAGACCTGAAGCTATGAATTCCAGTTTAATAGCAAGAGATGCGCGAAAAAACATCCAAATTGCGCGAGATCAGGCAGCGCTGGCAAAGCTCAAGTGAGCAAAACCGAGATGGCTACTTCAGCTCTCAAGAAACAGGGGCAGAGAGTACTTGAAAAGACACAGGAAGAAATGTTAGAAACCAAAGACATGCAAACACGTCACACTACCCACCAAAATGAGCTGGCGGATGAGATGGGATAAATTTGCGAAGGGGCCACTGGTCTAGAAATCCAGCCAGAAGCAACAGTTCGTCACCGTGAGATCGTTTGTCAACAGAAATGTCAAAGATAAAATAGTGAAACACAAACTGGAGCCATATCCGCGGCTCCAGTCGATTTACGCCAGGAACGCACGCTTGTAGTTTGTGTAATTAGTGTAGCTTTTGTTTATTGCTAGCGCGTCATTGTAGAGAGAATCTACTTTGTAGTCTTTCATTGTTGTACAGTAAAACAGTTGTGGCATGCATGTAGATTTGCACCAAGTATTTCGCAGCTGCGCTTGCAATTAACGAGATATTATTTTCAGTGCTATGTTAATGTGTTCTCTTATTTTTGCTCTTCAAATTGTGCTTTTCTATGTTATCGTGTGAAATATTGTGACAATAATGGCGTGTGAAAAACGTAATACTAGGCTCCAAAGTAAACTGAGAAATGACAGTGAAGACGAAAGCAGTGTGTCAGCGCCACCGAGTAATGAATTAACTAATGTTCAAAGTAGTAATTTGGTAACTGTGCATAGGGAAATGGAGCGGGCTCCAAATAATGGTGTAGACAGTAAAACAATTAGTGAACAGGGAAGCATTATCGATCGATCGGTCGGCAACAGCTCGCGTCAGGATTCCGAAATGACAGGACACAATCTTGCAAATAGTGTAGATTCAGGTTTTGCGTCCTCACCGTTTTCTCAAATAAGTCAAGACACATTTTCTGCTTTTCAAAATGCGAATATTACCGGTTCAAATGCACTGCCGAATAGCACTGAGAAACATGTTTCAGACACCAGTGCATTGTTATTACAGTGAATGCAACAAATGGGACAAAGGCTACAAAAGTTAGACACAATGGAACAAAATCTTCAAAACTTAGACACGATGGAACAAAATCAGAGACAAACACAGCAAAAGCTTCAAAAGTTAGACACGATGGAACAAAATCAGAGACAAACGCAGCAAAAGCTTCAAAAGTTAGACACAATGGAAGAAAATCTTCGAAAGTCAAGACACCACACTTGAACAAACATGTGTAGGTTTAACTGCTGAGTTACTTAAAATCGAATCGAAATGTCAAAAAGTCTGTAATGACGTAAAAACACAAATTTGTGAGCATTTCCAACCTATTTTTTCGCGTCATGAAAATGTATTACAGAATCACGAAGCAGCCATAAAAGAACTGCAAACTATTGTTCATGAAAATCATGACACCGTGCAAGTTAAAATTGACTTAGTTGCATCTACCGATTCGGTTACGCAACTTGTTAAAACTCAGGAAAACTTAAAGGACACAGTAGATACGATTTCAACACAAATGGACACTCTGAAACTTGGTTCAGAAAAACACACAGAGGAAATAATTTCACTATCGGATAAAGTAGCCGAACTTTCAGATCAGTTCACTAACTTATCGACATAGGTAGATGATGATCTGAATGACACAAGACCGTAGCCTTCAATGACGCAGAAGAATACGAACAAATTAGGAAATTCAAACAAAATCATAATCAAACCAATACGTAACACAAAAGAGAAATCCGGGAAGTACAAGATCAGTTGGCACAAGTTATACAAGAATTACATATTTCAGAGGACACTCGCGCTCCAGTACGGGAAGAGGGACATAGAAATACGGAACAACCACAAAATAATAACACAGGACACTTCGGAGATTATGAAAGAAATTGGTAAGGTGCATTGAATTTTGAGATGGGACTGCCGAAACGAAGTAAAAATGAGCGATGTGCGACTCGCCGACACGATCATTTTGACTATAAGCTGTTCATTACTACACGTAAATTCAAAACATTTAAGAATTCTGGCAACGACATTCATCCACAAGCATGGCTTCATCAATTTTTGCTTTGTTTTCCTCCCAACAGGTCACTGGAGCACAGGTTAGAATTTATGTATGGTTACTTAGAGAATGAACCAGCTGTAAGAATGCGATCGGTCATTCACGATTGTCACAGTGAAGGAGAATTTTATCATGCCTTCCTCTCAGCGTATTGGTCTCAAGCTACACAAGACTGAGTAAAACATAGCATCATAATGATGAAACATTTCGAACAATCTGAATTTTCCAGTCTTGTGAAATATTTTGAAGACATGTTGCATAAGAATCAGTATCTTTCAAACCCATACAGCCCCTCAGAACTCATCTGCATTTGCTTAATCAAATTGCCTGAACATTTACGACATATTATTTTAGCAGGACATTGAAGCTTTTCAGGGACAGAATAACTTTAGATGCAACGGTCCAGCGCGCAGTTACGATTCAGTGAGAAATTCTCCACCACGTGACCGACAAGAAAGAAACTATGGAATCTACCGACATGACAACAGTCGATATGATTGTAACGACAAACCTGAATTGCATCAGAACTTGCGGGATTCAAACAGGGCAGGGCCCTCTCGACAAGGTGAATTTGTAGAAGTTAGGTCTCCAAATTCCAATAATGACTTGCGCCAACAAAGACACAGTAGGCAATGACTCATACCGCTGGCAGCCACAAAAAGTACTTATGAAATTGACGACGCAGCTGCCGTAGCCAGTAATTACGTAAAAATGGAAGACGTTAGGAACATTTTACTCCAGGAACACGACGTAAAACATAAAAACATTGCATATCCTGCGATTCACATTACAGTAAATGACGTAAAATTTACGGCAGTACTTGACTCTGGCAGTCCCATTTCGGTAATTAGTGAAACAGCCTTTAACAAATGTAACAAATCGAACGATTGCCCTACACTTCCGTTACGTAAGATTAAATTACAAGGTGCAATCGTTGGAAAAAGTGTAGATGTAAGCCAACAAACCAACTTAGAATTCTTTTGTCAAAGCCACAGCTTCTCTATGAGCTTTCTTATTGTTCCATTATTGTCGACGGAAATTATATTGGGAGTAGACTTTTTGAATGAATACAAAGCAATCTTAAACTTTCACGATGCTGAAATAAGTTTAGAGAAAGAAGGTAAGTCAATAGGTTTGAAATTTGAAGATTGGCTCTCAAACCATGATGAGGAAATTAATCGGCTTTACCTACTGTTAGACAACAGTTCGGGATTTTCTATGGAACTAGACATTAACAATCACTCTGCAAGTACTGACAGAGATGATATCGACGGCATATTTGAAACTAATAAGTTAATTCAGAATAAAATTCAAACAATTGAGAATTGTAATGACACTGATAGGAATGACATTTTTGAGATTTTACAAGCACATTCCACAGTTTTTACTCACAAAATCGGAACAATCAAGGGATTTCAATACCAATTTCGTGTTCGTGAGCATACTAAATTTTGTGTTAGATCATACGTAATTCCAGCACATTATAGGGACCGTATTAGAACAGAAATACAATCTATGCTTGATGAGGGCATTATTGAGCCTGCAGTAAGCTCATACAACAATCCATTACATGTTGTTGAGAAGAAAAATGGATCTATCAGGCTTGTCTTAGATTCGAGACAAATCAATACTATCATTATTCCTGAAACAGACAGGCCGCAAACGTTGGAAGAACTTCTTCAAAATTTTAATGGTGTAAAATTGTTACCTTCCATTGATCTCCGATCCAGCTTTTATCAGATCGAACTTCATCCAGAATGTAGAAAATACACATCTTTCCTTTGTTTCGGCGTTTGTTATCAGTTTCGGAAACTTCCTTTTGCTTTGAACATTTCTTCAGCAGCATTCATTTGTGGGCTAAATTCCATATGACCTGAATTCTTAAAACGTCACATCATCTTATATGTTGACGATATTCTAATAGTAGAAGCTTCATGGGAACAACATAATCGCATCCTCAACAGTTTGTTACGTATTTTTGCAGAATCTGGAATTACAGTTAACTTGGAAAAGTCTGAATTCGGTAGGTCAAAGGTGAGGTTTTTGGGACATATTATTTCTTCTGAAGGCATTCAGCCGGATCCTGAAAAGTTAGAAGCAATCAGAGCCATTCCAGTTCCACCCACAAAAAAACAAAACAAGTCCGCAGTTTTCTAGGTCTCGTAAATTTTTACCGTCGTTTTCTGAATATGCAAATTCTTGTTACACCAAAACTTTGTTCTCTCACTGGAAAAGATACTATTTGGAACTGGGACGAACAAGCACAGTTGGAATTCAATTCTTTGAAAGAATCGCTACTTAACGCGCCAATACTAGCTCATCCAGATCTGTCACAAGATTTCTGCCTTAGCACGGATTCTTCTAAAGTCGGTCTTGGTGCCCATTTATTTCAAGAAGCCATAGGTGATCATCGTGCATTACAATTTCTTATGTCTTCAAAATTAAATCATGACAGGTTAAAACGTTGGGCATTGTTTCTGGAAGAATTCCACTTCACAATAGTCTACATTCCCGGCAAGGAGAACATTGTTGCGGACGCACTGACACGCGCACCGGCTGGGCTTGAGAAAAGTAACACAGAAGGTAACCTCGAGAAAAATTTCAGTATTCTCTACATTCAGAAAGTCGCCTTTGGAAACTTCATCACCACATCTTTAAAGGACATTGCTCATGAACAAGATAAAGATCCAATTTGGAAAGACATCAAAAGTAAATGGCATGAAAAGACACACACTCAGATTCGACATTATTATCTGGTTAGAAACAACATACTGTTCAAACGCTGCACTGTTGATGACAAGCTATGGGTACTTTGCATTCCAGACGATTTTGTTAATAAGCTCATTTGGTACATTCATTTCAGCTACGCACATTTTGGTCCACGAAAATGTTATCATATTCTTCGAACGACTTGTCATTTTAACAATATGGAAAAGAGAATTCGAAGAGTCTTGTCCATTTGTAAACTTTGTCAAAAGGCGAAACCATCTACTATCTCCCATCGTACTCCGTTGTTTCCTATCATTCCTTCTAAATTAAAAGAATTTGCTGCTGTTGATCTCTTGGGACCGCTTGTCAGAACATCTAATGGATTTTCGTACGCTCTAGTCGCTATTGAACTTACTTCAAAATTTGTTGCTTTCACACCGTTACGTAAAGCCACTGGACGGTCTGTATCCAACGCCTTTGTTAAAAATTTCTTATGTGAAGTTGGACACGTTAGTAAAGTCATTTCAGATAACGGACTGCAATTCAGATCTGCTGTTTGATCACGCATGCTTCGGAATAATAAAATCAAACCTGCTTTTGTTTCATTGTACTCACCACATTGTAACCCATCTGAACGGATTATGAAAGAAATCAGTAAGTTTTGCAGACTTTATTGTCACAGAAAGCATCAGCATTGGGACAGATATTTACACTTATTTCAAAATGTGCTGAATGAAATGCCTCATGACTCCACTGCTTTACCACCTGCGCTTGTACTGAAGAATGAAGAACCACCAAGCAGAATCAGAGAGCTTGTACTTTTTCCGAATTCCCGTAAACTTCGGCACAAAGACATAATTGATTTGGCTATTAAAAATATAAATTCTGCTGCAGACAAAAGGAGAAAACTGCACGGTAAAGCAAATGCAAAGAAACTATATATTGGTCAGAAAGTTCTCATTAAAGCTCATTCATTGTCACATAAGAAGAAACACCTGAGCCACGAATTCTTTCTGGTTTACAATGGTCCTTACAGAATCCGACGTATACCACATGATAATTGTGTTGCAGTTGAAACTCTGCGTACTAGGAAGACAAAAGGCTTACACCACGTTTCACACGTAAAACCGTTTCTTGAATGATAATCTGCTTTTTAACTTAGTCTTTGCTATAAAATTTTTCACTTCACGGTACTGGTACTCTTTGTCACACTTACAAAGTGTTAACATGCAACTATGTTTTAAAGTTAACTATCCAGTCAAGAACCTAGGGAATTTAGACAAGTAATTACGAATGCATTGTTATAGTGAACAGACGACACAGTGTTGTTATTTGTACATTCTTCCTTGTTAGTTGCAAGATTACGTAACGAATATATGGCTTACATACCTAGAACATATACTGTTAATGAGATTTTAATGCAACATTTTGGTTTACTTGAAAAGACATTCTTTATTTGAAGTACTTTATGTGAGATTACCGATGATTTAGTATTTGGTTTCTTTGACAGCTACACGATTATATCACCACGCTACTAATATATGACACGATTTACATTGTTGCTCTTGCGGTGTATCTGTTTTATATCTGCACAGTTTTTCTGAATTCTTCTGGAAAGTAAAACATGTTTTGGTAGTAACTTTTGTGGTATAGCTACAATGAGACAGCCTTTTCCATAGCACAACAATACATTACAGTATAGTACTTTCTTGATCACGGTACTGTACGTAATAACTAGGATATCTATATGCATAGCATTTCACTTTTGTTTATTACGAGGTGAGTACATTGACTTCAGCAGAACTTTGCTTACAGAGGACGATAACTACGACACTTCCACAGAATTATCTTACGGCAAGACGCACATTTAGCGCTAAAGGACACGTATTTGAGTGATTAATTTTGTACTTAAAACATATATATTTTTAAAGACTTTTGAATTACAAAGAAAGTTTTCCGTGATACAATTTATTCCATTTCTGTAATCTGTAACACCTGAGGGTATAATTACATTAATCCTCGGGGGGGGGGGGGGGTACACGCCTACTTTGTGTACCATGTGTCTGGCAAGCACAAGGAGCCCTAGCTAATATTGTATTTGCTTATACAACTTTACACATCGGTACCATATTTCTGTAACACATAAATTACACAGCTATCTGATCATTTAACTGAGAAATAAACTTTTTTTTACTACATCAGTGACACATGTTTACAGAATTACACAGTTGGATAACTTCACACTTATGAAACTGTATTTTGTCTGTACTGTGTGAACTGTTCATATTTTTTCGGAACCATTGTGATACTAAGCTTTGAATGATGTATTTGGTATGAGGTCATGATTTTAAAAGTACGTTTCAGGTAGATGACACTATTGAAATGAGCAGAGAATTTTCTTTAGGTTTTGAAATTATTGCGGAAAGCTACGACGTTTTTGAGATTTGACTGAGGTGTTATGATGTTATTATTACGACGACAATGTGTGTTATGCTGCTGAGGTATCTTTATGATCAATAAGCTGATGCTATATGAGTTATTTGATTATGCTACGTATCTGTTATGATGAAATATTGAAGAAGTGTCGACGAATATGTATATGTGTAATAAGGTAAGGAATAATGAGTAGTAGTTAGGGACTCTGGTTTGTGAAAAAGGTTGTTGGAATCGAAGACTCGTACTTTAACAGTTATGAAATGTATGTAAATGCGTGAATGTATTACAATGCCGATGAAAATTTTTTGGACACTGTTATATCAATAGGATTTTGTTTCTACACATTTGTAACGCAAATTCTCAACCTGTGGAATTTTTTTATATGAGACTGCCACTGTAGCGGAAACTGCTGTCATATGTCAGTAAGAAGGGTAAGTGACCTTGACGTAATGCGTTTTGGGCGCCCAGCTGAGAGGTAGTCGTCTGACAAAAGAAAGCCATTAGGTGGAGAAAAAAAGAGGCCATTATCCTAGCTAATGACATTCCTTTGTAGAAAGCATCGCAAATACGACACTCTCATTACTTGGAAAGATACTTACATCTGCACACCTGATTATGACAAGCGCCTTTCTACGAGAGTTGAGAGAATTTCTACTAACTTATGAAATGTCACATGACTATTGAATGATATTTTTATGCTTTGCTTTTCATAGTTGCTTATTTAATTTGATATCTAGTTTCCAGCTGTGTTGCAGCATTGGTTTTATAAAATAAAATAAAATGCATTTGCTAATGTGAACGCTTTCTGTCAACAGATCTATTAAATAATAATTTTGTGATACACATTTTTCAAAAAAGGAGCACTTGGAAAGGAAAGAACAATAAGAAGGGACTAGTAACAGTAACTGCATACATAATTTTGTTTTCAAGTACATGGTAATATTTTTTTTACAATAAGTTGTTGTGGTGCACCACTTAAATTACATAGACACTAAGATGTGACATAGGTATTAGACATGGCCATCTTTAGTGTACTATTTTTTCTGCTTGAGCGGTGCCATGTTTAGATATAAGTTATTACATTTACTGCTGCTTGCTTTGCCAATTTCCATTTTTTGTCATTGCTGTTTGTGTTAACTGTTTTGTGCTGCTGCATTGCCTCGTCCCTTAGTTTAGCATCTGAGCTCAGTAGATTTAAGTTAGCTTAAGATGGGGTAGGCTATATAAGAGAATGAGTTGTGATAAATTGGAAGAAATGCATTGAGAAGTTTTACGAAAAACGTACAGAAAGTAGCTATAGATAGCACTTTTTGAAATAATGAAGAACGAAGGGAGATCTCCAAGAAGTAAAGAAAGTTTTGTTTGCAAGATACTGCAGTAAAACAAGCCCTGTCCTTTCCCTTTCTGTTATTCCGCTAGGTGTTTGTGTACTCTTGTATATTTGTGTTCTTCCTGTCTTTATGTGTTTAGCTAATACGATTTATGTTGTAGAATTTTTCTAGTACTAAGGTACATTCACTATGATGAGGAATACTGTTCCCCTCAAATATAATTTGCATTAATAATATGTTATTTTCTTTGTAAAGATGTCTACACATTATTTATTCTTTTCTCTTTTAATGCTCATGTGTGAAATTAATGTTTCGAAAACTATTTTTATTATTTTATATTTTTACTTATGTCATAATTCCTGTAACACTGATGTATATGTCTATTTCTATTCTTTTGTAAAGCCTGTTTTATTACAAATGTTATCTGTACTGTTATGTTCTTTAATGATGTATTTTGTACCTTTGTTATCGTACTCTTATGTTATAAAATTGTAATTGACACCAGTTCATCAAATTAAGAAACTTGTAAGTTGCATTTCACTGCACACGTTTCTGTTGGTTATAGTATATGGACAATATGTGAGAAGTAGGGACTGTTAATGTATGCACATGTGTTAATAATTCAGCAAGGGACTGGATAACAGCATTGCTGGTTCTAAGGACAATTCCAAAAACTTTGTGAGTGCACAAGTGGTGGTTTATGGACTTGCTCTATTCTCCACAAGACTCTTCGATAGTGATTGTGCACCTGCACAGTCACAACAGATGGCTGCTGGCCGTCTCTACAAGGACTACAGCGGGTCTGCATCTTTGATGACCCACCAATACCATTATTTCTACAAGAACTGCACTGGGTATGCACCTCTGGTGGCCCACCAATACCGTAATCTCTACCAGGACTACAGTGGGTCTGCTCTGTGATGACCTACCTACCAATATTCTTAAAAACTTTGACTGACTCTGCGGTGGGTTTGCTCTGTTGTGGCCCATTACCTGTCTGCATTTCAAGAGTCAGCACTGTCTTTCCGTTGGAAGGACAACACTACTTCTGCAAGACAGCATGGAAATCCACTACTTCCGTGTGCATTTTCTTTTACTGCTCAGACTTTGAGAAAAACACTGCAATTTTACTGTGATGGACAATCAGGACTGTCTTTATGGACTGTGAGAAAATTTTAGCTTTTGAACAAGATTGTATCAATAAGTGTGTGCATTTGATTTCTTTGTTATTGTAATTATGAAAATTTTTTTCAAATATGCATTGGCCAGTGCCCAAAACAATTTGTAAACTTTTTTGTGGGGAGCATGGGGGCTATGTAATTGGGCTGTTTTTGGTTTTCTTATTGGTAACGCCACGTAGCGCTATGTATGAAAATCACTGTCTGTGCTGTGTGGCTAGTTTGCATTGTTGTCTGCCATTGTAGTGTTGGGCTGTTGGCTGTTAACAGCGCGCAGAGTTGCGCAGTTGGAGGTGAGCCGCCAGCAGTGGTGGATGTGGGGAAGTGAGATGGCGGATTTTTGAGAGCGGATAATCTGGACGTGTGTCCATCAGAAACAGTACATTTGTAAGAATGGATGTCATGAACTGCTATATATATTATGACTATTAAGGTAAATACATTGTTTGTTCGCTATTAAAATCCTTCATTTGCTAACTATGCCTATCAGTAGCTAGTGCCTTCCGTAGTTTGAATCTTTTATTTAGCTGGCAGAAGTGGCGCTCGCTGTATTGCTGTAGTTCGAGTAACGAAGATTTTTGTGAGGTAAGTGATTTGTGAAAGGTATAGGTTAATGTTAGTCAGGGCCATTCTTTTGTAGGGATTACTGAAAGTCAGATTGCGTTGCGCTAAAAAATATTGTGTGTCAGTTTAAGCACAGCCATGTATAATTGTTCAAAGGGGACGTTTCACATGTACTGCACAAAGTAGAGAGCCCGACAATACCTGCGCGCGACTCAGACGTACGGAAACATTACTGCATCACTCTCACGATACGAGACGACGGAACAGCAGCATTCGGGGATCGGTCGGTCATGAAATCTTGGACGCACGCGTGCCAGAATTTAGAGATAGTCCAGGGGCGCAAAATTATATTTCGACTTAATACATTTTCTCTCAATTCAAATTTTTCCGTTTTACAAAGAGAAGCACAATTCAGTAAAAAAATGGTTCAAATGGCTCTGAGCACTATGGGACTCAACTGCTGAGGTCATAAGTCCCCTAGAACTTAGAACTACTTAAACCTAACTAACCTAAGGACAACACACACAGCCATGCCCGAGGCAGGATTCGAACCTGCGACCGTAGCGGTCGCGCGGTTCCAGACTGTAGCGCCAGAACCGCTCGGCCACCAGCGGCCGGCGCCCAATTCATTAACCTCAAGTCAAGATTGCTCAGTATAATAGGGCATTACCCGATTCATGTCTACTGGTATACAAACTGGAATTTGACGTGGATACCTGGAAGGTTTAATAGAAGAGCTCACGCGTAGCGTTACAGTAGGCCGCCACAGTTACGGCGAATTCAGAGAGGTTTTACCAGATACCTACTGGTCACATGACATCCAAGAAAGGATTAAACAGGAGATTATGTTAGGGAAGGATTAGGAAGCTTCGCGGTGCTGCAGTCCAGTAATGTTTTTCGAGCGCTTGTCAACAAGAACAGTTACTTGGACCAACCGTATAATGATACGGAGGCAATGCGACACCGCTACATGAAAATGCTATTGAAGTACCAGGAACCGCTCGTTGGCCAATGTAATGTCATTCAAAAGTGCACTATGAGAAGTAGACTTTGTCAAGGAAGCATAAAACGCGAGTAACGGAATGAGAGATTAAGAACGAAATTTGCAAGGTGGAAGTAATGACGGGCAAAACACAAATAGAAACAGGTGAGGAGAAACCAACGTCAAGGCCAAATACTTAATAATGAGCCTTAGCGGAGTGATAGAAGCACACGGGGGATGTATGGTTTTAACATTCATAGAAATAGCGACAGAAGGGAAACGAAAAATTCTACTTCATACAGCCGGTCTGGAAATCAGGGCAAACAAGGCATAATGGTGGGTTTGGTGGTCGAAGTCAGCAACGTGATCACCTGAATGGCGCAGCAGAAATCAGACCCTTCAAACAGAAAGCGCAGCAGAAACCCGCTTAGGAATTGACAATCGGCCGCTGCGGCCTCGTTATATCATTAAGTTAGTATTAAGAATCATTTCTTTCCAGTTCATTTATGTAGTCATTTAGTGTACAGTTCTTTATTTGTTTGTACTTTAACTTTTTGGATGATTTATCATTATAATTAGAGTATAAGATCTCCTCTGACATTTGATCAGTCAGTTTGGCATTTGTAGTTTTCTATATAGCATTAGCACATTGATAATATCCCGAAAATTTGAGACGTCCTGGTGTCCTCTCACGTTTCACAGATGGAAAATTATTTCATGGGGAGGAATGTGCCGATTACTCAGAGGAAACCTCTTCGGTTTCTAATAAAACTGGTTGGTTTAATACTTGAGCACTGCTCTATCAGGAGCTTGTCATGCCACAGCAAAGGTACGTGTTGGAACAACCCAAGAATTACATTTTTGGTTCAGAAATAATTGCACAAGTCTTTGAGACAGAACTCTTCTAAGAATTCATCTTGTAATGTAGTAATGGTTTGGTTTCTTTCATCGATATTGTGGGCATTGCCGGTGGGACGTATGCACGGCCTGTTTGAATATTCGGAGTGATGCCACAGAAGTTGATTTGCGATCCGATAACGGGTCTTGGTGTGGTTTTGGTCATGCCACCGATACCGATGGGGGTATCTTGCGAGACGGACACGAGTTGTCCACGCCAGAGGTGTGTTGACGGTCGAGTATGTTTGTTTCTTGCTGTGGTTCGATTTACCGCCAGTGGATGGATAATCGCCTATGGTGCGATATTTTTCGCTGGTGGTACTTTGTCGTCTGTGGTTATCGCTTATGGATTATCGCCAGTAGTGCGATGGTGTTTCCGTTGTGGTATTTCGTTTGTAAATCACCAGCGCCAGAGACGCGTCACCGATGGCGATTTATATTACGTGGCGTGAACATGTGGAATGCGAGTCACGGTAGTACGTTTTTAGATGAAAAAGAAGGAAATGGCAAATAGAACCAGGTAAAAAAACGGAAGATAATCACAACTCCTTGTTGTTGTTGTTGTTGTGGTCTTCAGTCCTGAGACTGGTTTGATGCAGCTCTCCATGCTACTCTATCCTGTGCAAGCTTCTTCATCTCCCAGTACCTACTGCAACCTACATCCTTCTGAATCTGCTTAGTGTATTCATATCTTGGTCTCCCCCTACGATTTTTACCCTCCACGATGCCCTCCAATACTAAATTTGTGATCCCTTGATGCCTCAGAACATGTCCTACCAACCGATCCCTTCTTCTGGTCAAGTTGTGCCACAAACTCCTCTTCTCCCCAATCCTATTCAGAACCTCCTCATTAGTTATGTGATCTACCCATCTAATCTTCAGCATTCTTCTGTAGCACCACATTTCGAAAGCTTCTAATCTCTTCTTGTCCAAACTATTTACCGTCCATGTTTCACTTCCATACATGGCTACACTCCATACAAATACTTTCAGAAATGACTTCCTGACACTTAAATCTATACTCGATGTTAACAAATTTCTCTTCTTCAGAAACGCTTTCCTTGCCATTGCCAGTCTACATTTTATATCCTCTCTACTTCGACCATCATCGGTTATTTAGCTCCCCAAATAGCAAAACTCCTTTACTACTTTAAGTGTCTCATTTCCTAATTTAATACCCTCAACATCACCCGACTTAATTCGACTACATTCCATTATCCTCGTTTTGCTTTTGTTGATGTTCATCTTATATCCTCCCTTCAAGACACCATGCATACCGTTCAACTGCTCTTCCAAGTCCTTTGCTGTCTCTGACAGAATTACAATGTCATCGGCGAACCTCAAAGTTTTTATTTCTTCTCCATGGATTTTAATACCTACTCCGAATTTTTCTTTTGTTTCCTTTACTGCTTGCTCAATATACAGATTGAATAACATCGGGGAGAGGCTACAACCCTGTCTTACTCCCTTCCCAACCGCTGCTTCCCTTTCATGTCCCTCGACTCTTATAACTGCCATCTGGTTTCTGTACAAATTGTAAATAGCCTTTCTCTCCCTGTATTTTACCCCTGCCACCTTTAGAATTTGAAAGAGAGTATTCCAGTCAACACAACTCCTTGAGCACTACAAATTATAAGGAGACTGGTATTTTATGTCTTTGCGGCAGCTGTAATTTGATGATATCTTTGCATCGATTTTTGAGAGTTATTTGGAAAGTTCGAGCCGATGTCTGATCCATCCTGACACTACAGTAAGAAGTGTACAGATGGTGGTGAGCGATATTTGACCCAGATCCAGCACCAAATACCCGCGTCAGCTCCACCATTCAATAAGATGGCATCAGGAGAAGTATCGAAGTCCAGATTAAAGTAGACAAGGTTAGACTGCTGACCAGAATTAAGCGTTGCACGTGAGAGTGCTTGAAGATTTAATGTGCAGGCTGTGCTGGCTTCGCCGATTAGGGTACATGAGTGGTGTTCGGAACCTAACGAAACATTGTCTTACACAACAGCAACACGGCTTCATCAGAAAATTTTAATATTTTTGTGGGATCTGAAATTTAAAAACCTCTCTCACACCGGCCTGATTTAGCTTCACTGATCAGGATAGTAAAAAACATGCGTATATTATGGGAATTTTCATTCACGAAGCAGGCTTATCACATTCACACAGTTCAGTTCAGTACAGTTCTATGCTGATTAAATTGAGCTTAACTTAATTTCCATAAGGCAGTGAAGCAATTTCGAAGTCTCGGTGCGACGAAAATTGTCAGTCGATCTCCTGAAAACATTTGTAATAATTATTAACTTTCGGTAATCACATGGGGAAGACCGGAGATCTTCTGCTAAGACCGTGTTAGCCCATTTATTGAAAGTATCTTGAGTGTACAAAACGGCAGGTTCGTCCAGTGTAAATCAGACGTTCCCCACTGATCCAGTGCAACACAGCGTAGTAAGCAGATACTGTCAATAATAATCAGTTAAATAATAAGCGAACACACTTACTTTAGTTTAGTTCATGTATTAAATTCCTTCTCGTACAGAATCTCATCAAGATGGTGACTAGCTCAACAATACATACATATACATCTTCGTTCTTTCACGGCTAATCGGCAAGATCTGAATCATTCTTTTCATAAGAGAAAACGTAGATAGCAGAGAAGCTATTCCATGGAGTAAATGCACGCTCCAAGGAATAATAGGGCTTGAAATTACTTTGCATTGATAATCATCGTATATTAAAGTTTAGGAATCGGTAAGATAAGAAGAGACATTTCGAGATATGTACTGAGTTATGTAATTTAAAAAATTTCTGAAAATATCGCGGAGAGACCGCTGCAAGAGACATTACAAAATGATTAGTTTATATCTTTTAGATACGCAATTAATTTCGACATTGGAATTTTCTTCAAAAGAAACTTAGTAGTAACATTGTTTATGCAAAAGAAAGCAGTAAGGCACTTTTTTCCATTAATAATATTATAAGTTTGACTAAAACAGTTCATATTTTTGTTAGAATATTCTATGTATGTTTATTTGTAAACATTCATTGTAAAAACGCAGCACTAAAATATGCACTAAGGATTGTGAAGAGAACTACGGCATTCCAAACAGCGCGCTACAAGCAGACGTGTCTGGGCGCTGTAAAGGCAAGCAGCAGGTAACGGAGGTTTGCCCCTGATATTGCACAACCACCGGGGGCACAGCTACCGACGTGACGTCACAAGAATGACCCCGACTGAGAGATCAGCTGAGACGAGAGGGCTAGTAGCTGGCTGACATGATGACACTTTGGCAACTCGAAGGCAACAAAGGCATTGAGTCCCTTTCACTCGTGCCACCGGAGAGTGAAAGCATCAGCAGGGGTGCCTCGCCTGCAGCCAGCGGGTAACGAAGGCTCGCCTCTGGTATACTGCGACCACCTGGGGCCAACGCTGTTGACGAAAGAATTTCGAGGGACCGCAGCTGAAGGTAACGCCGCTGACCAGAAAGGAGACATCAGAGAGCGCCAGACTAAGCGATTAACATCTCCGGACACTTGCCACAAGACAGAGAACTACTGCAGGCGGACTGTCTTCAACAAGAGCGACAGTTTGTCAACTACTGTCCCTTCTCTGGTCTATCAACAGTCCAGATGCCTACCTGTTGCTGCTACAGACGGGAGACAGGTCCTGCCACAGACACTGTTGCCACGACAGATGATGTTAAGTACAGGGGTAACACTTCTCTTAGCACCAGAGATCACCAGCCACATCTAACCTGTTACACAGCTCACGAGTGTAGTGCTGTATTTATTAATGCGTCTAATGAAAAGTTAATTTTTGGACTCCCTAAAGACCCTTGAGGAGCGAGCAGTAGATGACTTAAAATATGTTTATGTGTTTTTTTAATTCCTATTTTTTTGTTCCTTGCTGTCTTTATTTTATCAGGTTAAATGCAATTTTTTCACTTTTCTTTTTAATTATGTTTGTCATGAGGAACGACAACATTTTTAGATGGGTAAAATCCAGGATTAACCGAAGATCACAAACAACAAATAGATTAATATTCAAATCACTTTTTGAAATTGACTCATCTTTTTGATTTGTCTTTGTTATTTGTGAAAAGTCTCACTTTGTTTCACATGTCATTTAAATGTTTTTTATTTTGTGTTAACAAGATTTACGCCACTGTACTAAAACAATTAGATTTGCTGAATGTTTGGATAGAATTTGTCTCTAGGGAAGGCTGAATCACTCTGAGTGCTTAGGTAGGGTAACAAAGTCTCTGAAGCAGAGAATGCTCAGTGCTCAACTATATTGTATTTAACCACAATAGAATCACCTCTGACCTCTGCTTCGGTGTTAATGTTTTAGTTAAATCTCTGCGCGATCTTTCAACCATTCAATCATTATACACTACTGGCCATTAAAATTGCTACACCACGAAGATGACGTGCTACAGACGCGAAATTTAACCGACAGGAAGAAGATGCTGTGATATGCAAATGATTAGCATTTTAGACCATTCACACAAGGTTGGCGCAGGTGGCGATACCTACAACGTGCTGACATGAGGAAAGTTTCCAACCAATTTCTCAAACACAAACAGCAGTTGACCGACGTTGCCTGCTGAAACTTTGCTGTGATGCCTCGTGTAAGGAGGAGAAATGCGTACCATCACGTTTCCGACTTTCATAAAGGTCGGATAGTAGCCTATCGCGATTGCGGTTTATCGTATCGCGACATTGCTGCTCGCGTTGGTCGAGATCCAATGAATGTTAGCAGAATATGGAATCGGTGGGTTCAGGAGGGTAATACGGAACGCCGTGCTCGATCCCAACGGCTTCGTATCACTAGCAGACGAGATGACAGGCATCTTATCCGCATGGCTGTAACGGATCGTGCAGCCACGTCTCGATCCCTGAGTCAACAGATGGGGACGTTTGCAAGGCAACAACCATCTGCACGAACAGTTCGACGACGTTTCCAGCAGCATGGACAATCAGCTCGGAGACCATGGCTGCGGTTACCCTTGACGCTGCATCACAGACAGTAGCGCCTGCGATGGTGGACTCAACGACGAACCTGGGTGCACGAATGGCAAAACGTCATTTTCTCGGATGAATCCAGGTTCTGTTTACAGCATCATGATGGTCGCAAAGGCGACATCGCGGCGAAAGCACATTGGAAGCGTGTTTTCGTTATCGCCATACTGGCGTATCATCCGCCGTGATGGGACGGGGTGCCATTGGTTACACGTCTCAGTCACCTCTTGTTCGCACTGACGGAACGTTGACCAGTGGACGTTACATTTCAGATGTGTTACGACCCGTGGCTCTACCCTTCATTCGATCCCTGCGAAACCCTACATTTCACCAGGATAATGCACGACCGCATGTTGCAGGTTCTGCACTGGCCTTTCTGGATACAGGAAATTTTCAACTGCTGCCCTGGCCAGCACATTCTCCAGATCTCTCACCAATTGAAAACGTGTGGCCAACAGTGGCCGAGCAACTGGCTCTTCACAATACGCCAGTCACTACTCTTGATGAACTGTGGTATCGTGTTGAAGCTGCATGGGCAACTGTACCTGTACACGCCATCCATGCTCTGTTTGACTCAATGACCAGACATATCAAGGCCGTTATTACAGCCAGAGGTGGTTGTTCTGGGTACTGATTTCTCAGGATCTATGCACCCAAATTGCGTCAAAATGTAATCACATATCAGTTCTAGTATAATATATTTGTCCAATGAATACCCGTTTATCATCTGCATTTCTTCCTGGTGTACCAATTTTAATGGCCAGTAGTGTATTTATGGTAAGGTGTGTACATCTAAGACCTTAGGGTCAACGGGAACAGTTCTGACACCCAGTGAATCACAAAACCTCTGCAGGCATTTAGCATTGATTGTGTGCGTATGATCCCTGGTTGAATGAAGTCAAGACAGGGTGAGATAGTTTTTGGTTCTTGGTTGGTAAAGCTCTCGTGGTCTGGCATGCCGTTCTTGAAGTGTCACAATTTCTTCTGCTCCCTGTCACAGCAACCTATTTTTAGAAGGATGTCAGTCGCCATATAGAAATTACTGAGTAACGGTGAGGTAGTGAGAAGTGGCACACCACCTTCTCACTTTAACAGCACTGCCAGTTAGATTTAAGTTTATATTTAAGTAATGATCTCGGTGTTCCTCATTACTACATTTCGTGTGTGTGGTTTATGACATTTTGCATGAGGTTCAAATGGCTCTGAGCACTATGGGACTTAACATCTATGGTCATCAGTCCCCTAGAACTTAGAACTACTTAAACCTAACTAACCTAAGGACATCACACAACACCCAGCCATCACGAGGCAGAGAAAATCCCTGACCCCGCCGGGAATCGAACCCGGGAACCCGGGCGTGGGAAGCGAGAACGTTACCGCACGACCACGAGATGCGGGCGTTTTGCATGAGGAAATTGTGGTTAGAATGTTCATATAACTGCATGTGTAATTTGTAGGGAACTTGTACCTGAGAGGCCGTAGTGGAGGCGACAAAGAACAGGGAGAGACTCTGTATGTCCATCTTTTCAGAGATGGTTGTGAGACTCCGCTGTTCACTTCTGGATGACAAATCAAATACCTTTCAGCCGTCTAATTTCCAAACTTATTTTATTTGACTACTAGTCCGGCGATTTACTGCGCCGTCTTCAGGTCCCTGATCGACACCTAGGAAGAGTCCAATCTCGGTACTTGTCAAAATAGGGGTCAGCATGAAAATAGATTTCAGCTTGCTGCAGCGATCACTACAGAGTGGGAGAAGGATCGGGGGCCATAAATGCTGAGTGCAGCGACCTGGCTGTGCAAGTGACTCCGGGAAGCAGTGCTCGGTGGACTGTACCTGCAGAGAAACCTCTGGCTGATTCCCTCACATGCTTCCGCTTAGGCTCAAAGAGATGGGCGCTGGTTTGCAAAACATTTTACCTACTCCAGGCGGCAGCCGATCGTGAAGGCTGCCAAGTGGCAGAAAGTGGGTGGAGGAAACTACTATAAACTGAGCCTTTATGAAAATGATGGGAAGGACATAAAACTTCGTGCATCCTCATGTTAGAAGCAGGCTGGTGCATGTGGTTTTGCACCGTGGTGCCAGGAACTCGCCTGGTACTTTAAGCGAGAAGCGAAGACGTATATTTCATGGACCCGACTGTCAAGGAAGCTTAACTGCCTTGTTTCAGAAACTGGAAATGGTCGGCCAGAAAAGATTAGACCTCTCTCTGTAAATGAGGGACTGTGTCCCCATCTAGTTAGATCTTTTTTGCTGTAACATGGCCGTGAGAACGCCGCCTTCCCAGCCTAAAATCTTCTTTCCTGAGACAAGAGGGATTTGGAGTCACTGATTGGCTCATCTCAGGGTACGAAAAGTATTGCTTGCTCCCCCAGCGTGGGAAACATTGTGCTATGTCTGGATTAGCTACTAGGACAACTGAACAGTCAAGAGGAGAGATTCAGTGCAGGCTTGGTCTAGAGTGATTGTGATTTTTTGTTTCTTCGTCTTGTGGTTCTCCTCTGGTGCTCTGGTGGAGGACTTCAATGTAACTGTAGTGGATGATACTGACTGTGGTGGACTAAGAGCCAGTCGCAGTTTCAGACTATACCTACAGTGGATCTGCATATCATCTCGGACTTATCGTGTGTCACGAAGGTGAGCTTATTCGTCCTCAGTCGGCCATCCGATGTTCGACAGTCCCAGCACACACCGTCGTGCCTGTAAGTCAAATTGGTTTGGCCAGGCCAGCGAACACGTGCACCTCACACTGAAATTTCAGGTCTCTGATAGGGAAGTTTCTCACGTTCTCATATTCAGAATGCCAGAACGCGTAGTTTGTAAATTTTCGTGGACGCGTAGAACATGACAGCAGCCACAGTTCACTGCTGCTCGCTCACAGCGCGGCGTTTTCTGCTGCCGGCTGAATGAAGGTGAAAGGGTGAACTACTGCTGCACTGGTGTAGGGTTGTTAAACGCTACTCACAGCTCCCTGTTCTCAGGTGAATCATAGTTTGTGGTATACTTGGTCGTAGTTGATTCCATTTGAATAGAGTTGGGCCTCTCAGTGGATTAAATGTAAAGAAAGTCAGACTGCTGTAGCTTCCACCCTAATGAATGTTTTGCCGATCAAGCACCATTACTTTTCTGGTTTGTGTTTGTCATTTTTGTAAAAACTTTATCAGCCAGTTGTAGTTACAAAAGGACTAATAAAACGTCATTATCTTGTAAAGGTAAGTACATCACTGTACGCATTCATATATTTTGCAAATTTAAATACGTCACTGTACTCATTCATATTCCCTCAACTACTAACTGTTTCTGTTTTATTGGATGGTACATTGGTACACTAGTAATTTAAGATTCAATCTTATGAATTTAATTAATTTGATTACTAATTTGAATGCTGAAAGTGGCCACGAATAGGCAACAGAAGTGCCATGAGTAAATTCACTAATTCAGATATAAAAAATTAAGGGTGTTTCACACGATTTGAAGGTTGCTGAGAAGACAATACATTTCTTTATGTAAATAATAACATGTAGTATCACTCAGACATATATCGTGATTAAAGCAAGTGATGGTTTGCTGCACCCTAAATCTGTCTCCATTTTCTATGGTTAGAAATGAACAGTAGCCAATAGAGTCTGACATGTAGCGTCTGTTACTGCCATGTCAGCGTTTATGAACGATCAGTTGGTGAACTACGCGTGGAAGATGACTTTATGACAACACTGACTCTCAAACTAACCTCGCACACATCATGACTCCACGCCATAGTTTTGCAAATCGATATCAAAATGCGTCTCTTCTTCTTCCAAAGACTTGCCCCTACTTCAAGATTCTTGCCAACCCACTTTTTCAGCGAATGTAGGTCACTGTGTACTAGTTCGATCTGAAGTAGCCTACACAAGCAAAGTAGCAGTCGCGAAGGTTTCCCCACTATAAAGATAGACAACATGAAGTAGAATCCAAATTCAGCCTTGAATAAGAATCACAGCACCTGTTATATTAAGAACGCTCTCCGTTTTGATGCAAAACTAAAATACGAACCTGCAACAATAAAATACTATCGCAGGTGCTTTCGTTTCTGTGAACTTCGTAGTTTCCATGTGCTTAATTGCTTCCTATTAAAGCTCGGCCACGGAAAAACGCATTAGTTAAGAAAAGAAAAATTAGAGTTTAACGTTCTGTCAACAAACACAACACCGTAGATAGGGAAAGAGTTCGGGTAAGAAAAAGTTAAGGAAGACAATCAGCCGTATCTCTTTTGCCTTACGCTTTTTAGGGAAAATACCTGAAACCGAAGTCCGGATAGTGGATTTGACCCGCTATTCTTACGAATAAGAATCCAGTGTCTTACTATTGTGCTATTTATATCTACCTGTGCATCGCCAACATCGTATGAAAGTGAGAAATAAACGAGTAAATTTATATTTGTTTTCAGTTTGAAATTTCACTTTTAACTGTCTGTCGAAAGGTGAAAGTTCATATACGAAGCTCATCAAAGTACACAATACAAAAGAAACTACAATGTTGCCTTTTTAGGGCAATACGCTTCTGAGAGCTACGAACTAAACTGTTAAGTACTATGGACTTGTAAAATTACTGTTATTTGAGCTCCATTGCTTGACTTGGTCTCTATGTTTCGCTATCAGTTTATGCAAATGTAGCTCCTTTTCGATATGTTCATACACATGTTTCGTGTTTCGTGAGAAATGTTGCTTTTTACAACTTACAAGCTTTCATATGGCAACGACTGAATTATACTAACGCTCATACAAAGCACTAACAGGAAATAATATCTTACATCACTGAAAACGATAGCAATAAAATTTAAAATATTGTTAAAGTTATATTAAGTTGTGGCATGCACTACAGTTAGATATTTAAGAACTACGAAATAGTGTATTTTTATTAATTTTGTCACTTAATCCAAGATAAGCAAAACCCTACTAATCATAGGTTAGGATAATGGTGCGAAATAACGCACGGTGGTAGTTACGTGTGGGACGATTTGAGAATTTCGACACACAGCTATATTTCTGTGCTGCTTTGAAACTGCTTTCCGATGTCAATGCCTCAGAAGCACTTACTGTAATGTCCTTAGGACATGGCGCAGTGTAGGTCGGACATAGAAGTGAGTGATTAATGGGTGAGATGCGTGGTCATACAAAAGTCTCGGCATTTTCTTAAAAATTTTAGTGGTTATCTGGCTCATCTACTAAACAATTGCTTTGGTTCACATGCCTCCCGCGTAACTGGTAACTCCCTATCGGTAAGTTAACTTCCATTGTATCAGTTACAAACGGTAAGTAGCTAAATATGTGAAATGTATTCGCAGTTGCGAATATGGACAACCAATAGCTGTACAATGGAATGACGACAACGAAAATTTGTGTCGGACCGGGACTTGAACCCGGATTTTCCTCTTATAGCGAGCGTTCACCAAACCATTTATTTTATTTGTTTCTTTTTTTTCCTTTTTTTATTTTTTAGAAAACAAATAAAAGCCTCTAGTGTATGAAAATAAAAGACGACGTTCTTCATAAAATAACACAATATTCCTTGAAAAAGTCAAACATAAAAAGGCATATTTTCGCAACTTTTTTTTTGTGTGTAAACGTAAATAAGTATAGTCTCATCATCATCAGCAACCCTATTTTTTTAAATTTTATTTTTATGGGTTAGTACAGGAGAAAGAAAACAAAATAGGCTGCAAATAGAGAGCTATGCGTGAAAAAGATAAACATGTGTAAGGGGGGGGAAAATTAGAAGAGGAAGAGAAAAGAGAAGTGAAAGAAATTAGGAATACTTTCCGCACCATGATCCACTTTGGCGCGCCATTAGAACAACGTCCATTCTATCATTAACCATTAGAAGGGGAACGTGGGATCGTCCAGTCTTGGCTGGCACGTTTCGTTGAGATTCCAGTTCAGAGGTGGGTTGGTGAAAATACTCTGTAAATAGTTCGCGAAAGTAGCCCGATAGTGTCGATGTCGGCGAAGGGTGTGGTGTTGTACTTGGAGACGTGTCCAGAAGTCCACCAAATCGACGATGTCGTCCCGCAACAGCTAGTTGATAGCCATGCCACTGAACCATGTGATGGCGTGCCACTTAGACGATGGAAAGCAGATCGTGTCGGGATATATCGTCATGGTAGGAGAAACGTGATGTGGGAGTACTCGGAGGTAAAAAGCCACAATCTTCCGTACGAGGGTTCAGACAGCTGCTGCTGGCTCACACTCAAAACGATGTAAATCTGTATCTTCGAAATTGCACTTGAGGCACAGGGGTGAGTCCACCAGCGCGATGCGATGCAGTATATTCGCCGTTGACGAGAAGGTACCATGTCGCAGTGGTGTCAGCGATGTGGTATGGTTGGTGGATCGTTTATCAAACTCTAGGCCATGAAACTTGGGGCAGACGTGCTTCGACAGGGTTTCGGTGTGGGGACTTTTGGAGAAGGCGGTAGATGTTGCGGGTGATTGTCTTCCTGGTCCTGGGGAGCTCGGTGCATATGTAGCTGTATTCCAGTCAGAAACGACCGATGTGCTACATAGGAGGTGGGATGTGTGCCAAAGATGTCTATGGGCGTCTCGAAGCAGGTGCGGGCACGGTGGTCAAACATCCAGCAAAACTAGCATTTTGGCTTTTCCACAACCGGAGCATAGTATTGGTGTAAAGTGCTGTAGTCCTGGCTCTCACACTAACCAGATCGAGGCCACCATCCCGCTTCGGTAAGGTGAGAGCTTCATACTGGACTTTGAAGATGTGTCCAGAACATATAACATATCCGAAAGCCGCCAGTAGTCTGGCTGCCATTCTACATCTACATCTACATCCATACTCCGCAAGCCACCTGACGGTGTGTGGCGGAGGGTACCTTGACTACCTCTATCGGTTCTTCCTTGTATTCCAGTCTCGTATTGTTCGTGGAAAGAAGGATTGTCGGTATGCTTCTACGTGGGCTTTAATCTCTCTGATTTTATCCTCATGGTCTCTTCGCGAGATATACGTAGGAGGGAGCAATATACTGCTTGACTCTTCGGTGAAGGTATGTTCTCGAAACTTTAACAAACGCCAGTACCGAGCTACTGAGCGTCTCTCCTGTAGAGTCTTCCACTGGAGTTTATCTATCATCTCCGTAACGCTTTCGCGATTACTAAATGATCCTGTAACGAAGCGCGCTGCTCTCCGTTGGATCTTCCCTATCTGTTCTATCAACCCTATCTGGTACGGATCCCACACTGTTGAGCAGTATTCAAGCAGTGGGCGAACAACCGTACTGTAACCTACGTCCTTTGTTTTCGGATTGCATTTCCTTAGGATTCTTCCAATGAATCTCAGTCTGGCATCTGCTTTACCGACGATGTCGCAGTGATGGGCAGAACCTGGTCGATATGGGGTATCCGCGCTGCCAGATGGGTGTCGACGAAGGTGACTCTCTGGCACATATTCAGCGGGCGTAGTAGGTGATTTTGTATGTTGGCCCGGATGCGTTGCAGTAGCGCCCGAAAATTGATCGCCAAGGTGCGGCGAATGTCTCGCGTGTACACCTACCCAAGACAGCGAAGGGTGTCCACCAGTTGAAAGGGGACTTCGCTGTCTGCAGGAAGGCCGCGGCCGATCTTCATGGCACGTGATTTTGCGACGTTCATAAGGCTCCCTGCATCTGCACTGTAACGGGTAATCCACCGGCCGCCGAAAGTACGACGAGGGCCAAGTCGTCCGCGTAGGCTCGGTAGTGAAACATATGATCCCGGAGTGGAATACCTGTCAAACGTCGCACTGATCTACAAATAAGTGGTTCCATCGCAATGGCGTAGAGCACCGTCGACAGTGGGCAACCCTGCCGTACTGAGCGTTCAATCCGTATAGAGTCTGTAAGTCTTCCGTTGACGAGAAGCCTGGACGAAGGAGCCGTATAATCATTTGCGTGATCGTCGGGGGAGTCGCCATCCACTTCATCACTGTGTTGAGCAATTCATGACTGACGCTTGTTTGAAGTCGATGGAGATTAAAGCGCCTGGCGGTCGCGAGTGTGTTGGCACAGCAATCAGCTCGATATTCACTGAGGGCTGTCTGTTTACTACGATCGCTGCCTGAGGATGTTAGTTCGTTGGAAAAAATGTCTCGTAAGACAGGATTGAATCGCACTGGCGTGTCAAAATCTTGAAGATGGAATTGAGTGACGTGATCGGCCGATAACTGTCGAGTGGCGTTCCTCCTGCAGGTTTCGGGACTGGTCCGAGTAAGCCTTCCATGAACATTGGTGGCGGGATCGCCGCGTCAGAGATCTATATTCTATCGAGTCGGCTGGCGGAGTGGCTCGTGGTGTGTAGATGCCCCGGGCGTTCGCCATGTACCAAAGTGTCGAGGAGACGAAGGCGGCCGACGAGGAAGCAAAGTTCCGGACATGTGGTGAAATGAGTGTATTGGTCTGTACGCTCCAGAACACAGTTGAAATCTCCACCTAAGATGAGATGATCGTATCTGCCGAGGAATAAAGGCGTGATGTCTTCTGCGTAGAACTGGGAGCGATCCCTCCGTTTATCAGTGCCCGATGGGGCGTAGAGATTTATAATTTTGATTCCTTCCACTGTTAAGGCCACCCCTCGGGCCGTTGGGAGATATGCGACATTGGAAACTACAAGCCTTTCTCGGACGAGGATGGCTCACCGACTTGTGGATAACGCGTCTCCGTGGCAGAGGAGAAAGAGTTATCGTGCACTCCATCAGAATTATGTGCCATCTCTTAGTCCTGCGGAGGGGGTCAGTGGTCGATTGTGATGTCCTGCGGCGTCTTTTTCGTCGTTTGGGTGACTTTTGCTTCCGACAGTCTGTTTCTGTATCTGAGGAAGGAAGAGATTCACATCGTTCCGGTACAAAAGCCGCGCGTGCTATGATGCGGTCTTCAGTCTCCATAACACTCTCGCTAGTATCCTTGTGATCGTCTAGTGTGGGGGTGTCCGGCTGTAAGTCACGTTCCCTGGCGGCACTGCCGGTGGCAAGGTGCTGGGACGCCTCCGGGTGTATCGGTCCAGAGAGACGCCCATGAACTGCTTCTTGTGAGTGCTGAACGTGCAGCGTCACCGCATAGGTGATTTGAAGGGCGGTTGTGGTTCGCTCGGTGTTCGTATCGTCGTGCCGTAGTTGTGTGATGCGGCGTTGCAGGCACTCATTAAGGACGTGGCCTTCTTCGGCACAACCGGAACATGTTCGAAGTTGTCCGTCGTAAATGACCACCGCACGGCGGCCGCCGATAGAAATGTACGATGGGATGTGCCGTTTGAGATCTATTTGGACTTGTCTCACACCATTAAGCACCGGATATGTCGTAAACTGTGCCCATGTCTCGGTTTCGTGACTCTGGACTTTTCCGTACGGGCTTAGCGCCACGATGACTTCATCTTCATTCTCCTCGAAAGGCAGTTCGAATACACGAATCGTTCGAAGGCCAATTCCTGCGTGGTCGACATTCCCATGCCCGAAGCTGCCCTCGGAGCGTCGAAATTTTAGTCCATGTCGCGTCCTTTGAATAATCTCGTTGCAGGCAGCGTCGGAAGTCATATTAATATGGACGACGCTGCTAATGATCGATAGGTGAATGCCGATAAGATCTTTGCGTAGGAAGCGTTCCACGGCCAGTGCTTTGGGTCGTGCGTATTCATTTGAGAAGGTATGTCCGCCACGATAGCTGAATGGCCAGCCTGACTTACTGTCGTCCTAAGGGTCCCTGGTTCGAGTCCCGGCTGGGTCGGAGATTTTCTCCGCTCAGGGACTGGATGTTGTCTACATCATCATGCCATCCTCATCCGGCGCGCAGGTCGTCCAGTGTGGCGTCGAATATAATAAGACCTGCACCAACGCGGCCGGACCTGCCCCGTAAGGGACCTCCCGGCCAATCACGCCAAACGCTCATTTCATTTCATTTGAGAAGGTGAACTTAAGAGTGTTCTTCCTGTAAGAGTTGGCCGTTATAGCTTGGTCGACTGAGAAGCGCGGTGACGGGGTAGTAAAGAAACACTCCGCGCTCGCAGCGGCGTGGGCGGCCAAGAGCGGTCCGCCCTGCGGCCCTGCCGAAGGCAGACAGAACCATTTGGCGATTCGCGAACGACTCACGGCCAAACCAAAGTTACGTATGTCGTCAACCACGTGCCTACAACCTGTACTCGCGCATCCATTATGTATATTCCCATACAGGAGGGGAGACCTTTTACTTGAAATCCACTTGCCCGACGACGACGGATAAATACGATATTGTAGTCCCTGCAATCTGATGTGATACAAATCGAATTGCACCCACTGCTGTTGATTTCTTTATGGTTACCTACATCCTTAGCTTGCATATGACTACAACACTTTGTTCAGAAGCAGATGTGACGAGTGGAGCTACGTTTGCTGAAATGTTACAAGCACCTGATTTTGAAATGATATTATTTATTGACATGGTTTTCTATTAACCAAGTGAGACATGGTACTTACGGAAAGGCAGGATTCAGTGTGGACGGGGCCTTACTCAGTTACCGTTGGTTGCTCAGTTATTTTTTTCCTTTAATCACGTACACTTTATTTGAAAACAATTGCAAATAAGGTTGAGAATAAGGATCAAATATCAAATTTGACTTTTAAGACACAATGTCTAATACAAAATTTCCTAAACAAGTTGCACTCACGGCTGAAGGCCTTATTGATCATAAATTCAACTTATTTGTTGGCTGAAGGCTCCAATAGTAATAACTGAAAAACCATTTGACGGCTGAAGGTCTGGATAGCAAATTTTTAAGAACGAGATAACTTCTCCAAGAAATACTAAAATATTATAAAAAAGGACAATCATCAGATTTTTCACTATTAAGGGACAGTATCTAATTCAAAATTCTTAAGACTAATTGCATTCACGATTGAAGCCTTATTGACAAGAAATTCAAATTATTTGTCAGCAAAAGACCCCAATAATAATAATTCAAAATAAAAATATTAAAAAAAATAAAAAACAGTCATCATAATCTGACCAAATCAAGAGAGAAGTGGGCCTCAGACAGTGCTCCAAGGATCGGCCTGGGAAAGTCGCTCAACTTCGTAAGCGATGAGACAGGCAGCCAAGAGTTGTATTCACTTAACCGGATGACAATTCAGACTAATGACAGTTTAAACGCAGGCCAACACTCTCGCAACATCTACCTAACGTCTGATAACCAACACAACGATGGAATAACCCAGACAAGGCGGAACTGGTGGACAGCACTGCGTCTTCAGAATCCGGTGTTTAGAACATCCAGAAGCAGGGGGACCCACTACAACCAAAGTAGTCCAAAGGAAACAAATATCCGAACCACAATCAAGGAGGCTGTCGAGCTACACGCCTTACGAGACAGCAGCGGCAAGGCGAGGAAAGGTACACTGCCGCGAAAATACGCTAACCTCCAGGGCAGGTAACTGGAGCGTTAGCGGCCACTAGGCAGAAAAATACCGCTGGTTGAACTTCATCAATAAACACAAGGAATTCAATGATTAATGATAGGAAGTGGAGGACGGCTAATCACTTTCGCCAACTCCAAACACTCCACTCGTTGCTCTTCGTCTCAGCGATGCTGCGAGCAGCAACGCGCGAACAAATGGCGTGATCTCAAAATAGTGGAGGTTTCGCTACGGGGTTAATGTTCACTCAACTCAAACGTCCTTGGTCCGGTGGAGAACGAGGTCGTGGCCCTCGCAACTACAGCCTCTCGATCCGGCAGTGCCTGCGTGCTGCCCGTGGTCCCCTCGTGTCCTTGCGTTGACGGAGCTCACTGCTGCTCTGTCCCAACCGAACTGCCGACACACTCCAACCCGGAAAACATCTGAGGCCCTTCCAAAGATAGTACTAGAATACTAGATATCGATAGCCGCTGCTGCTGCCACTCACGGACAGACAACGCTAGCAAACGTAATGGCGCCAGTAAACAAGAGAAGAAAACGAGACGCCACTATCCATATTACACGATGCCAACCCACCAACGGCACCAAGGTGAGTCGCAACACGGCTTACCAAGGTTGAAATAATAAGAGAGAATTCATTACCACTCAGTGTATTTCCATCAGGGTTGATTCCATGGGAATAAATACGCCCCACGACCGTGATGTAATCCAGCACAGAAAGAAAGTCAGCGTCGGTTGTAATATAATCTATATTTTATTACAGATCTTGATTCCAGCTAGCAGCGCAGTTTTCGCCACTGCTGTAAATACAAGAACCAGACATTGACAAGGCACACAACGAAGGACCATGTAACTGTGTACAACATGCCAACTGCACAGTCACATACCATTGTAGGGAGTCACGTAAACTCAGCGTACTTACGACACATATTCAATATAATTTTGGCCTGTGCAGTCATCACGCAAACAGACTGCTGTATGTAAAAAGTGGGTTAAGATAAAATTTATGCATAAAACTAAAATAAATTCAAATAATAAATGTTATTTGAATTCACTTTATTCTTATACACAAATCATACGTTAAGGGGGGTAGGACGCCAAACGGGCCGACTTGGAGCAGGAGAGGCACCACAGGACATTTTATTTTCAACTGTCTATACTTTTACAAATAAATTCATAAAACTTTGTCAGCATGACTAGGAAGGATTCAGGATTCACACTCATAGCAGTGGAAGTGCAGAAACAAAACAAAATAAATTTTTTCTCGATATGAAATTTCATCATTTTTTCACTTACTGTTGGCTGCATTTGTTGCTATAGGTACATTTTTCTTCACAAGTAAGAGAGATTCTTTGATGAATTTTGCACATCATACAAACCTTAGTTACAGGTGTATTAAACTCTAGAATTTTCCAAATCCATAAAAAACTATGGTAAAAATTGAGATAATTAACTACAAAATTTGATTTTTTTCTTAACATAAAGTTTAAAAAGTAACAGTTAATTCATTTTTCAGAAATTAAATAGATTCTAGAGTTTCAGACACCTGTAATTATGATTTGTATGCTGTGCAAAATTTATCGAACAGCCTCTCTTACTTATGAAGAAAAGTGCACCTATAGCAACAAATGCAGTCAATAGTAAGTGCAAAAATGATCAAATTTCACATGTAAAAAAGTTATTTTGGTACGTTTTTGAACTTCCGCTGCTACGAGTATGAATCCTGAATCCTTCCTGGTCATGCGACAAAGTTTTATGAATTTACTTGTAAAAGTATAGACAGTGGACATTAAAATGTCCTGTGGTGCCTCTCCTGCTCCAAGTTGGCCCGTTTGACGTTCTACCCCACTTAACCCACTTTTTCATAGATGAATAATAGAAATAGAAGACGTTGACCATCCAGTATGGCGTAAGTCGTGGTTAGCTCTAAGGGCCTGTAAACAGCACCCTCAGTTTGATTTATGCTTCTGTATGCTGAAGTTACATTATAGTACGTATAGTTACAGCTGTGACGATTTTTCATGACATATGTAAATATGCAATTGGCATGGTGTACAACTGTGACATGGTTCTTGGAGAGTGTGCTTCGTCTGATTCCCGTGATTATCCTAGCATGTAGCATGTAGGAAGTACATTCATCTCGGCAAGGTCGTACACCTGTTCTGAGGCCAAAAATCACATAAAAAGCAACAATGATATCCTGTTCTAACTGAAGTGAGACTGACACGAAACATGTTCAGTCTGCTGTACACCGTTTTCTGCCATAAGCATAAATGGAGAAACAGCATGTTCCATAACAGATCAGAATGTCTCAGGGGCCACGTTCACAAAGCACTGGGGAATGCGCGCCTTCAATTCAGTTACGTTTGTAACCGGAACACTGATCACATCATCTTTCGGATATCCCCACAGCCAGAAGTCATATGGATTAAGATCAGGTCATCTGGACGACCAGGTTGTAGGGAAATGACGGCTAATTCTAACATCTCCAAAAAAGCGTCTGCAGCAGCTGCGCTGACTATGCAGGAGCGTCATCATGCATGAAACTTATTCTAGCCACATATACGAGGGCTATTCCGAAAGTAAGGTCCGATCGGTCACGAAATGGAAACGACTATGAAAATCCGATAAAGCTTTGCACAGATGTGTTGGGTAGTGTCTCTAGTATAACCCCAGTTAGCATCGCGTCGCTCTTCTCATTTCTGAGCTCGCAGTGAGTGCGTAAAGATGTCTAGAAAATAGTGTCTGCCGCCAAGTACGGGGGCCTGGTGAGAAATTTCCCCTGAAGCTATGCAGCTACCATTACATAACTGTCGTGCTGTTTCGTCTTCAAGACAATTCTCAGCCGCATTCTGCAGGGGCAATGAAGATGCTCCTGCATCGTTTTCAAATGGAAATGTGAGAGTACCCACAATACAGCCCGTAATTGTCTCCCTCTGAGTTTCAGCTCTGGTCACATGAACCGCTGGTTATGAAGACAACATTTCGGCACAAGACAACGAGCCGTAGGCCAGCGTAGAGAATTGGCGGAGAGCACTGGCGGCTGCCTTCTATAGCGAGGGTATGGGAAGGTTGGTACAACTTTACGATACACGTCTAAGTCGGGTCGGCGACTATGGAGATAAGTAGCTGCAAGGTGTATCTAACTGTTGCAAATAAAACATTTTTGATTTTTACCGTGGTTTCCATTTCGCGACCTATCGGACCTTACTTTCGGAATAGCCCTCGTACATGCTGTTGAAGGGTTGGAATAACATTATTGAGCAACAATATAAGGCAGCAATACCGTCAACCGGCACCACACAGTTACCTTTGCAGAAATAAATTGTATGGGTTGATGTGCGAGCGGATTTTCAGTTGTCCATACTCAGTAATTCTGAGTATTGACATATCCTTAGAGATGGAAATGGACTTTTTCTGTCCACAGAATTTTCCGTGGCCATTCATTGTCCACTTCCATGTGAGCAAGAAATTCTAGAGCAAACGTTTCTCTTAAATCAGATCAGCATGGGTGATTTTGTATTCCAAACAATGAAGGATGTTCCATAAAATTTTATTCATCGTACTCACAGGCATGTCCAAGGTTCTGGCTGTTCACCATGCTTTGTATATTAGCACGCCACTGACCGACCACTCCTGCAATGCTGTGGCCACATCTTCTAATGACGTTCGGTCAATTGTTTTCCTCCCTCTGACACAGTTCACTTCAAAAGAACTTGTCTTGTGGAATCTCGTTCTCATTTTCTTGAACCCTAAACAGACATCGGACCAACGCCTTTTTTCACTCCCTTGAATCTCCGGAACTTCTGCAGAGCTATTAGCGCACCGTCAGTGTTTCCTCTAAATGAGGTCTACAAGTCGTGTGTGATTCTGTATTGATCCAGTCACGCCGGGAGTCTCACACGAGAACTGAGGAACAGTCAGATGATACGCTACTTCTTTTGCATATTCTGACGCTTACAGCACTATATAATGACAAAATTTTTAAATATATTCAGTTTCCATAACGTCTCCCCCTTGCACAAATTTGAACTTAATGTTATGGAAAATATTCCGTTCAAATTAGACGTCATTCTGAGCAGTGGTTGTTTTTTTAGTGTTTTGGTAACTGAATTTCAACTACAAACAACCTGTGTATTGGAAAGTTGCAACACCAGAAGTTTGTAACGAAATCCAGAAAGACCTGCACTATCGCTCCCGAAGCAGTTTGTTCTATGCCCATTTCACAGGCCAAGGGGAGAGGTCTGGACATACATAGGATGAAAGTAATATGAAGGAAACCATAGGAAAAGTCAGATTGCTTGAAATGACAATCATGGAATTGAGTGAGAAATATTCCATTCCAAAGGTACGTTGGATGACATACAGGTTCACGCGAAGGAATGAGTTGATTATGAAACCTTTTGAAGGAAATAAAAAATTTTTCCTTTGAAGATTCAATAATATTATTGTACGAATATATTAAAATGTAGACAGCGAGCTAATACCTTTCAGTTATGACGAGTGTACAAGTTGTTAGCCTCTTGCCTTGTTTTCAGCTTCGGACTACATGCAAATGTGTTTCCTGAAACGTGACTAAATAAAGTGCCCCCTTCTATACCAGGTTTAGACCCATGAAGTCAATAATAACGTTATCTGGCTGCACCGCTTTTTAAGGAATAGAAGAAGCGTAGCATAGGAATAAATTATTTTGCCAAAAGGTGTAAGTAGACACTTCACTGAATTCCATGAACGCACTGACATGCCCGCTAAACCCGCAAGCCAGAAAAGTTGAATAGGATTGTGGAAAAGGCCAAATAAGGTGGCAGTCAGTTTCACATCAAAACTGTAATTTATTGTAATTTAATAACACATTTAAACCAAAACGGCCATAGACGAACCTTTACAACTACGAGTTTCAACATCCAATTCTTTCACGGCTGAAGGCCTCCAAACATGAAATCTTAAAAATCAACAAGATAAATTTCAAGTGACTGAAGCCACGCAGTTAAAATTGCAAATAAAGTAATTAAAATATATATGTATATATCACAGTTAGGCTGAAAGCCTCAAGGCAAAAGTGGATAAAACAAACATAAACAAGGTGCAATACCAACAGCTGAAGGCCACAATTAAATTTCAAAATTTTAAAATATATTACCATAATCTCTTAAGGTGGAAGGCCACAATGTTTTCGCTTAAGGGGAAATTTTAAGAATAAGGCTTTAAGCGGCTGAAAGCCTAAAGCTGATTTTCCAACAATTCAAAAAATAGCTCAAACTTTGAAGTTTTAAGTGGCCGAAAGCACACTAAATGAAAAGGCAACGCAACGACAATAACTCAATTTAAGAATAAAGTTTTAAGCGGCTGAAGGCCCACAATTTATTTTCCAATAATTCAAAACACCTTAATCCTTTAAGTTTTAAGTGGCTGACAGAACATTAAATGAAAAGATAGCACAACAACAGTAGTTTTCAGCAAAATATCCACTTGCCAGAATTCAAGCTTACTTATACGGGCTGAAGGCCCTTGGTTTACATAAAACACAATAATTTTTTTCCTTTAAAGCATTAGCTATAATAGATTACCAACAGCCCATTAAACACCTATGAAAAGGGCAGTATAGACAACGGCATTCAGACGCCTCCAGAGGGGTGGGGGTGGGTGTGGGCCTGCCCTCGAAACATTAACGTTCACTTAGGTGAGACAGGTGGTGGGCCCAACTACACTTGATCCGTCGGTAACCCAACCAAGAGACAGACACGGACCCACCGACCAAACGACTTGCTAGCCACCAATCGGTACATGAAAACTCAAAGATCAAACTGTTACGGACGTGATTATCCAAAATGAAATATGTATTAAGCTGTCAAAACTACACACCGTGTTGGACCGCGACAACAGTGAGGAACGTGTGGTGTCACTGCCAGACACCACACTTGCTAGGTGGTAGCTTAAATCGGCCGCGGTCCATTAGTACATGTCGGACCCGCGTGTCGCCACTGAGTGATCGCAGACCGAGCGCCACCACAAGGCAGGTCTCGAGAGACGTACTAGCACTCGCCCCAGTTGTACGACGACTTTACTAGCGACTACACGTACGAAGCCTTTCTCTCATTTGCCGAGAGACAGTTAGAATAGCCTTCAGCTAAGTTAATGGCTACGACCTAGCAAGGCGCCATTAACCATTTGTAACGTTGCATGTACCTCAAGATAGAGTCTCACTTGTATCATCCAGAATGCTGTATACCAAAGGTATAAGGTATAAGTGTTCTAGTAGCTACGTTCTTTTCTTTATCACATTCATTACGAATCCTGTTCCAGACTTAACGCCAGATGGCGTGAGTTGACGCGTGCCCTTTCGGCTACTTCACTGTGGACTGGCTGCCTTAACAGTCCACTACAGAAAGGACACTGCCTGAAACTACGTTAGTGGCCAGGGCAAGTAACCGGAACACTAATGGCCACAAGGCAGAAAATTCCGCTGGTACACTTGAAGTTGAAATAAGGTAATAAAGTTAACTCCACCAAAACAACATCGCCTGAATTTACGTCAGTGGCCAGGGCAGGTAACCAAAACACTAATGGCTACAAGGCAGAAAGTTCCGTTGATGAACTCGAATTTTAGTGAACCAATATAGTTAATTTCACCGTACAGTGGCTCGATTTCACCACTACAACTACTCGGTGTTGCTCACAGGAAAAGCTCCCCAAAAGCGAACCACCGAAACGGACAACATGAACGGACGTGGCTTGGGTACTTAAGACACCATTCAACTTTGACGTCATGGGTCGGTGAGCCACGAAGCTCGTAGCGATCAGACAGCTCCACACACGCTCCAACACTGCGCAGGGACTACCAGCGGACCCAGCTGATTGCGACGCACGGAGATATCCTCCGTGGTCCACACCAACCGACCGACTGCCCTACACACCCTAGCTGGAAACTATATGCACAAGATCAAAGAAAGTAGCCTACACGGTACAAATATTGATACACATCGCTGCTGCCACACGTAGAAGGAGGAAGAATCACGGCATAACCGCCACAATGGCGGGAAACCAAACGCAGATAGACAGCCAAGTTCAAGGAAACACGTAGTTGGGAGTGAGCGCGGCTCACGCACAACGTCTACATAATCACGTGAGCTAACAATAAGATTTGGGTAACTCAGCTTGTAGCTAAGCTACGCGCAGCAGACATGCTGGGGCTAATCTGTTATCCTAGCTTTTGTATTTAGAAATCTGAGATCCAAAGACACAAAGCAGTCACGTCGTATCTAAATTGCGAGCTTTGTCTACAATTTCAAATGCTCATTTACTCCCTGGCTTGTTAAGACATGAAAAGGAAAGACGGAGCATACCACTCATAAGAAATTTGAAACGTGTATGTTGAGCGCAATAATAGTTTAGGGAAACAGATAACTCTGAAGAAGGCAGAAATTTGAAGAAATTGTGGGAGACAGCTCGATGCCAGCTGCAAGGTGCAGCTGAGCAGTAAGGATATAGGAATTTTTAAGTAGCGATAAAGGATCACGAGTTCGCTTTAGAATCTGTAAATAAGACAATATGCAATATAATTTACTTACCATTACTCACACAACATCCGTGCACGAAAAACATGGTATAATGAATCACTACAAGCGGAATATTTAAACAAAAACAGTTCAGTATCCATGCACCCACCAGGTTAAAAATGGCTCTGAGCACTATGGGACTTAACATCTGTGGTCATTAGTCCCCTAGAACTTAGAACTACTTAAACCTAACTAACCTAAGGACATCACACACATCCATGCCCTAGGCAGGATTCGAACCTGCGACCGTAGCAGTCCCCACCAGGTTAGCCGAGAGCGCTAATACGCTGCTTCCTGGACTAGAGTAGGCACGCCGGCCCCAGATCGAATCCGCCCGGCGGGTTACCGTTGTCGGTCGGTGTGCCGGCCAGCCTGGGTGTGGTTTTTAGGCGGTTTTCCACATACCGTTAGGTGAATACCTGTCTGGTCCCCACGTTCCCCCTCAGTAACACGACTCGCGGACATATGAACACTCTCGCACTATTCCATGAATTACACTCGACGCAAACAGCAGCGGTACACTAATTCCATCCCGTGGGGTATGGGATGGCGGCAGGAAAGGCATCCGGCCACTCCTTTTTTCTAACCTTGCCAAATCCGTTCCTAACAATGCCGACCCAGCGTCAACATGGGACATGGCACCAGTGAAAGAAAGAAAGAAAGAAAGTTCAGAATCCATACAGTATGCTAAAATTTCACTAAGTGGGAATGTGATGAATCTAAATGTCCTAATACTCGGGTGGAGTGATGTAAACCCTACTGCGCTTGGGAAATTACCCATCTCACCAAAAAATGGATGTATTATCGCAACAGAAATAAGATTATGCTAAACTGCGGCAAATGAGCGTAGACAAGCATTGCAACACGAACTAGCCAATAAGCACACATCTGTAGCACGAGATCTGAGATTTTCCAAAAGATTCTGGCCCCGTCCTGTTTGTGATATAAAAATCTAATGAAACTGTTACTGAGTCAGCCTCACATTTCAGGTACATTCCAAGATGTGAGGGCGGAAGTCAGTGCAGGTAACGCGTATCCCTTTGCGGGTTGAGCTCTTGTCCGATAGCCACAAAAGTGAACTGTTGCGCCAGTTCCGGCAGTTTAATCTTTTAAGGGAGCACCGGTTCGTTAGGCGAGGTGCTTCGAGACAACGACAGAGGCGGCGGCGGCTGAGTGGCCCGCCTTTTCCCCGAACGGTGCGCCGCTGCCGTTCCGCGGTTATCCCGCGCCGGAACGGCCCCTGCGGGAGGCGAGTTGCTGCCCCGCGCGATTACCGCAGACCTACTGCACCACACCCGGCCGGCATTTATTTTTCGGGCCGCGGCGCGTCGGCTTTCAGCGCGGCGCCTCTCTGCTACGCTCGCGATGCAGCGCCTTCTGAAACCCGAGAGCGCGCCCTAGCAGCAGCAGCAGCAGCAGAGGCAGCACCTGCTTTAATTAACTACGCAGCGTAGCGCCTCTCCTCTTTCTGGAGGCGCTTTTGAACCTCTGCTGCTGCTGCCGCTCCTGCTGCCCGCTACACCAACATCCAGCTCTTCTGCGAGACCGTCGCCACACAGCTTGCACCTGGCAATGCAAAGAATTACACTACTGGCCATTAAAATTGCTGCACCAAGACAAAATGCACATGATAAACGCGTATCATTGGACAAATATATTATACGAGAACTGACATGTGATTACATTTTCACGCAATTTGGGTACATAGATCCTGAGAAATCAGTACCCGGAACAACCACCTCTGGCCGTAATAACGGCCTTGATACGCCTGGGCATTGGGTCAAACAGAGCTTCGATGGCGTGTACAGGTACAGCTGCCCATGCAGCTTCAACACGATACCACAGTTCATCAAGAGTAGTGACTGGCGTATTGTGACGAGCCAGTTGCTCGGCCAAAATTGACCAGACGTTTTCAATTAGTGAGAGATCTGGAGAATGTGCTGGCCAGGGCAGCCGTCGAACATTTTCTGTAACTAGAAAGGCCCGTACAGGACCTGCAACGTGCGGTCGTGCATTATCCTGCTGAAATGTAGGGTTTCGCAGGGATCGAATGAAGGGTAGAGCTACGGGTCGTAACACATCTGAAATGTAACGTCCCCTGTTAAAAGAGCCGTCAGTGCGAACAAGAGGTGACCGAGACATGTAACCAATGGCTCCCCATACCATCACGCTGGGTGATACGCCAGTATGGTGATGACGAATACACGCTTCCGATGTGCGTTCACCGCGATGTCGCCAAACACGGATGCGACCATCATGATGCAGCAAACAGATCCTGGATTCATCCGAGAAAACGACATTTTGCGATTCGTGCACCCTGGTTCGTGTTGAGTACACCTTCGCAGGCGCTCCTGTCTGTGATGCAGCGTCAAGGGCAACCGCAGCCATGGTCTCCATGCTGCTGCAAACGTCGTCGAACTGTTCGTGCATATGGTTGTTGTCTTGCAAACGTCTGTTGACTCAGGGATCGAGACGTGGCTGCACGATCCGTTACAGACATGCGGATAAGATGCCTGCCATCTAGACTGCTAGTGATACGAGGCCGTTGGGATCCAGCACGGCGTTCTGTATTACCCTCCTGAACCCACCGATTCCCTATTCTGCTAACAGTCATTGGATCTCGACTAACGCGAGCAGCAATGTCGCGATACGGTAATCCGCAATCGTGATAGGCTACAATCTGATCTTTATCAAAGTCGGAATCGTGATGGTACGCATTTCTCCTCCTTAGACGAGGCATCACAACAACGTTTCACCAGGAAATGCCGGTCAACTGCTGTTTATGTAGGAGAAATCGGTTGGAAACTTTCCTCATGTCGGCACGTTGTAGGTGTCGCCACCGGCGCCAACCTTGTGTGAATGTTCTGAAAAGCTAATCATTTGCATATAATAGCATCTTCTTCCTGTCGGTTAAATTTCGCGTCTGTAGTACGTCATCTTCGTGGTGTAGCAATTTTAATAACCAGTGGTGTACATATTCTGTCTTACGGAGCGGGATATACTTCGAAGAGCCAAAGAAACTAGTACACCTGCCTAATATCGTGTAGGGCCCCGCGAGCACGCAGAACTGCAGCAACACGACATGGCATGGACTCAAATAATGTCGGAAGTTGTGCTGGAGCAAACTGACACAATGAATCCTGCAGGGCTGTCCATAAATCCGTAGAGTACGAGGAGTTGCAGATCTGTTCTGAGCAACACGTTGTAACGCAACCGAGATATGCTCATAAATACTCATGTCTGGGGAGTTTGGTGGCCAGCGGAAGTGTGTGAACTCAGAAAAGTATTCCTGAAGCCAGTCTGTAGCAATTCTGGACGTGTGGGGTGTCGTATTTCTCAATTCCGCAGACACGCTAACTGGTCATGAATGGATGCAGGTGATCAGACAGGATGCTTACGTAGTGTCACCTGTCACAGTCGTATCTAGAGGTATCAAGGATCTCATATCACTCCATCTGCGCACGCACCACACCATTACAGAGCATCCACCAGCTTCAACAGTTCCTTACTGATATGCGGGGTCCATGAATTCATGAAATTGTCTCCATACCCGTACACGTGCATACGCTCGATACAATTTGAAACGAGACTCATCCGATCAGGCTACATTTTTCCAGTCATCAGCACTCCAATGTCGGTGCTGACTGGCTCAGGCGAGGCGTAAGGGTTTGTGCCGTGCAGTCATCAAGGGTACACGAGTGAGCCCATATCGTTTCTTTGAGTGCTTTGCACGCTGACACTTGATGGCCCAGCACTGAAATCTGCAGCAATTTGCGGAAGGGTGCCTAATAACAAAGCCGGCCGGGGTGACCGAGCGGTTGTAGGCGCTACAGTCTGGAACCGCGCGACCGCTACGGTCACAGGTTCGAATCCTGCCTCGGGCATGGATGTGTGTGATATCCTTAGGTTAGTTAGGTTGAAGTAGTTCTAAGTTCTAGGGAATTGATGATCTCAGAAGTTAAGTCCCATAGTGCTCAGAGCCATTTGAAGCATTTGAACCTAATAACAAAATTTTTGTCTATTAACAAATTTATTGAAATGGAAGTGGGATTCTACGGATATTCAAAGGTTGATTAACAAACTCATTGACAACATTTATCTTTTCAAGCGTTCGTTCACGGAGTTATAGTCGCATTAAGTGATGGTTGGGTTTCATTTGCTGTGCGATCTGCAACTTGTATGGATGTAATATTGCTCTTGCATCAATATTCTTCGAACACCTGAACTATTCAACTGTAAAGATGAAACATAAGAGCGGATTGAACGATGTCTGCTCCTTGTGGCAGCAGCTCGAACTCCTTGGATATTGTCAGGTGTACGAACGGTTCGCACGCAGCGTGGAGGGTTCTTTTTCATCGCGGAATCCGTTTCCTCAAAATTACTCATATTCGTGTTAACTGCACTTGGCGATGGTACATTATCTATTCTTAAACTGAAGTGATGGTGAAATCCTCTTGGTGGAGGGTCCACACTGTCATCCTTTGTGTAAAACCCTATGATGGTAAACACGTGTTGAGCAAACCTCCAAGTATCCGTATTAACTAAATGGCAGGATTTCCTGAGTTTATTTCTACACTATGTGATCAAAAGTATCCGGACACCTGGCTGAAAATGACTTACAAGTTAGTGGCGCCCTCCATCGGTAATGCTGGAATTCAGTATAGTATTTGCCCACCCTTGGTCATGATGACAGCTTCCACTCTCGCAGGCATACTTTCAATCAGGTGCTGGAAGGTTTCTTGGGGAATGGTAGCCCATTCTTCACGGAGTGCTGCACTGAGGAGAGGTATCAATGTCTGTCGGTAAGGCATAACACTAAGTCGGCGTTCCGGACATCCCAAAGGAATAGGACAGGTCAAGACTCTGTGCAGGCCAGTCCATTACAGGGATGTTACTGCAGTGTAATCACTCTGCCACAGGCTGTGAATTAGGAACAGGTGCTCGATCGTGTTGAAAGATGCAACCGCCATGCTCTTCAACAGTGGGGGGCAAGAAGGTGCTTAAAACATCAATGTAGGCCTGTGCTGTGATAGTGCCACGCAAAACAGCAAGAGGTGCAAGCTCCCTCCATGAAAAACACGACCACACCACAATACCGTCGCCTCCGAATTTTACTCTTAGCACACCACACGCAGCCAGATGACGCTCACCAGGCATTCGCCATACCCACACCCTGCCATCGGATTGCCACATCGTGTACCGTGATTCGTCACTCCACACAACGTTTATCCACTGTTGAATCGTCCCATGTTTATGCTCCTTACTCCAAGCGAGGCTCCGTTTGGTATTTACCAGCGTGATGTGTGGCTTATGAGCAGCCCCTCGACCACATGAATCCAAGTTTCCTCCCCTCCCACTTAACTGTCATAATACTTGCAGTGGATCCTGACGCAGTTTGGAATTCATGTGTGATGATCTGGATACTTGTCAGCCTATTACACATCATGACCCTCTTCAATTGTTGGCAACCGTCGGCAACAGTCAACAGACGAGGTCAACCTCTACGCTTTTCTGCTGTGCGTGTATCTTCACGTTTCCACTTCACTATCACATCGGAATCAATGGACATAGGGATGTTTAGGAGTGTGGAAACCACGCGTACAGACGTATGACAAAAGGGACACCCAATCACCTGACCACGTTCGAAGTCCGTGAGCTCTGCGGAGCGCCTCATTCCGCTCTCTCACGATGTCTAATGACTACTGAGGTCGTTGATATGGAGTACCTGGCAGTAGGTGGCAGCACAATGTGAAAAATGAATGTTTTTGTGGGTGTCCGGATACTTCTGATCATATAGTGTACTTGTCAATGGCCTCGTCTCTGATGTGACACTAGAGGTAGTGTCTTAGTAGCGCTATGCTAGTTTTACCAGGAAGTTGCCTCTGCAGTTCGTCCTACTCTATTACTGCGACGCCGGCCGGTGTGGCCGAGCGGTTCTAGGCGCTTCAGTCAGGGACCGCGCGACCGCTACGGTCGCAGGTTCGAATCCTGCCTCAGGCATGGATGTGTGTGATGTTCTTAGGTTAGTTAAAGTAGTTCTAAGGGGACTGAATACCTCAGATGTTAAATCCCATAGTGGTCAGAGCTATTTGAAGCATTTGTTACTGCGACGGGCATTCTCAGAGGCCAGTGCCCCTGTGTCGTCCGTCCGTCTACCTCACCTGTGTTTGTCAACAAGCCTGTAGCCTCAGGCAGGAAACTCTTGTTGGCTCACCTGCTGCTGTTGGTGGCTACGGACGCAGTGTAGCCGCCCCCATGCCCATAATCCACGTCACAATGTTGACTGGGACGACCCTACTCTGCTGTCTGGTCGACTGGCTCCGATCCCCATTACGGGCGCCGCTCGTAGCTGGTAGCCTTCGCAACTGGTTTCTATTTACACTGCTGCAACTTGCTCCTTTCTAGTTGCGCATACTAAGGTTGATAGTTGTACCCAATATTCCGGCAACACAACTGTACAACTATATAACATACAAACAAAATAATGAAAAGAATCTTTACCTTACAATATCACTTATACACACATCAAAAAGTTTTGCAACACCCCAGTTCGCAGAACTCCTGAAGATAGACGTTGCTGTGGATATTGTATCACAGTCACAGTCCCTTTGATTGTTCAGAGATGTCACTAAACCCGCGCAAAGATGTAAACAACCACGCATGAGCAGAGCCTGTCAGACGGAGGGGTCTGACAGCCGACCAGTTTCAGTCATTCCACCCGGAAGGAGGTACGCGGCTCGTGTTGTCTGTAGTTCAACCATGCCTAGACGGTCAATACCGCACTTCGATCGGGTCCGCATTGTTACTTTGCTCCAGGAAGGGCTCTCAACAAGGGAAGTGTCCAGGCGTCTCGCAGTGACCCAAAGCGATTTTGTTGGGACATGGAGGAGGTAAAGAGAGACAGGTTCAAATGGCTCAGAGCACTATGGGACTTAACATCTGTGGTCATCAGTCCCCTAGAACTTAGAACTACTTAAACCTAACTAACCTAAGGACATCACACACATCCATGCCCGAGGCAGGATTCGAACCTGCGACCGTTTCAGTCTCGCGGTTCCGGACTGAAGCGCCTAGAACCGCTTGGCCACCGCGGCCGGCAAGAGAGACAGGAACTGTCGATGACATGCCTCGCTCAGGCCGTCCAAGGGGTACTACTGCAGTGGATGACCGTTACCTACGGATTATGGCTCGGAGGAACCCTGACAGCAACGCCATCATCTTGAATAATGCTTTTGTTGCAGCCACAGAACGTCGTGTTACGACTCAGACTGTGTGCTATAGGTTGCATGATGCCCAACGTCACTCCCGACGTCCATGCTGAGGTCCACCTTTGCAACCACGACACCATGCAGTGCGGAACAGATGTTGTTGTTGTTGTTGTGGTCTTCAGTCCTGAGACTGGTTTGATGCAGCTCTCCATGCTACTCTATCCTGTGCAAGCTTCTTCATCTCCCAGTACCTACTGCAACCTACATCCTTCTGAATCTGATTAGTGTATTCATCTCCCCTGTTCTCCCTCTACGATTTTTACCCTCCACGCTGCCCTCCAATGCTAAATTTGTGATCCCTTAATGCCTCAAAACATGTCCTACCAACCGATCCCTTCTTCTAGTCAAGTTGTGCCACAAACTTCTCTTCTCCCCAATCCTATTCAATACCTCCTCATTAGTTACGTGATCTACCCACCTTATCTTCAGCATTCTTCTATAGCACTACATTTCGAAAGCTTCTATTCTCTTCTTGTCCAAACTAGTTATCGTCCATGTTTCACTTCCATACATGGCTACACTCCGATGGGCCCAACAATATGCCGAATGGACCGCTCAGGATTGTTATCACGTTCTTTACTCCGACGAGTGTCGGATATGCCTGCAACCAGACAATCGTTGTAGACGTGCTTGGGAGCAACCCGGTCAGGCTGAACGCCTTAGCGAGTGCAGCAAGGTGGAGGTTCCCTGCTGTTTTGAAGTGGCATTATGTGGCGCCCACGTACGCCGCTGGTGGTCACGGAAGGCGCCGTAACGGCTGTACGTTACGTGAATGCCATCCTCCGACCGATAGTGCAACTATATCCGCAGCATATTGGCGAGGTGAAATGATAATTAAATGGACACCCTAGCTGCAAGCAGGCGTTGATCTACTTCATTGGGGACATGTTGAAAACGTGTGCCCTGACCTGGACTCGAACCCGGGATCTCCTGCTTACATGGCAGACGCTCTATCCATCTGAGCCACCGCAGGCACAGAGGATAGTGCGTCTGCAGGGACTTATCCCTTGCACGCTCCCCGTGAGATCCACACGAGTAATGAGTAATGAGTAATGCGTATGATGGGCAAACATCTATTAGGCGCACTACGAATGTAATGGTGTGGACATGTTGGGAATGTGGATCTCACGGGGAGCGTGCAAGGGATAAGTCCCTGCAGACGCACTATCCTCTGTGCCTGCGGTGGCTCAGACGGATAGAGCGTCTGCCATGTAAGCAGGAGATCCCGGGTTCGAGTCCCGGTCGGGGCACACATTTTCAACATGTCCCCAATGAAGTACATCAACGCCTGCTTGCAGCTAGGGTGTCCATTTAACTATCATTTCATTTCTAGCAAAGCTGCATGGTCATCCACGGTAACTGTTCTTTCGGGAACAGATACTACCGTCATATATATCGGCGAGGTATTCGTCTTCATGGGCGACAGTTCGCGCCCCCAACGTGCACATCTCCTGAATGACGTCCTTCAGGATAACGACACTGCTCGACTGGAGCGGCCAGCTTGTTATCCAAACATGGACCCTACCGAACATACCTGTGATAGATTGAAAATGGCTGTTTATGGTCGTCGTGATCCACCAAGCACTCTGAGGGGTCCACGCCGAATCGTTGTTGAGGAGTGGAACAATCTGGACCAACAGTGCCTTGATGAAGTTGCGGATAGTATGCCACAACAAATACAGGCACGCATCAATGGAAGAGGACGTGCGGCTGGGTATTAGAGGTATATACAGCAATGTGGACCACCACCTCTGAAGGACTGGCTGTGTGGTGGCACGACAAGCAATGTGTGGTTTTCATGAGCAATAAAAAGGGCGGAAATGATATTTATGTTGATCTCGATTCCAATTTTCTGTACAGGTTCCAGAACTCTCGGAACCGAGGTGATGCAAAACTTTTTTTCATGTCATCATCATCATCTTGGACAGTTTCCAGCCACTGGCTGGGTCTGTCGGGAACACAAGCCTCTCCATCGTGTTCTGTCTTTCCACCATTCCCCCTCTTCCACCTTCGTCCAGTTCTCTCCTCTTCTCGTCACACATTCCTTCACTCCCTTCACCAATCTATCTCTTGGTCTTCCTCTGGGCCTCTTCCCCTCCAGTTGCAGATCAAACATCCTCTTTGGAATTCTTCCCTCATCCATTCCCTTCATGTGTCCATACCACTGCAGTCTTGATTTCTCTATCCTGTCCTGTATTGGTTCCTCCTTTAGTCTTTCCCTCACATACACATTTCGCAATCTGTCTCGTCTTGTTACACTCAACCTGCTCCTCTGGAACTTCATTTCACTAGCCTGTATTCTACTTTTGTCGCTTTTGTGCATTACCCATGTCTCATTTACGTATGCCAATATGGGGACGAAGTAGGTTTGGTATATAATTCCCTTGGATTTCTGTGGCACCTCCTTGCTCCAAATAAGCCCCCTAATGCATTTGTAGAACTGCCCTGCTTTTCTGCACCTTTCATTTATTTCCATTGCGTTTCCCCCGTTACTTTCAATCATGCTTCCCAGGTACTTGAAGTTCTCTACCACTTGTAGTTTTTCCCCTCCACAAGTTATATCCACATTTGGCCTATTCTTCTTCCTTGTTGTGACAATTATTTCACTTTTCTTTGCAGAGAAATGCATTCCATATTGTGCTGCCGTTGCCTCCCATGTATATAATTTTTTCATGTATATAATTAAATTTTCGTCGAGACATTTAAGTCTCATCTTACAATATCTGTTGCCAATTTTTTTTAAGTAAGGTAATGTTACAATGTTCGAAAATTCTTGTCTTAATGGATACAGGAAACATATTATTTAGAAAATATTGGCCACCCTATCCACTTACATTACTGTTAAGCAATATAATCCTGCAGGGCCTGACCAGATTTACATTATTCTTAGATGGGAATTGGCTTGCCATGAATACTGTATTGTAGATAGCACCACCGAAAATGAAACAACACCAGATGGCTTATTTAAACATATTAACTCTATGTAACCAACTACCACGCTTTGTGTCAGTTTCGTGTCGTCACGGTCTGCGAAGATACCCTCTCGTTCTCCTGTCAGCAACCAGAAACAAAACACAACACACACAACACAACACAAGAAAGATTGCGCAGATAAAGCCTCCAAGCTAAGCAAAAACACAAGTAGTGAGAAAATATTGGAGGTACTTATATAGGAAAACCAATAATAGCTACACCACACTGACTCCACGTACGCCGTGCTGAGATGACCACTAGTCTTGTGATATCTTGTGAATCGATTTATCAGCTCTTACTCCTTTCTTCACTTCCTAACGGGCCAAGATTGAACCTTAGGCATTTCTTTTCGGCAAGAGCACAGACTGCTATTCATTATCATGACTTCATATCTTCCCCATCTGGGAAGACTTGCTGGACTTGTCTAAATTACTGCCGAACTCTGGGCTGTGCATGCTTCATACTTAACCGACTTATAGTCATGTTGTCGAGGAGTTGCTGCTCATACTCCCATTGCCCTCATTGCTCAGTGCGACTCTCTCAAGAAACATTAGCGCGCCTAGTCCCTGCATGCTCCGATACTCCCAATCGTGGCTGTGTGCGGTATTGTAAGCCAATCATTTCCGTGCCATGTGCCACGCACAAACCCTCCATAAACACCATGCAAAATCCAAATTTGAGCGGAGCTCTATGACTACAGCATGTCCTCCAATTATCTCACTCCTTTTCACAGCGCGCAGGAGGACAGACGTATGAGAAACTCTAACCAAGAATTGAAAAACAGCTTTTACGTGTGGTACCCATCTGTCGGGGACCCCACGATGTCAGACGTCAAGTTCTGAGAAATCCACCCTCACAATGCACATGTCTGGCGCCGAGACGACAACCGACCTACTCAGCAGTGGAACTACACTCCTGGAAATGGAAAAAAGAACACATTGACACCGGTGTGTCAGACACACCATACTTGCTCCGGACACTGCGAGAGGGCTGTACAAGCAATGATCACACGCACGGCACAGCGGACACACCAGGAACCGCGGTGTTGGCCGTCGAATGGCGCTAGCTGCGCAGCATTTGTGCACCGCCGCCGTCAGTGTCAGCCAGTTTGCCGTGGCATACGGAGCTCCATCGCAGTCTTTAACACTGGTAGCATGCCGCGACAGCGTGGACGTGAACCGTATGTGCAGTTGACGGACTTTGAGCGAGGGCGTATAGTGGGCATGCGGGAGGCCGGGTGGACGTACCGCCGAATTGTTCAACACGTGGGGCGTGAGGTCTCCACAGTACATCGATGTTGTCGCCAGTGGTCGGCGGAAGGTGCACGTGCCCGTCGACCTAGGACCGGACTGCAGCGACGCACGGATGCACGCCAAGACCGTAGGATCGTACGCAGTGCCGTAGGGGACCGCACCGCCACTTCCCAGCAAATTAGGGACACTGTTGCTCCTGGGGTATCGGCGAGGACCATTCGCAACCGTCTCCATGAAGCTGGGCTACGGTGCCGCACACCTTTAGGCCGTCTTCCGCTCACGCCCCAACATCGTGCAGCCCGCCTCCAGTGGTGTCGCGACAGGCGTGAATGGAGGGACGAATGGAGACGTGTCGTCTTCAGCGATGAGAGTCGCTTCTGCCTTGGTGCCAATGATGGTCGTATGCGTGTTTGGCGCCGTGCAGGTGAGCGCCACAATCAGGACTGCATACGACCGAGGCACACAGGGCCAACACCCGGCATCATGGTGTGGGGAGCGATCTCCTACACTGGCCGTACACCACTGGTGATCGTCGAGGGGACACTGAATAGTGCACGGTACATCCAAACCGTCATCGAACCCATCGTTCTACCATTCCTAGACCGGCAAGGGAACTTGCTGTTCCAACAGGACAATGCACGTCCGCATGTATCCCGTGCCACCCAACGTGCTCTAGAAGGTGTAAGTCAACTACCCTGGCCAGCAAGATCTCCGGATCTGTCCCCCATTGAGCATGTTTGGGACTGGATGAAGCGTCGTCTCACGCGGTCTGCACGTCCAGCACGAACGCTGGTCCAACTGAGGCGCCAGGTGGAAATGGCATGGCAAGCCGTTCCACAGGACTACATCCAGCATCTCTACGATCGTCTCCATGGGAGAATAGCAGCCTGCATTGCTGCGAAAGGTGGATATACACTGTACTAGTGCCGACATTGTGCATGCTCTGTTGCCTGTGTCTATGTGCCTGTGGTTCTGTCAGTGTGATCATGTGATGTATCTGACCCCAGGAATGTGTCAATAAAGTTTCCCCTTCCTGGGACAATGAATTCACGGTGTTCTTATTTCAATTTCCAGCAGTGTATTTTACGAAGAGCCAGCCAGCCACTCCAAACTTCTTCCGGCCGATCGCCTCTTCATCCCGGCTGGTAGAAAGGAGTACCGCAAACCCTTCCAAAGGGCGGCACTGTCGGCACCCCCTCATTGTCACCAATCGGCTGCCTTCCGGGAACCCTCTAGCCCGACCACATGCGAGTTTCTCAAGCTCACCGCTCCTCACAGAGTGGCCACATACACAGATTGAGTGGAAAAATATACAAACGATACCAAAGCCAACACACAATCTAATCATAGCAATAAAGTTAGAGATCTCAGTATCTGATCACGTTATTCCACGACCTGAAATGGTCCGCTGCCTCTGAGGAAATTTCGAGAGAGTGATAAAAATGGTAAAAAATGGAAGAGGACAAGTCAAAAAGGACTTAGCGTCTTTCAAGTGTGCATCGATTCTAAATGACGAAAACTCAGCAACGTAAGTCGTTCTGCCTTCTCCACTTCAGTCGCAGCTCTTCCCCTGCTACCCCTTTCCACTCATTAATCGCTGTTTGATTATCCTTTGTCTTTACATACTAAATTAGCCGTTCAGTGTCCTCATTTACTCTCTCAATGTCTTCTTCTTCTGCTTGTGACGGCGGTATATGTACCTAAACTCTTGTTTTCCACTTTGGGTTACTGACGTTTCTGATGATAACGAATTTGTCATTGAACAGTTCAGAACAAATCACTGTCTATCCCAATGTAGTATTTATAGGAGTCCTTCTCCGATTATTACATTTTGAGCTGCTTTTGATATTACGCTGTACTCTTTTTGTTCAGTTTTACTTTACTGACCATTATTAGTCTAGTCTTGAGTCTTTTGCGCTTCCTTTTCCCGATTTGCAACCTTCCCTACTACGTTCTACCTTCTGGTATTCCGTTCTCCGACTCATAGAATGCTATCCCTTCCTTATTCATTCCATTCTTATCTCACTGTAACATTCTGGAGATCTGAAAGGTGGACTAACCCATAATCTTTTGCAATGGAGAGATCAGCATGACAGTGAAATGCGGTAGGCAGCTGGTGTTGAGTGGAAAGATACTGAGCCATAATGAATTTGTTAACGTTTCTAAAAAATAAATTTATTTTCTTAAAAGCAAAATCCAAGAATAACATTAACTGAAAAGATTGAATTTCAATAACACAACTGATAGCAAACACCTCAAAAACGCCAACAGTATGAAATCACTTCCTTGTAGTAAATAATTTAGATGAAATAAAAAAATACATTTACATTACAAACAACAAAGACATATGATCAAATGATTATGTCACAACTATCAACCATCGGCTATTACCAGTAATTGTCAGAGCGGCATTGCCTTTCTAAGTAGCCAAAATGACCGACAAAAGTGGTTCAAATTTATTATGATAGAGCCGGTGGCAGAGGCGACGCCAGTAGCAATAATTCCTTCTTCTCTGCCAGCAGGACGTCGGTTGCCGCTACCACAGTACTAGAACCCTTCATTAAAAATTTTAATCATGGTACTCGGGAATCTTTACCAAGATCACAGTTAACAAGAGATACAATCACCTATCCTGTGATACAGAGACAACTCTTCAATTATTTAGTAAAACGTAACATACTGTAACATACTATAAAAGATAAATGAAGAAATTCTTCTTTAGTTTTGTATTTATTTATTTATTTAGTTTTTCAGATGCAAACAATTTTGTAAACAGCTCGAGCTCAGCTCGTTATACTAGCCAACAGGTAACTACAGACATACCTCAGATTTAAGGTAACTAGATTCAACAATTTTCAGTGACTATAAAGTACTAGTCGTCAATCAGAAGAAATACATCTGCATTCTGTACCCTTAGATTCTAAAATCAGTTTAGAATAGCGACAGCCACAAGCCCACACACACTGACAGGGCAGAATTCAAGTAGTACCAGGCAAAACGTTCATAAATAACACATTTATATACATAACAAAGGGTAACCAGGATACGGAGTGAAAATAGCCACCACACACCTATTGACGTACACATTAATCGGATGCTCACCGTGATTCCTCGTAAATTCCAGTGCCCATTGCTTAGAGAGCGCCGAGAGAAGAATGTAACAAAGATTACTCGTTGTCGGAAACCCACAGGTGTCATCCAGCAGACGCCACCGCGTCCAGTACTTGCAAAGGTCAGACCGGACTCCAACCCAGCACCACAATGGACAAAAAATGGTTCAAATGGCTCTGAGCACTATCGGACTTAGAACTACTTAAACCTAACTAACCTAAGGACATCACACACATCCATGTCCGAGGCGGGATTCGAATCTGCGACCGTAGCGGTCGCGCTGTTCCAGGCGGTAGCGCCTAGAACCGCTCGGCCACCCCGGCCGGCGCACTGCCATAGTCCCCTCGGGCTTTCCATCACTCCAGTCTCTGCGTAATGAGCGGCTGTCATTAACCCAAGTTTCATCCAGACACACTATATTTTCGAATCTGAAACCCATGATACTGCGTAGAAATCTGCTCCGCCAAGTGATTACATCTGTCCTTTCCATCAGTATTTTGCGTCCGTTAAACACTGAATAACTGAAGCCTATCTCTTTCAACGCTGTACATAATGAAAATTTGCGTCTTTCTGAAGTGACACAAGTATTTTAGATAGAATGGGATGTTTCTTTCTCTTATAACAGCCATTTATACAACGACAAATAGCGTCTTTCTGGAAATCGTCCAAAGCTGTCACTTGCTTCTTTCTCGCCCGCTTCTTTCCTGGTGCGTCCCAGCATGCAGCCTTGTTGTGCCACTCTCACCACTGTCTATAATGTACTGTTCTTTCCCTGTTGTTACAACACTGTTCTTCCTTATTTCCAATGCTGCTGCAGTCCTCTTAAGAACCTGAGCAACAGGAAATAAGGGCTCACCTTTTCCAAAATGGTTCAAATGGCTCTAAGCACTATGGGACTTAACTTCTGAGGTCATCAGTCCACTAGACTTAGAAATACTTAAACCTAACTAACCTAAGGACATCACACACATCCATGACCGAGGCGGGTTTCGAACCTGCGACCGTAGCAGCAGCGCGGTTCCGGGCTGAAGTGCCTAGAAACTCTCGGCCACCGTGGCCGGCTGCTCACCTTTTTCCTTTTCCTTTTCAAAGTAGTCCCCTCACCGAACACTTGAATTCGTGGACCTGGGTGCGTAGCAGACTTTTTTTCTTCCGTTCCACTTCACGTGCTGGGGTGTTGGGTAGGCATGACTCGTCGTTCTGGACATTGTTTAAATGAAAGCAGAAGCAAATAAACACTAACAACAACAGAAGCGAAATAAACTACGAACTGGACTATTAACACAAACGACGAAACGACGGCACCGGTTGCACGTGAGACCCTCACTGGTTTGTTTCTGACACGCGCGCGTCATGTTTGCAGACCGGCAACGTGGCTCTTGCTAGTGATGGAATGCAGTCCGTCTATGGCTGGTTATTTGCGGCCGCTAAGCAATGGAACGGTTACTCAGTTGTCAATACCAAAGACTCGTCTCCCAGACTGTACCTCATCTTCATTTACTTCGTCTTCTCTTTCTGTAATATTGTTTTCAGCTACTGTGTTCAGCTAACGGTGGACACCTAAAGATTCTGGAGAAGATTCCAGGAATGGGATCGAAACGTTGAGCGTGTGAGAAGATACCTGAAGAGGAATGTTACACAGTTAACATCCTAGAAGATTTTCCTTCCAGTACCTTCCTTTCTTTCCATTACGTACACCGTCTATATATTCCTTCTACTGTTTTGATATTATAGTCTGCCTGTAAACCGAAGAGCGAGCGAGCGAGTCCCCACTCTGCCAACAGGACGCTTCTACAGGCTGTTTCACAACGTAGTACCGGCCCTGCCGTGGTGTGTGCTTTAAATCTGTGACGACGCCGTGTACAGATACGTCTCGCCTGCGTTCAGTTTTAAACAAATGCATTAAGACCATAAGGAATACAAAAAACGATACTTTCTTCAGAAACACAACATTATAGATTAAATATTATTAACATAAGAACGGAAGTCAGAATTCTACTACAAACATAGAACCGAATGCCTGTTCATGTGACTGTATGTTCCTCTATTGCTATTCGTAAAACGAACCCCATATAATGCAATAGGTCTGTAGAATTTAAGGCTTGTTCTTATTTTTTGTTTCTACTAAAAGGTAGAAGTTTTCTTTGAAAGACTGTATTGAAACTTAACAATTCTTCCAACACGAAGAGTGTTTAAAAATTTTGTGTGTAGTATTAGTCCGATTTGCACTACATTTTTGTCACTGTTTTTTTAAACATGCCTCAAAAGTATGTGTAGAATGTTATGCATATTGGGTATTTACTCTGTTGTCAGCTGTCAGAAAGGTTACATGTGTTTTGGTAGCATCAACGATTATTTGTTTTGTATAAAAATAAATGAGAGAACCTGTATTAAATTTTGTTATAAGAAAGGAATAAAGTGCATGAAATTTTTAGAAATGGTAAATATTGCTTTTCGTGACCCTGTTATGAGTAAACCCAGGGCAGACAAGTGGTGTAAACATTTCAAAGCAGGCCTTAAAGAACAGCGGTTTTACAAGCATGGATGAGATTACAAATGCTCAGTTAAGAGACTTATAAACTGTTCCGAAGAAACAGCTCCTAAAGTGTTTCGGGAATTGGAAAAAGCACTGGCATAAGTGTATAGTATGTATTGGGGAATATTTTGAAGAGGATAACATTGCTGTAGATTAACAAATAAAGTTCTTACCAAAAAAATAAAAATGAATATGTGAACGCACCTCGAATGTCAATCTTTTTTGCTTAGAAGTCCAGAATCGCTGTACATGTTTCGAAGGAAATTTCAGCAGTGTTTAAAATAGCTATTGCGCACATGTTTTAAGCAATATGTCTTAGAATCAGATGAATAGTGACCGAGACACAGATTTAGTGTTCCATAAGCATCAAAGTTTTTACGTGATTTTGAAACTGTCTATAACAATGGGTTTCCTCCCAAAATTATTGGTTTTCCTTCGTGGCGATTCCAGCAAACCATGAGGCTTAGCCGGCCGCGGTGGTCTAGCGGTTCTGGCGCTGCAGTCCGGAACCGCGGGACTGCTACGGTCGCAGGCTCGAATCCTGCCTCGGGCATGGGTGTGTGTGATGTCCTTAGGTTAGTTAGGTTTAAGTAGTTCTAAGTTCTAGGGGACTTATGACCTAAGATGTTGAGTCCCATAGTGCTCAGAGCCAAAAAGGCTATGAGGCTTATGTTTCCGATCCTTACTTATGTGTCCTACTGGGTGAGGCTCCATAGATTGCAGCCCTTTAAGTGCTACTGGTGATATTAGCCAACAATTTTTTTTGGGCCGCCTCTTTAATGCATGCTGTAATAACATTAGAGACGATCTAACGCTCGTTACTCCGCAAATACCTCCACTTCTTCGTATTCTGCATATTTTCTTGCAATGCTAGACGGTTATCCATCACTTCCAGATATCGAAGTACATCAGTAAGTATACAAAGTTAACTCACTGACATTGGCAACTAAGATCCGACGAACAGAAACGACGTATATCACTGCGCGCCCATCTACACCGCTAGACCGATAACAGGCAACAGATTTTGGGTGCCCCTTTAGGCCGGTGACAGCGTTCTTCCGGGAATGGCCACTTTCCCCACCAAAAGCGCTGCTCGCTCTTGAGTTTACAGACAGACTATATTGGCGTTGAAACGGAGCTGGAGAATTGAACGCTGGAACACAGGAGAAGCGTCGAGGACAGGTCTCGTCCGCCTGTCTCGTTATTGCTGCGTGCTCCGCCTCTGCACTCCGGACGTCGACGGCTACGGCGCAGGAGGTGTCTGGGCCGGACGGCTCCCAAGGGACGTGGCGTGCTGGGGCTCCCCTACTTCCCCCACTCACTGCGCGGACCAGTGCCCTCGTAACCTTACATACGTGTTTGTGCCGAGCGCTGATGAAGCCTGGGGGGACGGGCGCCCGAGTTGTACATTACATTGCCAACTTGCCGGCTCTTCCCGGCTCCTCCTGCTTCCACCTCGCTAACTTCTGCGGGCGTTTGACAACTCCGCCGCCCAGAGTCGGCCGGGGAGTTGTGAGCAGAACCCCGTGTGCCTCGCGTGAGCTAAATTTTCACTCTGTTGCGCCGCTTTGTTTGTGTCTTTTACTGCCGCAGTGCAGCAGAGAGTGCCGTCGAGATGCTGCCGCCGACAACTGCGTCCGTGTAGTCTCGTCGATGGCGCCTTGTCAGCGCTGTAAAGCTGCTTGTGAAGGATGTGTCACTGAGACTTCAGATGGCAGTAATCATTCGCTTCTCTTAACTGAAGACATGACGCTTTTGGCAAACCGAGACTGCTGTTAACATAATGGACGACAACTACACGTGACTCGCTATCATTTAGACCAACGACCTCAGCAGTTTGATACCATAAGACCTTACCTCACCTTGCTATCATTTATTTAGATAACCAGTTTCTATGCTGTACACATTATCTTCAGTTTCAAATGCGAGCCATAAGTGCAATTTATCGACAAGGCAAGGCTCTACAGTAAATTTCAGTAAATACACTAAAGCGTCAAAGAAACTGGTAAAGGTACTCAAATATAGATGTACTGGGTGTTCAAAAAGTCAGTATAAATTTGAAAACTTAATCAACCACAGACTAATGTAGATAGAGAGGTAAAAATTGACACACATGCTTGGAATGACATTGGGTTTTATCAGAACAAAAAAAAAACAAAAAAAAAAACAAAGTATTGCTAGACGCGTGAAAGATATCTTGCGCGCGTCGTGTGGTGATGATCGTGTGCTCAGCCGCCACTTTAGGCATGCTTGGCCTCCCAGGTCCCCGGACCTCAGTCCGTGCGATTATTGGCTTTGGGGTTACCTGAAGTCGCAAGTGTATCGTGATCGACCGACATCTCTAGGGATGCCGAAAGACAACATCCGACGCCAATGCCTCACCATAACTCCGGACATGCTTTACACTGCTGTCCACAACATTATTCCTCGACTACAGCCATTGTTGAGGAATGACGGTGGACATATTGAGCATTTCCTGTAAAGAACATCATCTTTGCTTTGTCTTACTTTGTTAAGCTAATTATTGCTATTCTGATCAGATGAAGCGCCATATCTCGGACATATTTTGAATGTTTGTATTTTTTGGTTCTAATAAAACCCCATGTCATTCCAAGCATGTGTGTCAATTTGTACCTCTCTATCTACATTATTCCGTGATTTATTCAGTTTTCAAGTTTATACTGACTTTTTGATCATCCAGTATGTAAACAGGCAGAATACTGCGCTGCGGTCGACAACGCCTATATAAGTCAACAAGTGTCTGGGGCAGTTGTTACAACTGATACTGCTTCTACAGTGGCACATTTTCAAGATTTGAGTTTGAACGTCGTGTAATAGTCAGCGCACGAGCGAAGGGGCACAGCACCTCCGAGGTAGCGATGAAGTGGGGATTTTCCCGTACAACTATTTCACAAGTGTACCGTGAATATCAGGAATCCAGCAAAACCTCAAATCTCCGACATTGCTGCAGCCGGAGAAAGATCCTTGCAAGAACGGGACCAACGACGACTGAAGAGAATCGTTCAGTCTGACAGAAGTACAACCCTTCCGCAAACTGCTGCAGATTTCAATGCTGGGCCATCGACGAGCCCAGCGTACGAACCTTTCAAAGAAACATCATCGATATGGGCTTTCGGTGCCGTAGACCCACTCGTGTATCCTTGGTGACTGCACGAAACAGAGCTTTACGCCTTCCCTGGGCCCGTCAACACCGACAATGGACTGTTGATGACTTGAAACACGTTGCTTGGTCGGACGAGTCGCATGTCAAATTGTATCGACCGGATGGACGTGTACGGATATGGAGACAATGTTGTGAATCCATGGATTCTGAATTTAAGCAGGAGCTGTTTAAGCTGTTGGCGGTTCTGTAATGGTGTAGGACACGTGTAGTTGAAGTGATGATACGACACTGTCAGGCGACACTTACATATGCATCCTGTCTGATCACCTGCATCCATTTATGTCCACTGTGCATTCCTACGGGCTTGGGCAATTCCAGCAGGACAATGGGACACCCCACACTTCCAGAATTGTTACAGAGTGGTTCCAGGAACACTATTCTGAGTTTTAAAACTTCCGCTGGCCAACAAACTCCCCAGAAATGAATATTATTGAGCATATCTGGGATTCCTTGCAACGTGCTGTTCAGAAGAGATCTCCGCCCCCTTATACTCCTACGGATTTGTGGACAGCCCTGCTAGATTCATGGTGTCAGTTCCCTCCAGCACTACAGACATTAGTCGAGTCTAGACTCCAGCGTGCTCGTGGGGGCCCTACGCGATATCAGGCAGGTGTATCGTTTTCTTTGGCTCTTCAGTGTAATTTATCTAGTTGCCATGTTTACAAAAAGCGCTTCGCACCATCAGCCTTTTTAGACATGATGATGATGACGTGTGCAGCAGGCCGAAACCTATTATGTGAATGAATAACAACAACTGACGTAGACACTGTTTAGTGTTTTCATTATTTTGTTTTCATTACAGTCTTTCCTACCTAAGAGTCGTCAGCCGCATTGTGTCTAATCTTTCGGTAGATGCCGGCCGCAGTGGCCGAGCGGTTCTAGGCGCTTCAGTCCGGAACCGCGTGACTGCTACGGTCGTAGTTTCGAATCCTGCCTCGGGCATGGATGTGTGTGATATCCTTAGGTTAGTTAGGTTTAAGTAGTTCTAGGTTATAGGGGACTGGTGACCTCAGATGTTAAGTGCTATAGTGCTCAGAGCCATTTTTTTTCGGTAGACATACTCAAGTGTGCTTTTCCATTGTGCAGATGGAGTCAGCCAGAACAAATGTTTCTCATCTCCTCTTCTATGGGACTCCCAGCGTCAACGGAAAGCATGGGTTTGTTTCCCATTACAAACGAAACGATTTTTGAATCGGAATTCCACGTGTTCATTCGATAGACTAGTCCCAAATTAGTCTAGTGTGATATTAGTTTTATCAGTATGTATTAACAGGAAGATTAAAAGGCTAAGAATATCTAGTACTCCAGCAGTGACAGCATTTCCCCTGCTCCTGCTGACTGCTACCGCCACGCAACAGCTCCGCTCATTCGTTACTGCCTTAGTGTTCCATTGTCCCCATTATTACATATCGATGAAGCAAAAATGTCGTGCAACACTAATTTGGCTGGGACAGTTTCACCCAATTTTTTGTATATGGGAAAAACAAACGGAAGCCTTCCGTATACCCTGGGAGTCGTATGAAAGACGTGCTGAGCGATAGTTCTTTGTGCTTACTCTTGCTACGCATTGCAAAACCGAAATTACAAATACCAGTTGAAATATCACAGAAAATGCGGCTGATGACTCTTAGGAGGGACAGAGTGTGTATCCGCTTTATAAGACAATAACAGAAATTAAGGAATGCATATAGATATTATCTTAATAAAGACGTTAAAATTCGTCAGACTAGTATTAGCTCAACTGGAAACTGATAGAGAAAAGCAAGAAATAACAATAAAAACGTTTTTTCGTATTATGATACAGCAGTCATATCGCCGTGTATCAGTTCTTTTAATCAGAAGCCATCATCATCAAGAAGACTACATCGAGTATAAGTGGCATACAGCGGTGGTCAGAAGAGAGACAATGAAAATAATAAAGATGGAAAAATTTTCTGTGTGAAATGGTGCATGATATACATGAACAACAATCTCAAGCTTATAAGATGCTGAGACAATAACAAACATGAAAGAGATACGATTCAGATTAACTTCATATCAGAAACTGAGTGGCTGGATTATTTCCAAAGTTTACGGAGAAGTGAGGCGATAATGTGAGAACTGCGGCTAATGACGAAATGTTGATCTTAATGGAAGAAAAAAAAAAAAACAGAAAATTCACCAAGGGAATGCCATCTCAATTCGGAATTATGTAAATACGCTATTCAGTTTTCTAAATACTTGTTGAAAATACCGTACCGTATCATAAGATTAGCAAACTGAAGTTTTTAAAACCACTGTTTAAAAAAGGGGCCAATAGGATATGACCGTTATCGAGTTATTAGTCTTATGAACTCTGGATACAAGATTTATACGAAACTAATAACAAGTAGATTGAAGACACTTACAGAAACATGTCATACAGAAGAAAAGAATGGATTTTAGAGGGGGAGATGTTCCTTAGACAGAGCTTTCCCAGTCGGTTAAATTACTGAAAGGCACAGAGAATACAATTATCTCACTTACATAGCCTTTATCGACTATGACAAAGGCTTTGACAAAGTTAACAGTGTTAAATTACGGAAAATTTTAGTAATCAACGGAATATCTCAGCATCTAATAAGTATCATTCGAGTTATGTTCATACTCAATGGAATATGTAGATACTCAATTAAATCAAAGAGTAAAAACGAAGTACATTTGCAAGAATCGTCTCTCAAGGAGTGAGAGAAGTGCGGTCTTTTATCACCGACCTTACTTAATATACACACGTGACAAACTGACTAAATGAGAGGTTGTACAGAGTTTCAGGGAGAGCATAAGGGAACAATTAACACGAATGGGGGAAAGAAACACAGTAGAAGAAGAATGGGTAGCTTTGAGAGATGAACTAGTGAAGGCAGCAAACGATCAAACAGGTAAAAAGACAAGGGCTAGTGGAAATCCTTAGGTAACAGAAGAAATATTGAATTTAATTGATGAAAGGAGAAAATATAAAAATGCAGTAACTGAAGCAGGCAAAAAGGAATACAAACGTCCCAAAAATATCGATAGGAAGTGCAAAATGGCTAATCACGGATGGCTAGAGGACAAATGTAAGGATCTAGAGGCTTATCTCACTAAGGGTAAGATAGATGCTGCCTACAGGAAAATTAAAGAGACCTTTGGAGAAAAGAGAACCACTTGTATGAATATCAAGAGCTCAGATGGCAACCCAGTTCTAAGCAAAGAAGGGTAAGCAGAAAGGTGGAAGGAGTATATAGAGGGTCTATACAAGGGCGCTGTACTTGAGGACAATATTATGGAAATGGAAGAGGATGTAGATGAAGATGAAATGGGAGATACGATACTGCGTGAAGAGTTTGACAGAGCACTGAAAGATCTGAGTCGAAACAAGGCCCCGGGAGTAGACAACATTCCCTTAGAACTACTGACGGCCTTAGGAGAGCCAGTACTGACAAAACTCTACCATCTGGTGAGCAAGATGTATGAGACATGCGAAATACCCTCAGACTTCAAGAAGAATATAAAGCAGGTGCTGACAGATGTGAAAATTACCGAACAATCAGTTTAATAAGTCACGGATGTAAAATACTAATGCGAATTCTTTACAGACGAATGGAAAAACTGGTAGATGCCGACCTCGGGGAAGATCGTTTGGATTCCGTACAAATGTTGGAACACGTGAGGCAATACTGACCCTACGACTTATCATAGAAGAAACATTAAGGAAAGGCAAACCTACGTTTCTAGCATTTGTAGACTTAGAGAAAGGTTTTGACAATGTTGACTGGAATACTCTCTTTCAAATTCTGAAGGTAGCAGGGGTAAAATACAGGGAGCGAAAGGCTATTTACAATTTGTACAGAAACCAGATGGCAGTTATAAGAGTCGAGGGACATGAAAGGGAAGCAGTGGTTGGGAAGGGAGTGAGACAGGGGTGTAGCCTCTCCCCGATGTTATTCAATCTGTATATTGAGCAAGCATTGAAGGAAACAAAAGAAAAATTCGGAGTAGGTATTAACATCCATGGAGAAGAAATAAAAACTTTGAGATTCGCCGATGACATTGTAATTCTGTCAGAGACCGCAAAGGACTTAGAAGAGCAGTTGAACGGAATGGATAGTGTCTTGAAAGGAGGATTTAAGATGAACATCAACAAAAGCAAAACGAGGATAATGGAATGTAGTCGAATTAAGTCGGGTGATGCTGAGGGAATCAGATTATGAAATGAGACACTTAAAGTAGTAAAGCAGTTTTGCTATTTGGGGAGCAAAATAACTGATGATTGTCGAAGTAGAGAGGATATAAAATGTAGACTGGCAATGGCAAGGAAAGCGTTTTTGAATAAGAGAAATTTGTTAACATCGAGTATAGATTTAAGTGTCAGGAAGTCGTTTCTGAAAGTATTTGTATGGAGTGTAGCCATGTATGGAAGGGAAACATGGACGATAACTAGTTTGGACAAGAAGAGAATAGAAGCTTTCGAAATGTGGTGCTACAGAAGAATGCTGAAGATTAGGTGGGTAGATCATATAACTAATGAGGAGGTATTGAATAGGATTGGGGAGAAGAGACGTTTGTGGCACAACTTGACTAGAAGAAGGGATCGATTGGTAGGACATGTTCTGAGGCATCAAGGGATCACCAATTTAGTATTGGAGGGCAGCGTGGAGGGTAAAAATCGTAGAGGGAGACCAAGAGATGAATACACTAAGCAGATTCAGAAGGATGTAGGTTGCAGTAGGTACTGGGAGATGAAGAAGCTTCCACAGGATAGAGTAGCATGGAGAGCTGCATCAAATCAGTCTCAGGACTGAAGACCACAACAACAACAACACACGTGAGACGTCGTGATGACATTTCGGATAAAGTAGTGCACCATTACAAGCTTAATAATGAAATTACAAACACATTCCCGTTCGCAGATAATAAAATATCCTTAGCGGACTCAGAAGATAAATTACAGACAGAAAATTGGTCCTTGCACATGGTAGCAAATGATTGAAATACGACAATATCTAAAGATAAAACTAACATAATGGCGTTCAATGATAAATATCATCTAAAAGCAAAAGTAATAATTTATGATGGACCGCTAGAGCAAATAAACACTTTCAAGTACCTGGGGTGCGATAGCTCATACTTTATAGCCGATGATCAGAATTTGAACTACAAAGTGTTTAGCAGTTGGTAAACACTATAAATCTCCCAAAAGTTAGCAAAGAGACAATACTAAATCTTTATAATGTGACGGCAATAGGAGTTCTATTGTATGTGTCACACTTGGAGTCTAGCCAGCAGTCAGTTGGGGGCTATTGAAGCAGCAGAGATGAGACTGCTAAGACCACACTAGCTGGTTACATACTCATTGATCGGAAGAAGAATAGTGTGTTCACAAATGAAGTCGGAGTCAAAAACATGTGTCATAAGAAATAGGAGTACTGGAAGAAAAGGTAGGAACACATTCAAACGATGTCAGATGAACAAATACCTACATTAATTTTGTAACGTTTCTCTTATTTGGGGTGTTGGGAATATAATTTAACTGTCTACTTATATATTCCCACACTTCCTAACCTGAGATCTCCAAGAGTAAATAAACTCCGATTTAGGTGAAACAGGTAGCAACAGTGTGAATTATTCAAATCCCCGAATAATCCAGACAGATATTTAATTGAAATTGTCGGTATCATGACCTGGAATCTGCTTCTGACTGTGTTCTTGGAGAACTCCTTCCCCACACCAAAGCTAATCTTCATGTCCTCAGAGTGTTTACGAATTGCAAAAAAGTAGCTATGACTTTCAGTTCTCGTAAATATTTTTTTCGAATTAACTAAAACTTGCACTGTAAATCATTCTTCAAACCAACAAGCACATTTTAGTGTCATCACACATCTACACTCAGTCTACCAATAAGAACAAAGTAACACTGGGACACATTTTAAATAAGCTCTAAAACTTGGCGTAATAACGTAATGCCCACTGTTTTCCCTAGCTATCTCTAAATATTAAATTCAGTTTTAACATTCAAATTATCATCACGCCTGGTCTAGAATAAAGCATTACATTAGTCAGAAATTCACACAAAACAGTGACTGACGAATTTTAACAAATGATTTCAGAAGCATCGATAATGAGCCCACACTCCTTGACAGCTGGTTCATTGCCGCCTACTGTCGCCACAAAAGATGACGTGACCTGTTAACTTCCTGCCCATGCGCTTCAGACTAATGCAGGTCTGGATGTTTGTCTATCTAAAGCATACTAGCACAAATCAGTACACATTTTATTCCCCACTTGTGACTTAATCTTGCTTCTGAGCCACGTTTCTCTTTACACTTCAACAGTTTCACTTGCGGTGAGTCAAAGCAACCGTGTGGACCGTCAACATTGGCGGGCCGTTAGAGTATATACATATACACACCAAGGAAAAAGAAATGTTTGGCGTCCTTAGAAGAGATTTAAACATCAGTTGCGGCGCATTTCAAGTGGAACGGGGTAAACCAAAACTGGATATGGTGATGATACCATGCTCGGATGGGGATTACACGTTGATTAAAAACGAAGTTTACAAACTGGCACGGCACGACGGTAGTAGAACAAGTATCATTAATCACACAGGAACTGCGGGTCGCAAATACCATCCGGGGTTGCCAAATGGTGTTACAGTTATTATGTGACTTGCTAAAAATGGCTGTCCACTACAGGAGATGTTCAAAGTTTTGTCTAGATGCAGCGAGACACGCCTGATATCGACGCTGAATTGAATGGCGCACCCTGGCAAAGATAACCTGGTGTATCTCGAAGACATCCTGCTGCCGCAACAGTCCCGTCCACTAGGTCCTTCGGTGATCTAACAGGTGTTTCATATACAAGGCTTTCAAATACTGCCATAGGAAAAAATCGGTTGGGAACAGATCGGGTGCTCGTGGTGGCCAAGCGACTGACCCACCGTGGGCAATCCAGCGGCCCGGAAAGGTTGCCTGAATCTGCCCTTACCTGCCTCCTGAAACGCGCGGGAGCTCGGTCGTGCTGCAATCAAATGTGGTGACGAATAGGCTTGGAAACATCATTCAGGATGAGATTTTCAATCTGCAGCGGAGTGTGTGCTGATATGAAACTTCTGGCAGATTAAAACTGTGTGCGGGACCGAGACTCGAACTCGGGACCTTTGCCTTTCGAGGGAAAGTGCTCTACCATCTGTGAATTGAATTTGTGAGGACGGGTTGTGAGTCGTGCATGGGTAGCTCAGATGGTAGAGCACTTGCCCACGTAATCCCGAGTCTCGATCCGGCACACAGTTTTAATCTGCCAGGAAGTCTCATCATTCAGGATGTCCGGCAGAACTTCTCGCGAGAATGCGAGATACGTGCAACCATCAAGCACCGTCCAATTAAGCAGTCTCCGACGATGCTAGCCCACACGAGGTTAGATTAAAGTTGTGAGGCATGCGTACGTGGAGCATGTCGTTTCTCATCCAATAGCGTATGTCCTGGCTGTGAAAGTTCATCACACCCTCGAGTGAGGACGGTGGCTCATCGGTGAAGAGCGCACACGCTGTGAAGCTTCAGTCTCGCGGCGTTTACGACCCACAGGTTCCTACGTTATTTACAGATCATCATGATATGATCGTTGTACCATGTCAATTTTTAAACTTTTTTGAGTCACCCTGCATATTAGAAAGTATTGTTTCATGTAGAAGACTAGTAGTTTCATAAAATCACTAATATCATGTGATACAGTTTGTGATACGTACACGCAGTATTATTAGTACTATTAATATGTTGTATTCTATGTATCTCCTAACGGAGCGTGATACGGGAGATGTACCACTGAATTCTATAAGCGTTAGCGTTATTTGACATAATTATATTGTGGTACCATTCTGGCTTCTATTTTTTTCCCTGTACCTGTTTTTCCTGTCTCGCGTTCCTTCTAAACAATACTATTTTCCATTAAGATACCACTAACAGGCCCCACTGACAAGTAACACAGTCTACGGCCGTCTGGCTCTCTCCACATCCCGTCGATAGTGCATTACCGTAGCCAGTCTCATTTCATCCTTCAAAACCCCACGGTACAAAGGCTATTAAGCTATGCAGACTGTTCTTAGGAAGAGAGAATGCAAAATGTTAACCTAACGGCGACAATAAAACATACTGAAGCACCGAAGGGAACCAAAAGGATGCAGTAACTACAGCAAAAGAGACAAATGAGTAGAAATGGAATTATGGAATAACCTTCCTTGACTTCAAGAAACTCGATTCCGTGATCATTTAGCAAAATTATTCAAGTTCTCGCCACGGCTGCGAACGTTGCAACGCGTCCCTATCTAGTCTGCAACCGAAAACTGTGCTATTCACCTCCCTATTACTGCATTCCTCCAGGCAGTAGGAACACGCAATATTTTCCGAACTACCACACTCGTCTATTATAAATGAAATTTACTGTTCTATTGGAGAGTTGGCTACTCAGACCTGAACTCGTTCACCACTACTGCGGTCCTTTCGCCTCAGGGCCTACGCCCATACTCCCCCCTGCCATTTTTCATTTCTCGTCGAAGTGTCATTCTGCTTCACCGCAATACTTCTCCCTTCCTCGAGCGATGACCAGCGTCCCATACGCTAGCGTGAAACCATCCAATTCGCTGTCTCGAAATAGTCAATTAAAATCTTCTAGGCCTGGTATACATGCTCACCTTCTTCGGAAAACTTTGAAAACCATTCGTGGGACCCACTCTAGCCATTCCCTAGCTTAGATTCTTCGGACCATGTCGTTTCCATAGAGACGGGAAAATTCGCGTGCTACTGTAACTATATTACCGCAACTACCTGTTCTCATATCAGACTACGCAGGAGTGACTAAGCTCGTAAACTTAGCCACGTGGAACATCCTCAAGATCTCTTGTCTTGCTTACCTGCGACGCGCTCCATGTTCACAACAATGACCACCTCCAGAGCGAGCCAGGCTACATGTTTTCCACTTCCTGTTGATCGTCTTCCACTGAAGTCTGAAGTCAACACCTGCTCCATTCCCTTGTAGTAAAAATGAGATATTACACACTAAGCTTTTTGCCATTAGAAGAATCAAGGTGTACGTACCTGAAATGTTTCTCAGAGACACAACTGGACTAGGAACTAGTTTTTTCTGGCGCCCAGTTTACTGTTGGTAGTAGGAATCTGCAATGCTTCAAGTATGCATCTAGGTGAGGAAGCGCTATGCGGTAACGACGTCATCATCTGGCACACTCAGCGCGCCACGAGGGACAGCAGTATTGAATCTTCCGCCAGCGCACTGTGTAGGAAAGCAGCCTACTCACGCTGTATAAAATTGTCATCAGTCTTTCCATTGTGTGCCAGCCTAGTCCGCTGTAACTAGCTCTGACGTCATAAATATTGCGCAATACTTTAAAATGAAGTAAATAACCTGAAACGTTTCTAGCATGTCAGGAGTAATACTAAAATACTAAATCAATATGTGTTGAATATCAGTTCAATAACTTTAACCAATTTCGAAATTTGGACGTTTTTCTGTAAAAATCATTGGCGCAACAGAAAAGAGCTACAGACTTAAAAATTTATATTTAGATTCCTTTTTCATAATAATTTAGTGGAAACAGTATTTTGGATCTCACAAATTAAAATTTTTGTTGAAATTCATGATTTTCTGGTTTTTGTCTTAGAAATTAAGGAAGTAAGATAGATTAAGTAGGCGAATAAATAAGGCTAGGATGTTTAAATTTAAGTAGAACGGAGATCCGCTATAATCATAAAGATGTGAGAAGTTTCAACAGAATAACTATAAAACTATAGCGATAGCGTATCTCCAAAGAGCAAGTTCAGAGCTCGCCTACTGCGTGTAGTGTAATTAAATTAATTCTCTCGCCCAAAATACATGACTTAGCCACGTCAGACTTTTATTATGATTACTTACCTTTGTGCTGATTGCACATTTAAATTGTGAGCTTCATCGGCCATCATCAAAGGAAGCGATGATTTATTCGATAACTTAAAGTGGTGCATTACTAGCCCAGCGGCTAGTCGGGAGAGCCGATTTGATCAGGCGTTCCCTTAGCCGTCCGCACCGCGGCTTTATACACTCCTGGAAATTGAAATAAGAACACCGTGAATTCATTGTCCCAGGAAGGGGAAACTTTATTGACACATTCCTGGGGTCAGATACAGCACATGATCACACTGACAGAACCACAGGCACATAGACACAGGCAACAGAGCATGCACAATGTCGGCACTAGTACAGTGTATATCCACCTTTCGCAGCAATGCAGGGTGCTATTCTCCCATGGAGACGATCGTAGAGATGCTGGATGTAGTCCTGTGGAACGGCTTGCCATGCCATTTCCACCTGGCGCCTCAGTTGGACCAGCGTTCGTGCTGGACGTGCAGACCGCGTGAGACGACGCTTCATCCAGTCCCAAACATGCTCAATGGGGGACAGATCCGGAGATCTTGCTGGCCAGGGTAGTTGACTTACACCTTCTAGAGCACGTTGGGTGGCACGGGATACATGCGGACGTGCATTGTCCTGTTGGAACAGCAAGTTCCCTTGCCGGTCTAGGAATGGTAGAACGATGGGTTCGATGACGGTTTGGATGTACCGTGCACTATTCAGTGTCCCCTCGACGATCACCAGTGGTGTACGGCCAGTGTAGGAGATCGCTCCCCACACCATGATGCCGGGTGTTGGCCCTGTGTGCCTCGGTCGTATGCAGTCCTGATTGTGGCGCTCACCTGCACGGCGCCAAACACGCATACGACCATCATTGGCACCAAGGCAGAAGCGACTCTCATCGCTGAAGACGACACGTCTCCATTCGTCCCTCCATTCACGCCTGTCGCGACACCACTGGAGGCGGGCTGCACGATGTTGGGGCGTGAGCGGAAGACGGCCTAACGGTGTGCGGGACCGTAGCCTAGCTTCATGGAGACGGTTGCGAATGGTCCTCGCCGATACCCCGGGAGCAACAGTGTCCCTAATTTGCTGGGAAGTGGCGGTGCGGTCCCCTACGGCACTGCGTAGGATCCTACGGTCTTGGCGTGCATCCGTGCGTCGCTGCGGTCCGGTCCCAGGTCGACGGGCACGTGCACCTTCCGCCGACCACTGGCGACAACATCGATGTACTGTGGAGACCTCACGCCCCACGTGTTGAGCAATTCGGCGGTACGTCCACCCGGCCTCCCGCATGCCCACTATACGCCCTCGCTCAAAGTCCGTCAACTGCACATACGGTTCACGTCCACGCTGTCGCGGCATGCTACCAGTGTTAAAGACTGCGATGGAGCTCCGTATGCCACGGCAAACTGGCTGACACTGACGGCGGCGGTGCACAAATGCTGCGCAGCTAGCGCCATTCGACGGCCAACACCGCGGTTCCTGGTGTGTCCGCTGTGCCGTGCGTGTGATCAATGCTTGTACAGCCCTCTCGCAGTGTCCGGAGCAAGTATGGTGGGTCTGACACACCGGTGTCAATGTGTTCTTTTTTCCATTTCCAGGAGTGTATATAAGAACGCTGCGCGAGGAAGTAAGGCTCCAGTTCTCTCCAGACTCTGATTAGCGCACCATCTGTGCCGGGAGTCGCGTCGCGTCGATATCATTGCTATAAACAGCCTCGGATGCCGTAATAAGTTACTCGGGATACGCGTCTCCATGAAATCGTTTTCGAGTGAAGTGTTAATTCTGGGATGACTTTAATGATCTATCTTCAGTTTGCGTATGTCGTATTTTCACGTGCCGCCGCGGGACAAACATTCTACCATTATTTAGCGTGGCGTTTGATGAACATTATCATCAAATTATGGCGAGCATTCACTTAAACATTTAATTTGGATAGTTATAGTTGCATCAGCGCATTAGACTCTGAACTGCTCTGGTAGTTGGATTGTGTGGATTCTTTTTTTTGGTCTGTGACTTTCAGAATATAGTGAACATTTTTAGAGAATCGTTTTTGATTATGAATCCCAGAAAATCTCCTAATTCCTCAGAGCTATAAGCTGTAGCTATAAGTGTATTTCTCAGATGAAGTGGGCACTATGAATTCTAATTATAGGCTTCACGTTTTGCTAATCACTTTCTGGTTGCCAATATTGTAGTTAGAGAGCCAGTGTTGAGAACGGCAAACAACAGCATTAAATAAATAATAGGAACATTTATAAATAACAATATATCCCACCTGCTGCCCCACAACTATTTTGTACCAGATAGCGCCACACATAGTAGCCGGTGAACAGAGGGACATGTCAGTGATGCAGTCAAGAAATAGAAGTAAACGACGACGATTTTGGAATGGCCACTGGTAACAGTTCTGCTGGTGAACAGGAGTATCATGCAGAGGCAGAACTTCAGGACAATGAAAGTTTGTTCAGTAAACTACCCTCATGCTCATAAATTAAGAATAATTGCAGAATGTGGTGCCACACAATGTGGCACTACACAAAACTGGCGCTAATAGCATAGGCACATAGGGTACACACATGACACAGATCTGTAAGTTCACAGTATTGGTGATAAGTTGAGAAAACCGTCCACAAACACATGTGCTACAAAACGCCACTGTTTCCTGCGCATGTATCAATATGGGATATGATCACCATGCACACGCACACAGGCCGCACAGCGGGTTGGCATTCTCTGGATCCAGTGGTCGAGCAGCTGCTGGGGTATAGCCTCCCATTCTTGCACCAGTGCCCGTCGTAGCTCCTGAAGTGTCGTACGGCTTTGAAGACGTACAGCGACACGTCGACCGAGAGCATCCCAGACGTGCTCGATGGGGTTTAGGTCTGGAGAACAGGCAGGCCACTCCATTCGCGTGATAACTTCTGTTTCAAGGTACTCCTCCACGATGGCAGCTCGGTGGGGCCGTGCGTTATCAACCATCGTGAGGGAGATGGGACCCACTGCACCCCTGAAAAGGCGGACATACTGGTGGAAAATGACGTCCCGATACACCTGACCTGTTCCAGTTCCTCTTTCAAAGACATGCAGCGGTGTAATGCACCAATCATGTTCCCACCCCACAACATCAAACCACGACGTCTATACAGGTCTCTTTCAAGTACATTAAGGGATTGGTATCTGGTTCCTGGTTCACGCCAGATGAAAATCCGGTGAGAATCACTGTTCAGACTATAAGTGGACTCGTCTGTGAACATAACCTGAGACCACTGTTCCAATGACCATGTACTTTGTTCTTGACACCAGGCTTTACGGGCTCTCCTGTGACCAGGGGGCAGTGGAATGCACCTTGCGGGTCTCCGGACGAATAAACCATGCCTGTTCAGTCGGCTGTAGACTGTGAGTCTGGAGAGAACTGTTCCAGTGGCTGCGGTAAGGCGCCAAGAAAGGCTACTTGCAGTTCTCCGTTGCCGTCTGCGGGCACTGATGGTGAGATATCGGTCTTATTGTGTTGTTGTACACTGTGGACTCCCATACTGTACCGGCTGGACACGTTTCCTGTCTGCTAGAATCGTAGCCAAAATCCTGTGGCACACGGAGGGCCCATGCTACGACTTGCTGTGTTTGACCAGCCTCCAGTCGCCCTAGTATTCTACCCCTCATAACGTCATCAATATGTGTTCTTTGAGCCATTTTCAACACACAGTCACCATTAGCACTTCTGAAAACGTCTGCACACTTACTCGCTGCACCGTACTCTGTCATGCACCAACACACCTCTGCCAGCGCCACCGTGCGACGACCGCAGATCAAATGCACCGCATGGTCATACCCCGAGGTGATTTAAAACCGCAAACCGCCCACCAGAGCATTATTTCACCATGTATCAGCATTATACTAAATTTATGAACATGAGTGTATTTAAAGTGTTAATTAACTGCAAATATCTTGAATGTGGTGGTGAAGGAAAATGTAGATCCCAGCAGTGAATCTCAGTTTTTGAGACTCTCTTTTTATCCTAACGAAGTCAATTTTTATATGCAAGTTTAAAAACTGGAATGTAGTTTCACGTGAAAATTTAACTACTTCAGAGACACTGTAATTTCTCAGAATGTAAAATTCAGTTCTCTCGAGTTCGTTTACGTGTACTACTTGAAAAAAATCCCACGAAATTATGTGATTTCATGTGATAAAAATTAAAGTACTGCAGGCTTTATTTAGTGGAATAACTCAACTTCAAGTATTAAAACAACACTGAAATAGAAGTTAAAATCTTCTGAGTTATTAGGCCGCGTCATGTTTCCTCTAAAATGATCGACGTTTCGACCGCTTTGCTGGGATCTTCCTCAGGATCTTCTGGTGTCCACTACTGATAGAACACTGTCAGAGACGAGTGTCGCGTCCTCTTATAACGGGGGAGTTTTCAGTCGTTCGGGTTGGAGAAGTGGTAGTATTGGTTAAAATTCATGTGGCTACCATTGGTGGGCCATAGTCATTCGTTAATATTCCCGCTCTGATGCAGAAGAGGGGCGTTTGTAGCTCATCTCCTGTGGATACCACTGACGGCCCATCGTTATTGGATAGAAAGGTACTATTCCATACTTATGCTGGAGAAGGGTTATTGGCTGAAATGCCTACTACCGCTACTGGTTGGTCGTCATCAGTGGCTAGATTCGAAACGGACAGAGCTAGAGAGGTGGAATGTTTACCCAAAATATTATTGTCCGCTGAGGTGATTTGCAGCGTGTTGTTTATGCCGCTCACACACCGCGGCCGCGTATTTACTTCCATGATTGCAGGGAGCCACGATACATGAAGCCTATAGCCGTCCTCTCTATTGAAATTAGATGCATTCTTAGAAATTTCAACCACTTCTCGGACCTTTCTTCTATAAACGTTTGTTTCTTTAGCCAGTACACGTACGTTTTTAAAGTCGATATCAGAGCCACAGTTCTCATGATGTTCCGCTACTGCCAATTTTGCACTTTGTTTTAGCATCATTTGCCGTTCGTGTTCCTTAATGCGTTCTTTAACAGTTCTTCCCGTTTCGCCCACACACACTTTGCCGCAGCGACATGTCACTTGACAGACGCCTGCATTGTGAAGGGAATCAGGTGCATTCGTTTTCCGTCGGAAAAAGTCTTTTATTTTGTTCTCACGAAAGAAAGATATCTGAATACCATTTTTCTTTAAAATTCAGCTTATGCGGTCAGTGACCCCAGAAACGAACGGTGACCTGACGGAGTGAGAAGGCGGTTCCTCGTCATTCTTATTAGTGGTATAAATATTCCGCCTAAAAGCTCTGTCGATTGAATAACTATCATAATCATTTGCCATCAATTCACTGTGTAAGTAGGCTGTTTAGGTTTTCTTATTGTTAACGCCACGTAGCGCTCTGTATGAAAATCACCGGCTGTGCTGTGTGCAGTCTGTGGCTAGTTTGCATTGTTGTCTGCCATTGTAGTGTTGGGCAGCTGGATGTTAACAGCGCGTAGAGTTGCGCAGTTGGAGGTGAGCCGCCAGCAGTGGTGGATGTGGGGAGAGAGATAGCGGAGATTTGAGAGCGGATGATCTGGACGTGTGTCCATCAGAGACAGAAAATTTGTGAGACTGGATGTCATGAACTGCTATATATTATGACCTTTGAACACTATTAAGGTAAATACATAGTTTGTTCTCTATCAAAATCTTTCATTTGCTAACTATGCCTATGAGTTCAAAATGGTTCAAATGGCTCTGAGCACTATGGGACTTAACATCTATGGTCATCAGTCCCCTAGAACTTGGAACTACTTAAACCTAACTAACCTAAGGACATCACACAACACCCAGCCATCACGAGGCAGAGAAAATCCCTGACCCCGCCGGGAATCGAACCCGGGAACCCGGGCGTGGGAAGCGAGAACGCTACCGCACGACCACGAGATGCGGGCTGCCTATCAGTAGTTAGTGCTTTCAGAAGTTTGAACCTTTTATTTAGTTGGCAGTAGTGGCGCTCACTGTATTGCAGTAGTTCGAGTAACGAAGATTTTTGTGAGGTAAGTGATTTGTGAAAGGTATAGTTTAATGTTAGTCAGGGCCATTCTTTTGTAGGGATTATTGAAAGTCAGATTGCGTTGCGCCGAATATATTGTGTGTCAGTTTAAGCACAGTCATGTATAATTTTTCAAAGGGGACGTTTCATATGTCGACCCTTATCCGAGGATAGCTTTTGTTTATTGCTAGCGCGTAATTGTAGAGAGAATCTCCTTTGTAGTTGCAGTCTTTCATTGTTGTACAGTAAAATAGTTGTGGCATGCATGAAGATTTGCACCAAGTATTTCGCAGCTGCGCTTGCAATTAACTAGATATTATTTTCAGTGCTATGTTAATGTGTTGTCTTATTTTTGCTCTTCAAATTGTGCTTTTCTGTGTTATCGTGTGAAATATTGTGACAATAACGGCGTGTGGAAAACGCAACACTAGGCTCCAAAGTAAACTGAGATATAATAGTGACGACGAGCGTAGCTTATCAGCACCACTGTGTAATGGATTAACAGACATTCAAAGTAGTAATTTGGTAATTGTGCATAGGGAAATGGCGGCAAATAATGGTGTAGACAGTGAAACAAGTAGCGAATGGGAAAGCATTATCGATTGATCGGTCGGCAACAGCTCGCCTCAGGAATCGGGAATGACAGAACACAATATTGCAAATACTGTAGACTCAGGTTTTGGGTCCTCAACGTTTTCTCAAATGAGTCAAGACACATTTTCTGCTTGTCAAAATGTGAATGTTGCCGGTGAAAATGCAGTGCCAAAAAGTATAGAGAAACAGATTCCAGACACTAATACATTATTATTGCAATTAATGCAACAAATGGAACAAAATCAGAGACAAACACAGCAAAAGCTTCAAAAGTTAGACACAATGGAACAAACTCAGAGACAAACACAGCAAAAGCTTCAAAAGTTAGACACAATGGAACAAAATCAGAGACAAACACAGCAAAAGCTTCAAAAGTTAGACACCATGCTTGAACAAACACGTGAAGATTTAACTACTGAATTACATAACATTGAATCGAAATGTCAAAAAGTCTGTAACGATGTAAAAACACAAAATTGTGAGCATTTTCAACCTATTTTTTCGCGGCATGAAAATGCATTACAGAAGCACGAAGCAGCCATAAAAGAACTGCAAACTATTGTTCACGAAAATCAAGAGACCTTGCAAGCTAAGATTGACTCAGTTGCATCTACCGATTCTGTTACGCAACTTGCAAAAACTCAGGAAAACTTAAAGGACACAGTAGATACTCTGAAAATTGGTTCAGAAAGACACATGGAGGAAATTAGTTCATTATCAGAGAAAGTAGTTGAACTTTCGGATCAGCTAAATAATTTATCTACGAAGGTAGATGATAATCTGAATGACACAAAACCGGTAGTCTTTAATGACACAGAAGAGTATGAACAAATTAGAAAATTCAAGCAAAATCAAAATCAAATCAATACACAGTACAAAAGAGAAATCCGGGAAGTACAAGATCAGTTGGCACAAGTAATACAAGAATTACATATTTCAGAGGACACTCGCGCTCCAGTACGGGAAGAGGGACATAGAAATACGGAACAACCACAAAATAATAACACAGGACACTTCGGAAATTATGAAAGAAATTGGCAAGGTGCATTGAATTTTGAGATGGAACCGCCGAAACGACGTAACAATGACCGACATGCGACTCGCCGACATGATGATTTTGACTATAAGCCGTTTATTACTACACGTAAATCCAAAACATTTAAGAATTCTGGCAACGACATTCATCCACAAGCATGGCTTCATCAGTTCTCTCATTGTTTTCCCCCCAACTGGTCATTGGAACACACATTAGAATTTTTGTGTGGCTATTTAGAGAATGAACCAGATGTAAGAATGCGATCGGTCATTCACGATTGTCACAGTGAAGGAGAATTTTATCATGCCTTCCTCTCAGCGTGTTGGTCTCAAGCTACACAAAACCGAGTAAAACATAGCATCATAATGATGAAACATTTCGAACAATCTGAATTTTCCAGTCTTGTGAAATATTTTGAAGACATGTTGCACAAGAATCAGTACCTGTCAAACCCTTACAGCCCCTCAGAACTCATCCGCATTTGCTTAGTCAAATTGCCTGAACATTTACGACATATTATTTTGGCAGGACGTTGCAAAGACGACATTGATGCTTTTCAGGGACTGTTACAAGAATTGGAAATTGACACTGACAGTCGCGGAACACGAAAACAGGTGCACAACAATTACAGGTCACATCCGTCACAATTCCGCGATTGCAGAAGTAATAAATGGACACAACAAGGTTATTCTTACAACGCAAATCGTGACCAAAATAGATACCACCCGTATGACAACCGTTGGCAGAGTAGTAATAATTACAGGGAAAGATCACCTCTCTGCAGTAATGACTATCACAGACACAATCAGAGAAACACACAATATGGAAACCAAAATAATTATTATCAAGGGAGACAGAATAAGTTTAGACGCAACGGTCCACCGCGCAGTTACGATTCTGGGAAAAATTCTCCACCACATGACCGACAAAAAAGAAACTATGTAAACTACCGACAAAACGACAGACCTGAATTTCATCAGAACTGGCGGGATTCAAACAGGGCAGAGCCCTCTCGACGAGGTGAATTTGTAGAAGTTAGGTCTCCTAATCCTAATAACAATGCGCGTCAACAAAGAGAAAGACAATGACTCGCACCGCAGGCAGCCACGTGCGCACCAGCTGGGCTTGAGAAAAGTAACACAGAAGGCAACCTCTAGAAAAATTTCAGTATTCTTTACATTCAGAAAGTCGCCTTTGAAAACTTCATCACCACATCTTTAATGGACATTGCTCATGAACAGGATAAAGATCCGATTTGGAAAGACATCAAAAGTAAATGGCATGAAAAGACACACACTCAGATTCGGCATTATTATCTGGTTAGAAACAACATACTGTTCAAACGCTGCACTGTTGATGACAAGCTATGGGTACTTTGCATTCCAGATGATTTTGTTAATAAGCTCATTTGGTACATTCATTTCAGCTACTCACATTTTGGTCCACGAAAATGTTATCATATTCTTCGAACGACTTGTTATTTAACAACATGGAAAAGAGAATTCGAAAAGTCTTGTCTATTTGTAAACTTTGTCAAAAGGCGAAACCATCTACTATCCCACATCATGCTCCGTTGTTTACTATCATTCCTTCTAAATTAAAAGAATTTGCTGCTGTTGATCTCTAGGGACCCCTTGTCAGAACATCGAATGGATTTTCGTACGTTCCAGTCGCTGTTGAACTTACTTCAAAATTTGTTTCTTTCACTCCGTTACGTAAAGCCACTGGACGGTCTGTATCCAACGCCTTTGTTAAAAATTTCTTACGTGAAGTTGGCCACGTTGCTAAAGTCATTTCAGATAATGGACCGCAATTCAGATCTGCTGTTTGGTCACGCATGCTTCGGAATCATAAAATCAAACCTGTTTTTATTTCATTGTACTCACCACATTGTAACTCGTCTGAACGGATTATGAAAGAAATCAATAAGCTTTGCAGACTTGATTGTCACAGAAAGCATCAGCATTGGGACAGATATTTACACTTATTTCAAAATGTGCTGAATGAAATGCCTCATGACTCCACTGCTTTACCACCTATTCTTGTACTGAAGAATGAAGAATTACCGAACATAATCAGAGAGCTTTTACCTTTCCCGAATACACATAAAGTTCGACACAAAGACATAATTGATTTGGCTATTAAAAATATAAAATCTGCAGCAGACAAAAGGAGAAAACTACACGGTAAAGCAAATGGAAAGAAATTATATATTGGTCAGAAAGTTCTCATTAAAGCTCATTCATTGTCACATAAGAAGAAACACTTGAGTCACAAATTCTTTCTAGTTTACAATGGACCTTACAGAATCCGATGTATACCACATAATAATTGCGTTGAGGTTGAAACTCTGCGTACTAGGAAGAGTAAAGGTTTACACCACATTTCACACGTAAAACAGTTTATTGAAACATAATCTGCTTTTCAACTTTGTGTTTGCCATAAAACTATTCACTTCACATTTCTAGTACACGTTGTCACACTTAGAAACTGTTAACATGCAACTATGTTTTAAAATTAACTATCCAGTCTAGAACCTAGAGAACTTATTTAAACATAAATTACTTATGCACTGTTGTAGTGAACAGAGGACAAGGTGTTATTGTGTGTGTACATTCTTGCTTGTTAATTGCACTATTACGTAACGACTATAAGGCTTACATACTTAGACCATATACTGCTAATGAGATTTTAATGCAACATTTTGGTTTACTTGAAAAGACATTCTTTATTTGAAGTACTTTCTGTGAGATTAAAGATGACTTAGTATTTGGTTTCTTTGACAGCTACACAACTACATCATGACGCTACTAATGTGTGACACAATTTACATTGTTGCTTTTGCGATGTATCTGTTTTATATCTGCACAGTTTTTAAGTATTATTCTGGAAAGTAAAACATGTTTTAGTAGTAACTTTAGTGGTATAGCTACAATGAGACAGCCTTTCCCTAGCACAACAATACGTTACATTACAGTACTTTCTTGATCATGGTAAGGTATGTAATAACTACGATATCTATACGCAAAGCATTTCACTTTCGTTTATGATGAGGTAAGTACAGTGACTTCAGAAGAACTTTGCTTACATAGGACGATAACTACGACACTTCCACAGAATTATCTTACGACAAGACGCACATTTAGCGCTACAGGACACACATTTGAGTGATTAATTTTGTACTTAAAACATTTATTTTTAAAGACTTTTGAATTACAAGGAAAGTTTTCTGTGAGACATTTCATTCCATTTCTGTAATCTGTAACACATGAGGGTATAATTACATTAATCCTCAGGGGGGTACACGCTTACTTTGTATATCATGTGTTTGGCAAGAACAAGGAGCCCTAGCTAATATGGTATTTGCCTATACAACTTTACACATCGGTACCATGTTTCTCTAACACAGAATTACACAGCTATCTGATTATTTAACTGAGAGACAAACGTTTATTTTACTACATCAGTGACAGATGTTTATGTAATTACACTGTTGGATAACTTTACACTTATGAAATTGTATTTGTCTGTTCTTTGTGAACTGTTCATATTTTTTTGGAACCATTGTGATACTATGAGAGTTTTGAATGATGTATTTGGTATGGGATCATGATTTTTGAAGTATGTTTGAGGTAGATGACACTGTTGAAATGAGCAGAGAATTTTTTTTAGGTTTTAAAATTATTGGAGGAAGCTACGACGATTTTGAGATTTGACTGAGGTGTTATGATGTTATTATTATGACGACGATGTGTATTATGCTGTTGAGGTATGTTTATGATCAATGAGATGATGCTATATGAGGAATCTGATTATGCTATGTATTTATTATGATGAAATATTGAAGACGTGCTGATGAATATGTATATGTGTAATAAGGTAAGGAATAAGGAGAAGTGGTTAGAGACTCTGACTTGTGAAAAAGGATGATGGAAACCAAGAATCCTACTTTACAGAGTTATGAAATGTGTGTAAATGCGTGAATGTATCACAATGCCGACGAAAATTTTTTGGACGCTATTATATTTACAGGATTTTGTTTCTACACATTTGTAACGCAAATTCTCGACCTGTGAAATTTTATATGAGACTGTCACTGTAGTGCAAACTCCTGTCGTAAATATTTCGGTAAGAAAGGTAAGTGACCGCCTTCACGTAATGCGTCGATGGCACCCAGCTGCGCCACAGTCGCCTGGAAAAAAGCCATTAGTTTCTGCCTTTCAGAGGCACAGGTGGAAAAAAAAGAGGCCATTATTCTCGCTATTGACATTCCTTTGTAGAAAGCACCGCAAATACGACACGCTCCAACTTGAATACATATGATTATACTGTGGAGCTCTTAATTTATGATATTTACTAAAATGCCTAATGAAATGATGAGAAATATTTTACATCTATTGTCTTTCTAGTTGAGAGATTGCTCATTTTGTTAATATCTAGTATCTAGCTCCACTGCAGCATTGGTTAAAATAAAATTTAATAGATGTACTAGTATAGATGTTTTATACCTACAGATCCAGTAAATAATAATTTTATGATCTACTTCCAAAAATACGAGGGAGCACAAAAAGACATTTCCACTTCACAGGAATTGCATACATAATTTTTGTCAGTGACTTGGTAACTTGTCTGCTAGAGTAAGTTACAGTGATGCATCACTCTACTGTTAAGATGTGACATAGGTATTAGACATGGCCATCTTTAGTGTAATATTTTTTCCGCTTGAGCTTTGTCATGTTTAGATATAACTTATAGCATTTGCTGCTGCTGTTTGCCAGGCATAGTGCTACTGAATTTTAATTTGTGTTACTCTGCTAAGCCAGTTTACTACTAATTTATTTTTCTTGTTTGCTGCGCATTGCCTTATATTAGTTGTAATATTGCAATTGCTTTGCTGATTTCTATAATGCTGCTTCCTTTGCAAATCTGCATTTTTTGTCATTGTTTTTTGTGTTAATTGTTTTGTGCTGATGCATTGCCTCGTTCCTTAGTTTAGCATCTGAGCTCGGTAGATTTAAGTTACCTTCAGATGGGGTAGGCTATATAAGAGAACGAGTTGTGATGAATTGGAAGAAATACATTGAGAAGCTATAAGAAAATGGTTTGGCCAAAAAAGTATTTTGAAAGAGGATATGAACAAAAAAGTAGGGTTTAGGGACAACAGGTTTAGGTAGGATTTTCTTGGAAATAAATGATGAGGTAAGATAATGGAAAATAAATAATGAGGTATGAAATATGTGAACATATAAATACAGAGAGCATGCTTGGATAGGATTTTTTTTAGTGGAAACAAATGTTGAAATAAGACGAAAGATCTATGGAATGAAGTTTTAGATTGGACTGCAGTACCAAATGTTACACTGAAAACAAACCCTGCCCTTTCCTCTTGTGTTATTCTGCTATGTATTTGTGTACTCTTGTATATTTCTGTTTTTCCTGTCTTTATGTGTTTAGCTGATATGAGTTATGTAGTGGAATTTTTCTAATAATATGTTATTGTTTTTGTAAAGATGCTGAGACATTATTTATTCTGTTTTGTTTTAATGCTTATGTGTGAAGTTGATGTTTCAAAAGTTATTCTGATCTTTTATGTATTTACGTATGTCATAATTCCAGTAACAATGATGTATATGTTTATTTCTATTGTTTTGTAAAGCCTGTATCACTTCAAATGTTATCTGTATTGTTATGTTTTTAATGATGTATTTTGTAACTTTGTTATTGTATTCTTATGTTATAAAATTGTAATTGACACCAGTTCATCAAATTAAGTAACTTGTAAGTTACATTTCACTGCACACATTTCTGTTGGTCATCGTATATGGACAATATGTGAGAAGTAGGGACTGATAGTGTTTGGACTTGTGTTAATAATTCAGCAAGGGACTGATTAACAGCATTGCTGGTTCTAAGGACAATTCCAAAAACTTTGTGAGTGCACAAGTGGTGGTTTATGGACTTGCTATATTCTCTGCAACACTCTTCGATGGTGATTGTGCACCTGCACAGTTGCAACAGATGGCTGCTGGCCGTCTCTACAAGGACTACATTGGGTCTGCATCTTTGATGGCCCACCAATACCATTATTTCTACAAGGACTGCAGTGGGTCTGCACCTCAGGTGGCCCACCAATACCGTAATCTCTACCAGGACTACAGTGGGTCTACTCTGTGATGACCTACCTACGAATATTCTTCAAAACTTCGACTGACTATGTTGTGGGTTTGCTCTATTCTGCCCGTTACCTGTCTGCATGTCAAGAGTCAGCACTGTCTTTCCGTTGGAAGGACAACACTACTTCTTCAAGACTGCATGGAAATCCACTACTTCCGTGTGCATTTTCTTTTACTGCTCAGACTTTGAGAAAAACAGTCTATTTTACTGTGATGAACGATCAGGACTTTCTTTATGGACTGTGAGAAAATTTTAGCTTTTGACCAACATTGTATCAATAAGTGTGTGCATTTGATTTCTTTGTTATTGTAATTGTGAAAAATTTTTTAACAAATATGTATTGGCCAGTGAACAAAACAATTAGTAAAATTTTTTGTGGGGAGCATGGGGGCTATGTAAGTAGGCTGTTTAGGTTTTCTTATTGGTAACGCCACGTAGCGCTCTGTATGAAAATCACTGGCTGTGCTGTGTGCAGTCTGTGGCTAGTTTGCACTGTTGTCTGCCATTGTAGTGTTGGGCAGCTGAATGTTAACAGCGCATAGCGTTGCGCAGTTTGAGGTGAGCCACCAGCAGTGGTGGATGTGGGGAGAGAGATGGCGGAGTTTTGAAAGCGGATGATCTGGACGTGTGTCCATGAGAGACAGAAAATTTGTGAGACTGGATGTCATCAACTGATATATATTATGACCTTTGAACACCATTAAGGTAAATACATTGTTTGTTCTCTATCAAAATCTTTCATTTGCTAACTATGCCTATCAGTAGTTAGTGCCTTCAGTAGTTTGCATCTTTTATTTAGCTGGCAGTAGTGCGCTCGCTGTATTGCAGTAGTTCGAGTAACGAAGATTTTTGTGAGGTAAGTGATTCGTGAAAGGTATAGTTTAATGTTAGACAGGGCCATTCTTTTGTAGAGATTATTGAAAGTCAGATTGCGTTGCGCCGAAAATATTGTGCGTCAGTTTAGTGTTGATCAGAATAGGTAAAGAGCGAAATGTCTGAGTACGTTCAGTTCTGCTCAGCTGTTTGAAAATGAAATAATGTAAGATGTTTATCAGCCAAGTAATTAAATAATTTTTCTAAGGGATGTTTCAACTGATACAGAAGGCACGTGAAGAGAGAGTGTTGAGTACTGCTTGCTTCTGGGCTGGGTGGTGGTGCGAAGTGGCATCTAAATACCTGTTTGTGTTAGTCGGCTTTCTGTACACTCTGCGGCCTAGGGTGTTACCAGATCTTCTGTATACCAACACATCTAGGAACGGGACACCGACCTCACTCGCAACCTCCAAGTTGAATTTGAAGATCTCAGCAGAGGGGTCGAATCGTCGATCATTTTAGAAGAAACATGACGCGGCCTAATATCCCAGAAGATTTTAACGTCAGTGACAACGGCCACGAAAGCCTGCAGAGTTCCATAAAACACTGTAATAATTGCAAAAATACACTCCTGGAAATTGAAATAAGAACACCGTGAATTCATTGTCCCAGGAAGGGGAAACTTTATTGACACATTCCTGAGATCAGATACATCACATGATCACACTGACAGAACCACAGGCACATAGACACAGGCAACAGAGCATGCACAATGTCGGCACTAGTACAGTGTATATCCACCTTTCGCAGCAATGCAGGCTGCTATTCTCCCATGGAGACGATCGTAGAGATGCTCGATGTAGTCCTGTGGAACGGCTTGCCATGCCATTTCCACCTGGCGCCTCAGTTGGACCAGCATTCGTGCTGGACGTGCAGACCGCGTGAGACGACGCTTCATCCAGTCCCAAACATGCTCAATGGGGGACAGATCCGGAGATCTTGCTGGCCAGGGTAGTTGACTTACACCTTCTAGAGCACGTTGGGTTGCACGGGATACATGCGGACGTGCATTGTCCTGTTGGAACAGCAAGTTCCCTTGCCGGTCTAGGAATGGTAGAACGATGGGTTCGATGACGGTTTGGATGTACCGTGCACTATTCAGTGTCCCCTCGACGATCACCAGTGGTGTACGGCCAGTGTAGGAGATCGCTCCCCACACCATGATGCCGGGTGTTGGCCCTGTGTGCCTCGGTCGTATGCAGTCCTGATTGTGGCGCTCACCTGCACGGCGCCAAACACGCATACGACCATCATTGGCACCAAGGCAGAAGCGACTCTCATCGCTGAAGACGACACGTCTCCATTCGTCCCTCCATTCACGCCTGTCGCGACACCACTGGAGGCGGGCTGCACGATGTTGGGGCGTGAGCGGAAGACGGCCTAACGGTGCGCGGGACCGTAGCCCAGCTTCATGGAGACGGTTGCGAATGGTCCTCGCCGATACCCCAGGAGCAACAGTGTCCCTAATTTGCTGGGAAGTGGCGGTGCGGTCCCCTACGGCACTGCGTAGGATCCTACGGTCTTGGCGTGCATCCGTGCGTCGCTGCGGTCCGGTCCCAGGTCGACGGGCACGTGCACCTTCCGCCGACCACTGGCGACAACATCGATGTACTGTGGAGACCTCACGCCCCACGTGTTGAGCAATTCGGCGGTACGTCCACCCGGCCACCCGCATGCCCACTATACGCCCTCGCTCAAAGCTCCGTATGCCACGGGAAACTGGCTGACACTGACGGCGGCGGTGCACAAATGCTGCGCAGCTAGCGCCATTCGACGGCCAACACCGCGGTTCCTGGTGTGTCCGCTGTGCCGTGCGTGTGATCATTGTTTGTACAGCCCTCTCGCAGTGTCCGGAGCAAGTATGGTGGGTCTGACACACCGGTGTCAATGTGTTCTTTTTTCCATTTCCAGGAGTGTATATATTAAATGAAAAATTGCAAATGAATTAGCCATTAATCTCAGTTTAAACAAAGGTGTCCCAGAGATGACACCTCGTGGTGTACGTTACAGAGAATTCACAGATGAGTTAATGGTTAAAATGTTTTCCTTTGTCGTAACACCAGTTTTCCAATGCAATCCACTGAGCTAAATCGGTGTAAACAAGTGAATAAATGCCGATAGCAGTGGTTAATACATTACGCGGGCATCGCATGAAGGGGAAGCACAAACAACGTTATCTGGCGTTGACGCCAGACGCCCGGAGGTCAGATGTGCTCGCACAGAGCGGTTGCTCGCAGCGCGGCACGCCACGCCGGTTTTTCCATGGCGGATGACAGCGGGTCCGCGTGCAGCCGGGGGCGGCGCGCTTGCTGACGGCGCCCGCGGGGCGGCGGGGGCGGCGGCGGCTGGGCCGATGCCACAAAGAGCGGCGCCGCCCAGCTGATCCCGCGGGCCGCACAAAGAACCGCCGCTACAGCGGCTCCTGATTGCCGACCCGTGTCCCGCCCAAATACCCGACAAGCCGCCGCAGCTGTCAGGGCCGCCTGCCGCCGCCTGAGCCGCATTACGGCCGCGGGAGGGCAGCCTCCGAGCTTTCATGTCCGATCGCCGCCGGGAGCGCGGTCCTGTATCGGACGTGCTGTCTGCTCCCGTATCATTCCAGAGCGTCCCACTACAACCCTAGTCAGGGCTCTGACATCAACAGCTAACAAACGAAGGTTCTTCAAGATGTACAGTAATCAACCAAAACATTGTGACCAGTGCCCAACGTGACGATGGATGGCGCCTATTGGCAGCAGTTAACCGGCGTTGCCTGGTGAAACGTTGTTGTGACGCCTCGTGTAAGGACGAGAAATGCGTACTATCACGTTTCCGACTTTGATAAAGGTCGGATTGTAGGCTATCGCGATTGCGGTTTATCGTATGGCGACTTTGCTGCTCGCGTTGGTTGAGGTCCAATGACTGTTAGCAGAATATAGAATCGGTGGGTTTAGGAGGGTAATACGGAACGTCGTGCTGGATCCCAACGGCCTCGAGATGACAGGCATCTTATCCGCATGGCTGTAACGGATCGTGCAGCCACGTCTCGATCACTGAGTCAACAGACAGGGACGTTTCCAAGACAACAACCATCTGCATGATTTTGCAGCAGCATGGACTATCAGCTCGGAGCCCATGGCTGCAGTTACCCCTGACGCTGCATCACAGACAGGAGCGCCTGCGATGGTGTACTCAACGACGAACCTGGGTCCAACAATGGCAAAACGTCATTTTTTCGGATGAATCCAGGTTCTGTTTACAGCATCATGATGGTCGCACCCGTGTTAGGTGACATCGTGGTAAACGCACATTGGAAATGTTTATTCGTCATAGCCATTCTGGCGTATCACCCGGCGTGATGGTATGGGGTGCCATTGGTTACACGTCTCGGTGACCTCTTGTTCGCATTGAACAGTGGACGTTACATTTCAGATGTGTTACGACCTGTGGCTCTACCATTCATTTGATCCCTGCGAAACCCTACATTTCAGCAGGATAATGCATGACACATGTTGCAGGTCCTGCACGGGCCTTTCTGGATACAGAAAATGTTCGACTGCTGCCCTGGCCAGCACATTCTCCAGATCTCTCACCAATTGTCAATGGTGGCCGAGCAACTGGCTCGTCACCATACGCCAGTCACTACTCTTGATGAACTGTGGTATCGTGTTGAAGTTGCATGGGCAGCTGTAGCTGTACACGCCATCCAAGCTTGGTTTGATTCAATGCCCAGGCGTATCAAGGCCGTAATTACGGCCAGAGGTGGATACTGGTTTCTCAGGATCTGTTGTTGTTGTTGTGGTCTTTAGTCCTGAGACTGGTTTAATGCAGCTCTCCATGCTACTCTATCCTGTGCAAGCTTCTTCATCTCCCAGTACCTACTGCAACATACATCCTTCTGAATCTGCTTAGTGTATTCATCTCTTGGTCTCCCCCTACGATTTCTACCCTCCATGCTGGCCTCCAATACTAAATTGGTGATCCCTTGATGCCTCAGAACATGTCCTGCCAAACGATCCCTTCTTCTGGTCAAGTTGTGCCACAAACGCCTCTTCTCCCCAATCCTACTCAGTACCTCCTCATTAGTTATGTAATCTACCCATCTAATCTACAGCATTCTTCTGTAGCACCACATTTCGAAAGCTTCTATTCTCTTCTTGTCCAAACTATTTACCGTCCATGTTTCACTTCCATACATGGCTACACTCCATACAAATACTTTCAGAAATGACTTCCTGACACTTAAATCTATACTCAATGTTAACAAATTTCTCTTCTTCAGACACGCTTTCCTTGCCATAACCAGTCTACATTTTATATCCTCTCTACTTCGACCATCATCAGTTATTTTGCTCCCCAAATAGCAAATCTCCTTTACTACTTTAAGTGTCTCATTTCCTAATCTAATACCCTCAACATCACCCGACTTAATTCGACTACATTCCATTATCCTCGTTTTGCTTTTGTTGATGTTCATCTTATATCCTCCCTTTAAGACACCATCCATTCCGTTCAACTGCTCTTCCAAGTCCTTTGCTGTCTCTGACAGAATTACAATGTCATCGGCGAACCTCAAAGTTTTTATTTCTTCTCCATGGATTTTAATACCTACTCCGAATTTTTCTTTTGTTGCCTTTACTGCTTGCTCAATATACAGATTGAATAACATTGGGGAGAGGCTACAACCCTGTCTTACTCCCTTCCCAACCACTGCTTCCCTTTCATGTCCCTCGACTCTTATAACTGCCATCTGGTTTCTGTACAAATTGTAAATAGCCTTTCGCTCGCTGTATTAGAAATGGAAAGAGAGTATTCCAGTCAACATTGTCAAAAGCTTTCTCTAAGTCTACAAATGCTAGAAACGTAGGTTTGCCTTTCCTTAATCTCTCTTCTAAGATAAGTCGTAAGGTCAGTATTGCCTCACGTGTTCCAGTATTTCTACGGAATCCAAACTGATCTTCCCCGAGGTCGGCTTCTACTAGTTTTTCCATTCGTCTGTAAAGAATTCGTGTTAGTATTTTGCAGCTGTGGCTTATTAAACCGATTGTTCGGTAATTCTCACATCTGTGAACACCTACTTTCTTTGGGATTGGAATTATTATATTCTTCTTGACGTCTGAGGGTATTTCGCCTGTTTCATACATCTTGCTCACCAGATGGTAGAGTTTTGTCATGACTGGCTCTCCCAAGGCCGTCAGTAGTTTCGATGGAATGTTGTCTACTCCGGGGGCCTTGTTTCGACTCAGGTCTTTCAGTGCTCTGTCAAACTCTTCCCGCAGTATCGTATCTCCCATTTCATCTTCATCTACATCCTCTTCCATTTCCATAATATTGTCCTCAAGTACATCGCCCTTGTATAGACCCTCTATATACTCCTTCCACCTTTCTGCTTTCCATTCTTTGCTTAGAACTGGGTTTCCATCTGAGCTCTTGATGTTCATACAAGTGGTTCTATTATCTCCAAAGGTCTCTTTAATTTTCCTGTAGGCAGTATCTATCTTACCCCTAGTGAGATAAGCCTCTACATCCTTACATTTGTCCTCTAGCCATCCCTGCTTAGCCATTTTGCACTTCCTGTCGATCTCATTTTTGAGACGTTTGTATTCCTTTTTGCCTGCTTCATTTACTGCATTTTTATATTTTCTCCTTTCATCAATTAAATTCAATATTTCTTCTGTTACCCAAGGATTTCTACTAGCCCTCATCTTTTTACCTACTTGATCCTCTGCTGCCTTCACTACTTCATCCCTCAAAGCTACCCATTCTTCTTCTACTGCATTTCTTTCCCCCATTCCTGTCACGTGTTCCCTTATGCTCTCCCTGAAACTCTGTACAACCTCTGGTTCTTTCAGTTTATCCAGGTCCCATCTCCTTAAATTCCCACCTTTTTGCAGTTTCTTCAGTTTTAATCTACAGGTCATAACCAATAGATTGTGGTCAGAGTCCACATCTGCCCCTGGAAATGTCTTACAATTTAAAACCTGGTTCCTAAATCTGTGTCTTACCATTATATAATCTATCTGATACCTTTTAGTAGACTTGGCCACTGTTTCTATGTTTCGATACAGTGTATCGATACGTGGAACTGTTTCACTGTTTCCGAACGGCTGTGGTTCACTGTTTCGAAACAGTGGTGTTTCATTCCGCCCCTGTCTCGGATAACCGGACCAGATTCGATCTCGAGCCAGACACAGAAACTGTATCGTTGTTTCAAAATAAGGCTGTTTCAGACCACCTGTGCTTGGAACGGACTAATTGTGTCGAAACAGTGATGTTTCATTCCGATCTGTGTCGGACGAGATTCGGGCTCGGCACAGTTACTGAAACACAACATACCACTTCATGAAACACTTTCAAGAGTGTCGAAATCTTTTTGACAGGCAATAGCATGAAGCTTAAGATATCCGAAAATAAAGCTTCGTTTCTAGCTGACTGTCCTATTCCGAAATGACGTAACATCTGCTTTATAAACACTAACCAAACAATAAAACAATGCGTACTATTCACATTCAGAATAATAAATATGTGAAAATCATTCAGTTAAATTACACTTCTTTTTATAACATACCCTTCTCTGTTCATGTACAGAAATTATATTAAGAAACACAAGTAAGCCTACAACATTTTGAATAAAAAAAGGCGTAGAGTGACAGTTATTAGACATATATATAAATTTGATGTAGGTATAATTGCAAGCAATCTGTTTGAAATATCACTTATAGTGTAATGGTGAACGGGAAGGGCAGGGGAGCATGGTGAATTTATAGTAACGGTTCGAAACACCTTGAAAGACAAGATTTTTTTCTGTTATATTTTGTTATTTATTCGAATTATTTGGCGTTATTTGTGAGTGTATAGTCAATGCGCCTATTATCCACAATGATTCCCTTTGTGTGCATGGAAATTAGCAGGATGGGTATATTACCCATACTAACGGAATGTGGGAATCCCAGTAGCATATCCATAGTTTCTGCAGTTTGCTCCCACCTCCAGTTCCGTTCGTGGTGGTTCTTCTGTCTTCAGCTATGGCTGTCCTCAGCCAAACGAAAAGTATGGAAGTCACAGACACGAAAGCAGTGCATTTGCTGCAGGAAATACGAAACTGCCAATACGCCTAAGTGAGAGTTTCATACTTTCTGCGATATGATTAGCGCTCTCGCACCTCATTTGTGTTTACATGGACATACTTATACAGTAGACACTCAAGATGATAAAATGTGTAGGTTTATTAGATTACAAAAAACAAAGTGCTTCACTGTTTCGAAACAGTGTATCGAAACATTAAATTGTACTGTTTCATTTGTTTCGAAACAGTTACGTGTTTCAGTTTGCCCATCTCTACCTTTTAGTATCTCCAGGGTTCTTCCATGTATACAACCTTCTATCATGATTCTTAAACCAAGTGTTAGCTATGATTAAGTTGTGCTCTGTGCAAAATTCTACCAGGCGGCTTCCTCTTTCATTTCTTATCGCCAATCCATATTCACCTACTAAGTTTCCTTCTCTCCCTTTTCCTACACTCGAGTTCCAGTCACCCATGACTATTAAATTTTCGTCTCCCTTCACTATCCGAATAATTTCTTTTATTTCATCATAAATTTCTTCAATTTCTTCGTCATCTGCAGAGCTAGTTGGCATATAAACTTGTACTACTGTAGTAGGTGTGGGCTTCGTATCTATCTTGGCCACAATAATGCGCTCACTATGCTGTTTGTAGTAGCTTACCCGCATTCCTATTTTCCTATTCATTATTAAACCTACTCCAGCATTACCCCTATTTGACTTTGTGTTTATAACCCTGTAGTCACCTGACCAGAAGTCTTGTTCCTCCTGCCACCGAACTTCACTAATTCCCACTATATCTAACTTTAACGTATCCATTTCCGTTTTCAAATTTTCTAACCTACCTGCCCGATTAAGGGATCTGACATTCCACGCTCCGATCCGTAGAACGCCAGTTTTCTTTCTCCTGATAACGACATCCTCTTGAGTAGTCCCCGCCCGGAGATCCGAATGGGGGACTATTTTACCTCCGGAATATTTTACCCAACAGGACGCCATCATCATTTAATCATACAGTAAAGCTGCATGCCCTCGGGAAAAATTACGGCCGTAGTTTCCCCTTGCTTTCAGCCGTTCGCAGTACCAGCACAGCAAGGCCGTTTTGGTTATTATTACAAGGCCAGATCAGTCAATCATCCAGACTGTTGCCCTTGCAACTACTGAAAAGGCTGCTGCCCCTCTTCAGGAACCACACGTTTGTCTGGCCTCTCAACAGATAACCCTCCGTTGTGGTTGTACCTACGGTACGGCTATCTGTATCGCTGAGGCACGCAAGCCTCCCCACCAACGGCAAGGTCCATGGTTCAAGGGGGCTGGTCTCAGGATCTATGCACCCAAATTGTGTGAAAATGTAAGCACATGTCAGTTCTAATATAATATATTTGTCCAATGAATACTCGTTTATCATCTGCATTTCTTCTTGGTGTAGCAATTTTAATGGCCAGTAGTGTACTTCCATTGTTGAGGTAGGCGACCATTCTGATCTGGCACAACTTTGAACCTACAGAAAAGTCTTGATCTCACAGTTCATTATTAAGAGTTACGCGTTTCAATTTTCATCGCCAGACTGAAGGTTTTGAATGAAGTTCACAAGAAATTAACGACAGGAAATATAGGTAATTGTGCATCTAAGTATTCCAGTATACAGAAATTCCAAATAGTATTGTACTTACGCAAAAATCAAATTTTAGTACAAGGCGCAGGAAAGTGAGGACTTAAACCGAATACAATACAAATCTCACCTCATGTAGGTAGATTTGACAGTGCCATCGTCTGTCGAATAGATCCAGTGCCAAAATTGAGTGTGGCGACTGAACTGCCGAATAAGTAAACGATGACCGTAGCGTTGACCGTAGGAAGCAAGTATAAGACTGACCTTACGAACTCTGTACACTGCGATTAAGCACGTGTCAGCACCTCGTGAACGAATTTGACAAAAAACATTTTTGCTGCTTTTATAGAAGAGAAACTCATACAAACATCATGAAAAGTGCGTCGTTAGGTAACACCGTAAAAAACGTTACAGAGGAAGTCTTTAGTCAATAATCAGAACAGAAGACAGTTGTATTCAATAATTTGTGTGATACTATATAAACAGAAAACTAATATGAGTAACAATTAAAATGTAGGTGTGAAGGAATAAGTTCACAAGCATCACAAATTAAATATCCGTAAGTATAAAATAAATGTTCATAAGTATCACAAAATGTAGTCAAATTATGATAACGAACACGTAATAAGTGACATAACAGAATCATTTAGTTGATCCAGATTGGTGGTTGATGATGATGATGATGATGTTTGTTTTGTGGGGTACTCAACCAGAATGGTGGTAACAACCTGAAACTAAAGAACTAGTATACGATAAAAGGGGCATTTTTCTTTTTTTAATTCCACAGCGTCAGCCTGACGATGAAATTTCGAAACGCGTAACGCTTAATAAAGAAATGTGCGATCAAGACTTTTCTGTGTTCCAAAGATGTACGAAATCCTTTGACATATGCCAAAGGGCAGATTATTATTACGCAGAGCCTGTGAACGAGTACTTCGGAAACTGTGGTGAGCAGCTACGGAAAGAGGTAAAAGGGCAGTGAAACTACCACTAGGCGCTTAATGGTTTAGTGTCCACGACTCTTCACAGAGCGTAGGGTTAGGAGGTTTGTCTGCTCTGCAGAGTAGGATAGATGATGATCTGTGGCACCTCTGATGAAAGAGCACAATGCTGGTGCACGCACAAATGTTTCGGAGCACATCGATCATCGTACATTGTTGAACATGGAGCTCGGCAGCAGACCACCCCTTCGTGTTCACGACATCGTCTGTTAGGATTGCAGTGGGCATGGGACCATCGGGATTCGACCGACGATCAATGGAAACGTGTCGGCTCTTGGGGTGAATCACATTTTTGTTACATTAGGCCGAGGATTGTCTCCTCAAACGCCGCCATCGGGGCGTACGGCGGCTCGAAACGTGCAGCGCGCCACGGAACTAGGGAGCAGTATTATGATACAGGAGACATTCTTCTGCACTTGCAAGGGACTTGTGGTAGTAATCGAAGACACACTGACAGTTGCGAAGCACCTGCATCCCTTCATGCTTGATGTCTTCCCCGATGGTGATACCATCTTTCAGCAGTATAATTGTCCATGTCTCGGAGCAAGAACCGTGCTCCAGTAATTTGAGGAGCATTATAGTAAACTCAAGTTGATGTCTCGTCGATCAAATTCGTTTGATGTAGATCCTATGGAACCCACCTGGGTCGCTGTCGAGCGCCGCGAAGACGTACGCAAATCCGCGGCTCTTTACTTACGCGAATTACGTGACCTATGCAAAGGCAACTAATGCCGCGTACCTCCACAAACCTACCAACAAACTGTCGGATCCCTGATACGCAGAACCAGTCATGTATTTCGTTCCAAAGGTGGACAAAGAAGCTATTAAGCAGGTGGTGACAATGTTTTGACTCATCAGTGTAAGTCAAACATTACTATGGCAGACCAGGTAAATTATACAGAACACTTGTTACATTGCTGTCAATGTCGCTGTGCGATATCAGTTTATTGGTCGACCACTATTACGCAGTTACATGTGAGGGCATTTGAAATGCGCGCTTGAAGAGGAAGCGTAGAGGTGTAGGTGGGCTCAGTGCCGGCTCAACCCTCCTCTGCTGGCAAAGCGCACACTGTGAATCCCTTTAGGTCGCCCATGTCTGGAGTATTGAGGAACCTTTGCGGAACGTAGGCTGTGGTCGCTCCGTTGCTTTTGTGTGAATGCCCACGTACTCCACAATGAGAGCCACACCCGCCTTACCATCCCCCTCGGGATTCGCTGTAAATATTTTGGAATAGGCCTAAAACCATTAACATTAGAAACGTTGCAGGCTTGTAAGTAAGCTGTTTAGGTTTTTTATTGGTAACGCCACCTCTGTATGAAAATCACTGGCTGTGCTGTGTGCAGTCTGTGGCTGCTTTGCATTGTTGTAATACTCGCCATTGTAGTGTTAGGCAGCTGGCTGTGAACAGCGCGTAGCGTTGCGCAGTTGGAGGTGAGCCGCCAGCAGTGGTGGATGTGGGGAGAGAGATGGCGGAGTTTTGAAATTTGTCATGAACTGCTATATATATTATGACTATTGAGGTAAATACATTGGTTGTTCTCTATCAAAATCTTTCATTTGCTAACTATGCCTATCAGTAGTTAGTGCCTTCAGTACTTTGAATCATTTATTTAGCTGGCAGTAGTGGCGCTCGCTGTATTGCAGTAGCTTGAGTAGCGAAGATTTTTGTGAGGTAAGTGATTTGTGAAAGGTATAGTTTAATGTTAGTCAGGGCCCATTCTTTTGTAGGGATTATTGAAAGTCAGATTGCGTTGCGCTAACAAAATATTGTGTGTCAGTTTAAGCACAGTCGTGTATAATTGTTAAAAGGGGACGTTTCAGGCTGTTAAAGAAGTTATGAGCGTATGGAAAAAGTTCACAGATATGTGAGTGGTTCGAAGACTTCGTAAGTAATAGAACACAGTATGTTGTCCTCGAAGGCGAGTGTTCATCAGTGACAAGAGTGTCATCAGGAGACCCCTAGGGAAGTGTGATAGGAGTGCTGTTGTTATCTATATACATAAGTGATTTGGCGAACGGTGTCGGGAACAATCTGCGGTTGTTTGCTGATGATGCTGTGATGTACGGTAAGGTATCGACGTTGAGAGACTGTAGGAGGATACAATGTGACTTAGACAAAATTTCTTCTTGTTATGATGAATGGCAGATAGTTCTAAATGTGGGAAAATGTAATTTAATGGCAATGTGTAGGAAACACAAACCTCTAATGTTCGGATACAACATTGGCAGTCAACTGCTTGACAGAGTTGTATAAATATCTGAGCGTAACGTTGCAAGCCATATGAAACGGAAAGAGCAGGACTGTGATAGACTGTGACAGAGAAGGGGAATGGTGAACTTCGGTTTATTGGGAGAATTGTGGGAAACTGTGGTTCATCTGTAAAGGAGACCGCACATGAGACGCTGGTGCGGCCTATTCGTCAATACTGCTTACGGATCCTTACCAAGTAGAATTGAATTCAGAGGCGAGCTACTACACTCCTGGAAATTGAAATAAGAACACCGTGAATTCATTGTCCCAGGAAGGGGAAACTTTATTGACACATTCCTGGGGTCAGATACATCACATGATCACACTGACAGAACCACAGGCACATAGACACAGGCAACAGAGCATGCACAATGTCGGCACTAGTACAGTGTATATCCACCTTTCGCAGCAATGCAGGCTGCTATTCTCCCATGGAGACGATCGTAGAGATGCTGGATGTAGTCCTGTGGAACGGCTTGCCATGCCATTTCCACCTGGCGCCTCAGTTGCACCAGCGTTCGTGCTGGACGTGCAGACCGCGTGAGACGACGCTTCATCCAGTCCCAAACATGCTCAATGGGGGACAGATCCGGAGATCTTGCTGGCCAGGGTAGTTGACTTACACCTTCTAGAGCACGTTGGGTGGCACGGGATACATGCGGACGTGCATTGTCCTGTTGGAACAGCAAGTTCCCTTGCCGGTCTAGGAATGGTAGAACGATGGGTTCGATGACGGTTTGGATGTACTGTGCACTATTCAGTGTCCCCTCGACGATCACCAGTGGTGTACGGCCAGTGTAGGAGATCGCTCCCCACACCATGATGCCGGGTGTTGGCCCTGTGTGCCTCGGTCGTATGCAGTGCTGATTGTGGCGCTCACCTGCACGGCGCCAAACACGCATACGACCATCATTGGCACCAAGGCAGAAGCGACTCTCATCGCTGAAGACGACACGTCTCCATTCGTCCCTCCATTCACGCCTGTCGCGACACCACTGGAGGCGGGCTGCACGATGTTGGGGCGTGAGCGGAAGACGGCCTAACGGTGTGCGGGACCGTAGCCCAGCTTCATGGAGACGGTTGCGAATGGTCCTCGCCGATACCCCAGGAGCAACAGTGTCCCTAATTACTGGGAAGTGGCGGTGCGGTCCCCTATGGCACTGCGTAGGATCCTACGGTCTTGGCGTGCATCCGTGCGTCGCTGCGGTCCGGTCCCAGGTCGACGGGCACGTGCACCTTCCGCCGACCACTGGCGACAACATCGATGTACTGTGGAGACCTCACGCCCCACGTGTTGAGCAATTCGGCGGTACGTCCACCCGGCCTCCCGCATGCCCACTATACGCCCTCGCTCAAAGTCCGTCAACTGCACATACGGTTCACGTCCACGCTGTCGCGGCATGCTACCAGTGTTAAAGACTGCGATGGAGCTCCGTATGCCACGGCAAACTGGCTGACACTGACGGCGGCGGTGCACAAATGCTGCGCAGCTAGCGCCATTCGACAGCCAACACCGCGGTTCCTGGTGTGTCCGCTGTGCCGTGCGTGTGATCATTGCTTGTACAGCCCTCTCGCAGTGTCCGGAGCAAGTATGGTGGGTCTGACACACCGGTGTCAATGTGTTCTTTTTTCCATTTCCAGGAGTGTAGATTTGTTACCGGTAGGTTCGGAAAACATTTAAGTGTACGGAGACGCTACAGAAACTGGAGGGAAGGCGATGTTCTTTTCGAGAAACAGGAGACCACGTTTAGTATACTAATGCGACCTATTCTTGAGTACTGTTCAAGTGTTGGGATCCTCGCCACATTTGACGCAAGCCAGTTTTCACTGCGAGAATGCAGATCTTGAAAGACGTTACTTTTCTGTCAACCAAACAAGGTAGTAAATCTGATGCTAGTGTAGTTAAGCTCTAACAGAACCACGGTTCGGAGGTTTTGGTAAAGCACATAAATGACCCAGTAAAAAGTATGATTACTGATAGTATTGATAGCATTAGCAGGGAAAAGACGTAAGAGAGCAACTGGGGACCGACGACTTATCTCTGTTTGTTTCTTTGGTTGTTTGGTTGTTTTGCACATAGTTAAAACCGTAAATCATCTAGTGTTATTTCGTTGTGAATTTTACATCCTTAAAGAACGGAAACTGCATGTTGTAAGTAATAACAATTAGTTGACAGCGTAACTTCTGCGCTTTCCTGTAATCAAAGCAATTACTTTTGGTGCAAATGTAATTTACATTCACAAATATAAAGAAATCTACTTGTTGTTGGCTCAAATGGCTCTGAACACTATGGGACTTAATTTCTGAGGTCATCAGTCCCTTAGAACTTAGAACTACTTAAACCTAACTAACCTAAGGACATCACACACATCCATGCCCGAGGCATAATTCGAACTTACTTGTTATTCTTTGACATTGTCGTTGGGGGGAGATACACGATCTGTTAATTTAAAATATTTGTGGATAAAAACCCTACGTCAAGATCGCAAATTTTCTTTACTGATTACCTGTTTAGGTTCATTAGTGAGGCATCTTCAAATCGATGTGAACAACATTTTAAATTGGTCTGAAGACTTCAATAATGAGCCGAAACCGGTAATCAGTAAGCATACTTTGCGATCTTGACGTAGGATTTTTACTCACAAGGGGTTTAAATAAAGAAATCTATAGAAATATTATTACTATTTTTTACTCGATAAAACTGTCTTGATCATGATCAAAGTCAAGAGTTTACTGTTATTATTCATAAATGGGAAAGCTGTTTATAAATATCAGAAACAAATTTTATATCATTTTTGAAGCGATGTTTGATATATATTTTTGTATTACATTTTTTTAATAAATAAATAAATGTCGTGTGACTAGGACCTCCCGTCGGGTAGACGCCTCGCCGGGTGCAAGTCTTTCGATCTGACGCCACTTCGGCGACTTGCGCGTCGATGGCGATGCAATGATGATGATTAGGACAACACAACGCCCAGTCCCTGAGCGGAGAAAATGTCCGACCCAACCGGGAATCGAACCCGGACCCTTAGGATTGACATTCTGTCGCGCTGACCACTCAGCTACCGGGGCGGACAAGTTTTTAATGTTACCTTTTTTTTTTTTTTCTTTTTGAAGAAATTGCGTTCACTAGCGACATAGGAATAATTTGTGTCGTTTTCTTTATTTTTCCTAAAACATCTCTGTGTTTCTCGTTACAAATCTGCAATTTTAGAATAAAACCTAAATTAAAAATTGACTATTTCAATTTTTGTATAAATGCTGTTTACTTTTAAGTAACAAACATGAGGATAACTGTATGGAACAAAAATGTTCTGTAGGTTACTGCCGTTTATATAACCTCACTGTTTCTAGATGGTTCACCACATCCAGTTTCTGCGGCCAATCTGGTAAGACGCTGGTCGCATACGTAAAGAAGAGATCGTTATGAGGTATGCAACACACCTAATATACAGGTAATGTGGGTAAGACTTGAATTGACCAAAGCCATTAGGCAGGCTACCGAAGTCTACCCTTACTTACGATAGTCTGCGGTAGCCTAAGCTAATTTTACAACTCTAGGTGCTAGGTACGTTGTGTACATTATAGCTCCGTACAGAAGCGGATTAAACATTAGGAATGAAATCCCAGAGGATGGAAGCTCGTGACGTTTACGGACGTGCTGAGGGCCTCCCATTCGGGCGTCGCTTGGCCACTCGGGAGCCATACAGGTCGGTGCGCGATGCAGAAGGGCATTTGTCGCCAGAGAAGATTCAGCGCGCTCCGCACTCTGAATTATTCGACGCGCCGCGAGAATAAATTCCGGAATTAATCTGTTCGATATCGCCGTTTGTCAGCCGGCGGCACGCGGCAGAGAGGGAGAGATTCGCTGCAGGAAGGCCGCGACGGAAGCGGAACAGCGGGACAGACAGACAGGCGGACAGAGGCAGCGGCTTGTTGACTTTGCAGTACGACAGTACATTTATGAACCCGAACTAACAAAGATAAACGCCAGTGGGATTCGACGTCACACGCTGCAAAAGGGTTTACACAGCGGCCGTGACAGCGCTAATCCCTTACCTGTCAGCGTTATTTACAAGGCAGCGGCGACGGCAGCGCCCAGTATCAGCAGCGGCGGGCGGGAAAAACTGATAGCCGGCAGCGCCTGGCGCCGAATTACCGCCAGGTCACGCGCCGGCGCTGAAAATATGTCGCCCCGTGCTGGTTAACAATTTATATCGCGCTCGTCCGCCTGACGCCCGCCGCAACATGTATAAAAAAAAGGGGGGGAAGGGGCGTGGGACAACAACGAGCGGCGAATACAAAAAATGCGTCGGGAGAGTAGGGGGGTGGGAATGGGGATCCCCATGTTGTGGTGTAGCTTGCTGCTGCGGCTTTTCCAGGATCGGAGCAGTTACAGGCTCGGACACGCCGATCGTGACAGGAAGATAATGTTAATTAGCTCGTAGGTGTCCGGGCAGCATGTTGACACCAGCAGGTCGACCACTGCGGCAACGCTAATGTTGCGCACCAGGTGCAAGACTGTACTCCAAACACTTATCGTTCTTATTAAATACCAGCGAAACTGGCAATGCACCGAAAATGCTAAATATGCATGAGAATTGGGTATACGTCCTCATTTCCTTTATCCTCTCCGTCTCCCTCCCCCTCCCTCCCTCCCTCTGTCTCTCTCGTCCGCAGCTCGTGGTCGTGCGGTATGTTGTGAATATTTCAATCCCGAGTGCATGTGGTCGGAAGTGTACATGCTACATAAACTCCATTTTATTGAGGTTGGAAACAGATAGAGACCTCCTTCGAAGTCTAAAGAAAAATTCAGTATCTTAGCTAAATTTGGTTCACAGCAACATACGGTATAACATGCACCACACACAAAATCACAGTGAGCTATATTTTTCATTGCAAGCTTTTGTAATTTCATGCAGCGACTTACTTCAATGAGAATATCACAATACTCACGATTATTATCGAAATTTTGGGCACTTCACCACGAAAATGACATATGAGGCTGTAGGTAATGTGAAAATCAGTTTCTTCACCGATAAGTTTCTGTAAAAGTCGTTTGATAAAGATTTCAGGGCGTGCAACTCGATTCTCTCAGCACAGCATGTCACCAACCAGCTCGCCGAATGCGGGCTCAGATTGTCTCGCTCTATCTGGCTCGATGTCAGGAGTCTGTCTGCGCCGGTTGGCGCCGCCATCCGGCTGCTCATTAAATAACAAGAGGGTATTTCCTGCACTGTGACAAGCCATCTAGCGCTGGCCCCCTGGATAGATAGCCTGATTGCTTTCTGTGCACACCTTAAGACTTCTCACTGAGGGATCAGAATGAGTTTGTCTTTGTGCTTCACCACTGAAGATGAGAGCAGTGTGCTCTTTCTACACCATGACTACCAAGAGGCAGATGTGAGCTGCAGCACCCAATCAAAAAATTAACAATAACATTTTACTCCCACCCAGTGTAGTCAGCGGAGAAGAGCCAATCAAAGGTGCTCCTGCCTAAGCTGATGTGGACCCAAGCTAACCCACCCCTCTGGCTTCTCACCATATCGTCGAGTTGCTCCCCCACAACAATGCAAGTGAAAATCCAAAAATGTAACTCTAAGTGTCCGTGCTTTAAAGTGCCACTGGAAAAGATGTTCTCTCTCCTGAAGCACTCTGCCGCGGCATTCCTAAGCATCATGTTTATATTTAGCGAATAAAGCTATCTGGCCTCCCTCATCCAGGTGACGTTCCGGAAGGCTCAATATTATTACCCAGATCGTCTCTCTGCATTGTTCACATCTCGTTTCTAAAGAAAAAGTGTCCTCTTGCAAGTCTTCAAGTGGTCCATCCAGACATCGTCTTCTTTCCTGTCTCATACACTCAGCCTGGCAGGTCCCCAGGCAGGAAGCCCATCTCAAATTTCTCTCTTTCCACTAGTAAGTAACAATATAATTTTTGGTGGACGCTACCTTGCTGCTTATTTTACGCTATTCTACTGCTAAAGAGACTGCTTACGGTAGGTTTGTCTGTCCTCTTCTGGAGTTTTGCTGTATGATGTGGGACCCGCACCAGATGGAGGACATAGAAAAAGCTCAAAGAAGGATAGTTCATTATCACGAGCATAGAGGGCGGGGGAGGGGCAGTGTCACGTATATGATACACAAATTGGAACGGCAATCATTAATACTGGAAGGAATGGTGGGAAATTACAAAGAGAAATGGATGTATATATAAACATGCAAAAAATTAACTGTCAAAAGCAATTTTTTATTAAATTAAAAGTTTCGATTGACAAGACTATCCCCTATCCTTAACTATCCCTCTGAGCTTGGTCTGATATTAATTCGTATTAAACTTGTGGCCCTCCTGAAAAAACTGCGTAACGCTATCTGACTAAATATTGATAAAATGATGTCATTGAGTTATAGCAGAAAAAGTAGCTAACTCCGAATCAGTCTGACAGATTTTGATTACAAGACAATGGCATGGAACTCAACGCATTTATTGAATTAAGATCTTATATTCTGCCGATGGTCGAAGTAGAGAGGATATAAAATGTAGACTGGCAATGGCAAGGAAAGCGTTTCTGAAGAAGAGAAATTTGTTAACATCGAGTATAGATTTAAGTGTCAGGAAGTCATTTCTGAAAGTATTTGTATGGAGTGTAGCCATGTATGGAAGTGAAACATGGACAGTAAATAGTTTGACAAGAAGAGAATAGAAGCTTTCGAAATGTGGTGCTACAGAAGAATGCTGAAGATTAGATGGGTAGATCACATAACTAATGAGGAGGTACTGAATAGGATTGGGGAGAAGAGGAGTTTGTGGCACAACTTGACCAGAAGAAGAGATCGGTTGGTAGGACATGTTCTGAGGCATCAAGGGATCACCAATTTAGTATTGGAGGGCATCGTGGAGGGTAAAAATCGTAGGGGGAGACCAAGAGATGAATACACTAAGCAGATTCAGAAGGATGTAGGTTGCAGTAGGTACTGGGAGATGAAGAATCTTGCACAGGATAGAGTAGCAGGAGAGCTGCATCAAACCAGTCTCAGGACTGAAGACCACAACAACAACAACATTTTGCCGAGCTGCGACTGCTGCTGACTGCCTGATTGCGGATCTGGCACCGACGGTTGACGTTGTTGCAGCTCCGAAACCTGCCTACTCGCCTGGATTAATGATGTCCGTAACACTCCTCTCTGTGAACTGCTCTGGTATCGTACTGTGTGCGAGTGAGATAAGCTGCTTCCCATTGGCCTCATAGAGACAGGGTCTCACTACAAGTACGTGAGAATAAAGAGCACTTCAGATGTTCAGTTGCTTTTAGAGCTGCTTAATTTCCCCACTCTGCTTTCAGAGCGACGAAGGTACAGCCCACAGAGACAAAGCGGTACGTCTACTATAGACAGTCAGAGTCTAGGTGCCTCTCTAGTGAGCACAATATGGGGCACACAGGGACACGTCTTCTCTGCTCACACACGGGGCTCAGATCCGATTGCCATTTACTCAAAAATCACAACTGCGCTATTGCAAAAGAACAGTGGAAGGAACGTACACTACTGGTCATTAAAACTGCTACAACAAGAAGAAATGCAGATGATAAACGGGTATTCATTGGACAAATAAATTGTACTAGAACTGACATGTGATTAAATTTTCACGTAATTTGTGTACGTAGATCCTAAGGAATCAGTACCCAGAACAACCACCTCTGGCCGTAATAACGGCCTTGATACGCCCGGGCATTGAGTCAAACAGAGTTTGGATGGCGTGTACAGGTACAGCTGCCCATGCAGCTTCAACACGATACCACAGTTCATCAAGAGTAGTGACTGGCGTACTGTGACGAGCCGGTTGCTCGGCTACCATTGACCAGATGTTTTCAATTGGTGAGAGATCTGGAGAATGTGCTGGCCAGGGCAGCAGTCGAACATTTTCTGTATCCAGAAAGGCCCGTACAGGACCTGCAAAATGCGGTCGTGCATTATCGTGCTGAAATGTAGGGTTTCGCAGGGATCGAATGAAGGGTAGAGCCATGGCACGTAAAACATCTCAAATGTAATGTCCACTATTCAAAGTGCCGTTAATGCGAACAAGAGGTGACCGAGACGTGTAACCAATGTCATCCCATACCATCACGCCGGGTGATACGCCAGTATGGCGATGACGAATACAAGCTTCCAATGTGCGTTCACCGCGATGTCACCAAACACGGATGCGACCATCATGATGATGTAAACAGAACCTGGATTCATCCGAAGAAAATGACGTTTTGCCATTTGTGTTCCCAGGTTCGTAGCTGAGTACACCATCGCAAGCGCTCCTGTCTGTGATGCAGCGTCAAGGGTAACCGCAGCCATGGTCTCCGAGCTGATAGTCCATGCTGCTACAAATGTCGTCGAACTGTTCGTGCAGATGGTTGTTGTCTTGCAAACGTCCCCATATGTTGACTCAGGGACCGAGACGTGATACGAGGCCGTTGGGATCCAGCACGGTGTTCTGTATTACCCTCCTAAACCCAACGCCAGCAGCAATGTCGCGATACGATAAACAGCAATCGCGATAGGCTACAATCCGACCTTTATCAAAGTCGGAAACGTGATGGTACGCATTTCTCCTCCTTACACGAGGCATCACAACAACGTTTCACCAGGTAGCGCCGGTCAACTGCTGTTTGTGTATGAGAAATCGGTTGGAAACTTTCCTCATGTCAGCACGTTGTAGGTGTCGCCACCGGCGCCAACCTTGTGTGAATGCTCTGAAAAGCTAATCATTTGCATATCACAGCATCTTCTTCCTGTCGGTTAAATTTCGCGTCTGTAGCACGTCATCTTCGTGGTGTAGCAATTTTAATGGCCAGTAGTGTATTTTCCTGTCCAATGAAAGGACTCGTCTCTAAACGAGTGCTCCCTTCCAACTGCAAGTAATACAGCCTTCCACAATCTGTGCTAGTCCAGGTAGCAAAACTTCCACTCCTACCTAGTTTTTCATGACAACTAATGGCTGTTAGTTCTTTTAAAAATGAATAAATAAAGAAATAAAAAGAAGCTATGGACGTTGTATTCGGTTCGGCTGGAGCCGTTTCGCCACAACAGGCATCGCTGCCCACTGCTCCTTCTGCGAACTCTCATCGCCCGTTGCTAAGAGATGGCTTCCAGGTGACAGACCTGCGTTCCCCTGCTGTGCCACTGACTCTGGAACTCGGCCGCCGCCCCCCTCACCCCCCCCCCAACGCCCCCTTCACCCCCCCCCACCCCTGACCACACCAACGACGCCGCACTGAGGAAAGCCACGCAAAAACGCTGTTCCATCCGTGCCACGCACCGTGGAGCGGTCCGCTAGTTCACAATGCCTGCCTGCGTTTCCTGTGGTTTCTTAGCAAAAACATTTTGCCGCATTCTGACGTAATTATCCCTTGAGCATGCTTGCCCGCATATGTCCATGTCCTAAATAACTTGTACTCGATCTCTTACAGAACTTAAAATGCAAGTGCTGTTCTAATTACTTTATGTAAGATGCACATAAAATCCGACGCCTTACAAAACAAAGGCGTTTTTCGCTGTGGTGAAAATATTTTGTTGGTACCTACGTAGGGAGATATGATCAAATGGTTCAAATGGCTCTGAGCACTATGGGACTCAACATCTTAGGTCATAAGTCCCCTAGAACTTAGAACTACTTAAACCTAACTAACCTAAGGACATCACACACACCCATGCCCGAGGCAGGATTCGAACCTGCGACCGTAGCAGTCCCGCGGTTCCGGACTGCAGCGCCAGAACCGCTAGACCACCGCGGCCGGCAGGAGAAATGATCATCATAACAAAATTAGCGAAATGAGAAAATGTTGGAAAGAGCATGTGACGGTGAGAAACAGTTTAAAGGTGGTTCGAGGTACCCTCTGCCAGGAACTTAATTGTGAATTGCAGACTAATCGTATAGATGCAGATGTAGATTGATTACAGTTACACTAAATGGAAAGGGATTCCATCAACTGAATAACCGACTACATGTGAACCTCATAAGCAATCATTAGCTCTTTGTAAGTTAACCTGACGTCAAATATGAAGAAATTCAAGTAAATTCGATTTTAATTTAGTGAAATGTTGAATTAAAAATTAGAGGAGAATTCCCAGGTAACCATGACAAGTCTGAGTCTCACTCCACTAGTCATATTCACATCCGATGATGTTTTGTCTATGCAGCATGGCCTTTCTGAACACCACATCTTTTAACGAGATGTAAAACCGGGTCCATGAGCTGATTACCTCATAATATTATGAATTTTCTAATTGTGGAATCCATATGTTACCCGAAAAGTGGGAAATAGCTGTAGCTTAGAGCCGGCCGAAGTGGCCGAGCGGTTCTAGGCGCTACAGTCTGGAACAGCGCGACCGCTACGTTCGCGGGTTCGAATCCTGCCTCGGGCATGGATGTGTGATGTCCTTAGGTTAGTTAGGTTTAAGTAGTTCTGAGTTCTAGGGGACTGAAGACCTCAGATGTTGTGTCCCATAGTGCTCAGAGCCATTTGAACCATTTGTAGCTTAGACAATTCTTGTAAATAATAGATTTCAGCTATCAGTCGTCCTTTTCAAATTTTATTGGCAGGTCTAGATTTCAGCTAGAAACTAGCCATTCTCATTGGACTATCATTTTTGATCAATGCATGTAATGCCTGTTGGTCAGGCTTCATCCACAGTTCGTTGAATACGAACGAGTATTCAATGAACCGTGGATGAAGCCAGACCAACAGGCATTACGTACATTGATCAAAAATGATAGTGCGTTGAGAATGGGTAGTTTCTAGCTGAAATCTAGATCTACAAATAAAATCTGAAAAGGACGACTGATAGCTGAAATCTATTAATTACAAGTCAATAACAGTCGCTGCGTGCAACAGCCATCTGGGAGCTAACCTGACCTGATTAGACAATTCTGTTCAAATAAACATGTATTTTCTATTGAACAAACAGCGAGAACTGATTGAAGTACACAGAATGTAAGAATTCAGGTATTAATCACCTCTAATATGACTGCAGCGCAACGATCTGTATGAAATTGAACCCTCAGTTTAGTTTCTGCTACTCTTGAGCATTGATATTATCGTCAAAAGTAATCACTGTACGCAAACACACACACACACACACAAACACACACACACACACGCGCTTCTAATTTATGCTCTCACTCAGTCAACAAAACATGAAAATTAATAGTATTAATAATATAGCAAAGCAGAAAAGTAACAGTATCAGCATACGTAGTTTATTGACCAAGTAGATAGATTACCCATTACTCATTTAGTTTTTTAGGCAAAGCAGCGAGTTTCTCATTAATAACACTATACATATTAAACTTTATCCGCCTAGATAGTTTATTGAGGCAGCAGATCAATTACCCATTACTCATTTACTTATTTAGCTAATGCAGCAATGTCCTCATTAATAACACTATTGTTTTACCAAACTTCACCATCAGTTACCTCACATTATGACTATACATTTTCTGAGGAGAATAAATGACTGCATGAAACCAGTCAATTTAGTTAACTTAACGAATGTTTCTCTCGAAAACCACAAAAAGTGTTCAAAATGTAAAGCAATTGTATTGTTGCATGACGTGACGTAATGAAGATAAACTAATCCGCTGTGTTCAGTCTTTAAAAAATTCCTGTACTTCACAAAAGACAGCAGGATTTTAAGTGAATGGGGATATTTTAATTAAATCTTGGATCAAAAGGCGTTCATTAGCTGTTTAAGTCCCGGTTTTATCTCCGATTAATTTCGAAAAACTCGCTAGTCGCTGAAAGGTTATTCATTTGTCGAAACCGTTAGCTCTAGAGACGTTATGGAACTGCAGAGACACACTTTTACATTGCGTCTGTGTTGTGAGATTGTTTGCTGATGCGACGTTATATCTGTGTCTTGTGCTTGGCTGAAAAAGGCTGTGGCCGACTACACTGGTGTACTCTACTATTTTAAATTTAATGATTGAAAAATTCGGACTGAAGTCAATCAGAGCTGCGAAGCTGATGTCCATTCTCCTCCCTGTATCTTACGGATTGTTTTCTTCGAAAAACTCGCTAGTCCCTGAGACGTTATTCATCTGTTGAAGCCGTTGGTTCCAGAGACGTTACGGAAATGCAAAAATATATTTTTATATCTCGTCTGTGCTGGGCGATTATTTGCTGACGATACGGTATATCTGTGTCTTGTGCTTGACCGAAGAAGACGGTGGCCAGCTGCAGTGGCGTAGTCTACGGTACTAAATTTATTGATTGAAAAATTCAGACTGAAGTAAATCATAGATGTCAAGCTGATATTTATTCTTCTCCGAGTATATTTACGGATTCTGTAGCCGTGGGAAATGTCATAACAAGAGGCGATACAATCGTACTGCGTATCTAGGTACGGTGTACACGCTCACTTCGAGAACGTGGACGTCTTTTCTTATTTTCAAACATCAACATGTCAAACTCGCGAGTGACCCTAATAGTTTATTTATAATGCTGATTTCCCGCTGCCGTTCATGTAATCATTTATCGACTGAACTTTCCGTTCCCACGTTTGACATTTCTGACGAACAATGTTTGCAGTTGGACGCCTTTCAGTACTGTTTTCATCTGGTCCTCCTTCCGATAGTTAATAGTCTTCATCTCGTGAAGTCCAGGTCAGCAATCGTAGTTTTGTACGTAAGTCTGTTCAACAACGAAAAATCCGCCATTTGCATCACAACACGGTGCATTAAATTTTATCTCTCCAGTTCCCAAATCGATTCATTTCAGCGCAATGTCACCAGACTATTCTGTCTTCCAAGTCTCTATAGATACTTCGCAGTTCGTATTAAGTCTCTACTCCAAATTCTTGCACAACCATATTAAAGTTTTCGGAATTTACGTTTTACAGTTAACTTCCGCTTTCCCACTCTCGCGCAGCAATTTTCCAGTCTAGTTTTAGAACAACGTAAGGTTATAGTCCTAATAAAAGTTTAATGGTATTAATAATATGCCTAACTGGGCCATTGCGTTACATTACTTACAAAGTAAAGTTTTTATGTGAAACATTACATACAATCGTATCACAACTTTTCACGAACACTTACAATATACAGAAAATTTTGAGTGTTCGTAGTCAGTTCTGCGTCAACACAAAAAATACTTCATACAATAAGACAAACAAAAGAATGAGGTACATGTGCAGAGAACATTTTAACTAAAAATGAATATATGTATAAAATCCTCCGTTATAATCTATTTTAATTACACAACAAAAAAACGCCTTTTTTAAAATTACATGCCATAAACAATACTGAGGTAACCATCGAACAAATAGAACTCACGTAACTTTGGAGATGTTTTATCAAATAAATAACTGACTAAATGAAATGATAGACTCTGCTTATTTCCAACAGTACTTTTCATATTCGATTTGGTGTCGACCAGCGTACATACTCGTAACTCATTCGGCTCCTCGCCTTAGTTGACACTGCTGCCACAATCGATAACTCCCTTCCACGTCTTTATGTTTCAGACACTTCTTCGGGCTTTTTTCGATTATAATGGATACTCGTCATCAATATTGGTCGCTGTTTCTGTATTATGAACGTCTGTTTTCCTTATCCTGTATCTGCGGAGTCTTGGAAGTCGTTCTTTGGCTTGAATTTCACTGTCTGCAAATGCGCCTTCATTTAATAATAATGGCCTTTGAACATACGCTTTTACTTGCCGATTTACCGTGTGAGGTATCTGAATTAATTACGTAAGGTTAGTACTGACTTTTATGAACGAATTGAACCAACACAAGAGCAAAAATGGTATTGAGACCGTTTCGTGAAATGAATATATTTTTCGAAACGAAACCATGAATGTCTCTCAGACAGAAAGTTCATAAACAGTGTATATTTCAATTTATGACAGTGAGGTACTGAACGGCATTCAAAAACTTACAGTTTCTCATTATAAGGGAAAAATCTACGAAAGGCAGAAAATAAACAAATGTACTAAGTTTCGGCCTAACTGACTTGATGAAAATGGTGGAAGAAGGTACACGTAGCCTGGAGGATAGTTAGAGGGGAGAAGGAATTTCTTTTCTGAATCACTAGAGATACGAAAAGACTAAAATCTCGACATAATAGGAGATGGGTGGATCAAAGTAGCTAATATGCTGCAGTTTATAATCAATGTAAGTCTGCAGGCTCTTGCAGTCGTTCCTGAGGGCGAAATCTTCTGGGTTGTTAGGCCAAGACATATTTCTTCTATACGATCTGTGTTTTGAACCCTCTGTTGGGATCTCCTTCAGAATTTTGTGGCATCCAATGACTGAACACTGATTCATATTGTTAGTCTTTTATCCAGCTGTGGATGGAAATGACGGAATGATGATCTAATAAATAGATTCTAACAAACTGTTACGACAGAGTTTACTTCGAAAAATAACTTTGTCATAAGTAAACCATTATCTAACCTTCTTGTTTTGGTTCTTTCTCCTCCTCCTCCCCCCTTCCCATTCCCCGAGAAGTTAATTAGGACGTGTTGAGAAAACACTGTTTTAAATGAAATATCCTATGCGCGTCCTAAACGACTGACATCGCATACATATTCGTACATTATCAGTATCAACTGTGTCAAACAGCCTTCTTCAGATCTTCTATAGCATGTGTAGATATGCAGGACCACTATGACTGGAAGGAAACCTTGTCATTAGTGAGCATCTCAACGCCTGAAGCCTATCATTTAAGATATCAGAAGAGCAATTCGCTTACTACGACTCCCCTAGTAACTCGATCTATTAACTAAGTGCCTTCTGGTAACAATGAAAACAGCTGATACATTATCGTCTGCAATTCTATAAGGAGTGTTCAAATGAAAAGGTACGAAACGTCGTAACGACCAAACCGGTTGAAAGCAGCATATACCGCTTAGGGATATCGTAGTAAGGCAACTAGGGACGCTAATATAGTGTCCGGAGTTGTAGTGAGCGTGTGTCACCCCCCCCCCCCCCCCCAAAAAAAAAAATTCCAAAGCTGTGCCCTTAGTAGACAAGATGGTGCTCACCGTCTTTTTCAACGTCCGATGTTAATGTAGTGGCCATGACTAGTTCGTTACAGACGGAGATCTAGGTTGGATACTGGAAACAAATCGGCTGTGGCTTTTCAGTGGAATTATCCCAGCATTCGCGTTTAGTAATTCAGGGAAACCACGGAACACCTATACCTGGATGGCCAGACGGGGATTTGAATCGCCTTCCTCCAGAATTTGAGTTCTGTCTCTTAACACGCACACCGTCAAGCAAAAAAACCATATTTTGAGATGAAGGGACAAGAACTTTGGAAACTGTATCCAATATTGAGAGAAAACCCGATCAAGGATGCAAGAGGTGAGATTTTAATATAATTATATTGACAAAATACATAGCTGCTTAATTGAACGAAAGTCTGTTTCTTTTTTGATCGAATATGTATTTCATGAGGATTAGCGGGATGGAAATTAGGTAACATTATTCATTGTGGCGGAAGCATTTGCGACGATTTCGATTCTCATGTGATTACTTTTAGTTCGCATTCACAAATTTTCTCCAAAATGTTGCTCATTGATTCCTTTGTATGAGGGATGACCCGAGAAGACTAGTATACCTATGGAGGGAAGTGGCTGGTGGTTTGTAAGTGTACAGACAGAAATAAACTGTGAAAAGAGCATTAAGCACCTGCAGGCAAGCTGCACTGCTGCTCTTGCACCTGCTAGTACGAACAGAGAATCAGAGGGGCCCCAAGGGGTTGCCTGTCTGCGAGAGCCTACATCTCCTCACAGTTTGTCTCTGCACAGGTATATTTTTAAAGTGTTCAACAAGGGCAGGTGGGTGACAATGAGGGTGTTGCCAAAGAGGATGGTTAGCAGGGACCTTTGTTGTTCTATTCATGCATGTCTTAATTTTGCACCCTTCTGTAATCATGCCACATGAGAACGCAAAACAGGAAGGTTAAAAAAGCGTAAGCACCCTTTGTTGCTTTTGATCGCATTCAAATTTCATCAGGTGGTTTTGAGCTGTCGTTAGCAGCTCCACCAAAGGAAACACTACAGTCGCATTGCACTCCAGAGGGTGTCAAAGGCTATCCATAATGTTATCCGGTTGCTCATCACATTACGAACTGTCGTTTTGGACCGAGAAATGTGTGAGAATCAATACAACAAAGAAAGGGGTTATTTCAATGACATCATTTATACTACCCCATAAGGCCGTTCCGTGTCGATTCTGAGCAACAGTGTGTCTGAAATTGTTTCCTCGGTAATGTCACTATTAGAGGAAATGATGAAATGAAGCAGCTCAGCATTGTTGCGAAATTTATTCAAGATGGCGCCTCTCTCTGAGGAGTCCACCTTCCTCTCTTCCCTGTGTGTGGATAGGTGTGGCAACGTTGCATGATGTTACAACCCTCACTCTTCCCCCTCTCTTCCTTCCCCTCCCCTCAGCCATTCCTCCCCCCCCCCCCCCATCAACTTCCCCTCTACTCTCCCATAGAGAAGTTGGTGGGTTCAAAAAAGGTTCAAATGGCTCTGAGCACTATGGAACTTAACATCTGAGGTCATCAGTCCTCTAGACTTAGAACTACTTAAACCTAACTAACCTAAGGACATCACACACATCCATGCCTGAGGCAGGATTCGAACCTTCAACTGTAGCAGCAGAGCAATTCTGGACTGAAGCGCCTAGAACCGCTCGGTCACAACGGCCGGCTAAATTGGTGGGCAAAAGCAGTCTGTACTGAGCTGCTAGAGAGGAAGGATGTCAGTTAGTGTCTTCATATATTTACTTTATTTATTTTTGAGTGTGTCGAATTGTTCTACAGCTGCCTCCACACTCCACCAGCTCTCCCAGCCCCACTTTCCATTGACCCCCAACCCTGCTTTCTTCAATTACATGTATATATGTTTGCCTCAAAGTTTGAAGACCGGTTGCTCTAGTCCACAATACTGCCCCCAGAGGGTGGTCATAACTGTCATACAACTGGCCCCATTTTTACCCCCCTCCCCCCCCCCCCCAATATTTGTGAATTGGTGGGAGAAATCTTGGAGTAGAAGGTACTGTCTTTTTTTTGGTGGAATGTGTTCAGTTCATGGGATGTTAGTGTTGGACAGAGAGGAATTTAATAAGTGTGTTACCTGTAAGTGTAATAAACTGAGGATTGTGCACACAGCCTCCCACACCAAGAATGGAAGGAGGTGATAACAGACGAGTGTAGGAGGAATACTTTTCAGCAAATAATGGTGATGTAGTAGGATGGACTGAGGGTGTGTGTATTTCAAAACTCTAGAGACTACCATCATGCTGGAGCTGTTTTTTTTTAAATAGCTTTTCAATGCGCAATGCAGGAGACAACTTGTGAACTGGTGGGAAAATACTGGAGTGGAGAGTACTGTATTTTATGGTGGAAAATATGTTCAGTTCACGAGATTGGGGTGTTGGACAGAGCTGAGTTTAGTAAGTGTATTACCTGTAAGCACATGACTGAAGACTGTGTCCATAGCCTCCTACGGGAAGAATGAAAGGAGTTGATAACAGACGAGCTAAGGGAGAATACTTCTCAGCAAAAAAGGGTGATGTAGCAGGATGGATCGGGAATGAATTCTACAACTCATAAACACTACTATCTCTGGTGGAGCTGACTGTGGTTTTTGAAATGACCAATCAATTCACAGTGCAAGAGACACCTTTACCCTATTCTACTACCTCAGGCTGAATGAACCAGAGGTTCTCACCTTGGTGTATGTGGGTCAACTAAGACACATGAAATGAGTTTCGCTCCCCTTTCTGATTGTTTATGTCCACTTTGCTGCACTGACCAGAAAACCACTCGAAATTGGCAGGGAACAGTCCTACAGCTGTTGGTGGAAGAATTGCCTCCCATAGATCTACAAATGAATCTCTGCTGAGGAACTTGCACACAGATTCATTGTAAGAGAGAATAGGACAGGAAACTATCGCAGAATTGCAGGATGAGTAGCCTCCTACCGACCTAAAAGTGAAGTAGCTGCTGAGGAAGTTGTACACACACACGTACATACATGGTAAGAAGTGACAGGACAGCAAACTATCACTGAATTGTAGGAAGAGCTGTCCGCTACTGATCTACATGTGTACAGCTGATGAGGAACGTGTACGCAGATATATGGTGAGCCATGGCGAGACTGGCGCCAGGGGCATCTTTGGCTTAGGCACTATCGATTCCCTCTGGCAGAAGTTTGTCCTTGGGAGCCTGGGCCGGCTCAGGATGTAGCGGGCAACCTCGTGAAGGGGGGGGGGGGGGGGGGAAGAACGTTGGGCACGGCACGCGGAAGTGCGCGTGTTAGCGAAACGTTGGAGAGACGACAGCGAGCACGGTGTGCCTGATTACGGGCAGCAGTTAGCGCCTGATCGTACTGGGGTCAGTAACAGCGGGCCGGTGCTGTGGCTTCTTGGCAACCTCGTGAAGCAATGCATGTGCTCTCTTCCGTGAAGGAACACGCTGTTACTATCGGACTAAGCAACGTCTGGCGTCTTCGCCACATCGATCCAGAAGCTGGCAATCAAGTAATTCAAGTCCTACCAACGATTAGTGAAATATAATGATGATTGCTCTTGAGGCAGCAAAGTGTTGCAAGGACTGTGATGTGATACTTCATGCTTCTTATTAAGTGTGTGCTTCGCTCCTTAATAGCATTCTTCTTACTTCAGCTGGCCAGTGTCTAAAACAGTGATACGTCTACGCCAACTATCAGATAGCGAAAAAAGTGGTCCAACTAAAACATTCATATTTCTTTACGTACTACACGAATATGTAATAAAAATGGGGTTCCTATCTTTAAAAAAACGCAGTTGATATCCGTTTGACCTATGGCAGCGCCATCTAGCGGGCCAACCATAGCCCTATCTGGTTTCCCCCCTTCAAGCTAGACGTGTTTCGTTCTTTGTAGTGTTTTGTTTGATGCTTGTTTCGTGAGATATTTGGCCCGGTCACTATCCATGGACCACCCTGTATAAATGCAAATCATATCGTTTACAAGCGATTACTCAGAGAGTTCTACAAATCTTTTAAGTTACAGTTACTTGGCTGCTTTTAACAACAAACTTCGCAGCGGAATTGTCTTGGGCTCCCTCTGTCCTGCTCCGTACTGAAGAATCGAGCTTAAGTTCGTTGCCAGCTTGGGGAACATTATTTATTATATACTGAAGGTGTTACTTTACTACCATAATCATTTAAAAAAATTTATATGTCTGCCTTAAATATATCAAATGCCTATCGCTATCTCGTTGCAGAAATATACACTGTGTCCAAACAAGTGCAGAATACTTTGAGAGGCGATAGTACTCACAGTAACAAGAAAAATAAGTCCAATGAACATGGATCCGGAAATGCATACTTTCCGAGATAAACACGCGTTTATAGGAAGGGCTGCGCGACGCTTGATTCCTGATATTAGCACAGTCCTTACATTGGCACTCCGTCAAATGTGTCGGCACTGTGTTGTGATATTCTACCTACCATTAGGTCGTCTGCAATCAGCTATGTGGTTCGAGTCGTGCTGTAGGCTACATAAGGTTTCGTCTTGTTTGTGTGCCTTATTGTACAGTACTGTCAAGCCTGCGATGTATTACGGTGTTTTACCTTCTTCCAAACGCGGATTCACTTATGTGTTTACTGTCTGTACAAACAGTACAGTACATTTACATTTTCTCTCTTGCACCACTTGTTATCAACTGCAGGCTACTACTCGATAAGTGAAACGGCGGATATGAAATTCTGCTGCGGTTCAGCAAATGGACGTAGCCTGCGAGTCCAAGCCCTCTACCCTGAACAATATCCATAGCACAGAATGCCCTCTGATTAGCTGTTTGGCAGACTTGTCAGCGTCTGAGGGACACAGGTACCCTTGCACCTGGGAAGACTGACAGTGGAACACCCCCACAATTCGTACACCTGACGTAGAGGAGCGTGTGCTACTTTCAGAGGAAGAAACACCTGGGACCGATTTCGACCAATAGCAGCAGGAGAAGGCGTATCTCACTCTCATATCTTGGGGCTCCTTCATGAATAATCCTGTAGCCGTATCATCTACAGCGCTTTCGGGTCCTAAGGCCACAGGATCATCAGGATCACCATGGCAGAAGGTGGTTCAGTCAACGGCTGTTACAGAAGTGTACCGCAGATCCACTGATCACATCCAAGACTTTATTTACCGATGAGGCAGACTTCACAAAGTGTGGCGTTGTGAATTTCCATAACCAACATGTATGGGCGGATGTAAAACTGCCAAGTAATTCAGGAAAGAGGCCATCAACACCAGTCTCAATCAACGTTTGGGCAGGCGTACCTGGCAAAAGATCAATAAGACCATACATGCTATCACAAAGATTAACTGGGGTGCGTTGTCTAGACTTGCTCATTAATGTACTGCCTAACCTGCTGGAGGCTGTGCCATTGCAGCAAAGAATACAAATGTGGTTCATGCATGATGGCACACTAGCATACTTTCATACATTTCATGACCACGGGGGGGGTTACACCTTTTTAGACTTTTGGTTATGGGGTCTGCGCCACGCCAATCAACGATGTACGGACATTACAGGGTCGCGTCTTCAATGAGTGCCCGCTGGTACAATAACACTGGACTCGCATTCGGGAGGACGACGGTTCAATCCCGTGTCCGGCCATCCTGATTTAGGTTTTCCGTGATTTCCCTAAATTGTTCCAGGCTAATACCGGGATGGTTCCTTTGAAAGGGCACGGTCGACTTCCTTCCCGGTCCTTCCGTAATCCGATAAGACCGATGACCTCGCTGTTTTCCGGCCGGAGTGGCCGTGCGGTTCTAGGCACTACAGTTTGGACCCGCGTGACCGCTACGGTTGCAGGTTCGAATCCTGCCTCGGGCACGGATGTGTGTGATGTCCTTAGGTTAGTTAGGTTTAAGTAGTTCTAAGTTCTAGGGGACTAATGACCACAGCAGTTAAGTCGAATAGTGCTCAGAGCCATTTGAACCATTTTTGAACCTCGCTGTTTGGTCTCCTTCCCCAAAAACAACAACCCTGGTGCAACAACAACCGGGTGTACTTCGAAGGGTACATCATTCCTTACGCCGGAGGTCAGACGGGTGCATTATCACGCCACGCTGAAAACCTCCTGTAAACAATTGATTATCGCAGAAAATATGCATTTCCGGACCCACGTGTACTGGACTTATTTTTCTTGTTTCGGTGAGTACTACAACCTCTCGAAGTATTCGACACTCTTTTAAAGAAGCCGTGTAACAACTTACGCCTAAATTTTAGCATTTATTAATTAATTTCTCATTTACTAAACAATATACCACACTTTGATGTAATTAAGGGTATTTTGACTACACGAATAAGGTATAATCTCGAAGGCATTCGCCGCGTAGGATTAGCCCAGCGGTCTGAGGCGCTGCAGTCATGGACTGTGCGGCTGGTCCCGGCAGAGGTACGAGTCCTCCCTAGGGCATGGGTATGTGTGTTTGTCCTTAGGATAATTTAGGTTAAGTAGTGTGTGAGCTTAGGGACTGATGACCTTAGCAGTTAAGTCCTATAAGATTTCACATAGATTTGACCATTTTTTTTTTTCGAAGCCATTCGATGGTATACTACAATGAATTCCATGTACTGAAACGAATCTGTTAACGGTAATATACCGTACGTGCAAACACATTTTTCCCCAAATAAAAAATTTCTGGATTTATTTTCAGCCTCGTCTCAGAATATGTTTTACTAACTTGGACGTTGTGTGCGTTCGTGAGCAAAATTATTGATTTCCAAATGTAGTGAATATTTTTTAATTGGATTCAGCTTGATAGTAATTTTTAACGAACAACAAGCTCTCAATTTTCGTTTCTAAACACCCCTGCTTACCGTTATCCAGTGAGAGACAAGTGTTGATGTAGTCATTTATCTTTCCTGGTCTTTTAACGACCCCCATACAAACCGTGATGCATGGAACTGTCCTCCCCTCCTGCCCGTAGCGGCAGATGACGAGGCAATTCTGGAGGGAACGCCAGGGCTTTCATTGGGGCGCAGTAACTTGGGGTACTTTGAAATGCAAATGAGCAGTCGAATAGCAACAAAAGCGCGAAATTGGATATCGCAAACGGGTCTGTCGTCCCCATTGTCAACAGCCGAATAATAACAGCTATTGCTTCAAAATTAACATTTACCTACTGCCCGCTTTTTTCCTCCCCCCGTAAAAAAGGCGTCCATCGGTGGAGAGGCAACAAAACGAAACGGAAGAACAACAGCGGCAGCGTGTGTATACACTAACCATTAATTTAGTTATGCGGCCAATATACAATAATAGATTGTTTGATTGAATTAACATTTGCGAGCGCGTGCGCTGCCAAATGGGGAGTCGCGCATTGTGCGCTAACAACTTGCGGCCGAGGTTTATTATTTTCCGGGCGCGCCGCGGTTATTCCGTAGCGCTCGCTGACGGGACAGCGGTGTGGCGGAGGTGTAATCTATAGACGAACTCAATTACATTCATTCTGGCGCGGCCATTGTGACTCGCACGCCGCGCCTAATGAGGTGCTGGCCTGCAGTTCAGTGCGGTAATTAAACGGCCTCCGACACTCTCACAGCCTGCCGCACGCGTTTATTATTTTTTTCCCCCACTGGCGCGTTTGTCTTCGCTTCCCTGGACTGCAGCCGGGCAGAGTGGTCCGGCGACAAAGCGTGGTGGACACATTCTGCTGCCGTTCACATAAAAGACGTTCGGAGAGCGGCCTGAGGGCAGATTCCCCAATCAACCAGAATCCAATTTCCGATACTATATTTATGCTTAGATGATGCTGATGACGAAGTCTTGGGTACAAAATGCAGGCCTAGTGACTAGTTCGAAATTATCTTATCGTCAGATATACGAATTGTGGTGGCCAAAATAAAAGAGGCAACTTCTACGACCAGTGCTTACATGTGCCTCTGAAGTCTGGACATTAACAACTAAAGATATTGAAACACTGCATGCATTTGAAAGAAAGGTACTCAGACGAATTATCGGCCTAATCTGTGAAAGAGGAAGATGGAGGAGAAGATACAACCATGAGTTGTATATCATATACAAAGAGCAACCCATTAGAAGGATAGTGGGATCATCCAGACTGAGGTGGGAGGGACATGTGGCTCCCATGAATGATGCAGAAGTACCAAAAAGAATATTATAAAGAAAGCCAGGAGGGAAGAGAAGGCCGCAGTGGCCGTGCGGTTCTAGGCGCTACAGTCTGGAGCTGAGCGACCGCTACTGTCGCAGGTTCGAATCCTGCCTCGGGCATGGATGTGTGTGATGTCCTTAGGTTAGTTAGGTTTAATTAGTTCTAAGTTCTAGGCGACTGATGACCTCAGAAGTTAAGTCGCATAGTGCTCAGAGCCATCTGAACCAGGGCAAAGAGGATGTGGTCGACCAAGAGCCAGATGGGAAGATGGAGTAATCGAAGATCTTAGGAAGATGGGCTACAGAAATTGGAGAGTATTGGCAAAGGACAGAAAGAGATGGAAGGAAATTGTAGAAGAGACCAAGGCTCGTCAAGAGCTGTAGAGCCAATAAAGAAGAAGAACACAATATCTTATAAAGACATACGGACAGTTCACTCCTTTATCGTAAATACAAAGCAGTAAATTATTACTAGGAGAAACAATGTCCCGAACATTCAATAGGCCAGCATTTCACAGAAGGTGCTGAAAATGTTCACGATGAACTTGGATACACAGCTCAGTGCGTCTCAACATGTTTCTGAAATTTTCTGCCAATTCACTTGGTATGATTTGCACGCATTGCGAGTGTTTATGTTGAACTCTTCAGTTGAATGCGTATTGTTACCATAGGCTTTTACCTATTAAATTACCACACAAATAAAAACCACAGGTAACCAGCTCGGGCTGCGTGGGAGACTATAAACCTGCGGAAACTGTACGTATTTCTCCGGAAGCTTCATGGACGTAGGACACTGAAAAACGTAGAGTACACGGCTTAGCGTCAGCTTGCTGGAAAAAAGCATGCTCTCGTTCTTCTTCCGTTAGCTGCTCTACGAATGTTTGCAGCAGTTCCGTTACGTACACTTGAGAGTTTACGGTGTTGTTAAAGAAAATGGGGTCTACAATCCGTTGGCCTGAAACAGCGCACTACACCAAAGGCTACTTACTCATAATCATGCAGAGGCACCTCAAATAGTTCCCTGGGATTGTCTGTGGCCTAATAGCATGTGTTTCGAAAGATCACGTGCTCGTTAAGGTGAAACTATACTACGTCTACACTGAAATGGGTGGGTAACCATTCGAAATAGTGTTGTTGTTGTGCGTAATCCGTAGGTTTTTACGCTTTCATCACTCTTACTTTGTATGCTCGCATATGTAGCTCTTAAACATTTTCTGGCATGACGTTCGTTTGATGTTTAGTTGGGAGGATGGACTTCTAGTGGATTTCCATGCCGGCCGGGGTGGCCGAGCGGTTCTACGCGCTACAGTCTGGAACCGCGCGACCGCTACAGTCGCAGGTTTGAATCCTGCCTCGGGCATGGTTGTGTGTGATGTCCTTAGGTTAGTTAGGTTCAAGTAGTTCTAAGTTACAGGGGACTGATGACCTCAGATGTTAAGTCCCATAGTGCTCAGAGTTTTTTTTTTTGTTTTTTTTTTTTTTTTTTTACTTCTAATCATAGTCTCGGGAACATGTTCAATATTTTCCGGCAAAGAAACTTTCTTTATACGGTTACGTTTGGCATTACCCATTGAACCTGTTGCTCTAAATTTGATGATCAATTTCTACACAACACGTTTTGCAGGAGCAGCTGTCTCTTGATATCTTATCGTGAACTTTTCATTTAAAGTAAAACGTTTTTCACCTAGGAAAAGTTTCAACATAACAACACTCTTCATTCGATTCGAAACGGCATTATGCGGAACTGCATTCACAAGGAGCTTCAAACTTTCTGTTAACAACGCAGCACTAATAACTAAATCCCCGCTCTACACCTCGATCGAGCGCCGCTCTAGCGTTAAGAAATAACAACAAGCAGGTGGCTTCAAATATCACGTTCATTATAACACAGGGCCCCTTTTATTTTGGCCACCCCTTAGCAATCTGAATATCGAGAGCTCAGGTTGCAAACCTATTACTAAGCTAAGGAGGGAACACTGAAACGAAACCTGAAAGATTGGGTGAATATAAACACTGAGGGGAAAAAAATCGCAACAAGAAAAAGTACAAAGAGATGGAAGGAAATTGTAGAAGAGGCCAAGGCTCATCATGAGCTGTAGAGCCAAGAAAGAAGAAGAAGACCATATCTTATAAAGAGAAGCGATTCTTCTTGGTGTTTTAGCTCACTGGGGCACTCTGGGATGCTCTCTGTGGCACTCTGGGATGCTCTCTGGGGCATTCTTTTATCAATTAGTCTTTTATTTATTTTGTTCATTTCATGTTTTAGTTTTTTTTTAAATTAAAAACCTATTGTTTATTTTATTTTTTTTAGTTTATAGTTCCGATACATCCTTATCTATCTCGTGACATTTTTTTTAAGTGCAGGTCTCCTTTTATTTAAAAGTCTTATTTTTTAGATCTATTAATTAATTATTTATTGATTAATCCTATCGATGGGTTGCAGGGGTTCCGACCCCTGGGGAGGTGGGCGTGTGTTAATGCATGGCTGTGTTGACTTAGCCGCAGCAGCTACGTAAGGCGGGTGACCTTGAACGAGGTTCGCCTGGCTGCCGCTAGAGCTCGCCGCAGCGCGCTATAGTTTTAACTTAGCGCGCTCCGCTGGAAAAAGATGTTTCCGGCCGCCATTGCGGTTTATCATCGCGTTACTTCCTGCCGCGCCCAGCAGGGAGCTTACTTGTCAGCAGGAATTTGAAAAATTATGTCTATTCAAATTTTGCGCCAGCAAGAAAGACTGGCTCCTGACGGCCACGTGGTACTACTGAGAAGGAAGACCATCGTCTTCGGCGGATAGTTTTAGCGCGTCACCCTGAATCTGTAACAGCAATTTAAGCAGCAGCTGGCTCCACAGTGATACTGCTACAAATCGGTTACTTCGAGGGTAGATTCAAGCTATTCGCCCTGTAGCGCGCATTTCACCGACTTCAAAAAGCGCTATTTGCGACTTTGGTTGTGTCAAGCGAGAGGTCATTGGATGGTCTGGTGGAGATCTACTGTGCTTTCTGATGAAAGCTGGTTCTTCGTCGGTGCCAGTGATGGCCGTGTGTTGGTTATAAGGTGTACAGTTGAGGGCCTGCAACCAACCTGTCTGTTTGCTAAGCACACTGGACCTACACGTGGAGTTGTGGTCTGGGGTGCGATTTCATACGACAGCAGAAGCACTTTCGTGGTTATCCCACGCTCCCTGACTCCAGTTTTGTACGTCAGTCTGGTGATTCGACCTGTTGTGCTGCCATTTATGAGCAGCATTCCACGTGGTGTTTTGAAACAGGATGACGATCGCCTTCATGCCGCTGTTGTAACCCAATAAGCTTTATAGAGTGTCGACTTGTTGCTTTGGCCTGCTCGATCACCAGTTCTGTCCCCAACCGAGCACATACAGGACATCATTGGGTCACAACTCCAGCGTCATTTACAGACAGTGTTAATCGTTCCTGTACTGATGGACCAAGTGCAACAGGTATGAACTCCATCCCACAAACTGACATCCGCCACCAGTACAACACAAAGCATGCATGTTTGCATGATTGCATTCAACGATATGGTCGTTAAAATGGATATTAATGACGAGCATTTCACATTTGCAGTAGGTTATCTGAAGCTTACATTAAACAGTGATCTTGCAATGTTAGTCACACAAATACGTTGCCTGGACAAATGTATTCCCGAAATTTCAACGCAACACATTAACTACATCTCGGCGTTGCGACTTTTTTTCATCAGTGTAGAAGGTCAATAGAAGGCAACTGAAAATGAAGACAAGTGCCGGGAGGTGACTAGAAAATTAAATTATACAATCTGCTGACCTTGCCAATTGTTACCACTTCTAAAGTTATTAAATGTTTTGGATCAGATGAGAACTCCTATAATAAGATCCTACAACTGAATCCACTTAAAAACCAATGCTTTATTTGATTGATGGCCCTAAATAACTGATGGTCAGATTGAATTATTTAAACTTCAACCCTGCACAAAATTCCAAATCTCTCCGAGTATCTGTGTATTTCAGAGAATAACTATTAAGAGGGCGTGGTACAAAGTAATATATCCCAATATTTTATGTGAGAACTCTTAAAGCTTTTTAAATAAAACAAACGTTATTAATATTCTACAACTATATTTTTAATGTCTACATATTTATGTATGAACAGAGTTACCCTGGCGATGAACATATTCCTTCCAACGAGAGACGAGTTCGTCGATACCGTCACTGTAGAATGTCTGACACTGTTGACGGAGCTACAGCCTCAGCTCTGCTTGCACCAGTCAGTTACAATCAAACTTCGAAGATGTTCTTTAAGGTTTTGGAAACAAACGGTAATCAGATGTGTCCAAGTCAGGAGTATATTGAGGATGATCGATGAAAGTGAACCCAAGGTGTCGTATTGATGCAGATACCGCACCACTCATGTTTGTTCTGGTGTATTTATCTACATCTACATCTACATCTATACTCCGCGAGCCACCTTACGGTGTGTGGCGGAGGGTACTTATTGTACCACTATCTGATCCCCCCTTCCCTGTTCCATTCACGAATTGTGCGTGGGAAGAACGACTGCTTGTAAGTCTCCGTATTTGCTCTAATTTCTCGGATCTTTTCGTTGTGATCATTACGCGAGATATATGTGGGCGGTAGTAATATGTTGCCCATCTCTTCCCGGAATGTGCTCTCTCGTAATTTCGATAATAAACCTCTCCGTATTGCGTAACGCCTTTCTTGAAGTGTCCGCCACTGGAGCTTGTTCAGCATCTCCGTAACGCTCTCGCGCTGACTAAATGTCCCCATGACGAATCGCGCTGCTTTTCGCTGGATCATGTCTATCTCTTCTATTAATCCAACCTGGTAAGGGTCCCATACTGATGAGCAATACTCAAGAATCGGACGAACAAGCGTTTTGTAAGCTACTTCTTTCGTCGATGAGTCACATTTTCTTAGAATTCTTCCTATGAATCTCAACCTGGCGCCTGCTTTTCCCACTATTTGTTTTATGTGATCATTCCACTTCAGATCGCTCCGGATAGTAACTCCTAAGTATTTTACGGTCGTTACCGCTTCCAATGATTTACCACCTATGGCATAATCGTACTGGAATGGATTTCTGCCCCTATGTATGCGCATTATATTACATTTATCTACGTTTAGGGAAAGCTGCCAGCTGTCGCACCATTCATTAATCCTCTGCAGGTCTTCCTGGAGTACGTACGAGTCTTCTGATGTTGCTACTTTCTTGTAGACAACCGTGTCATCTGCAAATAGCCTCACGGAGCTACCGATGTTGTCAACTAAGTCATTTATGTATATTGTAAACAATAAAGGTCCTATCACGCTTCCTTGCGGTACTCCCGAAATTACCTCTACATCTGCAGATTTTGAACCGTTAAGAATGACATGTTGTGTTCTTTCTTCTAGGAAATCCTGAATCCAATCACAAACCTGGTCCGATATTCCGTAAGCTCGTATTTTTTTCACTAAACGTAAGTGCGGAACCGTATCAAATGCCTTCCTGAAGTCCAGGAATACGGCATCAATCTGCTCGCCAGTGTCTACGGCACTGTGAATTTCTTGGACAAATAGGGCGAGCTGAGTTTCACATGATCTCTGTTTGCGGAATCCATGTTGGTTATGATGAAGGAGATTTGTATTATCTAAGAACGTCATAATACGAGAACATAAAACATGTTCCATTATTCTACAACAGATTGACGTAAGCGAAATAGGCCTATAATTATTCGCATCTGATTTATGACCCTTCTTGAAAATGGGAACGACCTGCGCTTTCTTCCAGTCGCTAGGTACTTTACGTTCTTCCAGAGATCTACGATAAATTGCTGATAGAAAGGGGGCAAGTTCTTTAGCATAATCACTGTAGAATCTTACGGGTATCTCGTCTGGTCCGGATGCTTTTCCGCTACTAAGTGATAGCAGTTGTTTTTCAATTCCGATATCGTTTATTTCAATATTTTCCATTTTGGCGTCCGTGCGACGGCTGAAGTCAGGGACCGTGTTACGATTTTCCGCAGTGAAACAGTTTCGGAACACTGAATTCAGTATTTCTGCCTTTCTTCGGTCGTCCTCTGTTTCGGTGCCATCGTGGTCAACGAGTGACTGAATAGGGGATTTAGATCCGCTTACCGATTTTACATATGACCAAAACTTTTTAGGGTTCTTGTTTAGATTGTTTGCCAATGTTTTATGTTCGAATTCGTTGAATGCTTCTCTCATTGCTCTCTTTACGCTCTTTTTCGCTTCGTTCAGCTTTTCCTTATCAGCTATGATTCGACTACTCTTAAACCTATGATGAAGCTTTCTTTGTTTCCGTAGTACCTTTCGTACATGATTGTTATACCACGGTGGATCTTTCCCCTCGCTTTGGACCTTAGTCGGTACGAACTTATCTAAGGCGTACTGGACGATGTTTCTGAATTTTTTCCATTTTTGTTCCACATCCTCTTCCTCAGAAATGAACGTTTGATGGTGGTCACTCAGATATTCTGCGATTTGTGCCCTATCACTCTTGTTAAGCAAATATATTTTCCTTCCTTTCTTGGCATTTCTTATTACACTTGTAATGATGGAGAGAGTACACCATATGTGTACGAACTCTTCAAGCTACAAACTCGATTACAGCACGCTCTTTGTGATGCACCGACATAGTTACGTTACACACTGCCTCGTTACACACTGCAATTCGGAGCCCTCTAGCGGCAGATGCCTGCAAATATGTAAACATGAAGAAAAAATGTGTAGAATGTTAATCAAGTTTGTTTTATTTATAGAGCGTTAAGAATTTTCAGATAAACAAATTTGGTAAGCATTATTTTTCAGCACGCCCTCGTATTTTTCTGACAATGAAATGTAACTGTTCCATATATTAAACATCAATTGTGGTTAGACACTGGACTCGCATTCGGGAGGACGACGGTTCAATCCCACGTCCGGCCATCCTGATTTGGGTTTTCCGTGATTTCCCTAAATCACTCCAGGCAAATGCCGGGATGGTTCCTCTGAAAGGGCACGGCCGACGTCCTTCCCCATCCTTCCCTAATCCGATGAGACCGATGACCACGCTGTCTGGTCTCCTTCCCCAAACAACCAACCAACCAACCAAACATCAATTAAAAATGTACACTAAAACCGTTTCTTTTTTCAATTACAAACTACAGATCTTAACTAAAAGAACTGCTGTAACATAAATGCGATTATATTCTTCAAATGAATACTACACAAAAGCACCATATATTCCCCTACTATGTTTTAAATGATTCAGTTAATTCAAGCTTCAGTTTAACAAAAATTACAATAAGAGCCAAAGCCTTCAGTAAAACAGAAATTGACTCTCAGTTTTGCAAGTATACAAGTTCATTACAAGACCGGTGGTTAACAATTTTCAATTTCATTCCATATTCAGCAGCGGCAACCCGACATTGTTTGCGTACCATTATTGACCCACTGCAGTCTCAGTGCATGTAGACAATGCCAGGACTATAATTCTCCCAGCGCTTACGGATTTTGTGTGCTGTTGTTAACACCAACTTTTTTACAACATGTTTCTACGCACATTATCACATGCATGTGACTGCGTCAAGTAATACGTTTTTAATGTATTCCAATATCATAATGATTTTTACAAGGGTTAAAGATACCGACTAACAATTGTCATAAGCGAACTGTTACATACGTCCCCGACTAGGTCGAGCTATACAATCTAGATCTCTCAGTCAATCCAAATAGTCTACAAGCTGCGTCAACCAAAAACTGACGTCTTCATAATAAGAATATTATTAGCAAAAAAACTATTACTTTTGTTTTCAGTATTACAATCATAGAATGATGTCCCTGTGGGACACTGCTTTTGAGCATATAGATAACGTATGCTCATAATATCATTCTATTGAACAAACTCCAATGAACGCCCTTCAGTCTACGGATGGATGTATAGTAGTTAATTTTTAACTAGTGGGTACCTATTTATATTCCGTTAATGTCTCTTATTATACATCATACCATAATAATAAATTATGATTACCATCTTCCATTTTTGATAACAGATGGTATTTCGACACTTATTCGTTTTCAAGGTATCACCACTGAAAAACGACAGGTGAGCATCTTGTCATTTTCAAGGCACAAATTTGTCCTGGAAGTGACTGAGTGTTCACTTGTTAGTGGTATCCACGATTGTTAAGTACGTTACTAGCCTGCTCTCCCGTAAGCTGTTTCAACGTTTGGTATGCCAGGAAAAGCTCAATTTTTTTACCAACCCATGTGTTACAGTAACGCATACAGAGCATACAAGCCCCCCACGACAAACATAATAAATGGGACACTCACATCAAGGAATTTCCCTGTTATATAAAAGAGACACGAGTTGTGCCTCTGCTAGCTAAAGCAGAAAGCATAGAAAACTTTTTTTTTTTTTTTGAGTCAGCGACTTTTGACTGGTTTGATGCTACCCACCACGAATACCGCTCCTGTGCCAACATTTTCATCTCAGAGTAGATATTGAAACCTATGTGCTCAATATTTGTGGTACGTATTCCGTCTCTGCTCTTCCCTACAGTATTTACCCTCTACGACTCGCTCTAGTAGCATGGGAGTTATTCGGCGATGTCTTAACGGATGTTCTATTATCCTATCACTTTTCCTTGCACAGTGTTTTCCATATGTTCCTTTCTTCGCCAATGCTGCCGAGTACCTTCTCATTCCTTACCTTATCAGTCGACCTAATTTTCAATATTATTCTGTAGCACCACATCTAAAATGCTTCAATTCTCTTCTACTCCGGTTTTCCCAGAATCCATGTCTCAATGCCATACAATGCTCTGTTCCAAACACGTATTCTCAGAAATTCCTTCCTCAAATTAAGACCTATGTCTGATATTAGCAGTCTTTCATTGGTTAGGAATGCCCTTTATGTAGATGCTAGTCTTCTTTTTATGTCCTCCTTGCTCCATCCGTCATGGGTTGCTTTACTTTCTAGATAGCAGATACATAAACTTACAAAACTAGAGACGCTGTGATAAGTCTTAACCATAATCGAATGAATTATTAAAGACGTAGATACGAACTATTTCCTAAAATAAATTGTCTGAATCCGAATCAGCCAAAGAACAATTCACAAAAGCGGTAGGGGTTGGTGTTGTTCCCTGGAACACTTTCCAGACTCTCACCTCTAGCCAGTCCTGCATCAGAAGTTCCTGTATTTTGTATTCCATTTTTAAAGGATTCCACACAATTTAAAGTGCTGTAGCCTTCTTCTGAGTTTCAAAAAATTATCTCAGAAAGTTAATGTTTTTCCAAATATGAAAACATGTTCCAAAGCACAACATGGTCATGCACCTGTCGACAAATACTCTACTAAAATTCGAAAGCAATCGAGAAAAACTTGACAGTACTCTTTTCAGTCATCTGTCTTTTATACTAATACGCTACTATGTACCAATAATTACTAAACAGAATTTAATTCAGCGTAAGATTTACCAAAAACCAGTCACAAGTCAAATATATTTTGGAATTGAAGCTGCTGTAGACTGACACATATTTTCATTTTCAAGACAGATAAAACCGTTAAAACATCATCTGGATTCAGTTAATTTTCAGATATCGCATGTCCCATAGTGAAAGACAGTCTTTTGGCGAAAGATACAAGATGGTGCACGACCAACGAAGAAATGTTTAACTTTCCACAAGGTATACAACTAGTTTTAGAAATATATAGTGTGGTGTCACCGCCAGACACCACACTTGCTAGGTGGTAGCCTTTAAATCGGCCGCGGTCCGGTAGTATACGACCCGCGTGTCGCCACTGTCAGTGATTGCAGACCGAACGCCGCCACACGGCAGGTCTAGTCTAGAGAGACTCCCTAGCACTTGCCTCAGTTGTACAGCCGACTTTGCTAGAGATGGATCACTGACAAATACGCTCTCATTTGCCGAGACGATAGTTAGCATAGCCTTCAGCTACGTCATTTGCTACGACCTAGCAAGGCGCCATTATCATTTGTTATTTATCTTGGGATACATGTACAGTCAGACCGATGTTCACCAATTATGGATTAAAGTTAAGTATTTCACCATCTGCGTCCGTTTTTCTAAGTTCTAAATTCCTTGTCATTTTCCAGACCTCACGCCAGCCTGCGTGAGCTTAAACGCGTGCCTTTCGCCTTCCTCCAAACCTCGTGAATTGGCTCCTACCAATTCACAACATATAGTATTTTAGCTGCCATGAAATTATGTATCTGAAGAATTACAAATATATTCCAAATAGTTTCAATGTATTATTCAGCCCTTAAGTACTACTAAAACACCGACTGAAATGAAAGATCATGTCCAGATTGTGTCTAACAATAGGATAACCAAAGCTGCAAAACTATATAACTCAACACAGAGAAACGATGGACGTCCCATAAAGAGATGGCGCGAACAATTCTGAAATGAAACAGACCAAAAGGCCTAGCCCTTGAAGACGACGTTCCTAACTTACATATGTAGAACTCTAAATGTTTACAATTGTTGCACGAAACACAACCTCCTATCTAGCAGCTACAAAACGTGTAGAAAGTCGTGGAAACTGTTTTAGGTAGTATCTAGAGTGTGATTATAAAAGCAGTCATCTGAAAGACCAAAAACCGTCATTTGTTCCTAGGTACATTAATCTCTAGGTATTATGGTTTCCCCTACTTAATACTCTCGACAAGGAGATGTTAACCGCAGAGCCAGGGTGGTGGAGAAGTTAGCGCATATGCCTGGTGAGCAGAAGACTCAGGTTCAAAATCCAACCTTGGTATAAATTTAAACTGATTTCTTCGGCCTGTAATCATTATCATAGATCATACAGAATCATTTGGAATAAGGGGTGCTCCTAATGACGGTTCGGATCATAGTTGGCAGATAAGATACAAAGAGCATAGATAAAAAGTGCCTCGTGTAAGGCTAAGCGTTTGGTGAAAATGTTATCAGAAAAAATACACTGACGTAAGGGTTCCTCAGTGTAGTGTATTAGGACCAATACTGTACCAGATATACAGGGTGGTCCAGTGATCGTGACCGGGGCAAATATCTCACGAAATAAGCGTCAAACGAATAAACTACAAAGAACGAAACTTGAATAGCTTGAAGGGGGAAACCAGATGGCGCTATGGTTGACCCGCTAGATGGCGCCGCCGTATGTCAAACGGATATCAACTGCGTTTTTTAAAATAGGAACCCTGATTTTTTATTACTATTCGTGTAGTACGTAAAGAAATATGAATGTTTTAGTTGGACCACTTTTTTCGCTTTGTGATACATGGCACTGTAATAGTCACAAACATATGGCTCACAATTTTAGACGAACAGTTGGTAACAGGTAGGTTTTTTAAATTAAAATACAGAACGTAGGTACGTTTGAACATTTTACTTCGGTTGTTCCAATGTGATACATGTACCTTTGTGAACTTATCATTTCTGAGAACGCATGCTGTTACAACGTGATTACCTGTAAATACCACATTAATGCTATAAATGCTCAAAATGATGTCCGTCAACCTCAATGCATTTGGCAATACGTGTAAAGACATTCCTCTCAAAAGCGAGTAGTTCATCTTCCGTAATGTTCGCACATGCATTGATAATGCTCTGACTTACGTTATCAGGCGTTGTCGGTGGATCACGACAGCAAATATCCGTCAACTTTCCCCACAGAAAGAAATCCTGAGACGTCAGATCCGGTGAACGTGCGGGCCATGTATGGTGCTTCGACGACCAATCCACCTGTCATGAAATATGCCATTCAATACCGCTTCAACCCCACGCGAGCTATGTGCCTGACATCCGTCATGGTGGAAGTACATCGCCATTCTGTCAAGCAGTGAAACATCTTGTAGCAACATCGGTACAACATTAAGTAGGAAATCAGCATACATTGCACCATTTAGATTGTCACCGATAAAATGGGAGCCAATTATCCTTCCTCCATAATGCCGCACCATACATTAACCCGCCAAGGTCTCTGATGTTCCACTTGTTGCAGCCATCGTGGATTTTCCGTTACCCAATAGTGCATATTATGCTGGTTTACGTTACCGCTGTTGGTGAATGACGCTTCGTCGCTAAGTAGAACGCGTACAAAATATCTGTAATCGTCCCGTAATTTCTCTCGTGCCCAGTGGCAGAACTGTACACGACATTCAAATTCGTCGCCATGCAGTTCCTGGTGCATAGAAATACGGTACGGATGCATTCGATGTTGATGTAGAATTCTCAACACCGGCGTTTTTCAGATTCCCGATTCTCGCACAATTTGTCTGCTACTGATGTGCGGATTATCCGCGACAGCAGCTAAAACACCTACTTGGACATCATCATTAGTTACAGGTCGTGGTTGACGTTTCACATGTGGCTGAACACTTCCTGTTTCCTTAAATAACGTAACTATCCGGCGAACGGTCCGGACACTTGGATGATGTCATCCAGGATACCGAGCAGCATACATAGTACACGCCCTTTGGGCATTTTGATCGCAATAGTCACACATCAACACGATATAGACCTTTTCCTCAATTGGTAAATGGTCCATTTTAACACGGGTAATGTATCACGAAGCAAATACCGTCCGCGCTGGCAGAATGTTACGTGTTACCATGTACTTATTCATTTATGACTATTACAGCGCCACCTATCACAAAGCGAAAAAAGTTGTCCAACTAAAACATTCATATTTCTTTACGTACTACACAAATATGTAATAAAAAGTGGGGGTTCCAATTTAGAAAACGCAGTTGATATTTATTTTACCTATGGCAGCGCCATCTAGCGGGCTAACCATAGCGCCATCTGGTTTCCCCCTTCAAGCTAGACGAGTTTCGTTCTTTGTAGTTTTTTCGTTTGATGCTTATTTCGTGACATATTTGGTCCGGCCACTATCAATGGACCACCCTGTATACCTATTATTTTCCCAGTTGTGTTAATCATAAGGAAAATATTTTTTTTACTGATGACAGCAGTATCATTGTTACTGAGAAACCAGAGAATGTCTTGCAGAGAATGCAAATGTAATGCTCAAGGCAATTTTCAATTGATCCACATTTAATAGAGCAACACTGAACACGAAGAGAAAAGGTACAAGGATTTATATTTCATGAGGGAAAATAACACTTTTGAATTAAATGGACTGTTTAATGAACATATTATTTCTGGGAACGAATATTGCTACTCATTTATGTGATGTGACGATACCCTAAACAGAGTTGCATAAGTGTGTAAGAAACGGAACCTTTTAGCTACGCGCTTTTCATCTGCACACCCCCAAATTATTTTCTGCGGAATATAAACATAAAATGTTAATATGGTTGTCAAACTACGGAACGAAATATAGTAATCAGGCTCATTTTAAAATTATGTTCAAAACATTTAATATTAAATTATAAAACGGACCTTTCAAGTGGCAACAATAAGTTCATTAAGACATTCGATAAGAAGTACTCACTAAACCTGATTTACAATCATATCTTACATCATCCGTCCTATTGGCCTCGTGTTGTGGTGATACGACGGCTCAGTATCCAATTGTCCAGACATCTGTTTGAGGGAAGTCTAGTTCTTTGGTACAGACATCTTCCCCTCACCTCTTCCTGTACTGCAAGCTACTGAAATACTAAGGAGTCCCGCAAGATACCAGAGCTCAAGCAGGAGCAGCAATACCTAAGAACAAGAAATGGGTATGTAAAATGGTCAGGAAGTTTTGCTTGCTGGATGGGAAGAGGTAAGAGAAACAATGATTGGCCTACACCGGTTAGAGAAGCTTCATCTGCATGGTGAAGGCATCTTCTCTTGGGGATGAACTCTTGAATTCGCTATCCCGTCCTCCAGGAATAGAAGTTTAGTTAGAGGCCAGTAACCTTTACTAGTAAAAGAATTTATCACTAACAATCTTTAGCAGATAAATAGCCGGACAGATAAGTATTATTTCGACCATAGCATGAAAAGTTACTTGAAGAAAGAATATGAAATACGGAGTAGATTAAGAACAGAAACTTTGAATTTCAGAGGACTCGTCAACAAACAGTCTTAATTAATTAAGGAAATGAAAGAGAAGAAAGCAGACATTTTAGCTGCAACAGAAACGAAGAAAAAGCGTCAAAGATGATTAATAATGTAATGATCTTTTGCGCCAGAGCTCAAGGAGGAGTGGCAATACTTCAGGACAAAAAAAAAAACACATTGAAAATAGACATGTATATTTTTATTAATGAAAGAATAATGACTATATAATTAGAGCACAACCTAGGCTACTTGACAATACTAGCAGTATATGCAGCAGGACAAGCAAGGGACCGATAGCCTTGCTGTTTGCTCCTCAATAAAACACTAGCTACTTTGTGGATCAGTGGCTTGGATACCAATAAAGGAAGAAATAAATTGAATAGTGTCGTCAGAAACTAAATGCATCATTACGGTTAAAGGAAGTCAACTAGAGGATAAATTAGGAAAGAATGCTATTAAAAATAAGATTAAAATATTTGAAATCACAGAAAATTCAACACTTATAAATAGAAATGGGCGGACTATGTCAGAAAGCAACATAACAAATGTCCTCAAAGGTTTCCAAATACACGGTTAGAAGAGACGTACACTGTTCCATCAAGTAATGGAGTTGAGAAGTTGAAGCTCTAACAAGTTCCTAGAGTGTAATCCACGAATGTGGATGAAAATCAAATAAAAACAGATTCTTATTTGTTAGAAACCGGTTTTGGCCCTTTCCTCAGACCATCTTCAAGCTTTTGACCGCTGCAATATAGTAATAATATATATTCAGTATAGGGGGATGAAAATATGGCTAAACAACGTCTAAAATATAAGGTACAATAACTAAAAAGTACGATGTTATACCCATCATGGCTGCCGGTGGCGGCAGACGGAGCGAGATCCTTGGAAGTAAGGTTCTCAATGCTGAATAAGGCAGCTTTGGACGAGGATATATACAGTAAGTTCCGGCCATCACCTACAGCGTTACATCAGTCATGTGTGAAATTCACTACATTGATTGACTTAGTCGAATTTATAAGAAAAACAGATTTTTCTTTAGTCGTAGTTATATTTTAGACATTGTTTTGTCATATTTTCATCCCCATACACTGAATATGTATTATTACTGTATTGAGGCTGTCAAAAGCCTGAAGATGGTCTGAGAAAAGGGTCGAAACCGGTTGGTAAAACGTAAGAAAATCTGGAAACGCCGTCCGCAGCTCGTGGTCGTGCGGTAGCGTTCTCGCTTCCCACGCCCGGGTTCCCGGGTTCGATTCCCGGCGGGGTCAGGGATTTTCTCTGCCTCGTGATGACTGGGTGTTGTGTGATGTCCTTACGTTAGTTAGGTTTAAGTAGTTCTAAGTTCTAGGGGACTGATGACCAAAGATGTTAAGTCCCATAGTGCTCAGAGCCATTTTTCTGGAAACGCGATCGAGAATGTTTTCATTTGATTTTTAGCATTTTATACCAATCGCTCCGCTCGAATTACAGAATTATTTCTAAAATTTGAAATGTAAATGGAGATGATGATCTATACAACAGCCACCTTTTTTTTCTTCGTTATCTTTTCGTTCTTGTATGATGTACATCTGCATCGATACTCTGCAAATCACACTTAAGCGCCTGGCAGGTGTTACACTGAACCATCTGCACAGTTATCCTCCATTGTTCCAATCTTGAAAAGCGTGCGGAAGAAGACGAACACCTGTATCTTCCCGTGCGAGCTCTCATTTCACTTATTTTATTAGGACGATCGTTTCTCCCTGCGTAGGTCGGGTCAACAAAATATATTCGCATTCGGAGGAGAAAGTTTGTGATTGAAATTTCGCGAGAAGATTCCACCGTAACGAAAAAGTCTTTGTTTTAATTATGTTCACCCCAAATTCTAGACAATGTCAGTGAAACTTTCTCCCCTATTTCTCCACAATACAAAACGTGTAGCCCTTCTTTGAACTTTCTCGATGTACTTTGTTAATCCTATCTGGAATGGATCCCACACCGCAGTAGTACTCTGAAAGAGGACGGGCAACAGTAGTGCAGGCAGTCTCATTAGTAGTAGATCTATTGCATCTTCTAATTTTTCTTCCATTAAAATACTGTCTTTGAGTCGCATTCCCCATAACATTTTCTACGTGTTCTCTCCACAGAGACAGCATGGGGCACATCACCAGGGCGCTATAAGGTTATCAGGTGACGTGGATATTGATGGATTTCCCGTAGGCATTCCAGGTGGTATTGTAATAGTTTTGTATAACTTTAGGATGGATGCTAGGGTTGGGAGTGTGAGTAGCACTAATGCGTAACATTCAGTGAAAGTGATGGGTAGGTGGTCGCCTCTAAATGGCTGAGATACTTTTGTAGTAATTTGCCCAATGATTTTAGCTGATTCTAGGAAGCCAGCGATAGTGGATTTGTTTTCGGGATGAGTGTGGTGTGGAGTGGTGACTATCCCATTAGAGGCTTTTACTAACAGGATGTCCCCGCTGGAGTTCAGCGTAGGAAATGCTGTGGATGATGGATGATGAAGTGGGCGACAGTTATATAAGTGAAGAAAGTATTGTCAATATGGATGAGAAAAACGTAAGGAGTGTAATGGTTAGGTTATGGGTGTAGTTTTGAAGAAGAGAGTTGAGATGAGATGTTCTGTAGGAGTATTGTACAGGGGTTGTGACCGAACAGGGGTGTTCTATTGGTGACCAATAGCAACTCATCTCTGGCCGTGGAGAGTGGGTTATCTGTACGATGTAAGAGCCTCAGGTCTGTGGATTTACTTATTCTCTCCTTGTATCGCCCCACTCGAGTGGCATTGCTGGGAGGTGACATCCGCCTTTTTCTTTCCTTTAATATTATTTCGTCTCTCTCGCCCCCATGAGCGGGGGTCTGGGGTGCAAGCAGCACAATATCCCGCTCTTCAGCCTAGCGCATTTGCAGAAATGACAAAATATATTTATGTACGCAAAATTTTAAAAAATGTTTTAAAATATAGTGTAGATATTGTGTAGTTTTCGTGGTTTAAGTTTTAAAAAGGAAGTAAAGATGAAAAGGTAAAAATGAAAAGATAAAGTAGACGTTTAAAAACTTTAAAATGAAACGGCGCCATTCGTGGAAAGGAAGCACTGCATTTTCGTTAAAAAGTCGAAGGACTGGCGTTACGTGAAGCAGTTTTTAGAATGGTTGTGGGTATAAATTTAGAAACCATTGGTAGGTATCTGTAGAAAAAGGGTAGGTGGTAAGGTAAATAAAGACAGAAAGGAGGGATGAGTTTGGTGGGTGGACGGTACATGGTATCCATTGTGGAAGGGAGGCAATACAATGCTGAGGGAGGAGAAAGGAGGGATCCTGATGTGGACAGGAAATAGGTGGGAAAAGTTATGGCTGGTGGGAAAGTATTGGAGTGGCTTTCATTGTATGAGAGAGGGAGTAGTTTGACGTTGCGTTTGGATGGGATATGGTATGTGTGTAGGCGTAGGAATAGTGGGATGTGATTATAAAGGTGCGGCAGCATACCTGGGTTAGTGATAAGAGGGGAAAAAACGGGTTTATTGGAATCTAGTTTACAGATAGAATGGGAGATGTGGAGGTAATGGATGTGCATGAGGAGAAGGGGGAAATTGATGAGATGGTAGAGGATCCACGTGGAGGAAGTTCGATGGACGCATAAAACGATGGAACGAAACAAAGAGCAAGTCGTTCGAGAATTTGGAGGGACTTTGGTGGGGCAGATATCATAGGAGATGCATAGGAGAGGATGTTTCAGATCAAGATTTTGTAGGTGTGGAGATAGGTGGAGGGGTGTAGTCTCGAAGTTAGAAAAGCTAGTAGTTTTAATGGATTCAGTCTATTATGGGCATTCTGTTGGATGTCTAGTTGGTGAGGCTTCTATGTTAGTTGCCAGTCGACGGTTACGCCAAAATATTTTAGTGTATTAGGTAACTCGATACGACGGTCGTTGGTGGTAAGGTAGAAGTGATGGATACGGAAGGCGCGGGTGGCTCGTCATATAACTAACGCGTAGGTTATGGAGAGGATGATCCTGAGGAGCCACTGGTTATACCAGAAGGTGGATTTGGAGCGATCGTTGTGATTTCTGGGCTGTAGGCTAAAGGGCGAGTAAAGTGGTGTCATCAGCATACTGAAGGAGATGGACTGGCTGGTATGGTTTGGGCATATCGCCGTGACAGCCGCATAAACTTTAGGAATCAATATATTTTGCCTTAACATGCTGTTTTGGTTATAAATCTCTACGTTCTCTTACGTTTACGCTTGTCTGATTCGAAAAGAATTTGGATTCGTTAGGGCAAACGGTACACCAATTGCAGAATACAAAGAATAAGCACGCCACGGTCTACACTCATCACACCACCAATTCTCGAAAAATTTACGAAAACTGTTTAGCACTTAATCCACTCTATTCGTTCAAATTTTTTATGGAAGTCTCTTTTTATGCTCAAAAATGTCAGAGTCCTTCAAACACGCACCAACAAGTCGTTCTGCGTTATTAAGTGCGTCGTCAATGCGCTAACGCTCTCATTATGGAAGTGTTCTTTAAGTCTTGTCATACATTTTCTCCCAGTTTGGTCTATACTAAATTTATCACAGTCGGCAACTTTTTATACATTCCTGAGTCACTGTATATGTGGTGTTTTCTTCGCAATGTTTTGACGTAATGTATTTTCAAAGTTCTCCCTTTTCCTGAAAAGCTATACTGATTTTATGTTTCTTGATGCTGTGGGCAATGCTTCCAAAATCCGCACCACTAAATATTAGTGCTGGATATATTCTAGTATTCTTATTCATCCCTTGACGTGTAATTTTTCTTGCTTAATTTACTTGTACATCCTGATAATGTACCTATTCCTGTATCTGTTTGCACAACCTGCCTCCATAATTACTCCATAATTATCATCATCACGCAAAGGTAACTTCAACACTTTGTGTACCGTAGACTTAAGGGGGGCAGGACGTCAAACGGGCCGACTTGGAGCAGGAGAGGCACCACAGGACATTTTAATTTACACTGTCTATACTTTTACAAATAAATCCATAAAACTTTGTCAGCATGACCAGGAATGATTCAGAATTCACACTCATAGCAGTGGAAATTCAAAAACATAATAAAATAATTCTTTTTTTATGTGCGAAATTTCATCATTTTTTTCACTTACTATTGGCTGCATTTCTTGCTATAGATACAATTTTCTTCAAAAGTAAGGGAGATTCTTCGATGAATTTTGCACAGCATACAAAGCGCACTTACACGTGTATAAAACTCTAACAGTGGAAGATTTGAAGCTGCACAATATAGATCATGTTTTGTAATTTAAATTTCAATGTTTTTAATTTTAAAAACTGCCGTTCATTTATAACTATGATCTTAGGAAAGAGATAAAAAAATAAAGAAGAAAACTGAAGCAACCTCCACCATCACACTAGCGACACCTCTCGGCTGGCTGGTACTTTTTCTTTCCTAGCCACGTTGATAATTAATGCCCCCCTTAGGCGCTTTTCTTGAGTTTTTTTAGATTTAAAACTATTTTATTTTTCATCTTTTTTTGCCTGAAAATGTTAAATAAACTCCTCTGACTCTTTTGTTTCTTTAATCTTCATTACAGATGGGGTGAAGACAGCTGCCGAAACGATGTTAAAAGATATAAAGAAATATATTTAGCTTTCTATACAGATTTGTTCGCAAAGTATGTAATCCATAGTTCTCACTCACAATCCATTAAAACAGACTAAATAATATCTCATTACTGCTAATGAATGAAAATTCCCGTTTTCATTGATGTACGTGATTTGCTTCAGCGAAAAATGTAAACTGCCTATCAAGGGATATGTAATTATGATATTCCAAATGAAAAAACCAAACATAGATAGTATTTAAATCGTTTGCTCGTCATGTCTAAGAACAGAACTGCCCACAAAATGTTTCCACGAAGCATACCACGGCTCTTAAAAATAGTCTGGAAACATTCATCAAGAACCTGTGAGTCTCAGCTCTTGCACTAATCTATAAAACAGCATCTGACTACTTTTTATATATTTGAAACCATTTTCTCCCGTTGTCGAGATTGTGTATATAGTAACATAAAGTGTAACCAATTGCTTGTGCATCTTGGCCACGAAATTAGTACTGAAAGCATTTAGTTGTGTGAGACAGTATTTCTGTAAAAGTAACTGGTATGAAAATAATAATATCTATTGCCATAGTCGAAAATACTTTGCGTATACTATATAAGCGTCGTCCAACGACAGCGGGGATATTAACAATAACTCTGGAAGCAACGAGAGTACTACAAACGCTACAGATTTATTTAATTGAAGGCATAATGTGAACCAGACATATAAACGTGCAAAGAGAGAAAAACAACAATAAAAGATAAATGGAGGCAGAAGAGAAAATTATAGGTTGAAGTAGCAAAGACAAAAAGGAAAGATGCGTGAGAGAGAGAGAGAAACGTTGACGGAACAGTGTGGTGTCATATTCTGGACAAGAAGACCACTGTTTAAATAAATTTATAAAGGAATTTTCTTCGAAACTGATAACAAGAAGTGCTTTCTTTTCTTTCCAATGCATGTAGTTTTGTATTATATTTAGACTAATAGGCTGGTTGCTCCAGAGATGCGAAGTAAAATTTGTGGAGAAATTGGTGAACGTTTTATGTGTAGGTAAAGTCAGACCTTAGATGAATAATATTCTGCGCGCCAGTTAACGATGAAAATTAAGAATTCAATAACTGGGCAGAAGTAATGTATTTGTGAGGATGACACATTGTGTAAGAGTCATTCTGTAGCTCTAACAGATTTCTGAGTTTAAGAAGCGATGACACTATAAAGAAAAGGAATATTCCAGATAAATATCAAGTGTAATTATTAGTAAGAAGAAGAGAATAAAAGCAGAGCCCTTGTGACCGAGCGGTTCTAGGCACTTCAGTCCAGAATTGCGCTGCTGCTACAGTTGAAGGTTCGAATCCTGCCTCAGGCATGGATGTGTGTGAGGTTAGTTAGGTTTAAGTAGTTCTACGTTCTGGGGGACTGATGATCTCAGATGTTAAGTCCCATAGAGCCATTTGAACCGAAAGGGGAGCTAACCCTCTGACCAACACGCTGAGCTACCGCGTCGGCATCGCTTTAACCATCCGTACACGGCGCGCCACCAGATCCAAACTTCCACATATCGTCGTTCCTGCGTCACAACCAGTATTCGTACACACATGATGTAATTTCCGTACAGGAAAAGACATATTAATTCAAAGTTGCTGCCTGGTATCCGCGGATAAATGCACGCACATCCCAAGGAACATTGCACTTTTTTTCTTAACAAAACGGTCACTGCAATAATGTACTAATACGCCAATACCATGCCACAACATTGAATGAAAATATGCTCCCCTGTACGGAAATTGCGTAATGTGTCTACGAGTACTGGTTGTGACGTAGAAACGACGACATGTGGAAGTTTGGGCATGGTCATGAGTCGTGCACAGATAGCCAAAGCGGTTAAGACAACCGCTCACGTAAAACGGGAAATGTGGGTTGGAATCCCGATCCGGTAAAAATGTCCATTGTCATGATTTCCTCACAGAGCTGATGGGTTTTCGTATTCTCAATTACAAAAAAATTTCATGAATATTATTGGGTCTGTCGGAGGCGGACGCTTAGGAGTAGGCGGATAATGAGACAGAGGGAAAAATAATGAGGAGAACTCTTAATATTTTGTTAAACTGGGTTTACTTAACTTCAGATCAGCAAGTGCAGTTACACAGGCACGTTCGTCGTAAACAATGACTTAGAAAGGTGAGGCTAAAAAGTAGGCTTCGAATGCACCAAGTGAACTCCACTGACAGACTAAGCTGGCGAGGGTAAGACGTCTTTTTTTGTCGGCTAGGTGTTGGCTCTATCCGCGAATGCAGCAGAGGGTGTGTCTTTTAGCCGGTCGCGAATTAGGGCAGCGACATGAGTTACTGCCAACCATTTGACGCTGACTGCCTAGCGTGAAGAATATAGTGTACGAGTCGACATTCCTCTACCCCCCCTCCCCCCCCCCCCCTCTGCCCCTAAAAAAATTTCTCGAGGGTGGGCAGGGGACAGCGGGGTAGGAAGGGCGAGGGGGTGGAGATGGGGATGTCTGGGCGCAGGTGGCACTGAGGAGGCATCAGCCAAAACTGCGTCCGACGACTAACTCCCGCCCACACTCCGACGTTCGTCTTGCGAACAGCCGAAAAATCAGCCTTAGGGTACAAACCCATGCCCAGGGGCGGAACGTCATCTTCCATTGGCGAAGGCGCAGCGACTGAACAGTCCACTGTGACCCAGTGGAAGGAGACAGGACAAAGTGGCAACTGTTGCGGCTGCGGCTACTGGCGCTACGATGACGGCGACGGCGAAGGTACTACGTCGACGGCCATGGGATCCCCTTCCGGGGCCGGCTAAAACTGCGGGGTTCTCCTGGACGCCGAATCCGTAAATGAAAAACCCGGTACAGAATCAAGCAGTCCACACAAGCGACGCTCATTCTGATGCCCCTTATGCAGCCCGGTGGGACTCTGTAAGACACATAACGAGCGGCCCAGAACTTCGGTGATGACACCGCGTTCTCAGCCCCTGAATCTGCCAAAAACTCTGAGAAATACCAAAGCATATAAACCTCGAGCTCTACCGAGGATGCAGCGACTGAAACAATGTCCCATGTTGGCATGCATACACACTTTGCGCTTATGAACTGGCGTTACGTTGCTGTGAACAATATGATAAAAGTAAAAACACCAACGTTTGCTCCCGCTTAAAGGAAGTGACTAACTTGTTCATCTGGTGCTTGAATGTTCTGACGAAGCATTCTGCATCAGCCTTAATTTGATGGCGGAACGGTGTTGTTGTTACATGGTTGATGCAATCAAAGTCACAAAACAGCTGAAATTCTGTTGATATGAACTGGAATACGTTATCCGAAGCCAACACGATGCAGCAAATCGACGTCAGGGTCTTGACAGTGTGGTGGATTACTTGGGCACCACAAGTGGAAAGTTTATAAAGACGTCTACCGCAATGAGCCACGAGAAGTCCTGTATGGACCTGCAAAGTCTATATGTAGATGCTGCCAGCGGTCGCTGAGCTTCGCCCAATCGAAAAACGTCTGTAGCGAAGCAGCCTGGTGTTCCCCGCATGTCGGACATTGTAAAGTTAATAACTGTTCTACAAGAAATGTCTTCGCAGTGGCGGATATGGACAACCACCGGCCACCAGCTGGGTAATGGAATAACGACAATGAAAATTTCTGCCGGACCGTAACTTGAGCCCGGATTTCCCACTTCACGCGAGCAGTCGCCTTAGCCGCTTCGGCTGTCCGTGCACCGCTCATGGCCTGACCCAAACATCCGTTGGAAGGTCTCCGAGGGAACGTTACATCGTAATTCGAAATAGCACAAGCACTGCAATATCGCAATAATTGTTCTGTTTGAGTGTTCATGCCAAACCATAGGCAGAGGTGTCGCGCGAGCTGCTTAGTGCATACAGTGTCTCTTATGGAGATGTAATGCATATTTGCATTCCCTTCACGTGTATAAGCCAAGAATTATGCATATTTATGCGATCGGGAATGCTCAGTAGAGGCCAGTCTACCGTATCTTCCTTCGCCGTCGACGTTGTCGTTGTTACCGTGAGACACCGTTATATCAAGAGGAAAGGCGCGTCGATCTTAGAGCATGAGATATGATGACCTTAAGCCATTGACAACACACAACGGTCACGGTAGCACCTGATTCCAGAATAGCTGCAGTAGTTAAGATCTACGAACTATCCCCTCTTGACCAGGTCCCCAAAACTTAACTCGTAACGAGATCCCTTCAAAGCAAATTGTCATAACGATCGTCTATAAAGGCTTCGTACAACGAGAAGAAATGTTACGGTTTATGGAATAATAACAGATACGACCAAACTGTCTTATCTCTTCTGCTTTATTTAACATAACTTCGTTCACAGTTTCATTTCGCATTCACCACTCATTCACCGAAACCCTTTGATGAACAGTTTTGGTTGCTTAACACCAACAGTCAATGATAATGATACAGCTTTTCTCCTTTTTATAAATTGAAGCCCGCTCTCCGCGATATAATTAAGAAAAAACCGGTCTCAACACCGCGTCCCTCGTGAGATGCGAATAGACTTATCCCGGAATTGACCGCCCTGTGGGTGTACTCAATTTAATGACCACACTTCGCTGTCCGCTATTTCGCGTAACTGAATGTCCATTTGTTAGTCTGATTATACACTGTAGCTATTTAAAATTCGCCTCTATATTTTTCACAACGCACAATTAGCACTTCGTTACTTGTTTTTTTTTTTTTTTTTTTTTTTTTCTAAGAGTAAACGGAAAAAAAGACGCCGTATCATCGGCTTAGTCGACATAAAGCAAAACACCTTAATATGCCCAATTTCACCTCTTCTTATAGGATCGGCTACCTTACTCATTAATTTACTACATATTATTTCCAATAACACTACACAGGTATCGCCGTTATATTTTAATTGTATTCAAAAGCATGTTACTACTATTATGACCAACCAAATCGTCACAAATCGCGCGGCGTGCGTTTTTAATGATAACTTTACGCTGTTCAATTTCCGTTACAGCTATCTTCACTCGTAATGTTACACCAGGCTACATGTAGATTTAACAATTAAGCATCAGTAAGGAGCATTAGTGATGAAATCATAGGAGGCAATGTTGTGCAACCTTAGTAGGGACAAGATCTGACTGTTTGGGAGTAGGATCTTACAATCTGTGACAGAGTTCCGAGCCAAACTTCCGTTACAAACGTGACGGCAGATCCGCCTAGCAACAGCGATCTGAACGCCCATTGACTGAAAGTTTGGATATAGAGAAGTGTCCTTATTGGCCGAGGGAGAAAGGGGGTGGTTCTCTTTTTGTCTTTCGGGAAGACAGGGCGAGTTAGTCGCGAGGAGCCACTTAAAAAGCACGGTCGAGTAACCGGGGCGGCTCTAACAGGACGGTCGCGAGTGCATATTTCAGATGTTAAACAAGCTATAAAGTGAAGTTATTAGTTATCAGAACGCCACGTGTCGTGGGTAGTGTCTATCATTATGTAGTCAGAAAACTGTGTTAATGTGTGTAAAGGGTCAAATATAACGACGTAGTCCAGAGCCACCATATTGCAAATGCTGATTCTGTGACGTGTGTGACAAAGCAATTTCTGTATTAAAACAAGTATAGTACAAACGTTGTTGACAATTAACAACTGGCATCCCTAAACACTCCAGTTCAGCAGGATCACCACCTACATGGAACCTGGCGACTGACCGCTACTACTCGGCTACGAGGGACTTACCGAAGCAGCCAGACACCAGGTTAGTGAGACCGCCCAGAGAAGTACTTCCTTCTTGCTACAGTGCCACTGAGGGCGTTGTAAAGATGGCGAACAATTACCTTCTGAAGCACAACCTCATGTGACTGATCATTGTGTGGACAGATTTAGCGCCGTACAACTGGATCACTTCTATGCTTAATTAAATCTAGCCAACCGATGCGCGGGTATAGCAACAGGACCCCGATATTGGGATCTGCAGACGTGGCCCCAGGAACCCGTCAGTGGTCGATGGGAAAACCGTCAAGTGTTTCATTGTTCTGAACATCAGTGTGTAGACAAGGGAAATATGAGGTGTCGAATTCCGAATCAGTTCCCACTGGTAGCGAGAGTGTCTACGTTCGAATGCTTAGCCATTGACCTGTATGCAACTACGTACCGGTAATTTGAAAGGAAGACGTCCTTGAAGACGGTTTGGTATTTCTACCAGAAAGAGAGTAAGGAAAGAAACAGCAATTACTTAGCCGAATAAACGTTGTACACATTCTTCTGAAATCATTTTCTAAAAGGAATAGAATCACAACATACACTAATACACCATGAAAACCGCATTTCGTTTGAAATAGTGATATGTGGTGGAAGTAGCATCAGAAGCAAAAGGTGCTTACTGGAGACACGTAATTGCTAATGAAATTAGGTAGTCTTGAATGATAATGTCTCATAGATAGCATAATCATAAATGTTATGATCAAACATTTATCTGAATGTTGTAATGTTGTTGCATTAATTTGCTATAAAAGCGGTGTGACAGACAATAAAAGCGGGTTAAAACCTGTGAGCTGTCTGGGGAAGTTAACCTTGCATTACTGAGCAACTGTTTCACCAGGTATCCAGTCTAGCTTACCATATTCCCAACCAGACTAACATTAATTATAATCTATTAATAGCCATACGACAACCGGTGATATATATATAAAAAGAGAGTTTAAATAAAAAGAAATAAATCAGTTTATATTTGGAAATTTATTTTAACATCGATCATTGAAATTTCAGCATATTAAACTTGATTCATAACTAAACTGGTGCCTTATTTAGGATTGTGAAAATGTGAGTTTGTAATCTTACAGAACACATCAAATATGGAGGTAAGATTGAGAGACTGCATACAACACTGCATTCATAAAATAACACACGAAGAACGTTGAAACATATGCAAGAGGAAATTAACCACAACCAACCGATTCAATTTTCACCCAAAGAAGTTATGTTCGTATCACAGTCCTGTCCGTCATGTAGTTACCACACACTGGTATACTAAATTCATACTAACTCTCTGTGAAATCTTCCCGAAAAGAATAGCTGAGGTCTACTTTGATGATTACACCACATCCTTCACGTGGTCAACTCGGTTTACCCAAAGAGTGTAACTCCACAATAATTTTGATAATTAAAATAAATTAGATCGACAAGCAATTTACAAAAGAAAAACCTCGAACTGGTTACTATCGTCTTACTATTAACCCGATGGGTCAAACAATTGTATAACCACGTGGTACTGGTCTCACAAAGTACACCCCACGTGGGTTGAACATAAAGAAAAGTTGCTATATTGAAAAATATTGTCAAGACGAGACGTTATAATCTCACGCACATTCGCATTTAAGACTGACGGTCTTAGTTAGAGTTACTGATCAACACGTGGTTCCACTTTACTCACAAAGTAGTGACAAAGCAACTACTGGAATATTCTGAACTGTACACTCGAATCACACTGTGTTGCAACTTAAGATAACATTAGATATTTTAGAGCTAAACCTGAAATAAAGGTGATTAAATTTTTAGTTAGGCTGATCTTAAGAAATCCATTGTCCTACGGACTTAGCAGGACGCGCTTAGCCGGAGATCTTACCACTTCAGACGCTCGCCGTGGACAGACTGACGTGGTCCCTTCCTGAGGGTGGTTCACAAATACAAACGGAAGTGGCCAGAGAGGCAGCTTCCTATACCAACATGACAAGGGACAGATGGGACCATACTAAGAATAGAAACCTCTCTGCTTTTAGAAAGCGTAGCTACCTGTTCCAACGTTGGTCCTACTGTTCTCTAGCAGACAGGCTTGTCTGCTACCCTCAAGCATGCAACTAGAAATACATTTGCTCATTCATCCTCTCACACAGAAGGGAAGGGGGATGACAGTATCTTACCATATACAGTGTAAGTAGGCTGTTTATGTTTTATTATTGGCAACGTTACGTAGCGCTCTGTATGAAAATCACTGGCTGTCCTGTGTGCAGTCTGTGGCTAGTTTGCATTGTTGTCTGCCATTGTAGTGTTGGGCAGCGGCAGCTGGATGTGAACAGCGCGTAGCGTTGCGCAGTTGGAGGTGAGCCACCAGCAGTGGTGGATGTGGGGAGAGAAATGGCAGAGTTTTGATATTTGTAAGAATATATATTACGACTTTTGATGACTATTAAGGTAAATACATTGTTTGTTCTCTATCAAAATCTTTCATTTGCTAACTATGCCTATCAGTAGTTAGTGCCTTCCTTAGTTTGAATCTTTTATTTACCTGGCAGTAGTGGCGCTCGCTGTATTGCAGTAGTTCGAGTAACGAAGATTTTTGTGAGGTAAGTGATTTGTGAAAGGTATAGGTTAATGTTCTAGTCAGGGCCATTCTTTTGTAGGGATTTTTGAAAGTCAGATTGCGTTGCGCTAAAAATATTGTGTGTCAGGATAAGCACAGTCATTTATAATTTTTCTAAGGGGACGTTTCAACAGTATATAAAAGAAAGCGGATGTAGGTTTCGTATGAGACTGTGTGACATGAATTACATATAAACTGTGTTTTAAAGTGTAGTAGTGTGACAGATCGTTCTTGTTTATGTGTAAAAGTAACACGTTTCACTGCTCAGTCTCCTCCCAGATAGTCAGAAACACCACAGTAAATTTAGAAGAGGAATTTATGCCTTAAATGACAACAGATTTAAGAAATTAACATGAAAGGAATCCAACAGAGACCTTTCATAACCCCAACGCTCCGGGAAAAGACTGTGCAGGGAATTTTCTGGCCATGCTAGGACATTCCCAAGCAGGCTTCTCACACAAAACTTAAACCAAAATGTATAGAAGAGGCAAAAGGTCACCAGCTACTTGCTAAAACACAATAATTTCAACACATCTTTAGAATCTACCAATTTCAAAGAGAAAAAAACAATCTGTGACACCTATTTAAAACATAGTGTAGACCTAATTCGGTCAGCAAGTAAAAACAATGGTCCCTGTGTCATTAATATGAAAACAATTTCTGGTTGTTGCCCTTATGAAGTTCATCAGTATTTGCTCATTGCAAGAGCCAGCTGATCACAGGAAAATTTATGACTGTTTATTAACAAGCAAAATTTGTGAAAATAGCAAAGGTGCCACAGCAATTAAAAAAAACATGAAAATAACATCAGTATTATAAAGCAGAACATTACAATACACAATCCGCAAAAGCAAAAAAATGATAAGAGAAAAAAACATGTTTTACAAAGTGGTTATCGCAAAAAAATTCTATATCTTATAAAACTGATGATTAGTAGAACTAAAATAACTTTCTGACACTAATTTAATCACTCTAATATATTTCAGTTAGTTAGCAAACAATGATCACTGTGTCATTATACTGAAACTACAATTAATTATGTGATTGTTACCCTTAAGGGGTTCCTCACTATAAATATGCCCCATGCAAAGGCTAACCGATTACTGTCCAATGAGCATGAATAGCTATCTGACTGATAAACGAAGCAATGCCACAGGAATGAATTTACGAAACAAAATATCACAAATCTAATACATCACACAAAAACAAACATTGATAAATAAAACGGCTCTGAAAGTACAATAGTCAACGTCTAAAAAAAACACCAATGAATAAAACACCTGCAAAATACAAGAGTCAGTCTACTAAACACCAATAAATCGAACCCCTGCAAAACACACGAGTCAAAGTTTCTCTGACAGAAACACATGTATATGCATTGGACTAAGAACCGTATACTCACTGTTCACTCACACACTCAGTAGTTCCACTGTTCCGAGGCACAAAATAAGGGGAGGGGGGGGGGTTCGTCGCCGCAGCTGTAAGTAGGGTTTTTTGTCCATCTGTTGCGTGCAATCCCACCATCTCTGCCCTCTTATGAAGTTTCTCTTGGTGGCCCATGTCACGTACATCTCGATTTCGTTCCATGTTTGTGTTGTCAAATTCCTGCGGTATCATCGTTTGACACGCCAGGTTGATATTCCTGGGCAAGGATGACACTTAATGGCTCTTCTTTGTGCCACCCTTAGCTACCAGAGAACATCGAACTATGATTTACTGTCGCTTGATAGTGGGCATCCGCCAGGAAATGTTGATAGGCGTCGCTGAAGTCTGCCAGTTTCTCTGGACAGTATGTGTCAAAAGGCACCACGCCCCTTGTGTTGTTAAATTCTTGAGTTATCCTCAATTACTCGCCGGTTTGATATTCCTGGGCAAGGATGACACTTATTGGCTCTTCTTTCTGCCACCCTTAGCAATCAGAGAACACCGAACCATGATTTACTGTCGCTTGACAATGGGCTTCCGCCAAGAAATGTTGATAGTCGTCGTTGACGTCTGCAAGTTTCTCTGGACAGTACCTGTCAAAATGCTCCACGCCCCTTCATCCCCTGTCTTCTGTCGTTTCACCGCGGCCGTTTTGTCACGGTCACGTGCATGTGATGTGTTGCCAGCAGAAGGATGTCCGCGTGGTGGTCCGCTCGGCCATCTCGGGTCATCGCCTCCACGAAGGGTCACACTGGTGCGGCCGGCCATTAGCTCCGGGTGCAACGGAAAGTGTTTGTTGCGTACCCTTCTTTTGTTGTCGACCGCGCTCCTGAAGTGGCCCGGTTGACAGTGTGTCCTGCTGGGAAACCCGCCAGTTTACAAATAGCCCTCCTCCTCGCTGCTCCCGCTGTCACGTAAGAGTTTAGCCGGTTCGCTTTCACGTTCTCAACTGCAGTCACAGAAATTGTTCATCATAGTTATGTGATTACAAAATGTCATACATAATACCACTTAGTATTGTCTTTCACAATTTTTGAGAACAAAAGTGAGACTTAATTTTTTTTAATAAAAACGTTAGATGGATCGACAATATAAAAATAAAAGTTAAATGACTTGACAATATAAAAAAATAAAAGTGAAATGACTTGACAGTATAATAATAAAAATTAAATGAAGTGACAATATAATATCTAAATCCACATCACTAATGTGGTTCACTTGCGTTTTAATAAATCAAATGCTACTTATTAATTCATTAAAATGAATAGGATTATGCCTTGTGCAAGTATAGGTCAGGACAGCATATGGTTCACATGTTACTTACACACACACACACACACATGCTCACCTGTTGTCTATACTACAAACTAACTACCCATAAACATGTAATACTCAAAATTCTACTTCAATCCACTACTAGTTAATCCAACAAGCTACTTCAGTGCTACGTCAACACAGTGTTTGTACCACTACAACATTGTTCTAATTCGTCCTCTTCTTGACACTTGCGGCATATGTCTTGTCACATGATAAATATGGAGAAACTTTCCTTAAACATACATAGTAAAAAGAGCAATGGTTATTTACACGCCAAAATATTTATACCAATCGACACACCTGATAAGAGACTCGCAATTATACATTTATCATACGCATATGTTTATACATAAAACAGTAAGACAATTTCATCTAAAATTACGTTATCACAAGAATTAATAACATAGATGACTCTGAGAGGGGTAAAAATAATTTCTTCATACAGGTTATACTACATTTTCTTACCTATTTTGCTGCGATTTCGTTCCTTATTTAAGGTACCTTTCGCTTCCAAATCAGTTATTTCGCCTGTGGTGGTTATTCTGAATTCATTTCTCATGAATGGCAAAATTGTGGTCTCCTCTATTCTGTAAAACAGTTTCATCTTAACATCCTATTGAACTTACAACTGACACAAAAGATCCGAACCCTCCTATAGTTTAAATGACAAATGGTTTGCTTCATCCTTATTACCTTAAACCAATCTTTCCTTTGGTCCCATAATCAAAATTATTTAATCTTCCTCTACCTTCAAGAGGGAAATTTCTTCAGTTCAACTCTTATAGGCTACAGTGCATCCCGCACCAGCGAAAACAGTAAGATGTAATGCTCACAGGATCAGCAAAACACATAAACGTTGCTTTTCTAGGACAAGTATTAACGCAGAATAATTTTTCAGGCTTTGGCTCAACATCAATCAAGACTACAGAAAGGATCCATATTTCTGTTCCATTCTCCATTTGCTGAAAAACTGCTCGTATTTGACTACCACAATAATATTTCAGGGCCACGTAAATTACACAAACCACAATTCTTCTTTCACCTTGAAGGGAATCAATATACTTACGAAATCCACAGACAGCACTTTACCTACTCCGCTATAAAGAACAAAAAAGACATATATCATCAATATTAACATATCATCGCATATTGGGAAGCCAATGGTTAAACAATCGTATTATCGCATCCTGTTTTCAAGATTCTAAACTTCCTCATTCCTTTCTCAGAGTTCTCCTATCTTAAAATATTCATACAGCACGCATACTATAGTAAGAGATCCTCATTTATACTGACAGATATAGAATAGTAATAGATAGATAGTAACACTGAAAGCAGAAAATCGGAAACAAGGCTACTAACAGCTGGGGACCTGGATTTGCCAGACACATAATACCCACAGATCGGATATTCCCCTGAGTTTTGCATTAATTCAACACAGATCTTGCTTCTCTCAGGAGCGACTCTTTTCAATTTACATAAAAAAACCATAAACAGCATTTCACTCGTTCACAAAGAAACCTTTTATCTTCACATTTGAACCAACCTAAATCTGAATTGCACAAGGAAAGAAAAAAAAACTAAAAACATCACTTCAATCAATGACATAGAAACATTTTTATCATTATTTTTACCAAGATATTATTCAAAATGCATTTATCACAAATGTAAACTAATCAATTGTTTCTCTTCAGCGTCCTCTCTACTCCTCTCGTCCTTTCTACTCATTTGCCATGTCGCTCATTTGTTCCGATTGGGCGCCTCCTGGGCCGATCATTTTTCATTGCCGGTTTCGTTCATTTCCATTTGCTGGATTATGTCTAGGGTTGGCCGGCCGAATTTCAACATCATGTGGTGCTCCGCCTACAATCCTATTCCCATCGTGTTCATAGTAGTATCGATTCTGGTTGCCGTACCTGTTGCGTTCACGATCCTGTCCACGTCCTCGATCATTTCCGTTGTTCCACCTGTGTTCGCGACTGTTACCCCAGTTTCTATACGGCCGGTCCCGATTATTGTTCCGTTCGCGTCGCGACGACCAGTCACGCCGTTGATTAGTACTACGGCCACGACTGCGATCGGGCTGCTGTGCCCCGTAATAACTTTGTGCCTGATTAGGCGGGCATTCTCCTGTATTGTATTCCAACTCTTGGAGAAGTGTCTTAAACGTTTCCACATCCTCTTTGCATCGTCCCGCAAGAATGATGTGGCACAAGTGCATCGACAATTTGGTGATGCATATCCTAATTAGTTCCGCAGGCCCGTATGGGTCGTATAAAAATTGATTTGCCTGCAGCATGTGGTCGAATAGGCGTGCTGGACTGCCGAAACCAGACTGGTTCAAATTTGGCAGCATAATTATGCCATGCTTGACCCTATCTTGTGCCGCTTCCGACCAATAGGCGGACAGAAAGGCTTGTCGAAACTCCCGAGTGGAGTTGCAGTGACGCGCTGCCGACTTCATGCGAATCGCCGTTTCGCCTTCCAAATAGCCACACATATATTCTATCTTATGAGAACTTGCCCAGTCGGGGGGAAGACAAAACTCAAATTGCTCGAGCCATGCTCGTGGATGTATTCCTTTTTGCGAATTTCGAAATATCTCAAACTTTCTCACCGTAAGGAAATGTTTGAAATCAAATCCCCGCATTTCCTCCCGGCGAGGCCCTTGAATGTTTCTATTTTTCTCATGTCTGCCCCTCAAAATACAGTCTTCCCTGTCGTCAAAGTCTCCCTCGTGGCCGGAGTCCCTCTCTGCACTAGAATGAGATTTTCACTCTGCAGCGGAGTGTGCGCTGATATGAAACTTCCTGGCAGATTAAAACTGTGTGCCCGACCGAGACTCGAACTCGGGACCTTTGCCTTTCGCGGGCAAGTGCTCTACCATCTGAGTTACCGAAGCACGACTCACGCCCGGTCCTCACAGCTTTACTTCTGCCAGTATCTCGTCTCCTACCTTCCAAACTTTACAGAAGCTCTCCTGCGAAACTTGCAGAACTAGCGCTCTTGAAAGAAAGAATACAGCGGAGACATAGCTTAGCCACAGCCTGGGGGATGTTTCCAGAATGAGATTTTCACTCTGCAGCGGAGTGTGCACTGATATGAAACTTCCTGGCAGATTAAAACTGTGTGCTCGACCGAGACTCGAACTCGGGACCTTTGCCTTTCGCGGGCAAGTGCTCTACCAACTGAGCTACTGAAGTACGACTCACGCCCGGTCCTCACAGCTTATGTAAAGTTTGGAAGGTAGGAGACGAGATACTGGCAGAAGTAAAGCTGTGAGGACCGGGCGTGAGTCGTGCTTCGGTAGCTCGACAACGCCGTGAATCTTTTGAAAGTCTGCGCAGAAACAATGCAGAAGATTATACAACACTCGCAATCCAACGTTTCAGAGATTCCAGAGTCTAGCGGAATCACAGAACAGGGTCACCATGTGTAATGTTGTTGCTTTAATTTGCTATGAAAGCGGTGTGATAGACAATAAAAGCGGGTTAAAACCTGTGAGCTGTCTGGGGAAGTTAACCTTGCATTACTGAGCAACTGTTTCACCAGGTATCCAGTCAAGCTTACCAAATTCCCAACCAGACTAACATTAATTATAATCTTTTAATAGCCATACGACAACCGGTGATATATATATATATATATATATATATATATATATATATATATATATATATATATATATATATAAAGAGAATTTAAATAAAAAGAAATAAATCAGTTTATATTTGGAAATTTATTTTAACATCGATCATTGAAATTTCAGCATATTAAACTTGATTCATAACTAAACTGGTGCCTTATTTAGGATTGTGAAAATGTGAGTTTGTAATCTTACAGAACACATCAAATATGGAGCTAAGATTGGGAGACTGCATACAACACTGCATTCATAAAATAACACACGAAGAACGTTGAAACATATGCAAGAGGAAATTAACCACAACCAACCGATTCAATTTTCACCCAAAGAAGTTACGTTCGTAGCACAGTCCTGTCCGTCATGTAATTACCACACACTGGTATACTAAATTCATACTAACTCTCTGTGAAATCTTCCCGCAAAGAAAAGCTGAGGGCTACTTTGATGATTACACCACATCCTTCACGTGGTCACCTTGGTTTACCCAAAGAGTGTAACTCCACAATAATTTTGATAATTAAAATAAATTAGATCGAAAAGCAATTTACAAAAGAAAAACCTCGAACTGGTTACTATCGTCTTACTATTAACCCGATGGGTCAAACAATTGTATAACCACGTGGTACTGGTCTCACAAAGTACACCCCACGTGGGTTGAACATAAAGAAAAGTTGCTATATTGGAAATTATTGTCAAGACGAGACGTTATAATCTCACGCACATTCGCATTTAAGATTGATGATCTTAGTTAGAGTTACTGATCAACATGTGGTTACACTTTACTCACAAAGTAGTGACAAAGCAACTACTGGAATATTCTGAACTGTACACTCGAATCACACTGCGTTGCAACTTAAGATAACATTAGATATTTTAGAGCTAAACCTGAAATAAAGGTGATTAAATTTTTAGTTAGGCTGATCTTAAGAAATCCATTGTCCTACGGACTTAGCAGGACGCGCTTAGCCGGAGATCTTACCACTTTAGACGCTCGCCGCGGACCGACTGACGTGGTCCCTTCCTGAGGGTGGCTCACAAATACAAACGGAAGTGTCCAGAGAGGCAGATTCCTATACCAACATGACAAGGGACGGATGGGACCATACTAAGAATAGAAACCTCTCTGCATTTAGAAAGCGTAGCTACCTGTTCCGACGTTGGTCCTACTGTTCTCTAGCAGACAGGCCTGTCTGCTACCCTCAAGCATGCAACTAGAAATACATTTGCTCATTCATCCTCTCACACAGAAGGGAAGGGGGATGACAGTATCTTATCATATACAGTATATAAAAGAAAGCGGATGTAGGTTCCGTATGAGACTGTGTGACATGAATTACATATAAACTGTGTTTTAAAGTGTAGTAGTGTGACAGATCGTTCTTGTTTATGTGTAAAAGTAACACGTTTCACTGCTCAGTCTCCTCCCAGATAGAAACACCACAGTAAATTTAGAAGAGGAATTTATGCCGTAAATGACAACAGATTTAAGAAATTAACATGAAAGGAATCCAACAGATACCTTTCAATGTTGTCGCAGAGCAATTACCTGATCAAAGTATCCGGACATCTCTGTGTAACTCAGAGTCTAGGTGTAGTGATAGGCGGACCTCCCAGTCTAAAAGGACGCAGCAGAGAGTGTCCTTTTATCAGTATAGAACCAGAAACAGCAGAATGGGTCGGATAAGATAGCTCAGTGGCCTCGAATATGGGGTAGTCATTTGATGCTACCTAAGTAACAAACCCACAAGGGGCTTTTCAGCCCTTCTAAACCTGTCCAAGTCGATTACCAAGAACCATCCAGCATTGCAAAGGGTGACTGTAAAAACTTACTGGAAATCAGTTTAAGGAATAACTCGTGATTTCCAAAATCCTACAAGCAGTCCAGCTATCACAATGGCTGCATGTAAGGAGTTACGAAGAATAGGGATATAGTGGTCGAGCAAAGGCATATATCTGTTGTCAACGCTATGCGAAACTTGAATTGTGTAAAGAGAGACAACACTGGACAGTGGATGACTGGATTTGGATGACTCAAGCTACACTCTTTGTCAATGCAATGGGAGGGTTTGGGTTTGCGGAATGCCTTGGAAGACCTACCTACCACCAGGTGTGGTGCCAACAGTGAAGTATCGAGGAGGTGGTGTTCTGGTGCGCAGGCGTCTTTCGTTTTTAGTACGTGGACCTCTTACTGCGCTCAATAAAAGGTACAATGCAGAAATAGACTTTACAGCACTTGCGTACTGCGTGCAGTAGAGCAATAGTTTGGACACGATGATTGCATCAGCATAGCAGTGTGGCTTGAGACAAAGCAGCATCTGTGAGGCAATAGTTTGTGGACAAAATAACTGGTCTGTCTAGAGTCCGTATCTGAACCCAAAGGAATGCCTTTGGGATCAATGAGCTACCATTCCTCCACAGGCATTCAGAAACCCCACTGAAAGTGTCCGCAGAAGAGTTCAAGTAGTCATAAAGGACATGGACACGCCCCATTTTAAATGTCCCCGAACAGGCGTGAGGACACTTCTGATATTAGTGTATGTTGTAAAAACATATACTTCAAAGCCTCTTCGCTAATCTGTCAGCCAGGTGAAAACGATCTGCCAAAGCAATATTTTTGATTTGCTGTGTTAGACGCACATCCTTGTAAACGTCAGCAATTGTCTTACCGAGCGAGGTGGCGCAGTGGTTAGACACTGGACTCGCATTCGGGAGGACGACGGTTCAATCCCGCGTCCGGCCATCCTGATTTAGGTTTTCCGTGATTTCCCTAACTCACTCCAGGCAAATGCCGGGATGGTTCCTCTGAAAGGGCACGGCCGACTTCCTTCCCCATCCTTCCCTAATCCGATGAGACCGATGACCACGCTGTCTGGTCTCCTTCCCCAAACAACCAACCAACCAAAAGCAATTGTCTTCCACAGCCGTATGTAGCCAATAAATACGTAGACGAACAAATCTAGTAATTAAAATGCAGTCGCAATATACACCCTAATTTGAGCTCATGAAAATGTAACTTCGGCAATAAATAACAGTCTAACTGCTTAGTTTCAACCTTTTAGCATAGATAAGCCATGGTTTATTACTTTACAAAAATTAATATGTATGTTACTTGCATACATATGCAGATGTCACACAGAACGCGAAATTCTTTGACCTTGACCTGCTCAATTACGGCTCTCACCTGAAACACTGATCCCGCATAAGTAAGCAGTTTTCTTTAGTTCGCAAATTAAGTAATACTGACAGGTGGGCGTGCTCTGACAATACATAGCGTGAAGAAAAATTTGCGCACTGGGATCTCGCAGCGCGATTCCTCACATACTGGAGATACTAAATTGTCAGTCACAAAATTTCGTCCTGCACGTATTTCGGGCACTAAATGGACGTTAAAGATCGGCAATCTCCCAACACTGTAATCTCATGTACGGTAACTACGTCTGTTAGCACATACAGTAGAGCTGTGCAGTGACTACTGTTTTGGGTTGGTATGAAGGAGGTCGAGGGTTCGATTCTGGGTCAAGGCATATTTGTTTTTATTTCCAAACCGTAGTCTGCGTGCTACGGTATCTGGCGCCTCTATCGTCATACGACGATTACAGTGGGTCTTCTATAAAACTTTTGCAGTTAACGTACTACGAACACACAAATGGAAGCACAATCGTTTTCTTTTATTTGCAAAGCACTACCCAACTGGTGACATAAGGGCCTGACGTTTTTGTAACGGACCTGAACGTGGCAAGAATAGTATTAATCCATGGGACCATTGGGGGAGGGTACACACAAAACAAATTTGAACTCTAGTAGATGCAATGGTGCGAAAAAATTCGCGTCCACGACATGCAAAGGTTTCTTGAAAATATGACCAATGCAAACGATTGAATTTCCATTTCTGTGTTCGTAACACCTAATTGAAAATGTGTTGTACAAGACCCACTGAAATCGCTGTATGTCGGTTAAGACGCCAGACACCATAATGCACAGACTACTTTTAGCAAATAAAAACAAATAATCCACGACCCAGAATCGCACTCTCGAGCACCTGCGTGCTAAGCTAAAACTCTATCCATTGCACCAATTGCACAACACTTCTCAGTAACAGAGGTAGTTACCGTACACGTTATTACAATGTTGCCAGATTGCCGATCTTTATCGTCCATTTGTTGCGTGAAATATGTGTAGTGAGAGATATTTTTGTATTGCCAGTGTGTGAGGAATCGCTCTGCAAAGTCCGAGTGCGCAAATTTTTCTTCGCCCTGTATATGTACCGAAAGACAAAATGGCTATATTTGTTTTATGTAATGATAACTAATACAGACCTCACAAAATGCCAATGGAGGTACATAAAATTTGAGTAGTGAGTGACCATTATTGCGTCGCGAAGTGTCACTGGAAGATTTGTCCCATTTGAAGATGTTCCATGATGCGTCCAGATGTAGCCATAAGCCGATAATTGGTACAAGACACCTGGGTCACAACGTGCCAGAGATTAAACAAGAATTCGGGGCTCCGAGGTCAACAGTGTCCAAGATACGATGGGACTTCAAAAAGAAAGTTACGCACGTCGTTCTACGCTAACCATTCTATAACGAGGGATACATATTGTCAACCGAGCGAGGTGGCGTAGTGGTTAGACACTGGACTCGCATTCGGGAGGACGACGGTTCAATCCTGCGTCCGGCCATCCTGATTTAGGTTTTCCGTGATTTCCCTAAATCACTCCAGGCAAATGCCAGGATGGTTCCTTTGAAAGGGCACGGCCGACTTCCTTCCCCGTCCTTCCCTAATCCGATGAGAACGATGACCTCGCTGTCTGGTCTCCTTCCCCAAACAACCCAACCCAACATAATGTCATAGAAGAGTAGATGCTCTGAATTTCCTGCAGACACACTTCTGATACGGTACTGCGTACAGGTGCATCACTGTGGGAGTGAAGTAGTGCGGCAACTGGTAGCCTACTTCAGAGTTGCAGTATGCGGGACATTATGGTTCTTGTGGGCAAAACATTTATCTTGCACACAAATTCATCGTGAAGCTCTGGCGGTGTGTAGACCAAATGCAATGTCTCGTTTAGTCGTAGTGAAACGGTGTCAACTGTTTGATCACGTTCGCACAGGTGTTATTTATGCTGATTGGAAAAGAAAGCCATCTAAATCGACTACAGATGACAGTTCCCAGTTAACTGAGGAACTGATTCACAGCTTTTGCCAATTTTCCAACTATGAGGACGTTCACACAGAGGTTCCTGAATGATTCCGTGGACAAGAAGCGATTTCTTATTGTCGAGGACCTGAATAATATTGTTTACGGAGACTTAGCGACTATTAAAAGATAGTGTCATATATTGTCTGAGTCACTTTGAAATGTAGTGCAGCATTCAGTGTAGGTTAGTTGGCCCGCCAGAATAATGTGTGACTTGCTGTTTGAATATCCCTCGTATATCTTCAGCATAGGAGAGTCAATGTTCCCGCAACACGTAAATTGCCTCACAAGACGACGACCGGGCATCACGTTGCCTCTGCAGATCTAAAAGTGCGATAAAATTCTTCAAACCCTTCATTTCATGTTGCTCCTTTATATTAGCTAATCTTTCGTGATGTTGCCGTTTCGTTCATTTCTTACCCTTTGAAATTTAGCTTGATCCATGTATCCATACGTGTGCCTACATACTCCTCTCATTTCATTTTCATAGTACTAGCAACAGGAAGGTGATTGAAACTAGAAGTGACTTCGAACGTATGTAGAAAGGGGAGGCTGTTGTGGGGCAGTTCAAATGGCTCTGAGCACTATGGGACTTAACAGCTATGGTCATCAGTCCCCTAGAACTCAGAACTACTTAAACATAACTAACCTAAGGACATCACACAACACCCAGTCGTCACGAGGCAGAGAAAATCCCTGACCCCGCCGGGAATCGAACCCGGGAACCCGGGCGTGGGAAGCGAGAACGCTACCGCACGACCACGAGATGCGGACGGGCTGTTGTGGCAGCACTGTACAGTATCTAGTGAGATTATAACAGAATCCGAATATGGAATAATCTGGATAAGGATAAGCATCAAAGGTAGGCCACCGTGTGGGACCGAAACGATGACATGAAAAAAGGCTGAAATACTGAGTTCATTGTTAGAAATATTTTTTCACCACTAAAGATCGTGATATGGTGCCTTTTATCAACCATCGAAAGAACGACAAACCGGCAGATATGGAGTTAAGTGATCACAGTATAGAAAAACCAGGTAAAACAGCTCAAAAGTTGAAATACATCTGGGCGTATAAGATACCTGTGAGATTATACAGAAATTGTGTGAAGGAGCTTGATCCCCCTCTAGCAGTAGTTTATGGTAGGTTGCTGGAATCAAAAACGGAAACAAGCGACTGCAAAGAAGAAAGTGTCATTTCCGTTTCAAGAAGGGTCGTCGAATTGACGAGCATATTTATGAAGCATTTCTAGAACTATAGAACATGTTCCACGCTCAAATGTTACGCCGTTTTTGGAGAACGAAACGCTTCTCTGTAAAAACGAAAATGGATTCCGAAAACAAGGACATTGCAAAACATAGTTCGCTCTGTTTGTCCACAAAATCCAGAGAGCCGTTGACATTTTTACTCGTATGTGGTCATTCGGCTTAAGATCGCTCCGAATAATGACTTCTAGGTATTTTATTGTTGTCACTACTTCGAGTAATTGCTCAACAATAGGATCGTAATGAATATCTTCGACTATTCACCCGCAATACATTGACTTAACTACTGGTCAACTGCCTGCCCTGCACCAATCAACGTCCTTTTGAAGTCCCGATTGACTAACGCCAGTGCTAATTAACTCAGGAACGGCGCAACGTATCGAGTTTTTTCTTAACAATTAGTTCTCAACACAACCTATCCTGCCATACCCTTACAATCTATTCAGTTTCTGACCACCCCGTATATTTATTCAAGAACGAGTCCGCCACTACAGTGCGTTGGAATTCCTGGGCTCGATTAACAAGCCTCCAACCACAAGACAATGAGAAGTTTAAGAAAAGGGAATCTTTGTAAAGACAAAATCAGAGGGCGGCAATCAACGTCTTGGGCACTGTTTGAAAGGATCAAGGAAGCGTTCCTCAGAAATCCAAAAAAGTGAACGCCTCATCCCAGTCAGGACCTAGAAATTCCGCAGCCTACTGTTTGGAGAGCGCTGAGAAAATGCCTGCAAGGGAAGCTGTATAGCATTCATCTCCTGCAAGCCATTACACATGGTAAGAAACATTTGCGGAAACAGCTTTCCATTGATATGCGGTTGCGGACTGCTCTTGCAGAACTTAATCACGCAAAATTCCTTCTCCACTGGTGTACAAGACCCGTTGCTGGTGATCGCTGCAACAGAACCAAAAACAGGTTTGAGATGCTGTTTCCACTCATACAGTATTATTAAAATGTTACACTGCTACTCACCATCACGAGTAGAGCAGACCTGGAGTCGCAGATAGGTATAACATGAAGACTGGCATACATTTGAGCCTTCAGCCAGAAGGCCTCCTTCTAAAGTAGAAAACACGCAGACATTCACACAACTCCCACACACATGACCACTGTGGCCGCTGAATTCGCACCAACGAACGGAGACGTAGTCATGACTTTGTGAGTTGTGCTTTTGAGAATGTGTGTGTGTTCTCTTTTTTAGGAGGAGGCCTTTTGGTCGAGAGCTCAATGTATAGCAGTCTCCTCTATATGCCGAGTAGTGACCTGTACTGTTCATAGTATTGTCATTACTCAATCCTGGATTTCCCATTGTTTGTTTCCATTCATAGTCATGTAACGCCTTACCTTAAGGCAAACGTTTTGTATAATCTCAAAAAGTGTCTGGATAATTTTCAATAGCCCAATGTGTATAAGGTGTTCAAAACTTCACTGCCCAAACTGACAGGGATGATGACGGAGACAAACAGGTTTTCTAAAGCAACCTTGAGTCGGAAGTGAATATCGATGGAATATTGAGTATGCAGGGGTTTATTGCGTGTGAATGACAATAAAACGGTGTTACATGTTTTTCATTGCTTTGTTGTTCTCATCACAATTACATAATAATAAATGTTTATCATTATTCCCATTAACTTCAGCCAGCCGGCGTGGCCGAGCGGTTCTAGGCGCTTCAGTCTGGAACCGCGCGACCGCTGCGGTCGCAGGTTCGAATCCTGCCTCGGGCATGGATGTGCGTGATGTCCTTGGGTTAGTTAGGTTTAAGTAGTTCTAAGTTCTAGGGGACTGATAATCTCAAATGTTAAGTCCCATAGTGCTCAACCCCATTTGAACCAGTTTTGAACCATTAACTTTAGACCTGAGCAGGCATCGGCGAACCAGGAAGTCCGGTGTTCGCTGGAAAACGCGAGGCGTATTCTGTAGCCGGCCGTTGTGACCGAGCGGTGCTAGGTGCTTCAGCCCGGAACTGCGCTGCTGCTACGGTCGCAGGTTCGAATCCTGTCTCGGGCACGGATGTGTGTGATGTCCTTAGGTTACTTATGTTTAAGTAGTTCTAAGTTCTAGGGGACTGATGACCTCAGATGTCAAGTCCCTTAGTGCTTACAGCCATTTGAACCATTTTGTAACCTGTATTTGTATCGCTACTACAAGAATTATTGCAACCAATTCCGTCTCCGAGACCATAATGGTACAAATAACGTTCGGTTTTTATGTAGCCACAAAGAAATATGTCTAATGGGATGACGTCTGGGGATCCTACAGGCCAATGCACGTATCCTCCGTGGCCGATCCAGCGATTGCCGCAAGTTCTGGTTATTACCACTCGTACTGGTTCTACAAAGTGCGCTGGGGACGTATTTTTCTGAATCCACTTCCTTCTTCTGATATCTCAGAGTACCTCTTCGACTACTGCCTTCAGAGTCACCGTAAACAAAGCGCACTACTCGCGATTATCCCAATGTGTAAAACTCCATGTTGACACTGCAACTGTAACTGTTTACTGACTCAGTGTGGAGCAGCATAACTTCATGACATACCATGTACCTCAAACTAACATTTTTTGTGACAAAATTAGACACAACGACTGTTATCTGCGCCATTCGTGTATTACATACACATGCTCAGTGCTCATGCAACATGGGTTTTATCTACGTCTACATCTACATAGATACGCTGCAAATCACACTTAAGTTCCTGGTAGAGAGTTCCTCGAAGCACCTTCACAACCATTCTCTATTCTTCCACTCTCTAAGAGCGCTTGGAAAACACGAACACTTGTACACTACTGGCCATTAAAATTGCTACACCACGAAAATGACGTGCTACGGTCGCGAAATTTAACCGACAGGAAGAAGATGCTGTGATATGCAAATAAGTAGCTTTTCAGAGCATTCACACAAGGTTGGCGCCGGTGGTGACACCTACAACGTGCTGACATGAGAAAAGTTTCCAACCGATTTCTCATACACAAACAGCAGTTGACCGGCATTGCCTGGTCAAACGTTTTTCTAGTGCCTCGTGTAAGGAGGAGAAATGCGTACCATCACGTTTCCGACTTTAATAAAAGTCGGATTATAGCCTATCGCGAGTGCGATTTATCGTATCGCGACATTGCTGCTCGCGTTGGTCGAGATCCAATGACTGTTAACAGAATATGGAATCGGTGGGTTCCGGAGGGTAATACGGAGCGCCGTGCTGGATCCCAACTGCCTCGTATCACCAGCAGTCCGGATGACAGGCATCTTATCTGCATGGCTGTAACGGATCGTGCAGCCACGTCTCGGTCCCTGAGTCAACAGATGGGGACGTTTGCAAGACAACCACCATCTGCACGAACAGTTCGACGACGTTTGCAGCAGCATGGACTATCAGCTCGGAGACCATGGCTGCGGTTACCATTGACGCTGCATCACAGACAGGAGCGCCTGCGATGGAGTATCAACGACGAACCTGGGTGTACGAATGGCAAAACGTCATTTTTTCGGATGAATCCAGGTTCTGTTTACAGCATCATGATGGTCGCATCCGTGTTTGGTGACATCTCGGTGAACGCACATTGGAAGCTTGTATTCGTCATCGCCATACTGGCGTATCACCCGGCGTGATGGTATGGGGTGCCATTGGTTACACGTCTCGGTCACCTCTTGTTCGCACTGACGGCACTTTGAACAGTGGACGTCACATTTCAGATGTGTTACGACCCGTGGCTCTACCCTTCATTCGATCTCTGCGAAACCCTACATTTCAGCACATCCCTACGACCATGTTGCAGGTCCTGTACGGCCAGCACATTCTCCAGAACTCTCACCAATTGGAAACGTCTGGTCAATGGTGGCCCAGCAACTGGCTCGTCACAATACGCCAGTCACTACTCTTGATGAACTGTGGTATCGTGTTGAAGCTGTATGGGCAGCTGTACCTGTACACACCATACAAGCTCTGTTTGACTCAATGCCCAGGCTTATCAACGCCGTTATTACGGCCAGAGGTGGTTGTTCTGGGTACTGATTTCTCAGGATGTATGCACCCAAATTGCGTGAAAATGTAATCACATGTCAGTTCTAGTATAATATATTTGTCCAATGAATACCCGTTTATCATCTGCATTTCTTCTTGGTGTAGCAATTTTAATGGCCAGGATATGTTCCCGTGCGAGTTCTGATTTCCTATATTTTACCCAGAGAGATGGCGCAGTGGTCAGCACACTGGACTCGCACTCATCCAGATTTAGGTATTTCGTGTTTCTCCTAAATAATTTCAAGCAAATGCTGGGATGGTTCCTTTGAAAGAGCACGACCACTTTCCTTCCCCAGTCTGCCCTAATCCGATGGTACCGACGATCTCGCTGTTTGGTGTTTGGTGCCCTCCACCAAAACCAACCAACCAACCAATGCGAACGCACCAGTACAGTTCAGGCAACGCGCAGTACGGCATTGCAAGAATACGGCAGAAACTTTGGCGCCGTTTCCATTATTTAAAGTGTAAGTACTTCACAAGGTGCATGGTATAAAAGAATGAAACCTAGTCTGTCATCACTAGTTGTACCTCTAGTTTTCATATCGTTAGAAAAAAACGTAAGTTGGTGATGAAAGTGATGTTTGTTAACTAGTGAGGTTTGTGCATTGCTGTACATTGTGTGAGTCACTGACTTAAGTGCATCCCTGGCCAGCTGAATTTTCCACATTTTGTTTCATTTCTGAAATATATGAGACGAAGTGGCAAAGTTAGGTGGGAGATCTTACCTATGTATCTATGTGCGTACACACGTAAGAGAGTTTATTATATACTAACAGGAAAAAATCGCAACGCTAGCAAAATAATGCAAATGTACATGCTTTTTGTTGCACACCTTCCGGATGTTAGTTTGTGGGATGGAGTTCCATGCCTCTTGCACTTGCGAACAATACAGGATCGGTTTAATGCTGGCTGTGGATGACGCTGGAGTTGTTACCGGATGATGTCCCATATGTGATCAATTGGAGAAAGATCTGGTGATGGAGCAGGCCCAGACAACATGTCGACACTCTATTCAGTATGTAGGCTTGCAACAGCGTTATGTGGTCGAGCGTTATCCTGTTGGAAAACACCGCCTGGAAAGCTGTTCATGAATGCCAGCACAACATGTCGATTCACCAGACCGACGTACAGGCTTGGAGTCAGCGTGTGTGATATAATCACGAGAGTTCTCCTGTTGTCATACGAAATCGTATCCCAATCTCAACTCCAGGTGTAGACCAGCTTTTCTGAGACGCAGACAGGTTGGTTGCAGATCCCCAATTGGCCTCCTTCTAATCAACAAACGGTCATCACTGACACCAAGACAGAACCATCTCTCATTGAAAAACACAACAGACCTTTACCCTGCTCTCCAATGAGCTCTCACATGACACCACGGAAGACGCAGATGCGGTGGTTTAGGGTGAGTGGAATCCACACTACAGGAGGGCTGGCTCAGAGCTATCCTTGAAGTAACCGATCTGTAGCAGTTCGTCGTGTTGCTGTGGTGCCAGCCGCTGCTCAGATTGCTGCTGCAGATGCAGTACGACGCACCTGATCCGTATGCCGAACACGATGTCTTCCCTCTCCGTAGTGCCACATGGCCAAAAAGAGCCCGGTCTGTACATTCTCGTGACCACCGCTGCCAGCAATCATGTACAGTGGCTACATTCCTGCCATTCTGCAGCATCGCGGAAGGAACGTCCAGCTTCTCGTAGCCCTATTATACAACCTCGTTTAAACTTAGTAAGGTGTTCATAATACAATCTTTGTCGCCTTGAAGGCATTCTTGAGTAACATCAGTTCCCCAAGTCCAGTATCATAGATAACTAACGCTCATGAGCGTTACAGAGTTTATTTAAAGCAAACCTGATTTGTATTCTGATAGTGGCGCTACTAGCGCCACTCTTATGAAACTCGTGAGAAATGTGAATAAATACCATCTTTCAGATTATAATGGTCACCTAGCCGTAGATATTGCTATAATCGCACTATTTCACTCCCGTTTACGGAGCTTGTTAGCACTTGATGCTAGGTTGGCGCCATTAAAATGCATTATGGTAATCGCTGCTGCTTGCTGGATCGCTGCTGTGCCTCGATGCTAATGCTGGCTCTAAATCTGGTTGTCTAGGGGTAAAAAAATGAGGTCCCGTGTTTTTTATGTGTGTTTGATGATAAATAATGAGCGAAACCAACAAATATTTAAACTTCAAATATTTATTACTCTGGTGGCCATCTTAATTCCACTGTCCACCAAAGACAATGACACAACACAAAGTAGCACTTCTTTTACATGTTCTTTGCAATGTTTATCCATCTCGAACAATAACACACATACACTTTACCAAAGTGACATTCAGACTCCGCTCCCGACCCTTCTTGCTGCTTGTATTTATAACCTTGTCAAAGAACTACTAAAAAGGGATATAGTTCATAAGTCACATGTACATCTGTTATCGTAATTTGTGCAGAAAAGTTATTAATTTATATCGAGTGACATAATTTAAAGGTTATTAAAATGACAGACAGATTTGTTGACTTGACAGAATAATTCTTTGTTACAAAAAGGCTGTTTTTTAGAAATTTGTCAACTGACTTCTCTAATTTGCATAAATAAGTAAATAACATGAATTATTAAGAATTACATTGGTTTTCGTCTAAAATAGGAGTGTTTACGTGAATACTGAGTGAAAACGGTCCTAGCGAACAAATAGGTTTCACTGGGTGATTTTTATTTAAGGAGATCCAAAATACGTAAGTTGGCCACTATTTTTCGTACTTCATATTAATTATTTAAGATGAACTTAGTGTTTTTACATGATGACATTTGCTGTATCAGTGATCCAGTGATATTAACTTTTGTGTGGGTGAGTTATTCAGTATAATTTAATGGGTTGACTGTTTATGGAGACATGTTATGCAATCATTGTTAACATACACAATAACTTTTCTATAATCATAAATACTCGTTAAACTGGTTGAATTTGGAGGGTATCGCATACTTCGGTAAAGTAAAGCCTTTAATAGGTTCCGTTACAAGATGCAGAAACACGCCTACCAACTTTCTTTTATGTCGCACGACCACTTCCTGGTGCTGCAATTTCTCTACCGTCGGTGGAGAGAAATGGAATTTATGATCACCTGCTGTGATGTTTGTCTAGTCAGGTAATAATCCACTAATAAATGTTTTGTATATGACAGACAACTCAGTATTTACACTAGCTGATTACATAGTAGGTAAATGCAGTATAAGAAGCTAACAACTGTATAAAAACAAATCTATCCTTAAGACCTGGACAGCTGACACATCGCTTGTTAACTAGCTCCGAAACGACTTGCACGTTCGCTACTGAATTATTTATTCTCGAAGAAACGAGAAACTATAATCTATAATGCAAGAATAAGCAATTTATCCAGCACGGTAAAATCTCCACAAAGGGGATAAAAACTTTTACTTAACTTTGCAAGTATCAGGATATCTATCAATAAATAAGCAATTTGTTCCCTCACGGCTACATCTGCAATATTAATTTTCCTGCAGGTATTTTATTGGACTTTTTTTTGTCTGGAACAAAGTGAACAGCCACTTAGGCGACAGTGCTGAGCAGCACAGAGTTAATAATGCAGACGGGCAGAGATCGCGCACTCGCGGCCTTCCTGCCCGCATGCATTATTGAGGGCGGCGCAAGCTGCCCGTGTTTACAGAGAGGCGGATGGCGCGCGCGACGACATCTGTTCTCACGCTAAGTGATTGGCTTCAAAAGGGGCCACCATAGCGCGCTGCTGGTGGCTCCGCCCGAGCCTTGTTTATCAAATGCGAACGGGGCGGCGCGGTATGCGACCTGCGCCCCGCCGAGGGCCCTGGGATCCATTAAAACAGGTAGCTCGGTTAAAATATGCATGGAATTCATAAGTAGGCAAATTTCATTTAATATTTATTACGTCGGCTCCTTGGAAGACGGCAGCAGTAAAAGGCAACAGATAGGGCCGCGCGTGGCGTATGCAGACCCCGTGACGTCACACTATGGCCGGATCCATCCCGCGAGGCCAGTCGTTCCGCAGGGGATGCTGGTGCGGCCATTACGTCAGGAAGAAACGCAAGGAGCGGATGAAGGCAGGGCTGACGCGTAGATCAGGAGGCTACAACATCGCTTCCTGCAATGGGAACTGGCCTATAACGTACAACTGAAGAGGCATTGCTTCGTCATTGTTACTACCTTATTAGCATTCGCCGGTTCGTCGGACTGAAGATGAGAACACGGCAAGTGCCATAGTCCGGTATCCCAGAAACTTCGCTCAATGGAAGAGGGGTCAATATAAGCGAACACCGTGTCTCTGATTACCCGTTGGCAGTGACCTTTACTGAGGAAACGACAACCAATGCTTTCGAGGTACTTTATGTGTCATTTATCACATGTTGATCAGCCGAAGTGATAGCCCAGTGGCTTGTGTCACGGATTCACAGTCTAGTGCCCATATTAAAAACGTCGAAACAAGGCTCCGGCAGTAGACAACATTCCATTAGAACTACCGACAGCCTTGGGAGAGTCAATCCTGACAAAACTCTACCATCTGGTGGGCAAGATGTATGAGACAGGTGAAATACATTCAGACTTCAAGAAGAATATAACAATATATACTAATTCCAATCCCAAAGAAAGCAAGTGTTGACTGATGTGAAAATTACCGAACTATCAGTTTAATAAGACACGGATGCAAAATACTAACGCGAATTCTTTACAGACGAATGGATAAACTGGTAGAAGCTGACCTCGGGGAAGATCAGTTTGGATTCCGAAGAAATGTTGGAACACGTGAGGCAATACTGACCCTACGACTTATCTTAGAAGATAGATTAAGGAAAGGCAAACCTACGTTTCTAGCATTTGTAGACTTAGAGAAAGCTTTTGACAGTGTTGACTGGAATACTCTCTTTCAAATTCTGAAGGTGACAAGGGAAAAAGAAAAGGAAGCGAAAGGCTATTTACAATTTGTACAGAAACCAGATGGCAGTTATAAGAGTCGAGGGACATGAAAGGGAAGCAGTGGTTGGGAAGGGAGTGAGACAGGGGTGTAGCCTCTCCCCGATGTTATTCAATCTGTATATTGAGCAAGCATTGAAGGAAACAAAAGAAAAATTCGGAGTAGGTATTAAAATCCATTGAGATTCGCCGATGACATTGTAATTCTGTCAGAGACCGCAAAGGACTTAGAAGAGCAGTTGAACGGAATGGATAGCGTCTTGAAAGGAGGATTTAAGATGAACATCAACAAAAGCAAAACGAGGATAATGGAATGTAGTCGAATTAAGTCGGGTGATGCTAAGGGAATCAGATTAGGAAATGAGACACTTAAAGTAGTAAAGGAGTTTTGCTATTTGGGGAGCAAAATTACTGATGATTGTTGAAGTAGAGAGGATATAAAATGTAGACTGGCAATGGCAAGGAAAGCGTTTTTGAATAAGAGAAATTTGTTAACATCGAGTGTAGATTTAAGTGTCAGGAAGTCGTTTCTGAAAGTATTTGTATGGAGTGTAGCCATGTATGGAAGGGAAACATGGACGATAACTAGTTTGGACAAGAAGAGAATAGAAGCTTTCGAAATGTGGTGCTACAGAAGAATGCTGAAGACTAGGTGGGTAGATCATATAACTAATGAGGACGTATTGAATAGGATTGGGGAGAAGAGAAGTTTGTGGCACTACTTGACTAGAAGAAGAGATCGGTTGGTAGGACATGTTCTGAGGCATCAAGGGATCACCAGTTTAGTATTGGAGGGCAGCGTGGAGGGTAAAAATCATAGAGGGAGACCAAGAGATGAATACACTAAGCAGCTTCAGAAGGATGTAGGTTGCAGTAGGTACTGGGAGATGAAGAAGCTTGCACAGGATAGAGTAGCATGGAGAGCTGCATCAAACCAGTCTCAGGACTGAAGACCACAACAACAGCAACAACATCAACATTAAAAATCCGATAATTTCGCATCTAAGGACGAGGAGTCGTATCAATGGCAGCCCACACGGCTTCAGTTTATCCAATAATTTGTAAAATGATATATCACCACTAGATTTTTCCTTTAAAACTGAAACAATCTCTTCAGCATTCTGAACTCACATTGCGGTTCTGCGAAACGACGAGTCTCAAACGCGGGTTAGGCTCTGACGGTTGCGTCGATTTTAATGTGAATTAAATATAATAAAGTTTGCTAACATTCTACATCTTTATTCTTCGCATCTACACACCTAATTCTCATCACACTCACTCTGACGAGAGAACACATTTACCCTACAGAAAAACCAGTTTATTGATACCGTCACTGAAGAACGGTTGCGTCACAACGTTACCTCCGCTTCTACCGCCTTACCACTATCAAAGTGAAGTCATGGAAGATGTACTTTAAGCTTTGAAAATAAACAGATGATAATCGATGCGGCCAATTCGTGACTGCATAGAGGATAATCGATGACAGTAAAACCAAGGCGTCGATTTGTTGCAAATCTCAATTGCTCTCGTGCGGTCTGGCGTTGTCATGCTGAACGAGAGGGTGCTCCACGGGTGGACGAACTCTTCTGCTGTTAGAACCTCGATTACAGCACACTGTTTCTCATGAATCAACAAGATTTCGCTACACACCGCCACGTTACACACCACAAGTCGCAGCCCTCTAGCGTCAGAGGGATGCAACCTGCGTCAGCAAAGCGGGAAAGTTGTGCAAACTAATATGTATGACATGGAGTAACTCGACCGATGTTGAGAACAGAATAAAAAATTCGGAGGCGTTATTGTTCAGAACGCCCTCGTACCATCACGTCCATAAATTGCATGTTCGGCGAGTGCTCACATTGCATCGCTCCATTGCTCTATGGTAAATACTGTGCCGTTTGACGCCTTTTCCCAAATTCCGCTACCGCTGCAGGGCAACAACAGCCAATTTCAAATTTTCTTTTTTCTCAGCCCCAGCCACCACAACAGAATCATCCGCAGACAGGGACACAGTTTATGAATATCATGGACAGTAATTGTCCTATAACACTCCCTTCCATCTACGATTTTCTCCACATTAAAAAGAACGTCCTATCTACTGGGAAATCTTCAGTTCAAACACAAAGCTGGTCTGGTATACCCAGGGTGATCTTTTTACGAGTATAGGAAATCGGAGGATGTACTTACACTGCTGAGACGAACATTACGCTCACTGTTGACAGTGGGATTAATCATTTTGGTGCCAATCATTTTGAGCAGTGAATGCTAAGTAGTGTTCTATTTCCGTTGCCATATATCATGCTGCATCCGGTTTAAAAATACGAAAAAATTGTACTTAACCCACAAAAAAGGTAGTTTATTATGGCACACAGAGAGTGTCATACTTCTTCACTTTAAATTCTTTATAAGTGACAAAATAAAAAGTATTTTTAGAAACTTATAAATTTGATGTAATAATATCATAAAATAAAATAATAAAAATAAAATAATATAAATTTTGTTTTCGTATAATTAACACTACACTTCATTTAAAGAAAGCTTACTAACGCCTATAAAACCTATAGAAATTTCTGAGCAAAATGACATAAGAAAAATGAAATTTTTAATGTTACAGAGATGATATTATAATAATTGGACAATATATTACATTGTGCCAGATGTGTGCAGTCCTGTATCACCTAACACTTGTGTTTTGGAGCAGAATAAGTACATTTTGCCAAACCACAGAAACGCATTAGATAGAAATGTGTTCCAATATGAAAAAATGTGGGTATGTTGTTGAGTGAAATATTAGGTAAGCATGCTGTAAAACCTCTTACCTCAGCTTCTTCTGCTTTCATACGTGCAGGGAAAAGTAGCAGCACTTTCAGATATAAAATGTATAGCTGAGCGAGTCTTTCGATGACAGACAGTTGAAGTAAAGCTGAAAAATAAACTTAAATATTCTGTTGCAGAGGATCCCACTGGTGCCATATGGTTTGTTCCAGACACGTCATGAAATGGTAGCGGCTACAGTGTTTCAGTTTCAATCACTTCAGTGTACTGTGTGTTTTCCATTCCGTCTACGTATTCATTCAGTATACAAGCAAGAACATCACTGTCAGTGTCCGAACCGCTGCTGCTTGAATTAAAATACTCTGTATCACTAGTAGTTTCCTCTAACTCACAATTTTGATCGTTGGTCATATTTAAAACAAAATTGAAAAAGCGAATGCAATAAAAAAACTAAAACCATTAACCTAAAGAAAAGTGACACAGGAACAACATTAACTAACAATACTGCACAAAAACAACCATGTCGGATGAAATAACAAAGTATAAACACGTATTCTCGAATATATAGAAATTGAAATAAAGTTCCCTTCCTTGTACCTGTCCTTTATCCTTATCTGTATTACATAAAAGCCAAGAAGCGATTCTTGTTGGTGTTGTAGCTCTCAGTGGCACCCTGGGATGCTGTGTGAGGCTCCTCTGGGCATCTCTGTGAGTCGCGACTCATGATTCATTGCGCAACACTGAGACCTCCAGAGAACTGAAATACTATGAGAGAAATCCCATCATGAAGAAGGGAGATCAGACAGTCATCGGTGTAACCGTTGCCAATGAGAAAAATTGATAAAATGTATATTAATTAATTAGGTAGTAGTTGGTAAGTCCAGTTTGGTAAAAGACTATATTGTACACTACTGCCCATTAAAATTGCTACACCAAGAATAAATGCAGATGATAATCGGGTATTCATTGGACAAATATAGTATACTAGAACTGACATTTGATTACATTTTCACGCAATTTGGGTGCATAGATCCTGAGAAATCAGTACCCAGTACAACCACCTCTGGCCGTAATAACGGCCTTGATACGCCTGGGCATTGAGTCGAACAGAGCTTGGATGGCGTGTACAGGTACAACTGCCCTTGCAGCTTCAATGATACCACAGTTCATCAAGAGTAGTGACTGGCGTATTGTGACGCACCTATGTTCGTCGTTGAGTACACCATCGCACGCGCTCCTGTCTGTGGTGCAGCGTCAAGGGTAACCGCAGCCGTGGTCTCCGAGCTGATAGTCCATGCTGCTGTAAACGTCGTCGAACTGTTCTTGCAGATGGTTGTTGTGTTGCAAACGTCTCCATCTGTTGACTCAGGGATCGACGATGTGGCTGCATGATCCGTTACAGCCATGCAAATAAGATGCCTGTCATCTCGACTGCTAGTGATTCGCGGCCGTTGGGATCCAGCACGTCGTTCCCTATTACCCTCCTGAACTCACCGATTCCATATTCTGCTAGCAGTCATTGGATCTCGACCAACGCGAGCAGCAGTGTCGCGATCCGATAAACCGCAATCGCGACAGGCTATAATCCGACCTTTATCAAAGTTGGAAACGTGATGGTACGCATTTCCTCTCCTTACACGAGGCACACAACATCGTTTCACCAGGCAACGCCGGTCAACTGATGTTTGTGTATGAGAAATCGGTTTGAAACTCTCCTCATGTCAGCACGTTGTAGGTGTCGCCACCGGCGCCAACCTTGTGTGAATGCTCTGAAAAGTTAATCATTTGCATATGGCAGCATCTTCTTCCCGTCGGTTAAATTTCGCGTCTGTAGCACATCATCTTCGTGGTGTAGCATTTTTAATGGCCAGTAGTGTTTAAAAGCAGATGCGTACTGCATAAAGAAACGAGACCATGTGAATATGTCCATAGCATAATACTACCCCCACCACTCTACGTCCTTGCTGCCGTGCATGGTTCGAACAGCCGTTCGGCTGTATGACAGCGTATCGGGACCCGACGATCGATCTGGTGTACATGACCCAACCGATCACGAGACCCTTTTCCATTGGTCCACAGTTCAATCCCGAATGCCCTGTTCTCATTGCAATAGCAACTGACGATACCATTGAGTCAACAGCGGAAAATATACGGGAGCCTCATGGTAAACAACATGTGTTAAGAGTTTTCGTTGAATCTTGTGCAACAAAGCACTAAGTGCTTGCATCAGAACTGTACTCTGACGTCAGATCTGCCACAGATGTCTTACAGAGCTAACATGCCTCAAATCACCGCGTTTTGTAATGAGGGGTCGACATCCAACACATTGTCCCCTAGTACTGGAGGCGAAGTATTTGATGGACGTAAGGGTGCTTTCGCGTATCATTCAACTTGTTTGTCCTGTACAGTCCCTGTGAGTCGCTGGCCAAACAAGGTGTTGAAGCCGAAACAGATGATCCGTACCTCTGCTGTACCCACTTGTGTTTGATACATTATGGATTTCATTTCCATTTCCGCGTCTGTCTGACGACCTCCTCTGAATAACCTCTTCTTTCTTTCAAAGTGTTTCCTTTTCTCTGTGCCAATTAAGTTCTTTCTAGAGTGTTTCTTCAGCTTCCGATTAGGATGTTCAGTATTTCATCTCAGATTGATTACACAGGGGAGGAAAAAAAATTTTTTGTCAGCTGCATGAGATATTTTTACTGAATTATATGTTTTACAATGCGCTGATTTCAGAAGTAATGTCCATTTTTTTCTATCACATAAGATTTTTTTGCAAATTCAAACACAAAAAAATGGTAAAAGCACTCGTTTATTCAAAATTATCAAACATAAAATTCTTTTATAACCAATGAAACATTATTTTGAGATATATAGTAACAATATTATACTTATTCATGTTTTTTATGAAACCTTTTCTTCTTTTCCTTTACACTTCGCCGAGTCCTTTTCCGATTTCCATCTTTAGTTTCCCGCTAAAGCATCCAACAGTAGTCAGCAAACATAGTGACATCTCATCTTCCTTGGTACCGTCTCTCGATATCACGGACGTCCTGGTGAAACCGCTCCCCCTGTTCTTCACTTTAACCTGCCAGGTTTTCAGGAAAACTGTCTATGTGGGAGTGTAAAAAATGGACCTACAAGCTCATCTTTCAGCCTTGAGTTATGTTGCTAACATCCGCCGAACAATGGTTTTGCAGTCACGATCCTTAGTATTTCCCAAAAACTTTCGCATACATCCTTGAACGATACCCAAGCTTCTTTTTCCTTCTCATTTATACTTTCCAAAAAAATGGTTCAAATGGCTCTGAGCACTATGGATGCAGAGAAAATCCCTGACCCCGCCGGGAATCGAACCCGGGAACACGGGCGCGGGAAGCGAGAACGCTACCGCACGACCACGAGCTGCGTACTAGGCTTTCCACAAAGAGGGTGTCGGTTAAAAGTTTTCTTAGGTCGGAGCTAGTGAAAACTCCCTCTTTCAACTTTGCTTCTGACAGCTTCGAGAATCTTGTACATAGATATTTAAAACAGTCCCCATCCTTTTGCAGCGATTTTACAAATTGTTTCATCAACCCAAATTTGATATGTAGAGGGGGCAACAAAATCTTTTCTGGTGGTACCAAAGTAGTATTGATAACATTTTTCTCCCCACGTTTTAAAGTTTGTCGGGGTGGTCAATCACATTTAGTCCAGTGCTGTTCTCTGACTCTACTACCCCAAAAGCATAAGAAGCATGGTTATTTAGTATAGGCTGCCTGCTGACCGTAAAGCACTGTGAGTATTTTGAAGTCTCCACAAACCATCCATTGATTTTCCTGATATTTGATTTTTTCCAGGATAATGGCCAAATCGTTATACTTTTCGTCCACATGCACAGAATGTCCCATTGGATCTGATGCAAATTTATTTCCATTGTGCAATAATACTACTTTAAGACTAGTTTTGGATGAATCAATGAATGGGCGCCATTCGGATGAGTCATACTGCATATCAAAGCAATGCATGAGTCCCTCCACATCATTGGGAAAAAAAACTATATTTCCTTCTTCTGAGAAAAACTGGGCAAATTCTTTTTCTCGGTGTCTATACCATGAAAATGAGGTATCAAATGATAAAAGGCTTTTATTTTTTAAATTTGGAACCTAATAGTTCGGCTGCATCTTTTGAAAGACCTAGCTCTCTTACTAGATCATTGAGCTCTCTTTGAGAAAATAGTTGAGGCCTTTCATCTTCGTCTGATGAAAAATCTGAGCTTGATTCACCCTGAGGAGGTTATGTAACTTCGTCCTCCAACTCACTTGGGTATTCATCCGAACTGGAAGGTGGCTGTGGGATAGGTATTTCAGAGCTATGGGGCACTGGACGTATAGCTGAGTGAAGGTTGGGATAACTTATGCTTCTTTTGTTTTTTGAATTGAATCCCTTTACGCCAACTGAACAGAAGTAGCAATCAGTGGTATGGTTTTTCTGCTCACGCCATATCATGGGAATTCCAAATCGAAAGGCAGTTCTCTTAACCTTAAACACAAATGAAGATCTTCGTCACATCTTCTACACACCTTATGAGGGGCCCATGGTTTATCTTGATCACCAAGTTTTAATTTAAAGTAAGCAAAATAAACTTTCCTCACAAAATCACTTATGTTTCACTGTTGACTTTTAATAGTGTATTCACCACAGATATAACAAAAACTGTTTGGAGAAATAACACAACTTCTTGTAGCCATGACTAGACAGAAACAACAGCACTGTTCACTTGAATACCAATACGTCTACTGAGAGTTTCTTTTCATTTCATGCGAGATACATATCGTCATTTGACTTGTCGCAACATGATAAAACTGAACATCAAGATTGTTTGCATTTGCTTCCGGCGCCCAGGTGTCCACGGTAAAACCTGCAGGTGGTAACAAAGAATAGTTAACATCGTAATTTTTTTTAAATTTAAGTTTATTTTATCAATTATAATTGATATAATTTTTAATAATTGTTAAATTAAATAAGCACATAGGTTTATTACTAATGAACATAAATACTGCAATATACATAAAAACCTATGTGATAGAATTTCTTGAATATTTTTCCTGTTTTTGGTAGATCAAAATCTATAACAAAATGTTAAAAAGTCCTATGTAATTTTTTCGTCGCAGACCTGTGTTATCCTCCTCCTTCCTAAGTATTACCTCCAGCAATTTCTACTTTTAGTTTTTTACTATCCTAACTTGCTCTCGTTTCCGAACAAGTCAACATTATTCATTAAAAACAACAAAAACCAATTTCACTCAATTCATTGTTGCCTCATGACTGTTCGACTCTGGGAGTACGAGACGGTAGGTATGTCAACGATCTAGTGGGTTTGTGATCCACTTGACGTCCTGCCCAGTTGTGAGGTTATACCAGACACACACCGCAGGCACCACTGACGGTAGTCCTGCCACAAAGGGAACAGGCTCACATTGTTACTTCTGTTGCGATCTCCCATACCATTGCAGAATTACGCGTCCCTGCCTCTCCCTACATAATGATACGTTCAGCATTGTCGAATACAATCGTTTTGGTGGTCCATGTGTTATGAGGGGGGGGGGGGGAGGCAATATATTGCACGGGCATACTGGCCTCCAAATCTCTGAACATAGTACACTCACTGTTCAGTGTTGTTGTGACACTGTACTCCTTCGACAGATGCATCTCTTCAGTAGTGCATTCGGCACTGACTTAATATTGTGGACAACAATGCGTGACCGCATCGAACAATGCGGATGGAGGAGCTCTTGGAACTAGAGGTTAATCGAAGATGGGACTGGCCTACCCTTTCTCCCGACTACAATCCCATCGAGCATGTGTGGGTTACGTTGGAGAGACGTATTGCAGTGCGTACACTTGCACCAGCTACGATCCAGCAGATGGAAACTCCGTACCACAAGAGCTAACCATATGCACACTGTAGGAGCACGTTGCAGTGCTTGCATTTTCATCTATGGTGATCATACCACCCTGTTAAGAACCATTTCCCGCCTTTTGTAAGAGACCAACATAAAATTCCGTGACTACATTGTAATTATTGTCTCTTAATATAAGTGTCATTTAGCTTAGTCTCATTACGTATTTCTTTCAGTTACTTTCTGTACTATACTCTATTAGTTTTATTTCTATGTGTGCTTCCAGTTTTATCGAGATATGTTACTTTGCAGTGATACATCATCCGAAAGATACTTTTGTCTTTAACCCAAGGACGGCCACGGCTTGCCAAACTTCATGCGTGCAGCCGAGGACCGGGCTGTCACTCGGTCTTGCTCGTTCCATGTCCGAAGTACCCGGAACGGGGCCACGTTTCGTTTAGCATTGCGCTGCGGCATTTTGTGGTCGGCTCTGAGTTCGGCAGAATCGTACTGTCAGCGCCATTTAATCTTCGCTATTTGTTCACGGTGTGAAGTACATTCACAGAGTTATTGGCTGATTGCACAAAAAGAGGCAGTCTAGCGATCTATCTTCATAATTCTTTAAAATGAACGGGAATGACAGAAAAGACGCATCAGAATTCTCAATGCCCATAAGGAATAGGTACTACATATTTGCTATGAAACGAAATTACAATCCCATGCAGAAAGAATCAAAAGATCAAAAATTACAAAGATCGACAGACAGGATTCACTGTGCTGTACATCCAAAATTACTTTGTGCTAAATTTGCAGGCATGGAGCCAGTGGGGAAATTGTTGGTACGAATAGAAAATCTTCTGAAGTCGCGCACCTTGTTCCACTGTAAGTTGCAACAGTTTCCTGTGGAACTGAACGAAGATTATGGAGACTTCATATGTTACTGAAGAGTATGTTGGTTAAGTCAAGGGTCATACCTGGAACGATTTTTCTATTTAAAACTCGCTATTTTTGATTTTATGAAGGACAAAGGAATTCAAGAGCTAAAGTTAGAACATCCGGAATGGAGTGTAGTCTTCGACTTTTAAGTGGACTTGTCCGTACACTACCCACAGCAAGGCTTTGCAAGGGAACCTCTTGATTTCACAGGGATGCATTTAAAAATAAAATCGTGTTGTAGCGAGAACGCATTCTGACAAAGACAGACAAGTTCCATGACATCACTGGCGTTAAAGAAAACGCTAGGCTTGAAGAATTAATTAAATGAAGCCTTGAAAGAATTACAAGGATAGTTTTATAAAGATTTTGAGGACACTGTCAGTCTTACATCTGCTTCCGAGCAATTTCAGAGTCTGCTTGCCGTTTCAGATGAAAGCGCCACTGTGCATGTGAAGATGTAGCTGATTGACCAGCAAGGTCATTCCATTTTTATGACAAATCTTTTTGTGTTAACACAGGATGTCTACAGTGCTTTCCTCATGTAAAGTTTCCAAGTCTTCATAATGATGTTGTAAAAGTGCTTCAATATTTCGATCGACATATTTGTGTGAAAGACATTTTTTTCAATTATGAAACTAAATAAACCTGGATTACGTGGAAAGTTGAGTGCAAAACTCTGTGAAACATTGTACACCTGTCTGTATGCTGACAGTTCATATTAGATAAGAAGTATGTCTTCAGTGTGCCAAAAACAATTAAATAATACTGAAAATTTCTTTTGTTTGTGACCTATGTTTTTGAGAAATGTGAAATATAAAATCTATAAGTATGCAGTGATTGTGCTGCCATTTAAATGCGGCAAGTTCACAGTTTTCCCTTCTTCCCCTCCCCACACTCCGAGAGTATGGTGTGTTAGTGGGGAAATGTACAGCAAGGCTGAGTACTTTGGCACTCGTTCCCAAATACGACCCACGAGCCGAAATCTTGGCCTCCCGTGTCTTTCACCCTTTGAGCCCAACTACACAAAAAAAAAATTAATTTTAAAATTTTTCGGGAAATTGACCTTTATCATCAAATGAAGTAACGAATACAAGAAGAAACTAACAAAAAGTAACAAATAAATTATTGGAAGGAGGTGGTTCAAAATGGCTCTGAGCACTATCGGACTCAACTGCTGAGGTCATTAGTCCCCTAGAACTTAGAACTAGTTAAACCTAACTAACCTAAGGACATCACAAACATCCATGCCCGAGGCAGGATTCGAACCTGCGACCGTAGCGGTCTTGCGGTTCCAGACTGCAGCGCCTTTAACCGCACGGCCACTTTGGCCGGCCTGGAAGGAGGTGTTTTCACTTTTGAATATAATATTAAAATGTTTCACAGAGTCAACCTTTATTATCATTGCGAGCAACAAATACAAGAAGAAATTGCAAAATGTAAACACTCAGTTGTTTTAAAATTGTGATTTTACTTTGGAACCACCCATCATTATGGAGGACAAATATGAAAGCAATTTCGCATTTTTCGTAAACACAATCCTGCAACACGAAAGCTCCATGTGTAAAACAAGCTGTACTTCTAAATAACAAGCAAAACTGGGCCAAACATTTAACAAAATTATGACGAAAATACTTATTGCTCCAGGGATATCATTTTGAAGCCAGTGGTATCAACAGTAGTAGCAACACAAGTTTACTTTACAATAATTTTAGATGTATTTGTCTATGACTTCCTAAATATGATCACTATAAAACTAACCATATATCACTGTCTCCTACAATCACGAAGCACAATCTGCGCACTGACCGTTGTTTTGAACTCAGTGAGTGTTACAATGCTCTACATTCGTGGAAATATCTCAGTGTACCACTAAATGTCTTTGTCTTTCAATAGCATCCATAGTTTCGTGCGAAAGACACTGGTACTTCAAAAAAAATCAATAACTCTGTGATTTCAGGCAGAAACCATTAGTACTTCAAGGGTTAAGTTTTGCACACCAGTGTATGTGAAGCGACAGCAAACGGAAGGTTGGTACTTTTTCTGAACCTGACGGTTCGATGTGTCTATGTCAAATCATTAATGGTGTTAAAAACCATTCTAAAGCCAAGATCGCATAATTTTTTATAGACGACCGGTGTCAACAGTCATTGCTGTCATCTTCAGGGCTGTAACAACTTTTTGTTGTAAAACTTGTTCATTTTACGCTGAACCCCGCGCACAAGATGTCAAGTGGATAAAGCCAAGCTCTTTTTATCCACTTGAAATCTTACGCGTGAGGTTCAGCGTAAAATGAACATGTTTACAACAAAAAGATGTTAACCTGAAGATGACACTAATGACTATTGAAACCGGTCGTCTTAACTAAAGAATTTTTTATGCGATGTGGCTTTTAAATGGTTTTCAGCAATTAAAGCAGATCGCCCTTCAAAACTCTGGAAATGACGAAACTTAATCATTAATGGTGGTAGTTATGCATATAGGCATTGCGCCACTGGTTGATCAACGATTAGTATGTGTGTTATATCGTAAATGTAATACGCGCTCTTTGCACTGATTCATCTGTGGTAGAGAATACTGTAAGATATCCATATATGGTAGAGAATACTGTAAGATATTGCTATATGGAATTATTATTTTTTTTTTGTCTTTGTATCTATCCAGTACAAAAAAGTCTTGGACAACGATGTTAACGAGATGTAAAAAGTCGGTTCAAACACATGTTAATAGAATGGAAAAAGAATTGTTAAGAGGAAGGAGTCATTTAAAATATCTATGGTGAGACTCAAATCAAATTATATCAACTGCTTATTTAATTAATCTGTCATCCAGGTTTCAGTTACGTTGGTGCGGGCTTAACAGTAACGTTGGATGCTGCGGGTGAACCTGCTACACAGTCAACATTACTTCACGCCTCCGCTACGAGAGCCTCCAGCTTCACTACTTAGGCCCGCATTGCACATATCGGAGTCCCTCCGACCGTCGACTAACCTTTGTTCACAGGAGCTGCTACCTCACCGGGAGTTCCTGTTTAGACTTGTGAAGTGAATGATAAATCAAATTCAAAAACTTAACTTCGACATACCCTCCTGGAAATGGAAAAAAGAACACATTGACACCGGTATGTCAGACCCACCATACTTGCTCCGGACACTGCGAGAGGGCTGTACAAGCAATGATCACACGCACGGCACAGCGGACACACCAGGAACCGCGGTGTTGGCCGTCGAATGGCGCTAGCTGCGCAGCATTTGTGCACCGCCGCCGTCAGTGTCAGCCAGTTTGCCGTGGCATACGGAGCTCCATCGCAGTCTTTAACACTGGTAGCATGCCGCGACAGCGTGGACGTGAACCGTATGTGCAGTTGACGGACTTTGAGCGAGGGCGTATAGTGGGCATGCGGGAGGCCGGGTGGACGTACCGCCGAATTGCTCAACACGTGGGGCGTGAGGTCTCCACAGTACATCGATGTTGTCGCCAGTGGTCGGCGGAAGGTGCACGTGCCCGTCGACCTGGGACCGGACCGCAGCGACGCACGGATGCACGCCAAGACCGTAGGATCCTACGCAGTGCCGTAGGGGACCGCACCGCCACTTCCCAGCAAATTAGGGACACTGTTGCTCCTGGGGTATCGGCGAGGACCATTCGCAACCGTCTCCATGAAGCTGGGCTACGGTCCCGCACACCGTTAGGCCGTCTTCCGCTCACGCCCCAACATCGTGCAGCCCGCCTCCAGTGGTGTCGCGACAGGCGTGAATGGAGGGACGAATGGAGACGTGTCGTCTTCAGCGATGAGAGTCGCTTCTGCCTTGGTGCCAATGATGGTCGTATGCGTGTTTGGCGCCGTGCAGGTGAGCGCCACAATCAGGACTGCATACGACCGAGGCACACAGGGCCAACACCCGGCATCATGGTGTGGGGAGCGATCTCCTACACTGGCCGTACACCACTGGTGATCGTCGAGGGGACACTGAATAGTGCACGGTACATCCAAACCGTCATCGAACCCATCGTTCTACCATTCCTAGACCGGCAAGGGAACTTACTGTTCCAACAGGACAATGCACGTCTGCATGTATCCCGTGCCACCCAACGTGCTCTAGAAGGTGTAAGTCAACTACCCTGGCCAGCAAGATCTCCGGATCTGTCCCCCATTGAGCATGTTTGGGACTGGATGAAGCGTCGTCTCACGCGGTCTGCACGTCCAGCACGAACGCTGGTCCAACTGAGGCGCCAGGTGGAAATGGCATGGCAAGCCGTTCCACAGGACTACATCCAGCATCTCTACGATCGTCTCCATGGGAGAATAGCAGCCTGCATTGCTGCGAAAGGTGGATATACACTGTACTAGTGCCGACATTGTGCATGCTCTGTTGCCTGTGTCTATGTGCCTGTGGTTCTGTCAGTGTGATCATGTGATGTATCTGACCCCAGGAATGTGTCAATAAAGTTTCCCCTTCCTGGGACAATGAATTCACGGTGTTCTTATTTCAATTTCCAGGAGTGTATATACTCATTAACAATCAGAATTACCAAAAAATATTGTAAGAGATGATTCACAAGCATTATTTAAATCCAATGTTTCCAGCCGCACTAAATAAGAGCGTCGTTACAGTCTTATAATTAACTGATGCTGACAAAACACTACTTCCACAATGCTTGGCAAATATAGGGTGGTCCATCCTTGTAAAAGAAAATGAAATGGAAAAACTAAATTTGAAGTTCAACAGTATAAGATGGGAGGGGGGCGGGGGATGTGGGAAATCTGTGATTCCAAGTCATCAACATGGCGGCATTCAAAGTGATCATTTTGGATTGTTATTATTACATGCTACAGTTAACTTCCAACTGGAAAGTGACATGACGCAACAAACAGAGAAATGCACGAGGAGGACAAATGATGTCTTTCATTTGAGCACAGCTTCATTCAGAGGGGGCTTCCCGTATTACCATATTTCAGTGTTTCTTCCCGCTACATTCGCGTTCAGATCGCAGGAATAATGGCTCCTTAAATGGCTCTGTACGAAAATTGATTAATCTTGTCTTCGTAGATCCTGCGGGAAGTATACAATGACTCTTAGCATAATCTCGCTAAATCCTACTAATTCCTGAAACTTAGTTTGCGGTTTGCGGTTAATTGATGCCTTTCTTCAGATGGCAGACAGTTTAAGTTTTTCAGTATTTCCGTGACCCCCCGCCCCCCTCCCGCAAGCCCTCCTCCCGCAAATAAACAAAATTGTATTATAAAGATGCACCAGAAAAGCTGCTTATAATAATTAAATCTCATTAACGACTGACTGTTTCGGCACTTTCACAATGACGTCGTGATATGGATGTCACAGCTTTCTAGACGTACTTGACAATGGCGATAAATGAAATAGTCTTCCGTTAATAATAATTAATTACTATAAGCAACTATTCGAGAGCATCTTTCCAATAATTACGTCATTATCTGAAATATATTATGCTGCTGAAACCAATGGAGAAAAACTTGTGACCTTTCGTTCTGCCCTTCTTTATCTTGAACAGCCTCTATTAGTGCCAATGGGTCCCAAGAGTGTTTTGTAAGCGATCTACTTTGTAGAGTGAATTTCCCCAGTATCCTACCATTTGCTTTGCCCACAGGTCTCTGGTGATTCCATTGAATGAATTTCTATGAGTGAACTGGCTCCAGTTGTGTGTCAATAATATTGTATTCACAGATCGCCACATTTCTGCGTTTAGTGCTACTTTCTATCTTATGAAGATTTCGAAGTATTAGTGCACCTTCTTTGCGTTAAGTACTAACTTCTCGATACTTGCATCCCGTGCAGAAAGTTTGAGGCTATCAGTCATTAATGCAGAAAACCAGCAGAAAAGACACCAGCACTCTTTCCTGGAAAAGACGCCAGGACACTTTCCTCGAAAAGACACCAGCACACTTTCCTGGAAAAGACACCAGCACACTTTCCTGGAAAAGACACCAGCAGACTTTCCTGGAGCATAGTTGAAGTTACTGTTACAAGAAGTGTGAGCAGCAATTTGTGACTGTCTGCTGTGACACTGCGGTGTACGGGAAGGTTTCGTCGTTGAGTGACTGTAGAATGATACAAGTTGATTTAGTTTCTCGTTGGTGGGGGGTCATCTATAAAGAAGACGAAATATAGAGCACTAGTGTGACCGATTCTTGAGTAGTGCACTAATGTTTGGGATCCCAACCGGGTCGGACTGAAGGAAGACATCGAAACAATTCAGAGGCGAGCTGCTAGATTTATTACCGGTAGGTTCGATCAGCAAGGTAATCATATGGAAATGCTTCATGAACTCAAATTGGAAACCCTGGAGGGAAGACGACGCTCTTTTCGCGAGACACTATTGCGGAAATTTAGAGAACCGGCGTCTCACGCCCACTGCAGAACGATTCTAATGCCACCAACGTACATTTCACTTAAGAGCCGCGGACATAAGATGAAAGAAATTAGGGGTCGTACTGAGCCTTGTAGATGACCGTCTTTTCCTTTGCTCTGTTTTCGAGTGGAATACGAAAGGAAATGACAGTAGTGGTACGTGATACCCTCCGCCATGCACAGTGCAGGGGCTTCCGGAGTATGTATGTAGGTGTAGATCTGTCGATGAGTCTTCACCCAAGACCACGTGATGCTCCCTTCTTACCAACAAAATTTCATTCCAAGCACGTATTGATTTTCTTATCCATGTAACTGTACCTTATTAGGTAAGCATAGTGTAGTGCTAGAACAAACGCGTTTCGGAAGTCAAGAGAGACCGCATGTTGACTGCATCTTCCCAGTATCGCACCAGTGAACGGAATCTGGCACCTGTGGTTCTAAACGAAAAGTGGCGCATTTCGTCAAGTGATCGGCGCCAGAGGGTTACTGATATTCTAAAAAAAAAAAATCCAGTGACCACCGCTATCGGAGTGATGTCGTACTTCACGGAGAGGTTTACCACCGTAATTTCGAATGAATGCGTTCCGAAAAGAGCCAAGTATTATACAAGCGACGAACAAGTAGTTTCCGTTCTAAGGCGCCACAGTCAGAATCAGTATGCGTACCAGGTTGAAGATATCCGTTTCGTAGAACACCGCGTCCTTCTGCATGAATACGTCCTTATCGGCCGGCCGGAGTGGCCGTGCGGTTCTAGGTGCTACAGTCTGGAGCCGAGCGACCGCTACGGCCGCAGGTTCGAATCCTGTCTCGGGCATGGATGTTTGCGATGTCCTTAGGTTAGTTAGGTTTAATTAGTTCTAAGTTCTAGGCGACTGATAACCTCAGCAGTTAAGTCGCATAGTGCTCAGAGCCATTTGAACCATCGTCCTTATCGCCTGCTGCACAATCTCGTCCGAGAGGAATCGTCGACCAATAAATGATTCAAATGGCTCGGAGAACTATGGAACTTAAAGTCTGAAGTCATCAGTCCCCTAGAACTTAGAACTACTTAAACCTAACTAACCTAAGGACATCACACACATTCATGCCAGAGGCAAGATTCCAACCTGCGACCGTAGCGGTCGCGCAGTTCCAGACTGAAGCGCCTAGAACTGCTAGGCCACATCGGCCGGCTTTCGTCGATCATTCAAGGTCTTTTTTAAGGGATCGAAAGCGTGATAATCACATAAGGAGAGATCAGGACTATAGGGCGGATATTCGAGAGTCTCCCATGTGAGTTGGTGTAACTTCTGCGTTACAATATTTGCTATAAGCGGCATCAACCCGTGTTACGCTTTTTCCGGTCGTTTCATGTTAACTGCCTCAAACACTTTCTTTATTTTCTGATGGATGTCTAACGGTGTTTGTCCTTCGTCAGCCAGGAAAACAATAAGAGCACGTTTGTCCTGTTTGGATACATTCCGCAACAACGTCACCATAGTTCACGTTTCCCGTTTCCATATTTACCGCACGCGTGTCGGAAAGAGTCTAACGTCATACCAATCCATAGCCTACATGTAGGTGCTTATATACTGGCGTCGGAGTTGCGCTACGTTTCATACGGGTGTACGTCGCAGCAACGTTCTCCAACGAAATTTTTTTATCGCCCCTTACAATTCTTTCTTCCACATACAACTCCAAGATATGACCATAAGAAGAAAATCAGAGAAATGAAATCAACCGCTGAGATAAAACGTCAAATTGTTCCTCCCATGCGCAATTCGCTAATAGAATTGGAAAGGGGGCTAAGGATAGTGATATCAAAATCATCGCCACACAAACCGAAGGTGACTTGCTGAGCGTAGATGGTAGACACAGACGACCTATCCTTTGTGGTCATATGATCTCCTATTCCTACAAATTACTACAGGTATTAGTCATGAACTACTACTTTTTCGAGATCTGTGAAATGCACACTTCTCAATTTCTGAAGCTAGTAGCACGGCTCTGAAATACTGTAAAGATATTTGTGCTGCTTTTTTGGCTCTGAGCACTATGGGACACAACTGCTGTGGTCATAAGTCCCCTAGAACTTAGAACTACTTAAACCTAACTAACCTAAGGACAGCACACAACACCCAGCCATCACGAGGCAGAGAAAATCCCTGACCCCGCCGGGAATCGAACCCGGGAACCCGGGCGTGGGAAGCGAGAACGCTACCGCACGACCACGAGATGCGGGCGCTTCTTTTTTCAGGCAGTATAATAAATAACTGCCTCATCTGCAAAAAGTATCAGTTCACAATATTTTTTGCCGGGACATTATACATAAAATGGACATGACAGGTCGCAATAGAGTTCTCTGCAGCACGCCTCAAATTACTTCTACATGTCCGTATGACCCTCCATCCACAATCGCATACTGCTTCCTCTCTACTAAGACGTGGCGACTGCAGTCACAAATTACGTTTGTCGAACCAAATGATGCACACATCGAATGTCCTTCATCCAAGATTTTCCGGATGTCGAGTGAGAAGAGTGGAAGTAGGATTTTCCGCAGTTGACTCTTCCGGAATTCATTGTCAGTTTGATCAAAAAATGGCAGTGAGCACTAAGGGACTTAACATCTGAGGTCATCAGTCCCCTAGAACTTAGAACTACTTAAACCTAACTAACCTAAGAACATTACACACATCCATACTCCAGTCAGGATTCGAACCTGCGACCGTAGCAGTCGCGCGGTTCCGGACTGAAGAACCTAGAACCGCTCGGCCACCGCGGCCGGCTCAGTTTATTCGAAATACATCATCACATTTGAGCTCATATTCTACAGTGCACTGATGCTATTGCAAGGAAGTCATGTAGGTCAGTTCTGCTGCTGTTTTCGTACAACGTGAGCTGCCCATTCTTCCATTTACTCCTCACAACTGTTTGGTCAAGGGATCTACGGTACTGACGCTCGGTACTGACGTTATAATTGGTGAAGGCGATAGAAGAACACACAAATGGGTTGCATCGCTTGAGGACTATAAGAAGCCTGAAATACGTTTGACGGCATGGCAAGAGGCAAGCATAGAAATAATACTCAGCTTTTAATGTTTGAACCAGGCAATTCAGAAGAAATGTGATTAGTAATGTTATAATTTATTTTTATTTTCTTTGTATAAGAAATAAAGAACTGTAACTCTTGAACTGTAATTCGTTATAGAAATTCAGTGGTTCAATTAATGCACAGCAAAATCGATAATTGTATAAAACAGTCTTACACAAATGACAATTTCTGCCTTTGAGACGATTAGTCTCTTTTCAGTGAATGTTTGAGTCTTGTCAGGGCACAGTTCCTGTAATAACAAAATATTCCACTGACAACATGTGCAGTTTCTTCCATACCTGCGAAAGATGGTAACGTACAAGAAATCTTCAAATTTGCATCTACATTTTACTCTAAAAAAATTATACAAATTGTAGCACGCGTTGACCATAGATGCTGCTAGATCAAGACTGATATTCAATGGATTGTTGAAACCTCCCAACTGCGACTTAAAATTCAGAAAATACATAAAGGAAACACCTGGGTTCGATTAAGTCGCTGATTAAAAGTCTTCTCTTGTGATTTCAGTTTTCTCGCACGTACGGCGCTAACAGGTGCTCCGATGGAGTGAAATCGTCTTCCACAACCTGAATATCTGGCAACGATGGGTCGTGTACACGCATCAGAAGGTTTCGTTGAGATAACGCTGTTTTAAATGTATTAACGTCACAACTTTTCCGTGTGCTCCCTCATCAATGAAAGTGAAACAATACTTTGGCTCACAGATGGCCTTGAGGACAACGGAGAAAAAATTTTTGTAGCTGAAGGATAATGAACCACATCTGACATTTTTTACTGGACGGATACAGTCTCCATCAAGGGCTCCGATGCAGTGAGAAAAATTGACGACATTGTGGAAACCATAACAATTTCATTCCATTTATCCAACGAGAACTCTCGCTTGCACTGTTTTTGTCATGTAGACCATCAAGGAATTCTCTTCTGTGCCAAACTTTGCATCTCAGAGTAGCACTTGCAACCTACATCCTCAATTATATGCTGCATGTATCACAGTCTCCGTCTTTACAGATTTTGTTCTCTACAGCTCCCTTTAGTGCCATGGATGTCATTTCCTGACGTCTTAACAAATGTCCTATCATCCTGTCCCTTCTCCTTATCAGTGTTTTCCACATAGTCCTTTCCTCTTCGATTCTGCGCAGAACCTCATCATCCCTTAAATTATCAGTCCATCTAATTTTCAGCATTCGTCTGTAGCATCACATCTCAAATGCTTCCGTTCTCTTCTGTTACGGTTTTCCCACAGTCCATGTTTCACTATTACACAATGCTGTGCTCCAAACGTGCATTCTGAGAAATTTCTTTCTCAAATTAAGGCCTATGTTTGATACTAGTAGACTTCGCTTAGCCAGGAATGCCCTTTTTGCCAGTGCTAGTCTGCTTTTGATGTCCTCCTTGCTCGCTCCGTCAGTGGTTATTTTGTTGCCGGTAGCAGAATTCGTTAACTTCATCTGCTTCGTGACCATCAATACCGATGTCTTCATATCTGCTACTTCTCATTACTTTCGTCTTTACTCGATTTACTCTCAATCTGTATTCTACACTCATTAGCCTGTTCATTCCATTCAGCAGATCATGTAATTCTTCTTCGGTTTCATTCAGAATAGCTTGAATTTAAATTCGACTCCCGAACCTTTCTTTTATTTCCATCATTACTTCTTCGATGTGCAGATTGAACAGTAAGGGCGAAAGGCTACATCCCTGTCTCACACCCTTTTTAATCCGAGAGCTTCGCTCTTGGTCGTCCACTCTTGTTATTCTCTCTTGGCTCTAGTACATATTGTATATTACCCGTATCTGCCTAGAGCATAACCCTACTTCTCTCAGATTTTCAAAAATCTTGCACCATTTTACATTGTTAAACGTTTTTTCAGGGTCAAAGAATTCTATGAACGTGTCTCGATTTTCCTTTAGTCTTGCTTCCATTATCAACCGCAACCTCAGAATTGCCTCCCTTGTGCCTTTACCTTTCCTAAAGCAAGACTGATCGTCATCTGTTTTCTTTTCCATTCTTCTGCATATTATTGTCAGCAACTTGGATTCATAAGCTGATAAGCTGATTCCGTGATAATTCTCGCATTTGTCGACTCTTGAAATTTTTGAAATCATATGGATGATAGTATAGTAACAGTCTCATACATTGTACACACCAAAGTGAATAATTGTTTGGTTGCTACTTCGGGCAATGATTTTAGAAATTCCGATGGAATGTTATCTATCCCTTTTGCCTTATTTGATTTTAAGTCTTCCAAAGCTCTGAATTTCTGATTCTAATACTGGATTCCTATGTCTTACCTGTTGACACCTGTTTTCGTTATATCACTTCGTCAGACAAGTCCTCCCCCACATAGAGGGCTTCAATGTACTCTTTCAACCTGTCCGCTCTCTCTTCTGCATTTAACAGTGGAATTACCATTGCACTTTTAATGTTACTCCCGTTGCCTTTAACTTGGCCGAAGGTTTTTTGAGTTGTTATATTGAGTCGCTCTTTCCAACAACCATTTCTATTTCTTCACAGTTCCCATGGAGCTATTTCTTCTCTTAACGTAGTCTACATAGTGGCGCACACCTCCCTGGTAATCTGTCCAGTCGTTGATGTATCCGTTTACTCAGAGTAACACAGATCCGTAAATGTGTTTTCGCTTCCAGGACACCTGTAACATAAAACAGGTATACGTAACACATATTTACATTCACAGAGTCAAGTAAACGTAATTTTACGTATTAAGTCGGCTACGCTTACGCTGTAACGTTAAAACGTATTTTTGTTACAATAATAGAAGTACGTGTCCTCAGTAATAAAAGAGTTAAGACCTCTTTTCCTTGTTCATTTTATAAGGGCCAAAAGAGATGAATAGCTGAAGGTGATGCAAATTTCAAAATCCATAATGAACTTTGTTACAAGAAATCCGGATCAGCATTAGCTAACATACCAAAATATATTTGCTGGAAACAACTGAATTTTATTGAGTGTATTCATGAAGAACCAACTGAGAGTAACTTTGGGTAAAAATCAGTCGATCAAGATAGAGACTGTAACAACGACAAACTCGTAGGAAACTGTAAGGCGAGCCTCTTGAAGACCAAATCGATGATGGCAGACCAAATCTAAGCACTGAAAAATAGTCTTTCATGTAAAAGAAACCTACCAAGAAGTCATCATTTGAAGATAATTTGCTCATATTACTAAAAGATAATAAGAAGTAAGATAACGACGGCCGAGAATTCTTTGTGTCCCAGTTGTCCTCTCTGAAGACATTAGACACAAATCAAAACGCTATTATTTTATAGTCAGATATATTGACTGCTCGAGTCGATTAAGCAAACTAACCAGACTAACTAAAAATGCACCCAGATTTCCATCTAGCTCTGTCCATTGTTCACAGACATCTTTCACATTCGCTCCATCGTCTATAAACCAAAGGCATGCTAACCTGCTTTAGCAATTTCAAAAAGATCAGTCCGTTCAAACTCAACTTCCCACTCCCCAACTCTCTCCAGACCAATCAACGTCGACATTATTTTGGGGTATGCTATAATAATTAGTAATTACAGTGTAATACTCAAAACAAAAATGTAAAGTCGTATATTGCCAAAAACTGAAATAAACAGTTTTAAGAAAGCTCAAATGTTAAAAATACACTACTGGCCATTAAAATTGCTGCACCACGAAGAAATGCAGATGATAAACGGGTATTCACTGGACAAATATATTATACTAGAACTGCCATGTGATTACATTTTCATGCAATTTGGGTGCATAGATCCTGAGAAATCAGTACCCAGAACAACCACCTCTGGCCGTAAGAACGGCGTTGATAAGCCTGGGCATAGTGTCAACAGAACATGGATGGCGTGTACAGGTTCAGCTGCCCATGCAGCTTCAACGCAATACCACAGTTCATCAAGAGTAGTGACTGGTGTATTGGGACGAGCCAATTGCTCGGCCACAATTGACTAGACGTTGCCAGTTGGTGAGATATCTGGAGAATGTGTTAGCCAGGGCAGCAGTCGAACATTTTCTGTATCCAGAAAGGCCCGTACAGGACCTGCAACATGCGGTCGTGCATTATCCTGCTGAAATGTAGGGTTTCTCAGAGATCGAATGAAGGGTAGAGCCATGGTTCGTAACACATCTGAAATGTGGCGTCCACTGTTCAAAGTGCCGTCAACGCGAACAAGAGGTGACCGAGACGTGCAACCAGCGGCATCCCATACCATCACGCCGGGTGATACGCCAGTATGGCGATGACGAATACACGCTTCCAGTGTTCGTTCACCGCGATGTCGCCAAACACGGATGCAACCATCATGAAGCTGTAGACAGAACCTGGATTCATCTGAAAATATGACGTTTTGCCATTTGTGCAGCCAGGTTCGTCGTTGAGTACACCATCGCAGGCGCTCCCGTCTGTGAAGCAGCGTCAAGGGTAACTGCAGCCATGGCCACCGAGCTGATAGCCCATGCTGCTGCAAACGTCGTCGAACTGTTCGTGCAGATGGTTGTTGCCTTGCAAACGTTCCTATCTGTTGACTCAGAGATCCAGACGTGGCTGCACGATCCGTTACAGCCACGCGGATATGATGCCTGTCATCTCGACTGCTAGTGATACGAGGCCGTTGGGATCCAGCACGGCGCTCCGTATTACCCTCCGGAACCCACCGATTCCATATTCTGCTAACAGTCATTGAATCTCGACCAACGCGAGCAGCAATGTCGCGATACGATAAACCGCAATCGTGATAGGCTACAATCCGACCGTTATCAAAATCGGAAACGTGATGGTACGCATTTCTCCTCCTTACACGTTTCACCAGGCAACGCCGGTCAACTGCTGTTTGTGTATGAGAAATCGGTTGGAAACTTTCCTCATGTCAGCACGTTGTAGGTGTCACCACCGGCGCCAACCTTGTGTGAATGCTCTGAAAAGCTAATCATTCGCATATCACAGCATCTTCTCCCTGTCGGTTAAATTTCCCGTCTGTAGCACGTCATCTTCGTAGTGTAGCAATTTTAATGGCCAGTAGTGTAGTTACAAAATTCTTTACACATGATCTTGTAATACTATACAATATGACAAATATTCATGAATCTACGGCTGAGTCGAAGGCGTGTATGTCCTTAAGACCACCCTCAAACCCATGCGCTTCACACACAAATAAATGGTACATTTACTGGATTTTCCCGCCCCCATATTCAGGACTGTCCAATAGGCCCCACTTTTTTCGTTAGCTGCTTACAATTACCGACACTCGTCCACAATTTGCTCGGGAGGTTGAATCCATCGTTCGTGTTGTCGGGGTCTTCCACAAATTATCGATTCGTATGTATCCATCTAGCCCATAGTTGTTTCCAAGCTGTCCTCGACTCGAACGAAGCCTTGCAGCTCCACGCCGATTTTTTTTTTTTTTTTTTTTTTTGAGTTGACCTCGATTTAGGTGCTAGATGTTGTTGTGTTGGGAGTTTCGGGTTGCCTAGGATGTTTGAGTATGATCTTGTGGCTAGCCGTCATCGCCCAATTTTAGAGGGCTCTATGTTTGCTAGGGGTGGCCCTGAGTGTTACAGAGATTATCTTCATTGCCTCCTCCAGTTGGATCTCCACTTTAGCTACGTGTGCACTTCTCATCCAGCCTGGCGAACGGCATTCAAGCTCGCTGTAGACAGGGGCTAGAACTGAAGTCCTTAACACGCCCGACAGGACAGCATTACGGGATTTTTGTTTCCATTTTGCATCTTATATATGTGCGCTATACGTTAAGCCGTCGGCACACGGGACGAGGTAGCTAACGTTGATGTGCGAGCAGACGGGACATTCCACGTCACGAGACATGCCGCTGTCGGCACACGGCACAAGCTGGTTGTCGGATTTATTTGGCTCGCAAACCCAAAATTTTGTTCACAAAAATGGATGCACGTAGAATCCCTATCTTATCTCTATTAAAACGAACATTTCTTTTCCTAGCCGTATGCTAGCCATGTTGTTCCCTCTGTGGTACACAGAAATTAAAATTTAGTAACCGTTTATGTGTCAGACAAAAATGGAACATACTCAGGAAATTCAAATATCTTCGACATTTCGCGGCCCCGTCAGCAACTGTATAAACATTAATTTTAATTTTAATAATCAACTGCCTCAGCTGCACCATTTACCTACAATGTTTCAGTCGGGATAACCCAACCTTCTTCAGAATAACAGTAACTACAGTTTGTCCATAGTGGACATCGTTAAGCTAAAACTACAAACCCATAAATTATCGTCAGACTGTAAAAACTTATCTGAGGCTGCCTCGACCCCACTTCGCGACTTCGATGCGGCAGCCACGAGTGCTGTACTGGAACAGCTGCCGCATCGAAATAATGTCAGTAATGGCATTACTGTACTGTTCCAGTACAGTACTCGTGGCTGTCGCATCGCGGTTGCGAAGTGGGGCCGAGGCAGCCTCAGATAAGTTTTTACAGTCTGAAGATAATTTATGGATTTGTAGTTTTAGCTTGACGATGTCCACTATGGACAAACGGTAGTTACTGTTATTCTGAAGAAGGTTGGGTTATCTCGACTGAAACCTAGGTAAATTTTAGTAAAACGGTGCAACTGAGGCTGTTGATTATTAAAATTAATACTCAGGAAAGACGTCAGCTTATAAAAGCTCACCAAATTAAACACACTTTGTAAGTAGGCTGTTTATGTTTTCTTATTGGCAACGTTACGTAGCGCTCTGTATGAAAATCACTGGCTGTGCTGTGTGCAGTCTGTGGCTAGTTTGCATTGCTGTCTGCCATTGTAGTGTTGGGCAGCGGCAGCTGGATGTTAACAGCGCGTAGCGTTGCGCAGTTGGAGGTGAGCCGCCAGCAGTGGTGGATGTGGGGAGAGAGATGGCGGAGTTTTGAAATTTGTAATACTGGATATCATGAACTGCTATATACATTACGACTTTTGAACACTATTGAGGTAAATACATTGTTTGTTCTCTATCAAAATCTTTCATTTGCTAACTATGCCTATCAGTAGTTAGTGCCTTCCGTAGTTTGAAGCTTTTATTTAGCTGGCAGTAGTGGCGCTCGCTGTATTGCAGTAGCTTGAGTATCGAAGATTTTTGGTAAGTGATTTGTGAAAGGTATAGGTTAATGTTAGTCAGGGCCATTCTTTTGTAGGGATTTTTGAAAGTCAGATTGCGTTGCGCTAAAAATATTGAGTCAGTTTAAGCACAGTCATGTATAATTTTTCTAAAGGGACGTTTCAACTTCTAACAGAGAGCGCACTCATATAACATTAAATATTACTGAAATTATTTCTATTAATTTCGTGTGAAACTACCACAACCTATCGGCAAATGTGAAGGTGAAAAAAAAAGTGGATTAATGGGCCGCGACGCCTTGTCCGATGTACTAGCGGTTTTGCTAATGCAGTTCCTCATCCAACTGCATGACGTACGCCTCCCGAATCTGTAGTTTATTCTACCAAATTTTATTGGTTATTAATTATATAATAAATCATAATAAGAGCGATATGTTTTCATAAAGCTTAAATGGATCGTTGCTTTAAAACGGCTTACTGACATCACACGCGAGCTATAACGCGAAAATAACTACATGCGAAAGTTCTTTAACCATCAATATGGCCCGCAGCTCGTGGTCGTGTGGTAGCGTTCTCGTTTCCCACGCCCGGGTTCCCGGGTTCGATTCCCGGCGGGGTCAGGGATTTTCTCTGCCTCGTGATGGCTGGGTGTTGTGTGCTGTCCTTAGGTTAGTTAGGTTTAAGTAGTTCTAAGTTCTAGGGGACTGATGACCGTAGATGTTAAGTCCCATAGTGCTCAGAGCCATTTGAACCATTTGAGCCATCAATATGACTTTTCAAATCATCTTACTTCAACAACTCGTACCAATTACGATACACTTCCGAGACATTCGCGGGCCGGAGTGGCCGAGCGGTTCTAGGCGCTTCAGTCTGGAACAGCGCGACCGCTACGGTCGTAGGTTCGAATCCTGCCTCGGGCATGGATGTGTGTGATGTCCTTAGGTTAGTGAGGTTTAAGTACTTCTAAGTTCTAGGGGACTGACGATCTCAGATGTTAAGTCCCACACTGCTCAGAGCCATTTGAACCATTTGAACCAATACATTCAACGTTCTGATATTTAGAAATAGCATATGTTCGTGGGCTGCAACGTATAACGTAAAACGCATCAAATATAGGCTTCTTCTGAACAAGTACAGTACGGCATCTTGCTCTCTGCTTGTGACATTGGGAACGTTCTTGCTTCCCATTGATTCTACTTTATGTAGCACGTTGCCGAAACATCGCAGAACTTATTTTGTATTTCACGTGATGATATGGTTTCTCAACGAGAAACAGCAGGAAGTGACGTCACAAAACTCGTTGAGCGCCATGTCAACGTTTGCTAGCTCTTACCGTGTGCCGACGGCATTAGACTGCTACATAGCGTTCGACGGGGGACCACAAATCGCGCGCGGACCATCCGCTTAACTGCGTAACGCGCCCTGATTTACAAAAGTATCAGACGGAGCTTGAACTTTCAACGACACGGCGGAAAGGAATACCTATAAAGCTGTAGGTCAAACATTCTACGTCATCCAATGAAATAACCGAGTGCCACCCCGTTTAGAGCGACTCTCTGTCAGAGCTTCCTCGTGCAGTGCGTTCGTGCCAGAATTTCCGCCCACGCACGCAGAAGCCTCGTCCACGCAACCTGCTGCGTGGGAAAACAGCCGTGGGTGTAGCGCACCAACTGCAGCGGAACGCCAAGAACAACACACCGCTGCGCGCCGCTTTCGTGCCGCAAACTTGGCCACCCTGGCACGCGCGCGGCCGCACCTGTGCTCAACGGCCAAGCAATTACCGTCGCAACAATTTCTAGAATTCCAATTTGAGCGCTGTTTTCAGAACACGACCACGCCTGCGAGCGTTCGCTTGCCAATAATAACAAATATCACGCGAAAACAAACACGATCGGAGATGGTAGAAAAATACGTTTTGTTTTCAATTAAATATCTTTCGTATAGAATTTTATTCCCTCGTCGTTAGGGGGGAAATGTTATGACAAAAACTCTGCAATTTTCCCAGATATTCCTCTGCTCCACCTGTCTGAACGATATACTTTTTATTTCTTGTTTCTGATATTCTTTTTTTTCAGTTCATATTCCACATAGCGGGAGCGGTATTCCGTTAAGAATATCAAAATAACGAAACGTGCAGCACCGATACTCCTATTCCAGCACTGTTACAAAATACCGCACTTTTGCCCTCTTTATGAAGCGAGGTGTGAAACACGTATGCGAAACGTCCTGCCAGGTGAGCAGTATTTTATTGACATGGAGCAGCGTAACCGGAATAAAACACATTTGTCTGACCTTTGTTCATTTCTCTTTGACGCGAAAGCTTCATAATTTTGAATTACTCATACGTATATCTTTTTGTGCGAAAAAAAGTACTGTCGAATTGAATTTCCCTGCTGTCATTCGCGCACACTCGAAATGTTGTGAAGAAACAGATCTTACAGGATGCACTTCTGTTTCGCAAATAACCAAATAAACTGATTTAAAATTAACAGTATTCAAATATCATGTAAGAGATCTACGGCAAGAATCGTTCACACGATAGCAGCGAAAACATTCTGGATCACTATTAATCAATATCACAATGCCATTATTTCCCGCGACAGTTTGCATCATTAAATAAAACAACTTCGTCTTTTTTGTTACAGTCATTGCAGTTCTTGAAGTAACGCTCCAGGTTACGCTCGCACAAACGCACCAATACATAAAATTTAAGTGATTCTTAGGAGAAAACGCGCTTGCGAACATAGCTGTGTTTTATTTCTTGGCTAATAAAGTTTTTAAAAGGTGTTGTTTCATAACCACTTGCCAGCAAGATAATGTTACGAGTAGCGTTTGCTTGCGCGTACTGTACATTCTCAACTCAAGCGGTCCAATTGAAACATTGAAGTGCTATTTTTGTGTTGCAGTTCCTTAACGTATTTATGGAGCACGTAAACGTGGCATGTCCCTATCACCCCATAAAATAATTGTACCGTCTGAAGCGATTTATGAATATTTTAATTTTCAAACTGCAGAAACATGAGCATGTAAAACTCAAATGTCATTTCCAATAGCGTAATATCAAATTGTAAGTAAAAAATTTCTACATTACTAATGTCCTCTTTTCGCTAAGCAAACTGTGTTTTTAATTCTTTGCGTTGAGTCTCCTTTTAACTGTAGCATTTTCCATAACGCAAACTACCAAGGGGGAGGGGTGGGGGGGAGTACCTTACGTCCACCACAAAAAACAACAAAAAAATTAAAAAATGTAAGTGATGTTAACTTTTAATAACAACACCCTTTTTAAATAGGTGCTGATGTATAAGAGAATATCTTTTAGCACGGTCTTAGCAGAACCAACACACTTGCCATTACGTGTACACAGAAAGGAGTGGTAATTTGTAACCAAAATAGTAATTTTTTAAAAATGTCGCCTTCGCTAATTATCTTACAACTTACTTTTTAAATATACAGACAGATGTGTAAGAAGGATACTCAACTTGAAAATATGAATATGACATTTGTTGTAAGAAGTCAAATTTACTACTAGACTTAAATTTTTGGGCTAAGTTCTACTGAAAAACTCAAAACACTTACGAAATCTGAACAAAAACTACTGAAAACAACAACAAAAATTTTCAAAATTTAAAATATAAAGTACATTACTAGGTTACAACTTTTCAAAAGGTGGACGTAAGGTACTCTCTGCTTCCCCCCCTCCCCCCCCCCCATCCCCGTTCCCTTGGTATCGCGAAGTTTAATGTTTTAGTTTATTTTAATTCAAAGGGACTATAAATTATCTGAATGACGCGTTATTGCCACGCTGACAGTCACTGGTTGGACTAAAAAACTCCTTTATTTTGCATTCACCGCTAAAATTTATGTGCTTTCCACTGTATAGCCATTTTCAAATGATTGTATGTACAACTCAACCGATGCTTGGGGTAAACTCCGTAAGGCATATGACAATTGTAAAAAAATGTAGGCGGAGACCTGCAGTTTTCGGATATAGTAACCACAAGAGCTGAGTGTAGATGTTTCTGCATGTAGATATGACTGCATAGATTTCTGGAATATTCACACACAGCTCTGGTGTGCTGTGGAATGAACCACAGAGCTTTTCAGTCGCAGTTTGACATTTAACTGCCACGCCACAAAAAAATTGACTTCATGCACGTTATATTTGCTATGAACATTTCTCCATCTGTTCTGTTACCGAAAAAAAGAGAGTTGCTGTTTCCTTCTTAACCGTGTCTTTTCTCCACCACGTTTCACTTTCATATCTCGATATTCTCGAAACAAATACTTCAGGAGAGACTGGCGGATAATTACACTTATATTAGACTATGGTACGTTCCTTCTTTTCAGAAAATTTTATTTTTTCATTGTCAGTCTGCAGTTTGTATCTTCTTTACTCCTGTCACCATCCGTTATTGTGATGCGTCCCTCTATAAGTCGCTTCATTGACTTTCAGGTTTGACACCCACTTTTACATTTCCGAACACCATCGTTAACGTTCCGGTACTCCTATAAATTCAAACTGAGCGAAAGATGAATAACTGGGTGATGTATCTGGAAGCCATAGTGATATTTCAATACTGAATTACCACATCTGAATTGTAGTTCATATCTAAACCATTTTCCATATTATCTAGACACAGAATCTTAATTTGATGCAGGAAAGCGATCATCTCGTATCTGCGATGTCACCCTAGGGTTGCCTTATTCCGTCTCTCTGGTTGTTCGCCTGGAACCGTGTTTGTCGTCTGCTAGAGCGCCTATATACTGATCAACCAGAACATCATGGCCACCGATCTACTATCGATGTAAACCCGACCAATCGATATCAGTATCACCTGGCGAGGAATGAATGCTAGTCAGACATAAGCACGGTTCATGCAGTATCAGTGAGTCTGCTGTCCGTGTGCAGGAGCGCGACACACTCTGACATCCCAGAGGCTCAGCACGAGTATTTTGGAAACTGCATGACTTATTGGGTGTTCTGGGAGTGTTGTGATGGGTGTCTTCAACGCCCACACGTCGTGGGACTGGGCGGCCTCCCTCATTACAGATGTCGCACGTCATAGGCTGAACAGTCTGGTAAAACAAGACAGGTAGCGAACCGTGGAGGAACTAACATCAATAATGCTGGGCAGAGTACAAATGTGAATACACTGTGCACCGAACACTCCTAACGGTGAGCGTCCTCTGAAAACGATCCATGTCTGTGCCAATGTTAACATCACGACATTGGCAACTATGACTGAAATGGACACGTGACCATCGACACTGGACGTGACAGGTTGTTACATGGTCTAATGAATCCCGATACCCTCTTCATCATGCCAATGAAAGGACGCGAATCCGTCGTCTTTCAGGGCAACAGCTCATTGAGACCTTTACTGTGGGACGGACACAAGCTGGCGGCGACTCCATTACGCTCTGGGGAAGATTCACATGGACATCCATGGGTCCAGTGGAGCTCGTGCAAGGCACCATGACGACTGAGGAGTATCGTACGCTGGTTGCACATCTACTCGAGGGATACCTTCTTTGATTTGTGATCAAAACGTTCTAGGTCTCGGGTTCGAAACACGTCATGGCTTAAGTTTTCATTAATAATCGGCATTGGCGGCCGAAGACTTCCGGCCTTGTCAAAGAGGGCGGGGAAGCGGACGGAGGTTCAGGGTACTCTCTTGACCTTGGAATGTAAAACTGCCCCTAAAGGCGGAAGAATCAGCAATAATCAACGGCATGAGGATGAATTAGGCAATGGAAACCACTGCATTAAAGACACATAACGTTTATTCATACGACACGTAGCCTGTAATGACCTCTCCATTGGCAAAATATTCCGGAATACTTCCCCATTCGGATTTCCGGGAGGGTACTGCCAAAGGGGAGTTGACCATGAGAGAAAGACTGAATACTCAACGAATGGATAACGTTATACGAGTCGGGACGTTGAATGTCAGATGCTGGAACGTGGTAGAGAAGCTAGAAAATCTGAAAAGAGAAATGCAAATGCTCAATCTAGATATAGTAGAGTTCAGTGAAGTGAAATGGAAAGAAGATAAGGATTTCTGGTCAGATGAGTACAGAGTAATATCAACAGCAGCAGCAAATGGTATATTGGAGTGGAATTCGTTGTGAATAGGAAGGTAGGGCAGAGAGTATGTTACTGTAAACAGTTAAGTGATACTGTTGTTCTTATCAGGATCGATAGTTCAGATGGGCATGCTGACGTCGCAAGCTGAAGATGAAGACACAGAGAAAGTATATGAAGATATTGAAAGGGTATTACAGTACATAAGGGAAGATGAAAATCTAATACTTTTGGCGGACTGGAATGCAGTTGTAGGAGAAGGGGTAGAAGAAAAGGTTACAAGTGAAAATGGGTTGGGTAAAAGGACCGAGAGAGGAGAAATACTAATTGAGTTCCGTAATAAATTTCAGCTAGTAATAGCATATACTCTGTCGAAGAACCACAAGAGAAAGAGGTACACTTGAAAAAGAAAAACAGGTGATACGGGAAGATTTCTAAAAAGGACTATCACAGATGTTGGAAATAAAAACATAGGTACAAAGGAGTAATTGCGGAAAAACCACGGGTAACCAGCTGATCGATGAAAGAAGAACGTACAAAAATATTCAGGGAATTCTCTTACCTCGGCAGAAAAACAACCAATGACGGACGGAGCAAAAGCAGATTAGCACAGGCCAAAAGGACATTCATGGCCAAGAGAAGCCTACTAGTATAAAAAATAGGCTTGAATTTGAGGAAGAAATTTTGAAACATGGACTTTGAGTAAACCGGAACAGAAGAGAATGAAGCATTTGAGATGTGGTGCTACAGACGAACGTTGAAAATTAGGTGGACTGGTAAGGTAAGGAATGAGGACGTTCTGCGCAGAATCGAAGAGGAAAGGAATATGTGAAAAACACTGACAAGAGAAGCGGCAGGATGATATGACATCTGTTATGACATCAGGGAATGACTTCCATGGTACTAGAGAGAGCTGCAGATGGCAAAAACTGTAGAGGAAGACAAAGATTGGAATGTATCTAGCAGGACATAGGTTGTAAGTACCACTTTGAGATGAAGAGGTTGGCACAGGAGAGGAATTCGTGGCGGGCCGCATCAAACCAGTCTGAAGATTGATGACTAAAAAATTAATTTTATATGTGCTTTATATCTTGCACTAGATATTACCTATAGTAAACGTGTCATGTTAATCCCACTATTATCTTAGCTAATATCATGTTCATTAGTACTCCATGTAATAATAATTTTTCTAGGATGACATAAATGGTAGAAGGAGAATATCTGAAGAAACGGTTGATGCAGAGGCAATTGGTGTCCATATTTTGAATCAGCATGTTTCGCTTGTCTTACAACAAATCTTACAACATGTGCTGGGTACTGAGATATCCGCCGATTTTTAAAATCTGTTTTTCACTTGTATCTTTTTTCTACGAGTGTCGCCCAGAAAGTAATGTCCCACGTTTTTTCTCTGCCGACAACAACGTTGCGAAGGCGAAATGGTAGGTGTGTATTTTTTGACGTTTCCTGGTGCGTAAAACTTCGATTTCCTCCGACACATATCGTAGCTGCAGCAATGTTTCGAAATGGTGTCTGTAAGCGAGTACGTCACAAGCAGAGTGACGCCATTTAATTTGTCGTTGCTGGGGAAGAAACTACAGGGAATATTCACAAACGTTTGCGTGAAGTCTGTGGAGCATCTGCAGTCGACAGCAATACAGTTCAATTTATGGATGTCGGTATTGTTGCTTGGATGATGGATTTCAGCTGATGATATACGAGGGTGAGTCAAATGAAAACCTTAAATTTGAAATAACAAATCGAAATTTCGTGCCGTTATCTTGTAAGTTAGTAAGCGTGCTACAAACAACGTGCAGAATGGCCTGTAGGTGGCCGCAAAGTGCATAGCGTCGCAGTATCAGTATAAAGGGGGCCGCCCCACTTGCAACTTGCACCAGGGAAGAACAGCGTTCTGTTATCCGGTTTTCGCGTAGTGAAGGTGTGAACCCTATTGAAATTCATCGACCGTCCATGCTTGTCACAGTAGCAAGTCTACGAGTGGAGTAGGAAGTTCGCAAAATGGTTTGACTTCAGTGGAAGATGCTCCTCGTCCAGGTCAGTCACAATGGGTTGTGACTCCACAGAACATTGCAGCAGTTGAAGCCATAGTGAAGGTAAACCACCGAGTGACACTGAATGACATTGCAGCATGTTTACAGATTAGTCATAGGTCAGCACATCACATTGTGCATGATGTGCTCAAGTTTCACAAAGTGTCTGCAGTATGGGTGGCACGGCAGCTGACTCCTGAAATGAGAGAACGACGTGTTGATGCTCGTGAAGAACTTCTTCGGTGAAAGAATCGTTACTGGGGACGAAACCTGAGTTCACTTCCGCCAACCGGAAACGAAGAGAGCTAGCAAGGAATGGCGCCATTCCTCATATCCAAAACCAAAGAAGTTTCGAACAGAACCATCAGTAGGGAAGGTTATGCTGACTCTCTTTTGGGGCGAAAAAGGCGTCATTTCGGAGCATTACATGCCTAGAGGGACCACTGTCACCAATGCATCATACACAGATCTGCCGTCTGCAATTAAATCAAAGCGACGTGGATTGCTGTCAGCAGGTGTCCTTTTGCAACATGACAATGCAAGGCCCCACACTGCCCGTACAACAGTTACGACAATCACAGACCTGCAGTTTGAGTGTCTTCCTCATCCACCATACTCACCAGACATTGCCCCAAGTGATTTACATATGTTTGGACCACTCAAAGACGCAATGGGAGGAAAGAAGTTCCGTTCTGATGAAGAGGTACGCTACGCGGTGCACGAGTGGTTGGGCGGACTACCAAAAGAATTTTTTTTCTAGAGGAATTTATGCACTTTGTAAGCGCTGGAGGACTTGCATTGAGCGTGGGGGAGATTGTGTTGAAAAGTGGTACAGCTTTTTATCACTTCTGCACAATAAACAATATTTAAAAAAATATTTAAGGTTTTCATTTTACTCACCCTCGTATATGAGAAAAAGTACCGTCACAGCTGTATGTTGAGAATGTCTTTATACAACCACACGACCGAGCGGGGAGAACATCCAAGGCTTCACATATGGTCTGTTGCAGCGTACTCGTGTTTTCATTCGCAAGGATCAACACACTACAAGTCGTCAGCTGGCGCTGCTGCGGTCAACCAGAAATGGAAGTGAGAATGCAGTGATCTGCGATCTTGGAAATGCAAAAGTATGGGCAAGATGGGTTCCGCGCTGTTTTTCTGATTTTTGCAACGTTTTGGAGTCGATTCCACGGCGAATTTAAGCAAAAACCTCCATCTCTATTTACAAGGTTACTTACTGATGTTCGGAATGTTTAAAGTTAAGATAGCTGTCAAAAAATATCTCTGTAATGTTGAAATTTTGGAAAAGACTCGTTAGTCTCGAAGGCGCCTACCTGTACACGAGATTTATAACGGCCGCGTCTGGAGGGAATTATTTTAGCAATGGCCAGGTTAGAATCTTAGTTATTAGGGAAAAATAAATCTTTCATCTGCAGGAAGCTTTGTTTACCGAAACGCTTCACTAGATATGGTTCTATTAGGGTGGGTATGTCACTGAATTTCTTCAGTCTATGAACTGATTTACCCAGTGGGCTGTAGGAGGACCTTCAGTCTACAGTATACTGCGAGCCATAGCGAAGTTTGGCAGTTTCATAAATAATAAATCAAATTAAATAGCCGTTCCGTTACAGCTCTATGAACAGCAATAATTATTGCTTCCAATCTCCAAAAGGACTTCTCACCGTTGCTCTGTCATTTAATGATGCCAAGCGATTCGACCAGGTTGGCTATCCAAATTGTTTTCGCGTGCTCAAAAAGTCACCAAGTGATAGTTTTCCTCTAATTAAGCGTACATATATTCGGACGTATTTAAATTGTGAAAATACAGACTACACTTTGAATTCATATGGCAGTGGTCTGAACCATCTAGCAAGATGGATACAAAAAAATTGTTACAACGCAGCCACAAACTTTCATTACCATTAAAAGGGCTGTACAGTTTCATAAATCATGAGTAACGAGGCACTACATTATTAAAAGAGAACTGAAAAAGAGTAGGGAACAAAAAATTAAGTTTATGTAATATAAAAATGGTTTAGAGAAATACTTAAAATACACTAAAATCCCCAATGAAATCGGTATAGACATGGGTATTTAAATACAGAGGTATTTAAACAGGAAGAATACGGCGCTGCGGTCGGCAAAGCCCAAATATAACAAAAGTGTCTGACGGAGTTGTCAGATCGGTTACTGCTGCAATAATAGCAGGTTATCAAGATTTAAATGAGTTTAAACGTGGTGTTATAGTTGGTTCAAATGGCTCTGAGCACTATGGGACTTAACATCTGTGGTCATCAGTCCCCTAGAACTTAGAACTACTTAAACCTAACTAACCTAAGGACATCACACACATCCATGCCCGAGGCAGGATTCGAACCTGCGACCGTAGCAGTCGCGTGGTTCCGGACTGCGCGCCTAGAACCGCTAGACCATCGCGTCCGGCTGTTATAGTTGGTGCACGAGCGAAGGGACACAGCATCTCCGGGGTAGCAATGAAGTGAGAATTTTCCCGTACGACCATTCTACGAGTGTACCGTGAATATCAGGAATCCGGTAAAACTTAAAATCTCCTACATAGTTGCGGCCGGAAAACGGTCCTGCAAGAACGGGACCAATGACGACTGAAGAGCATCGTTCAACGTGACAGAAGTGCAACCCTTCCGCCAACTGCTGCAGGTTTCAATGCTGGGCCATCAACAAGTGTCAGCATGCGAACCATTCAACGAAACATTGTCCATATGAGTTTGCGGAGCTGAAGGTCCAGTCGTGTATCCTTGATGACTGCACGACATAAAGCTTTACGCCTGGCCTGGGCCCGTCACCACCGACATAGGACTATTGATGACTGGAATCATGTTGCCTGGTCAGACGAGACTCGTTTAAAGTTGTATCAAGCGTATGGACGTGTACTGGTATGGAGACAACCTCATGAATCCATGGACCCTGCATGTCAGCAGGAGACTGTTCAAGAAGGTGGAGGCTCTGTAATGGTATGAGGCGTGTGCAGCTGGAGTGATAAGGGACCCCTGATACGTCTAGGTACGACTCTGGCAGGTGACACGTACGTAAGCATCCTGTGTAATCAACTGCCTCCATTCATGTCCATTGTGAATTCAGACTGACTTGGACAATTCCAGCAGGATAATGTGACACCCTACAGGTCCACAATTGCAACAGAATGGCTACAGGAACATTCTTCTGAGTTTAAACACTTCCGCTGGCCACCGAACTCTCCAGACATGAACGTTACCGAGCATATCTGGGATGCCTTGCAACATGTTGTTCAGAAGATATCTCCACATTCTCGTACTCTCACTGATTTATTGACAGCCCTGCGGAGTTCATGTGTCAGTTCGCTCCAGCACTACTTCAGACATTAGTCGAGTCCATGCCACGTCGTGTTGCGGCACTTCTGCGTGCTTGTGGGGACCCTACACGATATTAGGCAGGTATACCAGTTTCTTTGGCTCTTCAGTGTAAATGTTATATTACCGTGTAAGACTCGAAACTACCGTGAGGAATTCCTCTACACAAGAAAAGACTAGTGCTACAAACGATCCCTCCTTCCAAGTTGGGCTGAATCGGGAGTGTATCACTGACATTCCTTACGTTTTCTGGCCGCCAGTGGTGACTGAAAGACTTCTGCGCGGCTTTCAGTTCAGTTGTAGAAGAAATGTTATCCAAATGTAGGTAACTATTTACGTCAGGTGTTCACTGAATAAAAGTGGTAATTCCTTTGTAAGCAGTCTGTATTGCAGCAACGCTGCACTGCGTCGCCAAGAGGAAACAGTGGTCCTCTTTTATAGCTTAATGAACAAACAACTTCGTCATTTCAGTTACTGATATCGGTCTAATCATATCATTTTCACATCTTACATTCGAAAAGGGTGTTAACCGTCAGCGGCGTCAGTGGGAGTGTTATCTTCTTAACGATAAATCCCATGAGGTTATGTATGTACTGCAGAGATGGCACAGTTAGATTTCCGAGAAGCTTGAAGATCGTAAACTGATACCGCAGACGGTTTGACTGCCGTTTGTGGACTAAAGAAAATCTTAATGAATATGCAGAGCTGTCGCATAAATAACAAGGGAAAAGAGAACAGAAGGTATGCATTAAGAATCAGAGACAGTGCAGATTATACTTACAGGGAATACGGCAGAAATTTATTTCCTCCACAAGGTCTTGACAATTAAACTTCTAAAGCAGCTTTTTATCTATCTGTAGTCCTAAGAATTTGAAACTGTCTATGAAAATGCCCTGCAAAACCCGCAGGACAGGACAGATAGTATTAAATTGTGGAAAGGGGCCAAAATAAGGGGCTGTCAGTTACATTCGAACATACAATTTTATTATCTGATCAAACGTTACACAATGAGGAAATCAAAGAAAAACTGGGAATGAACTCTGTAGATGTAGCAGTCAGGGCGAACAGGCTTAGATGGTGGGGTCATGTTACACGCGTGGGAGAAGCTAGGTTACCCAAGAGACTCATGGGTTCAGCAGTAGAGGGTAGGAGGAGTCGGGGTAGACCAAGGAGAAGGTACCTGGATTCGGTTAAGAATGATTTTGAAGTAATAGGTTTAACATCAGAAGAGGCACCAATGTTAGCACTGAATAGGGGATCATGGAGGAATTTTATAAGGGGGCTATGCTCCAGACTGAACGCTGAAAGGCATACCCAGTCTTAAATGATGATGATGATGATGATCAAACATTACAACACCCAAAAAAAATTTTTTTAACACACAACTTTAATCTTTGGGACTTAATTACACGGTGAAAGCCACTTTAATTTAAAAACGGCTGAAGGCCAATAACTTAAAATTCAACTTTAAAATTTTTCAAATACCAAAGGCCTTACGTGAAACCGTTCTTTGAACTAGGCTGAAGGCCTTAAGAGCAAATCAACTCATACTCTAAATGGGCTGAATGCCCTACACTTAAAATTCAACATCATTAAAACCTGTAAAATGCCAGAAGTCTTACGTGAAACAGTTCTTTAAATTAGGCTTCAGGCCTAAAGAATCTTACGCCTTAAGGTCACAATAACCTTAATTTTTGAAAAATGGGCTAGAAGCCATACAAGTACAAACAACAAGAACAAATAAAAAAGGGCAGTAAACCCAAGGGCGCTCAGATGTTCGAGAGAGTCGGCCTGGAATTCAAACACTAACGCTCGCTTAGGTGAGACAGGCAGTCGGGCCAACCATCCACGATCCGACGACAACCCAACCTACAGACAGTCAACGGACCAAGCGACAGGATGTCCCAACAGCTCACAACTAACTTCAAACGACAGAATGTGAACTGTCTTGACTTGCTGGTAGATTAAATCAAAACTCAACTTTCGTGTCCGATGTCGGTGAGCCACGGACCTCGTAGCAATGGTAACAGCCCCACACACTCCGACACGGCATAGAGACTGCCAGCGGCACGGGCCAAACTACGTGCCGCGGAGAATTCCTCGCTGCTCCACACCAACCGACCAACTCCCACGCCCAGAAACGGCGAAACGACCAAATATACGTCGGCCGATGAGACGACCAACTGTACGAACAACCAACGGTCATCCCGCTCCAATCTTCCTCCGTCGAACAGTTCATGTGTGTCACCAGCGGTCGGCGAGCACTTTATGTCGGCGCCTCACCAGCGCTCCATCCCCGACTTCACTGCTGCTGCGTCCCGACTGCACTGCTGGTCCTTCCCGAACTGAATACCAGACACACGACGACCCGGAAGTACTATCGGCCGCTCCAGAGATGGCATGACAGTGCACTTGTCGATATGCGCTGCTGCTGCCGCTCACGGGCAAGTAAGGCAGGAAGTTGGTGACGCCACTAAATGGAATAAGAAAACGAGGCGGCAGTGTCGTAACAGAAGATGACAAACAATAAAAAAAATGGGATAAACGTAAGTCGTGCGCGGCTCAGTCTACTTTGCTGACTATTCTATCGCCTCGTGACATTTAAAATTAGTACAACAACTTCTTGTCAGAAGCTATAGGACTGTGTTTTGTTGTTGAGCGTCGATCTGTTTTCTATAACCAAGGAGCTTTTTTACTTGCCACATTTTGTTGAAGATCACTCACAGAAAGTGCACAGTAAATGTTGTGTACCAACTTGCATATCAATGAAGGTGAGACTGTTTAGATTCAAGGGTAAAAGCGAATGCAAAAATCGGACTTAAGAAACTACAAATAAATAATCTGAGAAATAAAAATTAAGTAATAAACAAGATAGTGGCTGCATGTTGGAGACACACGTGAAACCAGAATCTGCTGCCGAGTAGCACTCTGCATCGTGTTGCGGCGTCCTGCGCATTGGCACTTTCTTATATCCTCCGTGGGATGCTGTCCACAAACAACTCGAGACGTTAGTGCTTCATGCTGTCCGATTCTTCAACGGCAGACCTTTCCAGATAATACAATACGTAAGGATCATTCCTGCATAAACACACCAAAATTTTCAAGTGGTTCCAAGCATGCTCAGTAGGGTTCATGTATGCAAGAAAGTACAGCATCGCATCCTAATCTGTTGGTTACTAGCACCCGGAGGAAGACAACAAGTTGACTGTTTCATTTGCAGATTTCATTATTCAGTTATCTGATGTATTCCAATGTTGGTCAAAAGTTGTCCATCACCTGTCCCAACTATGGATTTGTGTTTAAAACAGGGATTCAGTTTCGATTATTCTGATAATACAGGGTGATTCAAAAAGAATACCACAACTTTAAAAATGTGTATTTAATGAAAGAAACATAATATAACCTTCTGTTATACATCATTACAAAGAGTATTTAAAAAGGTTTTTTTTTCACTCAAAAACAAGTTCAGAGATGTTCAATATGGCCCCCTCCAGACACACGAGCAATATCAACCCGATACTCCAACTCGTTCCACACTCTCTGTAGCATATCAGGCGTAACAGTTTGGATAGCTGCTGTTATTTCTCGTTTCAAATCATCAATGGTGGCTGGGAGAGGCGGCAGAAACACCATATCCTTAACATACCCCCATAAGAAAAAATCGCAGGGGGTAAGGTCAGGGCTTCTTGGAGGCCAGTGATGAAGTGCTCTGTCACGGGCTGCCTGGCGGCCGATCCATCGCCTCGGGTAGTTGACGTTCAGGTAGTTACGGACAGATAAGTGCCAATGTGGTGGCGCTCCATCCTGCTGAAATATGAATTGTTGTGCTTCTTGTTCGAGCTGAGGGAACAGCCAATTCTCTAACATCTCCAGATACTGTAGTCCAGTTACAGTAGCACCTTCGAAGAAAAAGGGACCAAAAACTTTATTGGGTGAAATGGCACAGAAAACGTTCACCTTAGGCGAGTCACGTTCATACTGAGTTGTTTCCCGCGGATTCTCAGTGCCCCATATACAGACATTGTGACGGTTGACTTTCCCGTTAGTGTGGAAAGTTGCTTCATCACTAAACACAATCTTTGAAACTGAAGATTCATCTGTTTCCATTTGAGCAAGGATAAAATCACAGAAATCGATTCTTTTAATCTTATCAGCTGCAGACAGTGCTTGAACCAATTTCAGACGATAAGGTTTCATAACTAACCTTTTTCGTAGGACTCTCCATACAGTTGATTGTGGAATTTGCAGCTCTCTGCTAGCTCTGCGAGTCGATTTTCCTGGGCTGCGAACAAATGCTTGCTGGATGCGTGCTACATTTTCATCACTCGTTCTCGGCCGTCCAGAACTTTTCCCTTTGCACAAACACCCATTCTCTGTAAACTGTTTATACCAACGTTTAATACACCACCTATCAGGAGGTTTAACACCATACTTCGTTCGAAATGCACGCTGAACAACTGTCGTCGACTCATTTCTGCCGTACTCAATAACACAAAAAGCTTTCTGTTGAGCGGTCGCCATCTTAGCATCAACTGACGCTGACGCCTAGTCAACAGCGCCTCAAGCGAACAAATGTACAAATAAATGAAACTTTATAGCTCCCTTAATTCGCCGACAGATAGTGCTTAGCTCTGCCTTTTGTCGTTGCAGAGTTTTAAATTCCTAAAGTTGTGGTATTCTTTTTGAATCACCCTGTATAATAAGTATAAACATGTTAAGACTAAGCATTCTTTTGTTTATTTGACTGGGCCGTTGATGAGTCACAACACTGACGTCTCTTCACTTTAGACGGGTCCTTTCGAATAGGCCTTCAGCTGTCTGCGAAGCGAACAGTTCGTATTAGTACTGCATTTAGTAGTGTATTTGTACACCTGATCAGGTTCATACCATATTACCTCCTAATGCGACAGAATATGGTTATTAAAATTTGAAAACTTACTGTAATTGTAGCTCACAGCAGGAAGACTGTTCTAGTAGGACAACAACAACAAACGTTGGCGTAGCGCGGTCTGCAGCAGTGTATGCATTGCAGCGGTTCAAGCAAACTGGTGTCAATGCGTTTCGCGACCTCGAAGACCCAAATAATATCTTACAGGGAACATCAGTGCATATTTGTACAGCCGGCCGCGGTGGTCTAGCGGTTCTAGGCGCTCAGTCCGGAACCGCGCGACTGCTACGGTCGCAGGTTCGAATCCTGCCTCGGGCATGGATGTGTGTGATGTCCTTAAGTTACTTAGGTTTAAGTAGTTCTAAGTTCTAGGGGACTGATGACCTCAGAACTTAAGTCCCATAGTGCTCAGAGCCATTTTAACCATATTTGTACAGAGTAAACATCAGAGGACTCGTACACCTCCTGAAATTTGCGAGGAAGTAAGTAGAACGCGAGCTGTTCCAATCTCTGTCTCAAAAATGCGACCCCATCCTCGTCAACGAGGTTTAAAATGGCGCAGAGCGGCCAAAAAGCGTCCACTACGCAAAACAAAATAAGAATAAAAGGTTGCAGTGGGCAGGCAGTATAAAACACGTAGCGTGCAGTAGTGGTCCAAGGTGTTATTCACGTAGGAATCTAAGTTTGAAGTATTCCGAAGCCATTGTGAGATGGTTGGGTGGTTGTTTTGGAGAGTTTGTTTATCGAATTCGTGGAGAACGATGACGCTAACGGTGAAGCATGGTGGTGAGTCGGTTATGGTGAGAGGATGTTTCACGAGTGATGTAGTTGGTGATCTAGTGAGAATTAATGGAACATTAAAGAAGGAAGGACAGCGCAGGATACTGATCAACAACGCATTTCACCTGGCAAGAGATTTATTCTTCATGGGTTTGTTCAGCAGCAGGTCAATGATTTCAGACATGCTTCTAAATTGGGCAGAGGATAGGTCAACAGAAAAGAGAAATTTGGGGAACTGAAGAATATGATTTGTCCAGGTCAGTCACCCCACTGAAATCTTATGGGATGTGCTTGATTCGAAGGTTGGGAAACTGAGGTCGTCTAATGCTGAAGAGTTATGGAATAATTTACGGACGTCTTGGACAGCAATATCTGCTAAAACACTGCAAAATATCATCTCCAAAATGAAAAGAGTTTGTGCAGCTGTTCTGAGGGCAAAGGGTGGATACTTGCAAGAGGCCAAAATCTGAAACATATTGTATTGTATTTAATTACACTGAGAAAGTATTTATTTTGTTAATCTACATCTTTTGCACAATGTATTTGTACACTGAATTAAAGTAGACAATATTTATCATGGGTCATCGAAAACTTTCGACCGGCAGTGTAGTTAACGCATGTTTACTGGAAAAGTACAACTCTGTTCCTAGTTATCGATTGCTCTCAACATAGTTTATCTTTGCAACAATCTATGAGGTCATTTTACTTCGTTATAATGTGATTTTTTAATAAAATAGCCACCATTTGGATGAATGTTTTATGTATTTCACATTAGCGCTGAAAGGTTATCAAGTGCAAAGGTCAAAAATGTAGTTACATATCCTAGTCTGAATGAAATTTCGTGCCGGCCGGAGTGGTCGTGCGGTTCTAGGCGCTACAGTCTGGAGCCGAGCGACGGCTACGGTCGCAGGTTCGAATCCTGCCTCGGGCGTGGATGTGTGTGATGTCCTTAGGTTAGTTAGGTTTCATTAGTTTTAAGTTCTAGGCGACTGATGACCTCAGAAGTTAAGTCGCATAGTGCTCGGAGCCATTTGAAATTTCGTCGCAGACATATTGCAACACACGTGTGATCAGACAGGTATATACCAGTCATCGCATTATACGATTTCAGTGCGGATTTAAATAACTATTATATCTGATATCCGACATTACACTCAGTATTTGCTATTTCGATCAGAAAGTCTATAAGATGGTAGGAACATCTCTTTTAGTTCCGGTTTAGCTATCTCACAGGGAACTCTGGGTAAAGGGTTTGAAGAGGTAGCTCTGGCGTGCTTAGCGTGAAGTTTTCTTAGGCAGTGTGATAAAGCGATTGTCTTCTTTGCAGCTCTAAATATGGCAACATGCGGCTTAGCTGTTTGCTAGACAAGTGCGTTTACAATACGAAGTTGTCAATCATCGACAGAGGTCGTGTAGCTCAACGTATTTATTTTCCCGCTTCGTGTCACGAAGTTTAAGGTGGACGGGCGAAATCTAAGGTACAGGATTTCACTGAGACGCTCACGATTTGGAAGCATGTCTCTCATGTGGAAATCTGCTCTTCGTGCCTTTTTGAGACTAGTATATTTCTATGCAAGGTACAGAATCTGTTTGCTAATAAACCATCCACACGGTAGAATATTTGAATTCGTCACATTCACTACAATGAGATTTGTTCAACGTTTTCAACTATGCGTAAAATTAGCTTTGTTTCATTTTTTCACGTATTGAGAACTCAGTATCCCACATGTTTTCGAATACTAATGCTTAACACTTTCGGAAACAATTATAGTGTTCGTACTCAAAAATTTAAATCCGTTATCTCTCTTGTTTGATACTTTTCTGTTTAAGCGAGATTGCCCCTAGTTGCACCTGGTAGTTAGTACTCGATCACTCGATGCAGAGTGTACAACCTGCCTTCGAAATGAAGGCATCTTTGCAGAATCTTACTACGATTAACCTCACAATTAGAATCCACTACTATGAAAAATAAAATTGAGCCTCTAAGCACAAAAGGTGGGTATCGAGATTTGGTGTAGGTAGCAATGAGGGTACATACGCCCATGTCACGCTTCAATACTACAAGTCCTGTAACGTACACGCTTCTGATACAACTTCATATATCTGTTACTATTCAGATTTGTGTGAATTCAAGTCTCCTTTGCTATGCACATTGTAAATTGTTGCGCTAAATAACAAGCTTTTACTGTCTAGGCTATATTCTGTGCATTTTGCAGTCAGCGTTACTACTCTGATTTTTGGGCCTAAACATTTTATATTAGAGGGTACTTTTCAATCCGGGCATATTCCGGACTTACTGTTATAGGTAGCAAACGTAGCAGAAAGCTTACAACGTTTTTCTCGAGATGGATGAGGAGGAGTGTTTATTATCATCAGGAAACACGAATGTGTCATCTTAGTGTTCACTGTAGTAAGTGAACAACAGGTTGGAGCATCTTGTCCCGATACTGCACAGTCTTCGGTTGCACGTTTTTCAATATATGACATGTTTAGATGTCTTTGGATCATCTTCAGTTTTATGTAATTGCGTCATTCGTGTCTGTGTCAGAGCCTCACATCGGAATACTCTGATCAGTAATGTTACATCGGAGAAGTTACTTACAGTCCAAAGAAGCATGCGCCTTACATACAAAATATTACTTCACGTTTTCTGTTGATGTTCCTTCACTGAAACCGACCTGTAGATTTTATACACCGAGATGTCTCACTACTCTCTTAGATACTGCTTTATTAGAAACCTGCAAAAATACTGGCAACGTGGATATTGGCCTTTAACTATCTTTTCAGACAATAAGAAATTCAGCCTTCAGTTGCAAGGTAAAAGTTTTTAGTTTACCTAGGTTTCGATGCCAATAATTGCATCTTCTTCGGAACCTATAAATTAACCCATACTGACATATATTAAACATTAAAATACATCATCAATCTAATGATTTCATAATAAGGAAAATCGTGATACCTACAAAAATTAAATTTTTTTAGGGCCAAACGTTGGCCATATCACAGAATAAAACTAATACAGAATAAAGACGCATAATCATAAGTTTATGTCTGTCAATATGAAAAAAAAATAAGAAAAACGTAGACGGAGCTACACCAGGCCAGGAATAAGGGTCACACGTAAGCAAGAAGGAAATTTGGGGTCGCGAACAGTTCCGCGGCGAGGCTCAAGCGCTAGAGACAAGCTGTCTCAAAATTACTTAGTGCAACGTAAATTGTAAACAGAATGTGACAGGAAACAGTCCTACAAATGGACAAATGCCTACCTGTGGTTCAGTACATTAAACAATTTTCCTAACAAGGGAACCTCCCCATCGCACCCCCCTCATATTTAGTTATAAGTTGGCACAGTGGATAGGCCTTGAGAAACTGAACACAGATCATTCGCGAAAACAGGAAGAAGTTGTGTGGAAGTATGAAAAAAAATAAGCAAAATATACAAACTGAGGAGTCCATAAGCAAGATAAACAACATCAAGGACAGTGCGAGCTCAGGAGCACCGTGGTCCCGTGGTTAGCGTGAGCAGCTGTGAAACGAGAGGTCCTTGGTTCAAGTCTTCCTTTGCGAGAAAAGTTTAAATTTTTATATAATCAACTTCGCTCTCCAAAAGTCCACATGTTCAGATTTGCTTGGACATATGCAGGATTTGACGGTCTACACACGGAAAAATTTGAAAACGTTAAAAACATATGTTTTGACAGTACAGGGAAAACTGTGCGACTGTGAAACTGTTGCATTCATTTGTTGCAGTTTATGTGACAAACTCTTATGTTTTCATCACTTTTTTGGGAGTGATTATCACATCCACAAGAAAACCTAAATCGGGCAAGGTAGAAGAATCATTTTACCCATTCGCCAAGTGTACAAGTTAGGTGGGTCGACAACATATTCCTGTCATGTGACGCACATGCCGTCACCAGTGTCGTATAGAACATATCAGTAGTGTTTTGCTGTGGAGGAATCGGTTGACGTATGACCTTGCGATCAAATGTTTTCGGTTCCCATTGGAGAGGCACGTCCTTTCGTCTACTAATCTCACGGTTTGCGGTGCGGTCGCAAAACACAGACACTAAACTTATTACAGTGAACAGAGACGTCAATGAACGAACGGACAGACGTCCCTCGGTCGAGGGAGGATTTGAACGAAAGACCTCTCATTTCGCAGTTGCTCACGCTAACCACGGGACCACGGCGCACCCGAGCTTACGCCCTCCTTAATGTTGCCTATCTTGCGCATGGACTACTCAGTTTGTATATTTTGCTTATTTTTTTCATAGTTCCACACAACTTCTTCCTGTTTTCTCGAGTGATCTGTGTTCAGTTTTTCAAGGCCTATCCACTGTGCCAACTTATAACTGAATCTGAGGGGGGTGCGATGGGGAGGTTCCCTTGTAAGAACTGAGTCAGCTAGGCGCGCAGTCCGGAACCGTGCGACTGCTACGGTCGCAGGTTCGAATCCTGCCTCGGGCATGGATGTGTGTGATGTCCTTAGGTTAGTTAGGTTTAAGTAGTTCTAAGTTCTAGGGGACTTATGACCACAGCAGTTGAGTCCCATAGTGCTCAGAGCCATTTGAACCATTTTTTGAACTGAGTCAGAGCAAGAAAATTTACACTCAAATAGTGTAATAACAGGGCGAAACCCCAATACAGTAACTAATAACTTAGTATTGGAGACACAGGCGTGCGAAACATGAAATATCTTGAACATAAAACAGGTAAATTAAGAAACACCTTTGCAGCGGGTGTCATTACCAGTATAATGCAAAATATATGGAGACACAATGCACAAACGCGCTATAATAAAGGGGCAAAGCAGATAGGAAACAGCATCGGCCATTCGAAGCGAACAGTGGGTCCACTCCACTGGAGTAAAGGTTGAAATCATTCGAAATAATTTCGATTTTTTAGTTGCAGCTGATAATTAAGTAAATTTTCTCTGTCAACAATAAGATGTTAATAAATTTGCAATTCTTCAAGGGTGTCTAACTTGCATCCTTTGACTTCATTATGCAAAAGTTCTGCATCTTTTAGAGGCTTGAGAGCATGGGCCATTTGGACATGATGTTCAGCAAATGTAGATCCACGTGTTCCATCACCCCTTTTAATCGGTAGATTCTCTTTAAACCTAACAGACAGTGCCCTTCCTGTCTGGCCAATGTAATAACATAGACATTCAGCACAGGTGATCTTATATACGCCTGACAGGGATGATTTATCAGTACCTTTATCAAGAGAATGGACTAAATTCTTTTTAACGTTGTTGGTGGCAGAATAAAAAAACTTTACACCCTAGGTTTTTTAATAAACGACCTACCTTGTAGGATACGTTACCTATAAAGGGAACTGATATACATTTCGTTGCCTGGTCTTGGATGTGGGTACCTGACCTGCAAAGGGTGGTAGTCTTCCTTCGTGTTTTTTTGTTAAACAACTGTCTCACTATACTAGGATTATATCCATTATTCTGAGCGATGTTTTCGAGGACCTTTAATTCGTTCTGTAAATTGACTGGCGAAAGCGGAATGGGTAGGGCTCGATGGATACTCGAGTGAGCCTGAGGATGGGAAGAATCAGCTGGGATGACATTGTCTGAATAGCTTGCTTTTCGAAAAATTTTGAAATCTATTTTGTTGCCAATAATGGATAGAGTCAGATCGAGATAAAAAAATGGTTCAAATGGCTCTGAGCACTATGCGACTTAACTTCTGAGGTCATCAGTTGCCTAGAACTTAGATCTAATTAAACCTAACTAACCTAAGGACATCACACACATCCATGCCCGAGGCGCAGGATTCGAACCTGCGACCGTAGCGGTCGCTCGGCTCCAGACTGCAGCGCCCAGAACCGCACGGCCACTCCGGCCGGCCATATCGAGATAGTCGAAGGTCTTATCACATGTCTCATTTTCTTGCGTTAAGCTGATTTTTTCATGGAGGTTATTGATCATTATACTGATGATGTATTTCAGTGTTTAATGTATGTCTGTATCGGGTAATTTATAGGTTCTGAAAAAGATACCACTACTGGCGTCGACACCTAGGTGCCGGCCGGAGTGGCGGTTCGGTTCTAGGCACTACAGTCTGGATCCGAGCGACCGCTACGGTCGCAGGTTAGAAAACTGCCTCGGGCATGGATGTGTGTGATGTCCTTAGGTTATTTAGGTTTAATTAGTTCTAAGTTCTACGCGACTGGTGACCTCAGAAGTCGCATAGTGCTCAGAGCCATTTGAACCATTTTTTTGAAACCTAGGTAAACTAAAAAATTTTACCTTGCAACTGAAGGCCGAATTTCTTATTGTCTGAACAATTCACGGTTGCTGAAGTGCTACATTATGTAAAAGATTTGTAAAATTATCCCTTCCTTTCCTTTTTCTAAATTATTTTACGAACTGTTCTAACCTGACCAGGAACAGAAAACAAGTGAAAGACACATTGCACAGGTGACGCAGTACAGAAATGATCAAAGAATTTCATCACGAGTAAAAAGATATTGTTTACGATTTCCGACTGCAGGCAGAAGGGTCACTAGACGCATGCTGGAAGCCTTGGACGTGCCCTTCCCAGAAGGCTACCGCGAAGGCTGCTGCCCCATTATTATGGCGAGTAGGCGGCTGGCTTTGACGGGCGGACTTCCGTGCCTGGCGGCGGCACTTCCTTCCTCTCCTCACTCCCCCGCATCCCCGCCCCCATCGCCCTTTTCCCACCCTACTCCCGCGTACCCAAACCTACACCACAGAAACTGCACTTCCTGTCTCTTCCAATCGTTTTTTGTCCGCCCCCCCCCCCTTCCCCCGTATCAATTGTTTTGCCTCCAGTTAAGGAACCGTTCGCTTTAGCTGCAGTTCATTCTCCAAGTTAGCCTCGACGGAGTCGTAGGAAGGCCTTGCGGGAACCCAAGATCCTACTGCGTTGACCGTAGAGTTCACATGTCTGCTCCCGTGGCGTCAGTGAACTCGGAAACGATGGTGTTTCATCGTGCACTCGCCCAGTGTGATCACAACCCTTGCATAGGACGTGAGGCAATCTGCTTAGTTTGGTATCAGTAACAGCTCTACAGTATTTTGCTGTTCTTGATTACAATCCGAAGGTGAGCTTCCTTGAAAAACATAAAATAAATTCGATATTCTGTTCTGTATAGTCTCCAGAAGAATGCTAAAAATTAGATGGGTAGATCGCATAACTAATGAGGAGGTACTGAATAGAACTGGAGAGAAGAGAAATTTGTGGCACAACTTGACTAGAAGAAAGGATTGGTCGGTAGGAAATGTTCTGAGGCATCAAAAGATCACCAGTTTAGTATTGGAGGGCAGCGTGGAGGGAGACCAATAGATGAATACAGTAAGCGATTCAGGAGGATGTAAGTTGCAGTAAGTACTGGGAGATGAAGAAGCTTGCACAAGACAGAGCAGCATGGAGAGCTGCATCAAATCAGTCTCTGGACTGAAGACCACAACAACAACAACAACAACAATAGTCTCCGGTTCAGTACATAATGTCCGACACCCAACTACAGTTATTTGAACAACTGGTGTGATCAACTGAATTTACAAATATTGTAATTTTAATAGCACATTTGTTACTCTCAAGAATATAGGAAAAGGATGGTTAACAAAAAATGGATCAAATGGCTCTGAGCACTATGGTACTTAACTTCGGAGGTCATCAGTCCCCTAGAACTTAGAACTACTTAAACCTAACTAACTTAAGACATCACACATATCCATGCCCGAGGCAGGATTGGAACCTGCGACCGTAGCAGGATGGTTAACAGTTCTCCCAGTGATGCACATGTAAGCCTTCTTGCTGCGTCACTAATTACACATTGCTTAGTACAGCTGACCTACTCTTTTTCCCGTACCAGTTTGTTTTCTTCCGTTAAAATAGCTATTTTCACCATATACTCAAGTTCTCATTCTCTGCTCCATTTTCAGTTTTCTTTTGCATACACAAAACACCTTCACTGAACTTAATGGAACAATTTCTTTAATAGGGAATGGTTTAAATCCATTTGAAGCATCGGTTCTTTTTCCTAAGAAATGTGACATGACATTGTTTGCGTGGAACAATCATAGATCTGTAGTTTCTGCATTTGACGATATTCTGTCGAATAAGGTCTCAAATTAAAGCTCACTGCCATACTCCAATATACATGCGGTGCTGTTGATAAATGTGATCAGCGATTAGCAATCAATCTGCATCTATTGACAAGCGGGCTGCTCTCAGCCGTTGGGAGGCACACTGAGGAGCTACTTGATTGAGAAGTCCGGTCTCGGAAAGTGACATAGGGCTGGGAGAGCGGTGTGCTGACCACATGCCCCTCTATACCCGCGTCTAGTGACGCCTGTGGGGTGAGGATGACACGACGGCTGGTCGGTACTGTTGTGCCCTCATGGCCTGTTCGAGCGGAGTTTATTTTACTGTCCTACGTCCGCTTAGGAAGGAAATTTAGTGTTGCGTACTTACTGAAGAAGCAGTGTCGGTGACATTTTACTGTGAAATAATACTACCAGGTAAACGAAGTATGACACAGACAACTGACAATCTCATCATCACATCACCTAAGTTAATATGTGGTGATGGAAGCGTGAAAGGGGCACAACATAATTGATAATAAACTAGTGATTCATGTAAAACTGTTTCTTCTTCTGCCCTTAAAAACGTTTGTCCTTTTTTTCTTTTTTGCTTATTTCAAGCAGACATTAATGAACTCGGCAAGTAGTAATGTAACTATACGCCGTGTGAGACAGCCGTTTACGAAACTAGCTTCGCAATGCTGGTTTCTAGTAACGAGTTTCACAACCTAGTGTCTACATATCAAACGGGCTTAGGTGGGGGTTCCCACAGTGGATCTGCTTGCATTCAAAACGTTAAAAGACCGTAGCGCATCCATGCCTGTCACACCACCACCACAGGGAGGGTAGTGCGCAGCAGGGATCAGAAATGAAATCCATATACTCGCTAACTGACACCTGTGCTCGAGGGTTAGCGTCTTTGTTCACTAATCAAAACGTCTTCGCTCCCGGGTTCGAACCCCGGCACCGTTTAAACTTTGAATAAAAATAATCAGCAATGGCAGCCGAAGACTTCCGGGATACGAAGTCGCCCTCATTCTGCCAATGGCATTGTTAAAGAGGGTGGAGAGGCGAACAGAGATTCAGATCACTCTCTTATCCTTGGGGTGGGAAACTGCCCCTAAGGGCGGAAGAATCAGCAGTAATGAATGGTGTGAGCATGCAGAAGGCAATGAAAAGCACCGCATTAATTACAGATACTGTGTATCCACAGGATATGAGGCCTGTAATGAAAAAGTGTGATTATCATCTATCCATTGGCAAAAGATTCCGGCATAGTCCCCATTCGGATCTCCGGGAGGGGACTGCCAAGGCGGAGTTGACCATGAGAAAAAGGTTGAATAACCAACGAAAGGATAACGTTCCACAAGTCGGGGCGTGGAATGTCAGCCGTTGGTAGAGAAGCTATAAAATATGACAAGAGAAATGCAAAGGTTCAATCTATATACAGGGTGGTGCATTGATCGGGACCGGGCCAAATATCTCACGCAATAAGCGTCAAACGAAAAAACTACAATGAACGAAACTTGTCTAGCTTGAAGGGGGAAACCAGATGGCGCTATGGTTGGCCCGCTAGATGGCGCTGCCATAGGTCAAACGGATATCAACTGTGTTTTTAAAAGTAGGAACCACCATTCATATTACATATTCGTGTAGTACGTAAAGAAATATGAATGTTTTAGTTGGACCACTTTTTTCGCTTTGTGATAGATGGCGCTGTAATAGTCACAAACGTATAAGTACGTGGTATCAGGTAACATTCCGCCAGTGCGGACGGTATTTGCTTCGTGATACATAACCCGTGTTAAAATGGACCGTTTACCAATTGCGGAAAAGGCCGATATCGTGTTGATGTATGGCTATTGTGATCAAAAAGCCCAACGGGCGCGTGCTATGTATGCTGCTCGGTATCCGGGACATCATCCAAGTGTCCGGACCGTTCGCCGGATAGTTACGTTATTTAAGGAAACAGGAAGTGTTAGGCCTCAAGTGAAACGTCAACCACGACCTGCAACAAATGATGATGCCCAAGTAGGTGTTTTAGCTGCTGTCGCGGCTAATCCGCACATCAGTAGCAGACAAATTACGCGAGAATCGGGAATCTCAAAAACGTCGGTGTTGAGAATGCTACATCAACATCTGTTGCACCCTTACCATATTTCTATGCACCAAGAATTGCATGGCGACCACTTTGAACGTTGTGTACAGTTCTGCCACTGGGCACAAGAGAAATTACGGGACGATGACAGATTTTTTGCACGCGTTCTATTTAGCGACGAAACATCATTCTCCGACAGCGGTAACGTAAACCGGTATAATATGCACTATTGGGAAACGGAAAATCCACGATGGCTGCGACAAGTGGAACATCAGCGACCTTCTCGGGTTAATGTATGGTGCGGCATTATGGGAGGAAGGATAATTGGCCCCCATTTTATCGATGACAATCTAAATGGTGCAATGCATGCTGATTTTCTTCGTAATGTTCTACCGATGTTACTGCAAGATGTTTCACTGCATGACAGAATGGCGATGTACTTCCAGCATGATGGATGTCCGGTACATAGCTCGCGTGCCGTTGAAGCGGTATTGAATAGCATATTTCATGACAGGTGGATTGGTCGTCGAAGCACCATACCATGGCCCACACGTTCACCGGATCTGAAGTTCCCGGATTTCTTTCTGTGGGGAACATTACGGAAGGCGAACTACTCGCTGTTGAGAGGAATGTCGTTACACGTATTGCCAAATGCATTGAGGTTGACGGACATCATTTTGAGCATTTATTGCATTAATGTGGTATTTACAGGTAATCACGTTGTAACAGCATGCGTTCTCAGAAATGATAAGTTCACAAAGGTTCATGTATCACATTGGAACACCTGATATAAAATGTTCAAACGTATAGACGTTCTGTACTTTAATTTAAAAAACCTACCTGTTACGAACTGTTCGTCTAAAGTTCTGAGTCATATGTTTGTGACTAATACAGCGCCATCCATCACAAAGCGAAAGAAGTGGTCCAACTAAAACATTCACATTTCTTTACGTACTACACGAATATGTAATAAAAAATGTGGTTCCTATTTTAAAGAAACGCAGTTGATATCAGTTTGACCTATGGCTGCGCCATCTAGCGGGCCAACCATAGCCCCATCTGGTTTCCCCTTCAAGCTAGACAAGTTTCGTTCTTTGTAGTTTTTTCGTTTGACGCTTATTTCGCGAGATATTTGGCCCGGTCACGATCAATGGACCACTCGGTATAGTGGGGGTCAGTGAAGTGAAATGGAAAGAAGACAAGGATTTATGGTCAAATGAGTGCAGGATAATGTCACCAGCAACAAAAAATAATAGAATGGGAGTAGGATCAGAGCACAAAGAAATGCAGTACGGAAGTGCTGAGGAATGAGAAGAAACGCTTGACGTTCTCTGTAGATACTGCGATTAGGAATAGCCCAGTAGACAGTTCACTTGGAGAGCAATGAGCGTCTCTAAAAGGGCAATCACAGAAGTTAGACACATAAGCATAGGTAAAAAGAAGGTAACTCCGAAGAAATTGTGGATAACACAAAAAATACTTCAGTGATTGATGAAAGAAAGAAGTAGAAAAACATTCAGTGAAATTCAGAAATACATTAATAAAACTCACTTAGAAATGAAATAAACAGGGAACGCACGAAAGCTAAGCCGAAATTAATACGCGAAAAATGTGAAGAGATAGAAAAAGAAATGATTGTCGGAAGGACTGACTCAGCATAAAAAACCTTTGGTGAAATTAAAAGCGAGGGTAGTAACATTAAGAGTGCAACGGGAATTCTATTGTTAAATGCAGAGGAGAGAGCGGATAGATGGAAGAATACGCTGAAAGCCTCATTAAGGGGGAATACTTGTCTGACTTGTCTGATCAAGCGGTAGGAGAAGGATGTAGATGATACAGGGGAACTGGTAATAGCATCAGAATTTAAAAGAGCTTTCGGAGGGATATACAACATTATATCTGACTTTTTAAAATCATTGGGGGGAACTGGCAATAAAACGACTATTCATGGTGGTGTTCAGAAAGAATTTGACTTGTGTAGGTCGACCCTTTGTTATCCCGTTGCTACAAGAAAGTTGGTTCACTACAGAAGACTCACAAAAATTATCTGATCCAGTTTTGTGTCATTTATGGGTCACATTTCGTGAAAGTGTAACATTTCAGGGCATTGAAACCTGAGTAATAATGTCTTATGTACTCACAGATGAAAGTTAAAAAGTAGTGGCAGCTTTCAGCGTTTACTAATTCACTATCTCACTAGAGAAATACTGTAGGCGTATGCTAGAACGATTCATGTAGCACGGATATTCTCAGTTTCTTCTGAAATATTTTCCAGTACGTCTTAGTGTTTCCGTTTTTAATTCGCTCAAAGTTTACGCCGCGACAGTCATGAAAGTAAGAAACGATTTAATTTCTTTTGCATAACTTTTTCGCAAAATTGTACACCGAAGCTGATAATCACGTAATAAAATTTTCCATGGGATCGAATCCATTTCTAAAATTTTTTTGTCATGATAAAACGCAATTACGAACTGCTGCCTATCGCTGCACTGCATCGCACAGGGCATTGACTTTTAACGAGAAGTTTTATCTCCACTTATTTATCTTTCGCGGAATGTGTGCATCGCTAACAACGTGATGCGTCGCCTCTGTTATCGTCCATCTGACGCACATATCAGCACTTGACTGACGTCGGAATAAAAGAATAAATAAAATCTAGTCCGGGATCAATGTCCAGCTACATTCCGGCTTTACTGAAAATCTTTTCTGTGTTGAATTGTGTTTGTAGTTTTGTACAGAGGAGGAAGACACGTCAGTTAATAAAGTTAAATTTCATTTGGATTACAATTTCAAAAATGTTATTACTGTAATTATAAACGATTTCACATATATATCAGTACAGTTTCATCCAGCACTCACAGCATTCCTTTATTCTGACTGTAGTCCTCACACCATTTTATGTGGATAAAGGATATTCTCACGACTATCAAGTGCAAGATGGACACGTCGCCTTAATCGAAAGGCTACAATAATTTGAAGAAACTGAGTTCCAAGCGCCTTAGTCCAGTTAATACATTTGTACTACCCACCGTTCCTGGTGTAGATAGTTTCTTCTGCGTATTTCCATTGTCTGATGAGATAGGGCTTTTTTTAACCTCAGTTTCTGGCATAGAACTTTCAGATTCAAGCATAATATCTTCAGATGTAAGCATAGCATTGTATTTTCAGATCTAAGAGATATATTTGGTGTTAATTCAAGAAGATCGTGCAGAAACGTCTTCTAAATGCTTGGTTTCTGACAACAGTTTCATCAATCATATGTTCATTAATGTCCTTCGCCATTATTAATATTTCTTACACATTCCCGACATACTGCCGGTTGGAATATCGACGAACACAACCAGAAAAAGTATTTGTCTTAGTCTACGGTCACAGTTTTTTATTTTGCCTACTTGCTACCTGTTTCAGTACACAGTACCATCCTCAGGCCATCCTATGACCAAAAATTACATAGTTGAAATAATGAAGCAAGAAATATTCATAAAAAAATTCTCTCTGTGATAAATATATGCTATAGAGAGCAACTTTAAAGTGTATAGGTATCCTCTTACCACTGGCACGGGGTTATCATGTTAGTTTCCCAAGCAGGTGTGCCACATACTAAAAGAAAAGATCAATGATAAGCTTTAAATAGATGCAGAATGCGACCATCAGTGATAAAGAGTGCCCCCTATGTACACACATATTCTTCTTTGCTTGATAAGAGGAAATACAATAAAAATATCCAACCAATAAAAATAACAGAGTGTACAATATTTACGATACCAAATAATAAAACGAAGAATAAAACAGTCCCTACAATAACAAAAAATTGTAATGAAAACAGCAAATCTCGGTAGCCATAGCTACACTCACTGTATTGTCGATGTGACCATTGTATTTAATCTGATGTTATGGCTATTTTTTAATGATGTTCATATTAAAAGTTAGATGTGCTTACGTGGTTTCTTTCTTGTTAAATCCTAGCAGTAGATTTTATTATGAAGCACACATCGAAGTATCTCAGGGATGTAAGAGAAGTGAAAACTATCTGGGACCCAGGTTAAATACAGCTTACTTTTATCATGAACTAAATGTCGTTGATTTACTTCTGAGATAGAAATTAATCACAGATAAAAAATGTCTCTCATTATATGTGTTTATAATCTTGGGCCTAGCAAACTGAAATGTACTTTGGTTACATTTGAAAACTACTTTTCTGCAACAAAATTGATTTCAGTGCTTGCTATCTACAGCAACCATAGATGCTAAGTTGACGGTTAATATAGAGCGATTATTGCACAGTGGACTATCGCTTAGCGTAATGTTCCGCGGTCACACGTGACCCACTTGATAATTCTTTCGTTTGTCACTCTTTTGTATTACTGCCTAGAGTGTTACATTTCTGTGACTTTCTATGAAATAAGGTAGTTTGTGATTATACTTCATTTCACATTTTATGGCGAAATCATAAAAGAGAAATATGAAGTTTCACCTAGAACTGAGGAACGGTCAGTTCTGACCCGCCCCGAGCAGTCGCGATAACAATCGCATTTTTCATGTAGGTTCATGCCTATTATTAGTGTGTGTTTGGTCAACAATCGCAAAACTCGTTTTTACTTCACTTCCGGCTGACGTTCCAGTTTTCAGCACGGGACGAGAGGGAGAGAGGTTCAAACAAGTCTGACCTTGTATGCAGATATTGCGCACCCAGAGTTTTCTACCACGAAAACGGGTTTGGTAGTGCATTCTGTCTGTGTAGATAGTGCTTGTAACTTACGAATATATTATGTCCAAATTTCTACGCACAGAAGAGGACATTATAAATGCTCTAAATGAGATTTTAGATAATGAATCGGAGAGCGAACCGTTGGAGTCTTTACCTGAGGAATAATTTCCATCGCCAATAGTTCCGGATTCTTCATCAGAAGACGATGTTATTCCTGAGAAGGTTCTACTGAATGCTGATGAGAAAGGTATGCTTGTTTATGTGTTTGTTTTATAATAATGTTGCGTAGACACTAATTTCAATTTTAACACTTGCGTTTATACTTTGTTTAGTGTTGAATTTTTACAAGTTATATATTACATTTATGAAGGTGTTTTTTTGTTCTAATATTACACAATATATTCAATATTAAGTCGCGTTCTAATACGTATAACTACTATTACAGGAACAGCTGCCACAAAGACTAAGTCAACTCGAGGAAGTGGACGTCCTCATGGTCGGCGTGGACAACAAAATGCCCAGGGTTCTGGACTACTTCAGTTTCCTTCAGGTAGCGATATTGTAGCACCCGATGGAATAACCGGGAAAGTTGGAGTAATAGGTGACTGCTCGGCTGAAAGACATGGACAACAGAATGTTTTCAAAGATAGTACAGGACCATCTCCGCATGCATAACTAAACGTGAATGAGACCTGTTACAGTGCATGGCATCTAATGATAACGGAAAAATTTTGAAACATATTGTAAAATGTACAGTAACTGAGCCACGTCGTGTACTGAGCTCAGATGAGTGGACTATAAAAATTGAAGAACTGGAAGCTTTTATAGCTATATTGTACGTCCGTGCTGCTATTGGAGCTAAGAGCTTAGAACTAGACACATTGTGGTCAGTGAAGTGCGGAAATAATTTTGTGAAATCAACAATAGCTCGTGACAGATTCAGAGAGATAATACATTATCTCAGATTTGACATTAGATCCACAAGATCAGAACGACTAAGAAAAGACAAGTTTGCTTTGGTATCAGAAAGCTGGAATGAGTTAATTGCGAATGCACAGTCTAGCTACATGTCGGGTCCATATATAACAATCGACGAACAGCTTTTTCCTTCAAAGTGCCGTTGCAGATTCACGCAGTTTATGGCCTCAAAACCGGACAAATACGGGCAAAAGTGTTGGAAAGCGGTAGATAAAGACTCAAAATATTTTGTGAATGCTATCCCTTATCTAGGAAAGGATGACACTAGGCGGAGTGATGAGCGTCTTGGTGACTTTGTTGTAAAAAAATTGATGCAACCTAACCTCAACAAAGGAATAAATGTCATATGTGACAATTTTTTCACCTCCTTAGCGCTCTCTGAGACACTGACAGCTAATTCTACGAGTCTTGTGGCCACAATAAATCGATCTCGCAGGGAAATACCAGTCTATATCAAGAAGGCAAGAGAACAGTTATGCAGCACAGTATTGTTGAAAAAAGATGATACCACACTGACTGTTTATCAGGGTAAGAGCAACAAGAATGTCCTGATTCTGAGCACTATGCATCCTTATGTGACGAGTGAGGATGGTATAAAAAAGAAGCCAGATACAGTTACCTTTTATAACTGCTCTAAATATGGAGTGGACGTGGTCGACCAAATGGCTCGGAAATACTCTGTCAAAGCACCATCGAGACGTTGGCCTGTGAACTCATTTTACAACTTACTGGATTTGGCTCGGATAAATGCGTGGATATTGTTCAATTATCTTAATGATAAAAAATTGAAACGCAGGGACTTCATCCTGCAGCTGGAGGAGGAGCCTGCTGAGAAGTACGCAGTCCCTGTCAGACCCGAAGATATTCCTGACAGACAAAAAAAGCGAACACATTGCCTTGTAAAGTCTAACTGTAAAGGAAACAAATCATTTGTAAAGTGTCACATTTGCAAGAAAACTGTGTGCAACAAATGTACATCAAAAGATTATTATTTGTGTTCATTATGTAACGGTAGCCAGTAAAAACACTCAGCAAATACATGTAAGTTTTAAAAAATAAAATTGTAATTTGTGTAAATCTTGTTTATTTTTGTTAATTTCATTCTAAATTTCCTAGTGTTTCTAACAATAAATTCATTGGCAGTAAAAATAACCCATTGACGTTCGGGAAATAAAGGAAAAGATCAGGGGTCATTAGTGACCCAGCCGCGGTTCTAGGTATGACCAAATATCAGCGGTTCTAATGTTAAAATTTCAGAAACGAATTATCACTTTATCACTTCACCACTGCTCGCTGTCCATATCCTTTATCTGTTAATAATTACAGTCTCTTTAACTATCTCCAAAAATAAGGCTTTCTATTTCTTTAACTGATTTATCAAACTTGCGAAAATCTCGTGGTCTTTGGAATCAATGTCGACCATACGGCGAATTCAATTTTTGGAATAAATCAGGTAAAACACAATTTTAATAACACTGATATATTTTTTCAACTTTCAGTTCACAATTTCACATCTCATCGAAGCGATCTGAACACAGTGAGAACGAGACATTACTGCCTCTATTACCTATAGATTAATACGAAAAGGCTGTTCTAATCTAGCGTATTCTTACTCTTTCACTTTCTTAGGATTAAAATGTATTCCTTTTTTATAACTAATACTTAAATACTTCAAATAAAATAATTAAATTTTATTTTTTATACAAAAAATAGGGCTTAAGGTGTTAAAGCGAGGCTACACCACGAATCATTTAAGTAAGTCATAATTATAGCATTATATACTGAAAACCCGAAGTTATTTTTGTTGGAAAGATATCCAGCAACCAAGGGAACTTGCGGCGCAGTGTGATTAAGTAATACTGTGCTACGGCCAGCTGTCGATCTTCGGCCTCTTTTATAGTGTCATGTTTACCCCAGCAGTGTTTGTGTGTTTGCTGCGCCTGTCGGTGGCGCCACATCCCGCTTCCCTCCCCCCCTGTCGCATCTCACCAACACGCCAGAGCCTCTATAACCACTCCCCGTGTGTACTGTGCAGTTGTGAGAGATTTCGTTGACGAAATTTGGTATTAGAAGGCGATAACATCAGTTCATACGATCTTTTCATATTGTGAATGTTATCCAGTTATAGTACTTTAATCTAGTACTTACGTTCTGATTCTGGTAGTGCTATATAAGTGATTAGTCTGCTTCTGTAGCTACCTTGTGCACGTGAAACCTAAAACAGTAAGTCAAGTATACATAAAACATTATATTGTTATCTGAGAATCAATTTTTCCGTCAGTCATTTAAAACATAGTAAACAGCGGGGTATGTGACACTAAATACCATACATTTAGATAGTGTATAGGTTATATCGTTTATTGTCGCAACCAATTAATACATTGCTATTAATTGAGACAGCCTCTGCAAGGTCTTCAACAGCTTAACATTAATAGAAAAAGAACTCAGAGGCACTGTTACACTTGGATTCAAAAACATGCAAGCACATATTAAACACCTTATGAATAATGTTATATAGTCTAGGCGTGAATTAAAAAACTTTCTGCCGGAATATTTCTGTTCCTTTTAAGAGTGCCGTCACATAAACTTTTTAAATTTACATTTTAGGTTTTCTTGTATCTGATATTAGCACTGTAATGCAATATAATTGTTAATGTTAAATAACGCCATCGCATTTCACTCAAATCAAATATACATATTTACGTTCCTTCCACATTCGAGAGACATGTGAAAAATGCAAAGAAACTATATGATCCACTCCGTGTGTAGGGAACAGCTGCAGACTTCGCTGAGATAAACACATTTAGATTGTTCAGTCACGGAGAATATGTCTAAAGAAAAGATAAGTTCGCCAGGAATTAACGCCTAGCGACGATCAGTAACTTTCGAAAGCAGGTGAATGATGGTGAGAACGCTAGCGTATGACATGACGTCAGGCATCCATGCCTAATCATTACTGTGTTCACACTGCAAATCATAGTAGTAAAATAAATCATGGCAGAGCTGTAACCATAGTTCATTGACGAGGAAAATACAGAATGTTTTGACGACACTTGCGGAGGACTACCTGTCAGAAGTAGCCTCTGTAGCCTCAAGTGAATTGATGTACATGTGACCCTAGCAGCAGATGAAGCTGATGTGGATTATGTGCAACATGCTTTAAAAGAAAAATAAGGGAGAAGAGATCTACAAATGAATGCAAACGAGACAGAATATTTCTTATTGGAAAAGACGGAAACGTATTGTGAATTTCGAATAAGAAGGTATGTTTTCTATAATACAGCTTCCCACTCGTTTCTTTCTTATCTCGAATACCTCTTATGACGGCCTATGCCGAAATGTATTAAAGCTGTAATGTCAATGAAAATAAAAAGCGGCCAAAACGGAACGTCATATAATTTACTGAGAGTGTAATAATTTGATTGGTTTGCAGATCTCCATCTGGACTAATTAGAAAATAACTCCCTTATATTTGCATAATCAGATACTGCTACATTAATTATAACTTGTTTTAAAAATGCCAGTCTCGCTCTTTCTTGCATTCTTTCTTCTAGGACATTTACAAGTAACTGGATGTGTCGTGCTATGTCACCCAACCACTTGTGCTATCTTAGTTTTTGTGCTTCGCTAGTTCCTAGTTGGTGATTTTATCAGTCCATCTTGTTTTTATCGGGTGGTCTACAGCACCATAGTGCAAATACTTTAAGGGATTTCATGTCATATTTACTTGGTGTTAGCGATTTACTGCAGTAAAGTGCTACACATAAAATGCTCCTCTTAACCTCACTCTTTCTAATTCAGTATTACGCTCATTGAAGACAATATTTTTCCTTTATTCGTGAACCTTGCTTTTCTCTCTAATTCCTTGTATTATGTCTTCTTTGCCTCTTCTGTCTTCAGTTACCTTACTTTCTAAATGTATCATCCTGTTTGTTTTATTTGTGTTCTCTAATTTTAATATTTCCTTCTTTTTATTCCTTGGCGCACACAAGTATTTCTGTCTTTCTAAGTCAATATCCATTTTGTAGTTATTCCTTAGTACTGAACCGGTAACTTCTAAAATCCTTTAGAGCGTTCTTTGATCTGGAGCTATCAAAGCTGTGTTGTGTGTAGACCTAAGCTATGTCAACTAAAATCCTAAGCACCTGTAATCTGTCTCCATTATTTCTGATAGTTCTGCAGTACGCTTGTACTCATTTATGGCATGTTCCGTGTAGTTCTTGTGTAGGAATGGGCATAGGTTGCATCCTTGTCCAACGCTTATAAGAATTCTAGCTCCTTTTTTGTGTTTCAACTCTGCTATCTCAGTTTGTTCTCTACACAGTTCTTCATTGTTTTTCTATCTCTATAGTCCAGTTCGATCATTTAAGAGTTTTCCTCAGTTTGTTCAAATTGGCGGTGTGGAATATTTTCCTGGGGTTTATTAAAGCTATGTAAATGTTTTAGTCAAGTATACCGCAAAGAAAAAGGGGTAGCTGCTCTTGTGCCTCTCCCTTGTCGGAAGTCAAAATAAGGTTCAAATAAATTGGTTTGAGTTTTTCTCTTAAGATGTGAGTTATTCTTCTTAATAGTTTCTAACTACGAATTTAAATGTTCAAAGGCCCCTCATCCTCATAGGTAGTTGGTTGTTCTTCTTTGCAATCACTATCGTGGTACTCTCCTTAAAATCTTCCGATATAATACCAGTTTATATATACCAAAATCGGTAGGAACCTGGCTGAGGACTGGAAATATTCTGGCACCACAAAATAAGTTATACTTGAACAGCAGTTTGTTAACAGATAAAAAATTGAACTCTACACAGTGAGAAAATACACAATTAAATAGGATACCTGAAGTTCATGGGAGTAAGATAAAAATTAAAAAAAGAAGCAAGAAAGATAGCCCAATGCTGAAGGGTAAATTTGTCAACAACGTTTCTTAAATTTACTTAAATGGGATTTAGAAGAAATCAGTTGCATTATATCACATCCAACTGCAGTATAAAACACCAACCCGAACAAAATGCTTAAATTCATGGGGTACAGGACAGCAGATATTGGCAATAGCCAACGAGATACACAGATGGAATCAGCTAAGCCTGATGCGAAGAAAAGGCAAATAAACATATCACAGAACAATTATCACACAGGCGGGTAGTTCGGAAAACAGCAAGTGATGACTAATGCAGAGTATGTATAATCAGCTCTCTTACTATCATATATAACTTTACAGATACATGAGCAATTTTTTGTGAATACCTCCAGATCGACCACTGCATACAACGAATCCCTTTTCTGGGTTGCTCCCGACAAAAAAAAAATTAAATAGTGGCTGATCTATCCTGTAGCACACATGTGTAAGCAGAATCGAACACTACCCTAATCTTTGTACTGCTGTATACCCACAATCTTGATACCCACAATCCCAGAAAGTTCTTGACTGATTTACTTCAGATTTTTAAATGATCCTCTAATAAACATTCAACCAGATTTTTTAAATATGTACAGCATGTAAACATATATACACTACATAAAGTTGCTAGCAAAAGTCTCAGAAAAGTTCTTGATTAGTTTACCCAGATTTTTTTAGTCTAATAAACATTCCAAAAGATGGATGCTATGTACATTTTTTTAATATATGTCACATATAAATAGAAATCTAATAATAATTATGTTATTTAAAAACAGTCTGTTGTGTACTGTTGTTACCAAAAAGCTCAAAAAATTCTTGATCAACTTACTACAAAGTTTACACAATACTCTAATACCCATCTGGACAGACAACGGCTAATTACAATTTTTCACCATACTCTACTAAATGTTCAGAGTGATATAGGATACATTTTAATACATATGTAATGCATATAGGCGAACCATTGTTTACCAAAATCTCAAGAACTTCTTGACCAGTGTACTTCAGATTTTTACCCAATACTTAAATAAATATTCAGACATATGTAAACTACACACACACACACACACACACACACACACATATATATATATATATATATATATATATATATATATAACTGGAGAAGTTGTTAGCAAAGATCTCCAGAAGATTTTAATTAATTTACTTCATATTTTTACACAATACTCTAATAAAAATGTGGAGAGCTATATGCTATATATATATATATATATATATATATATATATATATATATTGTTTTTAATTATTCATATACATAATATATGAAAGGAGACGTTAACAGCAAGAACCTCAAAAATTTCGTGACTATGTACTTCAAATACCAACATGAGACTCTAATAAATTCTTGGACAGATACAGGGTACATATTATTTCAATAAACACTACCACACATTAATTTCAATACAACCTGGTATTTCAAATTAACAACACAAATGAAACGTTATTTCTCACAAAATACAATCATATTAACTTCCACATACGTAATACAATCATATTTTACTTTCATCAAAACATCCTCCTTTGGATTTAATGACTGCCTCACAAACTAGAGGCATGCAGTCAATCAGTTTTTGTAGGTATCATGAATCTTCATGATTCCACAAATAGTTAACAATATTCCAGAGATGTTTCTTGCTGGATATATTTACTTCCCTGATACATCTGTCCACTTCATCCCAGACCGTTTCAATGGGATTACAATCAGGGCTTTGGGACAGCAATTCAGGACTTTCGGTTTTTCATTTGATGCAATGTAGTTCGTAGAGCATACCGACCAATGTTTTAGATAATTATCCTGTTCTAAAGTGAACCCTTTCCCTAATAAGCGCAATTCACTTAGTATTGCATGATACTGAAGTATGCAGTGGTACTGCTTCTGATCATACATCCTTTTATTTTCACAATGTCGCCAGTTCTATCTCCAGCAAAACATCCCCAAACCATAATACAACCTCCACCGTGTTTAACTATACGTGGAACACACTGGTGGGTTCCCCTTTCCCCTTTTTAAGTTTTCCAACAGTGGTTTGTTGTTTGACCTATATGGCCTTTCAGTTGTAGGTTAGATAAATTTCTCTGCTACTTAGTACCTCAATTGTCCACCTGCGAAGCTTTATTTTTGGATTTGCAATTTTCTTTCCGTTCGTAATTTGTACTCCAATGCAAAAAAAAAAAAAAAGAAAAAAAGAAAAAGAAAAAAGAAAACCTGTGGTTGCTGTGTTCAACATGGTTCAAATAGCTCTGAGCACTATGAGGCTTAACATCTGAGGTCATCAGTCCCATAGACTTAGAACTACTTGAACCTAACTAACCTAATGACATCACACACATCCATGCCTGAGGCAGGATTCGAACCTGTGAACGTAGCAGCAGCGCAGTTCCAGACTGAAGGGCCTAGAACCTTCGGCCACAGGGGCCGTCCTGTCGTTCTTTCCTAGTCCACCCATTTGTAGACTTGTCGACTTCCTTTTTGTGTTCCCCATTTTGTCACGAATTCCCAGTGCTATAAGATTCCACGTTGCCACTGTTCGATTTATTTTCTTTAATTTTATTTTTGTCTTGGTTACAGTTAACGTCCTCTCAGTATGTCGCCTCCCAGAGGTCAGAATGGGGAAAAATTTAATGCAGGACGGATACGCCATAGATAGAAATGGGGTTCTGCGGTGAGAAGATTTATGAGACAGCTTCTCCTTGCTCCCACCTCACTGTGAGACAGCTGGGTTGATGGTCGCCTTCTCCACTTGTGTTTGCCTGTAGATGCACCGACTTTACCTCCACCTATAATCAATACAAGTGCTGTAGGTTAATTATTTATGGTCCGATCCGACTACTTAATTTGCACAGTAGCACACATAACTGGAATCCTTTCCTCCATCCGCCTACTGATGCAGGAGAAAACCAGCAAAAGCCCACACCAGTTAAAAGTACATAATTCTGGAGCAGAAGTACAGCCATTACAAAGAGGAATGAAAATAAAGGCTTTGAAAGTGGGTCATTGGAATTATTTTCATGGAGTAATGAGAAGGCATATGATAATAAATAAACACATTTTATAAAAATGGATGACTTTGCATATGTGTGTATCTATGTTACACATTTCTTCCTAAATCACTGGACCAATTTCAACCATGCTTGGTACATATATCACTTATTGTCCGGAAATCATCGCTGGAGGGGGAGGGGGGTAAGAACCACCTACGCCACCTACCTATCAAAGTGGTGGGGGTGTGGGTGAAAAAGCATTGCAGCCCATGACGCACGAATACCCAAAGCTTTGTCATTTAGTATTTGAGTATAACAACAATCAGCGACTTGCAATAAACTTTACAAATAATTTCAAACCTCTATGAAACTTTTTGTCCCTGATGACCACCACAAGGTTATGAAAAAATATGTTTATCACTCACTACATTTTTGCTGTTCATACAATAGAACTGGCGCATCAGGCATGACTTTTTATTACTTCTCTAGGACCAACTCCGTTCGCGACATTTCGCACACAGTAGACACAAATGCAGCTGCATGGACTTAGAAAAATATATCATTGTACGACTTGTAATTCATGAGATATGACATCATAGAACATAGATGTGTGAAAAACTACCTCATCCGTAGGACCTTTTCATTTATTATTTCTTTGCATTAAATCTATTCAGAACAAATTTCGCGGGCATTATCTCCATTTGTCACTATATGTACCTGCAAAATTATATCATTGTACAGGTCGTAATTCTCGAGATACGGTATCATAAAGATTGAGCTGCGTGAAAATGAAACTGCAGTATAAAATTCGCTAGAGATACAGGTGAAATATGTATGTAGATATGTGTGGAATATGTTAAATGTACATGAAATATATTTTAAATGTGTGTAGAGGGGCAATACCACAGGTAAAAAACTCACCCTAACCCCTGCAAAGGTTTCAACGAAATCTGGTACACTTATTACAATCTGGAAAGAAATACTGTTGGGGTAAGAACGACCAGTCTGCTATTGGGGTAAGCATGTTAACGTGGAGTAGGAAATGGATGGACAGCGCGAGGGAAGGAGGAAATAGGAACAGATAGGCGGGAGGACGAGATGGACTGGGAGAGGGGAGGTGGTGAAATCGGCAGAGAGAGAGAGGGGAAAGGTGGAGATGGACAGAAAAAGGATAGAAGAAAAGGTGGACAGAGCCAAGGGGAGGAAAGAGTAACAGAGAGGGCGGAAAGAGGAGATGAACGAACAGAGGAGGGAGGAGGACAGAGAAAGGGAGAGTGGGAAAGGAAAGAATAGGAGATGCAGGGAGAGGGACAGGAGATGGGCAGAGGCAGGGGGAGGAAGAGATGGACAAAGAGGATGGAGGAAGAGATGGAATTGGAGCGTTCAAAAAAGGCTCTGAGCACTATGTGACTTAACATCTGAGATCATCAGTCACCTAGAACTTAGAATTACTTAAACCTAACTAACCTCAGGACATCACACACATCCATGCCCGAGGCAGGATTTGAACCTGCGACCGTAGCGGTCGCGTGGTTCCTGACTGAAGCGCCTAGAACCGCTCGGCCACTCCGGCAGGCGAATTGGAGGGGGTGGAAGAATTGGACAGAGGAGAAAGCAGCAGATGGACAGAGGGGGGAGGAGCATATTGACGGAGAGAGGGTGGGAGGAGGAGAATGACAAAGTGCAAGAGGAAAAGGAAGTGTGCGAGTGAAGACAGAAAGGGGAACAGAGGGGAAGGGCAGACACGAGATGGAGGAGATGGATGGAGAGTGGGGGTTGGAGGAGATGAACAGAGATAGAGGGATGGAGGGGTAGGATTTACAGAAGCCTGTAGTAAAAATATATCTAGTCAATGCTGGGTAATCAACTAGTTGATATTGTAAAAGAATAAACCGACTCCAGTATTCTGAGCCAGCCGTTTTAATGCTTTTGGCCTTATGGGTTTATAAATTTGTAGAGCGTATAACCTATGAAGAAGAAACCGAGGTCAGCCCACATCTAATCAGATCAGCAACACTGAGACGGAAACGATTATAACATAACTTGTCACTGATGATAATTTCAGTGACATGATTCCAACCCCATCTTGGCTGGAAGGGTTGGAAACAACAGCAGATTAAACGGAATTCATCCAGTGATGGGACAGTGTATGATGAAAATCATGTCAATAAAACTGACGTATTTCGGCATCTCAGTGATAGATTCACAAGAAATTCGTTCACAACAATCCGATTAACATATATTACTAAGTTTATAGTCTGTTCGTGTAATTTGAGGTATTAGCACAGTCCTCCGCCACAAGAATTACTGACACACACACGCGCGAGCTCGTGCACAGACACACACCGCCTGTCAGAGCAGTATATGCTCTGAGACGTAACGCAATCACGAATCCCAGCTGTCGGACTAAATTCTGAAAAATCTGACGGGCTATTTGGGGCGAATTTGAAAACCAAATTCGTGATAAAATCTGCACCGCGCGAGATTTGGGGGATACGGCCGGGAGTAGGGGCATCGTGTCTGCATGACAGTGATTTAGAATCCCGCGGGCCGCGTGAAAGCGGCGCGGTGGCTGCGGCGGGGGTGGAGGGTGCGAGGGCGCGAGACACGGCGGCGCGCGGAGGACAATGCTCGCCGGCCGGGCGACTATTAATATCACTGTAAGGGATGAATGGCGCCGGCAAATGACGCCGTATCATCAGCGGCCGCCGCGACACGCGGCCGCAATCGATCACAGGTGTGACAGCCGCGGTCCCAGGGCCCAGGTAAAGCCACGCCGGCCGGGAAGACTCGCCGCGCATGACAAACGACGCTGCAGCCCGCAGCGACTCGGCTAGTCCGCGAGCCCTCCGTCTGCATCCCCACGAACCGCATGCACTTCATGTGCAAACATTTTTCTATTGCATCTAAGAGACGTAGCCATCACTCTATGAATGCATAGGCCAGCAGTGACAGGATAGTGTGCAGAAAACACAGCCGACCTCGAGAAGGCTTTGGACAGAGTTCCGCATTGTCCTCTTGTGAACATAATACAGGCATACACAGATCAGGCGAGATTTGTGATTAAGAAAACAGAACACAACATATTTGTAACGGAGAAAAACTTCCGACCTGAAACTACACTACTGGCCATTAACATTGCTACACGACGAAGATGTGCTACAGACGCGAAAATTAACCGACAACAAGTAGATAGTGTGATACGCAAATGATTAGTTTTTCAGTGCATTCACACAAGTCTGGCGCCGGTGGCGACACCTACAACGTGCTGACATCAGGAAAGTTTCCAACCGATTTCCCATACACATACAGCAGTTGACCGGCGTTGCCTGGTGAAACGTTGTTGTGATGCCTCGTGTAGGGAGTAGAAATGCGTACCATCACATTTCCAACTTTGATAAAGGTCGGATTGTAGCCTATCGCGATTGGGGTTTATCGTATCGCAACATTGCTGCTCGCGTTGGTCAAGATCCAATGACTGTTAGCAGAGTATGCAATCAGTGGGTTCAGGAGGGTAATACGGAACGTCGTGCTGGATCCCAACGGCCTCATATCACTAGTAGTCGAGATGACATGCATGGCTGTAACGGATCGTGCAGCCACGTCTCCATCTCTGAGTCAACAGATGGGGACGTTTGCAAGACAACAGCCATCTGCACGAACAGTCCGACGACGTTTGCAGCAGCATGGACTATCGGCTCGGAGACCATGGCTGCGGTCACCCCTTGACGCTGCATCACAGACAGGAGCGCCAGCGATAGTGTACTCGACGACGAACCTGAGTGCACGAGTGGCAAAACGTCCTTTTTTCGGATGAATCCAGGTTCTGTTTACAGCATCATGATGGTCGCATCCGTGTTTGGCGACATCGCGGTGAGCGCACAGTGGAAGTGTGTATTCGTCATCGCCGTACTGGCATATCACCCGGCGTGATGGTATGGGGTGCCATTGGTTACACGTCTCGGTCACCTCTTGTTCGCATTGACGGCACTTTGAACAGTGGACGTTACATTTCAGGTGTGTTACGACCCGTGGCTCTACCCCTCATTCGATCCCTGCGAAACCCTACATTTCAGCAGAATAATGCACGACCGCATGTTGCAGGTCCTGTACGGGCCTTTCTGGATACAGAAAATGTTCGACTGCTGCCCTGGCCAGCACATTCTCATGATCTCTCACCAATTGAAAACGTCTGGTCGATGGTGGCCGTGCAACTGGCTCGTAACAATACGCCAGTCACTACTCTTGATGAACTGTGGTATCGTGTTGAAGCTGCATGGGCAGCTGTACCTGTACATGCCATCCAAGCTCTGTTTGACACAATGCCCAGGCGTATCAAGGCCGTTATTACGGCCAGAGGTGGTTGTTCTGGGTACTGATTTCTCAGGATCTATGCACCCAAACTTCGTGAAAATGTAATCACATGTCAGTTCTAGTATAATATGTTTGTCCAATGAATACCCGTTTTTCATCTGCATTTCTTCTTGGTGTAGCAATTTTAATGGCCAGTAGTGTAATTTCGCGTGTACCCCAAGGCACTGTTCTAGTTCCGTTACTGTTTTCTATCGTATAACGTCGGAAGCTCCATTATCTTGTTCGTGGGTGATGCTATTGAACGATGGGTGTTTAATAAGTAATGCAACAAATTTTTTTGTCGGTCAGTGTTAGTTGAAAAAATTCGAAACTTGCTGTGGGACATCGTGGAATATACCTCTTCAGCCCGTATAATTTCATGAGGTTCCCATGTCTGGCGGCGCTATAAGTACCCTTCACAATGGCGCCCGTAGCAGCGGTGCCTTTCAAGTGGAGAGCTGTCAATGAGTTTCTTTTGCGGGAAAACCATAGGATATCTAATATGTATAGGCGCTTGCAGAATGTCTAAGGAGACGTACCAGTGCTCAAAAGCACGATCAGACGTTCGGCGAGGTGTCTGCCATCCTCGCAACGAAGTCGTGCAACCCGTTTGATCTCCCGCTCGCGAGCCGGCCGCATACAGATGTGTATCCTGCAATGGTGTAACGTGCAGACACGTTGTGATCGACGAATCACAATGAAACACCTCGCTGTTCAACCGGACATCTTTATTGGTAGTGCTGAGACAGTCGTCCGCCATTTGGAGTACTCAAAGGTGTGTAACCGCTAGCTTCATCGCCGCCTTACGAAAGACGATAAAAAGTAACGAAGGACCACCTGCGCGGAGCTGCTTCCGCTTTACGAGGCTGATCGTGACAATTTATTCCGGAATTCTAACAGGCGATGAAATGTGGATTCATTATTTCGAAGCGGAACCAAAACGGCAATCCATGGAGTGACAACGGTCTTCTGGGACTCTGAACGGGTTATTCTGTTTGATGCCCCCCCCCCCCCTCCCCGCCCCATAATTGAGTCACGATCAGCTCGGAAGTGCATTGTGCTACCCTTAAAAAATTGAAGAAACAACTGCAGCATTTTCGTCGCCACAGAAATACCAACGAATTTCTCCTTTTCCATGAAAAGGCGAGATCTAACGCAAGTTTAGGCACCCGAGAGGAGCTCACAAAACTTCATTGGGATGTTCTTTCTGATTCTCGTGATAGCTTGGATCTCGCATCTTCCGACTCATATCTGTTTGGCTCAATGAAGGAAGCACTCCGAGAGAAGCAGTACATCTACATCTACATCTACAACCATACTCCGCAAGCCACCTGACGGTGTGTGGCGGAGGGTACCCTGAGTACCTCTATCGGTTCTCCCTTCTATTACAGTCTCGTATTGTTCGTGGAAAGAAGGATTGTCGGTATGCTTCTGTGTGGGCTCTAATCTCTCTGATTTTATCCTCATGGTCTCTTCGCGAGATATACATAGCAGGGAGCAATATACTGCTTGACTCTTCGGTGAAGGTATGTTCTCGAAACTAACAAAAGCCCGTACCGAGCTACTATGCGTCTCTCCTGCAGTCTTCCACTGGAGTTTATCTAACATCTCCGTAACGCTTTGCGATTACTAAATGAGTCTGTAACGAAGCGCGCTGCTCTCCGTTGGATCTTCTCTATCTCTTCTACCAACCCTATCTGGTACGGATCCCAAATTGCTGAGCAGTATTCAAGCAGTGAGCGAACAAGCGTACTGTAACCTACTTCCTTTGTTTTCGGATTGCATTTCCTTAGGATTCTTCCAATGAATCTCAGTCTGGCATCTGCTTTACCGACGATCAACTTTATATGATCATTCCATTTTAAATCACTCCTAATGCGCACTCCCAGATAATTTATGGAATTAACTGCTTCCAGTTGCTGACCTGCTATTTTGTAGCTAAATGATAAGGGATCTATCTTTCTACGTATTCGCAGCACATTACACTTGTCTACATTGAAATTCAATTGCCATTACCTGCACCATGCGTCAATTCGCTGCAGATCCTCCTGTATTTCAGTACAATTTTCCATTGTTACAACCTCTCGATACACCACAGCATCATCTGCAAAAAGCCTCAGTGAACTTCCGATGTCATCCACAATGTCATTTATGTATATTGTAAATAGCATCGGTCCCATGTCACTCCCCTGCGGCACACCTGAAATCACTCTTACTTCGGAAGACTTCTCTCTATTGAGAATGACATGCTGCATTCTGTTATCTAGGAACTCTTCAATCCAATCACACAATTGGTCTGATAGTCCATATGCTCTTACTTTGTTCATTAAACGACTGTGGGGAACTGTATCGAACGCCTTGCGGAAGTCAAGAAACGGCATCTACCTGTGAACCCGTGTCTATGGCCCTCTGAGTCTCGTGGACGAATAGCGCGAGCTGGGTTTCACACGACCGTCTTTTTCGAAACCCATGCTGATTCCTACAGAGTAGATTTCTAGTCTCCAGAAAAGTCATTATACTCGAACATAATACGTGTTCCAAAATTCTACAACTGATCGACGTTAGAGATATAGGTCAATAGTTCTGCACATCTGTTCGACGTCCCTTCTTGAAAACGGGGATTACCTGTGCCCTTTTCCAATCCTTTGGAACGCTACGCTCTTCTAGAGACCTACGGTACACCGCTGCAAGAAAGGGGGGGGGGGGGGTGACGGGGAGGTTATTGAAGCACCATGACGTTGCCTCTGGCGTCGACCGGTAGAGTGGTACCACAATGTCATACAGCCCCTCTCAGTAAGGTGGCAAAAGGCCATCTTGCTCAACGGAAATTATGTCGAAAAATAGGGTTTTGTGGGAAAAAGAGTGGTGAATAATATGGTTTACTGGAATCCTGAATAACAGCGATCTGCTTTCAGAAAAAAAATTGTTACATCACTGAACACCCATCGTATACCGAGAAGTCGCAGTGCCATAAAAGCTAAATCTAAGAACATTTTCTTCAGAGGGTGAACGCTTGGTGCAAGGAATGGTAGCTGACCCTCAACGTACAAAAATTTACCTATTGCGCTTAAATTGACGGATTTCCACGTCATTGTATGGTTGACGACCGTCGAGCAATCAGTGCCAAAAGTCCCATGCATTAAATATCAATAAGTATTCGCACATGTTGATTTAAAGCGGAACGACTACATAAAACTAAAGGTAGGAAAGGCAAAAGCCAGACTGACATTCATTGGAAGAGTCGTCAAGAAGTGTAGTCGACTCACGAAAGGCGTAGCTAACAAAACGCTCAGTTTGACTGGTATCCCATCATTAATTCTCAGTGTAGCATCATTACCGAAAAATAAGCCATTACTTATTTTACGAACGGAACATGTAAGATATCGGCCTTCTCGTCTGGTGTACGCAGTAATTTAATATGGATCTCTGTGTCCTACAATATAATGACCATGGCCATCGGGCTAAATTTAAAATAAATCAAATTGCAGGTTCGAATGGTTCAAATGGCTCTGAGCACTATGGGACTCAACTTCTGAGGTCATTAGTCCCCTAGAACTTAGAACTAGTTAAACCTAACTAACCTAAGGACATCACAAACATCCATGCCCGAGGCAGGATTCGAACCTGCGACCGTAGCGGTCCTGCGGTTCCAGACTGCAGCGCCTTTAACCGCACGGCCACTTCGGCCGGCAGGTTCGAATTATGTTACTAATTATTACATACACTAGAGTTCATTACTGGAAGTTCACAACAGACAAAAGAGCAAACTGTAACTATGTATCAGAGAGAATTATGTAGTTAAGTATTGCACCTATTAGAAACTGAGAGTGGCTATGTTTCGTAAGTAACTAATTAATTATGATAAGATCAAAGGAAGTCTTTATGCTCTACTCGGATGAAACCAGGATATGCGTAACATGATATTCATTACGGCGTAAGATGACATAATACCTTTCTTCACTAACGTCGGAATAAGAGTAAGTCTTTTGAAACAGACTGCGATAATACGTCTCGCAAGATTCAGTCAACCACAAAGAATAATGTCAAACGATAGCTATACATTCAATGATTATTCGATGTGGGTAGTGCTCTCTTCATAACATGACGTCATTTTGACGTCACGTGCCATATCGACGACCGCCTGATCGGCTATCGACCTTGTGATAAGGAAGAATATGAGTATTATTGCCCCTCAATTTACTCGCGACTATTTAAGCTGTCCTCTTAGGTTCCTGCCTAACCACACACTCGGAAGTAGCTACATATTCGGAAATAAAAAGAAAAATAATTGTCAGAAGAAAAAATATAAATTTTACTGCAGCTCGTTTTAGTCGCAGCTCTTAAAGCTGTACTCTTATGTTCCAGTCTAACAACACACATATTCGGAACTGAAGAACCAAATATTAGTAATAAGGCAGAATATGAATGTTATTGCTGCTCGATTCAGTTGGCAGCAGCTAAAGCTGTACTCTTAGGCTCTTGCCTAACCACTTCCTCGGTAAGCGCGGCACATTCGTAAACAAACAGCGAAATATTTGTGACAAGGAAGAATGTGAATGTTAATGCTCCTCGTTTCACTCGCAGCAATTGAAACTGTCCTCTGAGGTTCCTACCTAACCACACACTCGAATGGTGGCACATATTGTAAAATAAGGAGCCAAAGATTTGTGAAGAGGAAGAATATGAATTTTACTGTTGCTCGTTTCAGCCGCAGCAATTTAAGCTTTCCTTTTAGATTCCTGCCTAACCACATACCCGGAGATCGCTAAATATTTATCTCATCCTTCGTTCTCAGAGCAGACTGAATGTGAATAACATCCGGTACTGCAGAATACGCTCGTATTACATTCATAAGTAAGTAACATAAAGTGTCAACAACGCTAACATGAAAGAAAACAAGGAACTGCGTGTAACTGTGTGCGAACCAATAACTTTCGACTCCAGATACCAAGAAATCATTCATTACCCTAGCACTTGATCATGTCATGTTTGGTTATCACATTATATTTTGAAGGGTTGTATCGTTGAAGAGTTGTTAAATGACATTTAATGGTAATGGTGTGTGTTTCATTCTCAGTTTGTAAATTATTGACGATAATCGCACATTCCTAAGAGAGCACTCTTATATGAAAGCATTAACCGTCGATAAATCGTTACCTGACATTTTGCTATAGCAATAATTATCGTTCCAAGAATTACTTTTTTTTTTTTTTTTTTAAATCTGCAGTACGCGTGCAAGAAATCTTTTGAGAGGCCCATATCGAACCGATCGTACGGTTGTCGATATTGTGTGTGATGTCAAAATAACGTCACGTTTGCCGGAATTATTGTAAAATGAACGTTACACATTCGACGTGCGCAGCAAAGATTATAATTACAGGGCACAGCGAGTCAAGGCGGTAAAATGATAGTAATATAACATGAAAAGAGACATTACAACCGGACAGAACTGATGGAAGAAACAGAGAAGATACCAAAAAGAGCAGTGTTTTCCGTCACCTGTTCGTTCAGAAAGAGCGAAAGTGAGACGAAAATGTTCATCCAACTGCAGGGGTAGACCCTATAGCAGACGTATAAGTCAACCTCTTCATTGCTTCCTCCCACCACGTATATAAACGCACCGTTCGCGAGTGGAACACGAAGGAAGGAAAATTAGGATTTAACGTCTCGTCGGCATTTACCTCATCAGAGACGGTGCAGGCCGCGCGGGATTAGCCGAGCGGTCTAGGGCGCTGCAGCCATAGACTGTGCGGCTGGTCCCAGCGGAGGTTCGAGTCCTCCCTCCGGCATGGGTGTGCGTGTTTGTCCTTAGGATAATTTAGGTTAAGTAGTGTGCAAGCTTAGGGACTGATGACCTTAGTAGTTACGTTCAAAATGGTTCAAATGGCTCTGAGCACTACGCGATTTAACTTCTGAGGTCATCAGTCGCCTTGAACATAGAACTAATTAAACCTAACTAACCTAAGGACGTCACACACATCCATGCCCGAGGCAGGATTCGAACCAACGACCGTAGCGGCCGCTCGGTTCCAGATTGTAGCGCCCAGAACCGCACGGCCACTCCGGCCGGCTAGTAGTTAAGTCCCTTAAGATTTCACACACACATGAACATTTTTTGAAGAGACGGTTCAAAAATGGTTCAAATGGCTCTGAGCACTATGCGACTTAACTTCTCAGGTCATCAGACGCCTAGAACTTAGAACTAATTAAACAAACTAACCTTAGGACATCACACACATCCATGCCCGAGGCAGGATTCGAACCTGCGACCGCAGCGGTCGCTCGGTTCCAGACTGTAGCGGCTAGAACCGCACGGCCACTCCGGCCGGCTGAAGAGACGGTACACAAGCTTTTCTTGTTTCGATGGGTGAGGAAGTCGGCCGTATCCCTTTAAAATTATCATCTGCGTACTTGCTTGCAGGATTTAGGGATATTGTTGAAAATCCACATCTAGATTCCCCCACGTGGATTTGAAGAAATGTCGTTCCGCATGGCAGTCTAATGTGCTAACCGCTGCGCCACCTCGGTCGGTAACTGCAGCGCAAATGGTAACAATGATAACAGGACACAAACTACTCTCCGCCGCACATCATCAAAGCGGCTTGAAGTAGAAGGATGTAGCTCTGAATATGGAGCAGTATCTACTAGCTTTCAACCAATTCCTCCGGGTCCGAAAGTGAATTATTCTAAGGCCTTGCGTTCATGGAGAGGAAGCCGGTCTCTTGGATCAAATGGCTCTGAGCACTATGGGACTTAACATCTATGGTCATCAGTCCCCTAGAACTTAGAACTACTTAAACCCAACTAACCTAAGGACATCACACAACACCCAGTCATCACGAGGCAGGGAAAATCCCTGACCCCGCCGGGAATCGAACCCGGGAACCCGGGCGTGGGAAGCGAGAACGCTACCGCGAAGCCGGTCTCTCAGATGACACAGTGGAGAGACAGTGGACTGCACTATTGGGGATAGCGGTTCGAATCCCCGTCTAGACATTCAGTTTTAGATAAGCTGCGACGTACTTAAATCACTTCAGCGTAATTTCTAGAAGGTTCCTTTGAAAAGGCAGGGTCGATTATACCCTGCTTCCTCCCCACGCTGATCTCGTCGTCGCAGCGGCTTTAAACACAAGTACACCTACCTTATAATGACGAAAACTTGTGACAAGAGTTGAACTACCTACGACAAGTCTTTCGTAAGTAGGTTACAACAAGCAACAAATATCGCAAATAATCTCAGTAGGCATAAGCAAGCAGGTGACCGCTGGGGAGAAGAGTAAAATGCTTCCACATTTCGCGTTACGTAGTTCATTTATAGGGAGAGTTAGCTATGTCCCGAAGAGACGTGAAGCATGTGAAACAATAGACATGATGGTTCAAATGGCTCTGAGCACTATGGGACTTAACATCTATGGTCATCAGTCCCCTAGAACTTAGAACTACTTAAACCTAACTAACCTAAGGACATCACACAACACCCAGCCATCACGAGGCAGAGAAAATCCCTGACCCCGCCGGGAATCGAACCCGGGAACCCGGGCGTGGGAAGCGAGAACGCTACCGCATGACCACGAGATGCGGGCAATAGACATGATGTTCTATATAATTTTATGAGGAGAACATAATATATGCGTCTGTGCTGGATATACAGGGTGGTGAGAAACGGTCTGAAAAGCTTGTAACGGTGTTTCAGGGGAGGTTGTGCTGAGAAATAACTGTTAAGAAGAAAACTCGATACGTTGTGCCGTTTCCAAGTTCACTAGCACTGAAGATAGCCATTCAGGCCGTTGCGTGGGCAAATTCAAGCGACACCCCAGATACGGTGAGGCCAAACATGTTCTTCGTTTGGTTTCCTAAAACCGGACAAAACAGAGATTCAAAAATTACACATGGAAGAGTAGTAAGGATGAAACCCGACTCAAAGACTGAGCAGCGCCGTGCATTATCACCTACGCTATGAGAGCAGCTGACAGTACTTGCAATCGAATTTTCGCACGCTGCGGCCTGATTGGCTAACTTCAATACTAAGCAAGTCGGAACGGCTCAACGGATCGAATATTTTTCTTAACATTTATTCCTCAGCAAAACCTACCCTGTAACCCACGTAAAAGCTTTTCTGACTGTTTCTGACCACCCCGTATATTTACAAGCGGTAAGCGCAGGAAAACACTGTGATTCATCTGATAATGTTAGTACCTAACTTTGAAACGTCCCCTTAGAAAAATTTATGAATTACTGTGCTGATATATCTCTTACATTATTTGATTTTCAAACAGCTGTGCAAAACTGAACATACTCAGACATTTCGTTCTTTACCTATTCTGATCAACACTAAACTGACAAACAATATTTTTAGCGCAACGCAATCTGACTTTCAAAAATCCCTACAAAAGAATGGCGCTGACTAACATTAACCTATACCTTTCACAAATCACTTACCTCACAAAAATCTTCGTTACTCGAACTACTGCAATTCAGCGAGCGCCACTACTGCCAGCTAAATAAAAGATTCAAACTACGGAAGGCACTAACTACTGATAGGCATAGTTAGCAAATGAAAGATTTTAATAGAGAACAAACAATGTATTCACCTTAATAGTCATAATATATATAGCAGTTCATGACATCCATTCTTACAAATGTACTGTTTCTGATGGACACACCTCCAGATTATCCATTCTCAAAAATCCGCCATCTCACTTCCCCACATCCACCACTGCTGGCGGCTCACCTCCAACTGCGCAACGCTACGCGCTGTTAACAGTCAACAGCCCAACACTACAATAGCAAATTCCAACAATGCCACCCAGCCACAGACTGCACACAGCACAGCCAGTGATGTTCATACAGAGCGCTAGGTGGTGGTGGCGTTAGCAATATAAGAACCTAAACAGCCTACTTACAACTTCCTTGTAAACATCGCGACGTGGTGAATTGTATAATTTCAGTTTTTTTCTTTGCAATAAGAATTTGTCTGATGTTTAACTTACACGTATTTACTTAAATAGGTCGTTGTTATTTCCCATCCAAACTATCTCACACGGCATTGTGTGCATTTGCCCGTACAGAAGTGCTCGATGCAGATACCTACGCAATTTTTAATAATTTTGAGGAATGTGTGGGCGTACATTTAGAGCTTTGAAATTAGTCTAAATTTCGGGAAACTGTTCCGACAGCACGAAAATGTTATCTTTTCCACAATGAACTGTCGCTCTGGAGCAGAATGATGGCTGATTTAAAACTGCATGGCAGCTTAAAACTGTATGCATGACCGGGAGGCATACCTGACACCTTTGTGTTTCATGGACTTTGTCAACTGACTAAGCTTCCAAGTACGGCTCACGACCACACTGATATCTTCATTTTCGCCGTAACATCTTCACCTACCATCGAAAATTTACAATCCTGCTGTGAACATTGTGGGAGCGTTACATTTCAAATTACATTTATGTCAATGACTATACATTTTTTCTCTCTTATGAATACTGAACTCAGTTTGAAAATGACAATTGACAGTTGGGTGTTCGTGTACTGTCACAGAAAAGGACCCATATGTAGCTCAAAGTAGGTGCATTCTATTATCTGAGTCTTCTATGCACATGAGACTTTGTAACACCACAGCTCATATGCTGTATGGATTTATTTTGTTTTTTTTGCTTTATTTAATGTTACATTATTGATCGTCTGTAAATGTGTTTGAATCGATAACATAAAATTGTGTACTCTTTTCTTTGTCAAGCCTTTGATGTCGTGATTTGATTCTATGCAAAGTAGCATATCTCTCGTTTAAGTGCTTTGTCCCATTTGGAGGGAACAAAACTTACTGTATATAATTGCAATTTTGTGTGAATAATTTTTGGTAGAAATATCTATATGTGCAAATGTCCTGTTTTGTTTAAAATGATTGTTTACTGTTATGTAAACTGCTGATCCTCACTTAGGGCTCTTAGTATTCTGTGTATAAGAGGTGTAGTAGTTCCCCTCGGGAACGGAATTGTGTAGCGCGCGCAAATTGTGGTTGGCCTAGGTAGAAAAGGTGGAACAAGAGTCAGTCGTGAACAAGCAGTCAGTCGGAGGCGAGCTAAGAGTCAGGGACGAGCCAGCAGTCAGGGATGAGCTACGAGTCCGTGCACTGCCGTGTAAAAGTTGCATAGTGCTGGTTTCGAGAGAGGCTTTTCTGTTATTTCCCAATGCCTCGGATGGATGGATAAATAGCTGGGCTACTCTGGAATTTGTATCTAACTTCGCCACCAAGAAATGACAGAGTCCAGCGATTCTGCCTGGAATTCCACCTACCAACATGCTGAGGCCACCACATTGCGCAATCATTGCAACATAACACTATAATGATGTACAGTGAAGGATCAGCGTAATGGAGGTGTTATTGTGCTGAAATATAAGGTAATTCATATCTGAATTTATGTACCTACCTTGACCTTTCTCCTCATCATAACACCTATCAGGGTCCTCTCCGTTTGAACTAAAGTGATTACCGAGTATCCTTACTGAAAGTACGTTAAAACTCAGTTTTCCTAATTAATGTCTCTTGAACGTAGTAAAAAGAAAGTTAAAGTTAATGTGGCAATAGAGTGAGTTAAAGTAAATATTATTTGCTCAAAATAACTTTCCTATTAAAACTGCTATTTAAAGTGCTGTTGCTAACTTCAATATTAAAAGTTCTTAAGACTGAGACTTATAAGGCAAATTATCACATTATTGTCTGCAATAAATCCTAAAAGGTGAGTCAGTTTCTTGCAATTTGGTCAGTATTGTGTTTCGCAGTAGTAAAAGTGAGAAAGCTGCAGTTGTGAAACTTTATATATTCATGTTTGCTAAGTGTTTGTGTATCTTGTGCATTAGAAGTGCATGTTAATAGTAATATTATAAAGACCATTCACTTTATGTAAGCCTGAAAGTAATAGGGTGTTTCGGTATCTCTTATAATTTAGCAAATAGTTTGTGCTGCTCCAGTTGTTAGCTTCAATCTTAAAACATATGTGTGCCAGAGTTCATTACACTCGCGTGTGGCCAAGTATAGGTTGTGTTTGTCCATTATAGTTACTTATACCTACTTTCTTGAACGAGAATGTTAATCTTTCTCTTGCCTAGTTAGGCTGGCGGCCGTTTTCTTTATCTGTTGAACAGTGCAGATAGGCAAAATTTTGTTTGGTACTGTTCAAATATTTACGTAATTCTGTTCTTTCATTTCCGATAAGCCACTTCCGTTAGGAACAGCACGGTCAACATAACAAAATTCCTCTCAGAGGGTAACACTGCTCTGTTGCTTTGTACCATAATTGCTGTAACAAAATAATTCTGTTTTGCAAACTGCCTCCTACTTTAAGGTTATGGTGTAGCGATAGCAGATAGGAGTGTTATACGTGGCTTTTCCGTGACAGGACTATTTGTTCTGTTGGGGACATACTACGTAATAAACCAAACTTGGTACTTCATAGTATAAGCTACGTAAATACGCTGTTGTAGTGTTATAACTTGACCACTGACTATTGTGCCATTCTTCTAATGATAATGCGCGTTTCTTTATAGTGAAATATATCCCGATTAACATATGTACCACTCCGTAAATCGGAACCCGCCTGGCAACCTATCAACTGACAACAGCGCTTTTTCGCAGTCAATTGTCCGTCGTTGCCATTCTACTGATTTATCCAGCTTTCTGTTAGATGGGGAAAATAATCACATCTACAGGGTGTTACAAAAAGGTACGGCCAAACTTTCAGGAAACATTCCTCACACACAAATATAGAAAAGATGTTACGTGGACATGTGTCCGGAAACGCTTAATTTCCATGTTAGACCTCATTTTAGTTTCGTCAATATGTACTGTACTTCCTCGATTCACCGCCAGTTGGCCCAATTGAAGGAAGGTAATGGTGACTTCGGTGCTTGTGTTGACATGCGACTCATTGCTCTACAGTACTAGCACCAAGCACATCAGTACGTAGCATCAACAGGTTAGTGTTCATCACGAACGTGGTTTTGCAGTCAGTGCAATGTTTACAAATGCGGAGTAGCCGTGGCGCGGTACGTTTGTATCGAGACAGACTTCCAGAACGAAGGTGTCCCGACAGGAAGACGTTCGAAGCAATTGATCGGCGTCTTAGGGAGCACGGAACATTCCAGCCTAAGACTCGCAACTGGAGAAGACCTAGAACGACGAGGACACCTGCAATGGACGAGGCAATTCTTAGTTGACGATAACCCTAATGTCAGCGTCAGGGAAGTTGCTGCTGTACAAGGTAACGTTGACCACATCACTGTATGGAGAGTGCTACGGGAGAACCAGTTGTTTCCGTACCATGTACAGCGTGTGCAGGCACTATCAGCAGCTGATTGGCCTCCACGGGTACACTTCTGCAACTGGTTCATCCAACAATGTGTCAATCTTCATTTCAGTGCAAATGTTCTCTTTACGGATGACGTGTTCAAATTGTAAATTTTCACAGCCAACATGTGTGGGCTGACGAGAATCCGCACGCAGTTGTGCAATCACGTCATCAACACAGATTTTCTGTGAACGTTTGGGCAGGCATTGCTGGTGATGTCTTGGTTGGGCCCCATGTTCTTCCACCTATGCTCAATGGAGCACGTTATCATGATTTCATACGGGATACTCCACCTGTGCTGCTATAACATGTGCCTTTACAAGTACGACACAACATGTGGCTCATGCACGATGGAGCTCCTGCACATTTCAGTCAAGTGTTCGTACGCTTCTCAACAACAGATTCGGTGACCGATGGATTGGTAGAGGCGGACCAATTCCATGGCCTCCACGCTCTCCTGACCTCAACCCTCTTGACTTTCATTTATGGAGGCATTTGAAAGCTCTTGTCTACGCAACCCCGGTACCAAATGTAGAGACTCTTCGTGCTCGTATTGTGGCTGGCTGTGATACAATACGCCATTCTCCAGGGCTGCATCAGCGCATCAGGGATTCCATGCGACGGAGGGTGGATGCATGTATCCTCGCTAACGGAGGACATTTTGAACATTTCCTGTAACAAAGTGTTAGAAGTCACGCTGGTACGTTCTGTTGCTGTGTGTTTCCATTCCATGATTAATGTGATTTGAAGAGAAGTAATAAAATGAGATCTAACATGGAAAGTAAGCGTTTCCGGACACATGTCCACATAGCATATTTTCTTTCTTTGTATGTGAGGAATGTTTCCTGAAAGTTTGGCCATACCTTTTTGTAACACCCTGTATGTGCAGTGCAGAATCAAATTAATTTTATTCCCATACCTACAGCATACGAATTGTTCAGTAAAATCTTTCAGAAATTTACAGTAACAAAAGTAGTCACCACATTTAGTTGTAGACAATTATTTTGATTTCTCCACAAGAAGTGCCAATAAGTAAATCGTTTGGTCAATACAACTGTACGATTATTTGAAATTCTGCAGTTATCATGATCAAGATACAGGCAGAGAAGGTTATCTAGCCGGCCGAAGTGGCCGTGCGGTTAAAGGCGCTGCAGTCTGGAACCGCAAGACCGCTACGGTCGCAGGTTCGCATCCTGCCTCGGGCATGGATGTTTGTGATGTCCTTAGGTTAGTTAGGTTTAACTAGTTCTAAGTTCTAGGGGACTAATGACCTCAGCAGTTGAGTCCCATAGTGCTCAGAGCCATTTGAACCATTTTGAAGGTTATCTAAAATTGTACGGACCGCAGTGCAGTTATTAGAGTCAAAGGACATGAAAGGAAGGCAGTAGTTGCGAAAGGAGTGAGACAGGATTCCAGGATATATCTCGTGATATTCAGTCTGTCCATAGAACAAGCAGTAAAAGAAATAGAAATTAAAAGTCTGGAGGAAGAAACAGAAACGTTAAAGATCTTCATCTCAATGGTGGAACCATCGTCATTACCGCTGGCCGTTAGTTTTATGCCGGCCGGATTGGCCGAGCGGTTGTAGGCGCTACAGTCTAGAACCGCGCGACCGCTACGGTCGCAGGTTTGAATCCTGCCTGGGGCATGGATGTGTGTGATGTCCTTAGGTTAGTTAGGTTTAAGTAGCTCTAAGTTCCAGGGGACTGCTGACGTCAGAAGTTCAGTCCCATAGTGCTCAGAGCTATTTGAACCATTTTTGTTAGTTTTACCTCTCTCATGCTCCATGCGTATAAATTACCTTACTGGCCAGTTTCGGCCTTAGGCCATTTTCAAGTGCATGATATTGGTGATGCGGTTGTCACATTTAAAAAAATTGTTTCGTGTTATTTCGGAACATGCACTTGTTCCCACACAGAACAAGAAAAAAAATGTTTAATGTGGCGCACACATCACCAATGTCATGCCTTTGAAAAAGGCCTAAGGCCGAAACTGGCCAGTAATGTAATATATACGCTTGGTGAACTATAGGAATAGAAATGACAGATTACAGTGGTTAAAATGATTACCTCACTTAGACTATACATCGGAGCTCTGCACTCTTACATGTAGAGAAAGGTTAAAGTTTTCGTTGAGCTCCACAGCTTTGTTAAATACAGTTTTACATTATTCTACCAAAAAGGTATTATGAATTCTTATTTCGCTGCAGCTAGATTGGATTATTTTGTCATCATCAGGCAGACTTTATAACTTAAAATACTATTTATTACACGACCATTATTGTAAAATATTTTCGTCCTTGCAATCAGTGCAGTGGAATTCCTTGAAGGCTAATGATGTCGTACAATAAACAAGGTCGACTTGCTTCCACAACATTACCTATATGTGTAGTATACTTTGCATTAATGGATACGTATTTTATATCCTTTTAAACATCAAAGAGTTCTCAATGACGATGAAATATTCGGTAGTAGCTGCAGCAACATAAAGATTCATATCAGCGTTTTGGTGTTGTACACAAAAACATCTGATAGTTTAATATTCGTTGATTGTAATGGACAGTACCTTGAAAAGAGTTTATAACATGAACATAGAGTACAATAGTTTAATGAAATCAGGCGATACTGAGTAAATTACATTAGAAAATGACACATGATAAGTAGGTAGACTTTCTCTCTGTAGTGTCCAGTCCTGAGGCTGGTTTCCACGAGTACACTGTTCCCCTCTTCTATCTGCCTTCCTTTTCATTTCCATGTATATAGAGCATCACATTTCATACATAATCTTCGGTATGTATGACATCCTCGGTCGTCCCCCAACGATTCTCTCAATAGCTTCTGCTGTTGTTCCAATGATGTTGTGTGTTCAAATGTGTACTACGAATTTATCATTTCTTGTCCGTACGTGCTTTCTAGTCGTCTTCTCTCTTGTTTTCCTACTATCAAAGTTTCATATCCATGTAGTTCCACACTCCAAACAAATGCTTTCAGGATCCGTTTTCTTATTCCCAGATATGTTCTTGCTGGTGAATAAACTTTTTCTCAAATTAAATGCAATTTTGGCCTGCTCTATTCCGCTCACAATTTATTTCTAGCTTCAACCATCCCTTGTTATCCTACTTCTCAATTAGCTAAATTCGTCTATCACTTCCAGCTCCTCTCATCCAATTCTTGTTTGTAAAGTTTCATACTCGTCTCCAGTACTGCATTTCATTACTTAAGTCCTTCGCCTATTTATTCTCATAACATTCTCATTGCTCGGCACTAATTTTTCTCCTGTGCCAACCTCTTCATCTCAGAATAGCACTTACAGCCTACATCCTTAATTATTTGCTGGATGTATTCCAACCTCTTTCTTCTTGGCTCTTGTTCAAGTTGTATGTTACTCGTCTTTCCGTATGGTTTACTCCTATTTTCGTCAGAATTTCGAACGTCTTCCATCATTCGACACTGTCGGACGCATTTTTCAGGTCGATGAATGCTGTGAACGTCCCTTGACTTTGATTCAGTTATGCTTCCACCATCAATCGCAACCTCAGAACTGTCTCTTTAGTGCCTTTACCTTTCCTAAAGCGAAACTGATAGTCATCTGATACACCCCGTCCTCAAACTTCTTTTCTATTTGGCAACTCGGATGCATGAGCTGTTAAGCTGATTGTGCTATAATTCTCGCACTTGTCAGCTCTTGTAGTCTTCGGAATAGTGTGGATGATATTTTTCCGAAAGTCACAGACTTCAAGAAGAATATAATAATTCCAATCTCAAAGAAAGCAGGTGTTGACAGATGTGAAAATTACCGGACAATCAGTTTAATAAGCCACAGCTGCAAAATACTAACACGAATTCTTTACAGACAAATGGAAAAACTAGTAGAAGCCGGCCTCGGGGAAGATCAGTTTGGATTCCGTAGAAATACTGGAACACGTGAGGCAATACTGACCTTACGACTTACCTTAGAAGAAAGATTAAGGAAAGGCAAACCTACGTTTCTAGCATTTGTAGACTTAGAGAAAGCTTTTGACAATGTTGACTGGAATACTCTCTTTCAAATTCTAAAGGTGGCAGGGGTAACATACAGGGAGCGAAAGGCTATTTACAATTTGTACAGAAACCAGATGGCAGTTCTAAGAGTCGAGGGACATGAAAGGGAAGCAGCGGTTGGGAAGGGAGTAAGACAGGGTTGTAGCCTCTCCCCGATGTTATTCAATCTGTATATTGAGCAAGCAGTAAAGGAAACAAAAGAAAAATTCGGAGTAGGTATTAAAATCCATGGAGAAGAAATAAAAACGTTGAGGTTCGCCGATGACATTGTAATTCTGTCAGAGACAGCAAAGGACTTGGAAGAGCAGTTGAACGGAATGGATGGTGTCTTGAAGGGAGGATATAAGATGAACATCAACAAAAGCAAAACGAGGATAATGGAATGTAGTCGAATTAAGTCGGGTGATGTTGGGGGTATTAGATTACGAAATGAGACACTTAAAGTAGTAAAGGAGTTTTGCTATTTGGGGAGCAAAATAACCGATGCTGGTCGAAGTAGAGAGGATATAAAATGTAGACTGGCAATGGCAAGGAAAGCGTTTCTGAAGAAGAGAAATTTGTTAACATCGAGTATAGATTTAAGTGTCATGAAGTCATTTCTGAAAGTATTTGTATGGAGTGTAGCCATGTATGTAAGTGAAACATGGACGGTAAATAGTTTGGAAAAGAAGAGAATAGAAGCTTTCGAAATGTGGTGCTACAGAAGAATGCTGAAGAGTAGATGGGTAGATCACATAACTAATGAGGAGGTACTGAATAGAATTGGGGAGAAGAGGAGTTTGTGGCACAACTTGACCAGAAGAAGGGATCGGTTGGTAGGACATGTTCTGAGGCATCAAGGGATCACCAATTTAGTATTGGAGGGCATCGTGGAGGGTAAAAATCGTAGGGGGAGACCAAGAGATGAATACACTAAGCAGATTAAGAAGGATGTAGGTTGCAGTAGGTACTGGGAGATGAAGAAGCTTGCACAGGATAGAGTAGCATGGAGAGCTGCATCAAACCAGTCTCAGGACTGAAGACCACAACAACAACAACAACAACATGGTATGTCGCCAGTCTCATACATTCTACGCACCAACGAGATTAGTCATTATGTTCCAACTTCCTCCAATGATTTTAGATATTCAGATACAATATTATTTTATTTAGCCCTTCTGACTTTCTTCATCTTAACTCTTCCAAAGCCCTTTTAAATTATGATTCTAATACTGAATCCCCTATCTCTTCTGAGTCGAATCTTATTTCTTTTTGTATCACATCAGAAAAGTCTTCCCCGTCATAGATTCATTTAATGTACTCTTTCCAGCTATCCGCTCTGTCTTCTGTGTAACAGCGGAATTCCTGTTAAACCACAGCAATATCGTCTGATGTTTTTCCACAATATATGGGCAGCAAAATAAACTGACGATAGCAGAAGTAAAAAGGGTATAAAATGCAGACTGACATTAGCAAGTACTATGTTTCTGAAAAAAGAAGATAAATGTAGAAGGACTTGTTATCAGAAAGTATTTAGTTGAAGTGGAATCTTATGCAGAAGTCGATAATCAGAAAAGCCAAAAGGGAATATAAACTTTTGAAATATTACATTAAAGAAGTATGTTGAAGTTTGGATGGGAACATCAAGCAACTAATTAAGTATTGCATTGAATTTGGGAGAAAAAATTTATGTCACTGCTTGATTAAAACAAGGGCTAGGCTGATACATCCTGTAGCGAACAGAAATAGTTAATTTGGTTACAGAGGCTAGTTCTTGTAGAGGAAGACCTTGGTTTGACTGAACTGAGCAGATTAAAGTGTATATTGGTTCTAGAGTGAAATTTTCACTCTACAGCGAAGTGTGCGCTGATATGAAACTTCCTGCCAGATTAAAACTGTGTGCCGGACCCGAGACTCGAACTCGGTACCTTTGCCTTTCGCGGGCAAATGCTCTACCGACTGAGCTACCGAAGCACGACTCACGCCCCGTCCTCACAGCTTTAATTCCGCCAGTACCTCGTCTCCTACATTCCAAACTTCACAGAAGCTCTCCTGTGAACCTTGCAGAACTAGCACTCTTGGAAGAAAGGATATTGCGGAGATACGGCGTAGCCAAAGCCTGGGGGATGGTTCTAGAGTGAAATTTTCACTTTTCAGCGGAGTGTGCGCTGAGCACTTGCCCGCGAAAGGCAAAGGTTCCGAGTTCGAGTCTCGGTCCAGCACACAGTTTTAATCTGCCAGGAAGTTTTGCATATTGGTTGTAGAACTGAAGAGCCTCGCAATGGATAGACTATCGTGGAGTGCTGCATGAAACCAGCCTTCGGACTGAAGCCTAACAACGTGCTTTTACCCTTGCAATTAACTACGTAACGTTTGGAGCAACAAACTGAGGTAACAAAAGTCACAGGATAGCGACACGAAAACGTACTGATGGCGGTAGTATCTCGTACACAGGGTACACAGGGTACACAGTGCATTGGCGGGGCTGTACTCTCGTGATTGGTTTGGAAAGGTTTCCGAGGTAATTATCGTCCAACGGCGGGAATTAACAGACTCTGAACGTGGAATGGTAGTTGGAGCTAGACGCATGGGACATTCCATATCGTAAATCGTTAAGGAATTCAATATTCTGAGTCCCACAGTGTCAAGAGTGTGCCGAGAATAACAGATTTCAGCCACTAACTCTCACTAAGGACAGCGCAGTAGCCAACGGTCTTCACTTAACGACCGCGAGAAGCGCCGTTTGCGTAAGATGTCAGTGCTAACAGACAAGCAGCACAGGGTGAAATAATAGCATAAATCAGAGTGGGACGTAACGTATCTGTTAGGACAGTGCAGCGAAATTTGGCGCTAATGTATTATGGTAGCAGACGACCAACGCGGGTGCCTTTGTTAACATGTTGTCATCGCCTGAAACGCCTCTTCAAAAATAGTTCAAATGGCTCTCAGCACTATGGGACTTAACATCTGAGGTCATCAGTCCCCTAGAACTTAGAACTACTTAAACCTAACTAACCTAAGGACATCACACACATCCATACCCGAGGCAGGGTTCGAACCTGCAACCGTAGCAACAGCGCGGTTCCGGACTTAAGGGGCTCCGGAACGCCCTATACTTGCAATGTTAAAATAACGCTTATAAATTACATCTTTCCTCACAAAGTATTTGAGGTAGGAAGTTGAACTTTTTACAGATTATTTATTGGAATATGGGCTACAACTTAACACAGGGAGTTTACAAAATTTTAGTTCACTTATTAAAGATGATTTTTTTTCAATTGTAATGAAAATTCACAACATTTTTTTGCAATTTTTTATTTATATATTCAAAAATATACAGTTTTTTGGAAAAAAGGCTGTGTTAAATTATGCAGAAGGTACTGTGTAACATTTACCGAAAGTTTGAAACAAATATGTTTGGAAGATCCTTAGAAAACATGTAATTAGTATGAGAAAATAAAAGTTTTGGGAATCGAGCGACAAAGATTGGATTAACTTTTTAGTGCATTCCAGGTCCATAGGATGGATTATCTTCATCCTCTGCAAACTCCACCTCCAGCTTCCTCTTGTTCCTCCTCCTGTTTACTCTTGCTTGTATTTCTAGACTCTTTATAGCCCTGTCTGCAGCCCGAAGGCGTCTCTTGTCTAAAGCAAGCATCGCTCGTACCATGTTAGAACCTATCTTCATTCCCATATTTCTAAATACCTTGCACCTTACAATGTTGCCATCATTGAAAGTCGCAACAGCATCATACACACCAAAGTGAAGTGTTTCTATTCCAACAAATACAGTCTTGGGGATTCTCGATCATATAACACTATTTACACTTTCATTGGGGTTTTGAGTTTTTCCGTGAATACACTTTTTCAACAGTTCAGGTGCTGCTAAGTCTCTGAAAATAGGTTAGCCACAACACATACTTTATCTCACATCACTAAAATGTACCTGATGAACACGGACGTTAATAATAACACCATTTGACAGCAGTTTAACAGCGCCACAGTGGGTCACGCCCATGTAGAACACATTTCAAACAAAATTTAAAAATAGTTGTAGTCTTCGGAATTGAATAAATTATATATCTATTAAAAGGTAATAGTCTGCAGATTCAGAAAACGCAAAAAAGTAAAAATTGAACTTTTCATGATTTTGAGCCTTTCCGGAGCCCCTTAAGGGCCTAGAACCGCTCGGTCATAACGGCCGGCAACGCCTCTCTTGGGCTCTTGACCATACCAGTTGGACGATAGACGATTGGAAACTGTGACCTGGTCAAAGAACTCCCTGTTTCTGTTGGTAAGAGCCTATGGTAGGGTTCGAGTGTTGCACAAGTTGTGAACAAGGCACTCTGCAAACTTGAGGTGTGTCCTTAATCGTGTGGGTTGCGTTTACATGGAATGGATTGGGTCATCTGATCCAACTAAACCCATCACTGACTTGAAATGCTCACTATCGGCTACTTGGAGACTGGTTGCAGCCATTCATGGACTTCATGTTCCCAAACAATGACGGTATTTTTGTGGATAACAATGCGCCATGTAACCACAACTGTTAGCGATTAGTTTGAACAACATTCTGGACATTTCGAGCGAATGATTTGGCAACCCAGATCACCCGACATGAACCTCGCCGAACACTGATGGGACATAATCGAGAAGTCTGTTCGTGCACAAAATTCTGTACCGGTAACACTTTCGCAACTATGGATGGCTCAGTACTTCTGGAGGGGACTTCCAACGACTTGTTAATTCCATGCCACATCGGGCAGCTGCACTACGCCGGGAAACAGGAGGTATCAGAACAGATACATAGCCCCACAACTACGTATAGCTACCATTTCTCCCTCTGTTAGATCCTTGGTTAGCGATTAATTATGTTTACTGTGACCGGTGGTATTCTGTTATTTGTTACCGTTACGTCCATTCTAGTACTTTAGTAAACATAAAAAAGGCGTTAACGAGTAATCTCGTTCCTTGTTTTTCGTTGTATGTGACTGGACATCTGTACTGTTTCCACTTCACTTACTAATAGTGTAAATAGCAATGAGCACAGCGTTTGTTGCATCGTAGTACGTCAATTACATCACGATTGCGAGCAACGAGGGGTTCACACATGCATCTCAGTATGTGCGATAGCGGTGCGTTTCGTTGGTTTCAAGCATCAACTTTGTTTGCAGTTTCTCAGGATATAATTGATACATTGTGATGCAACCAACGCCATTCTAGTTTTTACTTTTCATATTACTTATTGCTTCAAAAATAATACGGTGTGTCCATTTAAAAAATGTAAGTTTGTGTTGAAAATAATACTGATATACGTTTTATAATCTCTGTTAGTATTTATTTTCATGAGCCCCTGCCTTACATTCATATTCATGAAAATCGTTTTTCAGTATTTGTTGTTGTTCCAGAGATATTTGCTCTGAAATGTTTAAGTGGGCCAACCTCTAGAAGCCCCCCCCCCACCCCGCCGAAAAAAAAGGTTCAAATGGCTCTGAGCACTATGGGACTTAACTTCTGAGGTCACCAAACCCCTAGAACTTAGAACTACGAAAGCCTAACTAACCTAAGGACATCACACACATCCATGCCCGAGGCAGGATTCGAACCTGCGACCGTAACGGTCACGTGGTTCCAGACTGTAGCGCCTAGAACCGCTAGGCCACACCATCCGCCTCTAGCAGCCCAATCACGGTTTTATGTCTTCGTGAATTTGCTCCTTAAATTATACTTAACTGGTGTTATTTACTAGATTGTATTAATTTTCGTAAATTACAATTTTGCATTTTGTGTTTTTCTGATAAAACAGTTTAAATTCGTTTTTCATTTTCATTTTTTATTTTAACCTTAGGGGTAATTTCCATTGATGGAGGTTCGAATGTAGTATTATATTACAGTAAGTATATATATAGCGTGAAAAAGCGGCAAAAGTTTTACATGAAGGATCATAACAAAAACCAAATAATTTTTAGGAAGTCAACCAAAATGACAATAATTACCAGGTAACACCTCACATTAAGCAAGAATAGAACTACGAGGCCGGCCGGTGTGGCCGAGCGGTTCTAGGCGCGTCATTCTGGAACCGCGAGAGCGCTACGGTCGCAGGTTCGAATCCTGCCTCGGGCATGGATGTGTGTGATGTCCTTAGGTTAGTTAGGTTTGAGTAGTTCTAAGTCTAGGGGACTGATGACCTCAGATGTTAAGTCCCATAGTGCTCAGAGCCATTTGAACCAGAACTACACGTTCATATTACTATTGTATAGACTCTAATGAAATGTACTGACAAAATTAGTTACTTGAATTTTAAAAAACGCTTATACTATTTCAGTATAAATTTTACAGAATTCTTTAAGCTGATATCTCTCAAGTGTCGCATTTTTGAGTTGCGTCACTGTTTTTGCCGGGGTGCGATATTTATTGATGTCTTAAGTAGAAACAATTGTGACATTAGTTTGTTCAATTTATGGTGCATAAGAAACTGTCAGGAATCAATGCTGCAAAAGTTACACTACCATAACTTCTGGTAAACGTTTAACATGAACGTAATAGTGGTAGTTCCATGTAAAAGTACTTGCAAAATATTCTCAGATTGCTGCTGGGAGCCAATTTTTACTGACCATATATAAAGTATTTTAACTGTGTGGAAACATTTTAATCTATTAGAAAAACACCTGTCTCCGAGTTTTATGGAATTGTAGCTAGTTTTCGGTATGAAGCTTTTTATGGGATTACTGCTGGAGTTTCTTCCATGAGAGCCACAGATAAAATAATGTATCATCGAAAAATATCAAAAACAGGAACTTAACAGACTATGCCGTTAAACTACATATTTTTACGTTCTGCGATATTCAACTGCGTAAATGGTCAAATGTAACAGACTTTTCTATAAGTTGATTTGTATCTGATAAGGCTACAACAAATGTACCCTAATCACTACTGCTGCTACAAGGAATCATATTTTAGCAATATTTGCACAAAGAGCATTGTGGAGTCACACAGGGAGCATTAGTCCATTGCTAAAGGGTTGCTCGAGTTTTCTTCCCGGGCTTGGCGTCGCCACAGATGTTTCGCGCGCTGGCCTACAGATGGCAATCGCTCCGGCTTTTGAGAACCCCGATACTTCCCGGAAGGGGAGAGATCCGTTATTCAGTGAATCACTGCATTGTACGATGATAATATCTTCACAATATATGCTCGTTTAATGCTCTGCCACAGCATTAGTACTACCATCCATAGGGCACACAAAACAACGTAATTCAGATATTATTGTCATTATTTTTAACGTAACAGCACATTCAACACGTAAAACATATTAATTTTTTTCTAGAACTATAAGTTTTATTAACTTTTCGTACCTATAGTAAATATCATTCTTTATTTACACACTTAAATCTATACTCGATGTTAGCAAATTTCTCTTCTTCAGAAACGCTTTCCTTGCCATTGCCAGTATACATTTTATATCCTCTCTACTTCGACCATCATCAGTTATTTTGCTCCCCAAATAGCAAAACTCCTTTACTACTTTAAGTGTCTCATTTCCTAATCTAATTCCCTCAGCATCACCTGACTTAATTCGATTACATTCCATTATCCTCGTTTTGCTTTTGTTGATGATCATCTTATACCCTCTTTTCAAGACACTGTCCATTCCGTTCAACTGCTCTTCCAAGTCCTTTGCTGTCTCTGACAGAATTACAATGTCATCGGCGAACCTCAAAGTTTTTATTTCTTCTCCATGGATTTTAATAGCTACTCCGAATTTTTCTTTTGTTTCCTTTATTGCTTGCTCAACATACAGATTGAATAACATCGGGGATAGGCTACAACCCTGTCTCACTCCCTTCCCAACGACTGCTTGCCTTTCATACCCCTCGACTCTTATAACTGCCATCTGCTTTCTGTACAAATTGTAAATAGCCTTTCGCTCCCTGTATTTTACCCCTGCCACCTTCAGAATTTGAAAGAGAGTATTCCAGTCAACATTGTCAAAAGCTTTCTCTAAGTCTACAAATGCTAGAAACGTAGGTTTGTCTTTCCTTAATCTTTCTTCTAGGATAAGTTGTAAGGTCAGTATTCCCTCACGTGTTCCAACATTTCTACGGAATCCAAATTGATCTTCCCCGAGGTTGGCTTCTATCAGTTTTTCCATTCGTCTGTAAAGAATTCGCGTTAGTATTTTGCAGCTGTGACTTATTAAACTGATAGTTCGGTAATTTTCACAACTGTCGACACCTGCATTCTTTGGGATTGGAACTATTATATTCTTGAAGTCTGAGGGTATTTCGCCTGTCTCGTACATCTTGCTCACCAGATGGTAGAGTTTTATCAGGACTGGCTCTCCCAAGGCTATCAGTAGTTCTAATGGAATGTTGTCTACTCCGGGGGCCTTGTTTCGACTCAGGTCTTTCAGTGCTCTGTCAAACTCTTCACGCAGTATCATATCTCCCATTTCATCTTCATCTACATCCTCTTCCATTTCCATAATATTATCCTCAAGTACATCGCCCTTGTATAGACCCTCTATATACTCCTTCCACCTTTCTGCTTTCCCTTCTTTGCTTAGAACTGGGTTTCCATCAAAGCTCTTGATATTCATGCAAGTGGTTCTCCTTTCTCCAAAGGTCCCTTTAATTTTCCTGTAGGCAGTATCTATCTTACCCCTAGTGAGATAAGCCTCTACATCCTTACATTTGTCCTCTAGCCATGCCTGTTTAGCCATTTTGCACTTCCTGTCGATATCATTTTTGAGACGTTTGTGTTCCTTTTTGCCTGCTTCATTTACTGCATTTTTATATTTTCTCCTTTCATCAATTAAATTCAATATTGCTTCTGTTACCTAAGGGTTTCTACCAGCCCTCGTCTTGTTACCTATTTGATCCTCCGCTGCCTTCTCTATTTCCTCCCTCAATGCTACCCATTCTTCTTCTACTGTATTTCTTTCCCCCATTCCTGTCAATTGTTCCCTTATGCTCTCCCTGAAACTCTGTACAACCTCTGGTTCTTTCAGTTTATCCAGGTCCCATCTCCTTAAATTCCCAAGTTTTTGCAGTTTCTTCAGTTTTAATCTACAGTTCATAACCAATAGATTGTGGTCAGAGTCCACATCTGCCCCTGGAAATGTCTTACAATTTAAAACCAGGTTCCTAAATCTCTGTCTTACCATTACATAATCAATCTGATACCTTTTAGTGTCTCCAGGGTTCTTCCATGTATACAACCTTCTTTCATGATTCTTGAACCAAGTGTTAGCTATCATTAAGTTATGCTCTGCACAAAATTCTACCAGGCGGTTTCCTCTTTCATTTCTGTCCCCCAATCCATATTCACCTACTATGTTTCCTTCTCTCCCTTTTCCTACTCTCGAATTCCAGTCACCCATGACTATTCAATTTTCGTCTCCCTTCACTACCTGAATAATTTGTTGTATCTCATCATACATTTCATCAATTTCTTCATCATCTGCAGAGCTAGTTGGCATATAAACTTGTACTACTGTAGTAGGCGTGGGCTTCGTGTCTATCTTGGACATAATAATGCGTTAACTATGCTGTTTGTAGTAGCTTACCCGTACTCCTATTTTTTGGTTCATTATTAAACCTACTCCTGCATTACCCTTATTTGATTTTGTATGTATAACCCTGTATTCATCTGACCAAAACTCTTGTTCCTCCTGCCACTGAACTTCACTAATTCCCACTATATCTAACTTTAACCTATCCATTTCCCTTTTTAAATTTTCTAACCTACCTGCCCGATTAAGGGATCTGACATTCCACGCTCCGATCTGTAGAACACCAGTTTTCTTTCTCCTGATAACGACGTCCTCTTGTTTAGTCCCTGCCCGGAGATCCGAATGGGGGACTATTTTACCTCCGGAATATTTTACCCAAGAGGACGCCATCATCATTTAATCATACAGTAAAGCTGCATGCCCTCGGGAAAAATTACGGCTGTAGTTTCCCCTTGCTTTCAGCCGTTCGCAGTACCAGAACAGCAAGGCCATTTTGCTTAATGTTACAAGGCCAGATCAGTCAATCATCCAGACTGTTGCCCCTGCAACTACTGAAAAGGCTGCTGCCCCTCTTCAGGAACCACATGTTTGTCTGGCCTCTCAACAGATACCCCTCCGTTGTGGTTGCACCTACGGTACGGCTATCTGTATCGTTGAGGCACGCAAGCCTCCCCACCAACGGCAAGGTCCATGGTTCATGGGGGGTTGAAAGATATAAGGGAAAATAATTCTGATTCCGCTGACAGTTGACAACTTCTACGGCAAGCTCTTCGCTTTCCATATTTTGGGAGGGGTAGTATGGACCGAAACAAGAGAAATGTTTCAAGTGAACATAGGCTGTAAAGTGCATACCTTAACAAAGTGCTCATAGTTCTTAAGGTATGCACTTTACAGCTTATTTTTACTTGGCACATTTCTCTTGTTTTGGTCCATACTACGTCTTACCAAAATACGGAAAGCAAAGAGGTTGCAGTTGAAGAGATCCATAGTCAGAGGCATCAGAACGTTTTTCGCTTATAACTTTAGATTCAGTCGTTTCCAGACCAGGGCCCCTGATCTCATATCGCTACATTTACCCTTCTACATTACCCCTGAAAGTTGGTGACATCATCACGCAATCACTTTGTATACTCCATATTATTTCACTGTTGCGAAGATATTTTGACGTAAACAAATGTAATTGGGAAAAGAACTGAATAAATCGTAATTACATCATTTCCCTGTAACAAGCCACTGGAAATCATGGGTTCCTTGTACGGAAATACACAGAAAATACTCCTGAACAAACTCATTTTATTTAGGGGGGGGGGGCGGGGGGCAGAGTTGTGGATCCCCCTTCTATGGCAGTAAATGAAACAGTCTGGAGCGAAACAGTGCATATGTTTGACGAAAAGCAGGGCTAGTGAAAGGTTTGTTACGTTACATAATATTCTGAAAGAAAAACAAGAGCAGACTTGATTCATTTGTTTTATTTCAGAAAGACAAGCGATTTCGGTAGTTTCTCCTGGGATATTCATCGTTCACGTTAACTGGCGCTTAGCTGGGTATGTCTTGTTCCTGCACTTACATTCTTAATCCATGAAACATTAAAATATGCATGCATTTCTATGCCACACACATGCATCGACAAAGGCAACACAACGGAATATGTGAGCCGTGCTGCGGCTCGCGTTGGTGCCGTGTGTAGGTTTCTGCAGACCGTATCGTTTAGTTGGCGTGGTCGCGTTGTTTGTCTTCTTCTCGTGTTCACTGGCGCCACTCGGTTTCGTAAGCGTTGCCTGTCCGCTATGTAGTTCTGCTGCTCTATCTTTGGAGCGACCTCGTTCTTTTACGTATGGTGTGAGTTAGGAGTTTGGTTGGGGACGCTTGAGCATTGAGGTCCGCGCAGAGAGACAACACGCCAGGACCGCTGGCGGGGTGTTTGGACTGCCGGATCGAAGGATAGTTAGGTTAGGTTAGTGTTGTTTAACGTCCCGTCGACAACGATGTCATTAGAGACGGAGCGCAACCTCGGGTTAGGGAAGGATGGGGAAGGAAATCGACCGTGCCCTTTCAAAGGAACCATCCCGGCATTTGCCTGAAACGATTTAGGGAAATCACGGAAAACCTAAATCAGGATGGCTAGAGACGGGATTGAACCGTCGTCCTCCCGAATGCGAAGGATAGTGGTCACAAGTGTGCACGACCTCGTCGAAACCGGATCCTGTGTGTTTAAATTGAGTGAATTGCAATTCGTGTAGAGATACCTCCACCATTCTGAAATTTCGCGATTCTCCAGTGACTTGGGTTCGTGTTGCTCCTCGTAGTATCGCCGAGGCGAAAAGCTGTGAGTGGAGTACCTGGGGAAGGCACATCTGATTATCCTTCCTGAGCTTCTAATTACTATTTACTATTCTCAAAAATGGTTCAAATGGCTCTGAGCACTATGGGACTTAACATCTGAGGTCATCAGTCCCCAAGAACTTAGAACCACTTAAATCTAACTAACCTAAGGACGTCACACACATCCGTGCCCGAGGCAGGATTCGAACCTGCGACCGTAGCAGTCCCGCGGTCCCGGACGCAGCGCCTAGAACCGCACGGCCACCGTGGCCGGCCTACTATTCTCAGCTTCTTACATTGTTAAGTTCAACCAGCGGTATTTTTCTGTCTTGTGGCTGCTAACGCCCCAGTTACCTGCCCTGGGGTTAGTGTATGTAACGGCAGTGTACATTTCCTCGCCTTACCGCCGCTGTCCGGTGAGGTGAGTAAGTTCGACAGCTTCTTGATTGTAGGTTGGGTGGTGTTCTTCTACACTCCTGGAAATTGAAATAAGAACACCGTGAATTCATTGTCCCAGGAAGGGGAAACTTTATTGACACATTCCTGGGGTCAGATACATCACATGATCACACTGACAGAACCATAGGCACATAGACACAGGCAACAGAGCATGCACAATGTCGGCACTAGTACAGTGTATATCCACCTTTCGCAGCAATGCAGGCTGCTATTCTCCCATGGAGACGATCGTAGAGATGCTGTATGTGGTCCTGTGGAACGGCTTGCCATGCCATTTCCACCTGGCGCCTCAGCTGGACCAGCGTTCGTGCTGGACGTGCAGACCGCGTGAGACGACGCTTCATCCAGTCCCAAACATGCTCAATGGGGGACAGATCCGGAGATCTTGCTGGCCAGGGTAGTTGACTTACACCTTCTAGAGCACGTTGGGTGGCACGGGATACATGCGGACGTGCATTGTCCTGTTGGAACAGCAAGTTCCCTTGCCGGTCTAGGAATGGTAGAACGATGGGTTCGATGACGGTTTGGATGTACCGTGCACTATTCAGTGTCCCCTCGACGATCACCAGTGGTGTACGGCCAGTGTAGGAGATCGCTCCCCACACCATGATGCCGGGTGTTGTCCCTGTGTGCCTCGGTCGTATGCAGTCCTGATTGTGGCGCTCACCTGCACGGCGCCAAACACGCATACGACCATCATTGGCACCAAGGCAGAAGCGACTCTCATCGCTGAAGACGACACGTCTCCATTCGTCCCTCCATTCACGCCTGTCGCGACACCACTGGAGGCGGGCTGCACGATGTTGGGGCGTGAGCGGAAGACGGCCTAACGGTGTGCGGGACCGTAGCCCAGCTTCATGGAGACGGTTGCGAATGGTCCTCGCCGATACCCCAGGAGCAACAGTGTCCCTAATTTGCTGGGAAGTGGCGGTGCGGTGCCCTACGGCACTGCGTAGGATCCTACGGTCTTGGCGTGCATCCGTGCGTCGCTGCGGTCCGGTCCCAGGTCGACGGGCACGTGCACCTTCCGCCGACTACTGGCGACAACATCGATGTACTGTGGAGACCTCACGCCCCACGTGTTGAGCAATTCGGCGGTACGTCCACCCGGCCTCCCGCATGCCCACTATACGCCCTCGCTCAAAGTCCGTCAACTGCACATACGGTTCACGTCCACGCTGTCGCGGCATGCTACCAGTGTTAAAGACTGCGATGGAGCTCCGTATGCCACGGCAAACTGGCTGACACTGACGGCGGCGGTGCACAAATGCTGCGCAGCTAGCGCCATTCGACGGCCAACACCGCGGTTCCTGGTGTGTCCGCTGTGCCGTGCGTGTGATCATTGCTTGTACAGCCCTCTCGCAGTGTCCGGAGCAAGTATGGTGGGTCTGACACACCGGTGTCAATGTGTTCTTTTTTCCATTTCCAGGAGTGTGCATTAGTGGTAGTCATTCCTTCTTGTTCCGGGCGCTCTAAGCACAGTATTCTGCAGGCAGAGCCCAGACTGCCGGTTCCGGCTTTGGCGTAATTTTACGTCATTCATTTATTTTGCTGGATGTCAGGTAGCCTCACCAAGATTATCATTAGTCACTCGTTAGACTATGGCTAATCCGAGTTACCATCTTGTGATCTGAATGCAAGTCTTGGCTGCCTTTCTCTTCGCTCGCGAAAGTGTTTTTGGTGTGGCCTACTCAGAGGTCGAACCCTGGAGCACCGTCTGTCACTGGCCATTGTGTTTTATTTTATTATTGTATTATTAAGTTACTATCATTTGTCTCACCTGTTTGGTTATCTGTTGCTTGTTTTCAAAAGTTGTTTACTGTCTGTATTTTATATATGTTTGTTAATTTTTTTAATAATTGCCATTTTGGGCGTTAAAGACCTCCAGCCGTGATTGTGGTTATTCGCCTTAAAATTCTGATTGTGACCACATTGGGTTGTTTTCAAAAATTATTTATTAAAAAAAAAGAATGAAATTGCAAAGCAAACCAATAGTAATTGATTCGGGCCCGTCCGCAATCGTAACCCATCCTTCCTTCTTTAATTATCAGGTTTCAACATGAAAATGCAAGAAACAAAAATTTAACAAATTTTATCATTATGCTCATTGAGATACACAGAAACGTCGTAAACCTGGTTTGATAAAACACTATTCTGCAATCGATCATTTGTTTTCCCTGAGCTTCAGAATGTTACTCGTACTGTAACTGAGAGACAATTCCAAAAATTACAATATGATAATTTGTTGCCAGTGAAAATATGAAGTTCTTATGTTAACAACATAACAATTGTACAATGAACTCTAACATGTCCTAGACCAACAGATTTTAGGAAACGCTGATGTAATACCATTTGAAAAAGTACTTGCTTCGTAAGGAAAGGAAATAATTGTGTTTTTCCAAGAGATTGTTTTATGATTTTTATCTTCCCAGTTAACTAGCATTGGTCGCTATTTCTCTATTTGCATAAAACCAGCATCATTAAGTCATCTGAACTTCTACTTTTACAGTAAACAATGGATGAACATGGTATATCATTGTCATTCACAGTTATACTAGCTATAAGCCCTAAATTAACATTTATCAAAATTTAACCTACAAAAATATTTATGAAAATCTGATTCGGAAACTATAGTGACATATTACTTACAGGTTATATCGATATTAAATAATCAAAAATGAAATATCACAAGATATGGAATAGTGGGGCAGACGTATCGTACTTCAGTACACAATTGATGTACGGTGTGACGAAATCTGTTATCGCAGACTTAAAAGAACCTACAACAGTAATACACGCATTACACCAGCAAAACCCCACTGAATTCTTAATTGTGGCTACATACCGGTTTCTAAACCCCATCCTGTAATCAGGCATCATGTGCACACATGTGAATGGTAGAAAGAACTCTATTTGAGGCTGAGGTTGTTCTGTTGGAACCGTAAGTGGCTTGTTGATAAAATGGCGATCCCAATGGCCATGGAATGTACTTCTGTATTCCAAGAATCGAAGATTCTCTTTTTCAGACACTAATTCTCTTGACATCTCGTGGAAATCGGGTTTTCTGCCGGACATCAGCGTCTTCCAAACACGATATTTCGACGTCATTACTTGACGTCTTCATTAGGTGTTCCCTGAGTGTTTGGAAGACGCTGATATCCGGCAGAAAACCCGATTTCCACGAGATATCATCAAATCGCCGGGAAAGTCTAAGAAATTACACTAATTCTCGTATTGATCTAGAAGAAAATGGGCATTTCTTGAAATATAATTGATCGAGGTGTGTAGGCCAATCTCTTACAAACTCCCTGTCTACTTCGACAACAGGAAAAGGGGAGGTTTTTACTCTTGCATTCTCTATTTCCTCTGTCCAGGCTTTGGGTATTTCAACCCATTTTTTTTATTGATACTGACCATGTTACGAGTGCTCGAGATACGAGTGGCCACGGATTGGAAAAGTCGTTTTCGCATGCTCAAGTCTCTTGACGTGATGAGCGATGTAATGCAGCAGGCGGTAAATAGTACCATTCTTGTTCTGCCCCCCGCAAGAGTCTGAAAATACATATAATTTTCTAACAGAGGGATCAAGAATTGTCGTCACAAAATGAAACAAAAAGGAAGATACCTCGTTAGACCCTTTGTAGGCTACGGTTACATCATACACGAAGAAATATGATTCATCGGTTGACAGTATATGAATGTTAAACATGCACAACATTAACTGTCTCTTCTAGAACCGGTCGTTAGCTGCCATGTTGGGGATAGGTAAGTTCTTCTGGAAATCCATAGCAATACTTTCACATTCTTTTGATGCCCAGCTGTTTGCTTTAGAACTTCTTTTACGAATATATAACATGTCAGATTTTAATAAATGAAGTTTTTTCACCGTTGACTGATTTTTTTCTGCACTCGCCCTTTCTGAGCTATTTTCCGGGTTCGATTTCAAAGCATGTTCAACAGCTCGAATTTCGACAGCATACCTATCATAGTAACTACAAGTGTCCATTCTAAGGTACCCGAAACCGACTTTAAATTCTGTATTGAAAACAAGTCCGTATTTTTCATACGACACAGATTGAGTACGGTATGAATTCTTAAATAACTCATACATCTTACTGATGTTTAGATCTGGTGGGACATACACTTTCTTAGAGGTTTTCCAGCTGTAATGACTTCGTTCATCTTTAAATGAAGTAATGTGTTGGCGGACTGCGTCAAGTGCCTCCGATGTCACACGATGCTTCCGATTAGAGGGTTCGCCTCGACCATCTTTAGAACTCACACCTTTTTTCAGATAACGTTGTATTACTTCTATTTTCTTTTAGATATACCATAAAAAGATGTAAAGGCTTTAGAACAAACATTTACTTCGGTGACAGGAGTCTCCCTCTTCACTCTTACACGATATGAATAACTGTTGTTACGAAATTTAGCTTCATTTCCTGGTTGCCTATGTCTCCTTTGCGATATACTACTTACATTAATTAGGCCTGCCAAGTAAGCATTCTGCTGATTCACAGTCATTTTGGTACAATTAGGTATAATATACCCACGTTCTGCGTCAGTGGTACTCTGTAAACATTTCAATCTGGAACATTCATGGGTGGCTGATAAAAGTTTTTTCTCAAGTCGTAAAGTCGACCTGTTCTCTTTCTTTTCTTCGTCGAATGTGACAGTTGGCTGAAGGTGATACTTTCCTCATCTTCATTTTCCATGTTCACTTCCACAGTTCAGTTAAAATGTGAAACAAACTTAACAATTCACACAACACACAAAGCACAAACTTAACCTCTCCAATAGCACATACTCAACACCTAATGGTCATAGACAATGGAACATAAACACCACCTGCGATCAGCGCTGCCAACTGACTAAGCCCCTTTTTCCTAGTTTCACATTGACTTACCTCCTTTTTCCCGTGGATGCTATATTTTTAAACCGCTGTAACTGTGAGACTATCCCCCTTCTTTCCATGAAACAAAACTGATAAAAGCAGCTTGTAAAAAGCTTTCTGAAACTGTAATAACCTAAAATTCCACTTTTTCACTTAACCCATTTTTCCCGTGGTCCCTTCATATGATAAAGTGCGTAAGGAAGCATTTTTCTGGTAAAACAAACGTTATTTTTAATGAGGAGAGCGTCAACTGTAATTTTTATGGACGATTTTATCTACAGGACCATTTCACAGAATTCACTAAATTTAAAATATGCCACGTGTTAACTTGAACTGACTTGGAACCGATGTCATTTCAACGAATGAACGTAAGTTTGCAGTTGTTCAGTATCTCGATAGCCATGGGCACAGTATTGTTTGGGGAAAAAAGCTATATGATTAGAAGGTGGCGACTGAACTAAATCCAAGCCGATTATTCTTTACATAAAGTCCCCGAAAACGGACTAAAGTACCTGACAACTGACGATCATTGACGTAAGTTAATTCAACACACACACACACACACACACACACAGATATATATATATATATATATATATATATATATATATATATATATTTCATTACATAAATTCCTGCTCACGAACAGTTTCCGTGTGTTGCAATTTCCGTAGTAAGGAGAGTATCCTTGAGTCACAGTCGGAGCATGTAATATTATTGGGATTTCCGTAGTATGAAAGCTGTGAGTACCCTTGGAAAGGCGTTCACCTATCTTTATATTAAATGATAAACTTATGAGATGATACCTATTCTTTGAAAGACATTTGTTTTATATAATTTACGTAACTGTAAAGATGCGCATCTAGTGCGGACGCTAATACATCGATTGCGTAGTCAAAGAAACATTTTAACAGAAGCTGAACTGACGATCCGCTTCGATCTAAATAAAAGGTGACAGTAAAAAAAAAAAAAAAAAAAACTTGGGTGGATCTTCAGATTTTAATGTACTTCTGCTTGTAATGTGAAAACGTAAAGGAAGGTCGACTTTAAGTTGGAAAAGTGAGCGGAAAAGTGAGCGGTCTTGCCAGCGTGCAGACAACATTATTAATTAATAAAATTCAAGTAATTTATGTTCGAAACTGTAAGTCGGCAAGTTATTGTTATGAAGGTGTTGGACAGTGCAAGAATTGTCTTTAACGAAGGAGAAAAGTAATGACTGTAATTTGTGACAAAAACGTAAACCAAGGAGTCAGCACAGGGCAGGCTGAAATCTGATCGCACCATACAGTTAGAAAAGTACTTATGTAAGTTATATTGCTTATAAATAAGCCCTAATTTGCTAGTGAGAATTGTTTGAATATATTTAGTGTTTACCAGATTTCTTATTCTGTTCTTTTCCTTTATACTTTTTTAACCTCCATGCCATATTATTTTTATAAATGTCAAACAGCCTTTACTACAGCAGAGAATACTGCGGCATCCTGGTCGTGTACAGAAGGCCGCTCCTTGTCTTCTATACAACTCATAGCTGCCCCATTTATTAATGATTTCATTTGCAAATGCAATTTTTTTTTACTGTTCATTGTTAAAGGTCGCTTAGGTAATTATAAAATTCATAGTGATTACGTAAAGAAATCCGGGTTGTTCTTTTCCAAATAATAGAAGTCTTTGCGTAATCAAAAACTAGCCTCCTTCTGACAACGATCAGGAGCCGACCAGAAGACGACGTCTTCGACCGCTTTCGTGTCTCCTGTGGCAAAGCTGTGCCAAACTGGGAACACGACATTCTAGTATGAAACACAGATTTAAATTGAAAGAATTGAAATATATTGAACCTAGTAATAATTTTTTTTATCACACTAGATGTGGCGCCCGAACAGGGACCCGAAAAAAAATTTTTAATCTGTTCTGTTATTGTTTCATGACATCATCCGGTGGACATCGGGAAGCCGTAAAGGAAGTACTGAACGAAACCGAGGAAGTGTTAAAAAAAATCTCGAAAAATAAGAGCAGTGCGCAAAACGACTCAAGTAAGTACGGTTTTCAGTACGCATAAAATCTCGCGTCTTGTATTTAAAAAAACTGATTTCCGGAATTTCTTTCCCTACTGCTTTATTTTATCCTATCGCTGTTATTTCCTTGCAGAGTTGCTTATTTACGTAGTTAGAATTCATTTCTGATCATCTCTTCATGCAAAGTTTGTTTGTTAACATTATTTGCATCTTCATTGTTGCTACGGTTAGGAACACAAGATGGATGACATAATAGCAGGATTAAGTGTCTAGTAGGTGTTTGTCACTTATTTTCAAAGTTAGGTGCCATCTTGTCTTCCACCCGGTATAGCTCTGCAATTGTCACCTACCGCGGTGTGACGTTTGATTATCAGCGCGCGCATCCGAGAGTTGACGATCGGCGTGCCGCGAAATATTTCTTTGAGCAGTTACGTCACCAACTTGAAAATAAACATGGCAGATGACGGAGGCAAGCCGGCAAACAGTGTGGATGATGTTGATGACACTGTTGTCAAGTTATACCCACTACGTTCGCGAACGGGAACAGGCAGACCAGATTCGCGAATGGCGAGAACGGCAGACGATGATAGTGTGCGTGTCATATCGTCACAGCAATCATCGTCACAGCACGCGGGAGAAAATTCGATGGTTGAAATGATGAGAATTTTTTTTTCAAGAAAGAGAACAGGAGAAACTGGAAAGGGAAGTTTATAAATTACAAAAACAACGAGATAGACAAGAAAGGGAACAAAAAAAAAGGGAAAAGGAACAGGAGACTGAGCGAAAATTGTTTGATCTAAATACCACCATTGGTACAATGAAATATCGGTTAGATAATATTGATGCCACCTTAGAGGCAAGAATAAGGACAGTCACGGTGGAATATATCGCAGAATTAAGTACTAAAGTTAATGAAAGGATAGAAGGTATTCTGCAGAAGATAGATGCATGTGAGAGCACAGTAGGTAACGTGCACAAAGACATTAAGGTACAAATCGAAAGTTGCCAGGCAGTTACAACAGAAGTTTCAAAGAAGTCCGCAGAGGTCGGAACAAAAGTAAACAAGCTTGCAGACAATGCCGTCACTCCGCAAGGCCAGGTCAATGACCTGACACAGGCGCTATCCGAAATTAACATTGAAAAGAGGGTGAATGATGCTGCAGCAAACGAACGTTCCACGATAGGAAAAGAATTTGTAGAATGGGTCGAGACTGAAGAACAGTACATAGAGCACAAGGTTCAACACGACTTAAAAGAAGCCGTTAAGTCAGCCATAGTTGTAGTTTTAGCTGCTCCAGGTACATCAGGAGATACGCTTCTCACTGAATTAGGAGAGATTCGTAGAGTTTTTCACCGAGATCTTCCCGAGTGGAAACGACACCTCACTGATGTAACGTTCCCTGGCAGCACACACACTATTAATCAAAGGAAATGACATTTGATTGTACTATGTACGCTATGAAGCAATTCGTATGTACTGTAATTGTTTAACAAAAAAATATTATTTAATTTTGTATAAAGGACATTCGTTATTATTGTAACATTTTCTGTAATAATATTCTCGATGTATTTATGATTGTAATATTTCTATACTCATAATGTAATTACGAAATATGTCAATATCTGCGATAAGAAAAATGTAAAATACAGCCACAGAGGGGAGTGATGTTGTAAGATTGCAAAGAGACATTAACGGTCGGCAGTGGTATAAATAGGAATACATAGTGTGCATTCTTTGTCGTCTTCCTCGAGAGCTGAGAGAGAGAGGAACCTGTGACGTAGCATTTTATGAATGAGTAGACTTCATTTGTCTGAATCTATCTTTAGCCGCCATTAGAGGAGAAATTACAAACTAATGTAAGTTGAATTATTGTTGTGGTCTAAATACATTATAATTTATCAAAATCGTGTATTACTAATGTAAATTAGCTTGCCCATGTCATCTATAATATTTCTTCAAAGAATTTTCAGCATTTTTAGCGATTATCGTTGGGTTTGCTGGGCTGTGCCGCGACCGAACGATTTGCAGCGGCGGCACATTTGAAAAATTGTTCCGCTAAGAAAAATTAACCAAACCCGTAAATCGGGAGCAGATAAAATTAGCAGTGAATTACGAAAATATTTTTCTTTTACAGCAATCCTGAGACTGACGGAATTTATCACTGGTTTCACATTTGTGCGTTCATAGGCGGATAGTTAACGTTGAAGTTTAACAATCTGTTGGTTCTTTCAATTTCTAAAGCAAATAACTTAAACGTATAGTGAAGTGTGTTTTATCAATGATAATTAAACGTTCAGGTCGGCTTGGCAATATTTAACCATTTTCTGCTAACAGAGACAGTCTTGTGTTCCATAGCTAACGCCGGGAAAGAATTCAGTAAATACTTAAAAAAACACTGCATTTAGAAAATGTGTGCCAAGGCCGAAATACGTAAAAAATTTAATTTATACAATTTTCAACTAAATGTTCTTAATCAGGTAATATGAATTTATCAGCATGAGAGGGTTGAGTAAGTTCACGTAATTTTAAATGTGCTTAATTCTGTATAAATGAATTTTTATTACCACACGTAAATAAGGGGTTCTACAACAAAGTTCGTACCGAAAGAGCAAATAATAACAAAAATATTTAAAAGCCATTTCTTCCCCATGTTTCATCCATTCATTTTTTACATAATAATAAATATTTTATTTTTTCTCATTAAACTGAGGAAATCGAGCAGTTGAAACAACAAGTCAATGATTTTCCTAATGACAACAGAAGTGAGTATTCACACTTGCTTTCTTCAGAAAATGAATACAATAATAATCCCGTGTCTCGTGTAAAATTCTCTCCACTTGTACATGGTCACAGCAGTAAGAATCCGTCAGTACGCAACCAGAATGATCAAGTAAATCTTGTCGAGCTCATGAAAGAAGAAAGCGTTCTCAAGCACCGCGTGTTCCAGCCTTTTCTGCCAGAGAAACGCAACATCCACCCAATGTTTTTTTTTTTTTTTTTGAAGTCATTTAATGGTGTTTTTCCTGAGAGCTGGGATGACACGCAACGTATGCGCTTTATAGTAGGTTACATTCAAGGAGAGGGTTCTGTCTGGGGAACAGAAGTAATTGACAGATGTAATAATTACGCTGACTTCGAAAAGCAATTTCTGAACAAATTCTGGAGTTCAGGCACACAACTACGCCTTAGAAAGGAAGTATATAATGCTGAACCGTTTAATACGAGAAGTGCTGGTCTCCGTAGGTACTTTGAGAAATACCTGCGAAAAATACAATATTGGGACACGCCCATTTCCACGAAGGACGTAATTATGATCCTTAAGTCAAAGCTACCGGTATCAATCAGGGAGAAGTTAGTAAATGTCAGTGTCGACGACACGAAGGCTTTTCTGTCAGTACTTGACAACCTTGACATGATTCAAGAAGACGTGCGTGCTAGTGCGCGGAGTAATTGTAATCTTGGCCTGCACACTACACAGCCGTACGGTGTAGGCGCAGACTCAGGTATGTCATACCAACCCAACAACAGTAAAGGACACGACGTTCCGTGCGATAATAACAACTACTATCGCCGTAACGGGAAGCAGAAACATAAATTCCAGGATCAAAACAGGTACCACCTATATACCAGACAACACAACAGCAATACGGTAATTCACCAGTTAATTACAATGATCGCTATCACTACAATAACGATCGCCAAAATAATAATAATTTCAATGGAAAAGGACGTTGGATTAACACCAACAGTCAACAGCAGTATGGTAACCAGCCTAGATTCCAGCACTGTTCTCAAGAGAGAAATGCTCCAGATCCTTCCAAGCAATACAAACAACGGTATGCTCCAAACTTTAGGAATAGTCCTCCACCTTTTACTAACTATCAAAGTCAAAATCATGAACCTCAAAATTCTCGCATCTATTATGCCCGAGCAAACCCGCCAACACACACCATCTCGACTGAAATTCCGGCTAATAGCTCGCAACTTAGGTGGAATACGGAAGCAAACTTCGTACAGAGCGTACCGCCCGCTACTTCAAAAGTAATTGTGAGCGAAATTCAATCTAATCAACATGCGAAAAACTAAAAGCACACTTCGACTGGTTTCACATCTTCAGAACTAATCTCCAGCCAAAAGGAAAGCAATGAATGGACTGATCGTATCCCCAAGATACAAGGTCCAGAAGTCAACCTAGATAATAAGTTAAGACAAGCCCTGATCTCTCTCACAACTCATGCCAATTTAAGAAAAAAGGCATTTGACAAGCATGTCAATAAAGTTCTGTCGTATAGCCTGAACGAGCGTGTTCTTCTGAGGACACACTTCAAACCATCTCTCATCTTACGTAAAAATAGTAAGTGGCAACACCTATACGAAGGACCGTTTGTTATAGTCAGGAAGCCACATATTGGTTGCTACGTGTTGGCAGATCCAGTTAGTGGACGAATAAAAGGACTTTACCACCATGTAGACCTAAAGAAGTTCCATGAAAAACATTTAAAAAAATATCATTTATTATGTTAAGCTGCAACTTGAAACAAGAGTGTGATCTGTTTAGAAAGTATGTGAGTCAACAGCATGTACATGTATTCTGCAGGTGACGTAATCATTTGAGTGAGGTGGACACAAAGTAATGATGGAGCTTGAAAGATATGAAGTGATTGAAGAAGGTACTCTACGTATTTGGAAAATAAGATTTGCTTTAGTTTTAAGGTAGTTTTAAGTTTCTTGAGCAATAGAAGACTGCAGTCGTTGAACTGAGTAAGGGATGTGCCAAAGTGCCACCTGCTGCTTTAGTTTTAAGTTATGGCAAATCTCCTTTTTACCAAGTAGTAAAGGTTTTCTTTAAATCCCTCATTCAGACCAGAATGTCCGTATATGTGAAGTATCAACATAAGTTAAGCTTTCAAAGGATTGATATTTTAAGTCGCTAGAACCATGTACGATGCAAAACTGATACATTGTAATCTGTAGATTACACCGAGTATAAGCAGCAACATATAGTTAATGTACAAAGAAATGAATAATGGTACCCGCAACTGGAGAACAACTTTAATTTATTTATTACTATGAGTCAACCAGTTAAGAAATTTGCATTTATAATAATAATTAGGTCCTGTATTGGAGAAACTTAGAGAGACTATTCCTATGTCACGAGTGTTATACAGAAACCTTCGATATTAAGACACCTAGTTGAGGACTGAGATAATCTGCTTATATTCTTCTGCTATGTCCGCATGCCGTGATTTTGAGATGTATTTGAAGATGCTTTGGAAGCGGATTTGTGCGACATTTTAATACTGAAGTTAGGTTATGCCACGTGGATGACACTAAAAACGGTGGAGCCGAAGAATGAATTTGCTCAACTGATTATTTCACCTATTATCTATCTTCGCATCTTTCATTTCCTTGCACTATCCTATTGTAGTTTTCTTCTTTAGCATTGTTACTTTTCTACCTTACTCGGTAGGGGAAGAAATTTGGAAATTGGTTCAAAAGGCTTGACGTGTGTATATTGTGTGTATTGACGATCGTGGCTCGTTTGTTAATGCGTATCTGCTTGTTACTTATTGAAACGTGATGTAAATCTGATTTACTGTGAGCAAAATCATCCTAGGAAATAGGAATAATTTTCTTGATTTCTGTTAGATGAAGTTTTGAACGTGAACTGTTCGGCACGCCAAAGAGGGTATATTTTACTGATTATTGATGTAACCGAGGAAATAAAAACAAAAAAAGAAAAAAAGGCTGTTATAGAACAACAAGAAAAGGAAAAGAATCAGATTTAAGATACATATAAAAGCTAACATGCTTTAGAAGCACCATTCAGAATAGCAAACGCGTTTTTCGTTAGGTCTTGGACAGTAATTAAAAAACACTATGTATATTTTGTAAATGATCCTTTCATGATAAGTAATTTTAGCATTACCTGTACTACTCGGTAGTATAAAGACACCTAAATGGACACATATGGATTGATGCGTGTGACTCAGTGACAAAATGATGGACACGTGTGTAAAATCGTAATTTGACACATGTACGGGCACAAAAAAAACTAGTTATCTCTTGTGTGAATCAAAACTGTAATAAACGTATGGACACGAGTGATGTTCCGCGTGTGAAGTAGCATTACAACTATTCTCACGTTGCAACGACGATACAGTGACTATCAGTCAAAGGACAGACAAGCTATTGTACTCACTGCAATAGGTGACGGTAGTCATTTTCATCGATGACTGTTCTTCGTCGCTGGTGCAGTCAATTTACCGTCCAGGTTGACCATGTCGCCTTGACGGGCTGCTCCAGTACCCACGATTCAACAAAATCCACAAGTTAAAAAAAAAAGAAGGGTTGGTAGCCACTGAACTATCTGCCTCGTGCAGGACGCGGACTGCCAACGCTGTCAAACCGCGAGTTCGTTACCACGTGACTGTGAAGCACTGTGGCAACATTCAATGACTGCTCGCCGGCCCGTACTCAACAATAAGCATTCCTCTCCATAACGGGCGCAAGCGTGCTCCAGATTTGAGATGAAAATGGACATAAAAATAATAAAACGTTGATAAACTATGCACGATTTTACTATATTTACATTAAAACGACATTAATGATGACTTTTCCTTAACTATGAAAATTTCTACGGCAATATTGCTAAATACATTGCTTAAGAAAGACCTGTACAAGACGAAACGTGTTTTGCTAGTATTTGCTAACGAAAGAATATAAAACCTAGACACAAAACATGAATAATATATAATGTTTATGTACATAGTCTATGTAGTAATTTTTGTTGTCTTTAATTCTTATTCTATATTTCCTTAGTTTAAATACTAGTTAATGGGCAAGTCGTAATACAGATTTTTTTCTGTATTTTCATGTGCTGTAACGTGAACTGGAATGATATTAAGACAGCCACCAAACTGACTCATTCGTCATGGAACTAGTCATCGACTTCCCTGTTTCCCGACATGGCCCGATGGATCGTCGAGTCAAGAAATATCACTTCCCCCTTCACATAGTGAAATTCCCAGTGTTTTCCACCAGAATGTGAAAAGGCGATCCCCAGTTTTAGTGCAGTGAAAAATGAAAGGTGATGAAAGAATTCCCCTGTGAAAATCACCCGAGTTCATGAGAAATACTCCCAGCTACAAAGTGAAGAGTGACGTCGCTACGAGAAAGACTGATAAAAGTTTTATGTTCTGTTCAAAATTGGCGGAAATGCACCAATACTGTAATCGAATTTTTTTCTTCGTATCAATATTTATGTATATATTTATGTATATATATTTATGTATATATGTTGCAGTAGGTACTGGGAGATGAAGAAGCTTGCACAGGATAGAGTAGCATGGAGAGCTGCATCAAACCAGTCTCAGGACTGAAGACCACAACAACAACAACATATGTATCTGTATGTGTATTTGATTTGTACTTGCATCTATGTTAGTATTTCAATGTTTCTGTTGATTGAAAGAGAGTAATTCTTGAGAACACGCAAAAAAGTAACCTATGTTAAATCCTTGAACACTTATGATGGCATTATGCCACAACCAAGTTTATTAATGATCAAGCAACTGTGACTAGCTTTGACGACTTAGTGTGAAACGTATATAATTCTATATGCCTTATATTATGTTTTGTTTTGCTCCCTACAAGGAGAGATCCTTAAATACTTCATTCACTAAGTACGTGAATCCAATAATATTACGACTGCGCGTGAGTCGTAACGATCTTTCAGAATCATTACTCCTCACGCGGGAAGCGATGTAATATTATTGGAATTTCCGTAGTATGAAAGCTGTGAGTACCCTTGGAAAGGCATGCACCTATCTTTATATTAAATCATCAACTTATGAGATGAGACCTGTTCTTTGAAAGACATTGTTTTATATAATTTACGTAACTGTAAAGATGCGCATCTAGCGCGGACGCTAATACATCAATTGCGTAGACAAGGAAACTTTTTAACAGAAGCTGAATTGACGTTCCGCTTCGATCTAAATAAAAGATGACAGTAAAAAAAAAAACTTTGGTAGATCTTCAGATTTTAATGTACTTCTGCTTGTAATGTGAAAACGTAAAGGAAGGTCGACTTTAAGCTATAAAAGTGAGCGGTCTTGCCAGCGTGCAGACAACATTATTAACTAATAAAATTCAATTAATTTATGTTCGAAACTGTAAATCGGCAAGTTATTGTTATGAAGGTGTTGGACAGCGCAAGAATTGTCTTTAACGAAGGAGAAAAGTAATGACTGTAATTTGTGATAAAAACGTAAACCAAGGAGACAGCACAGGGCCGGCTGAAATCTGATCGCACCATACAGTTAGAAAAGTACTTATGTAAGTTATATTGTTTATAAATAAGCCCTAACTTGCTAGTGAGAATTGTTTGAATATATTTAGTGTTTACCAGATTTCTTATTCTGTTCTTTTCCTATATACCTTTTTAACCTCCATGCCATATTATTTTTATAAATGTCAAACAGCCTTTACTACAGCAGAGAATACTGCGGCATCCTGGTCGTGTACAGAAGGCCGCTCCTTGTCGTCTATACAACTCATGTTGTTTTGGTTGTGGTCTTCAGTCCTGAGACTGGTTTGATGCAGCTCTCCATTCTACTCTATCCTGTGCAAGCTTCTTCATCTCCCAGTACCTACTGCAACCTAAATCCTTCTGAATCTGCTTAGTGTATTCATCTCTTGGTCTCCCTCTACGATTTTTACCCTCCACGCTGCCCTCCAATACTAAATTGGTGATCCCTTGATGCCTCAGAACATGTCCAACCAACCGGTCCCGTCTTCTGGTCAAGTTGTGCCACAAACTTCTCTTCTCCCCAATCCTATTCAGTACTTCCTCATTGGTTATGTGATCTACCCATCTAATCTTCAGCATTCTTTTGTAGCACCACATTTCAAAAGCTTCTATTCTCTTCTTGTCCAAACTATTTATCGTCCATGTTTCCCTTCCATACATGGCTACACTCCATACAAATACTTTCAGAAATGACTTCCTGACACTTAAATCTATACTCGATGTTAACAAATTTCTCTTCTTCAGAAACGCTTTCCTTGCCATTGCCAGTCTACATTTTATATCCTCTCTACTTCGACCATCATCAGTTATTTTGCTCCCCAAATAGCAAAACTCCTTTACTACTTTAAGTGTCTCATTTCCTAATCTAATTCCCTCAGCATCACCCGACTTAATTCGACTACATTCCATTATCCTCGTTTTGCTTTTGTTGATGTTCATCTTATATCCTCCTTTCAAGACACTGTCCATTCCATTCAACTGCTCTTCCAAGTCCTTTGCTGTCTCTGACAGAATTACAATGTCATCGGCGAACCTCAAAGTTTTTATTTCTTCTCCATGGATTTTAATACCTACTCCGAATTTTTCTTTTGTTTCCTTTACTGCTTGCTCAATATACAGGTTGAACAACATCGGGGAGAGGCTACAACCCTGTCTTACTCCCTTCCCAACCACTGCTTCCCTTTCATGTCCCTCGACTCTTATAACTGCCATCTGCTTTCTGTACAAATTGTAAATAGCCTTTCGCTCCCTGTATTTTACCCCTGCCACCTTCAGAATTTGAAAGAGAGTATTCCAATCAACATTGTCAAAAGCTTTCTCTAAGTCTACAAATGCTAGAAACGTAGGTTTGTCTTTCCTTAATCTTTCGTCTAGGATAAGTCGTAAGGTTAGTATTGCCTCACGTGTTCCAGTGTTTCTACGGAATCCAAACTGATCTTCCCCGAGGTTGGCTTCTATTAGTTTTTCCATTCGTCTGTAAAGAATTCGTGTTAGTATTTTGCAGCTGTGACTTATTAAACTGATAGTTCGGTAATTTTCACATCTGTCAACACCTGCTTTCTTTGGGATTGTAATTATTATATTCTTCTTGAAGTCTGAGGGTATTTCGCCTGTTTCATACATCTTGCTCACCAGATGGTAGAGTTTTATCAGGACTGGCTCTCCCAAGGCCGTCAGTAGTTCCAATGGAATGTTGTCTACTCCGGGGGCCTTGTTTCGACTCAGGTCTTTCAGTGCTCTGTCAAACTCTTCACGCAGTATCATATCTCCCATTTCATCTTCTTCTACATCCTCTTCCATTTCCATAATATTGTCCTCAAGTACATCGCCCTTGTATAGACCCTCTATATACTCCTTCCACCTTTCTGCTTTCCCTTCCTTGCTTAGAACTGGGTTTCCATCGATCTCAGTTTTGAGACGTTTGTATTCCTTTTTGCCTGCTTCATTTACTGCATTTTTATATTTTCTCCTTTCATCAATTAAATTCAATATTTCTTCTGTTACCCAAGGATTTCTACTAGACCTTGTCTTTTTACCTACTTGATCCTCTGCTGCCTTCACTACTTCATCCCTCAGAGCTACCCATTCTTCTTCTACTGTATTTCTTTCCCCCATTCCTGTCAATTGTTCCCTTATGCTCTCCCTGAAACTCTGTACAACCTCTGATTCTTTCAGTTTATTCAGGTCCCATCTCATTAAATTCCCACCTTTTTGCAGTTTCTTCAGTTTTAATCTACAGGTCATAACCAATAGATTGTGGTCAGAGTCCACATCTGCCCCTGTAAATGTCTTACAATTTAAAACCTGGTTCCTAAATCTCTGTCTTACCATTATATAATCTATCTGATATCTTTTAGTATCTCCAGGGTTCTTCCATGTATACAACCTTCTTTCATGATTCTTAAACCAAGTGTTAGCTATGATTAAGTTATGCTGTGTGCAAAATTCTACCAGGCGGCTTCCTCTTTCATTTCTTAGCCCCAATCCATATTCACCCACTATGTTTCCTTCTCCCCCTTTTCGTACTCTCGAATTCCAGTCACCCATGACTATTAAATTTTCGTCTCCCTTCACTATCTGAATAATTTCTTTTATTTCATCATACATTTCTTCGATTTCTTCGTCATCTGAAGAGCTAGTTGGCATATAAACTTGTACTACTGTAGTAGGTGTGGGCTTCGTATCTATCTTGGCCACAATAATGCGTTCACTATGCTGTTTGTAGTAGCTTACCCGCATTCCTATTTTCCTATTCATTATTAAACCTACTCCTGCATTACCCCTATTTGATTTTGTGTTTATAACCCTGTAGTCACCTGACCAGAAGTCTTGTTCCTCCTGCCACCGAACTTCACTAATTCCCACTATATCTAACTTTAACCTATCCATTTCCCTTTTTAAATTTTCTACCTGTCCGATTAAGAGATCTGACATTCCACGCTCCGACCCGTAGAACGCCAGTTTTCTTTCTCCTGATAACGACATCCTCTTGAGTGGTCCCCGCCCGGAGATCCGAATGGGGGACTATTTTACCTCCGGAATATTTTACCCAAGAGGACGCCATCATCATTTAATCATACAGTAAAGCTGCATGCCCTCGGGAAAAATTACGGCTGTAGTTTCCCCTTGCTTTCAGCCGTTCGCAGTACCAGCACAGCAAGGCCGTTTTGGTTATTGTTACAAGGCCAGATCAGTCAATCATCCAGACTGTTGCCCTTGCAACTACTGAAAAGGCTGCTGCCCCTCTTCAGGAACCACACGTTTGTCTGGCCTCTCAACAGATACCCCTCCGTTGTGGTTGCACCTACGGTACGGCTATCTGTATCGCTGAGGCTCGCAAGCCTCCCCACCAACAGCAAGGTCCATGGTTCATGGGGGGAGGGGGGGTACAACAACTCATAGCTGCCCCAATTATTAATGATTTCATTTGCAAATGCAATTTTTTTTGCTGTTCATTGTTAAAGGCCCCTTAGGTAATTATAAAATTCATACTGATTACGTAAAGAAATCCGGGTTGTTCTTTTCCAAATAATAGAAGTATTTGCGTAATCAAAAACTAGCCGCCTTCTGACAACGATCAGGAGCCGACCAGAAGACGGACGTCTTCGACCGCTTTCGTGTCTCCTGTGGCAATGCTGTTGCAAATTGGGAACACGACATTCTAGTATGAACCATTCTAGTATGAACCACAGATTTAAATTGAAAGAATTGAAATATATTTAACCTAATAATATTTTTTTTATCATACTAGAAGCACCTGGCATCTCACAAGGGAACGGGTCAGCTAGGTGAGTCGGTGTAATTTCCCTACAACTTATTAGTCTTGATGATTAAAAATTATAAGGCTTTCCGAATATATACTTCTCATATCCCAGATGTCATTCGTAAATTGGCCAGGAAAGTGGAGATATGATAGCGATATCCAAAGTGCCCTCTGTCACGCCTCGAGAAGTAGCTTTCGGAATACAGACGTCTGAGGTGAGCAGCAGGGCTATTGTTCATACTCTTCATGTGGGTAACAGCCACTATCGACAGTCACCGATCCATTGAAGTACTTTTCCCCATGTCGTGGTTTCACAGAGGAAAGGCTATTAAAACCACAGCATGCACTTCGTCTATTTGTTATCTGCTCTGCGGCAGAAGTGTATCGGTAACCTCGGCAAACGTAAGCGATGCTCAGGTTACATGGAATATTACGTAGCATGACTACCTCTATTTTGAGCTTTGTTGATAACGGATTACTGTGCATCGCCGTGCTTGAGGCGGAAAAAAAAATTGCGCTACTCAGACACATATTAAATAAAAAGTCGCCATGAACAATAGAGAGCGCATATGAATTGAATGTGCCATTTATTACATCCGCTAACCTAATTTGTTAAATCTACATTATTTAAGTGCAGGATACGGTTTCACATCATGTTTCTTACTGACGACATCACCTTTTCTTACCTAATAACGCCAGTAAGCTACATCTATACTAATAAGAAAAACTGTAAAATTCTGGAGCTTGTCTATCTGTTTCAACACCTCTGTCCAACTCTACTGGAGTAATTTTCATGTGGTTTCCGCAGTTAATATAATCATAACTTGAGGCCTATACAACGTGTACATTATGCTACAAATATTGTGGAAATATAGTTTAAACACAGAGTTATACATTACTTTTAATTGTATCTAATAGCACATCACAACCAATAAAAGCATTTTCGCAAATATGATACAATTCAAAAGTCAAAAAGTAAACAGCTTTTTCAAAGAGTAATTATTTTTCCCTAATTCTTGTAGTATTCTTCAAACTGGTAAGTGTCGTGTACTAGACGTTTTCTCAAGTATTAAGAGGCCTCGAGGTGAAAATACGGAATGAGACAGCCATCAACCGGATATGTGCCCACGCCAATTTTTAACAACTTATCAGTTTTGTTTTCCCTTATCTTGGTGTTTATGAAGTCATATCTCTTGAATTGTATGTCGCTCAAAGATATAATTTTGTATATTCGTTCAGCGGCATGTGAGGATACTGTCTGCGAAATGTGTTGCGAATATGGTTTCTAGTAAAGAAGTAATAAATTTAAACATTACGCATGATGCGTCAGTTTTCCAAGCATTTCAGTGTTTATGACGTCATATATACAGAACTATTTGTCCTATAATGATACAATTTTTCAAGTACATTCGATGGTATATGGGAACACTGTCTGCTAAATGTGTGACGAACACAGTTAGTAGTAAAGAGGTAATAAATTATAACGTCATGCATGGTGCAACAGTTTCACTGTATGCACAGCGAAAATGTAGAGAACAATAAACTTTTTCCTTTCATCATTTTGAGGGGATTGTAGGGAGAAAAAGTTTTGTAAAGGTTTGAAATGCTGTGTGAAGTTTCTTGGAAGTCGCTAAGTGCTCTCATTCTAAAAAAACTGGATGAAAGATGTCTAGGAATTCGCGCGTTGTGTCCTACACTCCTTTTTCATCCTCCCCACCAACAGTTTGATAGGTAGGTAGCTCTTACTGCCACAGCGATTCTTTCCAGGCAGTAACTGATATGTGAACCAAGTTTGGTTGTAATCGACTCAGTGGCTTTGTAGGAGAAGCGGAACATTGATTCAGTTACACATACATACATACATAGATTTTTATAATACGTATGGAAATCTTTCTTTTCTTTCGTGATCCGATTTTGATTAAGTAAAGCCAATACGGTGCCCAAAGCTATACTTAAGTTACCTGTAAAAAACCCCTGAAAGTTTGTCTAGTAATTTAGGAGATAAGTCTGTTCAAACAGTCAAACTGAAACGTCCCCTTTGAACAATTATACAGGACTGTGCTTAAACTGACACAAAATATTTTTAGCGCAACGCAATCTGACTTTCAAATATCCCTACAAAAGAAAGGCCCTGACTAACATTAACCTATACCTTTCACAAATCACTTACCTCACAAAAATCTTCGTTACTCGAACTACTGCAATACAGCGAGCGCCACTACTGCCAGCTAAATAAAAGATTCAAACTACGGAAGGCACTAACTACTGATAGGCATAGTTAGCAAATGAAAGATTTTAATAGAGAACAAACAATGTATTTACCTTAATAGTGTTGAAAAATCATAATATACATAGCAGTACATGACATCCAGTCTTACAAATTTCAAAACTCCGCCATTTCTCTCCCCACATCCACCACTGCTGGCGGCTCACCTCCAACTGCGCAACGCTACGCGCTGTTCACATCCAGCTGCCGCTGCCCAACACTACAATGGCGAATATCACAACAATACAAACGAGCCACAGACTGCACACAGCACAGCCAGTGATTTTCATATAGAGCGCTACGTCGCGTTGCCAATAAGAAAACATAAACAGCCTACTTACATAGCCCCCATGCCCCCCACAAAAAATTTTACAAATTGTTTTGGGCTGTGGCCAATAATGATTTGATAAAATTTTTCATAATTACAATAACAAAGATATCAAATGCACACACTTATTGATACAATGTTGGTCAAAAGCTAAAATTTTCGCACAGTCCATCATAAAGACAGTCCTGATCATTCATCACATTGCAGTATTTTTCTCAAAGTCTGAACAGTAAAAGAAAATGCACACGGAAGTAGTGGATTTCCATGCAGTCTTGAAGAAGTAGTGTTGTCCTTCCAACGGAAAGACAGTGCTGACTCTTGACATGCAGACAAGTAATGGGTCACAACAGAGCAAACCCACAGCAGAATCAGTCTCAGTTTTGAAGAATGTTGATAGGTAGGTCATCACAGAGTAGACCCACTGTAGTCCTGGTAGAGATTACAGTATTGGTGGGCCATCAAAGATGCAGACCCACTGTAGTCCTTGTAGAGACGGCCAGCAGCCATCTGTTGCAACTGTGCAGGTGCACAATCACCATCGAAGAGTCTTGCAGACAATATAGCAAGTCCATAAACCACCACTTGTGCACTCACAAAGTTTTTTTTCTAATTGTCCTTAGAACCAGCAATGCTGTTAACGAGTCCCTTGCTGAATTATTAACACAGGTGCAAACACTGTCAGTCCCTACTTCTCACATATTGTCCATATACTATGACCAACAGAAACGTGTGCAGTGAAATGTAACTTACAAGTTACTTAATTTGATGAACTGGTGTCAATTACAATTTTATAACATAAGAATACAATAACAAAGGTACAAAATACATCATTAAAGAACATAACAATACAGATGCCATTTGTAGTAACATGGGCTTTACAAAAGAATAGAAATATCATATACATCAGTGTCACAGGAATTATGACATAAGTACATACATGAAAGATCAGAATAACTTTTGAAACATCAACTTCACACATGAGCAACAAAACAGAACAGATAAATAATGTCTAAACATCTTTACAAAGTAAATAACATATTATAAATGCAAATTATATTTGAGGATAACAGTATTCCTCATTATAGTGAATGTAGCTTAGTACTAGAAAAATTCTACAACATAAGTCTTATCAGATAAACACATAAAGGCAGGATGTACACAAATACACAAGGGCACGCAAACACATAGCATAATAATACAAAAGGAAAGGGCAGGGTTTGTTTTACTGCAGTATTTTGCAAACAAAACTTTCTTTACTTCTTGGAGATCTCCCTTCATTCATCATGATTCCCAAAAAGTCCTATCTATACCTGCTTTCTGTACTTTTTTCATAAAACTTCTCAATGCATTTCTTCCAATTCATCGCAACTCATTCTCTTATATAGTCTACCCCCTCTTAAGCTAACTTAAATCTACTGAGCTCAGATGCTAAACTAAGGGACGAGGCAATGCAGCAGCATACAACAATTAATACAAACAGCAATGAAAAAAATGGAAATTGTCAAAGCAAGCTGCAGTAAATCTAAATTACCAATCAATGCAACATTACAACTAATATGAGCCAATGTGCAGCAACAAGAAAAATAAATCGGTAGTAAAACTAGCTTAACAGAGTAATACAAAGTGAAATTTAGTAGCACTATGCCTGGCAAACAGCAGCAGCAAATGCAATAACTTATATCTAAACATGACAAAGCTCAAGCAGAAAAAATATTACACTAAAGATGGCCATGTCTAATACCTATGGCACATCTTAATACTAGAGTGATGCATCACGATAACTTACTCTACCAAAAAAATTACCAAGTAGTTGAAAAGAAAATTTTGTATGCAGTTCCTGTGAAGGTAAATGTCTTTTTGTGCTCCCTCATTTTTTTTTAAATAAATTATTATTTACTTGATCTGTAGACAGAAAATATTTGTATTAGTACATCTAAAAAATTTTATTTTAACCAATGCTGCAGTGCTGCTAGAAACTAGATATTAAACAAAATAGGCAAAGCAAGGCGTGAAACGTCATTCACTAGCCATATGGCATTTCATAATGCAGTAAACAATCTTTCAACTAGCAAGGCAATAGATGTGAAATGTTTCTCATCATTTCATTAGGCATTTTAGTAAACATCATAAATTACAAACTCCACAGTGTAATCATATGTTTTCAAGTTTGAGCGTGTCGTATTTGCGATGCTTTCTACAAAGAAATGCCAATAGCGAGGATAATGGCCTCCTTTTTTCTCAACCTGTGCCTCTGAAAGGCACACACTGATGGCTTTTTCCAGGCGACTGTCGCGCAGCTGCCCACGTAATGTGTCGTGCCCATGACGCATTACGTGAAGGTCACTTAACATTCTTACTGAAATATTTACGACAGCAGTTTCCGCTACAGTGGCAGTCTCATATAAAAAATTCCACAGGTTGAAAATTTGCGTTACAAAAATGTAGAAACAAAATCCTATTGATATAACAGTGTCCAAAAAATTTTCGCCATCATTGTGATACATTCATGCATATACACACATTTCATAACTCTTAAAGTACGATTCTTGGTTTCCAACATCCTTTTCATAAATCAGAGTCCCTAACCACTACTCCTTATTCCTTACCTTACTACACATGTACATATTCGTCGACATGTCAATCTTGCAGCGACACTTCAATATTTCATCATAATAAATACATAGCATAATCAAATTCCTCATATAGCATCAGCTTATTTTGTCGTCGTAAAAATAACATCAAAACACCTCAGTCAACTCTCAAAAACGTCGTAGCTTTCTGCAATAATGTCAAAACCTTAATATTGTTGAAAATTCATAATATATGTAGCAGTTCATGACATCCAGTCTTACAAATTTCAAAACTCCGTCATTTCTCTCCCCACATCCACTACTGCTGGCGGCTCACCTCCAACTGCGCAACGCTACGCACTGTTCACATCCAGCTGCCGCTGCCCAACACTACAATGGCGAATATTACAACAATGCAAACCAGCCACAGACTGCACACAGCACAGCCAGTGTTTTTCATATAGAGCGCAATGTGGAGTTACCAATAAGAAAACGTAAACAGCCTACTTACAAAACAGATACGTCGGTTTTAGATTACACTTTAAATGATGATATCTTTTTATTCCATGATACGAATTTGATTAAAGAAAGCCTATATGGTGCCCCCCAGCTGTGCTCAAGTTACTTGCAGAAAGCCCATGAAAACTCGTCTAGCATTGTTGGACAAATGTGTTCAAACAGAAAAACAGATGGACACGACTCTTTTACAGTTTAACTATTAGTGTAGATTTTAAGATAAAGTCATAAAACTGTGCGTTAGAGAAGCAAAACCAATGTTTAAGAGTAAAAGAAATATGATAAATGTTTTTTATTCCAGTCTTTGATCATAATATGAATTCTTTAGACGATAACCGGTTTCAGTCCGTAATGACCATCCTCAGATCTTTTTTACACCATATCCTAAAGTGATAAGGCCATAATGGCATCGTCAAAACATATAAATATAATCAGCATAGCATCGTCATATATCTCTAAACTAAGGTGAAGAATAGGCCGCATCGTCCACACAGTCACTATTGCCTGTTCTACACCTTATTTTAGATATATATGACGATGCTATACTGATTATATTTATATGTTTTGACGATGCCATTATGGCCTTATCACTTTAGGACATGGTGTAAAACAGATCTGAGGATGGTCATTATGGACTGAAACCGGTCATCGTCTAAAGAATTCATATTGTGATCAAAGACTGGAATAAAAAACGTTTGACAGTATTGGATCACTGTTTGTAGACGCGACCATGTTGCAGTTGGTGAAAGAAATATGATTACCTCAAAAAACATAAATATTGTAGTGAAGAAAAAAGTGCACTTGGTGCGTAGCACAATTTAGCAGTGACAAATGGATAATAGACAAAAATGAAATGAATTTTCTTGAAGCATTATAGGTATGATGCTGGAGGCGTCTGTTAAAGATAAAGTGGACAGATAAAACCACCAACCAGAAAACTCTGCAAAGAACTAGCGAAAGAAATATCAGCTAGGAGAGAAACAGAGCGAAGAAACAGGTTTAGATTGGTCGTATAAGACAATACAAATAGCTCCTCGTAAAAGTCCTAGAAGGAATATGACAAGTAAGATGGCGACTGGCGTTTTTTAAAACAAATTACACCCCAGTCAAGAATCTCTTACTTCGTCAAAGTAAAGAAGTTGACTTATAACACATCCAAATGCAGAGCTGTCAGCCTATCGGAAGAATGAAGAAGAAGAAGATCTTTATTTCATCCCACTTCTATCCTCACTAATTAGTTACCAAAACGGCCTTACAATCCGTCTGTATGGTCCAGTTCCGTCCAGGAAGGGAAGCAAGTGTATCTTCCCGGGAAGAAAACGCGCCGCGATAGGATAGCAGTCAATATATAATCGCCATCTAATCGCAAGGTGAATGTCCCCACCTATCGCTGCCTACTTTTCGTGTTATTTATACCATTAATTTCCGGTGTTCATAGGTCAGTCTCGATCTTAACTCGTTGGTATCATTTCATTATCAATCACAATTACATAAAAAAAATAAGTCAATTCCTCTCTGCTGACTGGCTTCCTGGGACAGTTTTGGTTACAAATCTTACCTCCACTTCTCACGAGAACTGTCACAGAGCGCCCACCATTTCCCATTGTGAATTCTCAGTATACCCCTCAGGGTAAGTAGTAGGGAACTGGAGGCCTCGATGCAATTTTGATATAAAACTGATTTGCAAATAAATTAAATTGATCAATTGATCACCTCCACCCCAGAACACCTCTGCCCACCCCCACACCAACCACATCCGCCCTGCCCCCAGATGACGTGACGTGTTTTCTCAGCTACACACATTCCCCAGACCCCTCCTCCCCCTGCCCCCTCCCCCAGCCCCTCCTCACCCAACCTACGCTATTGGCGGGAATTTTGAATTTTAGCGGGAAATTAAAGTTGACAGTATTCTTTCTGGGACTTAAACCCTGGTCCTCCTGGGCGAAATGCTTGAGTGTAACCCCTCTAACACAATTAAACCACCAGAGGCGCTTGGAATAGACGGGAAATTTAAAATGGCTGTGCCCCTTCCGGGACTCGAACGCTGATTCTACCGGATGGTAAGCCCAAGTGCACCCCAAACACATGGAAACTGTCCAGATGCAGGAGAGGAAGGTTAGGTTGGTGTACTTTATTTATTTTTTGTCGGGAAACTGACGCAAATATCGATCCTAATTACGTAATTAATCACAAAGAATGGTCCTAATTACACAACTATATGCATAGCGGTACACAAGGACGGAATAAAAGCACAATACAGCTGAAAAACTGACGATACCATACAATTGTTGTTGCCGAATGTAAAATGATTGGGTTTTTCTTTTTTAATAGTTGCTTTATTGTAGGAGTCGAGTTGATGTTAAATAGTCCAGTGCAGAATGGCGGGCGAGATCCCTACGAGGCTGTGGCTCTCCCTTGGTTGGGATAGCAGTCATTTATCACAGTTCTCAGAATGCCGCATACCGCTGTGTGTGCTTTATGCAGGAGGGGCTTCTGTTTCGCAAATAGCCGATTTTTGAAATGGCAATCCAAATCGTCCTCCACATGGGTGGGGTATGCTACTTAATTTCCCTTTTGTGTTGTCTTGGACTGCCACCTGAAGACATGGAGTAAAGGTGGGTGCGTCTACTGCGAGCGGTCGCCAAACACAGCCGCTCTCTGTCTAGGGAAAGCGGCGACTGGGGGCTCTGTCACTATATTTTGGACGAACAAGTTGCGCTTGAGGCAGACGTCCTTTCATCTCCTATTGTTTAGTTGAATGTACGTGCTATTTTGCAGTGATAACAGCATAGCCCCAAGGTGACGGCCTGCAGCCCTCTCCCAGCATGTAGCAGCTTGCCAGTCCGACGTCACTTTGACCCAGCCCGCTGCGGGCCTTTTGACATGAAACGCGCCGCACCACTTGAGCCAATGCGAGTGTCTTTAGGCGGTCTAATGACGCAACCGCGACCACTCGGCCACTTGTCCGACGGTCTACTGGTGGCCGCATGTCTGCCTCTGTTAAGGCCGGTATTACACTATCAAATTTCTTTGTCAAAGATTTGATCAAAGATGTGATCAAATATTCCGTCAAATATATTTGACAAAGATCTTTGACGTAGCGCTAGAAGGGGTATTACACTGTCACCAAATTTTTCGTCAAAGTTCAAGATGGCTGACAACAACTTGTTATTAACCGCAGCAGTTGCACGTACCGCAATTGCATTGTGTGCACATGCGGAAAAGAAGTGAGGGAAAAAAAGGAACCATACAAACGAGGTTGACAGTCTTAAATTCCTGGGATTACAACTTGATAATAAATTCAGTTGAGAGGAGCACACCACAGAACTGCAGAAACGCCTTAACAAATCTGTATTTGCAATTCGAGTGTTAGCAGACATAGGCAACATTAAAAGGAAAAAGCTTGCATACTTTGCCTACTTTCATTCCATAATGTCATATGGTATAATATTTTGGGGTAAATCTTCAAGTCAAACAAAAGTTTTCAGAGTCCAAAAGCGTGTAATACGTATCATTTGTGGAGTAAATTCACGGACGTCCTGCAGAAACCTCTTCAAAGAACTGGTTATACTAACTACTGCCTCTAAGTATATTTACTCCTTTATGAAATTTGTCCTAAATAATATATCTCTTTTTCCATCAAACAACTCAGTTCATACATACAATACCAGGAACAAAAATGATCTGCACAAGGACTTAAAACCACAAGTTCAAAAAGGGGTCCACTACTCAGGAACACTCATCTTCAATAATTTGCCAGCAAACGTAAAAAAATGTAGTTACAAATAAAGATCAGTTTAAAAGGAGCCTAAAAGACTTACTACTGGCCAACTCCTTCTACTCCATTCACGAAATTTTTAATAGAAACAAATGATGTATTGTGTTTATTCATACTATTAGTATTGTTATTTAAGCTTAAAAAAATGACATGTTTCACATCCACGAGGATCTCCTCAGCACGGATCTATGGAACTAAAAACTAATCTAATCTGGGTGAAGCCGTCGGTCTTTACGACGACACGATAAAAGCATTCAACAAAACTTGTTACGTGAGCTTACAGTGGAAGACGTCAAGTCGTACATCAATTACCTAAGAATGGATGAGCATACATTTCTGTATGTGCTCAGTGAAGTGTAGCCTCATATCACAAAGCACAATATTCACTTAAGAATTGCTACATCTTCAGAAGACAGGCTCACTGTAATACTCCGATTCCTTGCTACAGGAGAGGGTTATGTTAGGTTAGGTCAAGTCAGGTCAGGTCTCCAATCTTCTTAATCTATTTTTGCATTCATGGTGCCTCACGTTGTAAAGCGCCTGATCAGCTTCAGACATCTCTATTAATTTTGTAGTTGTCGGCAATGGTTATAAAAACACTACAGACGACAGAACGCTGCAGCGATGCTAGCGCTCCATGTGATAACATGTCACATTGCAGTGAACAGAAGACAAGCGATTTCTTTGATCAAATCTACAGCGAGGCCCTAGATTGGATCAAATATTGGACGACATTTGACAAAGTTCCTATTACACCATCAAATATCTTTGACAAAGATTTTTGACAAAGGTATTTGACAAAGAAATTTGATAGTGTAATACCGGCCTAAGGGGCGGCAGACAGCAGCTAGAATCTGTATGCAATTCTGCTCTTAAGTCGCGCTCTGTTGGTCATTACCAGTTTCGAAGGTTAGCGTCTTCTGCCACAGCTCTGTCCTAAGGAAAATATTTTTAGAGGGATGCAACTGGCACTGGGCGTTTCAGACTTTCCATCTGTCTCAGACTGAACAAATAATGTTTTTCTAAAGCTAGCAGCTGCGTCCAATTTTCAATCCTCTTGTCGCCAAACAGAGGATGGGTGTGTCAGACTATCCATCTCACGAGGGGCAGTCGTCCTCCCTCCCACAGACATCTTGCACACAAAATAGCACAAATTCAGCTGGGAGTTTACAGTTGGATTGCACATACAATCAAATTTAGAATGCATGACCGTGACGCGAAGTGCTGCCATATTTAGAGTATAAAAGGATGCATGACAGCCGCAGCTGATCAGTCTTCTGTGGTAGATGAAAGTCTCAACATGGAATCCTCCAAAGTGCTTTACATGTATCAGCTGTTAGGGAGGAGGACAAAGGTTCCTACTGGATAACCTGGACAAACTTGTTTCTGACATTGGCAACATAAATTACACGGAAAATGGTACACTCCTTAGCAAGAAGAATTTAAATGTGCTTACTCCTATTACAGAACCGTTTTGTGATAACATTATGGTAGTTAAAATCTGTGGTCAAGGGGACTGTCAGGAGCAGTTAGAGAAGAGACGATCTGTAATGTTAAAGAAGGAGATTTGTGGCTCATTTAACGATTATCTATGTAGTAAATTCTCCAAGTTCATCCCTGCAAGACATTGTGTCAAGGCAAAGCTACCATTCTCCTATATGGGAGCGACAGTGCGACAGCAAGAGGAATATTAGATAAAATCGGCAAGGAAGGATTGGAAACCATTTCGAAGAAGTATAAAAATCCTTTGACTGTACCATATAAAGTGCAATTAGCCGATGTTAAATTGGATGTTCTAATGGAATTTTGCAGCAGCTACTTGTAGACGATTATTACCTTTCGGATTTAGACGTAACGGAAGAATTTTTAAGAAAATGGAGATGTGCGACTACCTAGTATCAACCCACGACTTGTGCATGGACGGAGGCCATCAGGGATGCAGCAATGTGATTGCGGACAACGATAAGACAGCTGGAATAGACTGTTTAACGTGCATGAGCTCCAATTGCAGAGTAAAGGTATATAACAAATTTATATGTCAAATCGCAAGTCCAGGAGTAAACAAAGATAACTTATATGTCAAATCGCAAGTTCAGGGGTAAACAAAGATATTGGTAACCATCTTATAGATTTTATTAAGTGTTCATACATGCGACTACGTGAAACTTTCACGTCTTCTTTGGCGAAGGAGCATTGCATTACCAGGATGGAGGATACAATTACAACTACAGAATGGATCGTGTGTTCGACCTAGTGCAAAGCTGTTTAAGTGTATTAGACATCAATAAGCAGTATTTACAATGTTCTCCACTTTACTCTATGCCAATTGCGTCCATGCTGTCTCAGCTAACTAATAATTTACAGAACAGTTGTTATGTGGTGTTTAACAACGTTCTGTAATGTGTCTACTGCGGTAATAAAAACACCCGAAAATTGACTGGTGTGCAAGTAAGTCTGCCGGTCTCTCAAGACAGAGAAAAGCTTACAATTTATTCTCTGTCTGAATACAGTTTTAATTATCTCCCTGTAAACTATGTGGAGGTTCTTAACTCTGACTCCAACAAAGACAATATAAGTATTACGCAGAAGTGTTATGTTAAAGCAGGAGAAACCTACTTCTCTCAGTCTAGAACATGGTTCTCCACAACACCGTCCGATATAGATATCGCCGAATTGGGACTGGTTCCTACAAGTCTTAAGAACAAGGACCAATGTATCAAATAGACTTAAACCATCCCCCATTAAGGAAATCACTTCTTTAAGTGCAGTTAATGTATTAAGTGTACGGAAAAGAAAACTAGAAATGGAGGACCTCAACATAAAGAAAAGGAAACTGGAGTATATGGAGAAGACAACTGCCATAAAGAAAGAATATAAGCTGCAATTGGAAAAGAAAGAAGCTCTTGCCGATGTGCAAGCTGGGTATACATACGGATTTAAACACACAGTATGGAAAAATCTGACTACGAAGGGAGAATACAAAACATTGGCATTTACAGTAAACAGAAATGGAAACTGGTCTCGCGTTGAAGTACTGGCCGAAATCAATGGAAACGAAAACGTTTACTATGTTAAGGGATAAAGGAAAAATCTGTTTATTAAGCTCTATTCCCATTTGGATCGGCTTAGAAATGATGTTTATATTCTATCTAAGTATGGCAAGTTGGATGTTGTCCACCTAGCAAAAGAACAGCCATTTGCCGAGTTTAAAACTGATGGAATAACTACATTTAATGGACATTCGTTTGTAAAAGTTGCAAACTTATAGTTCTACACAGAGATCCAGCAAGAATGTGGAGCAGAAGAGTTGCCGACATACACACAGGAAGATGTGAAACCCTTTAATAGTAGCGTTATTGAGAAGATACGAGGAAAAATTAAAATCCTTGAATGCCCTCGCCTAGAAGAACTGCAGGAAGGTACTGAGCTAATAGTCAGAGCCATAAAACAAGTACTTTACAGGAATGAAATTAGATATATATCAGAATTCGAAAATATACCTTCTCTGTATTTGTCAAATTACTGGTTGGAGAAAGAAATAGATAAGTTGAGAGGCACCCACATGCCCTGCTCATACTGTGGCATCAAGCAATCAGGCCTGCAAGATGAGTGGTCTGCCAAGCGAGTGGATTCATTCTTAATTTATCGAGTAACATGAACTCTCGTATCTTACTATTTAGTTACAAATTATCCTCCTGTATGAATAATACGCAACGGAAACACGCATCTGACTATCAGTAATTTACAGAACTCTGACTGTACACTACGCACTGGCAATACCACATTTACTTTTTTGTCTTTTATTTAACGGCTTTTGTCAACACGTGGCCACCGCACTGAATATGAATGGCGCACACATTATAAATTCGGGACATTATGACAACATACAATTCGAAGGAAAAGTCCACCAATCTTTTTCTTTTCACTATCTTATTTATTCCGATAAATTCTCTAACCTAAACACACAAATTCTATAACCTACAACAATATCACATGAGAAATTCCGCCCATTGGGCATGGCTTTACATTAGTGAATCTCTATATTATGGTCTCGTAATTATTTAACTCTACAGTGCACTTTCTGGATAGGATGGTGGATCTTTTATTATATCTCACGCTTCGACTCTCACAATCATCATCACGAAACTTTCCTCCAGATCGAGCGATACAGAAGGAACAAGCATAACCCACAAATCTTTTGAAACTACCTTGCTACTCTCCCATGCAAACCACACATACCCAAATTACATGACACACATCACACTGCAATAAGAAATATAAAACACTAAATAGTCACAACACTATCACTTTCAGCTTTCCCACTTCAATTAATATTTATCCCAGTTTCACACGACACTGCCCCACTTTGTAATTCTACTTTCCTACTATGAACTCTGGAGATATATGCACGTCTTCCTGTGCAATGCCAGCCAAGTGGCATTGCTAGATAGACGGCCGACTCACCTTGATTCTCTCTCAGAGTTTAAATCTAGCGTCACACGGAATCATATCACGCAATGTAACATTAAGAACATATTCATCACACACGCGAGTCCTCAACTGATACCATGGACGAGTATTTCTCTTTATCCTTTGTCTCATACACAGATTGAGACTCACACAGTACTCACCACGTGGAAGTACTCGTCTCTAATTTCAAGTCCTGCACACGCCATTTCTTAAATATTTCAGCTTATGGTACACACACTATTTCTTAAATACTTCAACTTATTGTACACACGCTAGTAATTCAGCTTAACTTAAGCACACGGAAGTATTTCAACTTATTGCTACACGTGGTTTCATTGTGACCATTGGTCACTTCCGAAGATTACTACAATCCCATTAATATTACCTGCCTGACATTTAATGCTCCCCACAAAAGTTCCTGAGATAGAGAAATTATTATTTCAAACTACTCTTAAATATTCCACATGCATACCATGTCTCCACTCTTTCGTCATTACGGAGCACAACTAAAACAGGTATTAACAGCACAAGATCCAGCGGCAGAGTGCTGAAATATGGCCGTTCTCTAGGTTCTCTCACACCTCTGTCGAGGTGGGGGAAGCACCTTGCTATCGTATTGGTCAGCCACATTTCACGCGCTCAAAGCTCTGGTAAATTTCATCTCTTTGGTCCCACCAAATGTGGCCAAAGGATCGACTCAAAGATGATCATATATCCACATTCACTATCTGCGGTTAGCAGACGACCATACATTCATTCATTTCACAGATCTCACCAAACTGGATGTAGGGATTTATTATGTGGGAGTGCACATGTGATCAATTAAATAAATAAATTGTCGTTCTTTCCCACAATGGTATCCGGCTTCGCTGTATTAATTGAAATTGAGTTATTTTACAAAAAAAATGTGTTGTTCTGACAAAAATAATGAAGTATTTCGTACCTATTTTCAATGTCGGGCGGTACTGTACCCTTTCAAAGTCAGATGTGGATTTAAGTTATAAGTTAAAAATTAAACTGGACATTATTAAATCTACACCATGCAAAAATAAGGAAACAGTTGTTTTCTGTGTGTAAATGTATATGCAAAAGTTAATAAATATTTTGTACGAAAATATTTACCTGTCTTCTTCGCTAACCTACGGAAATGCTAAGGCATTTCCTATATACAGCAATCTATGTGCATGTATTTCGGATGTGGAAGTGGGTCGCTGGATGACCTTGAAAAGTAATTGAAACTAGGTAGTTCTTACCTGTATTAAAATACTGGGCAATGGCTTTAGTACTTGCATTATGATAAGCCGTAAGAAATAAAAAACATATAAATGGTTATATACATTTTTTTATTCAGTAATCATACACAGGATGCACTACATCAACTGCTTCTTACTTTATCTTAACGCCAATACAGACTATAGAAAATAAAGCCTTCTTGTGAGCACCGAATTCAACATTTATTTCTCTCAAACTTATTGGCAGTACATTAGTTTTCGCCGGCACCATACTGACCGACTGTTCTAAGTCGTCTGCATGCAAACTGTTCATACTTAGATACTCTGTAATGTCTCTATACGCAGTTGTAACACTAAAGTGCGCGTCATATATCTTGGCAGCCGAGTTTAGGTTCGTTCTGCGCATTTGACGTCACAAAACACAGTCAGCCAATGAACAGAGAACGACGTTGTCAGATCTAGCTGCAGTGCAGAGCACGGACGAGTGTCTTCAGTTTTAGAAACGTTCAGTCATAAATAAAGTAATAGAACAAAAGCCATGTCCTGATAGCAGACTTTCTTTTATAGAAAGTTTGTAAAAAGTGTTCTTTATACCAATTGCTTCATATTATATTAATTAATTAAACCAAACAAGCAATAAGACTCCTAATTCAGGCGATAACAATGGAAGGTGTTTGTATCAATCTCACGAACCGCTTTTTCGCAATAAAGAACAGCGGTAATTGTTTATTTCCTATTGTACTTCGACGAAGCATGAGTAATTCATAGTCATACCAATAGTGTTTGTCAGTATTTTGCTTGACATATTAAAATCCTTATGGAGTATTACCGCTACGCCAGCTGCGATAGCGTAACGGTTAAAGTGCTGAGCCACTGCGTGAAAAGTTATGAGTTCAAACCTTGTGTAGTGCATAAATTTTTCTTTATTTAAAAACAATATCGAAGTGTCTTACTGCAAGAATTTTATTCGTTTGAATGGAGTTTTTTGAAATTTCTAGTGCTTTGTCTCTTCATTAACCCTTTCGCTGCTGCAGACACGTGTTCCACGCATTCCGCGCTGTGCGCGATTTTGTCATCACCGCACTGCTTGCCTGTGCAGACACACGGTGTTCCGACTGCTGTGATACACTTTATCATTCGATTTCACAAAAACTATTTGGCTCAAAAATTTGATTTTTACACATCATCTTGACTGATGCCTTCCGCCCATAAATGACTAAATTTTGTTTCGATGTTCAACGCAGTTATTGTGCAGCATTAAATGTAGTAAACCATTGCACAGAATTTTGAAGAGTTTGCGGAGGTAAAAGTCCATAGCATCTCATTTAATTTTAAGTACCACATAGGTGTCGTATGTAATATTGAGAAATATTCCATCTTTCGCGACTGTAATAAAAGTTTTATTTACACCAGGCGCTTTTGGCTTTATTTTAAAGCACTTCAATCAATGAAAGGTATGGTACATACACAATGGTACTCATGTTCTCTTTCTTGTTTTTGTTCCACAGTCGCAGTTTTACCTATGGTACTGAAATATATTCCTCTTCTGCAACTGTAATAAGCGACTTATTTAGACCAGACGCGTCTCTCTCTTTTGAAGCATCTTCAGTGGACAGTATTTTGTCTCCTCCATTGCCAAGTCACCTTTCGTAGTTTTGTGCTGCGGTAACACAATATTCAACGTTTTTGTCGGCTGATCAGTGTTTTAGCAAATAAATGCTGTTTGTGTGTGCCACACACAAAATTATATTTGACGTAGCTCTGAGCAGTTCACTGACAGACGGTATATTCAAGTCCTAATGTTTTTGTAAGTCCACAGTTTTGTTTAATGTATTTTGCCTACTTCCTTTTGACTGATTGAAGTGCTTGAAAATAATGCCAAACGTGCCCAGTGTAAGTAAAACTTTTGTTACAGTCGCGAAAGGTGGAATATTTCTCAATATTACATACGACACTTATGTGGTACTTAAATTAATATATATATATATATATATATATATATATATATATATATATATATATATATATATATATATATAATGCTGTATAATAACTGCGTTGAACATCGAAACAAAATTAAGTCATTTATGGGGGGAAGGTATCAGTCAAGAAGACAGGTAAAAATCTAATTTTTGAGCCAAATAGTTTTTGTGGAATCGAATGATAAAGAGTGTCAAAGCAGTCGGAACACCGTGTGTCTGCACAGGCGAGCAGTGCAGTGACAAAATCGCCCACAGCGCGGAATCCGGGGTGCACGTCTCTGTAGCAGCGAAAGGGTTAATGAAGCTGTGGTGGCTTTACTTCACGAACTGCGCGCTCCCCCCTAAACGTAAGCTTGCGAACTATGCTATACTATGGCGCTGCTTCTATTGGCGCGTGCGTCGTGTGCAACTGGCAACGCAGCAATCTCCCGCGTCTGGGCGGGCATGCGCGAGGCGCCAAGATAAAAGAATTGAACTATAGACAGCCATCTGTTCAGTCTTCCCAACACAGTGGATGGCACTATCTGTAGATCGAAAAAATTTTGAACGGTGGAGTGCTGATTTCATTGCACACTGATGTAATGGATAGAGTTAGAGCAGCACAGCAAATGTCCGGATGAGAACGGCTCAGGTGATACTCGGCGGTTAACTGTTGCATGATATACGCTTTTGCACTACAGATTTCATCCCATTCCGCCCCCGTAAACCGCACTTTAATACTTTTAGATGCATTCTGGATCTCTATCACAATACGCCACTCTCTGTCTGTGGCTGCTTCTATACCAATATGTGAACGTTTCCAACCACTAGCGGTTAAATTATACACTGAAGAGAAGAGTAGTGGTGCACAGGGCTTAATTAGTATCTTCTCATCCATTACATCCTCACTCTGTCCATGCAGTATCACTGGAATATTATGCGATGGCGCGTATGATGGAGGCCAGTACCGACCTGCGCCATGCTGATTAGGACCTTCGGTACACTTCAGCGAGTCAGGGGCTGGCTGGGTGTCTTCAACCGACAATAACAGCTGATTTTACTGCTGCATCAAGCTGCCAAGTGCGTGACAGGATCCCAGGACGCTGCCGTTGCTGCGAGTCCCGACGGGCTGGGACACGTCGTGGATGCAGACCCCGATAGGCTGGAGGACGTCGCATCCGCTGATGAGCAAAGAAGAAAAACCGTTACCAGCGATGATAGAAGCAAAGAGACCCTCACACGGTAGTAAACATAGACATTAAGCAGGGCATACTTACTATTCCGCAGCTTCTTCGTATTCCGCTGATACTGTGGCTGGACAGACTGGCGCTTCATTCTGGGTGACTGACTCCAACTGAGGCTGCAGAGCTGTTGGGCCCACCTCATATCCCCGTTGTGATCGGATGCTGCGTTCCTATTGGCTACTACCAATTTCAAGCGCTTCTGATGGTATAATTGTGAACTGAACTGTACGAGTTGTTTGGTCCTCTGGATCGGAGGCAGACGTCTCTTGTGAAGTGGAAAACTTAACTGTGAATTTCCAAAATGGCTGGCATTTATAACAACGGCATTGGTCCGCCTGACTCACAGAATGCATCTTGGTACCATTCTGCTGAATAGCCTTTATGTGCTGAACAGTATTCCTCTTCTTCTTCAGGCATTCAGACAACATAACTCATTTCCATTCTCTATTTAGAAAGCTATGGGTGCAGTCCTCGGCTCTATGCTTACAGGCAACATGGCTGTTGAACACCTCCCGGTCATAGAATGAAGGCTTTCACGACCGGGTGGCCGGCCGCGGTGGTCTCGCGGTTCTAGGCGCGCAGTCCGGAACCGTGCGACTGCTACGGTCGCAGATTCGAATCCTGCCTCGGGCATGGATGTTTGTGATGTCCTTAGGTTAGTTAGGTTTAAGTAGTTCTAAGTTCTAGGGGACTTATGACCACAGCAGTTGAGTCCCATAGTGCTCAGAGCCATTTGAACCATTTGAACCACGACCGGGTGACATGGCTGTTGATATACTTTCCGGGATGTGAGGTCGTGGTCCAAGAACTTTTCTGCTCGTTATGTTTCGTCCAGAACTGCGCTGGACTTCCTCAGAGGCGCTGCTCCGCTGAGTCTTGCCGACTCAGCGGAGCAGCGCCTCTGAGGAAGTCCAGCGCAGTTCTGGACGAAACGTAAGGAGCAGCAAAGTTCTTGGACCACGACCTCACATCCCGGAAAGTATATCAACAGCCACCTCCCGGTCAGACACCAATAGCTCTTCGACTCAACACATTCCGCACAGCCACGAGGATGGGTTGGTGGAGGGTAACTGGATGGACATGAGCGGTTTCTCTTCAGTGGTATATATCGCGTATACGAATATGCTTCCACTGAAGCGATTTGGCATCAGCTGCCCGCCTCTTCCGTTTTGGGAGAGTGAATACTTCATGTGGAATATCTCGGCAGTTTGCGCATGCGCATGAGCATGTATCGATTACGACATGATCACGCCCTCTTTCCACGGAATTTAGGCCGTTCTTCGACGTCCGACTCGTCAGTCCGCAAGACTCAGCACAACCAGAAGCACCTCCGAAGATGTCCAACGTAGCTTGGACGAAACGTCAGGGATAGAAGACGTGAAAATCTCTTCGGGTTTGCTGCCGGATCCTAAAATCAACTTGACTCGATACTTACAACTCAGCGGGACTCATCAGCAGAAGCAGCATTTTCCTGAAGATGGCGACCAGTTGGATGGCCGAAATATCGAGTCAAGTTGATTTTAGGATCCGGCAGCAAACCCGAAGAGTCTTTCAAGACTTATTACGCCGGGAAAGCCTACGTAATCACGATAGCAGACTTCCATGGACCACGGCCGTACAACCCGGAAGCTGAAACATCCGGTCGTGAAAGCCTTCATTGTATGATTCTCTCTTACGCTTTTATATGAGCTATACGGACCTTTTATGAGCTAACTAGCACGTTATGGACTGCCTCGATGTTTGTTGTCATGTCTGCATGGTATGAACTCTGCAGGCTGGTATAGTTCTCCAGAATTGGTCGAACAAACGTCGTTCAAAAATGCACCGCAGTTTCCCAGAGTCATTCCTACAAAAATGTGTTTCCAATTCGCCTTTCCTACTGCAGAATTTACGTGATCATTCAGTTTCGTATTGCTTCTTAGTATTATCTCTACCTCCAGTTCGTTATCTACAATCGTTTATTATCGGGGACTTCCTCTTTAGTATTACCAGTAGTCTTACATTTACCTGTCTTAAGTGAGAGACGCTGCAAGGTGTCAGGCCATTTGGCCCTTCCACACAGGTTGCAAGGACCAAATCACCTGGTCGTATTTCATTAATTTTTTTTTATTTGCAGTTATGTGGTTCATTCATCATCAAAGGTGGAAATCCTCATGCTAACTCGCTAGTCACGTGCAACGTACTGAGAGAAGTGATGATGTGTGACAGGGAATGGAGTAAGTTTTAATCTTCCCTGTGTTTGCGCAACATGCCTCCAGACGGCCGCATCACGGACTCACCTGCAGCACCCAAAAGAAGTCGGCAAGTGCCCGAGGGGATAGGGACTCCCGGACCGACAAGACAGTGACCGCTGACCAGGGTCAAAGTGTGGCTTTGGCCTTTGTTTTCAACTGCCACCAGATCTCAAGATTCAGAGTAAGAGGCGAGGTTTTTGAGAAGAAGAACTTCTTAGCAGAGACCACTATAAAAAACATTAAAAAACTAAAAACCCGCCTCGATTACGAAAAAAGCACCTAGTGTTAAGTGTTAACCCAGGTTTCGGCGTAGATAACTACACCTTCTTCAGAACAACAATAAAACCCACAAGTGCCTAAGAAGACCTTTGTCAATGATTACAAGAACACCATAGCTATACATTTATAAACGGTCGGGTCATGGCCCATCGAACATAGGCCAGTGTGAGGTGGAGCGTACACCATTAATTTAAGTAGTTTTTTTGACTTTGTACATATGTACTGTTTGTGTTTTCCTTTTCTTTTTCGTTTATAAATGTATAGCAATGGTGTTCTTGTAATCATTGACAAAGGTCTTCTTAGGCACTTGTGGGTTTTATTGTTGTTCTGAAGAGCGTGTAGTTATCTACGCCGAAACCTGGGTTAACACTTAACACTAGGTGCTTTTTTCGCAATCGGGGCGGGTTTTTAGTTTTTTTAATATAACCCGTTATCTACTACAAAGCTTTTTATAGCTCTCTCGGCTGAGAAGTTCCTTTTCTCCTAAATGATCACTTCAGATCACTTCTTGGAGCTTACCGTGACTAAACTAAGAGACAATGAACTCTCGCAGTCGTCATGAGGGCAGAAAGCTGCTTTTCGGGTAGAGGCTCATGTCGTGAACAAAAAGGGCATGCCCTGGTGCCACAAACTGTGGGCCCCTCCAATAACAATTCGCGGAAACGACCACCCAACTCCGGGGGAACCGCCGATACGACGCCTCGTTCACGCAACGCTCCTAACAGGTTCCACTAGCGCCAGAAACGCCGAGAAGCTATGGGAATAAACTCCTCACATAGCTGAGATTGGCTAGACGACAGTGAGGTCAGCTATAGATTCCCACCTACGGAAAACCTGGAGGGAAGGTCATTATTGGCAGGAAAAATTAACAGAGCAAGGCAGCGGGAAGCTTAGAGCACCTGCTAATGAGCTATAATTGGTGTTTTAATTGTTGAAAGGTGACCATTGGCGAGCTTCTCACACAGTGAAGCAGCAACTCAAAATGGCTCTGAGCACTATGGGACTTAACTTCTAAGGTCATCAGTCCCCTAGAACTTAGAACTACTTAAGCCTAACTAACCTAAGGACATCACACACATCCATGCCCGAGGCAGGATTCGAACCTGCGACCGTAGCGGCCGCGCAGTTCCAGACAAGCAGCAACTCACTTTGTGCTGTGGAAGAGTAATCCTCGGGGACTTGCTTCGTGAATGTCCCGTCGGACAGTCGTGTCACACTGCAGCTCCAGCTACAGAGAATTTCTGATAGATGTTTGCTTGTCCGGTCATCCGTGCAGTACTAATAATTCTCCGGGACGCGCATCGATCGGTCTCCAGTACTGAGGTTACCTGTATGCTCTCGCGACTTCATCTAGTAGCCGTCGTCAGCGAGGTGTCCATATGCGGTATTTCGTCGGCTTGCGATGTTCTGGTCTGTCTTTAGAGCTCCCAAACCTGCAGCTCAGGAGTTTTTACGCGTTGCATTCAACATGCCACCTCACCTTAGTAGCTAGTAGCTGGGTACAGTTTTCGATTTACCACTGCTTAACTCAGTTCGTCATTTAATTTGTGTCTTTCCGCCCCCTTATTCCCAATAGGGGAGTCTGTGATTTTTATGCAGTATCGACAGATACAGAGATTTGCCGACTGCTCAGTCACTTATTCTTTGTTTGCAGATTGATTTGTGCTTTTGTCATGACAATCGGTATTCTGATAAAATGTCATTCTGAACCAGTATCTGTTTAAAGGCAATAAATGAAATAATGTGATGGTGGGATTGCATTTATCAGCTAATCAGGTAGTACTACCTTAATTCCTACCAGTCACTGTTTTGGAGGGGATTGTTTTGTTAATCAATCTATTAGATTACTATATGAAGCTAGTGCCCCATGCAGGTCCCGCAACTGTATCAGATTAAGAAAGCAGATTGCTTTGCGCGAATTAATGTGAGATCTCTTGGATGGAATCCGCATTGGAACATCGTGCTCCCATTAACGGTATTCTGCGTTAATCCTCTCTGGGACGAAACTGTGGCTGATTTCCAATGCCACTTAATACACCAAGGGGAAATTTTGTACAAGAATTTCAAATTCTTAAACCGCGCGAATAGCACAACGAGGAACCGCAGATTCTCCATTTGACCATCAATTGTACCTCACATCCTATGAAACACTAAAAAAAGTTTACAACCTAACCCAGGACACTGGCTAGAACTCTGCTGATCAGAAATTTTTTATCACAATCTCTTCTCCCTTACCCATCATTGAAAACTTTTTCCTCCCTCAGGATTTATAGGAACAAATCGAAATTGAATATAGTTACACATGCATTCGTTGGAGATTCAGAGATGGGTTCTACTTCTCGTTGATTCGCCAATGTGTTTAAGTAGTCTTCATTATCTCTTAGGTATTAGAAACCCGTTTTCATGCAGTAGGTGTTCCAGAAGAAGATGCATTTCACCAGTGGATTCTAGGATAGCAGTAAACCGCTGCAATCCATTGAGAGTTCACGACCCATGATTTCTGCGTGGAACAGACAGGAAACATTTGTGTATTCCAGCGTCAGCCGATAGTTTGAATAAAGCAATAATATGTGCATTTTAATTTGTCATTATAAATGTGTGCACCTGTGCGTTTATTAATGAATAACTGATACAGTAGTGTATCTGTGTTTGTATTGAATTTCGCGTTGTTTTAAATGCACATACATATTCTCTCGTTCAAATTAATGAATACATTGCCTCTATGGTGCTTCCGACCTTCAGGCGCACTGTTTGCGTATCACACCCGTTCCAAATTCACAGCAAACGTCGTTGATTACGATTAACATCCTGCACTTCGATTTGTAGATGAAACTGTCGATGAAAATACTGTACACAATCTATGGTCGCACACACGATAATTTTGTGTTACTGGTCAAGACGGTGTCAGGAAAGCACATGGTTCGGGTGACAGATTGCAATTCAGTCTAACTACACTCCTGGAAATAGAAATAAGAACACCGTGAATTCATTGTCCCAGGAAGGGGAAACTTTATTGACACATTCCTGGGGTCAGATACATCACATGATCACACTGACAGAACCACAGGCACATAGACACAGGCAACAGAGCATGCACAATGTCGGCACTAGTACAGTGTATATCCACCTTTCGCAGCAATGCAGGCTGCTATTCTCCCATGGAGACGATCGTAGAGATGCTGGATGTAGTCCTGTGGAACGGCTTGCCATGCCATTTCCACCTGGCGCCTCAGTTGGACCAGCGTTCGTGCTGGACGTGCAGACCGCGTGAGACGACGTTTCATCCAGTCCCAAACATGCTCAATGGGGGACAGATCCGGAGATCTTGCTGGCCAGGGTAGTTGACTTACACCTTCTAGAGCACGTTGGGTGGCACGGGATACATGCGGACGTGCATTGTCCTGTTGGAACAGCAAGTTCCCTTGCCGGTCTAGGAATGGTAGAACGATGGGTTCGATGACGGTTTGGGTGTACCGTGCACTATTCAGTGTCCCCTCGACAATCACCAGTGGTGTACGGCCAGTGTAGGAGATCGCTCCCCACACCATGATGCCGGGTGTTGGCCCTGTGTGCCTCGGTCGTATGCAGTCCTGATTGTGGCGCTCACCTGCACGGCGCCAAACACGCATACGACCATCATTGGCACCAAGGCAGAAGCGACTCTCATCGCTGAAGACGACACGTCTCCATTCGTCCCTCCATTCACGCCTGTCGCGACACCACTGGAGGCGGGCTGCACGATGTTGGGGCGTGAGCGGAAGACGGCCTAACGGTGTGCGGGACCGTAGCCCAGCTTCATGGAGACGGTTGCGAATGGTCGTCGCCGATACCCCAGGAGCAACAGTGTCCCTAATTTGCTGGGAAGTGGCGGTGCGGTCCCCTACGGCACTGCGTAGGATCCTACGGTCTTGGCGTGCATCCGTGCGTCGCTGCGGTCCGGTCCCAGGTCGACGGGCACGTGCACCTTCCGCCGACCACTGGCGACAACATCGATGTACTGTGGAGACCTCACGCCCCACGTGTTGAGCAATTCGGCGGTACGTCCACCCGGCCTCCCGGATGCCCACTATACGCCGTCGCTCAAAGTCCGTCAACTGCACATACGGTTCACGTCCACGCTGTCGCGGCATGCTACCAGTGTTAAAGACTGCGATGGAGCTCCGTATGCCACGGCAAACTGGCTGACACTGACGGCGGCGGTGCACAAATGCTGCGCAGCTAGCGCCATTCCACGGCCAACACCGCGGTTCCTGGTGTGTCCGCTGTGCCGTGCGTGTGATCATTGCTTGTACAGCCCTCTCGCAGTGTCCGGAGCAAGTATGGTGGGTCTGACACACCGGTGTCAATGTGTTCTTTTTTTCCATTTCCAGGAGTGTATTTCAGATAACTTCTACCTCTTATTTGGCAAGTGTAGGCTGGGACAGCCTGTTGCAAACTCACTATCTAAATGAAACGGGGTACGGATAATAGTTCAAACACATCAAAACTTTAGGACTGAAGCCAAGCTTGAGTGTGTCTGGGACAGTGCGTCGCTGCGACGCACGCTAGTAACATCACCCGGATGGGTGCCGACCCACATGATGTATAATATATGTATCCTAAGACGGCTGTTGAAAACCTTAAAATGTGTTGTATAATCTCGATGCAGTCACGTCAGACGCAAACTTAATAAATTGTTTTCAAAATGAAACCATATCTTTATTTCCATTTCGACAAAAGTCGCTCCTTCCGTTCTTTCAGTTAACATTTTTATCACTACAGTCCAAAAACAGGCTATCACTGAAAAATACTCTGCTTCCCACTAAAATTACAACACCAGGAACGATATCAAATAACGAATTTTTCTTATTGTGAGTGTACCGTACAGCAGAAACAACATTTTATGAACTTTGTAGGTTGTTTGGGGTACACTAGCTGTTATTAAACAAAGCTACAGCTTCTCTCATCAACAATAGCTGTAAGTCGGACTGCTGATCAACCTGCTGACCAACCTATTAACTACGCGAATCAGACAATACTCGAGGTGATGTGACTGTACGACAATCTGACAGCGTTCGTTTCCCTCGGAATCTCCATATACTTGTACTTCCATATTCTTGTACCTCCATCGCAGTGCTGTACATGTAACCTCGACTCGTCTGAAAAAACAACTTAGTAATACGACTATCGATGCACCATTGGCGCTAGACGCACCATTGTCGGCAACTCTCCCTGTTACCACACGAATCGAAGCCGTAAAAATGTTCGCCTTGCTGACACTGGTTTGTGCTTCAGAGGTCGATGCACAGTGCATGTGGATACTTTTCTTGTTGCAAACAAGCACATTTTCTGATTTAAGAAACGTGACGTGGCCGCACTAACCTACATGTCTCAGTGAACAACGTTTGTCCTCTCTGGCGCTACTCATGTGCACCCTTTAAGATCCTTCGCAGTGATGAGTATAATTCTCCTGAAAACTTCTATTGCGTATTCGTGTGAAAGTCGTCGTATCTCGACCAGTGCGAGCAGCAATATCGACCACGGCAATAGGTCACGATCGAGCATGTGCAAAGTAGTTCGATTGCCACAGAGCATTGTCTAGCGTTGGTCTCTTGGGGCAAATCGAAGCTGATGACCCTTACTTAGCACGATGGTATATGTGTAGCTCTGCGTAGAAGTAATCCAGGCACGCTAACAAACATATCTGAGCAAATTAAAATGTAAACACGGTGAAAAAAAAACATATCGCTCAGATTGGTAGAAATTTTAAAACGAGATTCGTCGAGCCCGTGAATAGTATTGAAAATAACACATCAGCATTAAACACACGCCACAGGCAACATAATCACGAAGCAGAAGACATAGTACAATGCATGTCAATATTACACGAAGCCTCCAAAGGCAAATATCTCAACATCCTCGAAGGGATAGAAATCTTTACCGACGCGAAAAAACGTCCACAGAATATTCAAAACGAGCAAACACACATAAGATACAAGAATTCGTCCTATAATTTTACAAATATATTCGTCCAGAGATGAAACAACCTCCTAAACTAAATCACCAGCATTTAATTATACCTGGGATCCACAGTAATGTAGAACTTCATAAAAGACATCATATTTACGCCAGTGACTGTAACACTTTCTTTATTTCACGATTACAATTTCGGCCTTAGGCCATTATCAAGTGACGATGTTATGGCTATTAGGCAATGTCAACCTAAAATGAGCTGACACATTTATATGTCGTTGTCATCACTATTAAATACATTGGTGATGCTGTTACGTAGGGCGAGCACACATAGTCTAGACTATGTTGTCGTATGACATATGGATATGTGTGCTCGCACTATGTAACAGCGTCGCCAATGTATTTAATAGTAACGACAACGACATATAAATGTGTCAGCTCATTTTAGGTTGACATGGCTTAATAGCCATAACATCTTCACTTGATAATGGCCTAAGGCCGAAATTGCAATCGTGAAGTAAAGAAAGTGTTACAGTCACCCTCGTAAATAAGATGTCTTTTATACACCATCACTTATACTAGTAATATTTTATACACATTACTTTCATGTAAATTTTGTTTTATGCTTATGTAATGTGCTTCCATCCTTCCTCTGTGGGGCCATGCGATTCTAGGCGCTTCAGTCTGGAACCGCGTGACCGCTAAGGTCGCAGGTTCGAATCCTGCCTCGGGCATGGATGTGTGTGATGTCCTTAGGTTAGTTAGGTTTAAGAAGTTCTAAGTTCTAGGGGACTGATGACCACAGCTGTTAAGTCCCATAGTGCTCACAGCCATTTGAACCATTTTGAACCTTCCTCTGTGGTGGTGAGAAAAAAAAGAATAAAGGCCACAGGTGGCTTAATGATGTCACATTGTCGTCAAATTTCACCACAGTTCTGCTCAAGGCCACCCCTAAGTTTCCCTCTTCTTTTTAGACATCTTTGGTGGAAGTCAGAACAGCGAAGCACAGTGTTGCAATGACGCGATTTTTTTATGGATGGCCGAGGATAAATTTCAGGCACATCGCCACTCAGATTCGACAGCCTTAGGTGATCGCATAATGGACGTCAATGAAATCGCTCCTTTCCTTGAGACACTGACTCTCACACACTTCACTGTCGAAATCGACAGGCCGACGTTCTTAACAAACCCTAACTGCTGACAACCTCTGGAGTTTCAAGCCTTCTCTAAGGGCATCGTGGGTCAAGAATAAAACTAAAGGTGATCGCACCCCTTTAGAGTATGATGCGACCGCAGTCTTTGCTCTGGGGTACAGGGTAGAATCGCTAGAGACCGATCAAAACCATTGCACGCAATTTGTACGCGATCCCCATTCGCAAAGGATGATTATGCTTTTACAGTCCTATTTCGCTAGCACATGTGGCATTATCGTGGAGGGGTGTGACGCTGATAGTTGCGTGAATAAAATGGTAAACGGTTCTCTAAGACTCCGCAATTCTGAAACAACCTCGCTGCTAACCGCCCGCCTTTGCTGAACACTTTAAAAATGTGCCTGCGCAGCGACGAAAAGTGACGGGGGATCTGTACAACTGAGCCAGGGTAGGCTGCTGTTCTTGCACCTGCTAGCAGACATGCCACATCGGAGAGGTGACAAAGGTTTGCCTGTCTGCAACCTCCTAGGACTCAGTCGGTGCTTGTCTCTGCAGAGGTACATTTCCAGGATGCCACTCCAGGCGGGTGTAAAATGAATGTGCGCAACGCAGAATAATGAACGCTAAAATGAAGATTTGGCCCAGTCTGACTACCTCATGAAGCAGATCTTAGGATCTCTTAATTCTATAAATTACAATCTAAACATAAATGAATGATGAAGAAAACTAATCCTACTAATATATTTACTGTAGATTAAAGGAAAACTTTATATTACAATGTTTACATTTCCTAAGTAAAATTACTAATCAGTTGCCCAACTCTGCCCCTTATTATGACGGTGCGGTCTAATATCAATAACGCGAAGTTACTGACATCATCTATGTACTAAACACTAGAAGACACTACTTTCAAAGATAATCTACGGTGGTGTATAACCTTAGTGGAAACAAACTAACGTGATCACAGCTGTTTATCTTTATAGCCCTAATAAGCCGAAACAATTTGCGATATCGCCGTATGTACTGCGTCCGGTGCGTTGAAGTGATGGTTCTCGTACTCGTCTGCGACGATGGAAGGACTCCAGCTTCAAATAATCTCTTTCAAACACTAGGACGGCAGAAGACGGTCCTCTGACTAGTATACTCTAATACTGTCTTCTCCTCTCTGAGTTCTACAGACGAGAAAGGCGAACTCCCAGGCACAAGGACGGAGTTTAGATAACGTCTCAACGTAAGTATATGCAGAAAGAATGCCCTCAATTACTGAACGCCGAATACTTAACGACGACTTCCAACCAGGGGGTGAAGTCCAGGATCGTATAGGTTGGCAGCAGTACAGTACCTGACCATAAACACTCCTGAGGGCAGAGACAGCAAGGCCGTCTGTAGCAACAAAAGCTTATATCACGCGACTGTCACACACTGGCGCTCACAATGGAAGATCTCATCCCCTCATCTCTCCACCGCCTGCTACCCAGCAAGGCTTAGCTCCCCACCCTCGTAATTCCGAAAACGAATCATATTCCCGAAACCACAGAATATTCTCCCTCTCTACTGATTCTACCGAACGCCGACCAACCATATTTTAGTCCTTTGTCGTCCAGCGCGGAAAGTTTGCGAGGAAAAACGTATACTCGTACAATGGTACACTTTTGAGTAAAAACCCTTGAAAATAACCCAGCCTGCGTGGTTTCCGACGTGCCGCTTCTTCGTTCCTCTCACCTGCGTCCAAGATTTTCGTAGCTTCCGAAGTATAATCCTTCCGGTTCGGCTACAACAACAGCCCGTCGCAACTCTATTGTGCTCCAGCGCTTAGGTGCTACGACGTCCGTCTTGCTGTTTCCTGTGTTTAAGCAGGACCAAAACAACTGTGTGGTCCTTCCACCAAGGGCTTCAGTTCCGTCTGCCGTTTCATTTCCACTCTCGTTCCAACCTCTACTAGTATCATAATAAAGACACTCCGTCACCTTTCATGCAATAAGCGTTAACAGTTATTTACAAGGCGTATGTTGTAGTGGACTGTTAAGGCAGCCAGTCCACAGTGAAGTAGCCGAAAGGGCACACGTACACACACGCCGACTGGCGCGAAGTCTGGAACAGGATACGTGATGAATGTGATAAAGAAAAGAACGTAGCTACTAGAACACTTAACTTTTATATCGTCCTTTGGTATACAGCATTCTTGATGATACAAGTAAGACTCTTTAGATTCATGAAGTAACTAATGGCGCCTTGCTAGGTCGTAGCCATGGAATTAGCTGAAGGCTATTCTAACTGTCTCTCGGCAAATGAGAGAAAGGCTTCGTCAGTATAGTCGCTAGCAACGTCGTCGTACAACTGGGCGAGTGCTAGTACGTCTCTCGAGACCTGCCGTGTGGTGGCGCTCGGTCTGCGATCACTGCCAGTGGCGACACGCGGGTCCGACATGTACTAATGGACCGCGGCCGATTTAAGCTACCACCTAGCAAGTGTGGTGTCTGGCGGTGACACCACATATGTGACAATGTCAGTCTGCTTTAAATATTCATATATACGATGTACTACCTATCAAATAATGCCTAATGTGGTTGTAGATCACGGCAAGGTATGTGGATGAGTGCTTTTAAGGTGCGAAATTATAGCCACCTTACACATTTTTTAAAGAGCCCAATGAAGGCGGGCATGTGGCAGAATTAGTGGGTGTTAGAGGGACTCTTTGCTGTTTTACTCAGTCATGTGTAATTGTCACACTCCTCCTTGATCACGCCACAGGGGGTCGCGAAACAGAAAGGCTGAACAAGTATAAGCACCCTTTGTTGCTTCGGATCGCGTTCAAATTGCGTCGGGTGGTTTAGAAAGAACAACTAAGCAAAAACTGCGGTCACGCTTTTCTCAAAAGGCGTGAGATGACACTGAATCGGGTTGCTGGCCCACGAAGTCCTTAGAGAAGGGTTTAAACGTCCAGCAGTGTCAAAGGTTGTGAAGAACGTGGTCCTGTTGATTATCGCACTGTGAGCTGTCGTACTCGACCGCGAAGTATTTAGGAATCAACTCTTCAGGGGAAGGGTGACTTCACTGACGCCCTTTATGCCATCTGCTGAGGCCTTTCCGTATCGATTCTGAGCTGCGGTGTGTTTGATATCTTTTCCTCGCTTTCTTTTTTTTTTTACATTAGTATTTTGACTGGTTTGATGCGGCCCACCAAGAATTCAGCTCCTGTGCCAATCTCTTCAACTCGTAGTAGACTTGTAAATTACTTCCTCTATTATTTGCTGGATGTATTCCAATCTCTGTCTTTCTGTACAGTTTTTGCCCTCTACACCTCCCTCTAGTACCGTGGAAGTCATTCCCTAATGTCTTGACAGATGTGCTATCAACCTGTTTCTTCTTCTTGTCAGTGTTTTCCACATATTACTGTCCTGTCCTATTCTGCGCAGAACATCCTCATTCCTTACCTTATCAGTCCACCTAATTTTCAACATTCGTCTGTTCCCATAGCCTATATTTCACTACCGTACAATGATGTGCGCCAAACGTACATTCTCAGTAATTTCTTCCTCACATTAAGGCCTATTTTTGATACTAACAGACTGCACTTTTTGCTAATGCTAGTCTGCTTTTGATATCCCCCTTGTTCTGTCCGTCCGGAATAGTTTGCTTCGGCGGCAGCGGCATTCCTCACCTTCATCAACTTCCTGAGTATTAATGTTGGCTATTCCCATTTCTGCTAATTCTCATTACTTTTGTCTTTCTTCGGTTTACTCTCAGTCCGTATCCTGTAGTCATTTGACTGTGTATTGCGTTCAACAGATACGTATTTCTTCTTCACTTTCACAAAAATAGAAATACCATCGGGGAATCGCATCATTGATATCCTTTCTCCTTTAATTCCACTCGTTACCTATAAGAAAACCGCGTAATTTAAACTCAGGGTATCACAGTTGTGACCTCCATCGCAAAGGTGTCAAGAAAAAGAGTGAAGTGTGGCTAAGAGGAATGCGATCACCTTTCCATCGCCTGGCACGTCTACGGTGGCGCTGGGAAGAACTGTGGTGAAATATGATGCCAGTGGTTCACCATTAACCCACCTTACACGTCACATTAACTTATGTGCTCTAGCCTATTTGTCGCATGTACAGACAACTTGATGTTTGAAGGGTCGCCCAATCCGAGAGTTCCGTCGCAGAGGAAGGTCGTAAGCACCTCAGAGGCAAATTTCGAACTTCTACGTCACATTGTGTGACGATTGCGGCACTTCGAAAAATGATCCTTCAATTGTCTTTTGCAGCGTACAATACCAGGACATATTGAAAACCATTTAAAATTAAAATAAAATTTTTTAACATTCCAATACTACGCTCACAAGTCAAGACCTCCAGTATGCTTTTCGTGGTACCCCCTCATACCATTGTACAAAAATTTCCGACTACACGACATTTTCCCGATATTCGATTTTTTTTGTTCTCTATTGATTGGGCTAGTACGTCACAAGCATAATTGACTGCTTCGTTAACCTTATTAATTTAAACGTGCCCGTGAGATTAATTAAAGATAAACGACTTTTGTAAACGCTACGCTAAAACTAATTACGTTGACGATTCAGCTCAAACTTAACCCTTACAAGCACAGTAGTTTCGTAGCCAGAAGGTCTGACGAATACAACCATGTTTATTTCATGCTGTTAAAAAATCACAAAATTTTTAGGTTAAAATTACACAAATGTGAATTTTAAAATTTGTAAGTAACCCACCAAGCCGATGGCGTAATAAGGCAGGTCAATGAAGACCAAAAAAAGATCGAATGTGGGAAGTAATTCATGCAGGCGCAGTAGGCACGAGAGCCAAGACCAACATACTAGAAACCCCGACCTGTGGGGGGCTAAATTTGAGAGTGGGGATGGACTTGAAGATCATTTTTATACGTTTTTCTTGAGTAACTCGAAAACTACGGCATCCAGCGAAAACCTATTCCAGGACAAAATTTAACTACATTTCCTACACCAGCTCCTGTTCATTTTTTCTGTAGGACTAACAGTTCGCGAATAGCGGGCGAGAGAATATGAAGATGTTGCACGAGCTCTTTGAAGGCCGTTCCGGAGAGCACGCATTGACGTAGGTAGGGACAGCTGAATCACTTTCTAGCGATGATGATTACCAGCTTCTATGAGAGTGGCTTCAGGAGGAAGACTGGATATTGTCTTCATTTGATATAGCTATCTGTTCGCTACTCACCACCATCTTCCCTTCCACGATTATTTTAACTAGATTTCCTGCATTTGTTTTTACAGCATGGGCAAAGAAATGGGGACTTTTCGGCCGGAATGAGAAAGAAGTGGCCAGGGGAGTTGCTCAGTAATGAACCAGATAGTTTTTCTTTCAGTCTATTATATGTGCAGCATCTTGCGTCAACACCGAAGCTCAAATTAGATACGTTTTCCTCGTTTTCCGTTGTCCTTTAGTTGCTTCAGAATTGGTGGAGATGTGTTTTGTCTTTGTAACTAAACGAAAGGCAGTTTGTTTTTTGCCATATGCGTCTTGCTTCTTTCATTTATGGAGCATCTTCAGTGGCCTGTTTTTATGTATGCATAAATGCATTATGTAGCAGTTTCATGTATGTTAATATGTTACGTTTTCTCGCATCGCTCTCTTGTTTTTGAGGCTAGAAACAACTTTTACACCGCAAGTGTCGTGCGGTACAATTATCGTTTGGTGGTATTACGGCTTCCCATGTTGCTAGCCCTTGTGTGACACAGTGGAGATGTGCTTACTCCGTTTCCATACTCCAGACGACCGATCATCACCGTTTTCTTGCCCACATTTATTACAGCACATCGCTTGCACTTTTCGCTATGTGTCGAACATGTGTGTGTTTACAGGGTGTAGTGTTACCAGCTGTTGCTGTGTTCAGCTGTCTTCTTTGTCTGTGTGTGTTGGTGCGTGTGATTTGATACTTGTTCATTTCTTTTGTGTATGTGTGCGTGTGTGTGTGTGTGTGTGTGTGTGTGTGAGAGAGAGGAGAGAGAGAGCGTGTGTGTATGCGAGTGATTTCACATGAGCCTTAAGCCGTCGGCACACGGACCGTGCATCCGTACGTTGAGCGTTGAGCGTGCCGAGTTTCTGACGTCATAGCGTAGAATAGCACGTTCGGGAGCCTTTCCGAACGTGCAGAGCAATATCTGGCATGTCAGATATTCTGAGCGTGCGTCTGAGCGTTGACCAATGAGATGGCACAACGCCACCTACATCACACACACGCCGTCTCCCTTCAGTACAGAGTTGTGAGGCGCCATATTGGCATTCATTTCAAGCTTATATGTATATATGCTTTTTCTGAGCACCAGCAAATTCAGAATCACTGGAAAACCCGTTGTTAACTGTGTTATTCGTTACAGTAAAATAATGAGAAACATCATATTCGTGGCAAAAGAATTATTGTAACTTGCGTATTATGAGAGTAGCCCATTTGAAGGCAGCGACACACAGAAGATCCACTAAAACGCATTGTTCTTGGTACAATTTGTTATAATTAAATTTCAATTAGTAGCATATCTACCATAAGATTTTCTGAAATGGTAAACATACTTTGATTACTTACATTATGTGCGTTGTTTGGCTTAGCGTAATGAATAGCATCACTGTCTTGTATTGATTTGGTAGTTGGGGCGGAGGTTCGCGTCTTGACACTACTAAATTTAATTTCCTAACATTTGCATTTTTATTAGGTTCTGATACTGTATTATTAGTTTAATATATATATATATATATATATATATATATATATATATATATATATATATATATATACGTTCACCTGTTTTTGAGGGCTGACTGTTCGATTGGCTTAATCTACAGGACAGCTTGCGCTATTTGTATAAAGCTATTTTGCTCCTTTTTCTTTTACGCTTCGTAATTCACATGTTGCAAAGATTCTGCTACTGGGTAGGAACAGTGATTAAGTAAGACTGGCCTTGAGGTTTTATTAAAATGTGGGAATGATGAAATAATGTTCATCTTATGCGGAGAAGTATTCCAAATTTGTACCCCACTGTTCGTAATGGAACTTTTATATGTCTCTGTCCTTATTGATTGGACATGGTACTTTTCTTTCCGTGGACGATGGGGGAAATGTGCGTTTTAATAGAGCTAACGTGGGAATTTTACGCGCGTCCGTTGAGTAAACAGTGTGATTTACGAACTAGAAACATCCCTCAACTGCCGCTGGAGTGTGTTGCGATCGTGTATACCACGTTGGGGCCCACGTACCGTATGCACAAGTCGCATCATTCCTGAGCGTTCAGCAGCACGTTGAACTTGACACGCTCAACGCTCAACGTTCGGATGCACGGTCCGTGTGCCGACAGCTTTAAGCCGTTGGCACACGGACCGTGCATCCGAACGTTGAGCGTTGAGCGTGCCGAGTTTCTGACGTCATAGCGTAGAATAGCACGTTCGGGAGCCTTTCCGAACGTGCAGAGCAATATCTGGCATGTCAGATATTCTGAGCGTGCGTCTGAGCGTTGACCAATGAGATGGCACAACGCCACCTACATCACACACACGCCGTCTCCCTTCAGTACAGAGTTGTGAGGCGCCATATTGGCATTCATTTCAAGCTTATATGTATATATGCTTTTTCTGAGCACCAGCAAATTCAGAATCACTGGAAAACCCGTTGTTAACTGTGTTATTCGTTACAGTAAAATAATGAGAAACATCATATTCGTGGCAAAAGAATTATTGTAACTTGCGTATTATGAGAGTAGCCTATTTGAAGGCAGCGACACACAGAAGATCCACTAAAACGCATTGTTCTTGGTACAATTTGTTATAATTAAATTTCAATTAGTAGCATATCTACCATAAGATTTTCTGAAATGGTAAACATACTTTGATTACTTACATTATGTGCGTTGTTTGGCTTAGCGTAATGAATAGCATCACTGTCTTGTATTGATTTGGTAGTTGGGGCGGAGGTTCGCGTCTTGACACTACTAAATTTAATTTCCTAACATTTGCATTTTTATTAGGTTCTGATACTGTATTATTAGTTTAATATATATATATATATATATATATATATATATATATATATATATATATATATATATATATATACGTTCACCTGTTTTTGAGGGCTGACTGTTCGATTGACTTAATCTACAGGACAGCTTGCGCTATTTGTATAAAGCTATTTTGCTCCTTTTTCTTTTACGCTTCGTAATTCACATGTTGCAAAGATTCTGCTACTGGGTAGGAACAGTGATTAAGTAAGACTGGCCTTGAGGTTTTATTAAAATGTGGGAATGATGAAATAATGTTCATCTTATGCGGAGAAGTATTCCAAATTTGTACCCCACTGTTCGTAATGGAACTTTTATATGTCTCTGTCCTTATTGATTGGACATGGTACTTTTCTTTCCGTGGACGATGGGGGAAATGTGCGTTTTAATAGAGCTAACGTGGGAATTTTACGCGCGTCCGTTGAGTAAACAGTGTGATTTACGAACTAGAAACATCCCTCAACTGCTGCTGGAGTGTGTTGCGATCGTGTATACCACGTTGGGGCCCACGTACCGTATGCACAAGTCGCATCATTCCTGAGCGTTCAGCAGCACGTTGAATTTCTCATGCTCAACGCTCAACGTTCGGATGCACGGTCCGTGTGCCGACAGCTTTAAGCCGTCGGCACACGGACCGTGCATCCGAACGTTGAGCGTTGAGCGTGCCGAGTTTCTGACGTCATAGCATGGAATAGCACGTTCGGGAGTCTTTCCGAACGAGCAGAGCAATATCTGGCATGTCAGATATTCTCAGCGTGCGTGTGAGCGTTGACCAATGAGATGGCACAACGCCACCTACGTCACACGCACGCCGTCTCCCTTCAGTACAGAGTTGTGAGGCGCCATATTGGCATTCATTTCAAGCTTATATGTATATATGCTTTTTCTGAGCACCAGCAAATTCAGAATCACTGGAAAACCCGTTGTTAACTGTGTTATTCGTTACAGTAAAATAATGAGAAACATCATATTCGTGGCAAAAGAATTATTGTAACTTGTGTATTATGAGAGTAGGCTATTTGAAGGCAGCGACACACAGAAGATCCACTAAAACGCATTGTTCTTGGTACAATTTGTTATAATTAAATTTCAATTAGTAGCATATCTACCATAAGATTTTCTGAAATGGTAAACATACTTTGATTACTTACATTATGTGCGTTGTTTGGCTTAGCGTAATGAATAGCATCACTGTCTTGTATTGATTTGGTAGTTGGGGCGGAGGTTCGCGTCTTGACACTACTAAATTTAATTTCCTAACATTTGCATTTTTATTAGGTTCTGATACTGTATTATTAGTTTAATATATATATATATATATATATATATATATATATATATATATACGTTCACCTGTTTTTGAGGGCTGACTGTTCGATTGACTTAATCTACAGGACAGCTTGCGCTATTTGTATAAAGCTATTTTGCTCCTTTTTCTTTTACGCTTCGTAATTCACATGTTGCAAAGATTCTGCTACTGGGTAGGAACAGTGATTAAGTAAGACTGGCCTTGAGGTTTTATTAAAATGTGGGAATGATGAAATAATGTTCATCTTATGCGGAGAAGTATTCCAAATTTGTACCCCACTGTTCGTAATGGAACTTTTATATGTCTCTGTCCTTATTGATTGGACATGGTACTTTTCTTTCCGTGGACGATGGGGGAAATGTGCGTTTTAATAGAGCTAACGTGGGAATTTTACGCGCGTCCGTTGAGTAAACAGTGTGATTTACGAACTAGAAACATCCCTCAACTGCCGCTGGAGTGTGTTGCGATCGTGTATACCACGTTGGGGCCCACGTACCGTATGCACAAGTCGCATCATTCCTGAGCGTTCAGCAGCACGTTGAACTTGGCATGCTCAACGCTCAACGTTCGGATGCACGGTCCGTGTGCCGACAGCTTTAAGCCGTCGGCACACGGACCGTGCATCCGAACGTTGAGCGTTGAGCGTGCCGAGTTTCTGACGTCATAGCATGGAATAGCACGTTCGGGAGTCTTTCCGAACGAGCAGAGCAATATCTGGCATGTCAGATATTCTCAGCGTGCGTGTGAGCGTTGACCAATGAGATGGCACAACGCCACCTACGTCACACGCACGCCGTCTCCCTTCAGTACAGAGTTGTGAGGCGCCATATTGGCATTCATTTCAAGCTTATATGTATATATGCTTTTTCTGAGCACCAGCAAATTCAGAATCACTGGAAAACCCGTTGTTAACTGTGTTATTCGTTACAGTAAAATAATGAGAAACATCATATTCGTGGCAAAAGAATTATTGTAACTTGTGTATTATGAGAGTAGGCTATTTGAAGGCAGCGACACACAGAAGATCCACTAAAACGCATTGTTCTTGGTACAATTTGTTATAATTAAATTTCAATTAGTAGCATATCTACCATAAGATTTTCTGAAATGGTAAACATACTTTGATTACTTACATTATGTGCGTTGTTTGGCTTAGCGTAATGAATAGCATCACTGTCTTGTATTGATTTGGTAGTTGGGGCGGAGGTTCGCGTCTTGACACTACTAAATTTAATTTCCTAACATTTGCATTTTTATTAGGTTCTGATACTGTATTATTAGTTTTATATATATATATATATATATATATATATATATATATATATATATATATATATATATATATATATATATACGTTCACCTGTTTTTGAGGGCTGACTGTTCGATTGGCTTAATCTACAGGACAGCTTGCGCTATTTGTATAAAGCTATTTTGCTCCTTTTTCTTTTACGCTTCGTAATTCACATGTTGCAAAGATTCTGCTACTGGGTAGGAACAGTGATTAAGTAAGACTGGCCTTGAGGTTTTATTAAAATGTGGGAATGATGAAATAATGTTCATCTTATGCGGAGAAGTATTCCAAATTTGTACCCCACTGTTCGTAATGGAACTTTTATATGTCTCTGTCCTTATTGATTGGACATGGTACTTTTCTTTCCGTGGACGATGGGGGAAATGTGCGTTTTAATAGAGCTAACGTGGGAATTTTACGCGCGTCCGTTGAGTAAACAGTGTGATTTACGAACTAGAAACATCCCTCAACTGCCGCTGGAGTGTGTTGCGATCGTGTATACCACGTTGGGGCCCACGTACCGTATGCACAAGTCGCATCATTCCTGAGCGTTCAGCAGCACGTTGAACTTGGCACGCTCAACGCTCAACGTTCGGATGCACGGTCCGTGTGCCGACAGCTTTAAGCCGTTGGCACACGGACCGTGCATCCGAACGTTGAGCGTTGAGCGTGCCGAGTTTCTGACGTCATAGCGTAGAATAGCACGTTCGGGAGCCTTTCCGAACGTGCAGAGCAATATCTGGCATGTCAGATATTCTGAGCGTGCGTCTGAGCGTTGACCAATGAGATGGCACAACGCCACCTACATCACACACACGCCGTCTCCCTTCAGTACAGAGTTGTGAGGCGCCATATTGGCATTCATTTCAAGCTTATATGTATATATGCTTTTTCTGAGCACCAGCAAATTCAGAATCACTGGAAAACCCGTCTTAACTGTGTTATTCGTTACAGTAAAATAATGAGAAACATCATATTCGTGGCAAAAGAATTATTGTAACTTGCGTATTATGAGAGTAGCCCATTTGAAGGCAGCGACACACAGAAGATCCACTAAAACGCATTGTTCTTGGTACAATTTGTTATAATTAAATTTCAATTAGTAGCATATCTACCATAAGATTTTCTGAAATGGTAAACATACTTTGATTACTTACATTATGTGCGTTGTTTGGCTTAGCGTAATGAATAGCATCACTGTCTTGTATTGATTTGGTAGTTGGGGCGGAGGTTCGCGTCTTGACACTACTAAATTTAATTTCCTAACATTTGCATTTTTATTAGGTTCTGATACTGTATTATTAGTTTAATATATATATATATATATATATATATATATATATATATATATATATATATATATATATATATATACGTTCACCTGTTTTTGAGGGCTGACTGTTCGATTGGCTTAATCTACAGGACAGCTTGCGCTATTTGTATAAAGCTATTTTGCTCCTTTTTCTTTTACGCTTCGTAATTCACATGTTGCAAAGATTCTGCTACTGGGTAGGAACAGTGATTAAGTAAGACTGGCCTTGAGGTTTTATTAAAATGTGGGAATGATGAAATAATGTTCATCTTATGCGGAGAAGTATTCCAAATTTGTACCCCACTGTTCGTAATGGAACTTTTATATGTCTCTGTCCTTATTGATTGGACATGGTACTTTTCTTTCCGTGGACGATGGGGGAAATGTGCGTTTTAATAGAGCTAACGTGGGAATTTTACGCGCGTCCGTTGAGTAAACAGTGTGATTTACGAACTAGAAACATCCCTCAACTGCCGCTGGAGTGTGTTGCGATCGTGTATACCACGTTGGGGCCCACGTACCGTATGCACAAGTCGCATCATTCCTGAGCGTTCAGCAGCACGTTGAACTTGGCACGCTCAACGCTCAACGTTCGGATGCACGGTCCGTGTGCCGACAGCTTTAAGCCGTCGGCACACGGACCGTGCATCCGAACGTTGAGCGTTGAGCGTGCCGAGTTTCTGACGTCATAGCATGGAATAGCACGTTCGGGAGTCTTTCCGAACGAGCAGAGCAATATCTGGCATGTCAGATATTCTCAGCGTGCGTGTGAGCGTTGACCAATGAGATGGCACAACGCCACCTACGTCACACACACGCCGTCTCCCTTCAGTACAGAGTTGTGGGGCGCCATATTGGCATTCATTTCAAGCTTATACGTATATATGCCGTTTCAGAGCACCAGCAAATTGAGAATCACAGGAAAATCCGTCGTTAACTGTGTGATTGGTTCCAATGAAATAATGAGAAACATCATATTCGTGGCAAAAGAATTATTGTAACTTGCGTATGAGAGTAGGCTATTTGAAGGCAGTCACACACTGAAGATCCACCCAAAACGCATTGTTCTTGGTACAATTTGTTATAATTAAATTTCAATTAGTAACATAGCCACGATTAAGGTTTCCAGAAAGGATAAGATAATATGATTAGTTACAAATTGTCTGATGTTGGTATAGCGTAGTGAGAAGCATCACTGTCTCACAATACATAGTTGTTAGTGCGGTGGTTTGTGTCTTGACGTGGCTAATTTTTGTTTTCCCAACTTTTTCGTTTTTATTAAGTTCCGATACTTCATTATTAGTTTCATATAAGTATATACTATAATATTTGATGTTATGTAAATATAAGTTCACCTCTTTTTGAGGGGTGACTTTGTTCGAGTGGCTTAATTTAATGGATAGCTTGCGCTATTTGTATAAAGATATTTTGCTCCTTTTTCTTTTACGCTTCGTAATTCACATGTTGCAAAGATTCTGCTACTGGACAGGAACAGTGATCAAGTAAGACTGACCTTGGGGTTTTACTAAAATGTGGGAATGATGAAATAATGTTTATCTTATGCAGAGAAGTATTCCAAATTTGTACCGCACTGTTTGTAATGGAACTTTTATAAGCCTGAGTCCTTATTGATTGGACATAGTGTTGTGGCGTAACAAGCTAGTCACGCCACACTGAGGAGGAAGCCGAAAGGCACGCGTACACACACGCCGACTGGCGTCAAGTCTGGAACAGGATACGTATTGAATACTATAAAGAAAATACGTATCTTTGGAATATACTTAACTTTTAATCAATCCTTGTGATACACCTCTCTTGACTATACAAATGAGACTCGTAAGATACATGCACTGTGACAATTGGCGCCTTGCTAAGTCGTAGCCATTAACTTAGCTGAAGGCTATTCTAACTGTCTCTCGGCAAATGAGAGCAAAGGCTTCGTCAGTATAGTCGCTAGCAACGTCGCCGTACAACTGGGGCGAGTTCTCGTACGTCTCTCGAGACCTGCCGTGTGGTGGCGCTCGGTCTGCGATCACACAGTGGCGACACGCGGGTCCGACATGTACTAATGGACCGCGGCGGATTTAAGCTACCACCTAGCAAGTGTGGTGTCTGGCAGTGACACCACACATAGTACTTTCCTTTTCGTGGACGATGGAGGAAATGTGCGTTTTAATAGAGATAACGTGGGAATTTTACGCTCGCCCGTTGAGTAGACAGTGTGATTTACAAACTAGAAACATTCCTCAACTTCCGCTGGAGTGCATTGCGATAGCGTATACCACGTTGGCGCCCACGTACCGTATGCACAAGTCGCATCATTTCTGAGCGTTCAGCAGCACGTTGAACTTGGAACGCTCAGCGTTAAGGTTCGACAGCACGGTCCGTGTGCCGACGGCTTTAGGAAATTACTGTACTTCAAGTCTCACTTATACCGTCTTACACCCAAACAAAACATCAACGTAATTTGTCGTCATTCCATGAAATATTTCGAAGAGTCCTACACACGACACAGTGACCGGGAACGGTTCAAAATTTCAGTTATCAGTGTCTTCGATCACTGACTGTAACTACCTTCATCTTCATCTACAGGGTTATTACAAACGATTGAAGCGATTTCACAGCTCTACAATAACTTTATTATTTGACATATTTTCACAATGCTTTGCACACACATACAAAAACTCAAAAAGTTTTTTTAGGCATTCACAAATGTTCGATATGTGCCCCTTTAGTGATTCGACAGACATCAAGCCGATAATCAAGTTCCTCCCACACTCGGCGCAGCATGTCCCCATCAATGAGTTCGAAAGCATCGTTGATGCGAGCTCGCAGTTCTGGCACGTTTCTTGGTAGAGGAGGTTTAAACACTGAATCTTTCACATAACCCCACAGAAAGCAATCGCATGGGGTTAAGTCGGGAGAGCGTGGAGGCCATGACATGAATTGCTGATCATGATCTCCACCACGACCGATCCATCGGTTTTCCAATCTCCTGTTTAAGAAATGCCGAACATCATGATGGAAGTGCGGTGGAGCACCATCATGTTGAAAGAATAAGTCGGCGCTGTCGGTCTCCAGTTGTGGCATGAGCCAATTTTTCAGCATGTCCAGATACACATGTCCTGTAACGTTTTTTTCGCAGAAGAAAAAGGGGCCGTAAACTTTAAACCGTGAGATTGCACAAAACACGTTAACTTTTGGTGAATTGCGAATTTGCTGCACGAATGCGTGAGGATTCTCTACCGCCCAGATTCGCACATTGTGTCTGTTCACTTCACCATTAAGAAAAAATGTTGCTTCATCACTAAAAACAAATTTCGCACTGAACGCATCCTCTTCCATGAGCTGTTGCAACCGCGCCGAAAATTCAAAGCGTTTGACTTTGTCATCGGGTGTCAGGGCTTGTAGCAATTGTAAACGGTAAGGCTTCTGCTTTAGCCTTTTCCGTAAGATTTTCCAAACCGTCGGTTGTGGTACGTTTAGCTCCCTGCTTGCTTTATTCGGCGACTTCCGCGGGCTACGCGTGAAATTTGCCCGCACGCGTTCAACCGTTTGTTCGCTCACTGCAGGCCGACCCGTTGATTTCCCCTTACGGAGGCATCCAGAACCTTTAAACTGCGCATACCATCACCGAATGGAGTTAGCAGTTGGTGGATCTTTGTTGAACTTCGTCCTGAAGTGTCGTTGCACTGTTATGACTGACTGATGTGAGTGCATTTCAAGCATGACATACGCTTTCTCTGCTCCTGTCGCCGTTTTGTCCTACTGCGCTCTCGAGCGCTCTGGCGGCAGAAACCTGAAGTGCGGCTTCAGCCGAACAAAACTTTATGAGTTTTTCTACGTATCTGTAGTGTGTCGTGACCATATGTCAATGAATGGAGCTACAGTGAATTTATGAAATCGCTTCAATCATTTGTAATAGCCCTGTACATGATTACTCTGCAATTCACAATTAAGCGCCTGGTAGAGGGTTCACTGAACCACTTTCAAACTATTTCTCCACCGTTCCACTCTCGAACGGCGAGCGGGAAAAACGAACACTTTAATCTTTCCGTGTGAGCTATGATTACGCTATTTTTATTGTGATGATCATTTCTCCCTATGTATGAGGGCGCAAACAAAATATTTTCGCAACCGGAAAAGAAAGTCCGTGATCGAAATTTCATAAGAAGATCCTGCTGCAGCGAAAAACACCTTTGTTTTAATGATTGCCACCCCAAGTCACTTATCATATCCCGGAGACTCTCTCCACTATTTCGCAATAATACAAAATACCCTTCCCTTCTTTGAACTTCTTCGATGACCTTCATCTGTCTTACCTAGTAAGGATCCCATATCGTACAGCAGTACTTTACCAGAGGACGGACAAGCACAGTTTAGGCAGTCTCTTTAGTCGACCTGTTCCATCTTCTAAGTGTTCAGCCAATAAAACGCAGTATTTGATTTGCCTTGTCCACATTATCGATGCGATATTTCCAGTTTAAGTTGTTCGTAACTGGAATCCTAAAGAATTTAGTTGTATTTACAGACTTTACATTTGTGCGATTTATCGTGTAACCGAAATTTAGTGGATTTTTTTTACCACTCTTGTGGATGACATCACTTTTCAATGTTTAGAGTCGGTTGCCATTTTTCGCACAACACTCATATCTTATCCGAATCATTTTGCAATTGGTTTTCAGCATCTGTTGACTTCATAAGAGAGTAAATGACATCACCGTCTGCAAACAATCGAAGAATGCTGCTCATATTATATAGATGAAGAACAAAGGACCTATATCTTTTCGTTGGTGAACGTCGTATATTACTTTTGTTTTACTCGATGACTTTCCGTCAGTTATTACGAACTATGACCTTTCTGATAGAGACTGACAAATCCAGTCGCACATCTCAGGCGATACTCTATAGGCACGCTATTTGCTTGCAGAGGACTTATGGGGAGCGGTGTCAAAGGCCTTCTGGAAATCTCAAAAAATCTACTGCATTTGATATCCCTGTCGACAGCACTCAATACTTCGTCAGAATAATGAGCTAGGTGTGTTAAATAACGACATTTTCTGAATCTCTGTTGACTGTTTGCCAATAAATCGTTTCGTTCGACGTAATTCATAACGTTCCAACGCAGTATACGTCCCAAAATCCTTCTGCAAATCGACATTGGTGTTAGGGGTCTGTAATTATGCGGATTACTGCGCTTTTCTATCTTGGATATTGGTGTGACTTGTGCTACTTTTAAGTCTTTAAGTAAAGATCTTTCAAAAACGGACAAGTTGTGTATGATTGTCAAGCATGGAGCTATTGTATCAGCATACTCCGAAAGGAACCTGACTGGTATACGATTTGAACTTGAGGCCTTAACTTTATTAATTCAAGCCACTTCGCTACACTCAAGATACCTACTTCAAAGTTACTCATGCCGGCAGTTGTTCTAGATTCGAATTCTGGAATATTGACTTCGTCTTCTTGAGTGAAGTAATTTCGAAAAATCGTGTTTAGTGGCACTGTCTTCAATGACATCACCATTTTTATCCCACAGTGAAGGTACTGATTAGGTCTTACCGCTGGCGTTCGTTACATATGACCAGAATATCTTTGGTATTTCTAAGAGATTTCGAAACAAAGTTTCGTTTTGGCGTTTATTAAAGGCGTCTCGCATTGAAGTTCGCGCTAAACTTCGAGCTACAGTAAAACTTCACCAATCTTGGGGTTTCTTCGTTCTCTAAATTTAGCATGAATTTTTACTTCTTCTGCAACAGTGTTCTGACCTGTTTTGTGTACCATGTACCATCAGTACCGTCTCTTATACGAGGGCAGTTCAATAAGTAATGCAACACATTTTTTTTCTCGGCCAATTTTGGTTGAAAAAACCGGAAATTTCTTGTGGAATATTTTCAAACATTCCCGCTTCGTCTCGTATAGTTTCATTGACTTCCGACAGGTGGCAGCGCTGTACGGAGCTGTTAAAATGGCGTCTGTAACGGATGTGCGTTGCAAACAACGGGCAGTGATCGAGTTTCTTTTGGCGGAAAACCAGGGCATCTCAGATATTCATAGGCGCTTGCAGAATGTCTACGGTGATCTGGCAGTGGACAAAAGCACGGTGAGTCGTTGGGCAAAGCGTGTGTCATCATCGCCGCAAGGTCAAGCAAGACTGTCTGATCTCCCGCGTGCGGGCCGGCCGTGCACAGCTGTGACTCCTGCAATGGCGGAGCGTGCGAACACACTCGTTCGAGATGATCGACGGATCACCATCAAACAACTCAGTGCTCAACTTGACATCTCTGTCGGTAGTGCTGTCACAATTGTTCACCAGTTGGGATATTCAAAGGTTTGTTCCCGCTGGGTCCCTCGTTGTCTAACCGAACACCATAAGGAGCAAAGGAGAACCATCTGTGCGGAATTGCTTGCTCGTCATGTGGCTGAGGGTGACAATTTCTTGTCAAAGATTGTTACAGGCGATGAAACATGGGTTCATCACTTCGAACCTGAAACAAAACGGCAATCAATGGAGTGGCGCCACACCCACTCCCCTACCAAGAAAGAGTTTAAAGCCATACCCTCAGCCGGTAAAGTCTTGGTTACAGTCTTATGGGACGCTGAAGGGGTTATTCTGTTCGATGTCCTTCCCCATGGTCAAACGATCAACTCTGAAGTGTATTGTGCTACTCTTCAGAAATTGAAGAAACGACTTCAGCGTGTTCGTAGGCACAAAAATCTGAACGAACTTCTCCTTCTTCATGACAACGCAAGACCTCACACAAGTCTTCGCACCCGAGAGGAGCTCACAAAACTTCAGTGGACTGTTCTTCCTCATGCACCCTACAGCCCCGATCTCGCACCGTCGGATTTCCGTATGTTTGGCCCAATGAAGGACGCAATCCGTGGGAGGCACTACGCGGATGATGAAGAAGTTATTGATGCAGTACGACGTTGGCTCCGACATCGACCAGTGAAATGGTACCGTGCAGGCATACAGGCCCTCATTTCAAGGTGGCGTAAGGCCGTAGCATTGAATGGAGATTACGTTGAAAAATAGTGTTGTGTAGCTAAAAGATTGGGGAATAACCTGGTGTATTTCAATGCTGAATAAAACAACCCCTGTTTCAGAAAAAAAATGTGTTGCATTACTTATTGAACTGCCCTCGTAGATTAATTTGGTATATTCGAGGCGCGTTTAATAAATAACACAACACTTCTTCTTCTCGGCCGGTTTCGGTTGAAAAATGCGGAATTTGTTGGGGGACATCGTGGAATACTCCCGCTTGAGCCTCTATAGCCGGACACTGTGGCCGTGCGGTTCTAGGCGCTTCAGTCTGGAATCGCGCGCCTGCTACGGTCGCAGGCTCGAATCCTGCCTCAGGCATGGATGTGTGTGATGTCCTTAGGTTAGTTAGGTTTAAGTAGTTCTACGTCTAGGGGACTGATGACCTCAGATATTAAGTCCCATAGTGCTTAGGGCCATTTGAACCATTTGAGCCTCCATGAAGTTCCGATAGGTGGTGGCACTATAAGTAGCCTTCAAAATGGCGTCTGTAACGGAAGTGTGTTCCTAACAAAGGGTGATCACTGAGTTTCCTTTGGCGGAAAACCAGAGCATCGCAGATATTCGTAGGCGCTTGCAGAATGTCTTCGGAGTTCTGACACTGAACAAAAGCACGGTGACTCGTTGGGCGAGGCGTCTATCATCATCGCAACAGTCTCGCCAAACCTGTCCGGTCTCCCTCGTGACGGCCATCCACACACAGCAGTCACTCGTGCAATGTTGGTACGCGCGAACAGTCTCATCCGAAAAAGTCGACGGATCACAAATGCCTCGCTGCCCAACTGGCGCGTCTATTGGTAGTGCTGACACCCTCGTCCACTATCTAGTGTATTCAAAGGTGTGTGCTCGATGGGTTCCTAGTCGCCTAACAGAAGACAATAAAGAGCAACGAAGGACAATCAGTGCAGAATTTCCTACACGTTACGAGGCTGACCGTGACAATTTTTTGTCGACATCGTCACAGGCGATGAAACGTGGGTTCATCACTTGGAACCAGAAGTAAAATGAAACCAGACATAAAATGATAGTCCATGGATCTCCTCCGAAGAAAAAGTTCAGAGCCGCACGCACAGCCAGTAAAGTGATGGCGACGGTCTTCTGTGACACTGAAGGGGTTATTCTACTTCATGTTCTTCCTCATGGTGCAACGATCAACTCTGAAGTGCGAATTCTACCCTCAGGAAATTGAAGAAACGTCTTCAGAGTGTTTGTCGCCACAAAAATGCAAACTTCTCCTCCATCAAAAGGCAAGTCTGCTCACCCGAGAGGAGTTCACAAACCTTCGGAGGACTGTTCTCCCTCAACCGCCCAACAGCTGTTTGGCTCAATAAAGGACGCACGACGTGGGAAGCAATATGGAGGTTACTGATGCAGCAAGACGTTGGTTCCGACGTCTACCAGTACAATGGTACCATGCGGGCATACAGGCCGTCATAGGAAGATGGAGTAAGGCCGTCACATTAATGGAGAGTTTATTGAAGAATGGGGATAGTATGGTGTACTGAATTAAATAAACCTGCTTTCGGAAAAAAATCCTTGCACTACTTATTGAAATACTCTCGTATCTAATCTTCGTTGATCCATTATGGATCGTGGGACGACGGCTGGCATGAATTTCTTGATGCAATAATTTACCAACAGCCGTATGTATTGTAGAAATTTATTTTATTTTATGAACTTCTATGTGCTACCAGTTTCGGCATTATATTGACGCCATCTTCAGGCCCCACTCGTCATAGTCGTAAAATCGCTATACTCGGAAGGAGCCATATAACTGGATCCGTGAATCAATCGTCCTGCAACAGCTCTTGGTGGCTAGGCGACACAGACTCACATAGAAGTTCATAAAATAAAATAAATTTGTGCAATACATACGACTGTTGGTAAATTATTGCATCAAGAAGACTGTCGTATCTATCTATCACCTTCGACACACATGTTTTTTTTATTCAGACCACATCTGTTCTAAATTGATTGGTTGGTTGATTTTTGGGAAGGGACGAAACAGCGATGTCATAAGTCCCGCAGGATTAGGAAAGGACTGGCCGGAGTGGCCGTGCGGTTCTAGGCGCTACAGTCTGGAACCGGGCGACCGCTACGGTCGCAAGTTCGAATCCTGCCTCGGCATGGGTGTGTGTGATGTCCTTAGGTTAGTTAGGTTTAATTAGTTCTAAGTTCTAGGCGACTGATGACCTCAGAAGTTAAGTCGCTTAGTACTCAGAGCCATTTGAACCATTATGAAAGGATTGGGAAGGAAGGAAGACTTAGGGAAATCACGGAAAACCTAAATCAGGTTAGCTGGGCGCGCGTTTGAATCGTCGTGTTCTCGAATGCGAGTCCAGTGTACTACCCGTTGCGCCACCTCGCTCGGTGTTCTAACTTACATAGTCAGATTGGAAGGAGTGGAGACTGTCTCTTAAAGAAGCGTCAATCGAATTTTTATTTGGTTTTTTTGGTGGGTTTGGTTGTTACGGTAGTCAGTCACGCTACAACCACCTTGTGGTCACTAATGCCTGTACCCGTCATAATGCTCCTGGTCACCAGAGATATGCTTACGAGGCGTGCTTGCTTGTGTGGCCTGTGGAAGCTGTGGGGCTGATAGCAGCTGGTGTTCCGGGGCGCCACCCCCCGGCTTGCATAGGCCGCACAGTGGCGGAGTGCCCGCGGCGAGGCGCTCAACTTGCCAATTAGAGGAGACCGCGACTGGCGCCAGCACTCTCTGCCCCAGGTATCGGGTGCCCGGCTGCGCCTTTGTAGGCTCGCCGGCCGCGGCCGCGAGCGCCCGCGGCACCACGGAGGCTCTTGTTGCGCCCGCTCCACTTTGCCCCGGGCGCCGGACGTCGGTACACAACACGGCGCAGCCTGCTGCAGCCGCCAGCTGCAGCCTGTGTGCTCGACCAATTGACTGCCCTCTGTTATCCGGCCGTAAACTGCCCCATAGCGACAAGCCCTGCGAGGGTTAACTGCTAAGCACCGGGTGATTAGAATTAAAGTGCGGCTACTCACAGTGGTCCACCGTAGACAGCAATTATCGTACGGCAGCGGAACGTGATAGATATTCTAATGCTTTAAAGGGTAATCGACTTACGTTGGAAAAAAATTAGTTCCAATTTCGGCCACCAGTTGCAAATCTGGCGCTATGAAACTGAAACCAGATTGGTGGGTACTCAGAGATCGCACAGGATAAGGTTATGACTGTGGATGGGACCGTAAACAATTACAATGAAACACACAACTCTATTTTTCTAAGAACCACTCATTTACACATCCTGTTTAAAAGATCACAAGTAAACAATAGGCCTACGGCTGAAGGACTGGTTAAAGAACTTGAGATGCTTTCTGGGCAGAAGGCACAAAACCACACCAAAAACAAGAATGACTGAAGGCCTGACTCAGAAATCAAAAGCAATGAAAAACGGAAGGTAAACATTTTATTTCTTTAAAAAAAAATATGCAATTGGAAACAATTATCGGCTGAAGGCCTACGCTACACGTCTGAAGAACAACTACACTCCTGGAAATGGAAAAAAGAACACATTGACACCGGTGTGTCAGACCCACCATACTTGCTCCGGACACTGCGAGAGGGCTGTACAAGCAATGATCACACGCACGGCACAGCGGACACACCAGGAACCGTGGTGTTGGCCGTCGAATGGCGCTAGCTGCGCAGCATTTGTGCACCGCCGCCGTCAGTGTCAGCCAGTTTGCCGTGGCATACGGAGCTCCATCGCAGTCTTTAACACTGGTAGCATGCCGCGACAGCGTGGACGTGAACCGTATGTACAGTTGACGGACTTTGAGCGAGGGCGTATAGTGGGCATGCGGGAGGCCGGGTGGACGTACCGCCGAATTGCTCAACACGTGGGGCGTGAGGTCTCCACAGTACATCGATGTTGTCGCCAGTGGTCGGCGGAAGGTGCACGTGCCCGTCGACCTGGGACCGCACCGCAGCGACGCACGGATGCACGCCAAGACCGTAGGATCCTACGCAGTGCCGTAGGGGACCGCACCGCCACTTCCCAGCAAATTAGGGACACTGTTGCTCCTGGGGTATCGGCGAGGACCATTCGCAACCGTCTCCATGAAGCTGGGCTACGGTCCCGCACACCGTTAGGCCGTCTTCCGCTCACGCCCCAACATCGTGCAGCCCGCCTCCAGTGGTGTCGCGACAGGCGTGAATGGAGGGACGAATGGAGACGTGTCGTCTTCAGCGATGAGAGTCGCTTCTGCCTTGGTGCCAATTATGGTCGTATGCGTGTTTGGCGCCGTGCAGGTGAGCGCCACAATCACGACTGCATACGACCGAGACACACAAGGCCAACACCCGGCATCATGGTGTAGGGAGCGATCTCCTACACTGGCCGTACACCACTGGAGATCGTCGAGGGGACACTGAATAGTGCACGGTACATCCAAACCGTCATCGAACCCATCGTTCTACCATTCCTAGACCGGCAAGGGAACTTGCTGTTCCAACAGGACAATGCACGTCCGCATTTATCCCGTGCCACCCAACGTGCTCTAGAAGGTGTAAGTCAACTACCCTGGCCAGCAAGATCTCCGGATCTGTCCCCCATTGAGCATGTTTGGGACTGGATGAAGCGTCGTCTCACGCGGTCTGCACGTCCAGCACGAACGCTGGTCCAACTGAGGCGCCAGGTGGAAATGGCATGGCAGGCCGTTCCACAGGACTACATCCAGCATCTCTACGATCGTCTCCATGGGAGAATAGCAGCCTGCATTGCTGCGAAAGGTGGATATACACTGTACTAGTGCCGACATTGTGCATGCTCTGTTGCCTGTGTCTATGTGCCTGTGGTTCTGTCAGTGTGATCATGTGATGTATCTGACCCCAGGAATGTGTCAATAAAGTTTCCCCTTCCTGGGACTATGAATTCACGGTGTTCTTATTTCAATTTCCAGGAGTGTATAATAAAAACACATTAATAAACAGTTTTTCCAATGGATAAATTTCTTTTTAAACCTACAACAGAACAGTCGGAAGCCTAATTAAAGAAATATTAACTTATTGCACGGCTGATGGCCACAAACAAATTCGAACGAACGACTGAAGGCCTGACCAAGTCCGACAAACAATTTAAAATAAACCCCTTCCTTTTTATAAAAAAATTTCCTTTAAAGAATACACATGGCTGAAGTCTTTATTAAAAGGGGTTCACGTAAATCCTCGGCTGAAGACCACACATAACACATTAAACAACTAACGGTTTAGGGCCTGGATTACAATCAATTTCAGAGAGAACCAATTCTAAGGAAAACATGTTTTTTCTTTTTTAAAATAAAATCAATCTTCAAAATTATAATTTAACACGGCTAAAGGCCTTTATGTAAAATTAAAAAGATTGAATTAGTACTCGGCCGAAGGGCTTGCACAATACTTCAAACTAAAATGAAAATCACAATCTAAATCAAACAGAACAAATGGTGCTCAGAAGTGATCCAAGGGTCGGCCTGAGAAGGTAGCTCAAACATAAGGTGAGGTGAGACAAGCAGCCAAGAGTTGAAGTTAAATAATCGTATGGCAACCCAAACTAGGGAAGGCCCGAGAACCGACCAACAATTTAACCAATTCCCTTCTGTCCGACCAACGGCACAACGATGGAAAATATCGGCCGAGGATGAGGATAAGAACAGCACTACGTCTTCAGAAATTGGCGTCTAAAAACAGCCAAGGGAACAATAACCACTAAAAACAAAATATGAACCAAATAACTCAAAAAGCAGCTACATGCCATGCTGGACAGCATCAACACGATGAGGGACGGCACACAGCCAGAAAACTACGCTAACCATCAGGGCAAGTAAGCAGGGCAGAAAAATACCGCTGGAGCACTTCACTGGCAAGTAACAGTCAATTTAAAAATTAATCACAATATAGGAAGATGGCTGCAAGATTTCGCTGACTCCAATACATCATACGCTGCTGTTAGCCCGAACGACCCAGGGGGCAACAACCCGCAAATGAACAAAGAGACGTCACAGTAGTTGAGGTTTCATAACAGGTTAACTGATCACTTAACTTCAGCGTCCAGGTTCGGTGGGCAACGAACTTTGTCGCTCTCGCAGCTAGCGCCTCACGATCGAAGAGCGCGTGCACGCAGGCCCGGTCCCGGCCTGCCCGCGCGCCACGGAGACTTCCTCGCTGCTCTGTCTCAACCGACAGACTAAATGCAGGAAATAGCTGCTCAGTCGAAACCACACAAGCTACTCGAACAATACTAAAACCGGTGACTGTGGAACAACAAGGACGACTCACAAGTCGACACACGTGGAGAACACAGAAATGGTCGGCGACCAAATACACATCGTTCGATGTGACGACCGACCGAAGTACCAGTCAAGGTCGTCCTCACTCAAGTCATGGCAACGGTCGGGTGAGTCATGGCTGTCCGGACCTCACTGGAGCTCCGTCCCGACACACGACGACCCGGAAATACTAGCGGTCGCTCCAAAGATACTGAGGCAGTGCTCTTATCGATAAGCGCTGCTGCTGCCACTTACGGGCAGGCAAGCCAGCAACTTAGTGACGCCAGCAAATCGAATAAGAAAAGAGACGGGAGTACCGCCAAGACAAGATGTCAAGCAATAACAATACCAACAAGAGTGGCGCACGGATTAGAAACACACCTCCTTTATTAAACAAGTGCTCAAAACAGAAACAGTACACGTATTTCATAATCAGAGGTATCAGAAAGTATCGTTTCCAGTACAGGGGCGATTGCCTCAAACTGATATATTTATCTTTCCCCATCATCCTAGGATGTTTTCAACATCATCACGGAATCACCCAATTATATACATTTACAGGTGCCGCCACCTACAACTTCGAAGCTCTGCAGCGTCGTTGTATGACGTTTCCGGACATGGATTCTTATGCAAAATTTGCCTACTAAGTCCTCTCTACTACCCTATAATCTGTAACATGATCTATCGACCTAACCCTCAAAAATGAATGGGAATCACGGAAAGGAAAGATGAGAATTCTCAATATCTACTACGCAGTCGCATTATCAACGGGAACCGTAAATTTTCTACACAAGTACGTTATAACACGCAGAAAGAATTTAAAGTTTTAGTTGATGAAAGATCAAACGATTACGACCATCGACAGACGGGATTCATTGTTCTGCACATTGTGCTGAATTTGTAGGCATAGAGCAAGTGATGAAATTCGTGGTAGCAACAGTAAATTTTCTGAAGTAGCACGCATTATTCCACTGTAAGTTGCAACAGTTTTCGATGGAACTGACACAAGAGTATGGAGATTTCAGACATTAATGCAAAGCGGTTTGCCTAAGTCAAGGGGAATATCGATAACTATTGAATTGCTGAATTTATTAAGGAAAAAGAGGAGCTGGGAGAAAAATTAGAACAACACTATTTGAAATTTTTTACTGCATGGTGCCCACTGTAAGACATTGCAAGCTGAAAACAACTTACACTCCTGGAAATTGAAATAAGAACACCGTGAATTCATTGTCCCAGGAAGGGTAAACTTTATTGACACATTCCTGGGGTCAGATACATCACATGATCACACTGACAGAACCACAGGCACATAGACACAGGCAACAGAGCATGCACAATGTCGGCACTAGTACAGTGTATATCCACCTTTCGCAGCAATGCAGGCTGCTATTCTCCCATGGAGACGATCGTAGAGATGCTGGATGTAGTCCTGTGGAACGGCTTCCCATGCCATTTCCACCTGGCGCCTCAGTTGGACCAGCGTTCGTGCTGGACGTGCAGACCGCGTGAGACGACGCTTCATCCAGTCCCAAACATGCTCAATGGGGGACAGATCCGGAGATCTTGCTGGCCAGGGTAGTTGACTTACGCCTTCTAGAGCACGTTGGGTGGCACGGGATACATGCGGACGTGCATTGTCCTGTTGGAACAGCAAGTTCCCTTGCCGGTCTAGGAATGGTAGAACGATGGGTTCGATGACGGTTTGGATGTACCGTGCACTATTCAGTGTCCCCTCGACGATCACCAGTGGTGTACGGCCAGTGTAGGAGATCGCTCCCCACACCATGATGCCGGGTGTTGGCCCTGTGTGCCTCGGTCGTATGCAGTCCTGATTGTGGCGCTCACCTGCACGGCGCCAAACACGCATACCACCATCATTGGCACCAAGGCAGAAGCGACTCTCATCGCTGAAGACGACACGTCTCCATTCGTCCCTCCATTCACGCCTGTCGCGACACCACTGGAGGCGGGCTGCACGATGTTGGGGCGTGAGCGGAAGACGGCCTAACGGTGTGCGGGACCGTAGCCCAGCTTCATGGAGACGGTTGCGAATGGTCCTCGCCGATACCCCAGGAGCAACAGTGTCCCTAATTTGCTGGGAAGTGGCGGTGCGGTCCCCTACGGCACTGCGTAGGATCCTACGGTCTTGGCGTGCATCCGTGCGTCGCTGCGGTGCGGTCCCAGGTCGACGGGCACGTGCACCTTCCGCCGACCACTGGCGACAACATCGATGTACTGTGGAGACCTCACGCCCCACGTGTTGAGCAATTCGGCGGTACGTCCACCCGGCCTCCCGCATGCCCACTATACGCCCTCGCTCAAAGTCCGTCAACTGCACATACGGTTCACGTCCACGCTGTCGCGGCATGCTACCAGTGTTAAAGACTGCGATGGAGCTCCGTATGCCACGGCAAACTGGCTGACACTGACGGCGGCGGTGCACAAATGCTGCGCAGCTAGCGCCATTCGACGGCCAACACCGCGGTTCCTGGTGTGTCCGCTGTGGCGTGCGTGTGATCATTGCTTGTACAGCCCTCTCGCAGTGTTCGGAGCAAGTATGGTGGGTCTGACACACCGGTGTCAATGTGTTCTTTTTTCCATTTCCAGGAGTGTATTTATGATCTTGAAACGTCCCCTTAGAAAAATTATACAGGACTGTGCTTAAACTGACACACATTTTTTTTAGCCCAACGCAATCTGACTTTCAAAAATCCCTACAAAAGAATGGCCCTGACTAACATTAACCTATACCTTTCACAAATCACTTAGCTCACCAAAAATCTTCATTACTCGAACTACTGCAATACAGCGAGCGCCACTACTGCCAGCTAAATAAAAGATTCAAACTACGGAAGGCACTAACTACTGATAGGCATAGTTAGGAAATGAAAGATTTTAGTAGAGAACAAACAATGTATTTACCTTAATAGTGTTGAAAAATCATAATATACATAACAGATCATGACATCCAGTCTTACAAATTTCCAATCTCCGCCATCTCTCTCCCCACATCCACCACTGCTGGCGGCTCACCTCCAACTGCGCAACGCTACATGCTGTTAACAGCCCAGCTGCCCAACACTACAATGGCAGACAACAATGCAAATCAGCCACAGACTGCACACAGCACATCCAGTGATTCTCACACAGAGCGCTACGTGGCGTTACCAATAAGAAAACCTAAACAGCCTACTTACATAGCCCCCATGCTCCCCACAAAAAATTTTACAAATTGTTTTGGGCAGTGGCCAATAATGATTTGATAAAATTTTCCATAATCACAATAACAAAGAAATCAAATGCACACACTTATTGATACAATGTTGGTCAAAAGCTAAAATTTTTTCACAGTCCATAAAGACAGTCCTGATCGTTCATCACAGTAAAATAGCAGTGTTTTTCTCAAAGTCTGAGCAGTAAAAGAAAATGCACACAGAAGTAGTGGATTTCCATGCTGTCTTGAAGAAGTAGTGTTGTCCTTCCAACGGAAAGACAGTGCTGACTCTTGACATGCAGACAGGTAATGGGCCACAACAGAGCAAACCCACAGCAGAGTCAGTCGAAGTTTTGAAGAATATTGGCAGGTAGGTCATCACAGAGCAGACCCACAGTAGTGCTGGTAGAGATTATGGTATTGGTGGGCCACCAGAGGTGCAGACCCACTGTAGTCCTTGTAGAAATAATGGTATTGGTGGGCCATCAAAGATGCAGACCCACAGTAGTCCTTGTAGAGATGGCTAGCAGCCATCCGTTGCGACTGTGCAGGTGCACAATCACCATCGAAGATTCTTGCGGAGAATATAGCAAGTCCATAAACCACCACTTGTGCACGCACAGAAAATTTTTTTGAAATGTCCTTAGAACCAGCAATGCTGTTATCCAGTCCCTTGCTGAATTATTAACACATGTGCAAACACTAACAGTCCTCCTTTTTGTCACATATTGTGCATATACTACGACCAACAGAAACGTGTGCAGTGAAATGTAAGCTACAACTTACTTAATTTGATGAGCTGGTGTCAATTACAATTTTATAACATAAGAATACAATTACAAAGGTACAAAATACATCATTAAAGAACATAACAACACAGCTAACATTTTTAGTAAAACAGGCTATACAAAAGAATAGAAACAAACATGTACATCAGTGTTACAAGAATTATGACGTAAGTACAAACATAAAAGATCAGAATAACTTTTGAAACATCAACTTCACACATGAGCAACAAAACAGATGTCTAAACATCTTTACAAAGTAAATAACATAGTATTAGAAAAATTCTACAACATATCTCTTATCAGATAAACACATAAAGACAGGAAAAACACAAAGACACAAGGGTACACAAACACATAGAGGGATAACACAAAAGGAAACGACAGGGTTTGTTTTACTGCAGTATTTTGCGTGGAGGCCTCCCTTCATTCATCATTATTCCCAAAAAGTCCTATCTAAGCCTGCTTTCTGTATTCTGTTCACATCCTCTTTCAAAAATAGTTTTTCTCCACTGTACACTACTTTGCTTTGGCCAAACGATTTTCTTATAGCTTCTCAATGCATTTCTTCCAATTCATCATAACTCATTCTCTTATATAGTCTACCCCCTCTTAAGCTAACTTAAATCTACTGGGCTCAGATGCTAAACTAAGGGACGAGGCAATGCAGCAGCACAAAACAATTAACACAAACAGCAATGATAAAAAATACAAATGGCAAAGCAAGCAGCATAAATTAGCAAAGCAAATGCAATATTATAACTACTATAAGGCAATGCGCAGCAAACAAGAAAAATAAATTCGTGGTAAAAATGGCTTAACAGAGTAATGTAAAGTGAAATTTAGTAGCACTATGCCTAGCAAACAGCAGTAGCAAATGCAATAACTTATATCTAAACATGACAAAGCTCAAGCAGAAAAAATATTACAGTAAAAATGGCCATGTTTAATACCTATGTCACATCTTAACACTAGAGTGATGCATCACGAGAACTTACACTAGCAGATAACTTACCAAATCGTAAAAAATTATTTATGCAATTCTTGTGAAGGGAAATGTCTATTTATGTGCCCTCGTTTTCTTGGAAGTAGATCATAAATTTCTTATTGACTGGATCTGTAGGCATAAAATAACTATATGAGTACATCTATTAAATTTTATTTTAACCAATGCTGCAGTGCAGCTAGAAACTAGATATTAAACAAAATGAGTTAATAAATACATAAAACAAGCCATATGGCATTTCTCTCAACTAGCAAGACAATAGCTGTGAAATGTTTCTCATCATTTCATTAGGCATTTTAGTAAATATCATAAATTAAAAGCTCCACAGTATAATCATATGTTTTCAAGTTTGAGCGTGTCGTATTTGCGATGCTTTCTACAAAGGAATGTCAATAGCGAGGATAATGTCCTTTTTTTTTTCTCTCCACCCAATGGCTTTCTTTTGTCAGACGACTACCTCTCAGCTGGGTGCCCATGACGCATTACGTGCAGGTGGTCACTTAACTTTCTTACCGAAATATTTACGACACCAGTTTCTGCTACACTGACAGTCTCATATAAAAATATTTCACAGGTCAAGAATTTGCGTTACAAATCTGTAGAAACAAAATCCCATTGATATAACAGAGTCCAAAAAATTTTCAGTGGCATTGTAATACATACACGCATGTACCCACATTTCATAACTCTTAAGGTACGATTCTTGGTTTCCAACAACCTTTTTCACAAACCAGAGTCCCTAACCTCTACTCATTATTCCTTACCTTATTCGTCGACACTTCTTCAATATTTCATCATAACAGATACGTAGCATAATCAAATAACTCATATAGCATCAGCTTATTGATCATATCATACCGCAACAGCATAATACACATAGTCATCGTAATAATAACATCACCTCAGTCAACTCTCAAAATCATCGTAGCATCCTCCAATAATTTCAAAACCTAAAAATATTCTCTGCTCATGTCAAAAGTGTCATCTGCCTCAAACGTACTTTAAAAATCATGATCCCATACCAAATACATCATTCAAAGCTCTCATAGTATCACAATGGTTCCGAAAAAATATGAAGAGTTCACAAAGTACTGACAAAATACAATTTCATAAGTGTGAAGTTATCCAACTGTGTAATTACGTAAACATCTGTCACTGATGTAGTAAAGAAATGTTTGTTTCTCTGTTAAATAATCAGATAGCTGTGTAATTCTGTGTTAGAGAAATATGGTACCGATGTGTAAAGTTGTGTAAGCAAATACCATATTAGCTAGGGCTCCTTGTGCTTGCCAAACACATGGTACACAAAGTAGGCGTGTACTCCCCTGAGGATTAATGTAATTATACCCTCAGATGTTACAGATTACAGCAATGGAATGAAATGTATCACGGAAAACTTTCTTTGTAATTCAAAAATCTTGAAAAATAAATGGTTTAAGTACAAAATTAAGCACTCAAATGTGTGTCCTGTAGCGCTAAATGTGCGTCTTGCTGTAAGATAATTCTGTGGAAGTGTCGTAGTTATCGTCCTCTGTAAGCAAAGTTCTGCTGAAGTCAATGTACTTACCTCATCATAAACGAAAGTGAAATGCTTTGCATATAGATATCGTAGTTATTACGTACCTTACCGTGATCAAGAAAGTACTATAATGTAACGTATTGTTGTGCTACGAAAGAGGCTGTCTCATTGTAGTTGTGCCACAAAAGTTACTACTAAAACATGTTTTACTTTCCAGAATAATTCAGAAAAACCGTGCAGATATAAAACAGAAACACCGCAAAAGCAACATTGTAAATTGTTACTCATTGGTCGCATCGTGGTAAAATCGTGTAGCTGTCACATAAACTAACCACTGTGTCATCTGGTATCTCACAGAAAGTACTTTAAATCCAGAATGTATTTTCAAGTGAACCAAAATGTTGCATTAAAATCTCATTAGCAGTACTGGTAAATGTTCTAAGTATGTGAGCCTTATAGTCGTTACGTAATCGTGCAACTAACAAGCAAGAATGCACACACACAATAACACTGTGTCGTCTGTTCACAATAACAATGCATTCGTAATTTCAGTTTAAATAAGTTCTCTTGGTTCTTGACTGGATAGTTAACTTCAAACATTGTTGCATGTTAACAGTTTCTAAGTGTGACAATGCATACTAGAAATGTGAAGTGAAAAGTTTTATGACAAAGACAAAGTTAAAAAGCAGATTATCTTTCAATAAACGGTTTTACATGTGAAATGTGGTGCAAAACTTTACTCTTCCTAGTACGCAGAGTTTCAGCTTCAGTGGAATTATCATGTGGTATATGGTACATCGGTAAAGAATGCTAAAGTTTTTCTCAAGGTTAGCGTCTATGTAATTTTTCCCTGAGCCAGCCAGCGCATGTGGCTGCCTGCGGTGCGAGTCATTGTCTGTCTCTTTGTTGGCGTGCGACGTTATTGGGATTAGGAGACCTAACTTCTACAAATTCACCTTGTCGAGAGTGCCCTGCTGTGTCTGAATCCCGCCAATTCTGATGGAATTCAGTTCTGTCGTTTTGTCGGTAGTTTACATAATTTCTAGTTTGTTGGTCATGTGGTGGGGAATTTCTCCCGGAGTCGTAACTGCACGCTGAACTGTTGCGTCTGAAGTTATTCTGTCTCCCTTGATAATAACTGTTTTTGTTCCCATATTGTCTGTTTCTATGGTAATCTCTGTCATATTCATTACAACGGAAATGCGATCTTTCTCTGTAACTATTATTACTCTGCCAGAGGTTGTCATATGGGTGGTGTCTGTTTTGGTCACGATTTGCGTTGTAAGAATAGTCTCGTCGTGCCCAGTTATTATTTCTTTCATCGCGGAATTGTGACAGATGTGACCAGTAATTGTTGTGCTCCTGTTTTCGCGTTCCGCGATTGTCAGTGTCAATTTCCAGTTCTTGTAACAGTCCCTGAAAAGCTTCAATGTCGTCTTTGCAACGTCCTGCTAAAATAATATGTCGTAAATGTTCAGGTAATTTGATTAAGCAAATGCGGATGAGTTCTGAGGGGCTGTATGGGTTTGACAGGTACTGATTCTTGTGCAACATGCCTTCAAAATATTTCACAAGACTGGAAAATTCAGATTGTTCGAACTGTTTCATCATTATGATGCTATGTTTTAATCGGTCTTGTGTAGTTTGAGACCAATATGCTGAGAGGAAGGCATGGTAAAATTCTCCTTCACTGTGACAATCGTGAATGACCGATCGCATTCTTACAGCTGGTTCATTCTCTAAGTAGCCACACATAAATTATAATCTGTGCTCTAATGACCAGTTGGGAGGAAAACAATGAGAGAATTGATGGAGCCACGCTTGTGGATGAATGTCGTTGCCGGAATTCTTAAATGGTTTGAATTTACGTGTAGTAATGAACAGCTTATTGTCAAAATCATCATGTCGGCGAGTCGCATATCGGTCATTGTTACGTCGTTTCGGCGGTTCCATTTCAAAATTCGGTGCACCTTGCCAATTTCTTTCATAATTTCCGAAATGCGCTGTATTATTATTTTGTGGCTGTTCCGTATTTCTATGTCCCTCTTCCCGTATTTGGGCGCGAGTGTCCTCTGAAATACGTAATTCTTGTATTACCTGTGTCAGCTGATCTTGTACTTCCCGGATTTCTCTTTGGTGTTGCGTATTAATTTGATTCTGATTTTGTTTGAATTTCCTAATTTGTTCGCACTCTTCCGTGTCATTAAAGACTACCGGTTTTGTGTCATTCAGATTATCATCTACCTTCATAGATAAATTATTTAGCTGATCCGAAAGTTCAACTACTTTCTCTGATAATGAACTAATTTCCTCCATGTGTCTTTCTGAACCAATTTTCAGAGTATCTACTGTGTTCTTTGAGTTTTCCTGAGTTTTTGCAAGTTGCGTAACCGAATCGGTAGACGCAACTGAGTCAATTTTAGCTTGCAAGGTCTCATGATTTTCATGAACAGTAGTTTGCAGTTGTTTTATGGCTGCTTCTTGATTCTGTAATGCATTTTCATGCCGCGAAAAAATATGTTGAAAATGCTCACAAATTTGTGTTTTTACGTCATTACAGACTTTTTGACATTTCGATTCAATGTTATGTAACTCAGTAGCTAATTCTTCACGTATTTGTTCAAGCTTATGTTCCACTGAGTCTAACTTTTGAAGCTTTTGTTCCATTGCGTCTAACTGTTGCTGTGTTTGCCTCTGGTGTTGTTCCATTGTGTCTAACTTTTGAAGATTTTCTTCCATCGTGTCTAACTTTTGAAGATTTTGTTCCATTGTGTCTAACTGTTGCTGTGTTTGTCTCTGATATTGTTTCATTTGCTGCATTAATTGCAGTAATAATGTATTAGTGTCTGGAATCTGTTCCTCTACGGTGAGGCCCCAAAACCTAAGTCTACAGTATTTGCAATATTGTGTTCTGTCATTTCGGATTCCTGAGGCGAGCTGTTGCCGACCGATCGGTCGATAATGCTTCCTTGTTCACTACCTGTTTCACTGTCCACACCGTTATTTGCCGCCCGCTCCATTTCCCTATGCACAATTACCAAATTACTACTTCGAATGTCTGTTAATTCACTACACAGTAGTGCTGATAAGCTACGCTCGTCGTCACTATTATTTCTCAGTTTACTTTGAAACCTAGTGTTACGTTTTTCACACGCCATTATTGTCACAATATTTCACACGATAACACAGAACAGCACAATTTGAAGAGCAAAAATAAGAGAACACATTAACATACCACTGAAAATAATATGTAGTTAATTGCAAGCGCAGCTGCGAAATACTTGGTGCAAATCTACATGCATGCTACAACTGCTTTACTGTACAACAATGAAAGACTGCAACTAGAAAGGAGATTCTCTCTACAATTACGCGCTAGCAATAAACAAAAGCTACACTAATTACAGAAACGACAAGAAAAAATCGGAAGATTCCAGTGAGGTATCCTCGGCTAAGGGTCGACATATGAAACGTCCCCTTAGAAAAATTATACAGGACTGTGCTTAAACTGACACACAATTTTTTTAGCCCAACGCAATCTGACTTTCAAAAATCCCTACAAAAGAATGGCCCTGACTAACATTAACCTATACCTTTCACAAATCACTTAGCTCACCAAAAATCTTCGTTACTCGAACTACTGCAATACAGCGAACGCCACTACTGCCAGCTAAATAAAAGATTCAAACTACGGAAGGCACTAACTACTGATAGGCATAGTTAGGAAATGAAAGATTTTAGTAGAGAACAAACAATGTATTTACCTTAATAGTGTTGAAAAATCATAATATACATAACAGATCATGACATCCAGTCTTACAAATTTCCAAACTCCGCCATCTCTCTCCCCACATCCACCACTGCTGGCGGCTCACCTCCAACTGCGCAACGCTACGTGCTGTTAACAGCCCAGATGCCCAACACTACAATGGCAGACAACAAAGCAAATCAGCCACAGACTGCACACAGCACATCCAGTGATTCTCACACAGAGCGCTACGTGGCGTTACCAATAAGAAAACCTAAACAGCCTACTTACAATCTGACTGAAATACATTCAAAAAGAAAATCGCAATCAGTACACGTTGGTCTTCCGTAACAAGTCGTGTAGCAAACAGTGTAACAAGTTATTTATCTGTGTCATGAAGGAATGCATGATATGTTTCAAATTATACGGGAGAAGTTGTTCAGGTTTTCCTAGATATTCAAAAAAAGTGGTCTCGAGCAACTCAGTGGGGTTCATCTCGTCCCACAGATTACATTGCCAAATCACATGATGCTGTGTTTCCTATAGCCACCTTGCATGCGTTTGTCGCTTTTGCCTTCTTAACAGCACCATTCCAGTTGTACGATTCTTGGCTGAAATGCATAAAAATATTTACAATTTCCTGAGCTCTGGGAATGCGTGTTTCCAAGCATGCATAATAACATTTATGAACTCAAATTGAACTCATATGTTGATTCTTTAATGTAACCTAATCATTAAATCCAAAATTAAAAATCACTCAATATTTCCAAATTAATAAATTATCTCCGCAATCGAAGCGCACCGAACTGAACGAACGACCTTACCGACATCTACCGCCTCTCAGTACAGTGCACGAATTATCGGCAAGCGGACCGATCGTTAACAGGCCACAGTAGTGTACAACTTGGGCTACCGAACGGAAAAGGACACCACTACCTAGACTAACCTACGGAAAGAACTGTGTCGACGATACGGAATAGAACTACAGGTCCTGCTCATTCTCTGCACAGTGTTACTGTATAGTGATATTGGGCGTCTACCGGCCGCTTAACAGAGAGTTCAGTTGTGGTGTCCTGAACATGTGGGTTGGGGACAATGCATCCACTTCAGTTAGCCACAGGGGCCGGCAGTTAGCTTGAATAATGGCGGAGGCGCGCTACACGCACGCTGCATGCAGCCAGCGGCCCCTGCCTTTTGCCCGCGGCGCCGCACAGTGCTACCTACGGCTGGGTGGCTGGCTGCGGCCGAGCAAGCGTGCGGTCGCATTAGACTGCTCTCGAGGCGATGGCAAAGGTCACGGGCCCATCCGGCCACAGCCGCCTCGCTACCTGTTGAAGCTCCATCACGCTGCATCTAACGCGTCCGATAAACGCAGCGCATTTCTACCTTTAAGCCTTCAGAAAGCGGACCGTGTTTTCCAACGATGAGCGTTTAGCGTGCCGAGTTTCTGGCTTCACAGCATGGAATAATACATCTTTCCGAACGTGCAGAGCAATATCTAGCTTGTCAGGCAATCAAACCGTGCGTGCCACCGTAGACCAATGAGATAGTAGAACGTGACCTGCGTCATCTGAACGGTATCTCTCTTCAGTATAGATTCAGAACCACCCTTTGGCTCTCAGTTTAAGGCCGTATTATGTACACTGATCAGCCAGAACATTATGACCACCTACCTAGTAGCCGGTATATCTACCTTCGGCACGGATAACGGTGGCGGCGCATCGTGGCACGAAAGCAAAAAGGCCTTTGTAGGTCGCTGCAGGGAGTTGGCATCACACCTGCAAACAGAAGTCACCTAATTCCTATAAATTCCGGGGAGGGAGCGATGAGCTCTGACGCCACGTTCGAACACAGCATGTTGTTATCAATGGAGAGACATCTACAGACGTTAAAGTAATCTCTGGCGTACCACAGGGGAGTTCAAATGGCTCTGATGGGTCAAATTGAAACGTCCCCTTAGAACAATTTATACAAGACTGTGCTTAAACTGACACACAATATTTTTAGCGCAACGCAATCTGACTTTCAAAAATCCCTACAAAAGAATGGCGCTGACTAACATTAACCTATACCTTTCACAAATCACTTACCTCACAAAATCTTCGTTACTCGAACTACTGCAATACAGCTAGCGCCACTACTGCCAGCTAAATAAAAGATTCAAACTACGGAAGGCACTAACTACTGATAGGCATAGTTAGCAAATGAAAGATTTTAATACAGAACAAACAATGTATTTACCTTAATAGTGTTGAAAAATCATAATATACATAGCAGTTCATGACATCCAGTCTTACAAATTTCCAAACTCCGCCATTTCTCTCCCCACATCCACCACTGCTGGCGGCTCACCTCCAACTGCGCAATGCTACGTGCTGTTAACAGCCGACAGCCCAACACTACAATAGCGAATATTACAACAATTCCACCCAGCCACAGACTGCACACAGCACAGCCAGTGATTTTCATACAGAGGGCTACGTGGCGTTACCAATATAAAAACCTAAACAGCGTACTTACAAAATTCTGCCGTTAAAGAAAACGAGAAGTTTGAGGAACTTTTATTATGACATTGAAAGAACTACTAAGCTAATTCTCTAAATGTTTTGAGGACACTGCCAGTCTTACGTCCGTTTTCAAGCTGTTTAAGAGACCATTTGCAATTTTAGTTGAAAGCGCCCCTGTGCATGTGCAGATCTGCAACGTAATTCCAGTTTGGAGGTATGTGTTTCTGTCCTCAGGAACAATTTCTATGTCCCGATAACGAGGTTGTAAACGTGATAAAATACTTCGATCAATATACGGTATCTGTGTGAAAAGGTTATTTTCAATTGCGAAAGTAGATAAGTCATGAGTATGTGGCAACCTGAATGAGAAAATCTGTGATATTATCTGCCTCTTCCCATATGCTTACACTTTATGCAAGACAAAAATTACTTATGTCTTCAGTGCGTCAAAAATAATAAAATATGATCGAAAATTTTGTTTTGTTTTGTATCTCCTCAGTGCGCCAAAACTAATAAGATATTATCGAAAACTTTCTTTTCTTTTGTAACTGTGTTGTTGAAAAGTATGAAACATGAAATCAAGCGGTATTCAAAGTCACCGCATTGTCATTTAAATGCAGAGCTTTTGCAATTTGCCCCTCTTGGCACTCGTCATATTTTAATAGTCTGGAGTGGTAGTGGTGGGGAAGTTCGCAGAGAGCTATGGCACGCGAGCTAGAGCACTGCTCGCCTGCTGAGTTCTTGGCCATCCCTGATCTAATGCCTACTATTCGCCCAAAATATATGCGTAAATTCCAGAAATATGCGTTACATTAAACAGATACCCCGCCATGTGACGCACATCGCGCTCCAGGGAAGTACGTAACGAGTACGTGGATTAAGGACGGAAAGGATCCACCATAGTATAATAAAATTAGGAAAAAACTAAGGAAGCAAGGATTGTGGGAATCTAGAAACAAAAAGAACGTGGAAATGCCGACAGAAGTTAGTAGAATTCGTGCGTCTACAAAAAAGACAGATGCGCGAAGCGTACAATGTCTTTCCCTCTTACACCTTAGCGAAACATCTTGCCGAGGACCGGAGAACATTTTGACCCTACGCAAAATCGTTAAGCGGGTCAAACGCTTTTTTCCAGGCACTCATCGACCAGTCTGTTGTGGCGGTAGAAGATAGTAAATGGAAAACAGAAATTTTAAATTTCGCGTCGGGGCGGGGGGGGGGGGGGGTGGGTGGGAGGGGGGTGGGTGGGAGGGGGGTGAATGTACAGACATACTAGCGTTTGTCCATCCCGTATGAATGAAATATTAACAGGCAACCGTGGCGTTGATGTCAGCTGAAAGAGTTGAAGATAAATAAGTCGCCAGATCCAGATGGTATCGAAATTCGGTTTTACTCGCTTACATTTACGGCAAATCTTTCGCCAATGCAAAGTACCAAGCGTCTTCAAAAGACACAGAAGGTAAAAGAACGGACCTGCAGAATTAAAGGCCAATATTCTCAACTTAGGTTTGTTGCAGAAGTCCTGAGCAAATCCTAAGCTCGAATACAATAAATTTCCATGAGAAAGAAAAGCCCGTGTCCACTAATCAGCACGGATTTAAAAAGCATCGCTCATGTGAAATTCAGCTGGCTCTTTTCTCACAAAATGTTCTGCAAACTATAGAAACTAAAGATGAAGGGCAAAATTTCATACTGCTAGATACCCAGAAAGCATCAGATATTACCAAGCTGTAGGCAGTTAATGAAGATCCGATAATGCGAAATACGCATCTGTCTTTTTATAGACGCACGAATTCTACTAACTTCTGTCGGCATATCTATGTTCTTTTTGTTCCTAGATTCCCACAATCCTTGCTCTCTTAGTTTTTTCCAAATTTTACGTGGCCGAATACTTCTTAAGTTCTCATGGGCCACGAGTGTTTTCTAGATATCGGGTATTTATAAATAAGTTCTCCCTATTTAAAGCGTTATAACACGGAAGCTAATTAGCATACGACGACCAAACTTGGTAGCACTAATTCAAGGACATGGGAAAGAGACATAATGCAGAATCAGTTCGATTGAAACATTTCTAATGTGCTGCTACGGTACATCATAGCATTAAATACCGTTTCCATTACTGCTAGAAAATGGGCTCAGTGTGGCTCCCATCTGTGTCCAGAAGAGTCTGAAAGCGCAGAACTGCATTCTGCACAGTAGAACGAGGCATGTTCGTAGGTATGCTGGTTACCTCTCTTGATACGCTGCGCTTCAGATCAGCACATGTGTGAATGTTCCCCTGGCAAACACTGTCCATCAGGTAGCCCCACAACCAGAAATCATAGGGAATGAGATCAGGTGATCGTGCCGGCCAAGCCTTTGGAAATGATAGGCTGATAATTCGATGGTTTCCAAACGTGTTTCGGAGAAGCAGGCGAACTTCACGAGTGATGCGCGGTGGGGCCCCGTCTTGCATGAAAACTGTTGAGTTCAATGTGTCTCTCTGCTGTAGGGTGGGTATGAGATGCTAGTGAAGCATATCGCAGTAACTCTGGTCAGTCACACAGCGTGTTTTTGGTCCTTGAGCATCAACCTGTTCAAAAAAATAATGGCCAATGGCGATTGTAGCCGTGAATCCACATCATTCGGTGACACGTTCACCGTACAGAGGTACTTTATGCACAGTCACTGGGGGTGAAGAGCCCCACAGGCGGCAGTTCTGTGTGTTCACCTCACCCGTCACAGAAAAATGAGCTTTATCTCTCCATAGGGTGGCCCAAGGCCAGCCCTCGTCAACTTCAATCCTTGCGAAAATGTGGGGAGCAGAGTCTACATGTCGTTATGCGTACGGCGATGCAAGCTGCTGTACGATATTGATCTTGTACGGATACCATTTGGGAATGGTTCGAAGCACCTTCCGTACAGTGGACCAACTGTCGTGACACAGCATGTGCACTGCCTCACTATAGGGAAGTGGCTCGCAGCCTTGTCTGCCATAGCAACAGCGATTTCATCAACCGCGTATGGTGCAACCGGTCGTCGGCCTCTTCCTGGAGCGACGCCCAGTTCTCCAGTTCATTCGAACTTCTTCATCATGGTCCGCATAGCAGGTGGAGAACGAGAACTCTTCCGTAATCCTCTCAACCGGCGATATTCTGGAAGTGCAGCTGCAGCACTACTGTTGCTTTGATAATAGAGCTTCACCAATAATACCCTGCTCCTTTTGTTCAAGCCCATGTCTAACATTCTGCGTGGTGTCTGTTTGTTCTATATCGTGTCTCCCTACCACTTTCACGCAACGACGCTCTGAGCGTGTTTTTTAGGGAATTGACTGGTTTGAACCTGGGACCTGTTGCTGGTAAGGAGACGCCAGACCACACATGACATGTAGAATTCAGAAGAGGTCAGTGAGACTAGCGATGATATAACCAAATACTTAATGATTTCAGCGTCAGCTCCACTGCACTCCCTGTAAAAGAATCTTAATACTAACTAAATTTAGTGGAAGGGCTTCAAGGCTTTCCTATTTTTAGTTAGCTGGTAAAATAACGTCGAAAAAGCAGTTAAGTTTACCATTGGAAATTTTATTCTACTCACAAAACATTGTTTATAAATTGCACTATTGATAAAAGGAGATGTTTTAATACAGGATGGTAAAAACCAACTGCGTTCAACAAAAATGTGAACGAATATTCCCTGAGTGGGTTTCCAAGTTCTACAATGGATCAGAGGATGACCTATGCCATATCACATCTATAATCTAGGTTTAAATTAAGTTTTACAAGAGAGAAAACTATCAAAATGGTCTACAGTGACCCACAATTATCTTTAATTACTCATCTAACTTGTTGTAAATTACAGTGGCTGATGTGGCTTCTCAATAACTATATAACAGAAAAATCATTGCGTTTCAGATTTTTCACTTCAAGTGGCAAATGTGAACACCATGAGCTTTAATTGACGATCGACACTAGTATTACGCAAAAAGGGGGTGTAACAGATGAGACTTCTGCAGTTCCGAGTGAAGCCTCAAAAATGCAGCATCGCGTGCGTTCATTACCTTGTCAGTGTTCGTCAGGGGGCGGCGGCCGGCGCAGCTCCGTTCACCTCTCCGTCTCGGAAGCAACTCTTATGTCCTAACTTCTCATTACTACAATTTACCGAAGTTGGTTTAAAAAAAACTATCTGGCTGTGTTTTCATCTGACCAATCAGGGTCTCAATGTTAACCTTAAGCTCCGCCTACAAAAATTCTGTCTGTCCAATGAGAAACGTTATACTTTTCGTGGTGGGGCAATGTTTTTAAAGTTTGCAACGTAACAGAGACGCGAAAAAGTCTCACGCTAAAACTTGCAGCTGGTGTGGTCCTTTAGTGTTATCGTGACATCTATACTGTTCTTTTGGAGGGCTCTATCTTTTAACATGGGCTGGGGGGGGGGGGGTGGTACTAACGTAACAGACACGCGAAAAAGTCTCACGCTAAAACTTGCGGGTGGTGTAGCCCTTTTTGTGTCATCGTAAGATCTATACTGTTCTTCTGGAGGGCTCTAGCTTTTAACATTGGCTGGGGGGTGGTCTTGACATAACAGAGACGCGAAAAAGTCTCACGCTAAAACTTGTGGGTGGTGTGGTCCTAGCGGTTAGCTGGCGACGTGGGTGTCCGTCCGTCCCTTATCATAGGGCCTTCCAGCTTAACACGGTTCTGCTCTCGGCTTCTGTTCTCGTTTCTCCCCTCGGAACTGCGTCTGTCTCACGGTGGGAAGGTATGACATGCATTTAGGCGTTCTTGTGTTAGTCTGTGGTATTCCATTTGATCACTCGTTACTCGTATTACTTTGGTTCATTTAATGTCACGATTTATTCGGAGCTGTGTGACATAGTACTGGATTTGCTTATCATGTCAGGGTTTTCATGGAAGGTGTTGGATTTGCCTGACACCTTACACATGTTGACACGCCAACAAGTGCACTGCGATTGGTCAGGTGTGTGAGACTATGAATCACGACGGCTGACCAAGGGGCCTGTTGGCTGTAGTTGGAACTGGACGGTGGCGCTGTGATGCATGGGAATCATGCACCCCATTCTCTGGACATTCATGCTGTGTTATAATGTGTTAAATAGGGAACATTTAATTATAACCACCTGGTACATAAACGATCTGACGTTTGAGCAGCATAAGCGACTGTTTGCTGATGACACTGTAGTGTACGGGAAAATTTCGTCGTTCAGTGAGTACGACGATACATGACGACTTATGTCTATTTGGTGTGATGAATAAAACGTGATTCTAAATAGAAAAACTTAATGTAGATGAGTAGGAGAATCAATCGTGTAATGTTCGGGTACAATATTAGCGCTGTGCCGTTTGACGCAATAGAGTAAGACGCTGTAATGTTGCAAAACAGTATGAGACGCAACGAGCAATTAAGATCAGTAATAGGAGGAGGAGAAGCAAGAGATTAGTGTACAACGTCTCGTCAACAAGGACGTCATCAGAGACGGAGCACAAGCTCGGATTAGGGAAGGATGGGGAAGGAAATCGGCCGTGTCCTTTCAAAGGAGCCATCTCAGCATTTACCTGAAGCGGCAACAAGGAAGTCATCAGAGACGGAGCACAAGCTCGGATTAGGGAAAGCTTCTATTCTCTTCTTGTCTAAACTAATTATCGCCCACGTTTCACCTCCATACATGGCTACACTGCATGCAAATACTTTCAGGAACGACTTCCTGACACTTAAATCTATACTCGATGTTAATAAATTTCTCTTCTTCAGAAACGCTTTCCTTGCCATTGCCAGCCTGCATTTTATATCCTCTCTACTTCGACCATCATCAGTTATTTTGCTCCCCAAACAGCAAAACTCGTTTACTACTTTAAGCGTCTCATTCCATAATCTAATTCCCTCAGCAACGCTCGATTTAATTGGACTACATTCCATTATCCTCGTTTTGCTTTTGTAGATGTTAATCTCGTATCTTCCCTTCAAGACACTGTCCATTCCGTTCAGCTGCTCTTCCAGGTCCTGTGCTGTCTCTGACAGAATTACAATGTCATTGGCGAACCTCAAAGTTTTTATTTCTTCTCCATGGGTTTTAATTCCTACTCCGAATTTTTCTTTTGTTTCATTTATTGCTTGCTCAATATACAGGTTGAACAACATCGGGGATAGGCTACAAACCTGTCTCACTCCCTTCCCAACCACTGCTTCCCTTTCATGGCCCTCGACTCTCATAACTGCCATCTGGTTTCTGTACAAATTGTAAATAGCCTTTCGCTCCTTGTATTTTACCCCTGCCACCTTCAGAATTTGAAAGAGAGTAGTCCAGTCAACATTTTCAAAAGCTTTCTCTAAGTCTACAAATGCTAGAAATGTAGATCCTATTAGTGAACATTAATATTGGTTGTGTCCACCCTTCGCTTTTATGACCGATTCACCTCTGTTGGCGATACTTTCAATGTGTCTGAATGGCTGTGAAGGAATGGTAACCCGTTCGTCCTCAAGACCCGAAATCAGAGAAATTAGTGACGTTAGACGTTGGTATCTGAAGTGTTCCAATTCTTCCCAAGACTGTTGATCTGGGATCAGGACTTCGCACGGACAGTCAATTTCAGAAATGTCATTGTCTGCAAAGCATTTGCTCTCGGATTGGTTTTATGGCAGAATGCATTTCCATGCTGATATAAACAATCATCGCCTGCGAAATGTTCGTCTACTTTTCCTCACTACGCTGCTGTCAAATGTGCTGCTACTGCTCCGAATTAAGCATTTTCTTCAGCACAAAAGGGGACCATACCACAACCACAAAAAAGTACCCCATACCGTAATTACACCTTCTCGTGCTTCACTGGTAATAGCAGGTAATTTTTTTCCAGACAGCCGCAAACCCAAAACCTTCTATCGGATTCCCCGGTGGATTAGCCTGATTTTATTTTAGTGTGATCGGCCTTGTGACTGGTTTGCCGTGGCCCGCCACAAATTCATCTGCTATGCCATCCTTTTCATCTTAGAGTAGCAATTGAAACTTACGTCCTCAATTATTTGCTAGATGTATTGCAATACCGGGTATGCCCATCTTTTCTTTTATGTGAATTCGCCTCTGCTGAGGAAATTTTCAGTCGTATGTCTGAAAGGCTTCATCCGCAATTTTTGCCCTCTGCAGCTCCCTCTAGTACCATGGCAGTTATTCCCTGATCTCTTGACGGGTGTCCTATCATCCCGCCTCTTCTTGTTGTCCGAGTTTTCCACGCATTCCTTTCCACGCCGATTCTGCAGAGAATCTCCTCGTTCCTTAGTTTATCCAGCCACCTAATTTTCAACGTTCTTCTGTAGCGCCACATCTCAAATGCTTCGATTCGCTTTGTTCCAGTTTTCCTACAGTCCATGATTCACTACCATCCAATGCTGAGCTCAGAACGTACATTCTCAGAAATTTTGTCCTCACGTCCGCCGCACGAGGTACCCCACAAACCTTAATTTTGCTTTCATCTGTAAAGTCTTCACGTATACGAGGCAGCGATAGAGGAGGCCTGTGATACATAGGTACATTTTGTTGAAGAAAACAATACTGCCTTTCATGTTCCTTTATATGAGAGCAGAACTCCAAAATTTGAAGAGTGGTTTGAATGGTTCAAATGGCTCTGAGCACTATGGGACTTAACATCTGAGGTCATCAGTCCCCTAGACTTAGAACTACTTAAACGTAACTAACCTAACAACATCACACACATCCATGCCCGAGGCAGGATTAGAATCTGCGACCGTAGCAGCAGCGCGATTCCCGAGTGAAGCGCCTAGAACAGCTCGGCCACAACGGCCGGTGAAGATTGCATTCACCAATCTTTAAAGGACCATTTGGCCGATATTTCGACTAAAAGAAACCGCGCACCATACTTCACTTTTATTTATTGTGAGTGGGAAACATGCGCAGTGTGAAACTTCTCGGTGGACCAGTAATGATCAATCTGGCTGTTCACATGGCCATGAGGGCGAAACCCAAGCTTCATCAATCTGAAAATGCAGTGCTGTGTGAAGTTCATCTCCCACAATCGTTTTAAGCAAACACTCCCATTACCTAAGCCTTATTTGATTATGAGCTTGATGTAAGGGGTCAGCACATGAAATGTAGTAATGTTTCAGATCTAAAGTAATGGTACGTGACGAAAAGATTCACGTTTAACATTTGTCTGTTAACAAAGTCGACTGAAAAAATTTGTGCTAGCAATTATTTTCTGTTAAATGTATGTAACAATTTCTCAAGTTCGAACTGAGGTCTTAAGGCTAGCATCAGTGGAATCGCCACTTCATTATAAGGTCTGGAGGAATTCTGGAATTCATGAAAAACTTTAGAAGTTCCTTATCCCTGAAGGGCTCAAAAATACGAAAAAAATATAATTTTAAAATTTTTCACAAAACTTACTTTATTATCGTCGTAAATAACGAAGAAAGTAAGACATTATCGAAAAGCAAACAGCCGACTGTTTTATGGATGTAGTTTCACTTTAGGACCAGTGGGATATGTTGTCAACGTCCCTTCATTTCCTGTGGAAACAAGTTCAGAAACGTTTCCACGGGAGATTTACAGCTTACATCAACTCTGAGTTCGGCCTCTTCAGAGAGGCCACGGGCAGCTCCTAATTTGTACGATGTAAAACATCTTACTTGTGAGTTTACCACAGCAGGCTCCTCTTCTCTGTCGTGATCGACATCATCATGAGCTGCAATTTTAATGAGAAGTTGATGACCTTTCAAAGAAGTTGAAGTGCCTGATGGACTTTCCTGATGCGGAACATTCAGCAGAAGCATTCTCAGTGTCAGTTTCCGCCTTGAGCTGTTTCTCAACTCAAATCACTCGGAATTTCTTCTTCTAAAATACGGACGTTTAGATCATAGGTAACGTCTTGAGATTTCAATATCACACAATTCCTAAAACAACTTGTAGTCCAAAAAAGCGAAATATAGTAAATTTACATCCAATTACAAAATTAATCGTAAAAGTACATGGAGCCTCAGTGGTTTCCTGTAGAAACTACTCACAAAAGCTCTTGCACAAACTTTAGATTCAGTTACTTTCGCTGTCAATGATATTCTCAATATGATAACTATGCAAAAACCACATACCAAGTCAATTATGTAACAAAAATTTGTAGACACAAATATCCTACTATCGTGTAGCAAAAACTCAGCGCCGACTGTTCCTTCGATCGCTGCATTGCACTACGTGTATACAAATATCTTAATGTTCTACGTGGAGTGTCTGTCTTCCAACAGCATCGGTGGTTTTACGCGAATGGCATTGGTAAAGTAATAAAATAGTGGTTTGATTCAGATACCACTGGGCCTCGAAGGACTGAGTGAAACAATACTGAAGTAGGTTTAAACTATATACACCCGTTCATTCACAGAATACGTCGTATTTTATGTGAGTAGCTCAGAGAAAGACGAAAAGGTACCCACTGCAATTTCAAGCAGTAACTGAAGGAGAGACGATAAACCATGTTCGTCACGGGATCTTATCTCGTATATGCTATAGTATATTCTTTCGCACCGTTCGCCTCTGCATACCCACTTCTACCACTGCAGTTAACACAGTAAAAGGAATAGGTGTACGTGTGCCAGATTCTTTGAGCACAATTTGTACAGTTGGCTGTTTTTTTTTTTTTTAGTATTAGACGTTTACATCTACTGGAAAATGGACTGCAAAGCCTGAATACAGCAGTTGTACAACAAAACACAAGCAGCTAAGGCAGGACTTAACATAATGTTTTTTTTTCGTGATGTAGAAATAGGGCCGTTGTTCATCTCTCTGTAGATTATGTTTTAAATCATCTACTAACTTGTATGACGCAGTCCGTCACGATTTCCTCTCTATTCATCTCAGAGCAGCACTTTTATCCAAAATCATAGGTTATCTTTTGGATATTTTATTCTAAATTGTTGCTTCTACAGTTTTTCCCTCTGTGCCCTGTCATCTTCTCCCTTCTTCCTGTAAATGTTTTTCTCATGTTCCTTTCTTCACTGATTCTGGGTACGACCTCACCATATCTAAATTTATCTCACAATCCTTCCGTAGCAATACATCTCACGTACGGATTCTCTTCTTTTCAGGTTTTTACACAGGCGGCGATTCACTACCACAGACGTACATTCTTACAAATTTCTTCCTGCAATTAAGGCCTATGTTTGGCACTTGTAGAATTCTCTTGGATAGGAATACCTTTTCCGCCAGTGGCAGTCTGCTTTTTGTTTCCTCCTTGCTCCGTCTTCCATGTGTTCTTTTGCTTTTTTGGTAGCTGAACTCCTTCAGTTCGTCTACTACATAGTCCCCAATTTAGATGTTAAGTTTATCGTTAACCTCGCGTCAGCTACTCCTTATTACTGTCGTATTTCCTTGATTTACTCTGTGTTCATTCCATTTAACAGGTTCTTTAATTATTGATCATTTTAACTGAGAACAGCAATGACATGACCGAATATTATGGTTGACAACTTTTCATTATTATTATTATTTTTTTTTTCTTTTCCATCAGTCTACTGACTGGTTTGATGCGGCCCGCCACGAATTCCTTTCCTGTGCTAACCTCTTCATCTCAGAGTAGCACTTGCAACCTACGTCCTCAATTATTTGCTTGACGTATTCCAATCTCTGTCTTCCTCTACAGTTTTTGCCCTCTACAGCTCCCTCTAGTACCATGGAAGTCATTCCCTCATGTCTTAGCAGATGTCCTATCATCCTGTCCCTTCTCCTTATCAGTGTTTTCCACATATTCCTTTCCTCTCCGACTCTGCGTAGAACCACATCATTCCTTACCTTATCAATACACCTAATGTTCAACATTCGTCTATAGCACCACATCTCAAATGCTTCGATTCTATTCTGTTCCGGTTTTCCCACAGTCCATGTTTCACTACCATACAATGCTGTGCTCCAGACGTACATCCTCAGAAATTTCTTCCTGAAATTAAGGCCGGTATTTGATATTAGTAGACTTCTCTTGGCCAGAAATGCCTTTTCTGCCATAGCGAGTCTGCTTTTGATGTCCTCCTTGCTCCGTCCGTCATTGGTTATTTTACTGCCTAGGTAGCAGAATTCCTTAACTTCATTGACTTCGTGACCATCAATCCTGATGTTAAGTTTCTGGCTGTTCTCATTTCTACTACTTCTCATTACCTTCGTCTTTCTCCGATTTACTCTCAAACCATACTGTGTACTCATTAGACTGTTCATTCCATTCAGCAGATCATTTAATTCTTCTTCACTTTCACTCAGGATAGCAATTTCATCAGCGAATCGTATCATTGATATCATTTCACCTTCTATTTTAATTCCACTCCTGAACTTTTCTTTTATTTCCATCATTGCTTCCTCGATGTACAGATTGAAGAGTAGGGGCGAAAGGCTACAGCCTTGTCTTACACCCTTCTTAATACGAGCACTTCGTTCTTGATCGTCCACTCTTATTATTCCCTCTTGGTTGTTGTACATATTGTAAATGACCCGTCTCTCCCTATAGCTTACCCCTACTTTTTTCAGAATCTCGAACACCTTGCACCATTTTATATTGTCGACCGCTTTTTCCAGGTCGACAAATCGTATGAACGTGTCTTGATTTTTCTTTAGCCTTCCTTCCATTATTAGCCGCAACGTCAGAATTGCCTCTCTCGTCCCTTTACTTTTCTTAAAGCCAAACTGATCGTCACCTAGCGCATTCTCAATTTTCTTTTCCATTCTTCTGCATATTATTCTTGTAAGCAGCTTCGATGCATGAGCTGTTAAGCTGATTGTGCGATAATTCTCGCACTTGTCAGCTCTTGCCGTCTTCGGAATTGTGTGGATGATGCTTTTCCGAAAGTCAGATGGTATGTCGCCAGACTCATATATTCTACACACCAACGTGAATAGTCGTTTTGTTGCCACTTCCCCCAATGATTTTAGAAATTCTGATGGAATGTTATCTATCCCTTCTGCCTTATTTGACCGTAAGTCCTCCAAAGCTCTTTTAAATTCCAATTCTAATACTGGATCCCCTATCTCTTCTAAATCGACTCCTGTTTCTTCTTCTATCACATCAGACAAATCTTCACCCTCATAGAGGCTTTCAATGTATTCTTTCCACCTATCTGCTCTCTCCTCTGCATTTAACAGTGGAATTCCCGTTGCACTCTTAATGTTACCACCGTTGATTTTAATGTCACCAAAGGTTGTTTTGACTTCCTGTATGCTGAGTCTGTCCTTCCGACAATCATATCTTTTTCGATGTCTTCACATTTTTCCTGCAGCCATTTCCTCTTAGCTTCCCTGCACTTCCTATTTATTTCATTCCTCAGCGACTTGTATTTATGTATTCCTGATTTTCCCGGAACATGTTTGTACTTCCTCCTTTCATCAATCAACTGAAATATTTCTTCTGTTACCCATGGTTTCTTCGCAGCTACCTTCTTTGTACCTATGTTTTCCTTCCCAACTTCTGTGATGGCCCTTTTTAGAGATGTCCATTCAAAAAAATGGTTCAAATGGCTCTGAGCACTATGGGACTCAACATATTAGGTCATAAGTCCCCTAGAACTTAGAACTACTTAAACCTAACTAACCTAAGGACATCACACACACCCATGCCCGAGGCAGGATTGGAACCTGCGACCGTAGCAGTCCCGCGGTTCCGGACTGCAGCGCCAGAACCGCTAGACCACCGCGGCCGGCTGATGTCCATTCCTCTTCAACTGTACTGCCTACTGCGCTATTCCTTATTGCTGTATCTATAGCGTTAGAGAACTTCAAACGTATCTCGTCGTTCCGTATCCCACTTCTTTGCGTATTGATTCTTCCTGATTAATGTCTTGATCTTCAGCCTACTCTTCATCACTACTATATTGTGATCTGAGTCTATATCTGCTCCTGGGTACGCCTTACAATCCAGTATCTGATTTCGGAATCTCTGTCTGACCATGATGTAATCTAATTGCAATCTTCCCGTATCTCCCGGCCTTTTCCAAGTATACCTCCTCCTCTTGTGATTTTTGAACAGGGTATTCACTATTACTAGCTGAAACTTGTTACAGAACTCAATTAGTCTTTCTCCTCTTTCATTCCTTGTCCCAAGCCCATATTCTCCTGTAACCTTTTCTTCTACTCCTTCCCCTACAACTGCATTCCAGTCGCCCATGATTATTAGATTTTCGTCTCCCTTTACATACTGCATTACCCTTTCAATATCCTCATACACTTTCTCTATCTGTTCATCTTCAGCTTGCGACGTCGGCATGTAAACCTGAACTATCGTTGTCGGTGTTGGTCTGCTGTCGATTCTGATTAGAACAACCCGGTCACTGAACTGTTCACAGAAACACACCCTCTGCCCTACCTTCCTATTCATAACGAATCCTACACCTGTTGTACCATTTTCTGCTGCTGTTGATATTACCCGATACTCATCTGACCAGAAATCCTTGTCTTCCTTCCACTTCACTTCACTGACCCCTACTATATCTAGATTGAGCCTTTGCATTTCCCTTTTCAGATTTTCTAGTTTCCCTACCACGTTCAAGCTTCTGACATTCCACGCCCCGACTCGTAGAACGTTATCCTTTCGTTGATTATTCAATCTTTTTCTCATGGGAACCTCCCCCTTGGCAGTCCCCTCCCGGAGATCCGAATGGGGGACTATTCCGGAATCTTTTGCCAATTGAGAGATCATCATGACACTTCTTCAATTACAGGCCACATGTCCTGTGGATACACGTTACGTGTCTTTAATGCAGTGGTTTCCATTCCCTTCTGCATCCTCATGTCGTTGATCATTGCTGATTCTTCCGCCTTTAGGGGCAATTTCCCACCCCTAGGACAAGAGAGTGCCCTCTTTGACAAGGCCGTTGGCAGAATGAGGCTGACTTCTTATGCCGGGAGTCTTCGGCCGCCAATGCTGATTATTTATCAAAATTTAGGCAGTGGCGGGGATCGAACCCGGGATCGAAGACGTTTTGATTATGAATCAAAGACGCTACCCCTGAATATTAATCCCGCTCTTAAACTTTCTTTTACTTCTGGAGAAAGGCTGCAGCCTTACCTTACGCTCTTTCTTTGACCGAGGACATCTCTCTTCACCTGTCATTCTTATTGTTTGTTGTTGATTATTGTACATGCTATGTAATGCCCACCTTTTTCTATAACTTAAAAAATTTTTCATAAAATTTTTAACATTACATTATAAGCTGTTTGTTGTGATAAAAAGTGAACTAATCCCATGAGCAGTGGACAGGAAACCCCTGAATTTTTATGCTATGCGTTATATATGAACTTCAAGCCCCTGAATGAAACTGAAAGCGCAGACTGAGCCGTAATAATTAATAGAATAGTTACACACACACACACACACACACACACACACACACATACACACACACACACACATACATACACACACACGCACGCACGCACACGCACATACCACATACGTGCACAATTCAATAGTGTTTGAAACTGGGTTTTGCATAGCAATCATTTGAACAGTGACCAGTACAGAATCATCAAGAAGCCAATCTACAATTAAATAGGTGTTAGCATTCTACTTGCTCACGAAGCTGTTCCCTAAAGCATATAGGGCCTCGTCATCGACTAAGCGTGAAGGAATAAATTTAAACATCAAAATCAACTCGTAACTCATGAATATCTCTTCCACCCAACATCACAGTAAGACGCACGGATTATTCGGCAGCACGTTTAGTAGGCGACGATTCCCGGAAGCCGGCCGTGGTGGCCAAGCGGTTAAAGGCGCTACAGTCTGGATCCGCGCGACCGCTACGGTCGCAGGTTCGAATCCTGCCTCTGGCATGGATGTGTGTGATGTCCTTAGGTTAGTTAGGTTTAAGTAGTTCTAAATTCTAGGGGACTGATGACCTTAGAAGTCAAGTCCCATAGTGCTAAGAGCCGTTTGAACCATTTGATTCCCGGAACCGCTGTCATCGACCTAGCTTTCTGCATCTGAAACCTTGTTTTGTGCTAAGAGGGAATAATTATTTCCAATACAATGGACTTGTAAGATTAAGTCAGGGGCCTATAATAGAATGGAATATGGATGTGTAACGATTATAATCAAGAAGGTAAACCAACATGGCGGCGTAACAGCATGGCACTGTATCACGCAGAAGTAACAAAGGAATATGAGAAAATAGGGCTCATATGGAGGCATATAGACAGTCATTTTTCCGTCGCTCTATTTGCAAAGTGGAACAGGAATGAAATCACTAGTAGTGGTACAGAGTACAGTCCGCCACGCACCGTACTGTGGCTCGCAGAGTATCTTTACAGATGTAGATGTAGACTAACTTGTTTAGGGGGAAACTCACGACTAATCCACATTAATATGACTACCGATTACTTTCGATTTCAACGTGCAATAACAACCGACAGACGGCAAGTAGCAGCACTATTAGTGGACGGTATGTAAAGCATATTAGTGGGTGTGGGGGGGGGGGGGGGGGGTGAGGGGGGGCGAAAACAATGCAATTGTTGTCGTATTGCTGAAATGGTGCGATTTATATAAAGTCCAATGGTGACATGATTATTGGCTTTCGGGCCGGGATGGAAGCATTTCCGAAATGGTTAAGTTTGTAAACTGTTCACGTGTCGCCGCCTTTAAAGTATACCGTGCATGGCCAAATGGCCCTATACAAACCCGTCGTAGAGGCAACTGTGTTGCGCCATGGGCCATAGGTGATAGAGACGAACGACGTCTGCGGAGGTGTGTACAGGAGAATAGAAGTGTAACTGTCGAGCAACTGGCCGCCTAGATGAACCAAGGGCCGGCCAGCAACAGTCTCTTCTCATCGACCGTTCAGCGAATGTTGCTGCGTATGGGGCTCCACAGCAGGAGCCTGCTTTAAGTACCCATTCTGACCGCTGTTCAAAGGTGCCGTAGACTGGAATTTCCACGTCAATACCGCAACTGCGTGGCGACAGGTGGCGTTTTCAGATGAATCACGTTTTGTACTCCATTGGCGTGAAACGTCTCAAACCAACACCCTGCAACTATAGTCGGATAGGTCCGGGCCGCAGGAGGGAGCGTAGAATCCGCGGAATGTTTTCGTAGCATTCCCTGGGTGATTTCGTCATTGTGGAAGGCACAATGGATCAACAAACGTAGGCATCTATTCCCTGTGACCATGTCCATCCCTAATTCCAGTTGGTCTTTCCCGCAACGACGGCATCTCCCAGCAGGGCAGTGCAACGAGCCACACAGTTCACATTGTTTGTGCGTGGTTCGAAGAGCATCAGGATGTGTTTACAGTACTCCTCTGACCATCAAACTCCCTGGATTTCACCCTAATCTAGAATCTGTGCGACCACTTCGATCGGAGAGTTCTAGAGTGATCCTTCATCCTAGAAATATAGCACAGCTGGCAGGCTGGCAGCTACAACGGAGTCGGCACGGACTACATCCCTGTCGATACCTTCCAGAACCTCACACACTTTCTTCACGCTCGTCCGCGCTGCATGAGGTGGTTTTAGAGGCTTTTGGCAGGTGATCAGATGCATGTGACTGGACATTGTAATTCAGGAGAAAGTTCATTGCCGCGCAGGGTAGCCGCGCGGTCTACGGCGTCATGTCACGGTCCGCGCGGCTCCCCCCGTCGAAGTTTCGAGTCCTCCTCCGGGCATGGGTGTGTGTGTGTGTTGTCCTTAGTGTAAGTTAATTTAAGTTAGATTAAGTAGTGCGTAACGCTAGCGACCGATAACATCAGCAGTTTGGTCCCATTAAACATTACGACAAATTTCCAAATGTTCATTGATAAATAAATATATTTTACCAAAAAAATATACCTGATTTATAAGACCCTACTGTCCGCAAAGCAAGACGAATTTGAGCGAATTTCACAGTAAGCAATAAGAATGCTAAGTTCTCAGTACACAATAAGACAGTAACTTTTTTTTTTCAGAAGAGGATGTTAACTTTGACTCTACAGCACAATGAACTCAAAAGATAACATTCGCCACTATTATCAGCTTCCACTGTGGCAAAATTGAGCAAACTACAGCTTTCCATTTCGCGACGCGGATGAATACTTCCACAACACTGACGGCGGAGTAATCGCAAGTAAACTGTGCAGAAATTTAGCAAGCAGTTCCGGAATAACACAGCTGATTCACATAAGCCTCACCACGGCGAGCATTTGAAATAACGTCACTAAATTTCTTCACACTTGCTGAATCCCCAAACCAGCTGGGATCGACACCAGACAAAGCCAGTATTCCTCCCAAAGTATAACTCTCAATGATGTGTTGGCAGAAGAGCCAACACCGTGTTGCTAGAGGAGGCCGAAATGCACGCGTTTAAGCTCACGCAGACTGGCCTGAGGTCTGGAACAAGGTAACGTAATTATAGTAGCCAAAAATAGTACATAGCTTCTGGAATACTTAACTTTAATCCATAATTGGAGAACATCGCGCTTGATGATACATAATTACAATCTCAATATAAACTGGTAATGGCGCCTTGCTAGGTCGTAGCAAATGACGTAGCTGTAGGCTATGCTAACTATCGTCTCGGCAAATGAGAGCGTATTTGTCAGTGTAGCATCGCTAGCAAAGTCGTCTGTACAACTGGGGCGAGTGCTAGGACGTCTCTCTAGACCTGCCGTGTGGCGGCGCTCGGTCTGCACTCACTGACAGTGGCGACACGCGGGTCCGACGTATACTAATGGACCGCGGCCGATTTAAAGGCTACCACCTAGCAAGTGTGGTGTCTGGCGGTGACACCACATTCCTCCCCCGCAAATCGGCGTACGGTTGTGTTATAAGGCGTCCGCCCGCCGTGGGGAGGACCCCATGTTGACGTATGCGACGAGGTGGGGAGCCTAACAACAGGCGAGGCTGTGCCACCCGCACCCTGCCATTCGGTCCGAGGGGAGCTAAGAAACGCCTGAAAACCTAGTCCAGGGTGCACGCCAACATGCGGTGTATGCGCCCGCAGAGAGACAGGAGGGGCCGAAGGGTCGACCTCCATCAGAACGGGGCACCCGACGGACGAAGACGACAACTGGTCCGGAGCGGGCAAGAGTTCCATGTCGGAGGACAGCTGGTCACGGGAAGCGATCGGCGGCGCGTGACCCAGGGAGGCGCTTGGCGGCTGCAGCGAAGCGTTCACTTCGGACGTCGCCGGCGGGAGAACAACGGCGGCGGCAGCGGCGCGTCGCCATGGGGCAAAATGGAAGGCATCGTCGGTAACACCTGGGGATGAGGCGATCCAGTAGATGGGTCCCCAGGGCGCTGACCGGACGGCACCGTCGCTGAAAGCAGACGGGGAGCGGCAGAACCCAGGCGACGACAGAGGCGCAGCTGATTGAGACGCCGACGCACCCCACCAGAGGCCCCCAAAACCAGATACATAGCGCGGCCGAGGCAGCGAAGAATGCGCCCTTCGAGCCAACGCCGTGAACCTCGATAGTTGCGATAGTATACAACGTCGCCAGGAGCAAAAGCAGGTGGCTGCCGCTGCACAGGAACCTGATGCGGCGGATGTAGCAAAGACATCAAGTTTCGATGAGGACAACCGTGGAGCAACTCAGCCGGCGAGCGACCATCTCGGGGCTGAGAGCGATACGAGGACAAAAAGAGCAATAACTCGTCCTCCCGAGAATGCGACTCTTTCAACTTCAACATCTGGGACTTGAAAGTCCGGACTAATCGTTCAGCGGCACCGTTTGACTGAGGCGAAAACGGCGCGGACGTCAGATGTTGAATATCATTGGCCTTGCAGAATGACTGAAATTCTGCGGACATGAATCGTGGGCCATTGTCGGAAACAATAGTCTGTGGAAGACCTTCAATGCAAAAGATAGCAGATAACGCTTGGATGGTGGCAGATGACGTCGTGGAAGACATCCGGACAACAAAACGAAAATTACTGAATGAATCGACCACAACCAACCATCGAGCATTCCAGAATGGACCAGCAAAATCGATGTGTATGCGTTGCCAAGGGGAAGTGGCTTTTGGCCATGCAAAGAATTTCCGCGGTGGGGCGGATTGTTGTGCGGTACACGCCATGCAAGAAGAGCACATATTCGTAATCGCAGCATCGATTCCGAACCAAGTACAGTGCTGACGAGCAAGTTGTTTCGTTCGCACTATACCCCAATGTCCTTGGTGGAGAAGCCTTAAGACAGAGGACTGTAACGAACGTGGGACCACGACCCTGGACCGATCATTATCAGAACGCAACAGCAAAACACCACGTCGTACAAAAAGTCTCCTTGTGAGCAAAAAATCGGCGAACCAAAGGATCCTCGATCCGTGACTGTGACAAGGGCCATTGACTAGCAACAAAACGCAAAACGGTAGCAAGGACAGGGTCAGCAGCTGTGGCCGTAGCTACACGACGAAAATCAATCGGAAACGATTCGACCACGTCATCGGTTTCCGCATCAATGAACATGCAAGCAAGTTCGGAGGAATCGAATGCTCTATCCTCAGTAACAGGCAAACGGGACAACGCATCGGCGTTTCCGTGCTTAGCAGTGGACTGATACAAGATATTGTAGCGGTACTGCGAGAGGAAAATAGACCAGCGAATGAATTTCTGCGCTGTACGTGGAGGTACAGTCTTGTTCGGATGAAAAAGCGATGTCAAAGGTTTGTGGTCAGTGATGATGGTAAAGTGACGACCATACAAGAAATCATGAAACTTAGTAACACCATATACGAGAGCCAATGCTTCTTTCTCAATCTGTGAATAATTTCTTTGCGCAGACGAGAGCAATTTGGACGCAAAGGCAATAGGGCGATCATGCGATCCATCTTTGTGCGCAAGCACAGCACCGATCCCGAAATCCGATACATCTACCATCAACAAAAGGGTTTTCAGGGGATCGAATGGCGTAAGGCAAGTAGTGGAAAGCAACGCCGATTTCAACTGGCGAAAGGCGCGTTCGCATTCCGTCGTCCAGACGAACGGAACACCTTTACGGCGTAAGCGATGAAGCGGAGCTGAAATGGAAGAGGCGTGGCGCACATATCTGTTATAGTAATTGATTTTTCCCAGCACACTCTGTAGCTGCTTCAAATTCTGCGGCGAAGGCAAGTCTTGTATGGCACGGAGGTGCTCGGGACTGGGATGTATGCCTTGGGCATTGATTACATGTCCCAGATAGGGTAAGTCACGAGCAAAAAACACACATTTGTCCTTCCGCAAGCGAAGACCATTTTGTCGCAAGACCTGAAATAATGTTCTGAGATTGGCTAAATGTTCGACTTCCGTCTTTCCGGAGATCACAATATCGTCCAGATAGTTTGCTGCAGTAGGGACCGAGGCACAAACAGTTGGCAGATATTGCTGAAACAATGCAGGGGCGGATGCACACCCGAATGGCAGTCTTTTGAATGGGTACAAACCAAGATGCGTGTTAACCACCAAAACGCGCTGGGATTCTTCGTCCACCGGTATTTGCAAGTACGCATCTGCTAGGTCCAACTTCGAAAAATATTGACCCGGGCACAGTTTGTCAAAAATATCTTCTGGGCGGGGTAAAGGATAAGTTGCAATCACTAGTTGTGGATTCACTGTAGCTTTGAAGTCCACACAAAGTCTCAATTTTCCGGAAGGTTTTGGCAAAATTACTAAGGGTGAGGCCCAGAGTGAAGCCTGCACACGTTCAATTACACCTTGTGATTCCAAATCGTGTAATGTTCTTGCGACCTCATCACGCAATGCGTGGGGAACATTGCACGCTCTGAAAAATTTCGGTTGCGCGTTGACTTTCAGTTCCAAATGTGCTTTATAGTTCTTAGCGCAACCAAGGCCCGGTGCAAAAATGTCTGCAAACTCTGCACATAGACGAGAAACACTGTCTGAAGGCACAGTCAGGTTCACTGAGAGGACCTGATTTACTATAGACAAGTTAAACAACTGAAATAAATGTAAACCAAACAAGTTCACTGCAGAAGAAGAACGAAGTACGTAAAATGACACAAGTTTTGTTTGTCCCTTGTATGTTGCAAGAAGGCTGCACTGTCCTAACACAGGGATAGCTTGTCCTGAATAACTATTTAACTTAACATTTGCGGCACGCAGCGGAGGTGTGCCCAGTTGTTTGTACGTGTCTTTATTGATCAGTGAAACTGCAGCTCCGGTATCGAGCTGGAATGGGATCACGTTGCCATTAATGACCAAATCTACAAAAAGTTTATTGTCCTGCTGACGACAAGAGCGACTGTCTCGTGCAACGTGAACAGACACTGGTACAGAAGCACTTGCGACTTGACGCGATTTCCGGCGATGTCGACGCACACTATTTGTGGGACGAACACAGTCACTGTTAGAAAGAGCGGCACTGGACGGAGTGGAATGAACCACATGAATGTCCATGGGCGAAGGTTCACGAGCCTGAGTATGCTTGGTTCGATTCCGGCGCGAAGCAAAGGGTCTGGAACGGTTGTGTGTGTCCGATCTAAGCTTTTTCTGGCAAACACACTGAACATGTCCTTTTTTATTACAGAAAAAGCAAATAGCTTGGCGTGACGGGCAATTCTCACGCAAATGTCTAGTTGCACACTGCGGACATGATTTTAGCACTGCATTTGCGTGCTTGCGCGGCACACGTGGCGGAGAGCTTGACGGCAGCTGCGCGGTCGGGCGCGAGGGCTGTTTACTGTTCCGTGCAGCTCGCCCGGCGGGCCAGTTAACGTGACACACGGCTGGCGAAGTTTCAAATGATTCCTGAGCAAAGTCAAGTGTGTCCTGCTGATCCAATATGTCTATCACTTGTGGAAGGGAGGGATTGACTAGTTTCAAAATCTGTTCCCATATACGAACATCAGAAACGTTCTGTGCTATTGCATCACGTACCATAGTATCTGAATAAGGGAGTCCACATTCACACGCAAAAGCACAATCCCTAGTAAGGCCTTGCAAAGTTGCAACCCACTCCCTATTAGTCTGACCGGCCGTACGTTTTGTACGAAAGAAAGTATACCGTTTTGCAACTCCATTGACTGATTCTTTGAAATATGCATCTAATGCAGACAAAATTTCGTCGTAGGACAGAGTTGCTACGTCGCATCGGGGAAACAATTTCACTATCACACGGTAGGTGGACACACCTACACAAGAAAGCAAAAAGGCTGCCGCTCAATACCTTGAATTCTGTAGGCGGCGAGATGGAATCCAAATTGGCGTGACCACTCCGTCCAGCTTTCCAGTGCAGCATCAAAAAGACGAAAAGGTGGTGCAACTGCGTGTTGTGGCTGCGGTAGCGGTGGAGCGGCGGCGGCCGCATCGTTGTGCATTGCACGTTGACCCTGGACGTTCTGTCCAAGGGCATCCAATAAGGCCTGCGTCTGCTGATTCTGCAAGCGATAAAATTCGGACAGTACATCTGGAGAGTGTGGCGAAGCCATGACACAAGTAATTTAAGCAAGTATAAAGAAGAAGACCGTTTTTACACTCATCGCCATGTGATGTGTTGGCAGAAGAGCCAGCACCGTGTTGCTAGAGGAGGCCGAAATGCACGCGTTTAAGCTCACGCAGACTGGCGTGAGGTCTGGAACATGGTAACGTAATTATAGTAGCCAAAAATAGTACATAGCTTCTCGAATACTTAACTTTAATCCATAATTGGAGAACATTGCTCTTGATGATACATAATTACAATCTCAATATAAACTGGTAATGGCGCCTTGCTAGGTCGTAGCAAATGACGTAGCTGTAGGCTATGCTAACTATCGTCTCGGCAACTGAGAGCGTATTTGTCAGTGTAGCATCGCTAGCAAAGTCGTCTGTACAACTGGGGCGAGTGCTAGGACGTCTCTCTAGACCTGCCGTGTGGCGGCGCTCGGTCTGCACTCACTGACAGTGGCGACACGCGGGTCCGACGTATACTAATGGACCGCGGCCGATTTAAAGGCTACCACCTAGCAAGTGTGGTGTCTGGCGGTGACACCACACTCAACACTACAACAACAGAATACAGAATGGCGTAAACACGTTCAAACAAATGGCCTTCAAAACGTGGAAGTTCCTCATTGGCTGAAAGACAAAACGAGCTCCAAAGATGCGAAAGTGTCTGAACGGATATGAGAAGAGGTTGCTCAAAGAGCTAATTCAATCAGTCGGAGATGAGTGTAGTAGAGATACGCCATGTATGCAAAAACAACTGTCGCGTTCTACTACAAGCGAAATATAGTGGGTGAAAATGAACTTGCCGAACGAAAAGGCAACTTTCAATAAGTTGCCGAATGATTTTTCTAGATCATCGCATTCTTTGAAGTTAACTTGATTTTTGTGTATTCTTGCTTCCATTTTCACGCACAGCGCCACAATTAACTGTCTGGTGCCTTCACCTAACCTAAAGGCAAAATGATCGGTACTGAACAGGAACTCAGTTTCCTTTTCCATTTATCCGTCGATTACTCTTGCCATCAGTTTGGATTCATGAGCTGCTAAGCTGCTTCCGCGATAGTTCTTGCATTTATCTCCCTTGCTAAATTCGGGGTTGTGTAGATGATGATTTTATGAACTTTTGATGGCATGTTTCCAATCGGATAGGCCGTACAGATCATTTTGGTCTTATGGTTAAGGCTTCCCCTAATGATTCTAGAACTTTCGAGGGAACGTTGCCTATCACTTGAAACTTCCTGGCAGATTAAAGCTGTGTGCCGGACCGAGACACGAACTCGGGTCCCGAGTTCGAGTCTCGGTCCAGCACACAGTTTTAATCTGCCAGGAAGTTTCATATCAGCGCACACTGCGCTGCAGAGTGAAAATCTCATTCTGGAAACATCTCCCAGGCTGTGGCTAAGCCATGTCTCCGCAATACCCTTTCTTTCAGGAGGCTACTTCTGCAAGGGTCGCGGAAGAGCTTCTGTAGAGTTTGGAGGGTAGGAGACGAGGTACTGGCAGAAGTAAAACTGTGAAGACGGGGCGTGAGTCGTGCTTGGGTAGTTCAGATGGTAGAGCACTTGCCCGCAGAAGGCAAGGTCCCGAGTTCGAATCTCGGTCCAGCACACAGTTTTAATCTGCCAGGAAGTTTCATATCAGCGCACACTCCGCTGCAGACTGAAAATCTCATTTTCAAAATGGTTCAAATGGCTCTGAGCACTATGGGACTTAACTTCTGAGGTCATCAGTTCCCTAGAACTTAGAACTACTTAAACCTAACTAACCTAAGGACATCAAACAAATCCATGCCCGAGGCAGGATTCGAACCTGCGACCGTAGCGGTCGCGCGGTTCCAGACAGTAGCGCCTAGAACCGCTCGGCCACTCCGGCCGGCAAAATCTCATTTTGCCTATCACTTCTTCCTTATGTGGTCACCAGTCTTGCGCAGTTCTGTCAAACTGATTCTAATTCTGTAACTCCTATGTCTCCCGAATTGCCTCTCATTAATCCACCTCGTAGAGGCCGTTAACGTACACTTTCCAACTATGCGTTCTCTCTTTTGAGTTTAACAATTGAATTACCAACGTTATCAGACTAAGTTTATATTTCGCTGAAAGTTGTTTTGATTTATCTGTATGTTGCAACTGCCTTTACGATGTGATTCTTGAGTTTCTCCCGGCGTATTTGATAATCAAAATATCCACGGGTGTACTGCCGGTCTATAGTGTCCAACGGGCACAATATTTCGGCGATCATACATGTCGCCATCATCAGGTGAACTGACGGACTGAGCTCCTGTGAACGTGCCGGCACAGAGATCCGTACGCCGCCGCCGCCGCGACCTCTGAGCAGCCATAGAGTACGCATCTCTGTGCCGGCACGTTCACAGGAGCTCAGTCCGTCAATTCACCTGATGATGGCGACATGTATGATCGCCGAAATATAATGCCCGTTGGACACTGTAGACCGGCAGTACACCCGTGGATATTTTGATTGTCTTTACGATGATCATTTCCTTTTCTTTATCGTAACATTTTTCCTGTTGACATTTAGTTTTAGTTCTCAATTCATTTTTTTTTTTGAAATTTCGAACAACTTCCATCATTTTAAGCAGATAGGGCGCACCGAATCCTGTAAGATGAGGTGTCTAGAGACACACACATACAACTGTGCGTCCTCGGGGCAGCCGCCTAGGAACACTGTAACGGCGGCAGGTGGTTAGCCGTGCTCGCTGCCGGCTGCGGCCGTAAAGCGGCGGTAATGGAATTGTTTCTTTGTCCCGAGCCAGCCACAGCGCGGCGCGTTGGTGAGCTTGTAGCCAGCTTTTAGAGCTAATGAAATTGCCGTCGTCCCGGGGAGAGCAACAAAGGTTACAAACAACACCGGAATGAATTCCTCAAGTTGCTGCAACAGCCTCAGAGCCAGGCAGAGTGATCACGAGAGCTTCTGTCTTCCGAAAGGTCGTACACTGAGAACAGGTGGAGTGATTTTAGACAATGGTCCTCCCTTATCGTACAACAAAGTGTTTCACGGCCGTTGTACAGACCCTTCTGGTGATTAGACTATGCTTTAAGGCATAGTTTGTGGTAACTAGCCATCTCCTACACCAGGAGACGTACTCATAAGGTAAGCAGATGTAGTTAGTTCTTTAGATGGTGCTCCACAACCTTAATATAATATTCGTCAGTGTCAGAAAATTCGCCAACAGCCGTGTGCTTCAAGATATTATTTTATATTTTTGTGAAGGCAACCAGTTTCATTATGCCGTCTTCAGGCCCCATACGCATCTATCCAAATATACGAACTAGTCTTATAGCGCCATAAATCGCTGGATATCGTGAATTCAATCGTTATACACTCCTGGCCAATAAACTACACCACGGATATGACGTGCTGCAGACGCGAAAATTAACCGAGAGGAAGAAGATGCTGTGATATGCAAATGATTAGCTTTTCAGAGAATTCACACAAGGTTGGCGCCGGTGGCGACACCTATAACGTGCTGACATGAGGAAAGTTTCCAACCGATTTCTCATACACAAACAGCAGTTGACCGGCGTTGCCTGGTGAAACGTTGTTGTGATGCCTCGTTTAAGGAGGAGAAATGCGTACCATCACGTTTCCGACTTTGATAATGGTCGGATTGTAGCCTATCGCGATTGCGGTTTATCGTATTGCGACACTGCTGCTCGCGTTGGTCGAGATCCAATGACTGTTAGCAGAATATGGAATCGGTGGGTTCAGGAGGGTGATACGGAACGCCGTGCTGGATCCCAACGGCCTCGTATCACTAGCAGTCGAGATGAGAGGCATCTTATCCGCATGGCTGTAATGGATCATACAGCCACGTCTCGATCCCTGAGTCAACAGATGGGGACGAACAGTCGACGACGTTTGCAGCAGCATGGACTATTAGCTCGGAGACCATGGCTGCGGTTACCCTTGACGCTGCATCACAGACAGAAGCGCCTGCGATGGTGTACTCAACGAACAACGTGGGTGAACGAATGGCAAAACGACATTTTTTCGGATGTTCCAGGTTCTGTTTACAGCATCATGATGATCCCATCCGTGTTTGGCGACATCGTGGTGAACGCACATTGGAAGGGCGAATTCGTCATCGCCATACTGGCGTATAACTCGGCGTGATGGTATGGGGTGCCATTGGTTACACGTCTCTGTCATCTCTTGTTCGCACTGACGGCACTTTGAACAGTGGACGTTACATTTCAGATGTGTTACGACCGTGGCTCTACCCTTCGTTCGATCCCTGCGAAACCCTACATTTCAGCAGGATAATGCACGACCGCATGTTGCAGGTCCTGTACGAGCCTTTATGAATACAGAAAATGTTCGACTGCTGCCCTGGCCAGCACATTCTCCAGATCTCTCACCAATTGAAAACGTCTGGTCAATGGTGGCCTAGCAACTGTCTCGTCACAATACGCCAGTCGCTACTCTTGATGAACTGTGGTATCGTGTTGAAGCTGCTTTGGCAGCTGTACCTGTACACGCCATCCAAGCTCTGTTTGACTCAATGCCCAGGCGTATTGTTCTAGGTACTGATTTCTGAGGATCTATGCAGCCAAATTGCGTGAAAATGTGATCACATGTCAGTTCTAGTATAATATATTTGTCCAATTAATACCCGTTTATCATCTTCATTTCTTCTCGGTGTAGCAATTTTAATGGCCAGTAGTGTACAATTGGTTCATTATCACGCCGTCTATATGAAGCAGCGGTATAAGGATTGGGATACCTCCAAATATCGTGTCGGACCTCCTTTAGCCCGTCGTACTGCAGCAGTTGGACGTGGCATGGACTCAAGAAGTCGTTGGAAGTTGAAACGCGTACGCTTCATATACATTCATTACCAGCGATGGCGAGGCATGACAGAATCTCTGACCAGAGAGTTATTTATCGTTGCTAGTCTGCGCTTGACTGCGCGAGAGTTCAGTTGCGAGTTGTACTCTGTTTGTAGTAGAAGTCGGTCGGCAGTAGTTGTAGCGAGTGGACGGTTGTAGTGAGCGCGCGTCGGCATGCGTCGACGGCGTGCTGTTATTCCGAATCTGGTCAGGATTGTGGTGGACGATGTGCATTATTGTTGAAGGTAATGAAGCAGCATTGCGCTCAGCTAATAACGTGTGTTAATTGTAGTTAATCTGTTCAAGAAATGCCCCAATAATAATTTTTTTATAAAGTAAATCGTTTAAAAAAAGTAATCATTTCAACTTAAAGAATTTTTCCACTTTTTAAAGAAAAAGATTCTTTTCAATTTAAAGAATATTTCATATGCATTCCCTCCAAGAATCAAAATTAAACGTAGGCCAGCATTGCACGGAGCTGTGCCGAAAAATAAGAGCAGATATAGATGCAGTTTTACGGAGGTAAGAATTTATCAGGTTTAATTATTTCACAGGGCCGAAGGTCAGCGCAGCTGTCCTTATAAAATTTACCAGACATTATTATTTCTGTTAGGAAGTTACATTTCCCATATGGTTCATTATTTAATTAATATTATTGTGGGTTTAATGATCAATCATCATTCCTTAACGATATTTTTGTGTGGAGTTTACATTTGGGCCATTATTATTCTTTAATTTTGCAAGGAGATTAACCATGGCTCATTTTTTATTATTCAGTTTTGTGCGAAGACAACATCTGGCACATTTTTATAATCTTTGACTATCAAATTTATTGCGGGGAGGTTACAAAGTTCCCTGCAGAAATACGTGTGCTGAGCCACGTTGCCTCTACAGACATCCATAATTGTGTAAGTGTTGCCAGTGCAGGATTTTTTTTGCACGATCTGACCTCTCGATAATATCGCATAGATGTTCAGTGGAATTCATGTCGGGCTGTCTGGAGGGGGGGGGGGGGGGGCTAAATCATTCGCACGAATTTTCCAGAATGTCTTTCAAACCATCGCGGCTACATGGCGCATGGTCCTCCAAAAACACGAAGTCCACGACTGCTGCAAACGATCTCCAAGTAGCCAAACATAACCATTTCCAGTCAATGATCAGTCCAGTTGGACCAGATGATCCAATCCGCTCCATGTAAAAACAGCCGCCACAATCATGGTGTCACTACCAGCTTGCAGAGTGTCTTGTTGACAGCTTGAGTCTGCGCTACACTCGAACCCTATCATCAGATCTTAACCAACTGAAACGTTTTCCAGTCGTCTAGGCCCCGACGGATATAGTAAAGAGACCAGGAGAGGCGCTGCAGGAGATATCGTGCTGTTAGCAAAGATACTCGCGTTGGTGGGCTGCTTCCACAGCCTATTAACGCCAGATTTCGCCGCACTGTATTAACGGATACGTTCGTTGTAAGTCCCACGTTAATTTCTGCGGTTATTTCGCGCAGTGTTTCTCGTCTATTACCACTGGCAACTGTGAAGGCCTTCGACCACTGCGTTGCCGTGGCGAGAGGTAATGGCTGAAATTTAGTACTCTCGATACGCTCTTGACATTGTGGATCTCGGAATATTGAATTCCCTAACGATTTAATTGATGAAAGGAGAAAATATAAAAATGCAGTAAATGAAGCAGGCAAAAAGGAATACAAACGTCTCAAAAATGAGATCGACAGGAAGTGCAAAATGGCTAAGCAGAGATGGCTAGAGGACAAATGTAAGGATGTAGAGGCTTGTCTCACTAGGGGTAAGTAGATACTACCTACAGGAAAATTAAAGAGACCTTTGCAGAGAAGAGAACCACTTGTATGAATATCAAGAGCTCAGATGGCAACCCAGTTCTAAGCAAAGAAGGGAAGGCAGAAAGGTGGAAGGAGTTTATAGAGGGTTTATACAAGGGCGATGTACTTGAGGACAATATTATGGAAATGGAAGAGGATGTAGATGAAGATGAAATGGGAGATAAGATACTGCGTGAAGAGTTTGACAGAGCACTGAAAGACCTGAGTCGAAACAAGGCCCCGGGAGTAGACAACATTCCATTAGAACTACTGATGGCCTTGGGAGAGCCAGTCATGACAAAACTCTACCATCTGGTGAGCAAGATGTATGAGACAGACGAAATACCCACAGACTTCAAGAAGAATATAATAATTCCAATCCCAAAGAAAGCAGGTGTTGACAGATGTGAAAATTACCGAACTATCAGTTTAATAAGTCACAGCTGCAAAATACTAACGCGAATTCTTTACAGACGAATGGAAAAACTGGTAGAAGCGGACCTCGGGGAAGATCAGTTTGGATTACGTAGAAATGTTGGAACACGTGAGGCAATACTAAGCTTACGACTTATCTTAGAAGAAAGATTAAGAAAAGGCTTTTGACAATATTAACTGGAATACTCTCTTTCAAATTCTGAAGGTGGCAGGGGTAAAATACAGGGAGCGAAAGGCTATTTACAATTTGTACAGAAACCAGATGGCAGTTATAAGAGTCGAGGGGCACGAAAGAGAAGCAGTGGTTGGGAAAGGAGTGAGACAGGGTTGTAGCCTCTCCACGATGTTATTCAATCTGTATATTGAGCAAGCAGTAAAGGAAACAAAAGAAAAATTCGGAGTAGGTATTAAAATCCATGGAGAAAAAATAAAAACTTTGAGGTTCACCGATGACATTGTAATTCTGTCAGAGACAGCAAAGGACTTGGAAGAGCAGTTGAACGGAATGGACAGTGTCTTGAAAGGAGGATATAAGATGAACATCAACAAAAGCAAAACGAGGATAATGGAACGTAGTCAAATTAAATCGGGTGATGCTGAGGGGTTTAGATTAGGAAATGAGACACTTAAAGTAGTACAGGAGTTTTGCTATTTAGGGAGTAAACTAACTGATGATGGTCGAAGTAGAGAGGATATAAAATGTAGACTGGCAATGGCAAGGAAATCGTTTCTGAAGAAGAGAAATTTGTTAACATCGAGTATAGATTGAAGTGTCAGGAAGTCGTTTCTGAAGGTATTTGTATGGAGTGTAGCCATGTATGGAAGTGAAACATGGACGATAACTAGTTTGGACAAGAAGAGAATAGAAGCTTTCGAAATGTGGTGCTACAGAAGAATGCTGAAGATAAGGTGGGTAGATCACGTAACTAATGAGGAGGTATTGAATAGGATTGGGGAGAAGAGAAGTTTGTGGCACAACTTGACTAGAAGAAGGGATCGGTTGGTAGGACATGTTTTGAGGCATCAAGGGATCACAAATTTAGCATTGGAGGGCAGCGTGGAGGGTAAAAGTCGTAGAGGGAGACCAAGAGATCAATACACTAAGCAGATTCAGAAGGATGTAGGTTGCGGTAGGTACTGGGAGATGAAGAGGCTTGCACAGGATAGAGTAGCATGGAGAGCTGCATCAAACCAATCTCAGGACTGAAGACCACAACAACAACAACAACAACACAACGATTTTCTAAATGGAATGTACCATGCGTCTAGCTCCAACTACCATTCCTCGTTCAAAGTCTGTTAACTCCTAGGGCAGCTACCCTGAATCTCCTTGATTATTTCTTATGGGGACACCTAAAGTCCACTTTTGTGTGAGATCCCTGTGGATACGGAAATGAAATTAGTTGCCAGAATTATAGCTGCTTGTGACGTGACTCGAAACATACCTGGGATATTTGTCAGTGTGCATCAAAATCTTATTCGCTGATGTCATGCTTGCATTGAGGTTGATAACCGTCAGTTTCAGAACATTTTGTAAAATACAGTACAAATGGTGTATTCAATGTGTCAGTGATGGTATTTCCAGTTAACTGTAACTAATGTAAAAAAAAAGATGTACACAGTAATGTGATTTTATTCGTATTATCTCCTAGCTGGCTTCTTCTACCCAAGGTTCCCTACACAAAGTGTTCAGTGGAGCATCCTCTACTTGCTGTTAAATTTTTTCTCGATCTTACGGGAACACCCTGTATATCAATTTTAACAACAGACATTTCGCGCTTCATTATATTAGCCTACTGCTTTAATCAAGTGTGTGGATTAATTGTTTGGAGCATTTACGTATTTGAATTGTTGTTGATGATGCTTATTGCTACCATTCGACTAATTCTGTTGTACGTTACTGTTTGGTACTACGTAGACGCCGCTTGATAATCGCCTAGGGGGCTGAAATCGGTCGTTGCCTTAAATAAAATGGAAAGTGCAAATGATGCGGACCATTACCACAGTCGCCGAATCATCAACAAGATGTTTCACGTGCTGAACAAGAAATTAAGCTGCAAAATGTATTCATGTCGTTCCACATTTAGTTAAGTAAACTTCAGATAATATGGGTTGACGGACTAGCTTATAACGTCCTTTAAATCAACTATCTTGTATTCAATTATTATTTATTACTTAGTTAACAATTTGAACATATTGCCTGCTATATGTCTTGGGAACTGGACTAATACAAAGATTAGGGTCTCCTCTGTGCTAGGTCATATATAACAAATATTCATATCATATTTAAAAAATGTGCGAGAATGTTCTCGCATGGCAAGTCCATTCTCAGGCATGGGTGGCCATTGTCTTTGGTAATGGCAACTCTCACTTATATTTCTCATAATGTAACAATATTTAATGCAATTGATCGTCATGTTCTTCTGAGACCACGAGTTTGATCGTAATAATATCATTTCTTGATCGTAATAATATCATTTAATTTACTTAGCATAGACGTACTGTCGGTGCCTGCAAACCAACACTAAGATATAAAAGAATGATCAGAGGAATCGAACTGTTTTTATTGATTGAATAAGCGAAGAATGCCCACCGTTTCCTATATTTCCTTATCCTATGGAGTCCACAGCAGGAAATAGAAAGAAAACAATGTATGAAAATAATTGCAGGAAGAATGTTTGGGGAAAGAATAAGGATCGAACGATATTTAGCGATTGTGGATGTACGATAGGGAATAACTAGTCGAGAGGCAGCGAATACAGAATCTCTGAAACGAGGTGTAGGAAGGTCGGATAGTGTTTAAAACTTTCATTTCAGTCTTTGGGAGGAAAAGCGCGGGATGTTTCTCATTGTGTTAAAGGAGGTTTCACCTACAATTTTAAACTGGGGAAATTCTGAGCTTATATTTGGTTGGGAGCCGCCCCCATCATGAGCGGTTAGGCGAGCAGAACGGTAGCGTAGGTCCGAGTCGTGAGTATTGGGACAACCTGCGTAATGGCCCCAAAGTACCGTTATCCAAGATGGCGGCGATGACGTCATCAAGATGGTGGCCGTGACTGCATTCAAGATGGCGTATGTTTGCGGCAAGTTTGAATTATGGCAGGAAAGTGCCACGCCCCCCTAGCCCAGAAAAATGGCGGGAAGTTCCAATTCCAACATGATAATGCGTCACACCTAGGAAAATTGGACTTGTCTTCATTATTTAACCAGTTTCAAGCAGATGTGTCCGCCACTGAGTCTGGACTGCAACTGGCTTAGTTCATATCCGTGCCATCAGAGGTCGCCACCATGACGTCAGATCATGAGGCAAGTACCATTATTCAAGGTGGCTGCAACCAGTGTATCGCCAGCCGGAGTGGCCGTGTGGTTCTAGGCGCTGCAGTCTGGAGCCGAGCGACCGATCCGATCGCAGGTTCGAATCCTGCCTCAGGCATGGATGTGTATGATGTCCTTAGGTTAGTTAGGTTTAATTAGTTCTGATGACCTCAGAAGTTAAGTCGCATAGTGCTCAGAGCCATTTGAACCATTTTTGAACCCAGTGTATCCACCACGAGCTTCAGAGCTCAAGTAACTTAGTTCATATCGTCAACACCAGAGGACACTACCGTGAAGTCGCGTCATGACACAAGATTGTCTGCTCTCTCTTTCGCGCGCGCATAATAACCGGACACACGCCGCGCCACCGGCCAGCAGGCGTCCGACCGCTTACGTCACAGACCCGTGAGCGGACGAGCGCGCCCTCCATACACGCACCAGACATAGTCTTCTGTAAATATACTAACACACATATCGCACATCTAACCTATCAATTACCTGAGTACTTAATTCGATTTCAATTTTAATCATACTCAATAATTCACTTTACAATTTCAATATTCAATGATCAAATGAGAAGTTCCACATTTTCCCACCATCAGCACAGTGTTCATTCGTGACCTAGCACCCCAACTTCCCCCCCCCCCCTCCCCCTTCAATGCTGCACTCCTATTACTCACGTGATTCGACTTCACATTGGTAGGAAAAGGAGTTCACTATCCTTTCAACTACTTTTCAAGGACCAGACCGCCACCTCTTCCTAGGAACCGGCGCCTAGTTTAACTTCTGGCAGTAAAGAAAGGTCACTTGTGCTTTCGCTACCAATGTAAGAAAAATTGTTGCAAACGAAGCTCACCGCCACCACTAACCTAAGTCACCAGGCCGCCACCCCTTCCTTCTCCACAGTTTCTCCACGCTGAACTATCTTATCGGATCATAAAACGAAAAAACTACTTCCATAAAACATTTACTTTGCATCATACGAGCACAATATAGCTTTGCGAAGACGTATAGTGTCCGCTGTTCACATCCGATCCCAGTTCAGAAATTATAGCATGCCTGCATCAGGCCTATATATAATGATAGTAGCGGTGGATACATCCTACAAGGAAACAGATAAACGCGTAGCAGCGGCGTCCGATATGTGAAAATTGCAAGTCATTCGGCCACTAACTCTGTAAACACAACATATGTCAGGCAAATGTGTATACGGGAATTGTAGCGCGTTACAAGCTCATACCGATAACTTAGTTATGACGCTGAAGAGTCGATTTTACACACACAAGATGCGACAGGGGCGATCGCATAAATCAAAGCTCGTATAGACGAGTATGTCAAGTTCCTTCACCCATGAGATGGAAGTCTTCTGATGACAGACAGGTTTACCGTTAACGATCGCAAGTAGACAGTGCTTTATCTGTTTCCTTGAAGGATGTATCCACCGCTACTAGCATTATATATAGGCCTGATGCAGGCATGCTATAATTTCTGAACTGGGATCGGATGTGAACAGCGGACACTATACGTCTTCTCAAAGCTATATTGTGCTCGTATGATGCAAAGTAAATGTTTTATGGAAGTAGTTTTTTGGTTTTATGATTCGATAAGATAGTTCAGCGCAGAGAAACTGTGAAGAAGGATGTATGTCTGATAGGCCGGAAAGGTAACCGATCTAACATTATAGCGCGTTTTTGAGTGCAGAATGTTGTAGTCTTAGGCGCACGTGTGTTTATGTTTTCTCTCTCTTACCAATACCTTCCACGTACAGATCCTAGACTCTAGAACAATAATTTAGAGTTGAGAATGCTCTGTGACTCCCATACGCAGAGAGATGGATCGTAAATTAAGTACTGTGCCCGAGGTCTTAGAAATATACCGAGCGAGGTGGCGCAGTGGTTAGCACACTGGACTCGCATTCGGGAGGACGACGGTTCAATCCCGCGTCCGGCCATCCTGATTTAGGTTTTCCGTGATTTCCCTAGATCGCACCAGGCAAATGCCGGGATGGTTCCTTTGAAAGGGCACGGCCGACTTCCTTTCCCATCCTTCCCTAATCCGAGCTTGTGCTCCGTCTCTAATGACCTCGTTGTCGACGGGACGTTAAACACCAAACACCAATATCCTCCTCCTCCTTAGAAATACGTAGAGCCCTTTTTTGTATACTTCGATGATTTAAGTGTTGAGGAATTAACTGTGAATAGGCATGCTGGGTAGTCATCTATCCATGTTGGGATTGATACTCTCCAAGTAGAGAATGGATGGTGTAGCTGAGTTACTGAAAATGGGGGAGTTGGGGGGGGGGGGGGACATGCTGTCACATCATTGCTTGGTGTTGAAATTAGTGTGAAAGTGTTAAAATTGGTCAGACTATTAACTATGATGCTTATTATTAGAGTATATGGTGGTGTCTTTTCCATCCCATCCGTCCGCTGACATGCTGTTGGTTACGAAATAATGATTTAGTGACAATGCTTGTTTGAGTTGGATGGAAAGTTTTGGCGGCTGGGCTAAACCTTCTGGGGTGAGTAGCACCGAAACAGTGATTGCGTACATAAATGCAGTATAATGAATGAGTGGGAAAGGGATGTAGAGTTATCAGCTATTCCGTCTGTGTGAGAGAAGAGTGTAAATGTAGAGCTCGTGAATCACTTTCAGACTGTAATTTGAAGACTCTACACAACATGAGCAAACTCTTCCAGTTTACTTGTGTTGTAGCTGTCTTCTATTTAAAATCATCTGATGTGTGGCATGTTACGGTATCAGCCCTAAGAACATGATTTACACTGTGCAACGTCTAGTTTCCTGCGAAAGCCCGTCGATCAGAACTTCTTAATGTGAGTTTAGAACCTGGCACAGGCCTCGAAGTCGTGGCAGCAAAAAAAAAAATAAATAAATAAATAAATAAATAAAAGAAGTGTTTGGCTGTGTACAAAGCGTGTTAGAAACCAGTGTTTCAAACAACTAAATAGGACGACAGGGGGCGTTTCTTGCGATTTACAGTATAGTACGGGGGATATGATCATTCTCCTATAGTAGAGGTGATGAAAATTTAAACTACCCTCTGTAGTGTATCAATTGTAAGACATCGTGGTCTCCTGACCTTCATTGATTACATATTCTGCCCTCACAATCATATTCCGCACATCAAGATGCCTCATTTGAACCCGATGTTGTATGAATTCATGTAAACGATAGGCAAATAACAAGTAAGCGCACCGTGGTTGAAATACTCGAGGCTGGCATACACACACGCATTCAAGACACGATGGTTGCAGGGACTTGCTTTTAGTTCGGGAGACGCAATCCGCACAATGGGGCACCGGTCCCTTCAGAGGACGACTCAGCCTATCTACGTCAGCCGGTGACCACCCGTAGAGCAGACAGCATTGGCTCGAGTGAAAAGGGGGAACGTCCCCATGTTCAGCTTAAAAGCAAATTCCGCCACATTGTGTGGGAGCGCCCAGCCTACGCATTCTTTACAAGTATAGCACACAGTTTCAGAGATTTTCACAGGGAGACAGCAAACGCCAAACGCCATTGCAACAGGTTTCCAGATTGGTCGCCTTAAACGAATCATCATTCTCCTGTTTTAGAAGAGCAATGCTGATTGGCAGATGATATTTCTGACGCCTTGAGCTGAAGGAGTAATGGAAGAGACTGAAATATACACCACTTCACATCTGGCACGGAGAGGGGCTGTTCCGTTGTCGCTCTTGGAGCAAGAACACGTAATGAGAGAGTGCGCGCTCATACGTGTACTCAAAGAGCGAGGAACAAGCCTCTCCTCAGTACTTCACTGGGAGAACACCTCTGTCGAGAGCGAATCGGAATGCTACTCTATATTGGGTCCTTGCGATTAAGCGTTGTTCACTGTGTTGGCCGCCACACTCATTGTGCGGTGTGAACGGACAGAGTTACAGTTAATCCCCTGCGAGCGAATTTTTGAGTGGCATCACGGTGGACTGGTTATCTGACTGGTGTACCACACCAATAGTTAGACTAGGGACGAATAGGAGCCCTTGACTTCATCAAGGCATAGGGAGAGTTTCATTTGTCCTCAGTGAGCGATACAGACAGCAGTCATCGCAGCTTATGGTATTATGCGCTTCAGCTCTTGTGAGCCCCATATTTCCTCCACAACAGTACACTTCATTGCATTTCACACGCGACACCCTCGACCGTACCTAGCAACATTCTAACAGATAATTATTCAAGTTGAGTAGGTGCGGGGCTCAGCCATTCTGCCAAGTCAATAACAATCTTCAACTTTGTATAGAAATTTCATTAGCGAATCCTATTCTTAAGAGGTAATTTCACATTCCGAAAAGAACCAGGAAATAATGTGTTCAGTTCATAACTAAGAGTGCCATTGTGATTTCTCAGAATTTTTGCAAAATAAATAATAATTTTCTTTAGTTTCATGTGTTTCTTACACTAACTAGCACTGCTCCAGTACCCTAGTATCCCACTAGTTATGTAAGAAATTTTGTGAATTTTTGTCTCATTTCCTTACAGCGGACGCCTCCAGAAGATATTAATTGCTGAAAGTTTTTCAGGCATTTCTCTTTAGAACGTTAGGAGCGTGACTTCTGTAGTAGTGTGGGGGTGGAAATTGCATCTTGCAGGAGCCACAGTGTGAAGGATACATATCAGATTAATCCGTTGCGCAGAATGACAGAATAGCAACCCCGCAATTGTGTATTTAACAGGTTCGTTCCACACAGGGAGCAGTAGCAGCAGCAGTGTGACAGGTAAATTCAGTGATGGACGAAGTATGCCGTTAGGAATGCTTGGAGAGCTGCATGCTGTGCTATACTGGGGAGTATTCTGAAATCTCTCTCTCTCTCTCTCTCTCTCTCTCCACAGTGAACCCCCAACGCAGGTTTGCGTCATGGCGCGAGTAATGGCGTGTTTGCGAGTTCTATATCGGATGATGTTATTTGTGCTTGTATATTTGTTAATTTTTCTCTGTTGGGGGGTAGAGAATAACGATCATAGCATGTTGGGCTGATAGATTTGAATGGACGTGGATCTGTAGTACTTGTATGTATTTTGGGAACGCTATACAATGCACGCATTTCCGCCGAATGGTGAAAACACGGTCCTGTCGCACTAACTCAGTTCGCTCTGTTTCTAGACGGGTTGGAGAAGTTTGTGGATATGGCTTTGTCCGACTTCTGCTCAGTTTGGACTTAAATTGGAACCAGCACTTGTGGAAAGCTGTAGAAATGGGTGTGACTGCAAGATGTGTAGTGTGTGATTAAAAGGAGGTTGTAATTTTACTGTAGCAGATACTTTCGAGGAAGGTGACTCGTTTAGAGATATGAGACTGCGTGCAATATGATTGACTTGCGGGTGTGAGGGTATGCAAGTGTGTGCTGGTATTGACATAATTTCTAATATATAGTGTAAGGTTCGAGATCTGAGAAGTTAGTGTACATTTTTCTTCTTACGACCTCAGTCAGCACATCATCTACTACTACTGTCTGTCATCGCCTATAACTCGGTGGATATATCGCGGAACCTCTGATATGATGCCGAGACAGAATGCGTCACAAATAGTGAATAATTATCTAGCTGGGTGTGGTGCGATGGAGTCGCAAATACCGCGTGCATGCCTACTTACTTAGCGGAATCACTTTCAAAGTTCAGTGATTTTATCGCTAGGCTGCATGGTTGGTTGTTAATAGACGTATTTAAAGGATCACCATTATGCTATTCATCCGGGAAACACCACCTCAATCAGAGGTAATGTCGTACATCGATTCGTAATGCGGGTATAGGATTAACATGGATACTTGTGTGCACATGTAGAACAATGACTGATTGTGAGAGTAACATGAAGTAGTTGTTGGGACCGGAATTTTTTCTTTAACATCTGCTAGATTACGTCTGGGGCACAGTGGTAGGACTCGAAAGAAGAACTTAAGAGACATGCACACCCATGGTTGATTTTCGATCAGTATTATTTGGTATAGTATGCATACAGTTATTGACAAGGTAATACTATACTTAGTATTAGTGCTCAGTGTGTGATATGTTCGGATTTGAGCATCAGGTTTATAAAGTATATGTGTTTGTGTGGAGGAAATGTCTATGAGCTGTTGTAGGGAGGGTATGTATTTGACTTGGAGTACTGTAATAGCGAAGGGAGGAGTATGTCTAGTTGTAAGGAAAATACAGCTATTTCCAGAGCCACTGCCGGCAAGAGGTTGTATTTCTGATACTTCGCTCATTCTCGAATGATGTTCAATTGAGAGCGCGATCGTAACATTTAATTGTAAATATAATGATAAACATACAGGGTGTTTCAAAAATGACCGGTATATTTGAAACGGCAACAAAAACTAAACGAGCAGCGATAGAAATACACCGTTTGTTGCAATATGCTTGGGACAACAGTACATTTTCAGGCGCACAAACTTTCGAAATTACAGTAGTTACAATTTTCAACAACAGATGGCGCTGCAAGTGATGTGAAAGATATAGAAGACAACGCAGTCTGTGGGTGCGCCATTCTGTACGTCGTCTTTCTGCTGTAAGCGTGTGCTGTTCACAACGTGCAAGTGTGCTGTAGACAACATGGTTTATTCCTTAGAACAGAGGATTTTTCTGGTGTTGGAATTACAACAAGACGAAGTTTTCAACGGAGGTTTAATGTAACCAAAGGACCGAAAAGCGATACAATAAAGGATCTGTTTGAAAATTTCAACGGACTGGGAACGTGACGGATGAACGTGCTGGAAAGGTAGGGCGACCGCGTACGGCAACCACAGAGGGCAATGCGCAGCTAGTGCAGCAGGTGATCCAACAGCGGCCTCGGGTTTCCGTTCGCCGTGTTGCAGCTGCGGTCCAAATGACGCCAACGTCCACGTATCGTCTCATGCGCCAGAGTTTACACCTCTATCCATACAAAATTCAAACGCGGCAACCCCTCAGCGCCGCTACCATTGCTGCACGAGAGACATTCGCTAACGATATAGTGCACAGGATTGATGACGGCGATATGCATGTGGGCAGCATTTGGTTTACTGACGAAGCTTATTTTTACCTGGACGGCTTCGTCAATAAACAGAACTGGCGCATATGGGGAACCGAAAAGCCCCATGTTGCAGTCCCATCGTCCCTGCATCCTCAAAAAGTACTGGTCTGGGCCGCCATTTCGTCCAAAGGAATCATTGGCCCATTTTTCAGATCCGAAACGATTACTGCATCACGCTATCTGGACATTCTTCGTGAATTTGTGACGGTACAAACTGCCTTAGACGACACTGCGAACACCTCGTGGTTTATGCAAGATGGTGCCCGGCCACATCGCACGGCCGACGTCTTTAATTTCCTGAATGAATATTTCGATGATCGTGTGATTGCTTTGGGCTATCCGAAACATACAGGAGGCGGCGTGGATTGGCCTCCCTATTCGCCAGACATGAACCCCTGTGACTTCTTTCTGTGGGGACACTTGAAAGACCAGGTGTACCGCCAGAATCCAGAAACAATTGAACAGCTGAAGCAGTACATCTCATCTGCATGTGAAGCCATTCCGCCAGACACGTTGTCAAAGGTTTCGGGTAATTTCATTCAGAGACTACGCCATATTATTGCTACGCATGGTGGATATGTGGAAAATATCGTACTATAGAGTTTCCCAGACCGCAGCGCCATCTGTTGAAAATTGTAACTACTGTAATTTCTAAAGTTTGTCTGCCTGAAAATGTACTGTTGTCCCAAGCATATTGCAACAAACGGTGTATTTCTATCGCTGCTCGTTTAGTTTTTATTGCCGTTTCAAATATACCGGTCATTTTTTAACACCCTGTATATGCGACCGGTTTTCCGGAATGACTGCGGGTATGAAAAGTCTGTGGTGGTAATGATTGACGTTTCCTGTTAATAGCAGCAGTCTTACGAATGGAGAGGCCTGTTGGAGTGTAGGAATGTATCACAGTTAACTTTACCATCTTCTGGACGACTGAATAGCGAACTAATACTTAGTATGTGCTGGGCAGCTTTCGTGATCAAGTGGGACTTGGAGAAGATGGTATGATTGGAATGGAGGGTTATTCCCTCCCATATAAGTTGCTCAGTTGACTGCTTCTGCACATTTCTTGCCTTTATTTAGTTGAGGGAGTATCGACTGTGGTGTGTTGGACTCACGTTTGACTGTTCTCTAGACACGGGAAGGACCTTAGTTGGCTTGTAAATTATAGGGGTTATTTTGGAATCTGTTACATGACCGACATCGGTATTCGAGAGTGGAAATATGAGGTTTCCTCTATTTTTTTCTAGTTACTCAGTGGTTTACAGCACGCTGCACCTTGCTAAAGTTTGGGGTTTGTAGAGAAATAATTTCCAGTCTATATTTTGGGAATCATGTTGCGCTATCGATCGGTATGTTGCTGCCTAGTGTTTGATATCGAGAACTACTGCAAAAATGGTATAATATTATGGTGAAAACATGCGTGTTCTTGTAATCCCCGAGTGTGCGTAGAAAACCGAGCAAGCAGGGAAGCAGGTTCGGAGCAGAAACAGTCACGCGATAGTGCCGAGGGGAAACGAATGCACGTTAGTGCATGTTTATGTACGTTAATGTATGTGACACTCTTCCCTTGAAATATACGACTTGGAGTTCATTCTATCGTGTAGCTGTATTCAAGCTCCTATCCTCATTGGGAGAGCAGTGTAATTGAGTAAGAGTCTTCCCGTATTTGACGATATGTATGGCACTTTGAGAGGTTTAGTTGTCGGTGCAATATGGTGATCAGTGTAAAGTAACCGCTGAAAGTCTCGTCTGCAGAAGGAAAAAAGGCAGACAGTGCTTTGATATCGAAGGTATCAGTAATTGGATGAGTAAATTCGATAAGAGCGAATAATAATGCTCAATTGATTCACATCCTTTGTGCTGGGATATAGGACACTCTACTTAGCGTTGAGGACGTTTGCGTATGTTGAGAGCAGGAAGAGTATCACGTTAGGTGCGCTGGGACGAGTGAATTCGATGTTATTGTCGTAGACAGGTTCTGTTAGGACAAGAATTTTCGTGCATGCAAGCTGAGACATGAAGAAAGAGAGCGTTAAGTATTTCTGGGACAGTATAGAATTGCCGAGAGGCAGAGTTTGCTGTTATTTTTTCAAATCCATGTGAGGTACGAGTAAAATTGAGAAATTTTTAAAAAATGGCTCTGAGCACTATGCGACTTAACTTCTGAGGTCATCAGTCGCCTAGAACTTAGAACTAATTAAACCTAACTAACCTAAGGACATCACACACATCCATGCCCGAGGCGGGATTCGAACCTGCGACCGTAGCGGTCGCTCGGTTCCAGACTGTAGCGCCTAGAACCGCACGGCCACTCCGCCCGGCGAGAAAATTTTAGATGGCGAATCGCGACGCGGACGTTTCGCGGGTACGCACGGCTGAATGCAGCTCGTAAGTTCCGTTACGGGGTGCTTTCACATGAGTCAGACGTCGGCTCGCGTCTGTGCGCGTCCCTGGTCGGTCGCGCCAGGAGCTGTGTCTAGGTGAACACGTATTTGGATAGGAATTTCTCAGAAATGATGTATGAATGGGATGTGGTCGACTCATGCCCACGGGACCCGAGCGGGAGCCTGCGCGTGGTTTGACAGCTAACGAACCCGTCTCTTCGCGCTCCTGTGGACAGGGTGTGGCAGAGTGTGCTTGCGCGCATCTGTTGCGTTATTTTCCGACAAGGTCTGTAGGCTGTGATTTGCGCATTTGGACAGTTTATGAGTACTTAGCGTGTCTACACATCAATGTGCAGTATTATTTAGGAGCAGTATGCTATTGTGTAATGAAATTAGTAGTTGGTTGCGTGTGTGTGGGCTGTGCAACATCGTCCCAGGCACATCTGAGTGGGTGTTTTGTGACAGTGTGATAGATATACTCTATCGTTAAATAAGTTGTTTCAAAATATATAGAGTGCTGTCAAATCTTACTCTCCCCTGCAGCCCAGAGCAGGCTGAGTCGTTTTGCCACCATTTTCCCTAACCACCTTGGTTTACCTCAGGAAACGGACGACAGCGTCCTCTGCTGGTGGTAGTGAGTATTAGACTTCGTGGTGAACACACTGTTTGCCGCTGTCATGGATAACTGTACATGCGTCATCAGTTGGTGTCACTGTGGCGTCCTCTAGTGGCATCGATATGAACTAAGTCAGTTGGGCTCTGGACTCAGTGGCGAATACACTGGGTGGTGGTGCTGCCTCTAATTCTTTAAATTAAGAGTGGCGTATGACTTCGAAAGTTGACCATTAGCAAGGAGGGTCTTTTACATTGATTATTATTTAGACAGTTAACGAGTGGTTTGGCTCTCTCGACGTAAATGTATTGCATTATTTAGGAGTTGTTCGCATGTCTTTAGGCTGTGCAATGCGTTATTTCTGACGGTTTACAACTAGCAAGCGTGTGTGTTATGCAGGTCTGTATGCTGTGGGACATGTCAGAGCTTGTGTTCTGTGATAAATATACTCCATCGCTAATTAAATTTCTCCAAAATAAGTAAAGTACAGTGCTTCCTATCTCCATCAGCCTAGTGCAGGCTGCGTCCTTTTAACACCGGCGCATAGGAAGAGGTGGTCAGGTACAAGTGTCCTTTCTTTCCCATAATTTTCTTAGGTTGGTGGAGAAAGCGTGAGCGACCTTTCTTTACTGCCAGAATTTAAACTCGGCCCCGGTTCCTAGGAAGAGATAGCGGTCTGGCCCTTGAAAAGTAGTTGAAAGTATAGTGAACACGAAAATTACTGGCAGATTAAAACTGTGCGCAGGACCGAGACTCGAACTCGGAACCTTTGCCTTTCGCGGGTAAGTGCCCTACCAACTGAGCTACCCAAGCACGACTCACGCCCCGTCCTCACAGCTTTACTTCCGCCAGCTCCTCGTCTCCTACCTTCCAAACTTGTCTCCGCAATATCCTTTCTTTCAGGAGAGGTAGTTCTGCAAGGTTCGCAGAAGAGCTTCTGTAAAGTTTGGAAGGTAGGAGACGAGGTACTGGAAGAAGTATAGCTGTGAGGACGGAGCGTGAGTCGTGCTTGGGTAGCTCAGTTGGTAGAGCACTTGCCCGCGAAAGGCAAAGGTCCAGAGTTCGAGTCTCGGTCCGCAAACAGTTTTAACCTGCCAGGAAGTTTCATATCAGCACACACTCCGCTGTAGAGTGAAAATTTCATTCTAAAAACATTCCCCAGGCTGTGGCTAAGCCATGTCTCCGCAATATCCTTTCTTTCTGGAGTGCTAGTTCTGCAAGATTCGCAGAAGAGCTTCTGTAAAGTTTGGAAAGTGGGAGACGAGGTACTGGCAGAAGTAAAGCTGTGAGGACCGGGCGTGAGTCGTGCTTGGGTAGCTCAGTTAGTAGAGCACTTGCCCGCGAAAGGCAAATGTTCCGAGTTCGAGTCTCGGTGCTGCACACAGTTTTAATCTGCCAGGAAGTTTCATATCAGTGCACACTCCGCTGTAGAGTGAAAATTTCATTATAGTGAACACCTTTTCCCACCTATATGAAGTCGAATCGAATCACCTGAGTAATAGGAGTGCAGCATTCTGGGGGGGGGGGGGGGGAGTTGGGGTGCTAGGTCACGAATGAACACTGCGCTGATGGTGGGAAAATGTGGAACTTCTCATTTCATCATTGAATATTGAAATTGTAAAGTGAATTATTGAGTATGATTAAAATTGAAATCGAATTAAGTACTCAGGTAATTGATAGGTTAGATGTGCGATATGTGTGTTAGTATATTTACAGAAGACTATGTCTGGCGCGTGTATGGAGTGAGCGCTCGGCCGCTCGTGGCTCGTGACGTAAGCGGTCGGACGCCTGCAGGCCGGTGGCGCGGCAAGTGTCCGGTTATAAAGCGTTCGCGAGAGAGAGAGCACACGATCTTTTGTCATGACGCGACTTCACGGTAGTGTCCTCTGGTGTTGACGATGTGAACTAAGCCACTTGAGCTCTGCAGCTCGTGATGCATACACTGGGTGCAGCCATCTTAAAGAACGGTACTTGCCTCATGCTCTGACGTCATTGTGGCGACCTCTGATGGCACGGATATGAACTACGCCAGTTGCAGTCCAGACTCAATGGCGAACACATCTGCTTCAAACTGGTTAAATAATAAAGACAAGTCCATTTTTCTCGCCATTTTTCCTAGGTGTGCCATATTATCATGTTGGAATTTGAACTTCCCACCATTTATATGGGCCAGGGGGGCGTGGCACTTTCCTGCCAAAATTCAAACCTGCCGCCAAAATCCGATATCTTGAATGACGTCACGGCCGCCATCTTGGATGACGTCATCGCCGCCATCTCGGATAACGGTACTTTGGGGCCATATGCATGTTGTCCCAATACTGTTGTGGACTGCTGCTGAAGACTTGGACGAGAGAGGACGCTTTTCTGAGATGGGTCGAATCATGCGCGATTTAAGTGTGGGAAATGTGCTATATTTATGATTAATGGTTTCACATTAGGTGAACAATCTTTTTTTGCAGCTAGAGGTAAAGTAATATAAATATTGTGGGGGAAAAAAATTTTCTTAGCTAGGTAATGTGCAGTAGTAGGTAATGTAAAATTGTGGCATTCCTTTGTGATAGCAATTTGCAGCTTTGGGGTTTTATAACAATTTCATGGTGAATACTTTAATCTAATATTTTTGTGCAAGCAAGTTTATTAGGAATAATGAAATATTTAAGTGTGTGTGGGAATTTATTTAGTTTTGCTCCTGGCACTCACAATGTGTGGCTGATCAAGAATTTTATAGCTAGTGGATGCACGAGTGTTAGGGACCTATAGCATGTAAGTAGGAAGTGTGCTATTACATGAAATATGGGTGTGAAGATAAGTGCTACTATAAATTTTCAATTTTCTTACATATCTGCAATCTTCAAAGGTTTAGTAACGTGGATCCTTTGTTGAGGACACGTGGTATCTCGTGTGAAAGCGTGCTCGACTCTGTACAGCCCTGGCTCAAAGAGAAGTGTAGTGCTCTCAAAAGTGTTTAACACAGCTTGTCTTTGATTCAGAAAATCCGCACCTACTATTATGTCCACAGTTAATTTCGGTATCTTTTCATCTAGGCACGAAAGAGTTAACCTTGTTTGCTTATTGACATCCGCACCATGATTTTTGATGGGACCCTTCACTTTTAATCTTCTTCCTTTTCAAGGTCAGTAATGTTTCATTAGCATTGCGTTGGTTAAATAAGTTCTTCGAAGTCGCAGTTATATCGCTACCACTGTCTATGACTACATTAAGTGGGATTTTTGCTACTGTGGCCTTCACATCTGGTTGAATCTCCACCAGAGGTCCCAGCCTCAAATAACACTACTGTTCTAACTGCATCATCCCCATTAATATCTTCTGTTCTGTCTGCCTCTGGTAGTTCTTTCTCTTCATTGGTATACTTCCAATTAATTTCTTCCCAACAAGATGTTGTTATTTTACTTCCTTTACCCGATCCCTGCAGTCCTGTTTCCTTATTTACTACCTGTTGTGAGAAAGTATTTATTTTTTTCTCGATGGTACGTTATCCTCTTGGAACCTGCTCACTCTAATTTCAGTACTAAATAACTCTGCAATGGTATTTACTTTGGCTTTTAACTCGACTTGCGTTATACTTGTCTCTTTTTGCTCTGGCAGTCCGTTTTTTTCGAAATCTTCGCAACTAATTCGTCTCCAGCCTAATGCTCATGGTATCTCGCCTTTTTTCAGTCCCTGCAGTTCTGTTCCTTCATTTTTCCCCTCTCATGTCAAAGTGTTCATTTCTCTCATTACACTGCTGCTGTTTACTTGGATAGGTGCGCTGTTCTCCTTTGCGTGGGCGCTCCCTCGTCAATTCGAACGGGGTTTGGTGTCGTATCACAGGTGTCGTTTCTTTCACAGGGCAGAGTTTAACATCTGCTACATAATGCTGAGATAAACAGCTTCTTTCCATGTGGGTTTTTAAGCAGGTGGCCACAGTGAGTCACCAATGTTTTGAGTTGCATTCCTCCAGATGTTTATCTGCCATCTCCAGCTGTGTTCCTCCGGAAAGGCTTTCCAAAGGGTCGTCGTTAACAGCAGAGACAACAAGGAAGGCTTTTTCTGGCGGCCATCACAGTGGCTCCAGCGTCACATTGTGTCTGCTACATGTCCCACTGTGAAGGTTTTGGCCTAAAATTGGTATGGGTGCTGCCATTGTAAGATTCTCCTTTCCTCTGAACTGCATGTCATAGCCCGGTTTTGGGAAATAACTTGCATGCAATTACTATTATCAGCATTAGTGGTTTATATTCATGATTTTTTTTTTCAGTCTCCTTGACTGGTTTGATGTGGCCCGCCACGAATTCCTTTCCTGTGCTAACCTCTTCATCTCAGAGTAGCACTTGCCACCTAAGTCCTCAATTATTTGCTTCACGTATTCCAATCTCTGTCTTCCTCTACAGTTTTTGCCCTCTACAGCTCTCTCTAGTACCATGGAAGTCATTCCCTCATGTCTTTGTAGATGTCCTATAATCCTGTCCCTTCTCCTTATCAGTGTTTTCCACATATTCCTTTCCTCTCCGATTCTGCATAGAACCTCCTCATTCCTTACCTTATCAGTCCACCTAATTTTCAACATTCGTCTATAGCACCACATCTCACAAGCTTCGATTCTCTTCTGTTCCGGTTTTCCTACAGTCCATTTTTTCACTACCATACAATGCTGTACTCCTGACGTACATCCTCAGAAATTTCTTCCTCAAATTAAGGCCGGTATTTGATATTAGTAGACATCTCTTGGCCAGAAATGCCTTTTTTGCCATAGCGAGTCTGCTTTTGATGTCCTCCTTACTCCGTCCGTCATTGGTTATTTTACTGCCTAGGTAACAGAATTCCTTAACTTCATTCACTTCGTGACCATCAATCCTGATGTTAAGTTTCTCGCTGTTCTCATTTCCACTACTTCTCATTACCTTCGTTTTTCTCCGATTTACTCTCAAACCATACTGTGTACTCATTAGACTGTTCATTCCGTTCAGCAGATCATTTAATTCTTCTTCACTTTCACTCAGGATAGCAATGTCATCAGCGAATCGTATCATTGATATCCTTGCACCTTGTATTTTAATTCCACTCCTGAACCTTTCTTTTATTTCCATCATTGCTTCCTCGATGTACAGATTGAAGAGTAGGGGCGAAAGGCTACAGCCTTGTCTTACACCCTTCTTAATACGAGCACTTCGTTCTTGATCGTCCACTCTTATTATTCCCTCTTGGGTGATGTACATATTGTATATGACCCATCTCTCCCTATAGCTTACCCATACTTTTTTCAGAATCTCGAACAGCTTGCACCATTTTATATTGTCGAACGCTTTTTCCAGGTCGACAAATCCTATGAAAGTGTCTTGATTTTTCTTTAGCCTTGCTCCCATTATTAGCCATAACGTCAGAATTGCCTCTCTCGTCCCTTTACTTTTCCTAAAGCCAAACTGATCGTCACCTAGCGCATTCTCAATTTTCTTTCCCATTCTTCTGTATATTATTCTTGTAAGCAGCTTCGATGCATGAGCTGTTAAGCTGATTGTGCGATAATTCTCGCACTTGTCAGCTCTTGCCGTCTTCGGAATTGTGTGGATGATGCTTTTCCGAAAGTCGGATGGTATGTCGCCAGACTCATATATTCTACACACCAACGTGAATAGTCGCTTTGTTGCCACTTCCCCCAATGATTTTAGAAATTCTGATGGAATGTTATCTATCCCTTCTGCCTTATTTGACCGTAAGTCCTCCAAAGCTCTTTTAAATTCCGATTCTAATACTGGATCCCCTATCTCTTCTAAATCGACTCCTGTTTCTTCTTCTATCACATCAGACAAATCTTCACCCTCATAGAGGCTTTCAATGTATTCTTTCCACCTATCTGCTCTCTCGTCTGCATTTAACAGTGGAATTCCCGTTGCACTCTTAATGTTACCACCGTTGTTTTTAATGTCACCAAAGGTTGTTTTGACTTTCCTGTATGCTGAGTCTGTCCTTCCGACAATCATATCTTTTTCGATGTCTTCACATTTTTCCTGCAGCCATTTCGTCTTAGCTGCAGGATATGCCGGTTGTTTATTCGATTTGCATATCAACAAGATTTGTACAATTTCATGTAACTATGTCGTGTGACATATCGATTTAACTGGAATCGTTTCAGGAATTCAATTGAAGGTGAGTTATTTGTTTTACAATTTACACGCTGATGTTCAATTTGGCGTAACATTGTGGATTTACCACATTCCAATAATGTATCCTGTGCTGGTTAATCATGCCACGGTTCATGAAGGACGACTGTTGAGAGAACAATACTTTAGCAAAGTAATAAGGGCCTCTCTGCATTTGCTGAAGCGACATCTGGCAAAATGTTACTCTGTTATGGAAATCATTGCCATGAAGGTCTTGATGAAGAGAGACATGAAACAAATGATGTAGTCTACGTTTCAAAACTCAGTAAACAACAGTTTGACTAATTCCCTATTCACGAATTTAAGTGCCAAGTGCTAATATGGAGGTTATGATTCACTTAGCTGATATCCAAGTTTCGTTTTTCTCTCCAGCAACAGTTCTTCAAGGGTTTCTTTTTCATAGATGTACAGTTCCCCCTGTGGAGAACGGTCAAATAACGTGACAAAAGTATCGCATGATCGCTCCCTCCTTGGAAAAATTTAGCATAATGCGGTGCAGAATTACTGACATCATCATTTTTTCCATAATCGTAATTCATTTCAGTATTCTTTTCCACTGTAACATTTTGCATTCTAATTAGCAGCCCATAGGGGTTACGAAGGAATTTATTTAAGAAAGGAGGGACGACGTACATGCAGTGCGATCAGGGTTAAATAAAGAAAAAATCAGCTACGTGGAGAAATGTACAAAACAGTGAGTTATTAGCCACTCACTTCAGTCTTTATGTTTTTCATCGAATGCATTTTTCTCGACATAATACCGCTTTAGAACTCAAATGTTTTATTTGTAGATTACAGCGCCATCTGTCACGCAATGATAAAAGTCTTACATATAAAAGTTACGTATTTCTACCCATAGAATCCAATCAACGATGAAAATAACATGTCTAAGATTCAAAGCCAGCCCCCCCCCCCCTTTGGGGATCGCTGAAGAGGGTTCTGAAAAATACTGAACATGTATTTTTCGTTTTTTTTTTTAATCAGACACGTAGGTTTTCAGTTGTGTCACTGTCTCAAGATAAAAAAAAACTAACTGGGATTGGAAAGCATTTGGAATGAGAAAGAATGTGGCCATCACTCTGTCCCTATACCTACACATGCTCCATGTACTGTCTCACCGCAGTTTCAATTAATTTCCTTTCCCAGAGAATGAGACCGACTCTGATGTTTATCTCACCTACCAACTTTAACTCTTCTACCACATACCTCACTCTGCATCAGGGCTCCTCTCGTTTTTCCGTCTCCATCCACCCTCAAGCCTTTCCTCTTGCAACCACCACCCTACACACATACCACATTTCTCCTCACCCTCTGTCTTTCCCATCTCAACTCCTACCTATCATCTCCATAACTTTTCAATCCAACAGACCCATATCTCTTTACCCACACCCCTCACTTGTGTGGAACTTATTCTCTACTCTTATAAAACTACTCATTCTGTGCAGGTCCTTCAGCTTTTAAATTGAAGTGCAACGCTTCAGAGTTCTTTTTCCTTTTAACAGAAGAATTTCATCTTCCTGCATTGTGTTTTTAAAATGTATGTAAACTGTTGTACGATCGAAAGCTTGCGCAACCTATCCTGGAACATGTCTTTGGTGTGAAAAGGGCATGGAATGTTGGCAGCGAGTGGCGTTGAAGCGGTTTTCTTAGTGAGGCAGTGACTGAAGCAGCACGCATAGCACAGGTCTGTGGGGCAATGAGCTGGCTGATTGTTCTACCACCCGTGTAACTTCCAAGTTTATCTAGTTGAGCATCTTCCATACACGAGGGACGTGCACCAGAAATGGGCGTAGAAACATTATTTTTTTTGGCCGACCAGATTTGGAGGCATGCGGTGGTTATCATCATCCACACACCTGCAAGCTCCAAGCACAGCGGATTTTGATGCTCGGTGAGCTACTTTTTGTTCATTGCTTCGGTGCAGACACCACGCGACATTCGTAAAGACTGATCTTGCTTCCCACTTAAGAGTGATAAATGATTGCTTCAGTTCCTGCAAGTCTTTGTGTCTTGTTGCTTCTATATCGAACTCAGTTCAACCTCCTGTTGTTGTTGTTCCCTGTTTCCGTGTATGGCCAAGCGATTTGAGAAACTTGTCGCTTGTATGAAAACATAAGTGGTAACTGTCATAGAGTTGTGATTTAATTGTGTGTTTTAAATTATGGGGTTTTTGGAGCCTGACAGCTTATGCGTCTTGCGGGGGGGGGGGGGGGGGGGGAAATCTTGTTGCATGTATTTTGGTGGGCTGTACTTCCTAACCAAGCTTGTGTTTTACGTAGGGTCACCAGACAACAATTTGTTCCCCCTTGTACCAATGTTTTCTGTCGAGCGCGTCGGTTAAGTATTTACCGCTTCCGCCTCGTGGCGTGATTTGAAGCTGAATCTCGGTTGGTCGCTGGACTTCTTTACAATCAGGTGTAAGTAGGGGGGTGGTCGCCTTGGTTAGATACATTATTATTTTTCAGCGACATATCACAAGTGTTTTGTTTACGCTGGCAACGTGTAATCTGATGACTTAAGTTTTTACTCGTCTTACTTAAGAGGAGGATATGAGATGAACATCAACAAAAGCAAAACGAGGATAATGGAATGTATTCGAATTAAGTCGGGTGATGCTGAGGAAATTAGATTAGGAAATGACACACTTAAAGTAGTAAAGGAGTTTTGCTATTTGAGGAGCAAAATAACTGATGATGGTCGAAGTAGAGAAGATATAAAACGTAGACTGGCAATGGCAAGGAAAGCGTTTCTGAAGAAGAGAAATTTGTTAACATCGAGTATAGATTTAAGTGTCAGGAAGTCGTTTCTGAAAGTATTTGTATGGAGTGTGGCCATGTATGGAAGTGATACGTGGACGATAAATAGTTTGGACAAGAAGAGAATAGAAGCTTTCGAAATGTGGTGCTACAGAAGAATGCTGAAGATTCGATGGTTCGATCACATAACTAATGAGGAGGTACTGAATAGAATTGGGGAAAAGAGGAGTTTGTGGCACAACTTGACAAGAAGAAGGGACCGGTTGGTAGGACATGTTCTGAGGCATCAAGGGATCACAAATTTAGAATTGGAGGGCAGCGTGGAGGGTAAAAATTCTAGAGGGAGACCAAAAGATGAATGCATTAAGCAGATTCAGAAGGATGTAGGATGCAGTAAGTACTAAGAGATGAAGAAGCTTGCACAGGATAGGGTAGCATGGAGAGCTGCATCAAACCAGTCTCAGGACTGAAGACCACAACAACAACAACACTTAAAAGTTACTTCTCTGTTCATCAGGCTATCATTGTTAGTTTGTGACCTTGGGACGTGTTCCCACTGCCTGCTTAGAAAAGGAGGATCCTGATGAGAGTGTTTGGGTCCTGCCCTAAGTAATTTTGTGGCTGTGTGTCCAGACCACATTGACTGATGCACGATGATTTCATATCAAGCAGCTATAATTGTATTTCTTTGGTTTTAATGACTCCTGTTAGGTAAACCTGAATTATCTGTTGTATTTTAGTCAAATACATTCTTAAGAAATTTATTGCCCGCCTGTTTTGAAGACTATCATGTTATACTTTTTATAAAACACTGGTATTTGGCGTAGTCTTGAGTTTTGCACTAAATCGTTTAAGAACCTTTAAAGAGACTGTTTTATCGATCATCAGTAATTATCCTTAAATCGTTTTATGTAATTGGATGGTTTTGTCTAGCAAGGGGCCCCTCCATACTGTAAATCACGGATTTTGATGCGCTTCAAATATGTTGTAGAGACACTTACCCTAAGTACCTGTCTATCCGATTTTTTAGCGACGGGCCTTGGTTTTTGAGAAAATCGCTTTTGAAGTTCATTGGGTGGTGTGTATAACCGTAACATTACACGTATCATGAGCAACTCAGCGCAGCGCAGCGGTAAAAGTTCACGGCTACCGCGTTGGAGGTACCGTGTTTGAATCCTGCTAGTGTGCTTTTGTTTTTTGTTTTTTTCTTATTCTTTTTTTCCAAAATCGACCGATTTTTTCAATTTTATTTCAAATATTATCAACCAATAGTTTAAGGTGTGCGAAATTATAAAGATATATTCAGTTATTATTTTTTTTCTGTCATACAATATTACGAAAACTTATTTTTCATAGTCCACATTGCTTGGTGTACCAGAACAATATTGTGGGTGATACATTTTAATACAAAACAACAGAAGCACAAATTTTCGCAGCACCACACGCATTTTCTGAAAGCAACCACCTTGCAGGAGCACGGTTTCTTCATGAGCGATACCGGGAAACAATTCTTTTCCATTCAAAAAGATTTCTCTTTCATCCGCTAACTTCGATGCGAACCATGCGTATCTAATCATGCTTTCAAAATTAGGTGCACTGAATTGATGTAGGATTAGCGAATGTAATTTTATCGAACCTTCCCTAGAAGCGATCTCTCTATTGTCTTTCATGAAGTCGGCAGCATTCTGAATAATTTTCGTGAAGATTTTCACCTGTCGGTAAAAATAAACATCGCAGGGCTGGCAATAAGGAGTGCACTTTGGTGGACCACTATTAGGGTGCAGATGCTGCTTTCCTTTCATCAGTGAATAGATGATCGTATAAAGTTTAATCGGTTTGCCTTCCCCACGAATAGATAGTGTACAAAAATGTTGTCTGACCCACTTACAGAAGAATTACAGAACGCAAAAATTCTTCATACACCAGTTTCGTGAACTTTCCGGATTTCGTGCAGGACATGACTACATTTCTGTATTTCCCAGTTAATTAGTTTACTCGTCTTTGAACGTTAGGACCAAATTTTCCGGACGGTTCATGCATACATAGAAAAAAAATACGGGAGCAGGATTCGAACATGGTACCTACATCACAGTAGCTTTTTTTTTGTCTCATTTTGTTTTTCGTTCGTTGCATCTGCTCTGGGCGGACGTCGTAAAACAACCGTTGAAGTTCGTGTTGATCGATTAACTTAGTTTTTTTTATTACAGAGGGCAGCTAACCCTCTGACCGAACACGCTGAGCTACCGTGCCGGGATCGTGAAACTTTACTGCTGCGCTACGCTGACTCGCACGGAATATATGTAATGTTACGACTATACATAGGGAGCAGTGAAGTTCATTTCGATTTTTTCAAAAACCAACGCCCGTCGCTAAAAAACCGGATGGCCAGATACTCAGGGTAACTGCCTCTACAACATAGTTGAAGCGCATCAAAATCCGTGATTTACAGTATGGAGGGTCCCATTGTAAGTATGTGTGGATCCTGGTGACCTAATTGGTAAAGTTACTTTTCCTCAGGAGTGTTAATAGAAGTCTTAATACGGAAGATGTTCAGTCCTTTTATTGCCCGGTCCTTCCACTCCCAGGTAACCTTGCGCCAGTAGTGCGAACCTTTTTTCAACTGCCCATCTTTGATTTTGAATTTAAAGTAGAAAAATAGCTCCATGTTTTGATTGTAATAGTCACTAACAATTTTTCAAATCAGTGGAATATTGTATTGCTGACAGCCCACAACCCGCCCATATAGAGCGTGCGGATGAAATAACAATAAAGAAAAAAAAAAGAATGTATATGAGTATTTTGTGTGTATGGAGGGCGGATGTAGGGCATGGGTGCCGGCCGCGGTGGCCGAGCGGTTCTAGTCACTTCAGTCCGGAACCGCGCTGCTGCTACGGTCGCAGGTTCGAATCCTTCCTCGGGCATGGATGTGTGTGATGTCCTTAGGTTAGTTAGGTTTAAGTAGTTCTAAGTTCTAGGGGACTGATGACCTCAGAAGTTCAGTCCCATAGTGCTCAGAGCCATTAGGGCACGGGTGATAGGTTGGTTACAGTTACACGGGTAAGTGCTACGATGAAACTTAAAATCTCGGGAATAATATTGTGGGAAGGCAACTTAAAGTAATCTGGAATGCACATAATGTGTGAAGATAAGGCTTGGTTGTGGCTCGGTGACAGAAGCACAGCAACAAGACAGCATTTTCTTGGATGGTGCTTACAGTCGGCTGTAAGGATGCGATTCTGAGTGAAACACGGGCTGGCGAAAGGTATTCCATGTGTTTGATATGTATGGGAGAGGACTGGAAGACCGCTATTTAGAAAGAGCGCCTTACATATATCGAAGGATCGCTCAACATTCCACGTAACTTGTTTTCATCATCGACGTTTAGTCGCTCGTAACCTCTTTCTGCTAGTACAGGACGGGGCAAATGGAAGTGACCCGGAGAACAGAGTTTCAGGTTACATCTACATCTACATCCATACTCCGCAAGCCACCTGACGGTGTGTGGCGGAGGGTATCCTGAGTACCTCTATCGGTTCTCCCTTCTATTCCAGTCTTGTATTGTTCGTGGAAAGAAGGATTGTCGGTATGCTTCTGTGTCGGCTCTAATCTCTCTGATTTTATCCTTATGGTCTCTTCGCGAGATATACGTAGGAGGGAGCAATATACTGCTTGACTCTTCGGTGAAGGTATGTTCTCGAAACTTTAACAAAAGCCCGTACCGAGCTCTGCTGCAGAGTCTTCCACTGAAGTTTATCTATCATCTCCGTAACGCTTTCGCGATTACTAAATGATCCGGTAACGTAGCGCGATGCTCTCCGTTGGATTTTCTCTATATTTTCTATCAACCCTATCTGGTACGGATCCCACACTGCTGAGCAGTATTCAAGCAGTGGACGAACAAGCGTACTGTAAACTACTTCCTTTGTTTTCGGATTGCATTCCTTCTGTCTATAGCAAGTGTTGAAAGTGTCTCCATTCATCTTTTGGCTCTTTTAGGCCCTCTTCAGCGAGTTACTGAAGCTGGATCGAAGCTGGATCGAAGCTGGACTGCTGGAATTGCTGAAACCTCATGCGAAATTTTCTGCTGCAGTTCTTGAAGACTATGAGGGTTGTTGCAATACACCTTAGACTTGAGAGCTATCCACACCATTACGATCATGTGACCTGGGTGGTCAGCCGGGACCGCGACCAGACTGAACTCAGCTAACGACTCTGTCAGGTGTGAAGATGGTGTAAATGTACTCCAAGCTTCGGTCGGCTGTATGGGCAGTAGCTTCATCCTGTTGGAAGTAACTGTAGGTCGTATCCTCCTCCGTTAATGCTGAAATAAATGGTTTGAAAATGGCCAGGCTACTATTACATGTTATACCCTGTACAATGTATCGTGATCAAATCGAGATAGTGCTGGACTCTTTTTGTGCGAGCTAATGGCTTTGACGCGCTTCGTCCAATGAAACTGCATCGTATCAGAATTCGTTGTGTTTCCGCCACATTCCGCGAGACAAGGCTTGCTTCGAACGTGTTCGTCGTCTGCGCCAAAGTTTCTCTCTTTTCATCGTCGCCTGGAGCTGTGTGGTATATCAAGTAGTCTTAGTAACATTTTGTCTAGTCTGAATATGGCGGCATTTGCAAACTGATGTGATCGCAGCTTGCTGCCAGACTTGCAGTCGCATTCAAGGTCAGGTTCAAGAAAACGATATACACTGAAGCGGCAAAGAAATTGGTACAGGCAGGCGTTTTCAAATACGGAGATATGTAAACACGCAGAATACGGAGCAGCAGTCGGCAATGCCTATATAAGACAAGTGCCTGGCGCAGTTGTTAGATCGATTACTGCTGCTACGATGCAAGGTTATCAACACTTAAGTGATTTTGAAGTCGTGTTATAGTCGGCCGCACGAGCGATGGGACAGAGCATTTCCGAGGTAGCGATGAAATGGGGATTTTACCGTACGACCATTTCACCAGTGTACCGCGAATATCGGAATCTGGTAAAACATGAAATCTCTGACATCGTTGCGGCCGGAAAAAGAACCTGCAAGATCGGGACCAACGACGACTGAAGAGAATCGTTCAACGTGACAAATGTGCAACCCTTCCGCAAACTGCTGCAGATTTCAGTGCGTGCGATCCGTTCGATGTGGGCTTTCGGAGCCGAAGGCTCACTCATGTACCCTTGATGATGCACGATACAGAACTATACGCCTCGCCCGGACCCATCAACATCGACACGGGTCTGTTGATGATTGGAAACTTGTTGCCTGGCCGGACGAGTCTCGTTTAAAATTGTATCGAACAGATGGACATGTACGGGTATGGAGACAATCTCATGAAACCATGGGCCCTGCATGTCAGCAGGGTATGTTTCAAGCTGGTGGAGGCTCTGTAACGGTGTGGGGCGTGTGCAGTTGGAGTTATATGGGACCCCTGACACGCGTAGATACGACTCTGACAGGTGACACGTACGTCAGCATCCTGTCTGATCACCTGCATCCGTTCATATCCATTGTGCATTCAGACGAACTGGGGCAATTCCAGTACGACAATGGGACACCCCACATGTGCAGAATTGCTACAGAGTGGTTCCAGGAACACTCTTCTGAGTTTAAACATTTCCGCTGCCCACCACACTCATCAGACATGAACATTATTGAGCATATCTGGTATGCATTGCATCGTGCTGTTCAGAAGAGATCTCCACCCCCTCGTGGTCTTATGGATTTATGGACAGCCCTGCAGGATTCATGGTGAGTACCCTCCAGCACTATTTCAGACATTAGTCGAGTCCATGTCACGTCGTGTTCCGGTACTTCTGCGTGCTCTGGAGGGACCTACACGATATTAGGCAGGTGTACCAGTTTCTTTGGCTCTTCAGTGTAGTTTCATGGAAACAGCCATCCAGAACTAAGGAACGATGTTCAAAAAATGGCTCTGAGCACTATGCGACTTAACTTCTGAGGTCATCAGTCGCCTAGAACTTAGAACTACGTAAATCTAACTAAGGACATCACACACATCCATGCCCGAGGCAGGATTCGAACCTGCGACCGTAGCAGTCGCTCGGTTCCATACTGTAGCGCCTAGAACCGCACGGCCACTCCTGCCGGCGAACGATGTTCCACCCTCAAACAAAATAGTATAGACAGTACGAACGGAGCGTAGAATAAGGTAGACAAAAGTTTAGGACTGCACTATGTAAGACACACCAAATAAAAAAAAATTAGGAGTAACTGCCTATAGGTATCAGTAAATAATACCAAAGAAGCTGTCAAGTATGTTATAGACAGGTCGTGACCAGGAGTATGAAGAAAAAAAGAGACAGAGGAGGAAAAACAAGAAGTACCTTACATTTTTATATGTAGCAACTAACATGATGTGCAAAGTTTCCAAAGGCGAAACGGATAAATCATGATGTAACAGCATGACATACTAGCATACCACACCACGACACCACACATAATGAACATAAGGAGTATCATTAGCTTAAGATATCAGGAACATTTTGGAACTTAATAGAAAAACTAGAAATGTAACGCAGAGTTAGGACGCTGAACTATGTAAAAAATTTCTTAAGAGGTGCAATTTAGGCATTAGGCATAATGTAGATTATAAGAAAAGATTTTTGTAGAGCCTCCTGCACGAAACAATCGTCGACCACCCACGATGATGCAACGGGCGACAACTGAAAATGTATATGGAACATGAATGGACGAGATCAACGAATTTCTACGATGCAGAGGCGCCAGCAAGGGAAGGAGAACGATGGCGATTTGTAACCAAGGCAACCCTTGCACCTATCTGCAGTCGCATTTGATAGAGAAAATACAAGGAGGGTGGATGAGCAGCAGAAGATCGACGTTAGGACCAGGCCTTGCAAAAATTCACCTTCCACCGATACTCAAGTCGGGAGGGCTGCAGGGGACAATGGGCCACAAAAAACGAAACAGCAGCCAGCGCACGGAGTAAAAACAATACGCCTCGCCGAAACCCTAGCTAGGCTGAGGCACAATTTAGCAAAGAACATTACGTGTAGAACATCACTGTTACCATCAGACTGCGATATTATATTGAACGACAAGCAGGAGGAAAGTCGGTCAATGCTGAATTACACGTCCTAATAACCAAAGAAAACACTAACAAATGACAAACTTCAAAGGAATTGGTAATCAGTAATTGCCCACATCCTGCCCGGAGAAGAGACAAGGTTAAAGTCTGAAGAAAGGAAGATGCTTGGAAGAACAGAAGACAAGGAGTCTTAAGACTGATGCTGAAGAGAGAATATGGGTGAGAATATTTCAAGATACATCTTTCCAAATACCCATCCTACTGTAAACTAGGTGTCTGTAAAGTGCTAAAAAAGTATAAATACCTTCAGCACTTTCTTGAGCAAAAATGTACACGCTTTAAAGCTAAAGGTCCAAAGTATTAAGAGGGCCACACCAAACTACAGCAACATCCTGTCGCAAAATTCGACGAAGAACTATGCTGCCCATCCAGAGGTTTTTCGACAAACATCTCACACGAGACCTTCAGTTTCATGCAAAGATATTCGATACCAAACACACGCAAGAACATTCGTAGATATCGTGTGAAAATAGTGGTCAAAATTAGATGAAGATCAGCGTCAAACAATGAAAAAGCTGCAAAGCAGCACAATGATTAGCATATCGATTTGATAGAATTTGCATCTCTCTATACAATATGTGTAAGTGTCTGAATAAGAACTGCGTCTTTCCATCTTTGTTTCATGAGTAATGAAGGAGCAACCGTTTTGTAAAGAAATGTTTTTTGGATTTATAGTGTTAGTTAGAATAAAATATTGAGAAGAAATCCTACATATTTGCATAATTTCTGTAAAGTCAATTTATGGTTTGTAATTGTAGTATTTCAAAATTGTGTTCATGCACAATTATCAATGCAACATTTCTTAAAAACCACATTGTCTATTAGATTAATATTTTTTGAGAATAATATGTGTGTATGAACATTGCTTGTGTCTATAATTTTTTTTAATTTTGCTTAGTCATTAATATGAAGTTTTAAAGATTTGACATGAGTAGGATTTGCTAAAGATTTATCTTAGTGCTTATATTAGTGTTAGAACCATTATACTTCTAAAACAAACAACAGCATCTAAACACTGCATTTTTCTATTGTGTATAAAGTCATTTAACTTTTTGAGCTGATTTACATTGAAAGTGCTTGAGAAAGTAGCAATAAAGGTCGATGTGAGAGGCTCCTCGTCTTCGATATGAAATCTAAAATACACACAACACATTTAAATAAATAAGAAAAAGAGATTGATACCAGTATTTATACAAAAAATTATAGTCTTCACTTAAGGGAGACTATTAAATTATTAACAAAGATAAACATGTTAAAAAGTAAAGTATACAGATCAATACAATTATTAGAATAAGGACTAAACCAAGTGGCTGACCAATATTCAATGCTTGAGAAAAAGTATAATTTTTGACTGACGTAGACCATGCCTCAAACATTGTTTAACCTCAGCTCAAAAATTATCGAGAAAGGATGGTCATATGTAAGGTGTCAAACAAAAACCACATCTTAAATTGAATTCCTGAAACAATTCCAGATAAATTGATGTGTCACACGACATAGTTACATGATATTGTACAAATCTTATTGATACGCAAATCGAATAAACAAACCGGCATTTCGTGAATATAAACCATTAACACTCACACTTGTAATTGCATGTAAGTAATTTCAGACAACCGAACTATGAGACGCAATTCTGAGGAAAGGAGAATTTTACGACGGCAATGCCCCTCCCAGTGATAGGCTGAAACCTCCACAGCGGGACATCTAGTGGACACAATGAGACGCTGGAGCCTGGAGCCACTGAGTAGGCCGCCGGCAAAAGGTGCCCTTGTCACCGCTTTTAACAACGATCCTTCACAAAGCCTTTCTACGCAAACATGGCTGGAGATGTCAGATAAACGTCTGGAGGAATCCAACTCAAAACATTGGTGACTCACTGTGACCACCTGCGTAAAAACCCTCATTGAAAGAAGCCGTTTATCTCAGTATTATGTAGCAGAAGTTAAACTCTGCCCTATGAAAGGAACGACGCCTGTGATAGGCTACCAGAACTCTACTGGGTGGAACGCTCTGATTGGCCAGATGGAAAACGGGTGGCCACCAGCTTTGATATAGGCAAATGGAGACAGCTTATCTGCAGTACAGCTTATCTGCGAAACCCTACATTTCAGCAGGATAATGCACGAACCGCATGTTGCAGGTCCTGTAAAGGCCTTTCTGGATGCTGAAAATGTTCGACTGCTGCCCTGGCCAGCACATTCTCCAGATCTCTCACCAACTGAAAACGTCTGGTCATTGGTGGCCTAGCAACTGGCTCATCGCAATACGCCAGTCACTATTCTTGATTAACTGTGGTATCGTGTTGAAGGTGCATGGACAGCTGTACCTGTACACGCCATCCAAGCTCTGTTTGACTCGATGCCCAGGCGTATCAAGGCCGTTATTACGGCCAGAGGTAGTTGTTCTGGGTGCTGATTTCTCAGGATCTATGCGCCCAAACTGCGTGAAAACGTAATCACATGTCAGTTCTAGTATAATATATTTGTCCAATGAATACCCGTTTATCATCTGCATTTCTTCTTGGTGTAGCAATTTTAATGATAAGTAGTGTACGTTATGGGACCTTCCTTCACCTCAGGTCTTATAGATGGAAATTCATACGCACAGTTTATGACGAACATTCTGCCGTTTCTTCTAAAACAACTACCAATGGATATTCAGAACTGTATACGGCTGTAACATGAGAGTTGTTCAGCTCTATTGTCACTTATTGCAACGCAAGTACTGAATGAGAACTTTCCTCGTTGTTGGTCGGGACGAAATTCTGTTCTCAGATGGCCTGCGAGGTCCCCCGATTTCCCGATTCGACTCATCTTGATTTCTTTCTTTGGGAAGCACTCAAAGATGCAATCTTTGACGAAGCCCCAACTACGCCAGCCGTTATGTACCATCGAGTCTACCACATCATGCGCTCTAATTACATCTGTTCATCGCTCTTCCGAACTGCGACTGCAGATGTGCTTTTCAGTCCAAGAGTTTGAAGACGTGCTTAAATGAAAGATAAAGTTATTTTTTTGGAAGACAAAATTTATGTTGTGTGATTTTGGTGGTTACCAAATCATTGTTAGTAAATTGTTTATTTCATTTACGTGTGTACCGCAGTGTGAAGTAAGTCGACAGCGTTTATTGTACGTAGCTGGTAATAGTGTCATTACGCGCTTATGTTCAGCATGAAATGACGTTTCCTTAAGAAGACTATTTGTTTTGCGGAGAACGGGTGGTCATCGAAGTAGCTTTAATAAAATGCTTATTTCAATGAATTTATCCCACATGATATAATTTAGAGCAGTGTAGGTAGAAACAGTTGTTCGATAACATGTATTTTACCTCTAAGAATCACACAGTCACTTAGAGGAAAAGATACGTCAAATCTTCCTTCTATTTAATGCAGTAGTAGCTTTTTGCAGCGTATGAGACCTCTTTCATTTTGAAGACTGAACAGTTCGTTTCTCCGTTTCAGATCACGTAAATCTGGGAGAAAAAACAATTGTGAAATAGTTTTGCTAAGCCCTACACTCTATTGTATTTCGTATTTCTGTATACAAGATTCATAGTGAACCTGCATTTAGGACGTGACTTGTCTCCTGGGGAAACAAAGCTTTACTCTCGTAGCGCAGGCCTACCTTAAGGTACACAACTACGAAGCCTGGTCCGAGACGCTTGCTTGGAAGCGCCTGCACCGCATATGTCGTTTCCGGCCACCGTTCAAATTCAAATGGCTCTGGGCACTATGGGACTCAACATCTGAGGTCATCAGTCCCCTAGAACTCTGAACTACTTAAACCTAACTAACCCAAGGACATCACACACATCCATGCCAGAGGCAGGATTCGAACCTGCGACCGTAGCGTCGCGTGGTTCCAGACTGAATCGCCTAGAACCGCTCGGTCACATCGGCCGGCCCAGCCACCGTGATCTCACATTCTAGGACACTTCTCGAATTTTTTATTACAGATTTCAACGTCAACACTGATAAACGCTATATCACTGTAACTGTCTCCTTAAGAGCTATGGAATGTAGTCATAAAGCTATATGGTTAACTTAATAAGCGTACTAACTTCAGAATCTCCTGTGACACCAGCGCTAAAACATTAACGAGACAAAAACACACATGCCTCTCGACGCTCTAACATTTGTCGAACTCCGCGTTTCGATGTGTGTAACCGTTTACGAAATAAAAGAGGTATAGCACCTTACGTGACTCACCCTGTAATCCTCATTCAGTTTCGAGACCCTTCATCGCTTCCGGCATTTAGGGAAATCTAGTAAGACACTGATCGCATAAGTAAAGAAATCGATCGTTTTGATGTAAAGCCCTATTGGTATGGAACACACCCAGCCTACAGGTAAAGCTCTTAGAAAATCTACGTTAGTCTACGCTTACTTATGGCAGTCTACGGTAACCTATCGTAGATTTACAAGTCTAATTAAAGGTCTTTGTTTCAGTACAACCAAAAATTTTCGAGTGTGTTTTCCGTTCATAACGGAATCTGCGAAAATTCCTGATTCGCTATTTATTTTCGACAAGCGATAGATTCACATAGCGCTAACATCACTAGAGAAAAAACATATTTGTAACAACATGATCTTCTCGATTTTGATTTCTGTTGTTTTGGCCATCGAGACTGCGATGCAATGGGGCAATATCCCTGAGACATTTCTATGTATCTTCTTGATCTGGTATTAGCAACACAATACTCTTTATTCACATGAAGTGCTGAGTGCTATTGAGAAGGGATTTCAGATCGATTCCGTATTCCTGGATTTCCGGAAGGCTTTTGGCACTGTACCACACAAGCGGCTCGTAGTAAAATTGCGTGCTTATGGAATATCGTCTTAGTTATGTGACTGGATTTGCCATTTCCTGTCAGAGGCCGGCTGGAGTGGCCGAGCGGTTCTAGGCGCTACAGTTTGGAACCGCGCGACCGCTGCTGTCGCAGGTTCGAATCCTGCCTTGGGCATGGATGTGTGTGATGTCCTTAGGTTGGTTAGGTTTAAGTGGTTCTAAGTTCTAGGGGACTGATGACCACAGAAGTTAAGTCCCATAGTGCTCCGAGCCATTTGAATTTGAATCCTGTCAGAGGGATCACAGATCGTAGTAATTGACGGAAAGTCATCGAGTAAAACAGAAGTGATTTCTGGCGTTCCCCAAGGCAGTTTTATAGGTCCTTTGCTGTTTTGTATCTATATAAACGATTTGGGAGACAGTCTGAGCAGCCGTCTTCGGTTGTTTGCAGATGACGCTGTCGTTTATCGACTAATAAAGTCATCAGAAGATCAAAATAAACTGAAAATCGATTTAGAAAAAATATCTGAATGGTGCGAAATGTGGCAGTTGACCCTACATAACGAAAAGTGTGAGGTCATCCACATGAGTGCTAAAAGGAACTCGTTAAACTTCTGTTACACGATAAATCAGTCTAATTTAAAAGCCGTAAATTCGACTAAATACGTAGGTATTACAATTACGAACAACATAAATTTAAAAGAACACATCGAAAATGTTGTGGGGAAGGCTAACCAAAGGCTGCGTTTTATTGGCAGGACGCTTAGAAAATGTAACAGACCTACTAATGAGACTGCCTGCACTACGATTGTCCGTCCTCTTTTAGAATACTGCTGCGCGGTGTGGGATCCTTACCAGGTAGGACTGACGGAGTACATCGAAAAATATCAAAGAAAGGCAGCACGTTTTGTATTATCGCGAAATGTGGGAGAGAGTGTCACAGAAATGATACAGGATTTGGGATGGAAGAAAGGCGTTTTTCGTTGCGACGGAATCTTCTCACGAAATTCCAATCACCAACTTTCTCCTCCGAATGCGAAAATATTTTGTTGACACCGACCTACGTAGGGCGGAGCGATCACCACGATAAAATAAGGGAAATCAGAGCTCGTACGGAAATGCGATGTTGGTTCGATGAACCCTCTGCCAGGCACTTAAATGTGATTTGCAGAGTATCCATGTAGATGTAGATTTCGTCCACACAACTTTTGCAAACTCCTGAAATTATCCCAGATACCGTCGATTTTCCATTTTTTGTATGACCATTGTAGCTCCGCTACTTAACAACCACTTGCAAAATACCTGAAACCGGAACAGAATGCGACTAACCCTCTCTACCGTTCAATCATCCGAACTCTTCTGAAACTCGATCGTGCGTTAGCGTGCGCCAACGCGGCTTACATCTGAACTTCACCTTATTTGAAAGAGGTACGTATTTCTTTGAGCAAATAAAAGAAACCGTTCCGTAAGAACCTAGCGACGACATAACCGGCTCCAGACCAGTTTCCTTTGACGGAAGCGCCAGCCGAGATGAGTCTCTCCGCTGATTGACGCCCCTAGCTACCTGTGGTTGACGTCGTCGAAGCAGCGGCTAATTGCGGCACGTGTCCGCTGTTTGCCGTCGTTGGGTGACTGCTGCTGGCGTGCATTATTTAATTGAGGACGGGCAGCGGCGGAGGCGGCGTCGACGACGACGACGCGGACGCCGCCTGGGCAAACAGCCGACAGCCGCCTGTGGCCGTGTTTGTTCGACGCGACGCCGTTCCGTGCGGCGCCTCTGCGCTCTGTAATTGGACGATATTTAGTGTTTGCCGCAGCGCCCGGGGTCCCGGCGGACGGCACGGCAAACAATAATTACCTGACACGGAAGAACGCTCCCTGCAGAGATCACCTGGCGCGCCTCACTTGTACAGGTAATTGCCGCTGTTTGCCCGGAGCGCCGTTGTGCGGAAAAACGGCGCCACTGACGGCGGTCACTTTCCTCTACGGGCCGTATTCTGCTAACACCGCTCGGCGAAATACCGCGAAGGAAACGCGATAAAAGCCAAAACTATGCCCCACCCTAATTAATGTTTGTGAAAATTACTACACCGCCAAGAAAATATGTGGCTAATATAACATTACACGCCAGAGACTCCGTACTTGACTCTCCTCTTTTCCTCTAGAACTAACAGAACAGATACGTCAGAGCTACAGTATCCACTGGACTTTATCAAGACCGTGAATAATCCAAAATTTAAGCAGGAATAAATGCAGAAAATCGAGTACGTGTTAGATGAGAATCAGTATGCCTTTAGGAAAGGTAAAGGCACCAGAGAGGCAATTCTGACGTTGCGGTTCGTAATGGATTAAGACACTTTTATGGGATCTATCGACCTGGAAAAAGGTTTCTACAGCGTAAAATGCTGCAAGACGTTCGAAATTCTGAGAAAAATAGGGAGAGAGGGGTAATATACAATATGCACAAGAGCCAAGAGGGAATAATGAGAGTCGACGACCCAGAAAGAAATGCTCGGATTAAACAAAGTGTAGACAGGGATGTACCCTTCCACCCCCACTGTTCAATCTGTACGTCGAAGAAGCAATAATGAAAATAAAAGAAAGGGTAAGGAGTGGAATTAAAACTCACGGTGAAAGATATCAATGATACGATTCGCTGATGACATTGCTATCCTCAGTGAAAGCGAAGTCGAATTACACGATTGTCTGAATGGAATGAAGAGACTCGTGAGTACAGAATATCGATTGAGAGCAAATTGAAGAAAGACGAAAGTAATGAGAAGTAGCAGAAATGAGAACAGCGAGTATCTTAACAGCAGAATTGATGGTCACGCAGTAGACGAAGTTAAGGAGTTCTACTGTCTAGGCAGCAAAACAACCAATGAAGGACGGAGTAAGGAGGACATTAAAAGCAGGCTAGAATTGGCAGAAAGGGCATTCCTGCCCAAGAGAAGTGTAGTAGTATCAAACATAGGCCTTAAGGTTAGGAAGACATTTCTGGGAATGTACGTTTGGAGCACAGCATCGCATGGCAGTGAAACATGGACTGTGAGATAACCAGAACAGAAGAGAATCGAAGCATTTGAGATGTGGTGCCACAGACGAAAGTAGAAAATTAGAGTGGACTAGTAAAGTAAGGAATGAGGAGGTTCTGCACGGAATCGGAGAGAAAAGGAATATTGGAAAACACTGACAAGAAGAAGGGGCAGGATGATAGGACATCTGTTAAGACATCAAAAAATGAGGGCAAATACGGTAGAGGAAGACAGAGATTAGAATTCATCCAGGAACTAATAGAGGACGTATGTTACAAGTGGTACTCTGAGACGAGATTGGCACTGGAAAGGAATTCGTGTCGAGCCGCATCAAACCAATCAGAAGATTGATGAGTAAAAAAAAAAATGCACCATCCGCAAAATAAAATGAATTACGTTGTTATTTGATATTAGAGCTGAATTAAATAGGAATGCCTTGTAGATAGGAATTTCAAAATAATCCCGCTGGCGTGCGAGGAAAATCTAGTTAAATACACACATCAAAAATAGTTTTCCATCACCTCGATTCCGAGAATTCCGGAATCTGTAGAGAAAATTGGAATAGAGATCAACGTAAACATCGTTTCCGCACGTTTTATTGCTCATCAAAACCACACGTTGCATGTCGTACCGCCGGCTGAAGTGGCCGAGCGATTCTAGGCGCTTCAGTCTGGAACCGCGCGACCGCTACGGTCGCAGGTTCGAATCCTGCCTCGGGCATGGATGTGTGATGTTCTTAGGTTAGTTAGGTTTAAGTAGTTCTAAGTTCTAGAGGACTAATGACCTCAGAAGTTAAGTCCCATAGTGCCGAGAGCCATTTCAACCACGTTGTACCACCGTGCAGCGAGCCCTTCAGAGGTAGTGGTCCAGATTGTTGTACACACCGGTACCTCTAATACCCAGTAGCATGTCTTCGTGAAGTGATGCATGCCTGTATTCGTCGTGGCATACTATCGACAATTTCATCAAGGCACTGTCAGTCCAGACTGTCCCACTCCTCAACGGCTATTCGGCGTGGATCCCTCAGAGTGGTTGGTGGGTCACGTCGACAATAAACAGCCCTTTTCAATCTATCTCAGGCATTTTCGATAGGGTTCATATCTGGAGCACATACTGGCCACTCTAGTCGAGCGTGTCGTTATATTGAAGGAAGTCATTCACAAGATGTGCACGATCGAGGCGCGAATTGTCGTCCATGAAGACGAATGTCTCGTCAATATGCTGCCAATACGGTTGCGCCGTCGGTCGGTGGATAGCATTCACGGAGCGTACAGCCGTTACGGTGCCTTCCATGACCACCAGCGGCGTACGTCGGCCCCACATAATGCCACCGCTAAACATCAGGGAACCTCCACCATGCTGCACTTGCTGGACAGTGTGTCTAAGGCGTTCAGCCTGACTGAGTGCCTTCAAACACTTCTCCGATGATTGTCTGATTGAAGGCATTGCGATACTCATCGGTGAAGAGGACTTGATGCCAATCCTGAGCGGTCCATTCGGCATGTTGTTGGGCCCATCTGTACCGCGGTGCATGATGACGTGGTTGCAAAGATGGACCTCGCCATGGACATCTGAAGTGAAGTTGCGCATCATCCAGCTTATTGTGCACAGTTTGAGTAGTAACGCGATCTCCTGTGGCTGCACGAATAGCATTATTCAACATGGTGGCGTTGCTGCCAGGGTTCCTCTGGCCATAATCCATAGGAAGCGGTCATTCACTGTAGTACTAGCCTTTGGTCGGCCTGAGCGAGGCATGTCATCGACAGTTCTTGTCCCTCTGTACCTCGTCCGTGTCCGAACAACATCACTTTGGTTCACTTCGAGATTCCTGGACACTTCCCTTGTTGAGATCCCTTCCTGGCACAAAGTAACAATGCGGACATGATCGAACCACAGTTACGACGGACTTGGAGTTCTGAGCGCGCCTATATATTTACTTGTCCCTTGTTTCACAAAAATCAAACTTACGCAACTTCCGGCAGTGTTATTCTTATGGAGATAAGAGCGCTGATAAGGAAGTCGCTTAGAAAATCAAAGAAAATCAAACTGGTCTTCTGCAGCAACAAGGGACCTAGTATTACTAGGACCTTGTTGCAGAATAATCATTTTTAGGTCTTAGGGTAAGTGTTTAAATAAGTAATTAAAGAATACTACACATTGATCTTGCCAAAAGCCGAGAAGCGATTCTTCTTTCATGGCTGTGTGACTTAGCCTGCTGTGCGCCGCGTAAGTCACGTGACCGCTGTGCGCGTGACCTTGATTGTGCGAGTGAGAGCGCTGTGGATTGTGTGACAGAGAGCGCAAAGCGCAAAGCATTTTCTCAGCCTGCAATGCACTGGCTACCGTTTACCTTAATCGTTAATAAATGCTAGGCTGGAAAATTTAAGTTAACCACAGCAACAAGTATCTAGTACTTAAGCATATCCGAAACTTCATCATCAGAGAAATATTGGGACAACCCCAAGGAAGAACTTGCTTCAAGTCATCATCTACCATACACGACATGGAAGGTACTCAATAGACTGAGAACTGATGTGGGTGCAAGGAGAACATGAAGAAATGTGGATACATCTCAGGGGACGAACTAGGTGAGTGTGGTGAACCGCAAGACCATCATCACCTACTCAATTGCAGGAAACTGTCGGAACCTGTGTCCATGACGATCTGATTATCGCCAATGATAAGGCAGTCTGTGCAGCGGAATTCTTGGCAGCACATGGAATATATATATGCACATATTCTCTGTAATACTTGTGAAACGTCCCCTTAGAAAATTTGTGAATTACTGTGCTGATAAAACTCTTACGCTATTTGATTTTCAAACAGCTGAGCAAAACTAAACGTACTCAGACATTTCGCTCTTTACCTATTCTGATAAACACAACTGACACACAATATTTTTAGCGCAACGCAATCTGACTTTCAATAATCCATACAAAAGAATGGCGCTGACTAACATTAACCTATTCCTTTCAAAAATCACTTACCTCACAAAAATCTTTGTTACTCGAACTACCGCAATACAGCGAGCGCCACTACTGCCAGCTAAATAAAAGATTCAAACTACTGAAGGCACTAACTACTGATAGGCATAGTTAGCAAATGAAAGATTTTGATAGAGAACAAACAATGTATTTACCTTAATAGTGTTCAAAAGTCATAATATATATAGCAGTTCATGACATCCAGTCTTACAAATTTACTGTCTCTGATGGACACACGTCCAGATCATCCGCTCTCAAAACTCCGCCATTTCTCTCCCCAAATCCACCACTGTTGGCGGCTCACCTCCAACTGCGCAACGCTACGCGCTGTTAACAGCCAACTGCCCAGTACTACAATAGCTAATTCCAACAATGCAAACCAGCCACAGACTGCACACAGCACAGTCAGTGATTTTCATATAGAGCGCTACATGGCGTTACCAACATGAAAACCTAAACAGGCTACTTACACTTGTAATATACGAGGCCTGTTCAGAAAGTAAGCTCCGATTGATTGCCAAATTGAAACCACAGTGAACATCAGAAATGTTTTACTTGTAACAATTAGCTACACCTTTCAGCTACTTCTCTACGTAGTCGCCGTTCTGACTTAGACGTTTGTCATAGCGTTGTACCAACTTTTCAATAGCCTCCTCATAGAAGGCAGCCGCCAGTGCTTTCCGCCAATTCTCCACGCTGGCCTACACCTCGTTGTCTGTGTCAAAATGTTGTCTTCAAAGACAGCGGTTCATGTGACCAGAGATGAAACTCAGGGGGAGACAATTGCGGACTGTATTGTGGGTAATCTAACATTTCCATTTGAAAACGATGCAGGAGCATCTTCATTGCCCCTACAGAATGCGGCTGAGAATTGTCTTGAAGAAGAAACAGCACGACAGTTATGTAGTGTTAGCTGCATAGCTTCAGGCGAAATTTCTCACCAGGCCCTCGTACTTGGCGGCAGACACTATTTTCTAGACATCTTTACGCACTCACTGCGAGCTCAGAAATGATAAGAGCGACGTGATGCTAACTGGGGTTATACTAGAGACACTACCCAACACATCTGTGCAAAGCTTTATCAGATTTTCATAGTTGTTTCCATTTCGCGACCGATCGGAGCTTACTTTCTGAACGCCCCTCGTATATGAGTGATATGCCATGTGTGGTATGCTATGTATGATAAATTGTATGTAATATGTTATGTTCTGGACACGTATAAATAAATAAATGTATAAATAGCCGAAGCATTACTCAGCCAACTAACTAAAATTTGACAAGAATTACAAATTACCAATGTTTCTGCATAACAGTTATTACCAACGGGTGCTCCCTTCTTGATAAACAAAAACTGAGCAGATAAAGTATAAAGCAACACATACAGGTCGCAAGACCCTCTGAAAGAAATTAAACACCGATAACAATGAAAAGACCTAAAATGAGTTTCCTGCGATGTTTGCCTTGTAGTTTAAGAGGAATTAGCCTTAATAGGGAGAAGGTTGAGCCCCTGTGACGAAAGCTCAGAAATAGACATTACCAAAACAAGACTGCGAACGAACACTGGAGAGCTGAGCACCAAGTAATCAATAATCACTAAACCGGAGCAGCATAAATAAGAGCCGCCAGGCGGAACAAGTGTTACAAAAATGTCAAAGAAAGCTCACCGTTAAAACAGGTAGCGCCAAATCCTATGCTCTATCTCTGAAGCACGGCAAGCAAGCTGGGCAAATGGCCGGTCAAACTAATCATGCGCTAGTAACGGCTAACACACCGCAATGACTGCCGCAGTGGTCTACACAGTCAGCACTAACAGGCGGGTTCTGCTGCTAAAACATGAGCACACTGGGAAAGCTAGCCACGCCAACCCAAAGCAAGAGCTGATGGTTGGAGAGACGGCATCACAGTTACAGGTAGTCTGCGTAAACCAGTTGCTAGCCATTGATGCATCGTATATGTACACTACTGGCCATTAAAATTGCTACACCAAGAAGAAATGCAGATGATGAACGGGTAATCACAGGACAAATATATTATACTACAACTGACATGTGATTACATTTTCACGAAGTTTGGGTGCATAGATCCTGAGAAATCAGTACCCAGAACAAACACCTCTTGCCGTAATAACGGCCTTGATACGCCTGGGCATTGTGTCAAACAGAGCTTGGATGGCGTGTACAGGTGCAGCTGCCCATGCAGCTTCAACACGATACCACAGTTCATCAAGAGTAGTGACTGGCGTATTGTGACGAGCCAGTTGCTCGGCCACCATTGACCAGAAGTTTTCAGTTGGTGAGAGATCTGGAGAATGTGCTGGCCAGGGCAGCAGTCGAACATTTTCTCTATCCAGAAAGGCCCGTACAGGACCTGCAAAATGCGGTCGTGCATTATCCTGCTGAAATGTAGGTTTTCGTAGGGATCGAATGAAGGGTAGAGCCACAGGTCGTAAGAGATCTGAAATGTAACGTCCACTGTTCAAAGTGCCGTCACTGCGAACAAGAGGTGACCGAGACGTGTAACCAGTGGCATCCCATACCATAACGCCGGGTGATACGCCAGTAAGTTCTAGGAGACTGATGACTTCAGATGTTAAGTCCCTTAGTGCTCAGAGCCATTTGAACCCTTTGAACCTCCTTCATTTAAGAGAGGTTTTATCTATGTTGTAGTTCAGTCAGTGCTAATTTCATGCCTTGTCGCTGCGGATCGGGTGCCCGAGGTCTACCTCGGAATGTAATGTGCCGTCTGCGAGATTGCACCCTGGTCTCACCCCAGGCTGATTCCTCATAATTAACTGAATGCGGTCTAAGGGACTTCTTTGAGTAAATTGTTTTGCTTTAAATTTTTGAAACATAAAGAGTATAGATATTGCACTGTTTTAATAAGAAATGATTTAATGCCTGAAGCTAGTGAACTGCTTTTGTAATCCTTTTGCAATATAATGCAAAATTTGAATTCTCAATGTAGATGACCTTTTCCTAATGTTGCACTGTTTCAATAGAAGAATATTTTATTTTTGCAACTAGTAAACGGTTTATTGTCAACAGAAAGGAACTTATGAATATTTGTAATATAGTGATGAACTATAGTGTGGTAATAAATTTCGTCAAGATATGATTTCAAAGAAACAAAGGATGTTTAGCTTGCTACCCAGACCTTCCACTGAGGCCTTTTGATTGTGTTCTCTCATTAATTAACGTCCTTGTTAGGTCGTGTCACACACTTTGTTATTCTGAACTAAAAAGGTCTTTTCTTCTCGTTCCGGTAATTTATACAAAAGTGTGAGCTGTGTGACTATTTTAGAGATACAGGGTTATTACAAATGATTGAAGCGATTTCACAGCTCTACAATAACTTTATTATTTGAGATATTTTCACAATGCTTTGCACACACATACAAAAACTCAAAAAGTTTTTTTAGGCATTCACAAATGTTCGATATGTGCCCCTTTTGGGATTCGGCAGACATCAAGCCGATAATCAAGTTCCTCCCACACTCGGCGCAGCATGTCCCCATCAATGAGTTCGAAAGCATCATTGATGCGAGCTCGCAGTTCTGGCACGTTTCTTGGTAGAGGAGGTTTAAACACTGAATCTTTCACATAACCCCACAGAAATAAATCGCATGGGGTTAAGTCGGGAGAGCGTGGAGGCCATGACATGAATCGCTGATAATGATCTCCACCACGACCGATCCATCGGTTTTCCAATCTCCTGTTTAAGAAATGCCGAACATCATGATGGAAGTGCGGTGGAGCACCATCCTGTTGAAAGATGAAGTCGGCGCTGTCGGTCTCCAGTTGTGGCATGAGCCAATTTTCCAGCATGTCCAGATACACGTGTCCTGTAACGTTTTTTTCGCAGAAGAAAAAGGGACCGTAAACTTTAAACCGTGAGATTGAACAAAACACGTTAACTTTTGGCGAATTGCGAATTTGCTGCACGAATGCGTGAGGATTCTCTACCGCCCAGATTCGCACATTGTGTCTGTTCACTTCACCATTAAGAAAAAATGTTGCTTCATCACTGAAAACAAGTTTCGCACTGAACGCATCCTCTTCCATGAGCTGTTGCAACCGCGCCGAAAATTCAAAGCGTTTGACTTTGTCTCACTGCGCTCTAGAGCGCCCTGGCGGCAGAAACCTGAAGTGCGGCTTCAGCCGAACAAAACTTTATGAGTTTTTCTACGTATCTGTAGTGTGTCGTGACCATATTTCAATGAATGAAGCTACAGTGAATTTATGAAATCGCTTCAATCATTTGTAATAGAGACTGCATTAGAAACATTTTCATGACATTACATATTTCATTTTCCATGTCACTAGAATATCAGGTCATCACTACATATAAAAGTGGCTGAGGCTTTTTCAAATAGACACACACGCACACCTTTCAGATTTTGTAGCTCGCGTTTTCTTCAAATTAGTATGTAGCAAACCAAATGTAACTAACAAAACTTTCTACCCAGTTATACGAACAGTGTAATGATAACCAAACTCCTTTCATGTGAGGTCTTCAACAGTTTTTACTTTGTGTCCTAAAATTCCAGACCTGATGAACTCTGTGGGAGCGTAACCGCCGTCTTGCTCTTTCTGATCAAAAACTGACACAAAACGCAGGTCACTTGTCGTACCGTTCATCATAAATCATTGCAAGAGAGAGCTGCAAATAATTACATATCTGAAACCAGATGGTTATAAGGACATGGGTGATAGGGGTGATATGGCGATGGCGTGATGGGGCTCGTGGTGGCGATAGCACGTAGTGAGTCCTGTAAATCTGTCTTAACTAAACGGTCCACATTGGTAGTGCAAAATAAGTTATACAGTTAACGTTTTTTTTACACCTACTTATCCAATGATTGTGATCGTTATGAGAAGCAGAACGAATATGCCGTTTGCCAAAAGAATAGCGTACGCTAACGTAATTTCTCGATGAAGTGTCATAGACGTCTGACAACTGTAAATCCTTGTAGTGTACATGCCTTGCGTGTGAAGATATTGCATTACTTTGAAAACATATGAAACTATGACTCTATTTTGAAACACAAACTAGCTCTCTCTCTCTCTCTCTCTCTCTCTCTCTCTCTCTCGCTCTCTAACACACACACACACACAGACGGACAAACACAGCACAAGCATGCACACGCAGACACACACACACATACACATACCAACACACACACACACACACACACACACACACACACACACACACATACAAACACACACACACACACACTTAGAAGTATGTGTGATCGCTACCCACATCCATCATCGTTACTTGAAGTAACCACTACTTTGCATGAATAATAGTATAAGATTCTCTTGGAAACCATACAAGACCTGCACTTGTCCATTGCGAGGCAACAGAAAGCTGTTTTGAAAGGCAAACGTTTTCCTGAACCGTATCTGGTTAGACATCTGAGTCTTCCCGATACAAAATTTATACTCTTTCATTCTGTAAGATGTAAATGTGTAATGCAAATACGGTGTGCTAATTACCTATGCACTCAAACTAATCGCGTAACTTAGATGTAGTTAAGTAAGTTGTTTTTTTGTCTTCCGGCATCGGCACATGTTGTCCAGAAAAGTAGTATGTACACAAAATCTACGCATTGTTGCTTTAAGTACACCCAGTTGAAGAAAGAGGAAATATCAGTATAAATAATGGGTTACATTTATTTGTTTGTTTCAGTTGAGCAACAGACAGCATCTATCGATTGCACCTCACACTGTTCGTAATTGTACTCGCAATTGTCAGACCATCCACATTACAATTTTTTCAACAGCCACCAATAACTGTATCACTGCGGGCAACTGCAAATCTCACATCTATCTCAGATTCTTAACAAATGCATCAAAATATAGGGTTATTCTAAATGATGGATCAATTTTCTAAACTTCGTATTTATTCAAGTACAAATCCAAAATTAACAAGCTTTATTACAATGAAAAGAGGAAGTTTCAAACCTTTATTTTCATAATGTTTGATATCAATTTAATGAATTTAATAATTTGTCATTAATTACTTCAAATGGTTCAAATGGCTCTAAGCACTATGAGACTTAACATCTGAGGTCATCAGTCCCCTAGACTTAGAACTACTTAAACCTAACAAACCCAAGGACATCATACACATCCATGCCCGAGGCAGGATTCGAACCTGCGGCCGTAGCAGCAGCGCGGTTCCAGACTGAATCGCCTAGGATCGCTAGGCCACAGCGGCCGGCCATTAATTAGTCTTTAATAATTATTTAGTAATTATAAATGCTATAAATGCACAATGTGGCCACCACTGGCTGTACGGCAAACATCGATGCGGTAGCCAAACTCGTCCCACGCAAGCGAAAGCGTATGTGCTGTTACTGAGTGCACGGCAGCTATGATCCGGTTCCGCAGATCGTTCACAGTGGTTCGTAGAGGTGGGACGTAAACAGCTTTCTTCACATAACCCCATAAGAAATAGTCGCAGGGTGTGACATCAGGAGATATCGGTGGCCAGAAGTGCAGAGCCAGGTCCTCAAGTCCCCTGCGACTGGTCCAGCGCTGAGGAAGGGAGTCATTCAAAAAACCTCTTACATCACGGTTCCAATGGGGCGGAGATCCATCCTTTTGGGAAATAAAGTCCTGGGAATTTTCCATAACTTGAGGCAACAGCCATGGTTCCAACATGTCCAGGTACCTGATTCCCATTACAGTTCTTTCCGCAAAGAAAACTAGTCCATAAACCTTTGTACGGGATACGGCACAGAACACGTTGATCTTCGGTGAGTCTCTTTCGTGTTGCAATGGTGAATGCGGATTCTTCAAATCCAATATGCGAACATTGTTTCTGTTGGCTTTCCCATTAAGATGGAACGTCGCTTCATCGCTAAAAATTACACGCTGAAGAAATGCGTCATCCTCCATCTTCGCTAGCACATAACCAAAAAATGCGAGACGCTTATCTTTGTCACTGGGGTTGACAGCCTGCACAATTTGTAAACGGTACAGCTTGTACAACAGTTGGTTGGGGTATTCTCGACTAGCTCTGTTGGTAGACTTACTGGTACTGTGCACAAAACTTTCTTGAATCCATCTGACATCATCCTCTGACACACGCGGTCGGCCTGTGCCTTTCCTTGCAAAAAGTCCCAGTCTGTTTAATTTGCTTAAACCAACGGATAATGCTTTTGCGTGTTGCTGGTTGAATACCGAATCTGGTACGAAATGTCCGCTGCACTGCAATTTTCGTCTCATTTTTCGCGAACTCAAGAACGCAGAAAACCTTGTGTTCCACAGTCGCCATCTCACTCACGGCTGACGATCATAGAGCAGTGCGAACTCTACCGACCTCTTGTGAAACCATCGCCGCCGGCCCGCCGCCGCCCACCAAAAACTTTGAAACTTCTTCTTTTAATTGGTATAAAGCTTGTTCGTTTTGGATTTGTACTGGAATAGATACGAATTTTTGAAAAAGGATCCATCATTTGGAATACCCTTGTAGTTGCGTAACGGTAGGTTACCGTGGGTAGTGTTTGTGACCGTGACAGTGTCAACGTGATTACCTATCACAGCAATGCCCATCACCCATACAGAAAACAGAGCAGATGGAGACAGAGGATCGGGAAGTGGTAATGAGCGCGAAAATGTGGCACGCAATCGTTCGAGAGTGGGAGGACAACGCAGACTCAGCGGTAGGGGGAAAGGCAAATGAAAATCGGTTTCGGCACGTATTTAAATATCCGGGGTTATTTAATGATTTAATTTCATAGCGTGTTAGCTGCTAATTCGGCTAATCGAAATGCATAGAGTGGATTAGGCTGTGATTGACGTAGGCGGATGCAGCTGCGCAATTATTCGGTGTAGGCAGGGAACCCGCTGTATGGTACGTGCGGAGGAGCGTTTCTGCTTATACCAGACGTGGCGAATCTGGAGTCGACGTGCAGAAACGACATTTGAAAGCGACATAGGAAACAGTTAAATACAGCATTTCCCATATATAGTGACCACCCTAAACAAATTTTTTCCATAATTTAAAAAAAAAGTAATTTGACAAACAAATGTTGTTTAATACTTGTTTTGTGAATAAAACGGCCTTTTCCTGCTGCTAGTTACTTTATTTATCCCATACGCGTTTCGTCTTCTCCTGTTCTAAGGCATCATCAGTGGGATCTACAACGAAACTGTTTTGTTAGCTTTAGATTATTAAACAGTTCACGTCGCGATTTTTTTCTAAAAAAGTAATTACTTACGATTTGCTGATCTGCGTTTCCTCACATATGGTCTGGAGGTCGCACTGTCACTCACCAGGTTTCTCACACCTTTTTGTGGAGTAGTATTGTTCTTTTGTCACTCAATACAACAATTTCGCCGGACACTGCTTTTCACAAAGCAAATATTGCGACTCCGTTACATGTTTCCTCTTCTTTGGTGTATTACCTATTTGTTGCCAACCTAACGAAGACTAACTTCTATTCATGATGAAACTTCCTGGCCGATTAAAACTGTGTGCCGGACCGAGACTCGAACTCGGGACCTTTGCCTTTCGCGGGCAAGTGTTCTAATGACTGAGCTACCCCAGCACGACTCACGCCCCGTCCTCACACCTTTAATTCCGCCAGTACCTCGTCTCCTAACCTTCCAAACTTCACAGAAGCTCTACTGCGAACCTTGCAGAACTAGCACTCCTGGAAGAAAGGCTGTGGCTGAGGCATGTCTCCGCATATCTTGCCCGCGAAAGGCAGAGGTCCCGAGTTCGAGTCTCGGTCCGGCACACAGTTTTAATCGGCCAGGAAGTTTCATATCAGCGCACACTCCGCTGTAGAGTGAAAATTTCATTCTATTCATGATGTTTATACTATGTGTCTGTATGAGCGGGAGAGACAGAGAGAGAGAGAGCCGACCAGTCTCTCTCTCTCTCTTTTTCAGAATTTGGTGACAGCTGATTTGACTTTTCGTTTCAATATTCTGTAGAGACCCCTGCTGGGTGCTGTTATTATTATATTGGACAGCATTATGATATTAATCCTTTTTGGGAGCGTTATTCTATTATTTTATCTATTAGTGTAACTAGTGACTTGCTTGGCATGTGTACTTGGTCATTCAACAGAAGGGAAAATCCTGTTGAATGACAATGAACACATGCCAAGAAATTCATTATTTACACTAACAGATAAAATAAAAGAATAATTCCCCCAAAAAGGATTAATATGACAATACCGTCCAATGTAATAAGAAGAGCGCCCAACATCTTTACACTAACTCATCCATGGACCCCTCCACAGAATATTGAAACGAAAAGTCAAATCAGCTGTCACCTAAGTTCTCAAAATAAAAATAAAGAAAAAGACTGGTCGACTCTATCTCTCTCTCTCTCTCGCTCATACAGACACATGGTATAAGCATCATGATAGAAGTTAGTCTCGAACATATACTTCGTTAGGTTGGCAACAAATAGGTAAACATACCGAAGAGGAGGAAACACGTAATGGAGTCACAATATTTACGTTGTGAAGAGCAGTGTCCGGAGAAATTGTTGTATCGAGTGATAAAAGAACAATACTACTCTACAAAAGGAATGAGAAACAGAATGAACAGTGTGATGAAAGCCAGAACACAAAATTGTGATTACATGCCAGTATCAAAAGTGATAGTGCGCCCTCCAGAGCAGATGTGAGGAAACGCAGATCAGCAAATCGTAAGTAATTACTTTTTTACAAAAAATCGCGACGTGAACTGTTTAATAACCTAAAACTAACAAGACTGTATCGTTGTAGATCCCACTGATGATGCCTTAGAACAGGAAAAGGCGAAACGACTATGGGATAAATAAAGTAACTAGCAGCAGGAAAAGGCAGTTTGATTTACAAAAAAAGCATTGATATGCTTGCTGCGGAGGATGGCCACACAAACAAACTTGTTAAATGTTGTTTAGTTAATGGGAAGACTTTAAACAGATTAACTGCCTTCTTTGCATCTTTGTACGTTACCAAGCTATCAATAGTTCTGTGTCTTTCTTAAATAAGTGGGGCATTCAATAAGTAATGCAACAGTTTTTGTCCTGAAAGCAGTTTGGTTCTTTTCCGGATTCGAATGCATCATTCCCCACTCTTTAGGCTGTAAGACCCCATTTTTCAACACAATCTCCGTTCAAAGCGACGGCCTTGCGTCACCTTACTGAGAGAGTCTGTATTCCCGCATCGTACCACGCTACTGGTCGACATCGAAGCCAACGACTTTCTGCATTAATAACCTCCCCATGATCGAAGTACTGCTTACCGTAGAGTGCATCCTTCATTGGGTCAAACAGAGGGAAGTCGGAAGGTGTGAGATTCGGACTGTAGGGAGGATGAGGAAGAACAGTCCAAAGAAGTTCTGTGAGCTGCTGTCACGTGTGCAAACTTGTGTGGGGTTCTGCGTTGTCGTGGAGAAATAGGTTTGCATTTTTGTAGCGTCGAACCCGCTGAAGTTGTATCTTCGATTTCCTGAGGGTAGTTCGATACACTTGAGAGTCGATCGTTGCACCATAGGGGAGGACATCAAACAGAACAACCCCTTCAGAGTTCCAGAAGACCGTCTCCATGACATTGCCGGCTGGGGTTGCGGCTTTGAACTTTTTTTAGGAAGAGAGATGGTGTGGCACCATTCGATGGATTGCCATTTTGTTTCCGGTTCGAAGTACTGAGCCCACGTTTCATCACCTGTGACAACGTTCGAAAAGCAACTGTCACAAATAGCCTCGATAAGCGCAAGCAGTTGCGCACAGAAGTTGCTTCGTTGCTCTTTATAATCTGTTAGCCAGCGGGGAATTCAGAGGGTACACACCTTTGAGTACCCCATCTGTTGGACGGGTGTGTCAGCACTACCAACAGAGACGTCGAATTGTGCAGCGAGGTGTGTGACTGTGATCCGTCTATCACCTCGAACGAGAGTGTCCGCACGTTCTACCATTACAGGAGCCACAGCTCGGTGCTGCCGGTCGTCACGCGGGAGATCGCACAGGTTTGCGCGACGTTGTTGCGATAGGACAGACGCCTCGCCCAGCGACTCACCGTGCTTTTGTTCACTGCCAAGTCTCCGTAGACATTCTGCAAGCGACTATCAATATCTGCGACCCTGTTTTTCCCTCAAAAGAAACTCAATAACTGCTCTCTGTTAGGATCGCACCGTCGTTACATACGCCATTTTGAAGGCTACTTACAGCGCCGCCACCTATCAGGACTTCGAGAAACTATAAGAGCTGAAGGAGGTGTATTGCAAGATGTCCCACAACAAATTCCGCATTTTTTCAACCGAAATTTCCCGAGGATTACTTGTTGAACGCCTCTCGTAGCTTCCTGTGTTTTTATTGAGTAACCCATTTCCTTTCCTCAAGACAAAGTAAGAGCATATGGACTATCAGACCAATTGTGTGATTGGATTGAGGAGTTCCTAGATAACAGAACGCAAAATGTCATTCTCAATGGAGAGAAGTCTTCCGAAGTAAGAGTGATTTCAGGTGTGCCGCAGGGGAGTGTCGAACGACCGTTGCTATTCACAATGTATATATAAATGACCTTGTGGATAACATCGGAAGTTCACTGACGCTTTTTGCGGATGATGCTGTAGTATATTGCGAGGTTCTAACAATGGAAAATTGTACTGAAATGCAGGAGGATCTGCAACGAATTGACACATGGTGCAGGGAATGGCAAATGAATATCAATGTAGACAAGCGTAATGTGCTGCGAATACAGAGAAAGAAAGGTCCTTTATCATTTACCTACGATATAGCAGGTCAGCAACTGGAAGCACTTAATTGGTTCAAATGGCTCTGAGCACTATGTGACTTAACATCTGAGGTCATCAGTCCCCTACAACTTAGAACTACTTAAACCTAACGACATCACATACATCCATGCCCGAAGCAGGATTCGAACCTGCGACCGTAGCAGTCGCGCGGCTCCAGACTGAAGCCCCTAGAACCGCTCGGCCACTCCGGCTGGCTGGAGGCAGTTAATTCCATAAATTATCTGGGAGTAGGCATTAGGAGTGATTTAAAATGGAATGACCATATAAAATTAATCGTCGGCAAAGCAGATGCCAGACTGAGATTCATTGGAAGAATCCTAAGGAAATTCAGTCCGAACACAGAGGAAGTAGGTTACAGTACACTTGTTCGCCCACTGCTTGAATACTGCTCAGCAGTGTGAGATCCGTACCAGATCGGACTGACAGAAGAGATAGAGAAGATCCAACGGAGAGCTGCGCGCTTCGTTACAGGATCATTTAGTAATCGCGAAAGCGTTACGGAGATGATAGATAAACTTCAGTGGAAGACTCTGCAAGAGAGACGCTCAGTAGCTCGAAACGGGCTTTTGTTAAAGTTTCGAGAACATACCTTCACCGAGGAGTCAAGCAGTATATTGCTCCCTCCTAAGTATATCTCGCGAAGAGACCATGAGGATAAAATCAGAGAGATTAGAGCCCACACAGAAGCATACCGACAATCCTTCTTTCCACGAACAATACAAGACTGGAATAGAAGGGAGAACCGACAGAGGTACTCAAGGTACCCTCCGCCACACACCGTCAGGTGGCTTGTGGAGTATGGATGTAGATGTAGATGTAGACGTGTTCAAAATCATAAATAAAACATTCAACTTAGTAAGAAATGGAGAAAAATGATCTTTCATAGAATTTTGCAGTACTGTAATCTGCTATGGGCTCAAACAAGGATATAACATTAAGACATATTCAAAGCGCTGATTATGGTCCACGCATCATAGGAAAGAATTCATCGCAGGATCCGGTATTTCCTGCCGAAGCGAGGTTCAAGTCAGCACGACACGTTCCTGCTTATTCTCTGGAGAACAACGTCTTTCTTTTATGTACCACCAGTCCACTGTTCCTCAAAGACCAGACTCTGGCAGCATACCTTCGTTTCAGAACGTGACATGCACACGCGCAAGGCATTATATACTGAACACGCAACGTGTTCTTAGCGGTACTTCATGTGTAAGAATAGAAACAATTGGTGCGAGAAAGATGTCATATTCCGTGCTGTAAAAGTAATGATTATGTTAGTTTTAATCCAAGACTGCCTCCACTGTATACAACATATCGCTTAAAAGTACTACAGTATTATGTTACATGTTGTTGTTGTTGTTGTGGTCTTCAGTCCTGAGACTGGTTTGATGCAGCTCTCTATGCTACTCTATCCTGTGCAATCTTCTTCATATCCCAGTACCTACTGCAACCTACATCCTTCTGAATCTGCTTAGTGTATTCATCTCTTGGTCTCCCTCTACGATTTTTACCCTCCACACTGCCCGCCAATGCTAAATTTGTGATCCCTTGATGCCTCAGAGCATGTCCTACCAACCGGTCCCTTCTTCTTGTCAAGTTGTGCCACAAACTCCTCTTCTCCCCAATTATATTCAGTATCTCCTCATTAGTTATGTGATCGAACCATCGAATCTTCAGCATTCTTCTGTAGCACCACATTTCGAAAGCTTCTATTCTCTTCTTGTCCGAACTAGTTATCGTCCATGTTTCACTTCCATACATGGCTACACTCCATACAAATACTTTCAGAAACGACTTCCTGACACTTAAATCTATACCCGATGTTACCAAATTTCTCTTCTTCAGAAACGATTTCCTTGCCATTGCCAGTCTACATTTTATATCCTCTCTACTTCGACCATCATTAGTTATTTTACTCCCTAAATAGCAAAACTCCTTTACTACTTTAAGTGTCTCATTTCCTAATCTAATTCCCTCAGCATCACCCGATTTAATTTGACTACATTCCATTATCCTCGTTTTGCTTTTGTTGATGTTCATCTTATATCCTCCTTTCAAGACACTGTCCATTCCGTTCAACTGCTCTTCCAAGTCCTTTGCTGTCTCTGACAGAATTACACTGTCATCGGCAAACCTCAAGGTTTTTACTTCTTCTCCATGAATTTTAATACCTACTCGGAATTTTTCTTTTGTTTCCTTTACTGCTTGCTCAATATACAGATTGAATAATATCGGGGAGAGGTTACAACCCCGTCTCCCTCCTATCCCAACCACTGCTTCCCTTTCATGCCCCTCGACTCTTATAACTGCCATCTGGTTACTGTACAAATTGTAAATAGCCTTTCGCTCCCTGTATTTTACCCCTGCCACCTTCAGAATTTGAAAGAGAGTATTCCAGTTAACATTGTCAAAATCTTTCTCTAAGTCTACAAATGCTAGAAACGTAGGTTTGCCTTTTCTTAATCTTTCCTCTAAGATAAGTCGTAAGGTTAGTATTGCCTCACGTGTTCCAACATTTCTACGGAATCCAAACTGATCTTCCCCGAGGTCCGCTTCTACCAGTTTTTCCATTCGTCTGTAAAGAATTCGCGTTAGTATTTTGCAGCTGTGGCTTATTAAACTGATAGTTCGGTAATTTTCACATATGTCAACATCTGCTTTCTTTGGGATTGGAATTATTATATTCTTCTTGAAGTCTGTGGGTATTTCGCCTGTCTCATACATCTTGCTCACCAGATGGTAGAGTTTTGTCATGACTGGCTCTCCCAAGGCCATCAGTAGTTCTAATGGAATGTTGTCTACTCCCGGGGCCTTGTTTCGACTCAGGTCTTTCAGTGCTCTGTCAAACTATTCACGCAGTATCTTATCTCCCATTTCGTCTTCGTCTACATTCTCTTCCATTTCCATAATATTGTCCTCAAGTACATCGCCCTTGTATAAACCCTCTATGTACTCCTTCCACCTTTCTGCCTTCCCTTCTTTGCTTAGAACTGGGTTGCCATCTGAGCTCTTGATATTCATACAAGTGGTTCTCTTCTCTCCAAAGGTCTCTTTAATTTTCCTGTAGGCAGTATCTATCTTACCCCTAGTGAGACAAGCCTCTACATCCTTACATTTGTCCTCTAGCCATCCCTGCTTAGCCATTTTGCACTTCCTGTCGATCTCAGTTTTGAGACGTTTGTATTCCTTTTTGCCTGCTTCATTCACTGCATTTTTATATTTTCTCCTTTCATCAATTAAATTCAATATTTCTTCTGTTACCCAAGGATTTCTATCAGCCCTCGCCTTTTTACCTACATGATCGTCTGCTGCCTTCACTACTTCATCCCTCAGAGCTACCCATTCTTCTTCTACTGTATTTCTTTCCTCCATTCCTGTCAATTGTTCCCTTATGCTCTCCTTGAAACTCTCTACAACCTCTGGTTCTTTCAGTTTATCCAGGTCCCATCTCCTTAAATTCCCACCTTTTTGCAGTTTCTTCAGTTTCAATCTGCAGTTCATAACCAATAGATTGTGGTCAGAATCCACATCTGCCCCTAGAAATGTCTTACAATTTAAAACCTGGTTCCTAAATCTCTGTCTTACCATTATATAATCTATCTGATACCTTTTAGTATCTCCAGGATTCTTCCAGGTATACAACCTTCTTTTATGATTCTTGAACCAAGTGTTAGCTATGATTAAGTTATGCTCTATGCAAAATTCTACAAGGCTGCTTCCTCTTCCATTTCTTCCCCCCAATCCATATTCACCTACTATGTTTCCTTCTCTCCCTTTTCCTACTGATGAATTCCAGTCACCCATGACTAATGTTACATATAGCCCTGTTAAAATAAGAAAACATTTCACTATAATGAGTAGCATATCTGTCTTCTCTTCGTTGGTATACTTTGTACTCACACAAACCGCCAACTGTTTAGTGTTAACTGCAGCAGCTACACAGTTTTCGTTACCATGTCATAGCGCAGGAGGGTCAAATACGATTTTTACAAAGTTTTTGAAAAATTCATGTTTTCGTGAATCACACACTGCGATACGTTTCTGAACAGGTCTTAAGGCGAGGTGCTGCTTAAAAGAACCTACTGCTGTTCATACTGTGTGTCACGTGCAAAGGGAAATTTTCATTCTTCATGATTAAGGGAGAAGGAAGCTTGATGTTGCAGTCAGTATTTCCCAGTGCTCATTCTCAATGAAAGTGATGAAACCTGAAGCAACAGTTTTATTGAGCTCCGATAATACCAAGCCCTTTCATTCCGTGGTGACGGGCGTGCACCACAACAAGGCGAGCAGTATTGGTAACACGCGCCCCTTCATCTCGAATTCTCTGTATAAAATTCGCGGAAGTACACACGCGGCCCTGCAGAACACGAAATGTTTGTACACCCCGTGACAGCAGCCACGTGAGAGCCACGGGAGCGGAAAGCAAACACTCAGGTTCGACGAAAGGTTGTGATAAATTTGTGATTCCGTTCACCTTCACGTTTGCAAATCGCCCCACCATAAATGTTAAAAAGATTTCAGTTCGGCACAAATCTTGCAGACCTACTTTCAAATCACGTGCGCTACCGTGAGAGATACAGGTACAACCATAAATTCGATGTTTCATGTTTAACAGCTGCCGTCGTAATTTAAGAACTCAGCGAAATTCTCTTTCCACATCCCCCTATAGCGTCGGTACCGATTCGATGCCAACAGTGCAGCGTCGACCGTTTGTCACACAGTGGGAATAAGCTATCACCCACTCTTTTTCACGTCTATTCGCTCCTCGATCCAAATTTGATGTGTGACAAAATATCGGCAGATTTGTATCACTAATAATTACGAAACTAATAATGCACAAACAACGGCTGAGCAGACGACTTATCGTGCAGTATGTCTTTGTCGCGCAGTATTCGTTTTGCTTGTGACGTCTTCACAAACGGGTAGGCACATGCGCGTAAATGTTACGAATTACCATTATGTTAATTTATAGTGTGGTGTAGCGTAGGAACGCGTTTAGCTAGGACGGTGATTCGTGTGGCATTTCGGACACCTTGCGGAGCAATACTAGGACCCAAATTAAGCCGATAATAATAATCACAGAAATATAAGTGAAGATCGAAATGAAACCGAAAATCGCAAAGTAACGAAATATGTCGTCTCATATGGCTCGTAAATATGATCCGAATTATAGGTAACGCAAGTCAGAGGAAACATGAAGTCTAACAGAATCCAAAAATCTTAAAAAATCTAAGCCCATAGTTCTCTAATTTCACCATCGTTCTCATTATGCGGGAAATAAAACGGAAGAAATAATTTGTTTCTAGACTCGTTTTGTATAGTGGCCTGTTGTAACTTTGCGACTAAGGCTTTCCACGATGCATATCTTATTTCTTGTAACGTCACTCCCACCCTGGCTTATCCAAAAGGCGTCAAGTCGCGCAGTCCTTCTTAAAATGTTTTCAACGTCTTCCGTGAAACTCGTTTGGTGAGAGACTGATACGGAGGGAGGAAGATGGAGGAAGTGAACAGAGCAAGTGTGGTAGTACGCCTGATGAGCCATTTTAGTCATTAACTAAATTAATGATGAACTTGTAGAAGCAGTTGGTGCACTATGGACAACACAAAACGATGGGTAGATGGACACATAGAGAGGGTAAAAGTGGCATGGAGTTTATTTGGAAAATAGACGACTGTGCTGACAATGTGGCTTCAAAAGAAAACCTATGACCACTGTATACTGCCGATAGTAACTATGTGGAAGATAGACGTTCAATGATCAAACAGATCCAAAATGAAGGATTTAATAGTGACTAGTTCTTGAGATGGACATTGAGCGTAACAAGAACGGACACAAAAACAATCAAACGGAAAAAAGAGAGGACGAGAGTTGAGAGCGTTCAAAATGGTTCAAATGGCTCTGAGCGCTATGGGACTTAACATCTATGGTCATCAGTCCCCTAGAACTTAGAACTACTTAAACCTAACTAACCTAAGGACATCACACAACACCCAGCCATCACGAGGCAGAGAAAATCCCTGACTCCGCCGGGAATCGAACCCGGGAACCCGGGCGTGGGAAGCGAGAACGCTACCGCACGACCACGAGATGCGGGCTGTTGAGAGCGTGCTGGTGACTGTTACGAAATGGAAATGGATATGAGCTGGTCATACAAGTCGAAGAGATGATGGGCAGTGAACGAATGAGATTTTGTGTTTGATTTCCCATCATAAGAATACATCCAGCAAGCAATCTCATGGATTGACTACGTACAGAAATCAGTAGGACAAACTTGGATTCGAAGATCGAAGTGTTCGTAAGAAGTGTGAAAACGAATGTAGAAGTCTGGAAGTGGTCTATATCCGGCAGCGTATTTCATATGGTTCGACGATGACAGCTTTGTAAATCTCAAGCGATCTGATGTTTTTCCAGCATATTTCTAACTTCTAGAGCTCTAAGGTGTCCACACGGATCACATCACAAGTTTTCCACGGTATTTCAGCAAGCAGACTCGCTGCCATCTTCAGGTGGTTCGTGATGACTGCTGCTCTGGTGTGTTCGTCGTCGTATATATAGTAGTTGCTACTCCTCGATCACTCCGCTCCTGTCGCTATCATCGCCGCTGCCGCGGTGTTGTGGTGGCGGCGCTCGGCTAGGAATTGTAGGAGAACTCTTTACTTCTTCTAGGCTCAGTGCAGGGTTCTATGTCTGACTCGACGCGGAGACTGGAGATCACAGTTCACAACCGGACATCGCCATCCCACCACCGCTAACACCCGCAGCAGTAGCTACACGGGTAGTGACAGGGGCAGAGTGTTGGAGGGAGTAACGGCCAACATATATAGAACGCTGACCGGAGGAGAGCAGTATTCGTCAGGAACCACCTGACGTTGGCAACGGGTTGGTTTGCCGAGATACGCTTGCGACGTGACCCAGGCGGACAACCGAGAACTCTGCACTGGTGTGCAAAAGCGAAAGACTAACGGAACTTCCGGATGAAGTGTCCTGGCCAAGTAACATAACACGATGAAACTTGGAGCATAAATAGAAATGACTGCTACAGTATAGCACAGATTATACACTCCTGGAAATTGAAATAAGAACACCGTGAATTCATTGTCCCAGGAAGGGGAAACTTTATTGACACATTCCTGGGGTCAGATACATCACATGATCACACTGACAGAACCACAGGCACATAGACACAGGCAACAGAGCATGAACAATGTCGGCACTAGTACAGTGTATATCCACCTTTCGCAGCAATGCAGGCTGCTATTCTCCCATGGAGACGATCGTAGAGATGCTGGATGTAGTCCTGTGGAACGGCTTGCCATGCCATTTCCACCTGGCGCCTCAGTTGGACCAGCGTTCGTGCTGGACGTGCAGGCCGCGTGAGGCGACGCTTCATCCAGTCCCAAACATGCTCAATGGGGGACAGATCCGGAGATCTTGCTGGCCAGGGTAGTTGACTTACACCTTCTAGAGCACGTTGGGTGGCACGGGATACATGCGGACGTGCATTGTCCTGTTGGAACAGCAAGTTCCCTTGCCGGTCTAGGAATGGTAGAACGATGGGTTCGATGACGGTTTGGATGTACCGTGCACTATTCAGTGTCCCCTCGACGATCACCAGTGGTGTACGGCCAGTGTAGGAGATCGCTCCCCACACCATGATGCCGGGTGTTGGCCCTGTGTGCCTCGGTCGTATGCAGTCCTGATTGTGGCGCTCACCTGCACGGCGCCAAACACGCATACGACCATCATTGGCACCAAGGCAGAAGCGACTCTCATCGCTGAAGACGACACGTCTCCATTCGTCCCTCCATTCACGCCTGTCGCGACACCATTGGAGGCGGGCTGCACGATGTTGGGGCGTGAGCGGAAGACGGCCTAACGGTGTGCGGGACCGTAGCCCAGCTTCATGGAGACGGTTGCGAATGGTCCTCGCCGATACCCCAGGAGCAACAGTGTCCCTAATTTGCTGGGAAGTGGCGGTGCGGTCTCCTACGGCACTGCGTAGGATCCTACGGTCTTGGCGTGCATCCGTGCGTCGCTGCGGTCCGGTCCCAGGTCGACGGGCACGTGCACCTTCCGCCGACCACTGGCGACAACATCGATGTACTGGGGAGACCTCACGCCCCACGTGTTGAGCAATTCGGCGGTACGTCCACCCGGCCTCCCGCATGCCCACTATACGCCCTCGCTCAAAGTCCGTCAACTGCACATATGGTTCACGTGCACGCTGTAGCGGCATGCTACCAGTGTTAAAGACTGCGATGGAGCTCCGTATGCCACGGCAAACTGGCTGACACTGACGGCGGCGGTGCACAAATGCTGCGCAGCTAGCGCCATTCGACGGCCAACACCGCGGTTCCTGGTGTGTCCGCTGTGCCGTGCGTGTGATCATTGCTTGTACAGCCCTCTCGCAGTGTCCGGAGCAAGTATGGTGGGTCTGACACACCGGTGTCAATGTGTTCTTTTTTCCATTTCCAGGAGTGTATATAGAACGCTGACCGGAGGAGAGCAGTATTCATCAGGAACCACCTGACGTTGGCAACGGGTTGGTTTGCCGAGATACACTTGCGACGTGACCCAGGCGGACAACCGAGAACTCTGCACTGGTGTGCAAAAGCGAAAGACTAACGGAACTTCCGGATGAAGTGTCCTGGCCAAGTAACATAACTCGATGAAACTTGGAGCATAAATAGAAATAACTGCTACAGTATAGCACAGATTATAACTGGGAGAAATACGCAATGAGACGAAGGGAAATTACAGTCTTATCGAAAGACAATAATTACTGAGCTGTGCTGCAGCTCGCGTTGGTGCTGTTTGTAGGTTTCCGTCCTCTGTTGGAGGCCAGACAGTATCGTTTAGTTGGCATGGTTGCAGTGTTTGTCTTCTTCTGGTGTTGACTGGTGCTACTCGGTTTCGCAAGCGTTGCCTGTCCGCTAGTGGCAGCAGCGGCGGTTATTGATATGTAATAACTGTTTCCCTATCTTTGGGGCGAAGCCCTTGTTTTTCCGGGTCGTGTGAGTGTACGAGTTCGGTTGGGGACTCAGGAGCAGCCAGGTCTGCGCAGGGCGCGAACACGCCGGGACTGCTGGCGGCACACACGGACTGCCGGATGGAAGGGCTGTGGTCACGAGAGTGCACGACATCGTCGTAAACTGCATCTAGCAAGCTTTAAGATGAGTGCATTTCAATCCAAGTAGAGAAACCTCCACCATTGTGATATCCCGCGATTCTCCAGTGACTTGGGTTCGTATTGCTGCTTGTAGCCCACGCCCGGGTTCCCGGGTTCGATTCCCGGCGGGGTCAGGGATTTTCTCTGCCTCGTGACGTCTGGGTGTTGTTAGGTTAGTTAGGTTTAAGTAGTTCTAAGTTCTAGGGGACTGATGACCATAGAAGTTAAGTCCCATAGTGCTCAGAGCCATTTTTGAGCTGCTTGTAGTGTCGCTGAGACAGAGAGTAGCGAGTGGAGCGCTTGGGGAAGGCGGATATGATTAGGTTTCCTCGACTTCTTATTACTATTTACTGCGTTCAACTTATTACAATTTGTTAAGCTCAATCAGCGGTAATTTTTCGTGGCTGGTGGCCGCTAACGCCCCAGTTACCTGTCCTGGGGGTTAGTGTATCTAGTGGCAGTGTACGTTTCCTCGCCTTGCCGCTGCTGTCCGGTAAGGCGTGTAGTTTTGACAGCTTTCTTGACTGCAAGCCGGTTGGTGACTCTTCTACTCTGGTGGTAGTGGTTACCTACCGTTCCAGGCGCTCTAAACACAATCTTTTGGGGACGCAGTGCAGACCGCCAGTTCCGGATTTGGCGTATTGTTCCACTGCTGAATTTGGTTTATCGGACGTCAGGCTCTCCCAAGGCTGTCAGTAGTTCTAATGGAATGTTGTCTACTCCCGGGGCCTTGTTCGACTTATATCTTTCAGTGCTCTGTCAAACTCTTCACGTAGTATCATATCTCCTATTTCATCTTCATCTACATTCTCTTGCGTTTCTATAATATTGTCCTCAAGAACAGTGCCCTTGTATAGACCCTCTATATACTCCTTCCACCTTTCTGCTTTCCCTTCTTTGCTTAGAATTGGGTTTCCATCTGAGCTCTTGATATTCATACAAGTGGATCTCTTTTCTCCAAAGGTCTCTTTAATTTTCCTATAGGCAGTATCTATCTTACCCCTAGTGATATGTGCCTCTACATCCTTACATTTGTCATCTAGTCATCCCTGCTTAGCCATTTTGAACTTTCTGTCGATCTCATTTTTGCGACGTTTGTATTCCTTTTTGCCTGCTTCAGTTACTGCATTTTTATATTTTCTCCTTTCATCAATTACATTCAATATCTCTTCTGTTACCCAAGGATTTCTAATAGCCCTCGTCTTTTTACCTACTTGATCCTCTGCTACCTTCACTATTTCGTCTCTCAAAGCCATCCATCCTTCTTCTACTGTATCTCTTTCCCCCATTCTTGTCAATCGTTTCCTAATGCTCTCCCTGAAGCCCTATACAACCTCTGGTTCTTTCAGTTTATCCAGGTCCCAACTCCTCAAATTCCCACCTTTTTGCAGTTTCTTCAGTTTTAATCTACAGTTCATAATCAAAAGATTGTGGTCAGAGTCCACATCTGCTCCTGGAAATGTCTTACAATTTAAAACCTGGTTCCTGAATCTCTGTCCTACCATTATATAATCTATCTGACACCTTCTAGTATCTCCAGGGGTCTTCCATGTATACAGCCTTCTTTCATGATTCTTGAACCAAGTGTTAGCTATGATTAAGTTATGGTCTGTGCAAAATTCTACCAGGCGGCTTCCTCTTTCATTTCTTCCCCCCAATCCATATTCACCTATTACGTTTCCTTCTCTCCCTTTTCCTACTATCGAATTCCAGTCACCCATGACTATTAAATTTTCGCCTCTCTTCACTATCTGAATAATTTCTTGTATCTCATCATACATTTCAACAATATCTGCGTCATCTGCGGAACTAGTTGGCATATAAACTTGTACTACTGTGGTAGGCGTGGGCTTCGTATCTATCTTGGCCACAATAATGCGTTCACTATGCTGTTTGTAGTAGCTTACCCGCATTTCTATTTTCTTATTCATTACTAAAACTACTCCTGCATTACCCCTATTTGATTTTGTATTTATAACCCTGTATTCACCTGACCAAAAGTCTTGTTCCTCCTGCCACCGAACTTCACTAATTCCCACTATATCTAACTTTAACCTATCAATTTTCTAACCTACCTACCCGATTAAGGGATCTGACATCCCACGCTTCGATCCGTAGAACGCCAGTTTTCTTTCTCCTGATAACAACGTCCTCCTGAGTAGTTCCCGCCCGAAGATCCGAATGGGGGACTATTTTACCTCCGGAGTATTTTACCCAAGAGGACGCCATCATCATTTAACCATACAGTAAAGATGCATGCCCTCGGGAAAAATTACGGCTGTAGTTTCCCCTTGCTTTCAGCTGTTCGCAGTACCAGCACAGTAAGGCTGTTTTGGTGGTGTTAGAAGACCAGATCAGTCAATCATCCAGACTGTTGCCCCTGCAACTACTGAAAAGGCTGTTGCCCCTCTTCAGGAACCACACGTGTGCCTGGCCTCTCAACAGTCCGTTGTGGTTGCACCTATGGTAGGGCTATCTGTATCGCTGAGACACGCAAGCCTCCCCACCAACAGCATGGTCCATGGTTCACGGGGGAGGGGGGGGGAATTCAATCTAATTAACATATTTGTAGCCCAGCGTCTGACCCTGTTTCCCCAAGAATTATATTGTTAGTCACATCACACATATTTACACTATCCACATTATACTTTCATAAAACTCCCTGAAATCATCAGGATTTCAATGAATTTCATCACCTTTGGCATGCATCGACTCTTTATTATTCTGACAAGATTCATCGTTTTCTTTGTTTGGGCTGCGTTCGTGTCCCTGAAGGATTCTGTCCTTTCTTGAGGGTCGCTACTGCTGTTACTCCCCACAGTATTTATATCTGACAGAAATCTGAACCCTCACGCTGCAATGTTTCTTCTACTGAATAATTCGGGATTTGGCAATGCTGAAATTTAATTTGGACTTCAAAATGCTGATGGACTTCTGTTTGAGATTATAAACTTTCTAAACACCTTGCAGTACTTTTATGTCACCACAGTTGCAGAGAATGTCGTAATACTGCTTAGGTGATGTACTTCCATTTATGTAATTCATTGTAATGGCATTACTAAAATCAAAAGACTATTCACCTTACAAAAATTAGCTGCAGAAAACAAGTTTCTCTATACCAGTTTCCTGGGTTTTCAAAAAACCGTTTTCATTATAATAAGGCGGCTATCTCAAATAGTACAGGATGGGGCAAACAAAAGAGGCCCAGAGAACAGAGTTCCAGGGAACAAAGGAACACAGTAGAGCAAAGATAATACAGTACTAACATGACTACTGCAGATGTTGAAAGTGACCACCATTCATCTCTTGGCATTTCTGGACTCTGGTCAGCAAGCTGCTGAAGGCAGATCGAAGCTGGACTGCTAGAACTGCTGCAGTCTCAGACGAGATATTCTGTTTCAGTTCCTGAAGACTACGAGGGTTGTTGTGATACACCTTAGACTTGGGGGCTCCCCACACAAAGTAATCGCACGCTTACATACCAGGTGACCTGGCTGGCCAGCTAGGGCCGCGACCAGACTGACCTCTGCTAACAACTCTGTTAGGTTTGAAGATTGTGTAAATGTCCTCCAAGGTTCGGCCGGCTGTATGGACATTTAGCAGGACTCTAAAGCACTTTCTGGTGAACTGTAGCCACATTTTCTGGTGTGGGAGTACGTTTCGGATGTTTTTTGACTTGTTCAAAACACATCCTGTCTGACGCCATTTTCGGACTAAGCGTTGCATGGCATTCCTTGCGTCGTTTTGACACCATTAAACTTCTCAGCAAACAGCTGACCACACCGTTCCCAGGACTTCGTTGTTACGTAACTTTTCACAATGAACTTCCGCTGCTCCACTGATAGTACTATCGTCTCCTTGGCACTGTCCACCCCCACAGACACAGCTCGTACTACCCTCTGAATCAGTGTGCATCACATGGGAGGCGTACACGTGTGTGGTTATATACATACATTCACGTGCAATCGTTTCCACTCATCCGCGCCATTTCTATTTGGTCCACCCTGTACATGCCGAAAACAAAAATCATTTGACCATTTTTGCAGAAAGCGACTTTTGTTAGTTGTGATTTGGGCTACAGAAATGCGCCAGGAGAGTCCTCGAGTTTTGACAAACGGACACAAAAAACAGTGGAAACTGCACTGAATTTTCTCACCCGGTACGACAAACATGGCGAGGAGTTGTTACTGGTGGTGGCACCTACACTTCTCATAAAAGTCCAGAAACAAACCACGAGTCAGTGTAACGATGTCATTCATAATTCTTAAAAAAAGTCAAACAAATTCTGAGCAGCAAAAAGGTTATGACCACAGTGTATTTGGATCAAAAGGGTGTGCTACTTATCGACTTTACGCCTAGAGGGAAATCATAAATGGAACGGCCTATTGTCAGACCCTTCAACGATTACACCGCATCGTTCAGAGCAGATGGTATGGATTGCTTCCACCGCCATTGTGCTGCTTCTCGACAATGCCCTCCCGCGTGCTGCTGCTCTGATTAAGGATTTCCTTCTTCAGTTTAAGTGGGAAGTTTCTGAAAATCCGCCTTATAGTCCGGACTCAATCCGAGTGATCTTTCTTCCCAAACGGAGGGAAACTTTGAGTGGAAATCACTGTGGAAATAAGACCGAACCGAAAGAGGACTTTTGTGACTGGATCAGCATTTAGCGATATGGGAGTATGAGAAGTCACAGGAATCTATGGAGCGCTGCGGTAGATACACTACTGGCCATTAAAATTGCTACACCAACAATAAATGCAGATGATAAACGGGTATTCATTGGACAAATACACTAGAACTGACATGTGATTACATTTTCAGGCAATCCTGAGAAATCCGTACCCAGAACAACCACCTCTGGCCGTAATAACGGCCTTGATACGCCTGGGCATTGAGTTAAATACAGCTTGGATGGCGTGTACAGGTATAGCTGCCCATACAGCTTCACCACGATGCCACAGTTCATCAAGAGTAGTGACTGGCGTATTGTGACGAGCCAGTTGCTCGGCCACCATTGACCAGACGTTTACAGTTGGTGAGAGATCTGGAGAATGTGCCGGCCAGGGCAGCAGTCGAACATTTTCTGTATCCAGAAAGGCTCGTACAGGACCTGCAACATGCGGTCGTGCATTAACTTGCTGAAATGTAGGGTTTCGCAGGGATCGAATGAAGGGTAGAGCCACGGGTCGTAACACATCTGAAATGTGACGTCCACTGCTCAAAGTACCGTCAATGCGAATAAGAGATGACCGAGACGTGTGACCAATGGCACCCCATGCCATCACGCTGGGTGATACGCTAGTATGGCGATGACGAATACACGTTTCCAATGTACGTTCACCGTGATGTCGCCAAACACGGATGCTACCATCACGTTGCTGTAAACAGAACCTGGATTCATCCGAAAAAATGACTTTTTGCTATTCGTGCACCAAGTTTCGTCGTTGAGTAGACCATCGCAGGCGCTCCTGACAGTGGTGCAGCGTCAAGGGTAACCTCAGCCATGGTCTCCGAGCTGATGGTCCATGCTCCTGCAAACGTCGTCGAACCGTTCGTGCAGATTGTTGTTGTCTTGCAAACGGCCGGCCGAAGTGGCCGCGCGGTTCTGGCGCTGCAGTCTGGAACCGCGAGACCGCTACGGTCGCAGGTTCGAATCCTGCCTCGGGCATGGATGTGTGTGATGTCCTTAGGTTAGTTAGGTTTAACTAGTTCTAAGTTCTAGGGGACTAATGACCTCAGCAGTTGAGTCCCATAGTGCTCAGAGCCATTTGAACCATCTTGCAAACGACCCCATCTGTTGACTCAGGAATCGAAACGTGGCTGCACGATCCGTTACAGCCATGCGGATAAGATGCCTGTCATCTCGACTGCTAGTGATACGAAGCCGTTAGGATCCAGCATGACGTTCCGTATTACCCTCCTGAACCCACCAATTCCATATTCTTCTAACAGCCATTGGATCTCGACCAACGCGAGCAGCAATGTCGTGATACGATAAACCGCAATCGCGATGGGCTACAATCCGAGCTTTATCAAAGTCGGAAACAAGATGGTACGCATTTCTCCTCCTTACACAAGGCATCACAACAACGTTTCACCAGGCAACGCCGGTCAACTGCTGTTTGTGTATGAGAAATCGGTTGGAAATTTTCCTCGTGTCAGCAAGTTGTAGCTGTCGCCACCGGCGCCAACCTTGTGTGAATGCTCTGAAAAGCTAATCATTTGCACATCACAGCATCTTCTTCCTGTCGGTTAAATTTCGCGTCTGTAGCACGTCATCTTCGTGGTGTATCAATTTTAATGGCCAGTAGTGTATTTAAATCTGAATAGCGAGGATATAGAAAAATAGCTAAGGTATTAAAAAAGGTTGTAAAATAAGTTTTATTTCATTACCTTGAACAAAAGTCTGGAAACTCAACGTATTTTAGGATGGCTCCAGCATGCTGGGGACAACGAAGGAAGAAAAATCTATAAGCAATATCTCCTCTCCACTAAACGCCACATTAGTGATACGGAAAGCGATTTTATTGACTCCATTCTATTTATTGGATGTCCACTGCATTAAGGAGCGAAGGGGCGTTCGTTACAATAAATGCTTTTCGTGCGCAAAAAGGCACGGCAGTACCTTCGATACAACCTGCCAACAGTTATTCCCCGGCTTTGTGGCCTACGGTATATTAACGGCGCTCCATTATTCGGAACACTGTAGTGGAGCCGCCGTCGCAGGCTGAGAAATGGCTACCGCATAGCGCGGAGGTGGAGTCACCAAACGGCCTGACGCGGCGGACAGCGGTAAGCGCTGCAAATTTCTTCCGTCGCGGTAAGCGATAAGACGGCCCCGGGAGACCGTTTTTCCGGGATCGGCACGCCACGCAGGAATTAGTGACGGGCTATTGCTCCTGTCCGAGCGGGAGATAGCGTCATCGCGCTCTGGTTGCGCATCGCAGAGCTCCGCCGCTCCTAGTGACGCCGGAAGCCAATTGATCGGAAATGTTGCCGACTCGCCAGGCGCAACCGCCTCTTTTATTGTTTCCAGGCGCGGAGCCGCGTTTACTGCTCGCCTTCGACGAGTATTAAATAGCGCATCGCGAAAAGAGGTAAGCCTTCGGAAATTTTCCAAGGTTTTTTTTTTTTTTTTATTTATTTCTCCCTGTCCGCTCACGCCTGATCGCCGAATTGTTCGGCAAAACTACCCTCATCTTCGCTGCTTACCGCGGCGGAAAATTAGGCGTTTGTTCCCTGGATGTTGACTCTATCACTGACCTCGCAGACGCCATTTGGCGAATATCGGCAGTGGAGGTGCTGTAATGGCAGTACTGTTGAGTTCCTTCGGGAAAAAAGAAATTCGAACGAAGCAGTTCTGTTCCCTATGCAGGACACAGGTCTATGGTGCGTACTGAATGGAGACTCGGTAGTTCAGCACAGCCATGTATCTCTTTTATTTTCTCTGACCAATTTTACATGCAAGACCACTTTCCGGAAACCGATTTTCGTTTTGAAAAAAGTCTAAACGACAACTGGTCGAATGTTACTTCACAACAATTTGGAGAACTGGTATACTGAAAAAGCTTCATTGTGGTTGAAAACACATTCTTAATCCTGTGCATAGCTTTATTTATTGTGTCTCACTGTTTAGAGGCACAAAATGCGTGGGTGTTTTCAGCTCGTTACTAAATGCAAAATGCAAATAAGTAGGAGGCCGAGTTGATAGGAGCTGAGGGAGTCCAGGTTTGCAATAATATGCGGTACGGCACACTGTTAGAGAGAAGGATTGTTATTCAAGAAACACACAGTACAACGAAATTACTTATCTTAAGTAGTTTGGAGGACTGCAGCTGCGGCTATGAACTGACAGTCTCGTTACATGGAATACCATGAACTAATACAACATATTCTCAGGGACTAAGCCTTATGGACCCTCCTCAGAGAATCAATGCAAACATTACAGAACTGGCTGAGGGCCGATTATGAAAGTGCGTCTGCCTAGGTTGAAATCTAGCTACGAAGTGAACGAGGCACACTCCAGTTCCGTCGAGCTACAGAGCTCGCTAGAGTGCGCTGTGCTCGGCACACGACAGGCTGCCGACCTTGTGTTGGCGCGGCGTTGTTGTAGTATCTGTGGCAGTGATACTACATTAGTGAATCCAGAATGAGATTTTCACTCTGCAGCGGAGTGTGCGCTGTTGTGAAACTTCCTGGCAGATTAAAACTGTGTGCCGGGCCGAGACTCGAACACGGGACCTTTGCCTTTCGCGGGCAAGTGCTCTACCAACTGAGCTACCCAAGCACGACTCACGCCCCGTCCTTACAGCTTTACTTCTGGCAGTACCTCGTCTCCTACCTTCCAAACTTTATAGAAGGTCTCCTGCGAGGCAAAGGTCTCGAGTTCGAGTCTAGGCCCGGCACACAGTTTTAACCTGCCAGGAAGTTACATTAGTGAATACTGATTGTGTACGATCGCTTTTGTCACGAAAAGCGAAAGTGGGTGGAAAAGTTCATAAATTGTTCTGCTATGCGGCATATAAGATTGTTAGAAGTTACATTTGGCTAATTACGTAAAGACATCCGCTTTCAAAAATCTGTTTCCTTCACGTAAAGAAAAAAGAAGCGTTTCTCGCCAGTAAAATGAAGGAAATTAATTATTTGAAAAAGTGATTTGTTAAGGAAGAGAGCTGTGGTGCCACCGCCAGACACCACACTTGCTAGGTGGTAACCTTTAAATCGACCGCGGTCCATTAATATACGTCGGACCCGCGTGTCGCCACTATCAGTGATTGCAGACCGAGCGCCACCACACGGCAGGTCTAGAGAGACGTCCTAGCACTCGCCCAGTTGTACAGCCGACTTTGCTAGCGATGCTACACTGACAAATACGCTCTCATTTGCCGAGACGATAGTTAGCATAGCCTTCAGCTACGTCATTTGCTACGACCTAGCAAGGCGCCATTACCAGTTTATATTGAGATTATTATTAATGTACCGTCAAGAGCGATGTACACCGATTATGGATTAAAGTTACGTATTCCAGCAACAGTGTACCTTATTGGCTATATTAATTACATTTAACTGTTCCAGACCTCACGCCAGTCTGCGTGTAATTAAACGCGTGCATTTCGGCCTCCTCTAGCAACACGGTGTTGGCTCTTCTGCCAACACAGCAAGAGTTGTTGATAAATAATTCCTAAGTTACAACCTGTTTTCGTCTTCACGCTGTTGGGGCTTTCCATTCCTCCATCAGCGTCGTCTACAACTGCTGGAGGGTTGTTGGAACACATCGACTTACTACAGTTCGTCTCCCCAAAGCATCCCGCATGTGCTCGATGGCAAGTCGCCACGTTTCATGTTGTTCCCCTGGACATTACGGAAGGCGGGACAGGGTGTGTGGCCACCCAGTATGGTAATACGTGCCCTCTAGCGTGCTGCCATGCGAGTGTTAGTGCTTCTCATTCCTCCCCCAGCGTGGTCAAGAACCGCTGCAGGGTTATTGACACATGTAGACATACTGCAGGTCGTCACCCTAAAGTATCCCACACGCACCCAATGGGATTTCAGTCTGGGGAAACGTGCAGACCAGTCCATTCGTCGCATCTCCTCGTTCAGCGAGCTCTTCTGCATGCACTATTCGATGTGGGCGCGCATTGTCATCCATAAAAATGAAGTCAGGGCCGAAACTATACCTGAAAAGACAGATTTGGGGAAGGAGTATAGCTTCACAATGGCGTTGACCGTTAAGTGTACTTCAAAAACTTGAATGCCAGTGTGCCCATGCAACATCTTGCCTTCCCACACCACAACAGACCACCAAAACGATCATGTTCTATTGTGTTCCTGAGTGCATTACGTACTCTCACGTGGGGGTGCTCCCAGCTTTGTCGAAAGTGTTCGCTTTCGTGGTCAAAATGTCGTGTGAGGAGGCGTGATGTTGCATAGGCGTACTGACCTCCAAATCTTCGAACAAGATACAGTCATCGGTCAACGTTATTGTAATACCGCATTCCCTCCCCATGTCTGCTGGTTTAGGTGTGCATTAGGTACTGATTTCATTTGGCATTTCCCCCACACCCCCACCCCCACATACACACACAAACCGAAAAGCGCAGTTGAAGGTCTTTGGGTGAGAGGAAACTCGGCGAATCGACTGGCCAGCTTGTTCCCCCGATTTAATAGTGGTTCAAAAGGCTCTGAGCACTATGAGACTTAACAGTGGAGGTCGTCAGTCCGCTAGAACTTACAAGGGAACCTCCCCATCGCACCCCCCTCAGATTTAGTTATAAGTTGGCACAGTGGATAGGACTTGAAAAACTGAACACAGATCAATCGAGAAAACAGGAAGAAGTTGTGTGGAACTATGAAAAAAATAAGCAAAATATACAAACTGAGTAGTTCATGCGCAACATAGGCAACATCACAGGAACTTATAAGTCTATGAGTGCCGTGGTCCCGTGATTAGTGTGAACAGCTGTCAAATGAGAGGTCCTTGGTTCAATTGTTCCCCTGAGTGAAAAATTTTTCTTTCTTTATTTTCGCAAAGTTGTGATCTGTCCGTCCGTTCATTGACGTCTCTGTTCACTGTAATAAGTTTAGTGTTTGTGTTTTGCGACCGCACCGCAAAACCGCGCGATTACTAGACGAAAGGACGTGCATCTCCAATGGTAACCGAAAACATTTGATCGCAAGGTCATAGGTTAACCGATTCCTCCACAGGAAAAAACGTCTGATATATTCTATACGACACTGGTGACGGCATGTGCGTCACATGACAGGAATATGTTCTGCACCCACCTAACTTGTACACTTGGCGAATGGGTAAAAAGATTCTTCTACCTTGCCCGATTTAGGTTTTCTTGTGGATGTGATAATCACTCCCAAAAAAGTGATGAAAGCATAAGAGTTTGTCACATAAACTGCAACAAATGAATGCAACAGTTTCACAGTCGCACAGTTTTCCCTGTGTTCTGTCAAAACATATGTTTTTAACGTTTTCAAATTTTTCCGTGCGTAGACCGTCAAATCCTGCATATGTCCAAGCAAATCTGAACATGTCCTGGAATTTTGGAGAGCGAAGTTGATTGTGTGTGAGTGCCTGAACTTTGATAATTGTCTGAAAATAAAAAATTAAACTTTTCAATCGCGGGAAGACTTGAACCAAGGACCTCTCGTACCGCAGGTGCTCACGCTAACCACGTGACCACGGCGCTCCTGGGCTCATAAGCTCCTGTGATGTCGCCTATCTTGCGCATGGACTACTCAGTTTGTATATTTTGCTTATTTTTTCATAGTTCCACACAACTTCTTCCTGTTTTCTCGATTGATCTGTGTTCAGTTTTTCAAGGCCTATCCACTGTGCCAACTTACAACTAAATCTGAGGGGGGTGCGATGGGGAGGTTCCCTTGTTAAAACTACCTAAACCTAACTAACGTAAGGTTATCACATACAGCCATGCCCGAGGCAGGATTCTAACCTGCGACCGTAACGGTCGCGCGGCTCCAGACTGTAGCGCCTAGAACCGCTCGGCCAGTCAGGCCGGGACCCCCGATTTAAACCCCCATGAAACACATGTGGAATGCAACTGGGAGTGGTACTGCAGTAATTCCATATACACAAACTAACATCAAGCAGTTGTCATCCACGCTGGTGGAGGGACCATTGATGTTGTTGACCGTGACCATTTTGTCTGGAAGGAGTTCTGAGATGTGCGTACTGAATGCAGGCTGTTTGTTTTCATGTATGGAAAAGGGGGGACTGCTTGAATGTTGTGGGACAACAGGCCTCTGAAACAGGCTGTAGACCTGTCGTTCCCTCGATACTAAGTACCGAATACCGTGCCCAGGTGTAAACTTAGCATTCACTAGCAACGGGTGTATCAGCTCGTCATTTTCTGGCTGCTGTGTGTCTGTAAACGGGCATCCGGGTGACATTAGCATGGAGCTCATCTGAGGCTGCTACAGGTCGATCATGTGTGTGAGCGACGTTGTTCTGTCGGTCATTATACTGCGTACAACATTTTTTTTTTTTTTTTGCGTTTTAGCTGTCATTTGCGTATTGTCTTGCTAAACTGTGTAAGTTCGATGGTCTCTCGTGTAAGTTCAGAGGTTTTTTATGGCATGTCGAGTTTCGCTCTCATTCGCTCCTGTTTGTCCAAATTAGTGTTAAGTGTGGGACATCATGAATTTATGTCTCTAATTGTGTGATCAGGTGCTTCAAAGATCTATCATGCTTTACTGAGACGTAAATACGTCAATGTGTCTCAAATTGTTTAGAGTACATGCCATGTACACTGTTCAGCCGGAACATTATCATCACCTAATAGCCGGTATGTCCACTATTGGCACGGATAACAAAGGCGACGCTTCGTGGCATGGAAGAAATGAGGTCGTGGTACATCGCTGCAGGGAGTTGCCACCACATCTACACGCACAGGTTAACAAATTCCCTTAAATTACGGGGAGAAGGGCGATGAGCTCTAACGCCACGTTCAGTGACACCCCAGATGTGTTAGATTTGGTTTAGATCTGGCGAGTTGGAGCCCAGTACATCAACTGTAGATCCGCAATATGTTCCTCGAACCACTCCATCACACTTTTGGCCTTGTGACACGGCGGGGTATCTTGTTGAAAAATCCCACAACCGTCGGGAAACACGATCGTCATGACGGGGTTGTCTGCAACCAGTGTACGATACTCGTGAGCAGTCATGGTGCCTTGCACGAGCTCCACTCAACCGATGGATGCCCACATGAGTGTTCCCCAGAGCATAGTGGAACCTCCGGCTGCTTGTCTCCTTCCCGCAGGGCAGGTGTCTAGCAGCTGTTCACGTGGAAGACTACGGTTTCGCGCCCTCCAGTCGGCTTGGTGAAGAGGGAATCGGGATTCATCAGACCACGCAACGCTCTCCCAATGCTCCAAAGTCTAGTGCTGATGGGGCCATTTCAGTCGTCGTTGCCGATGTCGTGGAGTTAACATTGGCACATGCATGGATCATCGGTTGCACTGTGTGTTGAGAAACAGCACTCAAGTCTGAGGTTAGTTCCACCACAGTTGGCCGTCTGTCCTGTTTTACTACTTTTCCCAGCCTACGACGTCCGACATCTTTAATGAGGGGTGGCCGCTCAACCCCAGGACGTCTGGACTAGAGATGGGGGATCCGCTCTTGAACTAATTCATAGAGTTGAATCTTTCAAAGGAGTGAACAATCAGTGATTCAGAAAAAAAGAACGGTAGCTCCAAACGTTTCCCACGGCAGAGAGAGAGAGAGAGAGAGAGAGAGAGAGAGAGAGAGACGGAGCATATCAACAGCGCCTCTGCTGGTCAGAGCACAGTGCACGCCACACAACACAGCCAGCGCCGGCCTCTGCCCTGCTTCTACCTTGGCTGCCTGCATTGTGCAGTGCCCCATTGGATTTTGTGTTTCACATATGCCGTGCCGTCTCTGTGCGTCGTCTGCCGTGTGCAGTGTCTGGCGCAGCTTAACTTCGCATCGTACTCTGTCGGCGATCGTTTCAGTCGCACGTCCTGCCCTCTGGGCAGTTGATGCGAGCAACAGGACAGAGAGCCACCTAGCGGATAACATAGGAACTACTTGCAAAAACCTGCTCGCAAGGGAACCGACGATTTGGCTCGGAGCGGGTGAGTTCACCGCTCCCCCCAGCCTCGGAACTCGCCCGCTCAACGCTCACCCCACCGTCTCGACTCTAGCCAGAGCGTTGAGCAAAGCGACTCAGGTGTCACTCTGGTCTCTGCGGTCTCAGCTCATGCAGTAATACAGCTCGCGGCTCGACCTGCTCGACTCAGCGCCTCTGCATCGGAGTTCCTCTCTACTGGATATTGTTCTTCGTAGTAATACCGCTATGTATATTACATTATTATGTTATGTATACATCAATCGTTTTTATTTTATTTTTATTTGTTTAAACTGATTAGATTAGGTTCCTGATGACTCCTCTTACCATAGGATTTTTATTATGGATACTCGAATTTATGCCTTAATTACGAGCGAACCGATAAACGTATCGCAAAATGTGATACACCAATATTTTCCTTGTTTTATTCTGCGTAAGGCTATATGCAGCACTTTCGTTTTACAGTCAAATTTATATTTTTTTTTCTTATTCTGGTACGGATTTTGCGATTTTAGGCGTCTTCGGAAGGAAACGTTCACTTTAAAAATATATGGCTTGCGAAGTATTTGTATGAGGTTAATGAAATTTTAATACATTATAGCCAAATATATTGTTAATGTAAATCTCAAGTTACAACATTTTCCGATCACCCAAAAAACCACGATAGTGCAAAATAAATCAATAATCAAAAACTTTGTCATATCGTGGAAATTTCAATAAACAATACAAAATTCTTACTCATTATCTGTGTTACTTCAAAATAGGATCAAATAAGATCAAAATACAGGTATAGTACTGGAATAAACCAAGTTTAAAGGGCAATGTGCCTTCCATTTATTTTCTATTGTAAGTGAGTGGTGAGTCATGAAAAAGAGCTAATTCATTTCAGGGAGCGAACAGTTCTGATCCAATCTCTGAAAAGAACAGTTTTGCCCATCTCTAGTCTGGATGCGGCGTCACCTTGGCTTCGACACATGTTGAAGACACTCATCTCAACACTCCTCAAACACCCGACAAGTCGTTCAGTTTCAGAAATGTTCGCTCCGTGCCTCCGGGCAGTCACAAACTGCCCTCGGTGAAACTCACACAGATCGCTCACCTTTCCCATTTACACACGAACAACACTCTCACTGATGTTACATACACCGTGCGTGTTTCTGACTAGCAGTCACTCCTCTCCAGCTGACGCTGCTATCTCCTGGAGGGGTTTGTATCGATAGTAGGTCGGTAGTCATAATGTTGTGGTTGATCAGTATATGTTCTTCTGAAGAGTTTTCTGTATGTAAGATTTAGTGCACCACCAGCGCCAAAGTAAGTAAACATTTCGAAGTGCCTCAAATGAACTGATGTACGCGACATGTACGTTCCTGCGTAATGTTTTGCGTGAGTGCTGAAACGGGAAACTCACTTTCAAAGGAACTCGGTAAAGGTACCCAAATGAATGAACCGCACCCCAGTAGTTTTGTTTTGAACAACATTGAGTTTCTTTCTTTCTTTCGCTTACGCCATAGCCCCGCAGCGATCGCAGGGTCGGTGTGGTTACAACGGATTTGGCAATGTTAGTGTTAGGAATGGAAGGATGCCCTTCCTGCCTCCACCCCTGCCTGCCCCAGGACGGTATCAGTGTACCCCAACTGTCTGCATCTAGAGTAAACCGTGAAATAGTGCGGACGTGTTTCAAGTGTCTGCGACGCGTGTAACTGAGGCGGAACGTGGGGACCAGCCCGGTATTCACCTAGCGGGATGTGGAAAACCGCCTAAAAACCACTTCCAGGCTGGCCGCCACACCGGCCCTCGTCGTTAATCCGCCGATCCGGGGCCGGCGCGCCTACCCGAGTCCAGGAATCAGCGCGCTCGGCTACCCTGGAGGATCTTTGAACAACATTGACTGTTTTACCAAAAATACAAACACAATTTTACTACACCAAAAAACAAATTACGGAAATAAATAACTGAAATAAATAAAAGGGCTCTAATAACAGTTATCTGGGACAAACTTTGTTTACATAATTTTTAAAAACATGTAATCGCTCTGAGCAAATACAGCTGTCCTTTAAGCTATAGACAAAAGCATGGATTCGTTACACGATTTCGAATTAAGCTAAGTATTTGAAAAAAATATTACATAATTTTAACAGACATAAGGAGTAAAAGATCACAATCTATAGTCTCTTTGCTACCACTGCGAATTTTCTAAGGCATTTAAGAGCCAAGGTTCATTGAAAGAGAATATACAGTTAACATGAACACACAGATCAGGCAGTTAACCAAGATTTCAAATTTAATGAAACCTTACTTCTCTGTAGTTGCCGCAACTTAGAAACATTAGGTTTTAACCATTCCTTACCACCCTCACACAGACCGGCTGACACGTCCAATGTCCGGGTTGTCTGCCCGGATATCAAGGCGCAAGTATAACCGACCGATCACTCCGGAAGGCTGTCGTGATTGCTCGGTCAAATACAAGGCCTGGCCAAGCCAAAATGTTGCCTACCAAAATTCACCCAGGCCTTTGAATAACAAATATGGTAGGCGCACCAGAATTAGAGACAGACTTAGTATTGAAGTACAGGTATCACGTGCCCACCCGAGCCTATGTGCTAATTTTGATTACCAACATTTACCCACATAAATCGCAGGGAGCGCAAATACAGGTTTAATAGCCACTGTCTAACTACTGTGACGCTGAAACAACATTTCGTGCATAATGCTCTCGGTCGAGCTAGCAAGGAAACAGATCAGCCTAAGTACAGGTGCGTCTTCAATTTAGGAACTTTAGTGGCATGTGCCGACTGACCAACAGAAAACAACATCTCTTAAACTTTTTTCGCCTGAAGAGTACAGCAAAGCGTGATGGCAATCCCAAATAAGTACCTTTCTTCGTAATTCGGAATTAAAAGCAGTTTCACAAAGTCTTAAAAACAGGTCAGTGCCCTGAGTGGGTGTTTTACAAACTGAAATTCAATAAATACTCGAAGGAGTAGCAAATTTTCCTCTGGCACACATTTTTCCCCACTCCCGATAGCACACGTAGGCGACATAAAACACCCAGAGCATCATCCGGCACAACCGCACGCTTATGCAGCATACACCTTGTCTTAAAAGAGCCCCATAGGCAAAACACACTAAAGTGCAACATTAGGAGAGCCAGAACATGGAATTTACATTCATGAGAAGGAGCTGTTCCTAAGGTAAAGTGAAAGTCCTTTAGATGTCAAACTATCTGTTCACATACAAGCTTTAATAAGGAATACTATACAAAACTTTTATTTACAAATATATTACTGTGAGTTCACTTTCCTTCTCACACATCGCCAAGTCACCATTCAGGCAGAATTGACCACAAAGCATGGAGTAATATTATACCAATAAATAATACCTCTGTTTCCAAATAGCAGAAATCTTGAAGTATGCTCAAAAACCCCGACAAGGAAAGGCGAAAATAAGATAAGACATTCGCGCATAAGGTAACGTACGACAAATCTACGGCAACAAGATAAAGACACCGACCTTTCCAATCCGCTTCCAGCCCCACAGCAAAACACAGCTGCAATCGCCGCACTGCACCGGCCAAGCAGACGTCTTCCGGATCTGCCTACAGTCGGCGTGACTCCAGCCCACCGACGGCTGCCGGCATCTGTGGCCGAGCGGTTCTAGGCACTTCAGTCCGTAACTGCGCTGCTGCTGCGGTAGCAGGTTCGAATCCTGCCTCGGGCATGGACGTGTGTAGCCGGCCGAAGTGGCCGTGCGGTTAAAGGCGCTGCAGTCTGGAACCGCAAGACCGCTACGGTCGCAGGTTCGAATCCTGCCTCGGGCATGGATGTTTGTGATGTCCTTAGGTTAGTTAGGTTTAACTAGTTCTAAGTTCTAGGGGACTAATGACCTCAGCAGTTGAGCCCCATAGTGCTCAGAGCCATTTGAACCATGGACGTGTGTGATGACCTTAGTTGGGTTTAAGTAGTTCTAAGTCTAGGGGACTGATGACCTCAGATGTTAAGTCCCATAGCGCTTAGAGCCATTTGAACCACCGACGGCTGCCCACCATTCTCTCCGCAACCCAGCTCACCTCGCTTCGGCCGAGCGCCATCCAGCTTCCTTGCTCGACATCCGACCAAAGACTACCCTTCATGCGGAAATCGGCTCGTAGCGAGCAACAACGTCTTAAGTGTATAACTGCACATTAATTGTGAATATTTTCTCTTTCGTGACTTTTCAGAAAGAGATCAGAGTACTTAATACCATTCCTGTTTGCAACATCGTTCCTGTTGCTGTTATAATTTTTAAGTAGTATCCTTTCATAATTTATTGAAACAGTTCCTATAAGAGGTGTATCGTGCTTATCGCGTGCTTACTGCTGCACTACAAGGTGCAGAGTTCAGTTATTCTGGATATTTTATCCACTGCATAATTTATGCTCGGTCTGTCTGTAACACTGCGTACTGTTTTTAGATTCATTTTAAATACTATCAACTGAGTTGTTAGAATTTAGTCTGATCGGGAATATCATGTGAAAATGTTTATTGTTGGCATTCATGATCACTACTTACTGTATTTCGCCAGTTGTACGCACACGATCAGATGAGAAGTTAATGGTGTATATCCTGTACTTGACATATGAATGGGATGAGAGGGGCAGATTGAAAATCACCAAAGTGCTACTTTAGGAAAGCAGAATACTGGTCTAAGGTTCTGTGAAAAAAAAACATTTTTTAGTGAGTTGTGTTATATAGAGAGTTGACATATTTGTGGTTTTATCTGAACAAATTGTTGATTATGATAAAACTGTTTCCCTCAGATGTGCCTCAGCATGCACATACTGCGTCTGGATGTGATTTCTACAGGGTGACAATTACTGAACCACGAGGGTTGGAACTTTAATAGTGGCAACTATTTATTTACAACTCGTACAAAATAGATACGTGTTTTGAAGTTTTACTGACCTTCTAAGCAGTCACCAGCATTGTGTATAACCCGCTGCCAGCAATGTGGAGGTCGTAGGATACTCTTGGCAGTGCCAGTTGTGTTGACAGTTCGAGCGGCGCGGTCTGTCCCATCATGCCCCGCGGCCAACCGTGCTGTTTGAACGTCCTAACGGAAACCATTCAGAAGTTATGACTATTTTATTTCATATAGCTCAATAACTGCCATACTGTAAATGTTGATGGATGTACGTGCTTCCCGGGTAAAAAATTTCATTTTAAAGAATTTGCTGAAATACTTGTTATAATATTTTGAGTTTTTGAGCTTTAATATTGGGCATTAGCACATTTTATAACCTTTCGTACATCATTGTGCTTTAATAAGGAGTGTATGCCTGATTTCGTTATTTGCATTTTTAGTATAATGCATTTGCAGATGATATGGCCCTACTAGCTGAAACATGGGAAGAAGCCAAAGAACAGATCCTCGAATTACAGAAACAAGCAGAGAAAATAGGCCTTAAAATTTCTTTTGAAAAAACCAAAATAATCACAAATATAAAAAAGCCAATGAAATATCTTAAAGTAAGAGACCAAAAGATCGAAATTGTTAAAGAATTCAAATATTTTGGTGAATGGATTAGCTGGAACGCCCTTGAGAAAAAAGCAATAGAATTAAGAAGAAACAAAGTTGAACTAGCCTTTCAGCTTACTAAAAATACTTATAATAAAAAGTCCCTCTCATGGAATTCAAAAATAAAACATTACAACACTGTCATTAAACCAGAAGCACTATATGCAGCTGAGACATTATCTATCACTAACCATGGCCCAATTGAAAGGCTAGAGATCAAAGAAAGAAAAATATTGAGAAAAATTTTAGGCCCCAAATTTCATAACGACAAACTAATTCATACCAAAAATGAAACACTCTACAAAACCACAGAAAAACTTTCGGATACAATGAGGAAAAGAAGAATTGAGTTTTATGGGCACATTCTCAGAATGAACCCAAATAGACTTACAAAAAGAATGTTTGACTACTTCAGGAATAAAAAATCCAAACCAAATTGGTTTATCCAAACAGAGAAAGACTTAAGAGAACTACACATCACAGAAAAAATGCTCACAGACAGGACCGCAAAAATGATAAGCAAAGACAGAAAAGAGGGATTCCAGCTCCAAAATAGGAAGAAAAGAACGATTGTCATCTCTGATGAGGAAAGAAAAGCAAGATCAGAAAGAATGAAGCAGTACTGGGCGAAAAGAAAGGCACAGAACACACAGAAGTGATTGATTCAACGTACCCCAAAGTTGGGTGAAACGAAGAAGAAGAAGAAGAAGAAGTAAATGAGTGATTACAGTAACTCATATTGATATCAGTTAAAAGATTAATATTTGTTGTCTTACGGCCAAATACAATAAATATATTTCGATATCTGATCAGTGAGCGTGAATTTGCTCTTGTAGTGATATGTAAAGTTCAGTTTTTGTTTCTATAATAAATGATGAAGTTAAATTTTTCCAATAAAACCGCAGCACCTTCCACCCCCACGCTCCCCGCCGTTCCATTTATCACACATCCTATTAAGATTCATGTCCCGTCTTTTTTATTATCTACGGGACCATCATGAACAGCGGCGAAGTGAGTTTCATTGATGTCATTAATTAAAAACAATCATTTCTGTTCGGCTCACTGCGTACTTCTTTCAGTTACCTTCCGTCGTATACTGTAGCATTCTTTCTACATATGTCAATGTTTCATCCATCTATTATATTATGTGACACACCAGCGTACGTATCGGTTTAAAGCTCACCCGCTTGCTGACACTTCAATTAAATCTGGACGTACTCACATAAAACATTGCGTTGTGAAGAATACTTTATATGGAAGGTATTTCTAACAGCATACCTCTCTCCCTCTCCAGTTTTCTTGGTCCTATTTCATTTTACGTGATGTGTTCAATCCTCTTGAGCACGTCATCCAACGTCACGGACTTAGAAAAATTTCGAGCAGCCGCAGTGCGCTTATCCCGGCGTCGCGCTTAGGAGCTTTAGCGGCGAAGCCTAACGGGCGGGCAGCCTAATAACTAGGGGACAGAGCTCACGAGATGTCAAGATATTAGTCTGGGATGTATGGGATGGGTCATTCATACTGACCCAACAGGTTTCTTTTTTGCTGTCATGCGGTTTATTAAAAAAAGGATACGGCTCTATGCCTAGCGTACAGAGGATGTACCACCACTTTATTACACACTATTATATACAGTCATATCGCCAACTATTTTACATTTCATAGCTAAATTCAAGTACTGATTATTGAAATATCAGATTTGGAACATGCTGTTCTCTAACTTGATCTCACGTTCAGTTTATCTGAGCTTCAAATTATAACTGACAATATGACGTACGGCTTCTTAGAAGACGTTGATAGTACGTCTTGTTTTGTGAAACGCGGAAAATCGAGCAAAGTGTCTTTCAGCATTTCGTGTTTCGTGTCGCAGATGATATATGAAACAAACGTAGGCACTAGTGATTTACTTGCTGAAAAACAGCATCTTTGACTAAAAAAGATGGGAAAATTATTGATGATTCTAAACAAAGATTATTGTAGCCTTTGGAGGTGGTGTACGTTACAATGATCCCAACAGCAAGAAGAATCCACGTACTAATTTATCAATGCAGAAGATTCATATTGACGTTAATTCAAAATATTACCTACTAATTTTTCCTGTTTGAAAATGGTTTTCTGTAACACTCTTTCAACCTGTATACAATCAATGATATTACTGCTAATGATGTTGTGCAGTTGTATTCAAGTTGTTGTGAGTAAAACCCTGCAAAGTAAGTACATGTGTATAGATACCTGTGTAAAGACTAAACACTGATTTTTACATTGGTCTGGCAGAAACACACGCAAAAATCCTTAGGGAATATCAGCATACAACTTCCATACCATGTTCTCTTTTCGTTTGTATTACTCACGAGATCAAATAGAAATATCTTTCTTCGAACTTTAAGATACAACAGCAGGAATTTTCTAGATTTCTGTCAAGCGATGGGTTATTAAATGGGCGCTTTACCGACTTTGACACAGAGTTTCTTCAAAACAAAAACAGAAATTCTAAAGTATATTTCACAACTGCTTATACGATCAGACACGCACACACCGTACGATAATAAACCTTCGAATCACTCCGTTTCTGAGTCCTTAGCCTTATGACACACAACCGTACAGTCCATCTCAATGAAACAGTAAAACACAGTGTAGTAATGCTCATTCTGAAGCTACCCATCCGAAAGAAACCTCACACTATACTAACACTGTTAACTGGCCGCATATGGTGACCACGTCCTGCGATCATCGTCCATACATAGATTTCCTCACTGGACGCATTCTCTTCCGTGAAAATGTTGCATGGACCTCTATCCCTCCCAAGATTTTCCGTTCCCATCAAATCCTATAACGAAATGAACGCTACATCATTTGCTATATCAAACAATCTTGTTTATTCGTAATCAGACCGTTTCATTAAGGGGCTCCGGAAAGGCTCAAAATCATGAAAAGTTCAATTTTTACTTTTTTGCGTTTTCTGAATCTGCAGACTATTACCTTTTAATAGATATATAATTTATTCAATTCCGAAGACTACAACTATTTTTAAATTTTTTTTAATGTGTTCTACATGGGCGTGACCCACTGTGGCGCTGTTAAACTGCTGTCAAATGGTGTTATTATTAACGTCCGTGTTCATCAGGTACATTTTAGTGATGTGAGGTAAAGTATGTGTTGTGGCTAACCTGTGATGCTTCAATATATATCGCTGGTGTGATTGTCGATTGTTTCATGTTTATTTACTCTGTCGTTATCTCGAAAACATTCGTAATTAATTCTGTTTCTTGAGTCTCTGTTTTGTTGAAGTATAATAATGAGTAAAAGTAAAGTTATTAGAAATCCTCTGAAGGCTTTTAAGAAAAGGAGAAATGTTGGAAAGCCAAAGGTATGTGTTATTACTGTAAACAATAAAGGCGATGAAAATCCCCAACATAGCTTGTGTCCCAAAGAAGAAGACAGTTGGTGTAAATATAACAAAGGATTGCTAACTGGTGAAGTGTACACTCATTAGCATAGTCTGCCTCATGCAATAATGGAGGTGATAAAACCTATTTTCAGAGACTTAGCAGCACCTGAACTGTTGAAAAAGTGTATTGACGGAAAAACTCAAAACCCCAATGAAAGTGTAAATAGTGTTATATGGTCGAGAATCCCCAAGACTGTATTTGTTGGAATAGAAACATTTCACTTTGGTGTGTATGATGCTGTTGCGACTTTCAATGATGGCAACATTGTAAGGTGCAAGGTATTTAGAAATATGGGAATGAAGATAGGTTCTAACATGGTACGAGCGATGCTTGCTTTAGACATGGAACGTCTTCGGGCTGCAGACAGGGCTGTAAAGAGTCTAGAAATACAAGCAAGAGTAAACAGGAGGAGGAACAAGAGGAAGCTGGAGGAGGAGTTTGCAGAGGATGAAGATAATCCATCCTATGGACCTGGAATGCACTAAAAAGTTAATCCAATCTTTGTCGCTCGATTCCCAAAACTTTTATTTTCTCATACTAATTACATGTTTTCTAAGGATCTTCCAAACATATTTGTTTCAAACTTTCAGTAAATGTTACACAGTACCTTCTGCATAATTTAACACAGCCTTTTTTCCAAAAAACTGTATATTTTTGAATATATAAATAAAAAATTGCAAAACAATGTTGCGAATTTTCATTACAATTGAAAAAAAAAATCATCTTTAATAACTGAACTAAAATTTTGTAAAATCCCTGTGTTAAGTTGTAGCCCATATTCCAATAAATAATCTGTAAAAAGTTCAACTTCCTACCTCAAATACTTTGTGAGGAAAGATGTAATTTATAAGCGTTATTTTAACATTGCAAGTATAGGCCGTTCCGGAGCCCCTTAAGTCACACACATCTTCTCGCACATAGAACACCTTCACCTATCCTACAATCCCAGTACACCGCTGTATCTCACACCTCTGAGAACAGCGTAACATTAACAGCCTCCACTCCCAAGACCTTGAAATCATTCCCAAAAATAGCCTTCCCTATCAGACACAACCTGTCCCTCTTCTTACACCCCACGCGAAGCCTCTGCCCATTCTTTCGTTAGCAAGCTCAAGCACTACTCGCCTCCTATCGCCATCATCAGTCTGTTCTTTCTGATAGAAACATCCAACGTATACTGACGAAACAATAATCGCAGCACCAAGGAGTTGTGCGACTTAAGCTAAAGTTGATAAGCGTGTTTCTACAGATGAAAGATGATGCCCAGTCAAATTCCGCGCCAGTCACATAAGAGTGGCACTAGTACAACACTATAAATTTATAACTCAGTTTTGCCTTAGATACACACTGTAACGGTAGTGAGCTTTAGTTAAGTTTGAGATTGGACGTGATGAGTTTATGTTAGTCAAGAATGCCGTTAAGGTGAGCCAGACGCCATTATCAAAATCTCACTGAGTTTGAACGAGGTCTTGTAAAAAGGCTACGAGAAGCTGGATATCTCTTCTGCGATATTGCGGAAAGACTTGACAGGAACGTAGCCGCTCTACATGATGGTTGACAGCGGTGGTCTCGAGAATATACGGTCGGAAGATGACTGGATTCAGAAAGGTTACGTGGCACTACAGAGAGGGAAGACCATCGTCATCGGCGTATGGCTCTGGGGCATCGTGCTGTACCTCTAGCAGCAATCTGAGCAGAAGGTGGCACCACACTGACCCAACGATCTTCTACAAATAGGTTACTTCAAGGGTAGCTCCGAATCAGGTTGTAATCCCTGACACAGTACCCGTTAAAGCCTGTGCTATAGTAAGTGAGCGGAATTCACCTCATGAGAAAGGATTTTCGCATAGATATCGACAGCGTGTACCTGAATGGTGGCAAATCAGACTTTCATCCACTCTGTAATAACAATGATACGTCTGGTAAGTTCGAAATGCAATCACACATCAGGATGGATCAAAAGCAAACCAGAAGATGCTGCCAATGTGACAATAATACGATCGCCAGCCTAATTAGGCATTAACTGAGTTTCTTTCCAGTACAATTGAACTGACAGTTTCACGTTCTGTACTGATATGGAAAATCATGAATACATAACCCTACACTATAATGTTTGCTACAAAACTTTATACTGTATATTAATCTGATTAAAATCGGGCATAGGTTACCCTAGAAATTGTACTTTCATGCCACACACAAAATGTCAATTTTGATACAGATAAAAACACTGATAAATTTTGACTTTTATATTGACTTTAATGACTTTAACTTTTGCTGGTCAAACCAATTTAGAACACTTCAGAATTCAAATGAATGAGGGGGGGGGGGGGGGGACCCTGAAACTGTTATGATCGCTGTATTTAAAAAAAATGATTATTGAATTTATTATTCATTCAAGATTTCCAGTATATAAGTTACTACTCCTTTCATCTTATTTACTGTTCATTTAAATGCCTTTAAATCTGTCTCGAAATAATAAACTTCATTACCATATCAATACTAAAGTTATCTTTCGACTTCGTTAGACCTTCACTATTCATTTACTGGTTCATTAACAAAACATTTCCTTAAACACCATTCTAATATAGCTAGTTCTGCAAATAATTATTATTAACACAATTATTAATTTTCATTTCGGGACACTCGGATTGCACGTTTGGAAAGGACACTTTCTAGGTTAGTTGTGAGGATAATTGAATGATGGAAAAGTTCTGGTAAAATTTAGGCTATTATTGCACCAAACAAACGCAGTTCACTCGCTGATCCATACGAATACAGTACTAAAAGTTTCAACCTGCTAGTATCGATGCGGCGGTTGGCGGGCGGCGAGACGGCGAGGCACAGAGCACACATACAACCACAGCTATGGCTCTTGATGTATCGGCACTTTAATTCTTCTTAGCGTCGCAATACTTTTCCATTTAGTGTCTATGGAATTTTGCCATGCTGTGTGGGCGTTGGAACGGCATACCCGAGGCTCAGTGAAGCTATGTCTTCCAGGAGAGCCTCCTCGCTCCAGGAGGTGTTTCTCAAACCAGTGCCAGACTCCAACTGCTACTGAGCCCGTTGTGCCGTGCAGTGCCCGTGTGCATTTTCCCGCGCTCGCCTGCCATCCACCTTTTACCGCTCCCTGACAGACCGCGTATTCACCCGAGGTTTTGCATTCTACATATCCTAACACATTGCCTACGTATGGACCAGACGCACAGTTACAATTTTAAACATCTTACAACAGTTTCAACATTTGTTACATTTCAATTCTATTGAAATATTACTTGACATTTGACATAAACATTAATATTCACATTGACATTTATTTACAGTTTTCTTAACATAATAGCATGAAACAAAAATAAATGAAATCAGAACATCAATTACACAGGTTTTTCGTAAAATCAGATGAAAAGAATTACTTATATGTTCAATAGTACAGAGTCGTTGTTGTTACAAGGTGCCCTGTAGCGTGCATTCCACAGATCCCAAACCACCGCCATTTGCGTCTTCATTGATGTCAAACGAGAGTTCATTGGAGGGCTGGGTTGAGGTCTGTTGTGTTTCTTGATGAAAGCTCGTTCTGCCTCGGTGCCAGTAATGGCTGTGTGTTGGTTAGAGGAGGTCATTTGAGGGCCAGCAACCAACCTGTCTGCGTGCTCGACAAACCGGAGCTACACCTGCAGTTAAGGTGTAGTATGCGATTTCGTATGACAGCATGAGCACTCTTGCGGTTATCCTACAAATCCTGAATACGAAATTGTACGTCAACCTTGTGATTCGACCTGTTGCGCTGCCATTCGTGAACAGCACTCCTTTACTATCTTTGACCCGAAAAAAGCATGTTCTTTGAGAATTTTTTTTCTCGAGATACGTTATAGATACCAATGTCAAATTTAGACAAAGTGTTTAATGATGTTTCCTCTACAAACTGGGATTTTTTCGACCGGAAATTTCGAAGAGCAAAGGCGGAAGTACTATCGGAACGAAACAAAATTTCGATGTAGACCTCCACGCGCGGCAAGTCACAGGTCTGCCGGTTCGTCTGAAATCAAAATTGAGTTGACGTTAGTATGTAAGATTCTTTAGGAGTTGTACCTCGCTTATTTGGACCATAGGAAACAAAATGGAAGCCATTTGAAAAAAATAGGGTTTTTTCCACCGATTTTTCGACTTCGTCGGCAAAGTAAAAATATTTATAGTTGATGGATCGGAATAAAAGTGGTACAACTCCTAGACAATTTAGTTGGCTTCGTCGGAAACAAAGAAACATCACAATCGGTTCAGTAGATTGGAAGTTACATACCGCGCGATAAAAAAAGGGTCATTTCTAGGAAAACGCGTTTGAAGTTTTGACTACATGTAAATGCGATATTATGCAGCTAGTCTTCCTCATAGAGGGCGTTCTCCTCAATCTCGGCCATCCTGCGCTGCTCCAGAGCCGCTCGTACGACCGGTGACAACCGATCGTCGGCTGCTTGAATCCGGTCCTCGTCCGAATAATTCACGAACTTCGTCGAATAGAGTCCCAGGGTGACGTCTATCGTTGTCATGGTCGTTAGAATTGCTGAATACCCTTAGTTGAAGCAGCTCACTGCCAGGAAGGTCGCAATCTCCACAGGCTTCGCACCAGAATGCAAATGCTTTGGGGCTATCTTCCAAACACACCCGATCACACTTTTATTTGAATTTTGTATCTTTCCTCCCAAGCACCGGTACAATAACTCTTCCTCCGAAAGAAAAAAACTGGTGCGTGAAAAAGGCCGATTTCAGGAAGGTGCATTTTTTGTTCAACCGTGAATAACAAACATTCCCGTTCTGTATTCGGAAAAATCGTTTCACGGGTGGATTCTAAACACTTTCATGGATCCAAAAGTGCAATTTAAAAAAATCTATTTTTTGAACTAAAAGATAGTAAACCTCCCCTTAAGGAAGAAGAACTAAGTTCATCAAGTCATGCAATTCATTATCATTATTTTATTTCCATAAATCTTGCGTTTACCTCCTAATTATTTTAAACCGGTAGTGAAGAATGGTAGTATGGTCGTCCAAAAGTTCGGTTGGGGCAAGGGGGAGGTTGGGAATATAGCGTGGGGTGGGGGTGGGGATAAACGACAAATAAATAAACGCATGTTGCGGAAATCTATAAAATTGACGGAAACATACATGCCATCATAACTATAGATATCCTCACCGGGCGTTTATCACTGTTTTGACTACATAAAGGCCAAGTCTATCTCTCGGAAAACCTGCAGAAGGGAGGCAACAGAAATTGGCCACAGAATGTTAGAAAAAGGTAGAAGTAACAAACGTGATAAATTCATCGACATCAAAACCAGACGAGACGGAACCTTAGACAAAGGGTGAAGCGGTAAGAGAACGACCTGTCAGATAAGAACAATATATGGAGAGAGAATGAAAATAATGCAAAAGAGATAGTTAAATTCTTTAAGAAGTGCTGCCTAGGCGTCGGACACAGTCTCCGCGTTGTGCTTATCTCGGAACCAAAAGGAGATCTCGGTCGTAGCTGCTAACTTTACACATGAGCTGTACAGTGAATTGACTGAACAGTGTTGGAAATTATTCTTCGACTGCGTCAGTGAGGGAAAACGAATTGGTGTCCCAGAGCAATTAAAAATTCTATTAATTCTTTAATAAGTGCTGCCTAGGCGTCGGACACAGTCTCCGCGTTGTGCTTATCTCGGAACCAAAAGGAGATCTCGGTCGTAGCTGCTAACTTTACACATGAGTTGCACAGTGAATTGACTGAACAGTGTTGGAAATTATTCTTCGACTGCGTCAGTGAGGGAAAACGAATTGGTGTTCCAGACTAATTAAAAATTCTATTAAAACTGCAGCGTATTTGATGCGGAGGAAATTGGTATTTACTCCTATGTTTGTAACAAATTCATTTAATTATTCATTATTATGTTAATTAGCAAAACATGGGGGTTTCATTACAGGTTTTATTTGTATGACTGTAGGGATGGTTGCGCATTAGCCTATCGAACCGACGATCCGCGAAATAGGCCGCACTGGCGCTGCACAGAGGACCCTCCGAACTGCGTCAGAGTTGTTCTACGCGGCGGACAACTTTTCCACTTAAATCAGCGCATATTCTGAAGATTTGTGTGACATCATAGAGAAATTCTTCCACGTAGTTCTGTATATGCTAGCGGGAACATTTTTCTGACTACGAAGAAACTAGTAGTGTTCCACAAGTTCAAGGTCCTTCATTGTCTTCCTTATATTGGTACAAAGTTCCACTTGTTACAAAAATATAAAAGTTCTCTTTTTCTTAAGATGTGACGAGTAATAATCCCAACAGTCATACAACAATACACAAAGTTGTATGTAATGTAAGGAAAAATTATTGAATGGTTCTCTGGAACACTATCTTCCTTCTTCTTCTTATTATTATCATCATCATCATCACAAACGTTCACAGTGTATTCAGTTTTGCACATACAACAGAGTAATATCATTCATAAACATAGTTTATCGACGAAAGTTGCTGTGGAAGAATCTTCCAAAAGTTAAAGTTTTCGTTTTGATGAGAATTTAGATAGGTAGAGACCTATTCTATTTCTTCTTAAACAAGACGTATCAACTTAGTTCACACATTTTCGCTCATTAGTGATTATTCATGCTATAATGTCCATATTCTTATATTACGGGTCAACACAAGTTAAACCGAGAGAGGTGGCGCAGTGGTTAGCACACTGGACTCGCATTTGGGAGGACGACGGTTCAATCCCGCGTCCAGCCATCCTGATTTAGGTTTTCCGTGATTTCCCTAAATCGCTCCAGGCAAATGCCGGGATGGTTCCTTTGAAAGGGCACTGCCGACATCCTTCCCCATCCTTCCCTAATCCGATGAGACCAATGACCTCGCTGTCTGGGCTACTTCCTCAAACAACCCCAACAACTAAAAGAAAATACCAAGAATTATGTGAGTTACTCTTGCCTGTCATTTTTTTACCTCTCATTATTTAAAGAATCAGAGCTCGGCTATACAATCAAGATACGAATTTCCTCTCAAGAAATTTGTCGTAAATAACAGATTCTCTGTCTGAGGGAATAAAACGTCCACAAGTAACAAACCTACCATTATTACGCTTTATAAAATTCTCTATAGGTCAGGGAAGGGACAAGGTCGGGTTTAAGCCGCCCCGCCCCGCCCCCCCCCCCCCCCATTTTCATTATTAATCTGATGACACAAAATATCATATGGCACATCTAAAACTGAAATCATGGTGAAAATATTTGTACTGTGGAACTTTTTCTGTTCTGCTTATGTGGATCAAAGTAGTCACAAGCTTCTGTCATTAAACTAACAGCTTTTTATAACTTTCAAGTGAAATCGTTTAAAACTGTTCATCACGCAGCCACATTTATTACGAATTGTTTTAAAATGGTCTTTAATCTGACGATCTCGAACTCACTGCAGTATACCTCGCAAATGGCCAGTGAATATATCGATATTTCGGTCCACCATAATGAGTTTCAATCGAACTGGAAAGTGGTACTCTAGGTAAGATACGGTAATAACTAAAACTATACAAAGCACTGGGTAAAGGAAGAGAATACGCCGAACGGCATAGTGATCATATTGCATACAAGCTAGCTCCTTTTGAAAACATGGAGATATCGACCTACTAAATGGTTCAAATGGCTCTGAGCACTATGGGACTTTACTGCAGTGGTCATCAGTCCCCTAGAACTTAGAACTACTTAAACCTAACTAACTTAAGGACATCACATACATCCACGCCCGAGGCAGGATTCGAACCTGCGACCATAGCGGTCGCGCGGTTCCACACTGTAGCGCCTAGAACCGCTCGGCCACCCGGCCGGCGACCTACTAAAGGATAGACAGCTACTGACGCAATTATGGCCATTGTACCTAATCCATGAATGAAGAACTTGATAATGATGATGAAATGTATACGTTTTCGTTTATTTTTTCCACATACTTCATGGTGCTGAGTGGAACTCATGTGGTGTTCTGGGACGAGTATTGTTGCAATACGTTCTACGGTGATGGCTGCATACATGTCAGAACCTACTAGGCTGCCCCTAATTTGGCAGTCTGCATTGTTCATCAGTGCAGTGGTGAACCACAGGTGACAAATCACCGTGGGTACAATGCGTGTATGCTTTTATTAATATCATTCTGAACAGTAACCATTCCTCGTGAGAGATTCCAGTGCCTGAGACACTGTTTGTACTTCATGCATGTGCTGTCCCCTCCTCCCAACACACTTTACAATGAATGCACAGGTCTTCTCCAAAGAGTGAATTCCCCCTCCCCCATATCACTTCTCTGAATGTTTGCTTCACATTTAAGCTGTTTATAGGACGTAACTGATCGCTGTAATGCTCATTACAATCCTCCGGCGATGTCAGATGTTGCTCGCTTAGATGTTTGTGGAACATACGTATTTCCTTTCCATCATCAGTCGTCTTATTTGGTTGGTTTAACTCACAACTGCTGTATCTCCTGACGACACAGCCACTTACCATACAGTTGTGCACTGCGGGTTGCCGCATTGCCGCCGCGCTAAACAATCCATAGCAAAAAACAAAGAAGCTGGTTGTTTACAACAGAATCTCCAGCAGCCGCTATGGTAAAGTCTGGCTCCGGCCGCGCTACCGTAGGCAGAAACATCGCTGCAAACAGGACTGCCATCAAGTATTCTTCCGCTGTATTAGTATTTCAGTCACCAACCAAATGCAACTGTAGTTTGCTGTCCGGTCTTTACACTGACCGTGCCGAGCAGTTCCTTAATCAGGGTTCTCTTGCTAAGTGTGTTCTACGCTCTGGGTTCTACGCTGGCCATGCTAAACGGTCCGACAATACGAATTCTTTCGCCAAGTACATTCTATGGTTCACGCTCTACGCTGGCAATGTCTTGCAGTCCCTCCAACGGAGTCTACCACATCTCACTCGTTCGCTAGACTTTAACTTATATCCGAGCTCACTGCATCACAACACTCCAGTGCAACATCACTGTGTGAGAACACTGCAGTAAAATGTAAGTGATTACTTGCTATGATATTCGAATGACTCAGTGATTAACTATGAGACTGAATCAAGTAATTCAGACTCTCGTTTAAAAAAAAAAAGGTTAATATATTTTATGTACTAGATTCAATAAAGCTCCACTATTCTGGGTTATCAGCGCATATCAATCGTGGTGTTGCTCCCCTTGGTAACAAACACTACACTGAAGATGGGATCACCATTTTCTCCCTCCTTGTCTCACTAAAACGGCAACAAGTGTCACCATTTGCTTTCTGCTGGTCCCACTCTACAACGGTGATGAGTATCAACGTTTGTGGCCTAGTTCCATTACAATGGTGATGAGGATCAATGTTTGCACCGTCCTTGTCCCATACTACAGCGGCAAAGAGATTGAGGTTTGAAAAGTTTACAGTCCCAGCTTCAATAGCGACGAGGACTCTTCGCCTAGTAACTACTTTCTAACCGCGACTTACATTCAGACTGTCAGTCGTTTGTACTTGGGGCTTACCAGAGTATCTTGCCACGCCTGTGCACTAATTTGACGTGTTGTTGATATTTTTTCACTGCATTCATGTGTTCTCAATGTCCGTCATCTTTTCAATTTTCTCGTTGTTTATTGTGCTGTGCATCCGTAATGCATTCTTCCGTTCGTTAACCAAGGTGAACTACGTCCACTTATGGTAGCAATTCAGTGCTTCTTCTGATAATTTTAGTGCTCTAGAGCACCCTCTATCTTCCGAAGCGTCTTCCGAGGCGTCCTTGGTTGATCCTTCATACATTCTCTACTCTGTTGTTCATTCTTCAGTTCCTTAACCCAGCGCTTAATCTCCCAACCTGTACTATGGCCGCCGGCCGGCGTGGCCGTGCGGTTCTAGGCGCTGCAGTCTGCATCCGAGCGACCGCTACGGTCGCAGGTTCGAATCCTGCCTCGGGCATGGGCGTGTGTGATGTCCTTAGGTTAGTTAGGTTTAAGTAGTTCTAAGTTCTAGGCGACTGATGACCTCAGAAGCTAAGTCGCATAGTGCTCAGAGCCATTTTTTTTTTTTGTGCTATGGCCACTTATGGGACCAATTCAATGCTTCTTCTGACAAGGCTTTCGACATCATTCCACACAAGCGTCTTCTAACTAAACTGCATGCCTATGGAATATCGTCTCCGTTGTGCGACTGGATTCGTGATTTTCTGTCAGAAAGGTCACAGATCGTAATAACAGACGGAAACTTGCCGAGTAAAAGAGAAGCAATATCCAGCTTCCCCAAGAAAGTGTTACAGGCCATCTATTGTTCCTGATGTATATTAACGATATAGGAGACAATGTTTGTAGCCGTCTTAGATTGTTTGCAGATGATGCTGTCATTTACCGTCTTGTAAAGTCATCAGATGACCAAAAGGACTTGCAAAATGATTTAGATAAGATATCTGTATCGTGCGAAAAGTGGCAATTGACCCTGAATAAAGAAAAGTGTGAAGTTATTCACATGAGTACCAAAATAAATCCACTAAATTTCAATTACGCAACAAGTCGCACAAATCTGAAGGCTGTAAATTCAATACTTCAAAATTCAAAATACTTAGGGGTTACAATCACAAATAACCTAAATTGGAATGATCACATAGATAAAGTTGTGGGTAGAGGAAACCAAAGACTGCGATTCATTGGAAGAACACTGAGAAGGTGCAACAGGTCTACTAAATAGACTGCTTACACTACGCTTGTCCGCCCTATTTTGGAGTATTGCTGTGCGGTGTGGGATCCGCATCAGGTGGGACTGACGGATGACATCGAAAAAGCACAAAGAAGGGCGGCTCGTTTTGTATTATCACGAAGTCGGGGAGATAGTGCCACACACATGATACGTGAATTGGAGTGGCAAATGACGTAGCTGAAGGCTATGCTAACTATCGTCTCGGCAAATGAGAGCGTAATTGTCAGTGAACCATTGCTATGAACGTCGGCTGTACAACTGGGGCGAGTGCTAGGAAGTCTCTCTAGACCTGCCGTGTGGTGGCGCTCGGTCTGCAATCACTGACAGTGGCGATACGCGGGTCCGACGTATACTAGCGGACCGCGGCCGATTTAAAGGCTACCACCTAGCAAGTGTGGTGTCTGGCGGTGACACCACACAGTTTAATAAATTTCAACAACGAATACTGAAGCAGCAGTAGCTATACCTTTGCTTATGCAACACCTCGATAAGGACGTAAAGGTGTGGCTGGGTTTAACAACGTAACAGATCACGTGAGAATAGGAGGTAGATGCCTACACAACATGAACAACTCGTCGAAGTTCCGATAGCTACACTTGCGTCTTCTAAAGTGGAGTCCCTCTCGCAGAATATCACGCACAATAATGGTTTATTTCATGATTTAGCTCTATTAATAATGTTAGACGTATGTGCAGATCTACTTTAAAGCAATGGGTACGTAATATTTAAGAGATACCAGGAATCTGCTCCACAGCTGCAAGACTTGAAGTAACACTTATAACAGTTGCTGGTACACTCACAGTTATCCTGCTAACGAAATGCAATTAAAGTTGAATAAAACTGTATTATTAATAATCATCTTGAGCAGTGAACACACTTCCTCTATTGCTGACTAACGACAGCAGTCGATGACCGACACAACAGAACTGGGTGTCAAGTTACAATGGAGACTCTGCCTCTAAGCTCTGGCCGATCAGAGTCCATGCTACAACCAACCAATGAGAGATGACAGTCCTCACATGCACAGCCACTCCTGTGCTCATGGTCAGGGTGCAATAGGCCATGCAGTAGTAAAGGCCCTCGTAAACGATCAAAAGTATTTGCCACATTTTCTGTTATCTAGCCACAGATTTCTCAAACGGGCCTGTATACATGCCGTTAAAAGTCTGTCAGTTTAAATCCGCCTTTTAAGCAGACGCTGTTCGTGTATATGGAAAAAACGCAGATAAACGATTTCTAACATTTATTCTGGAACTATGTTAAAAGAGGAAGAAGAAAACAAGACCTTGATTCAGGGAATGGTTTAAAATGAGAGAGAAATATACACAAGAAAACCTGTTAAAAGAAATGTTACAATCGAAACCTGATTATGACATATGCTTTCTGCGAATGTACAGTGACACTTTCAGTAACTTGTTTAGAGTTACTTTAGGAATACTTAGGCGACGTCGTCCGTGGAAGAAGCGGATAACTTCAATTTTTACTGTATTTTATTGCACTCCCGTTCGTCTGTTATGCGTAGAGTACTGAATTTTTCTTCTTAACCTCTTCCTGCGAAATATATGGCTGGGAAAGATGTAAGGGAGAATCGTGCGTTATCGGCCAGCTTAGGTGTTTTGACTTTATTGTGTTACTGTGGCGGTTAATCGGAATATTATATCATCACACTGTCCAGTTCATATATATATATATATATATATATATATATATATATATATATATATATATATATATATATATATATATAGGGCGGTCCATTGATAGTGACCGGGCCAAATATCTCACGAAATAAGCACCAAACGAAAAACTACAAAGAACGAAACTCATCTAGTTTGAAGGGGGAAACCATATTGCGCTATGGCTGGCCCGCTAGTTGGCGCTGCCATAGGTCAAACGGATATAAACTGCGTTTTTTTAAAAATAGGAACCCCCATATTTTATTACATATTCGTGTAGTACGTAAAGAAATATAAATGTTTTAGATGGACCAGTTTCTTCACTTTGTGATAGATGGCGCTGTAATAGTCACAAACGTATAAGTACGTGGTATCACGTAACATTCCGCCAGTACGGACGGTATTTGCTTCGTGATACATTACCCGTGTTAAAATGGACCGTTTACCAATTGCGGAAAAGGTCGATATCGCGTTGATGTATGGCTATTATGATCAAAATGCCTAACGGGCGTGTGTATGTATGCTGCTCGGCATCCTGGACGACATCATCCAAGTGTCCGGACCGTTCGCCGGATAGTTACATTATTTAAGGAAACAGGAAGTGTTCAGCCACATGTGAAACGTCAACCACGACCTGCAACAAATGATGATGCTCAAGTAGGTGTTTTAGCTGCTGTCGCGGCTAATCCGCACATCGGGAGCAGACAAATTGAGCGAGAAGCGAGAATCGAGAATCTCAAAAACGTCGGTGATGAGAATGCTACATCAACATCGATTGCACCCTTACCATATTTGTATGCACCGGGAATTGCATAGCGACGAATTTGAACGTCGTGTACAGTTCTGCCACTGGGGACAAGAGAAATTACGGGACGATGACAGATTTTTTGCACGCATTCTACACTCCTGGAAATGGAAAAAAGAACACATTGACACCGGTGTGTCAGACCCACCATACTTGCTCCGGACACTGCGAGAGGGCTGTACAAGCAATGATCACACGCACGGCACAGCGGACACACCAGGAACCGAGGTGTTGGCCGTCGAATGGCGCTAGCTGCGCAGCATTTGTGCACCGCCGCCGTCAGTGTCAGCCAGTTTGCCGTGGCATACGGAGCTCCATCGCAGTCTTTAACACTGGTAGCATGCCGCGACAGCGTGGACGTGAACCGTATGTGCAGTTGACGGACTTTGAGCGAGGGCGTATAGTGGGCATGCGGGAGGCCGGGTGGACGTACCGCCGAATTGCTCAACACGTGGGGCGTGAGGTCTCCACAGTACATCGATGTTGTCGCCAGTGGTCGGCGGAAGGTGCACGTGCCCGTCGACCTGGGACCGGACCGCAGCGACGCACGGATGCACGCCAAGACCGTAGGATCCTACGCAGTGCCGTAGGGGACCGCACCGCCACTTCCCAGCAAATTAGGGACACTGTTGCTCCTGGGGTATCGGCGAGGACCATTCGCAACCGTCTCCATGAAGCTGGGCTACGGTCCCGCACACCGTTAGGCCGTCTTCCGCTCACGCCCCAACATCGTGCAGCCCGCCTCCAGTGGTGTCGCGACAGGCGTGAATGGAGGGACGAATGGAGACGTGTCGTCTTCAGCGATGAGAGTCGCTTCTGCCTTGGTGCCAATGATGGTCGTATGCGTGTTTGGCGCCGTGCAGGCGAGCGCCACAATCAGGACTGCATACGACCGAGGCACACAGGGCCAACACCCGGCATCATGGTGTGGGGAGCGATCTCCTACACTGGCCGTACACCACTGGTGATCGTCGAGGGGACACTGAATAGTGCACGGTACATCCAAACCGTCATCGAACCCATCGTTCTACCATTCCTAGACCGGCAAGGGAACTTGCTGTTCCAACAGGACAATGCACGTCCGCATGTATCCCGTGCCACCCAACGTGCTCTAGAAGGTGTAAGTCAACTACCCTGGCCAGCAAGATCTCCGGATCTGTCCCCCATTGAGCATGTTTGGGACTGGATGAAGCGTCGTCTCACGCGGTCTGCATGTCCAGCACGAACGCTGGTCCAACTGAGGCGCCAGGTGGAAATGGCATGGCAAGCCGTTCCACAGGACTACATCCAGCATCTCTACGATCGTCTCCATGGGAGAATAGCTGCCTGCATTGCTGCGAAAGGTGGATATACACTGTACTAGTGCCGACATTGTGCATGCTCTGTTGCCTGTGTCTATGTGCCTGTGGTTCTGTCAGTGTGATCATGTGATGTATCTGACCCCAGGAATGTGTCAATAAAGTTTCCCCTTCCTGGGAAAATGAATTCACGGTGTTCTTATTTCAATTTCCAGGAGTGTATTTAGAGACGAAGCGTCAGACACCAACAGCGATAACGTAAACCGGCGTAATATGCGCTATTGGGCAACGGAAAATCCACGATGGCTGCGACAAGTGGAACATTAGTGACCTTGGCGGGTTAATGTAAGGTGCACCATTATGGGAGGAAGAATAATTGGCCCCCATTTTATCAATCGCAATCTAAATCGTGAAATGTATGCTGATTTCCTACGCAATGTTCTACCGGTGTTACTACAAGATGTTTCACTGCATGACACACGATGTACTTCCAACATGGTGGATGTCCGGCACATAGCTCGCGTGCGGTTGAAGCGGTATTGAATAGCGTATTTCATGATAGGTGGATTGGTCGTCGAACTACCATACCATGGCCCGCACGTTCACCGGGTCTGACATCCCCGAATTTCTTTCTGTGGGGAAATTTGAAGGTTTTTTTCTATCGTGATCCACCGACAACGCCTGACAACATGCGTCAGCGCATTGTCAATGCATGTGCGAACATTACGGAAGGCGAACTACTCGCTGTTGAGAGGAATGTCGTTACACGTGCTTCCAAATGCATTGAGGTTGACGGACATCATTTTGAGCATTTATTGCATTAATGTGGCATTTACAGGTAATCACGCTGTAACAGCATGCGTTCTCAAAAATGGCTCTGAGCACTATGGGACTTTACATCTGAGGTCATCAGTCTCCTAGAACTTAGAACTTCTTAAATCTAGCTAACCTAAGGACATCACACACATCCATGCCCGAGGCAGGATTCGAACCTGCGACCGTAACGGTCGCGTGGTTCCAGACTGTAGCGCCTAGAACCGCTCGTCCACTTCGGCCGGCATGCCTTCTCAGAAATGATAAGTTCACAAAGGTACATGTATCACATTGGAACAACCGAAATAAAACGTTAAAACGTACCTACGTTCTGTATTTTAATTTTAAAAACCTACCTGTTACCAACTGTTCGTCTAAACTTGTGAGCCATATGTTCGTGACTATTACAGCGCCATCTATCACAAAGCGAAAATGTCGTCCAACTAAAACATTCACATTTCTTTACGCACTACGCATGTAATAAAAAATTGTGTTTCCTATTTTAAAAAAACCCAGTTGATATCCGTTTGACCTATGGTAGCGCCATCTAGCGGGCCAACCATAGCGCCATCTGGTTCCCCCCTTCAAGCTAGACAAGTTTCGTTCTTTGTAGTTATTTCGTTTGACGCTTATTACGTGAGATATTTGGCCCGGTCACGATCAATGGACCAGCCGGTATATGTGTATATGTGTCTGTGTGTTTGTGTGTGTGTGTGTGTGTGTGTGTGTGTGTGTGTGTATCGAAGGTAAAACTGCTACAATTACAAGGCTTGTAGAAACTATCTTGTAGTATCAGACATTCTCTTTTTTTGATATCAATAGTTACTGATACACTGCAGTGATACTTATTGAACAATAACAGAACACATAAGCACGGGATCTTGTTATTACTATTTTAGCTCCCTACATCAACGTTTATCTCACTGTTTTATAGAGATCGGAATGTTTTGTAAATTCTGGCTTTCTTAGAGAATGATCTGGATATCTCGATATGAAATAGTAGTAAAATTGCCTTCTCGCAGCCATATTCTGTTTGTGGAGCTGGTAAGGCACCTTTACATGTTCAACCAAAGCAAACGCAAGCTGGAAGAATTCCTTTTATTAAAGAGCATGAACTTATTATCTAAGTCTTTCATGTTATACACCATTCCTGTTTCTTGAATCTGTCCATCTAAGGAACTAATGCTACGGAATTACTTTGCTTAATTATTCTTTTCCTGTTTCCAAGTGTGCTTCGAGGTACAGAAAACGCTTCAGCTACCTCCCTCGCTGCCCATTTCATTTTCCACTTACATTTTTCTCATTTTTCGTCATGTCATCTGAAAAGAAATAAGAAGAAGCTCATATAATTTAAAGATTGAAATTACTTCTGGCCCATACCAAAAGACAATCAGGTTGCCGGCACTGCACGGGGAACACACTGTAGGATCTGTTCATATTATACGTTCTTTTATAGAAATTATCACGAAACGTTTGCTGGATGTCATTCCTTACGTAACATAATTAACCGAAATATAGCAACTAAATTAATGAATTATATTAAAAAAGGGTACCACATGCGTCAAATATTTTCCGTGCTACAGCAAAGACAATCAGGTACTCAGAGCAGACAAAGCACTGAACGGAGGAAGAAGATATCCGACTGCAGTGCACATGGATACACAAGCCTCTTGTTGCTTACTGTACACATCTATTATCTGGTGGTGGAAAGGGAAATCACAGTAGCGCCCAGTACTTTAATCTGCACGACTCTGCCCCGCACCACTACCATTTAGAAAACTTTGCTTCTAGCCGTAAATGTAGTTTCCATTGGTGCACAAACTCACGATTTAGTGACATATATTGTAAGCAACTTTTTATATATGATCTTCACTTGAAGAGATCGGCATAAGGTTATCAGCACGTACGAGTGATTTTAGCTTTACCAAATTGTTTAGTTGCTCTCCATAATATAAAAATATCTTCTATTAAATCTAAGTCAATGGCTTTTTGTGGAAAATATTCATTGACAACCAAGATAGTAATTGATGAGAAGACAACAGACCAGGTAAAATGTTTTAACAATATTGGATGTAAAATATATGGCTGTGAAAATGATCTGCAGATTAAGTTGGACAGATTTTGAAGTATTTGTGGAACAATTAATAACCTTTAAACATAGAACATGGAAAGAAACAATTTTACTGTCAATTCTCTTATCTGGAACTGAATAGTGAGTACTGAATAAAAGACAAGAAAAACAAATAAAACAAGTAGAAATGAGATTTCTTTGAATAGGGAAGGGATTTAAAAGAATAAATAAAATACGAACAAGCAATTTCCGCGTGAGCTGAAAATTTGGAGTGTCAAAGAAAAACTTGATGAAAACGAAAAGAAATGTAATGAACATCTACAAAGAATGGATCTAGAGAGACTTCCAAGACAGATAAAGAACTTTAAACCGAAAGGAAAAAACAGATCCCGGCAACCGAGCAAAATGTGGGAACCGTAACAGGCCACAATTGGCTTACTACGAAAAACACAGACGAAGAAGAAGAAATCGAAAAATAATATTTTTCACTGAAAATGCTAGTCCAAACATCAACACAAATAACATTCGGTATCTCCTCAAATTTTCTGTAAATCATAATTTCTGGCAAACACGTGAAATACGCTCATTGTTTGACAAGAACGTCAAACAGCGCCGTACGCTGTGAAATATTTTGTAAACATAGTAAAATGTGACAAATTAGTTGATCATTTTCTGGGGCCATTATATTTGAGTCGTACTGCATAACATTACAGATTTCACTAGGCAAATTAGCCATCACACCTCGGTTTGTTTCTCAAACACGTATTACCGTCAGCTATGCTTGGATTTGTTTACTATTTGCTCATGAACGTTTGTGACTGTACTTTCATAACTGATATAGCTCCTGATGAGTACAGATGCTGTTTGCTCTTTTGAAGTTCAGCAGTTCCGATGGCGCTGCATTAATAACATTTCCATATCTAAATAAGATGACATTATACGTAAATAATATATTTGGTGGTAATCTACACATTTATGGATATTTGATGCTTTTTACAGTATGTGGATATTGCGATGGCAGCTATTAATTGAAACAGGCAACGAGTATTTGAGTGAGCCGAAGGTACAAGACTACCAAAAGAACTTCAACGTAAAACAAATTTCACAAACCTTTATTTTACTTTCAATTTAGGAAACTTCACAACTAATAGCAAAAATCGTTAAACTTTGATCATTTACACACGTTGAACTTTCTTGACCAAGCTGTCTTTAAAACTTGAAATCAATAAGGATAACAGGAAAGGTATTAATCTGAAATATAGAAATACAGGAAAAATGTTAATTTGAAGTCTTGTATAATATTAAATTTAGCAATTATAAAAACTTTCATCGTAGCAGTTTGTACGCAACTCCAGTCTCCACCTCTGCTCGTGGGCACAATGGTTACTATAATTCGATAATACATCTAAAACAGAGAAAAGATTACACTGTAAAATAGTTACAAGATACAACTTATTAATGCCAGAGAGCTTGAAGCAAAACAATCCTGACACTACGTCAATCAGATAAACACAGAGTGACTACCCAAGCAGAAAAGCAATTTCATTTTAATGTATTAAGACCATTCCAGTTCTGTAGTAGAAATGTTGAAAGCATTTACAATAAACCTGCTAAATCTATTGATGTCACAGCGTACAGACCTGTTTTGTTAATATTTTCTCTTCTTTATTGGCGCAACAGGGAGCGCCACAGGTAGCGTAAAGGTAGTGACTGTTTACACCAATTTTAAGGCCTTTAACCAATTGACTGATGATTTTTAAAAAATAACCGTTCCTTAAAACAATTATCGCTCGTGGAATCTGGTCGGCTAAAGCATTAACTGTTAGTTAGTTATACTATTAACACGCCGGTACATCTAACACCTGCGATGCTCACCTTTATGAGTGAAGCCGAGTGACTTCGCCAACAAGCTTGGATTAGTTCCAAAACCTGTATCAGTCATCAATGCCCCACTTGCTGCAGATTGTAAATGGTGTCAAATCGCTGCACCCTGCGCCACCGGAACTGTTACGCTCCATCAGACCTCGGCTGTATAGCATGAATCATAAAACAATGCCATACACACGAATCTGTACTGCAGTTACAACAGATCAACTCTCTCAAGGTAGTAGTCTAGAGAACTTGACCACAACAGCTGACAGAGTTGCGGAAATTCCAGCTAAAATCTTACTACACGATTTGCAGACCTGCAATCTCATTACGGCACCATTAAACACTCAAAAGTATCGGCCTTAAGTAACTAGGGCTTAGGCATCTGAAAAACTGCCGGCCTAGAATGTAAAAGAGAGAGAGAGAGACAGGGAGAGTGAGTTTCGCTGCCGGTGACACGGAACCACAATCGATCTGTCCCTCTGGAGGCGATACCAAACTGGCTCCAAATAATAAGGGACATATATATTGAAGAGCCAAAGAAACTGGTACACCTGCCTAATATCGTGCAGGGCCCCCTCGAGCGTTTAGAACTGCCGCAACACGACGTGACATGGACTCGACTAATGTCTGTAGTAGTGCTGGAGGGAACTGAAACCACGAATCCTGCAGGGCTGTCATAAATCCGTAAGAGTAAGAGGGGGTGGGATATGCTCAATAGTGTTTATGTCTGGGGAGTTCTGGAGCTGGCGGAAGTGTTTAAACTCAGATGAGTGCTCCTGGAGACACTCTATACGATTCTGAACTTTGGGGTGTCGCATTGTCCTGCTGGAACTGCACAACTCCGTCGGAATGCACAATGGACATGAATGGATGCAGGTGATCATACAGGATGCTTACCTACCTATCACCTGTCACAATCGTATCTAGACGTATCAAGGGTCCCATATCACTCCTCCTACACAGGCCCCACTCCATTACAGAGCCTCCACCACTTTGAACAGTCCCCTACTGACATACAGTGCCTATGGATTTATGAATTTGTCTCCATACCAGTATACATCCATCAGCTCAATATAATTTAAAATTCTTCCGACCAGGCAACATGTTTCCAGTCATCTACAGTCCAATGTCGGTGTTGACGGGCCCAGGCGAGGCGTAAAGCTTTGTGTCGTGTAGTCATCGAAGGTACCACGAGTGGTCCATTGGCTCCGAAAGCCCATATCGATGATGTTTTGTCGAATGGTTCGCATGCTGACACTTGTTGATGGTACAGGATTTAAATCTGCATCAGTTTGCCGAAGGGTTGCACTTCCGTTACGCTGAACGATTCTCTTCAGTCGTCGTTGATCCCTTTCCTGCAGGATCCTTTTCCGGCGACAACGATGTCGGAAATTCGATGTTTTACCGAACTGCTGATATTCACGGTATATTCGTGAAATTGTCGTACGGGAAAATCCTCACTTCACCCATATCTCAGAGATGCAGTGTCCCGTCGCTCGTGCGCCGACTATAACACCGAATTCAAACGCAATTAAGACTCGATAAAAATGGTTCAAATGGCTCTGAGCACTATGGGACTTACCTTCTAAGGTCATCAGTCCCCTAGAACTTAGAACTACTTAAACCTAACTAACCTATCACACACATCCATGCCCGAGGCAGGATTCGAATCTGCGACCGTAGCGGTCGCGCGGTTCCAGACTGTAGCGCCTAGAACCGCTCGGCCATTGCAGCAGCAGTTACCGATCTAACAAATGCGCCAAACACTTCTTGTCTTAATAGACGTTACCGACCGCACGCCGTATTCTGCCTGCGTACATCTTTCTGCTTTTCAATACGCATGCCTATACCAGTGAACCGTGGTAAAGATTGCTGTTTTGAAGAGCTCGCCGCAGCGCGTAGTGTGAAGCAGTCGCCCTCCGTTTCTGGCGGTGGCGCCGCTGTGGCAATCGCAGCTTTGGTGTCTCCCTCTGGTGGGATAGGGGAAAGGTTGTCTTTTCACGTGCATTTAAGGGGAGCTATGAGCTTGCCAGTCAGTCCTCTCCGGCCGTACGTGGGGTCTGGACCCCTCCACCATCCTCCACACCTATAAATCCCTCATCCGCCCTATCCTTTGTTACGCCCATCCTGCTTGGATCTCCGCCCCCCTTACCTTTTATAAATCCCTCCAAATCCTTGAACGCCATGCTCTCCGCCTCGCCTATCGCATCCGTCTCCCGTCCCCCACGCGGATCCTGTACGATCTCATCCCCTTCCCCCACCTCCTCCTTTTCCTTGAAAGGATACGTATCCTGTACACCTCCCGTAAACTCGATCCTCCTCACCCACTAGTCTCCCCGATCCTCTCCCGCCCCCGCCCGCTGCCGCGCCTGTATTCCCACATCCCACCCGGTCTCCATCTCTCCACACTCCTTACCCTCTCCCAAGGTGGCTTCCGTCAGCTCCCCCTCCCTGATGATGTCCTCCTCCCCTCCATCTACCCCTCCTATCAACTTTAACCCTGCCCCACCCCCCACTCCCGGTGTCCTTTCCCTTAGGCACCCTCCCTTCCTTCCCTTCCCTTCTCTTTCCTTTTCCCCCGTCCCCTCCCTCCACCCCTCTTCCCCCCTGGCTCCCCTCCCCCTTCCTCCCTCCCCCTATCTCCCCTGCCCGTGGCATCTCTGCTCTCCCCTCTCGCTCTCCCACTCCTCTTCCTCCTCCTCCTCTCTTGGCAGGTCCCCGGACTCGCACATGCACAGTGAACATTCGCGCGCCGGAGGTCATCGCCATCAGTGCCTCGTGTGTGTGCCTTCGCTTTGTGTTTAGCGTTCTTTCGCAGTTACACCTCCACTGTTCACATGTGCCGTCGCCGTCCTCCGTGTTCTGTGCGCCGTGTCAACAAGTGTTAGTGCTTTTATCGTCCAGCGTGAACGGCTTCATGTTTATTGTTTTTTTGTCTCTACCGTTTTGCCCGCCATTTTCATTGTATTGTCTGTGTCACCTATTTGTCATATGATTGCACCACTTAAGGCTGAAGAGCGGCGTAATACGCTGCTGATAGCCCGCCTGTATGAGGTGCTTAAAATTACAATAAAGAAAAAGAAAAAAAACTTGCCAGTCGGTCAGTCTGGGTCAGTCTCTCGTCCCCTGCTTGTTAGTCTGTCTCTCGTCTGCATTTGTTAGGCAGTCGGTGTCTGTCTGTCGTTCGGAGTGCTAGTATGTCTGTCGTTCGGACAACCTTTGAAGCCGGCAAAATGAGAGTCTTTCCACTCCGCCAGTAAGAGAACTTAGCGAGTGGTCGCCCGGTCGGGGCTTAGTTCCTGCATCTGAGTCTGCGCGTTAGGCCGCCAGTCTGCTTGAGTTTGCTCAGGCATGGGTTTTTGGCGGTTGGAATGATCGGTTGGTCGGTCGCGCACTGACACACATGACTGGTCCGTCTTGAGCGTCGGCGCATGTGAGGTCGCAACCTGAGTCCAGTGGCCCGCGGCGTATACCGAGGGGTAGTGACTTCGCGGTCGACACGAGAGGAACAGGAGTCAAACCACGACATCAGTCTGGCCGGTGCGTGCTGCGACACCGTGAGACGGGAGATCGGCGCGCCTTCCTGCGTCCGTTGAAGCGGCTGGCAGGGGACGGTTCGGGAGAGCGCCAGGTCTTCTCGAGAAATCGCATTTTATTAGAAGATTTGCACCAGTGTAGTCTTGCAGAGGCTGTTGTGAGCGGTCGTAACTACGGCCATGTCAAAAGGGAGCGGGAAGGTTCTCTGCCCGAAAGGTCATACAGTCAAAACTTGTTTCTTTCTCCCTCTGAATAAATTGTAACTTTGATATTTAGAGGGTGCTTTCTGATTATAATTTTAAATATGTTTCCTTAAAAAATGCTTTTAGGCACTATTAAAGTGAATAAAACTCCCATTTGTTAAAAGGAATTTGGTTATGATTTCATCAGTTACTCCGTGGCAACTACTTCCACGCTTACATAGTGTGATTAAATGTGTTAATGTTCTTGAGGAATCGCTAGTAAATAAAATAAATTCTTAAGAATATTCTTTGAAAATAAATCACTGTTCAACGAGTTTCTTTAGCGCTTCAGTGTACATCGGGTGCATGTTATAAACTTCATAAAATAGTTAACAGCTGTGGGCAATCGCCTTCAAAAAATATTTACTACTGTATAATTACCAGGAGTATTACTAATTAAAATTCGTCAGATCATTTTTCCCTGGCCGTATTTGTGTGTTTACTTATGTATTTGGCCCATAGAATGTACTGACGCCAAACTATCACGGAGTAACGAAATTCCCTGTGGAAGTGAGTCGTGTGCGACAAATCAGTGGAGGAGAGTTAATTCGACAGCAGAGGGCACCAGCTTAGCCTCCGCACGGCGCCTGCATGATTCAGTCGGCCGCGTTCGCCGGACGGGATTTTATTCGGGCTCAGACGTCGGGGCGTTTTGCATATGCAGGGACGCAGTTGAGCGCAGTGCAGCGAGTTGTTTGGCGGAGTGCGCGACAGAATTACCGCCACACCTCGGCCGGTCAGAGCCACTTTAAATTATTCATAAGCGGCGCGGCGCAAAACACGGCGAGCGCTCGTGGCCGCCTTTCGGCCGCTCTAGACCGCACACCGCTGACCGCCTATGGCCGGAGGCGCTGTGCTCTGCGGGCTGCGCGTTTTGCCGTTTGCAGGCGCGGGTGTAGAAGGTCTGCTGCAGCAGCCGAGACGTCATAAAGCAAGTAGAGCGGGCAAGCCGGAACGAAACTCCTACTGACAGTCCACAGTGTGTAGGCACTGTGATGCTAATAGTAACTTGCCACCACCAATGACAAGCAGACTTTTTTCTTTCTTTTACTTGCTGCTTTGTCCCGCCTCGGCGCAGGGTCAGCATTGTTAACGGGTGTCCGGATGCTCTTTCTGTCTCCACCCCGTTGCAGGCTGAGACGGAAAATGTGTATCCCAACGTTCTGCGTGTAGTGTTGTTCTAAATGTTTGCGAATCGTGTAAACGAGGCGGGACTTGGGTACAGCCCAGTATTCTCCAAGTGCCCAGTATTCTCCAAGTGGGGTGTTGGAAACCGCCTAGAAACTACATCCAGGTTGATTCGCATACCAACCCTTGTCGTTAATTTAGCCAGGCGGACTCGATTCGGGGCCAGTGCATCACCCCATACCAGAATCGACGCTTTTAACACAAACAGTTGTCCGAGCGTGTACTAAATACACGCAGTCAGAAACTGTGTCCTATGTTTTGGCTCAAATCTATATTACTAAGCTGCCAAAGTGGTTACTCAGTCCCAATTGCAGGCAGTCTACCCACTGGTTTACAGGGGCATGATGTACCTATGTTCCACATCTCCTCCTAAGTCACTGGACAATTTCGACCAAACTTGGTACACATATCACTTACTGTCTGGAAAGAATCGTGGTGAGGCTAAGAACCAAGTGGAGATGCTAAGTTGAAGAGAAATATGTGGAGGAGAATATGGGCAAGCTGAGAGGGAGAAAAAGGAAATGGACTTAGGTACAGAGAGGAGGAGATGGGTTGGGGGAGGGGGAAATTGACAGAGAAAATGAAGAGAAGGTGATGGACTGGAGGGATAGAAGCGGGCAGAGAAAGAGAAACGGACAGTCAGAGGAGGGAAGAGAGGAAAAGGGGGAATGGGGCGGAAGAGATTTATAGGGGGAGGGCGCGGGAGAAGTGGGCAGAGAGAGGGCGAGATGGACAGAGAGAGGGGAGGGGGAAAGAGGAAATGAACTGAGAGAGGGGGAGGTGAGAGAATGGCTAATAGAAGATTGGAATAAATACATACTCGGGCAACTCCGAGTCCTCAGTTAGTTTTACAAAACTACCGACCTAATTTTAAAAATTTTAGCGCTCTAATAACTACTCATCAAGATGTATAATAATGTATCAACGAAACTTGAAACTTCATGGCAGATTAAAACTGTATGCCGGACCGAGACTCGAACTAGAGACCTTTGCCTTTCGCGGGCAAGTGCTCTACCAACTGAGCTACCCAAGCACGAATCACGCCCCGTCCTCACAGCTTTACTTCTGCCAGTCTCTCGTCTCCGGCACACAGTTTTAATCTGCCAGGAAGTTTCATATCAGCGCACACTCCGCTGCAGAGTGAAAATATCATTCTGGAAACATCCCCCAGGCTGTGGCTAAGCCATGTCTCCGCAATATCCTTTCTTTCAGGAGTGGTAGTCCTGCAAGGTTCGCAGGAGAGCTTCTGCAAAGTTTGGAAGGTAGGAGACGAGATACTGCCAGAAGTAAAGCTGTGAGGACGGGGCGTGATTCGTGCTTGGGTAGCTCAGTTGGTAGAGCAATTGCCCGCGAAAGGCAAAGGTCCCTAGTTCGAGTCTCGGTCCGGCACACAATTTTAATATACCAAGAAGTTTCATATGAGCGCACACTCCGCTGCAGAGTGAAAATCTCATTCTGGAAACATTCCCCGGCCTGTGGCTAAGCCATGTCTCCGCAGTATCCTTTCTTTCAGGAGTGCTTGTTCTGCAAGGTTCACAGGAGAGCTTCTGTAAAGTTTGGAAGGTAGGATACGAGATACTGGCAGAAGCAAAGCTGTGAGGACCGGGCGTGAGTCGTGCTTTGGTAGCTCAGATGGTAGAGCACTTGCCCGCGAAAGGCAAAGGTCCCGAGTTCGATTCTCGGTCGGTGCACACAGTTTTAATCTGCCAGGAAGTTTCATATCAGCGCACACTCCGCTGCAGAGTGAAAATATCATTCTGGAAACATCCCCCAGGCTGTGGCTAAGCCATGTCTCCGCAGTATCCTTTCTTTCAGGAGTGCTTGTTCTGCAAGGTGCGCAGGAGAGCTTCTGTAAAGTTTGGAAGGTAGGAGACGAGATACTGGCAGAAGCAAAGCTGTGAGGAACGGGCGTGAGTCGTGCTTTGGTAGCTCAGATGGTAGAGCACTTGCCCGCGAAAGGCAAAGGTCCCGAGTTCGAGTCTCGGTCGGTGCACACAGTTTTAATCTGCCAGGAAGTTTCATATCAGCGCACACTCCGCTGCAGAGTGAAAATCTCATTCTGGAAACATCCCCCAGCCTGTGGCTAAGCCATTCTCCGCAGTATCCTTTCTTTCAGGAGTGCTTGTTCTGCAAGGTTCGCAGGAGAGCTTCTGTAAAGTTTGGAAGGTAGGAGATGAGATAATGGCAAAAGTAAAGCTGTGAGAACCGGGCGTGAGTTGTGCTTCGGTAGCTCAGATGGCTGTTCCCTCAAGTGAAATGTTAACCTTTCAGTCTGCGGTCGGCAGTGCTGCGAGGCGGTCAGGCGCCAGAGCGCTGCGGGCGAGGCGCGCACGGTGTATTTTTATTTACTTCGGCCGCTGTAAGTGCCGTTTTCCCTTCAGGACCACCATGGCGCACAACTATCGGAAGAAGACATTACGTTTCAACTTTTGTTCCGACTTCGCCCGACCCAAGGCCCTGGAGGTAGAACGATTTATTCGAGATGAAGTTAAAATACCACCAACGGATCTACTTGGTATCCACTTGTCCATAGTTAGCAGTACCGTCTACGTCAAAATGATCAACGATGCGGCGTGCGACAAGGTGCTTCAAGAAGCAAAACGTGGACTGCGCTTCTGTCATTCCGACGGCAACGTCGGACCCGTTACCGTCGATCACGCAGGTCTCGGCACACGGACGATAAGGATCTTCGAACTGCCGTTCGAACTACCTGCAGACGTCGTCATCGAGGCGCTCCGTCCCTATGGCAACGTTCTGGAACATGTTGCCGAACGATGGGTACAATTTCAAACCTATCCCGTATTAAACGGTGTTAGACAGCTCCGCATCGAGTTGCAGAAACACGTGCCTTCCTATCTACGTATCGGAGGCTGCCGTGCCATTATAATGTACGACGGCCAACCTCGGACCTGTTCCGGTTGCGGGAAAGAAGGTCATCTTCGGTCTGAATGCATTCAACGACGTGTCGCGCAGCTCCCGTTGTCAGAAGCGTCCGTCACACCCACGATGACCGCCCTACGGGTCACTTACGCAGCGGCTCTTGCCACGTCTACAGTTTCGTCCAGTCAATCGCCCAATCCTTCCGAACGGCTCGTCCCACCGTCCCAGTCACCTATGGACGGTGCGGACGTCCCACCTGACAACCTTGCCGCCGAACAGGCTCCCGCACCAGACACTGAGGAGAACAGTACTTCTTCACAACACCTGTTTGACAATTTCATTGTACCCACCGACGCCTTCGAACTAGGTCGACGCTCCTCCTTGCCGTCGTCCGACACTGAGGAACACGTGCGCAAACAACGCTCGCCACGTAGGCGCAAACTCCGTCGCCGTTCACCCACGGGCTCTCAAAGCGTCGCCACCCGGGACGACGAAGACGACACCCAACCAGCCGACATTTCCACTCAGAGGTCGGCGGACAACTTTCACGATGAACAAGACGTTTCGCAGGACGGGACCACTATGGAGGTCGCCACGCACAATGTAACGATCGGTGCGCCGGTTGAGGCGCCTGTCTCCCCGCCGACAACTCCAGATCTCTCTCACCACGACGCAATTCCCATGGACATTGGACAGACCCACAGGCGGCAGTGTTGTCTGCCTTTGCTGAACATTATCGCCAATTTTATGATGATTAACCAATGGCGACGCCCATTCCTGATGATCTCCGTCCTTCCCCTGATCGGACCCTCGCCGTGGCGGAGTCAACGTCCATGATGTCTGCAATCACCGCAGAAGAGGTGGTAGATACGATCAACAAAGGAGCCAAGAACAAATCACCCGGACCAGACTGTCTCCCAGTGGAGTTTTACCGGGCGTTCACCACGTTAATGCTTCCTCGCTGGACGGAAATGATTCAGGAACTCTTTACTCCATCCTTCCCAATTCCACCTGAATTCGTCACTGGCATTCTTCTACCTGTGCGTAAACCGAAGGGAGGGTCTCATGTCTCTGCATATCGCCCCCTTACACTACTGAATGCAGACTATAAAATCTATGCACGCCTCTTAGCAGCGCGCATACGCACCGCCTTACCTACGGTCCTTTCACCTGAACGGACTGCACGTGGTTGTGAGGCCACCTTACAGACAGCCCTAGGAGAATGCCGTGACCTCATTGCACTGGCGTCGGTTTGTCGCCTTTGTGCAGCACTGGTATCCGTCGATTTCACGAATGCCTTTGATCGCGTTCGACACCCATTCCTCCTCATGGTGGCGACACGTATGGGTTTCCCATTACTTTTTGTCGATGTCATTCGCCGGTTACTACTTCCCGCGGTCTCGATGGTACAAGTCAATGGGAGGCTTGTAGGACCGATTCCTATACGCCGCTCTGTGCGTCAAGGATGCCCTATGTCTACTTTACTATATGCCATTGCACTTGAGCCCCTCGTCACTGAACTTACCTCTAGACTGCAGGGCCTCACTTTGCGTGACTACACATTTCACTGCAGGGCTTATGCGGACGACCTCCTCTTTCGCACCTGCTCCTCCACGGAACTCAATGACGCCATCCAATCGATCCACCAGTATGGACGTATTTCTGGTAGCATTCTTAATGTCCGTAAATCGACTATGATGCACATTGGGCGCGGCCTCCCGGCTATGGTGCCGACCCCACTCCCAGTCAATACCACCCTTCGTTACTTGCGTATCAAATTCACTAGCTCCACACACCGCACGGTGGCCCTGCCTTACCGGCGGCTTTTGCAGTCGATTCGGCACCATGTCCGCGGTCAACTGCACCGTAACGTAAACCAACTCCAGCGTGTGTCCTATGTCAACATGTATGTCGCTCCTAAACTGGTACACGTCGCCTAGATCCTCCCAATGCCGTTACTTCTTGGCCGCCGCATCCAATCAGCCTTTGGATATTTCGTGTCAGCTGGGGCACTTTTCAAAGTCCGCTACAACACTCTAACACTGCCTCCTGCAAAAGGTGGCCTCGGACTCGTCAACGTGCGGGCACGATCTTATGCACTCTTTGTCCACACTCTGTTGCGGCACTGGCAGGGGCCGGTCCCGTCCTTAAAACGCAGTCTCTTAGATATCCTCCGACCAGCTTCTCTCGATCCACCGACCAATGTGGCACCTATTTCTCCATTATTGTACCACGTCGCCAATTGTTTCATAGAACTCAGCTACGTTCGGGCCGATCTTCCAGTCACCCGTCCTCCCCTTACTAAAGATTATGATCGTTTGTTTATGCTGTCCAACCCTTGCGACCCCATGGTGCTACAGCATCCTGACATTAACTGGCGAACGGTTTGGGGGTGTGTGCATGCACCCTTTTTACCGGCGTCTGTGTCTGCACAATGGTATGTTTTAGTCTATGGAAAATTCCCGACTAATAGTCGACTTTATCACATAAGACTGGCCACCTCCCCACTCTGCCCTGACTGTCAGCTCGAAGACACCGACGAGCACCGTCTTACGTGCCCCCTGAAACAAAACGTATGGCTCCTCATCCAACGTATCGTGGGCTTTTACCTCCGTGCCCCGCCAACGACGGTAACCCCGGATTTCCTGTTGTTGCCCCAGACATTTCACTACCCTCTTGCTAAGCACCATACCCTTTCTGGTTTCGAGGACAGGCTTTAGAATACCTCTTTCAGAGTGGTCCGCATACAGTCCTTGCCTTCTGGTACGAAGTTGTGACCGCGCACATAGCACCCTCACCCGAAAACCATCTTACCGACAAACTTTTGCCGGTTATCTCCGCAGCGTCTTCCTTGACCCCCCTCAAAGTTGGGGTGTGCCATGCCTACCTGTCACATGATGCAACACCCTTATCCACGTTCTCATGCATCGACCAAAAAAAATTAAAAAAGAGGAAGAAGACAGAATATATTTTGTTGTATTTAATGATTTTCTTTTTAATATTTTTTTTGTTTAACTAACAGTCATTTGTATATGTTTAAATGGTACCTTGAAGAACTCTTGCATAGTGAATATATATGTACTTTTAGTCTGTACAATACAAATTATTAAAAAAAAAGAACAAAAAAAAGAAAACAGGATATGTTATATTTTGTTGTATTTAATGTTATTCTAATAATTTGTTTACCTAAGACTCATTTGTATATGTTTAACTGGTACTTTGGAGAACTGTTGCTTTGTGTATATATATGTACTCTCCGTTTGTTCAATAAAGAATTTAAAAAAAAGGAAAAAAAAAAGATGGTAGAGCACTTGCCAGCGAAAGGCAAAGGTCCCGAGTTCGAGTCTCGGTCGGTGCTCACAGTTTTAATCTGCCAGGATGTTTCATATTAGCGCACACTCCGCTGCAGAGTGAAAATCTCATTCAGGAAACATCCCCCAGCCTGTGGCTAAGCCATGTCTCCGCAGTATCCTTTCTTTCAGGAGTGCTAGTTCTGCAAGGTTCGCAGGAGAGCTTCTGTAAAGTTTGGAAGGTAGGAGACGAGATACTGGCAGAAGTAAAGGTGTGAGAACCGGGCGTGAGTCGTGCTTCGGTAGCTCAGATGGTAGAGCACTTGACCGCGAAAGGCAAAGGTCCCGAGTTCGAGTCTCGGTCGGTGCACACAGTTTTAATCTGCCAGGAAGTTTCATATCAGCGCACACTCCGCTGCAGAGTGAAAATCTCATTCTGGAGTATGTACCTATTCCACATCTCCTCCTAAACCACGGGACAACTTTGACCAAACTTGGTACACATATCATTTACTGTCTGGAAAGAACCGTTGTGAGCCTAAGAACCAAGTGGAGATGCTAAGTTCAAGAGAAATTTGTGGAGGAGAATATGGGCGGGCAGAGAGGGGGAAGAAGTGGGCAGACTTAGATACGGAGAGGAGGAGATGAGTTGAGAGATGGGGGAGGGGGAAATGGACAGAGAAAAGAAGGAGGAGGAAATGGAATGAGAGGGGAGAAAAGCAGGCAAAGAGAGAAACGGAAGAGGAGTAGGTGGACAGAGAGAGAAGGGAAGTGAGGAACAGGGGGAACGGGGAGGAAGAGATTAATAGACGGAGGGTGCGGAAGAAGTGGACAGAGATAGGGGGGAGATGAAAAGAGAGAGGGGGGGGGGAGGAACTGATCAGAGATAGGGGGAGGTGGTAGTATGGCTGCCGGACTTTGTGACCGAGAGGTTCTAGGCGCTTCAGTCCGGTTTAAGTAGTTCTAAGTCTAGGGGACTGATGACCTCAGATGTTAAGTCCCATAGTGCTCCGAGCCATTTGAACCATTTGAGAATGGCTAATAGAAGATTGGAATAAATACATACTCGGGCAACTCCGAGTCCTCAGCTAGTTTTATATAACTACTGACCTAATTTTAAAATTTTAAACGCACTAATAACTACTCATTAAGATGTATAATAATGCCTCAACGGTTTAACACCGTGATCGCCAAATCGTTGATGGCGTGCTACTTGTAGCTCGTAGGGCATTTTCCAAAGCTCGCCGTAAGGCTCAGATTGGCTAACTTCAATTACTCCACTGCGCTCAGGCCGTACTTGCTAAACTTGTTTGGTTCTTCCATGCAACTGCCGTTTTCAGTCAACAATACTACACTGTCGCCCTCTCAGGTGATTCTATACGCATGAGGTTGTGCACGTTATATTTTTCGTGTGTGGATGAGACATTTGCTAACGTGCCTGGTTTGATTTACGCATTGATACAAAGCTACTCGTAGGTTTGTTCTTCTGATATCGTGTTCAAGCAAAAAGCAAAACAAGCTGTCAGTTTCATTCGGGAGTGGGATGCCAATGACTTTCTCACCGAGGTGAAGAACAAATGTATGTGTTTACTATGCTATGCAAGTGTGTAAGTTGTGAAGAAAGGCATCAATTGTACACTCAGGGATAGAAAAAGATTTCCCACTGGATTCTTCTCTAAGGGAAGAAAAGGTAAGGGAGCTAAAATACAATCTTAATACTGAACAATACGATTTTTTAGAAGCATTAGATAAGAATAAAGCAGTAACTGAGGCATCATTCCGACTTGCAGAAATTATTTCACGTAATAACAAACCGCACAAAGCCACTGAATTAATCAAAACTGCGTTTCTCAAGCTGGAAATTTACTATTTGGTAACTTCACAAATGAAACTGAGATAATGTCTGCTATTAAACCAGCACATATTTCTACAAACACAGTAACGAACAGGGGTGAGATTATGAATTTTGACGTTACTTCACAACTTAATACTGACTTAGATCGCTGCAGCTATTTTTCTCTACATCTTGACGAATCTACTAGTATATCTGATACAGCTCAGATGTCCGTTTTGGTAGAATAGCTTTTGATAATTTCGAAATATGTGAGGAACTCGTAAAGATGAGGCCACTAACAGGATGCGCTGTTGGACAGGACTTGTATTTTTAGCAATTAAAGACCTTATCAACTCTTAAAACATTTCTATAAAGATGTTGGTGGGCTTAGCAACTGATGTAGTTCCTACTACCTTTTATGCACTTTACTTTTATAACGTATTTTCCTACCTATTTCAATGAAATCTGGTAGTTTCAAATTAGAAAACGTATGACAGTTCAGGTCTCGATTCATCATCAGAAGCACTATGTTATTTTCAAGTCGCTGGATGTAAAACATGTTACATACTGGACCTGATGACTCGTAGTGGACACCATCAAACTGAAATGGGTCCACACATTTGAAAATAAAAGAGAATTTCACGATCGTCCGGCATTAACCGTTAGTACTTTCTGTTCGGCCACCGCCATTGTCACAAGCTGTAATAATAACAATGCTGTGTGAAGTACTGCAGTGATTATTACTGTAGGCAGTGATTCCCATGTTGTGCTGTTGGGTTTCATTGTTTCACAGTGTGTCATGAAACAATTCTGAGCTCATCGCGAAGGCAGTTTACGATTTTTCAGAGGAGATTAGATTCAGTTAGATCATGTTGTTCCGTAAACGCATTCTGAGGAGATCCTTTAGTATCTCAGAAAACAAAAATACGTTGGCGTGCTGGAAAGTAATCCCTCCGAATTTTTTATGTGAAAACTCTCAAAAGTTTATTAAATAAAACAGACGTTATTAACGTCATACATCTTTATTCTTCAAAAATGGTTCAAATGGCTCTGAGCACTAAGGGACTTAACGTCTGAGGTCATCAGTCCCCTAGAACTTAGAACTACTTAAACCTAACTAACCTAAGGACATCACACACATCTATGCCCGAGGCAGGATTCGAACCTGCGACCGTAGCGGTCGCGCGGCTCCAGACTGAAACGCCTAGAACCGCTCGGCCACACCGGCCGGCCTATATTCTTCATGTCCACGTATATGCAGCCCTCTGCCGCTAGATTGCGATGAACTGTAATGGCGTGTAACGTGATTGTGACAGAGCGAGGGAAATGGCATACTCTAATCGAGTTTTGAATTCAAAGCGTTCGTCGACCACTTGGAACACCCTTTCCTTCAGCATGACAATACCAGACCACACACGAGCGCTGCTTCGTATCAGCCCCTTGGATTCAATGTCATTGGTCATCCTCAATACGATTCCGAGCTGGTTGTATCCGATCTTCATCTGTTTCCAAAACTTAAAGAACGCCTTTGAGGACTTCATTTGGATAGTGATGCAGCGGTGCAAGCAGAGGTGAAGTCGAACTCAGCCAGCAAAGTCCAACATTGTACAGCGACGTTGTCAACAAACTGATACCCCCAGAATGAGATTTCCACTCTGCAGCGGAGCGTGCGCTGATATGAAACTTCCTGACAGATTAAAACTGTGTGCCAGACCGCTTCTGTAAAGTTTGGAAGGTAGGAGACGAGGTACTGGCAGAAGTAAAGCTGTGAGGACGGGGCGTGAGTCGTGCTTGGATAGCTCAGTTGGTAGAGCACTTGCCCGCGAAAGGCAAAGTTCCCGAGTTCGAGTCTCGGTCCGGCACACAGTTTTAATCTGTTAGGAAGTTTCAAACTGATACCCCGTTGGGAGAAATGTGATCGTCGCCTGGATGGCTATATTGAGAAACAAATGTGTAGACATGACGAATAAACTTCCAAATCGTTAATAATGTTGGTTTCGTTTAAGAAACTTTAAGAGTAATAACATTAAAATTCAGGCATTACTTCTCCGCATGCCCTCGGAGACTAAAGATGTTTCTACTCAACTTCCTCACCATAGAGGTATTCTTGAATAGAAATGACCGGTCAATTTTTACAGAAATGCATGTACATGGCTAGCATGTAGCCATCTGGAACGTTTTTCATCTTTTTTAGATACATATGTGTCGCACGTTTGTTCTGTTGACACATTCCACACCGTAAAATTTATCTTGAATAGGATCTATGGAGCAAGTAAGTAATTAAGTAGGAGGCGTCCTACTGTGCAGAAATTTTCCTTTTCCGAAGCGTCTTAGGATAATGAGCGTAATGTCCATATGTGTCTCAACTCCCTTAACTTTTTTTAGTCTATTGTTTACCTACAGGATGATAATTACTGAACTATATGAAACAAAATCGTTATAGTTTGTGAACAGTTTGCGGTATGACGTTTCAACTACATGGTGGGCCGCGGAGCATAATGGGAATTAGTATGGGTTGGTTTAGCTACGAAGCCCAATTTCGCTTGGATGGGTTCATCAATAAGCAAAATTGGCGCATGAGAATCCCCATTTCCCGATCGGGAAGTCTCTTCGCCCTCAATGGGTGACTCTGTGGTGTGCAACGTCCAGTCACAGTGCGGTATTCCTTGACTGCACGGTGACTACCGAATGGTACGTGAAGGTTTTGGAAGATGATTTCATCCCCATTATCCAAAGTAACCCTGATTTCGACAAGATGCAGTTCATGCAAGACGGAGCTGGACCCCATAGAAGCCGAAGAGTGTTTGATGTCCTGGAGGAGCACTTTGTGAATCGCATTCTGGCTCTGGGGTACTCACAGGCCACTGGCATGGGCCTCGATTCGTTGCCATACTCTCCAGAGCTGAAGATATGTGACTCGTTTCTGTGGGGCTTTATTGAAGATAAGGTGTATAGCAATAACCCCAAATACAATTGCTGAGCTGACAACAGTCATTCAGTGGGTCATCGACAGCATCGGTGTACTGACACTTCAGCGGGTCACCCAGAATTTCCGTATTCGTCTGAGCCACATCATCGCCAATGATGGCAGGCATGTCGAACATGTCATAACCTAAATCTGAAAATCTCTAGTGACGTCTACATGTTAAATAAAGTGTATGCACGCCATAGTTTCTAACTAATTTACTTTTTTTCTCATGTAGTTCAATAACTGTCATCCTGTAAGTAAGCTAAAGGGGAAGACAAGTGATATACAACATGTACCTGAACAAAGAAGGAATAAGATATTCGAAACACCAAGAACGAAGTGCACGGATTAGGGTGTAAGAAAGGGGCGCAGCCTTTAGAGTCTACTTTCCAATTTATACATCGAAGAATCAATGACGGAAATAAAAGAATGGTTCAAGGGTTGGATTAACATTCAGGTTGAAAGGATATAATTCAGAACATAGTTATCCTGAGTGGAATTGAACAACGATTAAAGATAGTGTTGAATGGAATGAACTGTCTAATGAGTACACAACATGGATTGAGAGTAAATCGAAGAGAGACGGAAGTAATGAGAATGGGAAAAAATGAGAATAGCAAGAAACATAATATCAAATTGGTATTCACCAAGCAGATGAAATTAAGAAATTCTACTGCCTTGGAAGGAAAATTATCCATGACAGACGAAGCAAGGAGGAGATAAAAGGCAGACTGGCACAGGCAAACGGGGCATTCTTGACCAAGAGAAATATACTGTAGTCAAACATATGCCTGAATTTGAGGAAGAAATTTTTGAGAATGTGAAACGTCTCCTTTGAATAAAAATTAATGAGTTACTGTGCTGATAAACATTTTATGTTATTTGATTTTCAAACAGCTGAGCAAAACTGAACGCACTCAGACATTCACTAAAGTGACACACAATATTTTTAGCGCAACTCAATCTGACTTTCAGTAATCCCTACAAAAGAATGGCCCTGGCTAACAGTAACCTATACCTTTCTGAATTCTCCCCACCTTGTAGCGTCTGTGTCGCCAAGTATGGCTTCAGCTAATCACTGTCTTGCTAGAGGTGAATAAACATTTTTATTTTTATTTCTGGGTCATGGTCTAGTCCTGTTAATGACCTGCAGCCACTTATCCCAGATCCCGGCCTTATTTACGCTAAAAGGAATACTGTATTGTTCTGGTCTTAACACTTACTGTGCTGAATCTCGCCGTTCACTTGCTGTTGGGAGTTTTACGATATCATTAGCCACCTGCTCGGTTTGACTCCAAAATGCATTTTGTTTTAACTTGTTCTTTTCATGCCACTGTCCATATGTTGGTAGAGGTGGTTTTAATGGTTTTCAGGTACATTAGATTAACTGCAATTGCCTTTTGTTGATATAATGTAATTATCATTTTCTGAGGATCTCATACTGTATTGTACTGTTGTTACGGATAATGTTCATGTAATGTCCATTAAATCCGGACACCATACACATACACTGGTACCATCTGCAAGAAAAACAAACAAATGGAACATGGACCTCCATCGTGGACTTTGGCTCAATGTTGTTTGGTGCCTCTAGCATTCAGTTATTGATGGAGTATTATAAGTAGGACATGTATAAGTAGATTTGCTATGATCGACAGGCTTATGAAATATGTGTTGAGGTGTAAAGCTACTGTGGTTAGTGTTCTGGCAAGTGCAAACAAAATGAATATGTCAGTTATAAGGGATGTGGAGAAGTGCGATTTCAGCACTTCGATAGCCATAAAGAGCAAGATGGATTTTACGTAGATAATTATGTACAGTCATTAGGAGATTTGCCCCAGAGACACAGTCATCAGGAGGAGGTATTTCCGATACTTCATCCGTTGTTGAATGTCACCAGGTTCGGGCAGCAAGCATCATATTTAACTGTAATTACATTGACAAATATGTGGATGGTTTCATAGGACGATTCTGCCGGCCATTCGGGTGCGATTTGGAGGTGGCTGGTGACTGTCCCAATGGACATTTCTCGCTTAAGGCAGTCACGAGCGAGAGGTACAGAGTTCTGGCCAACTGGCTAATCGGCTCTTGCTCACAGCTGTCGGGACAAGTGCCAGCTGCAGCGCCCTCTGAATAGTTGGATACTGAACTGATACTCACTATACATTGGGCTGTCGCCACGATTGCGTGTTTTGCATGTATTCTCCATGGAAAATGGAGTGATTCAGTATCAGCCGCTGCCAAGTGTTGGTGCCAGATGTATTCATAACATCCAATTTCCCACCAGTTCAGTCACCCCTAGATGCCCTCCATGCCCAGTGGTGAACTCTGGGAGACTCGTGTATCTATGACTGTGGCTGCAGTCACCGTGGGAGTTTTCTCCAGCCTCTCAGTGGTGTACGACTGGATGGGCATGCTGTGGGAGGACATCTGTGAGGTGAGTGGGCTATATGTACAAGTGTTTTCAGCGATCTCAGGCACATAGCTGTGACAACTATTAGGATCAGAGTTTAGTGCATCTCAGTACATTGCAGTGCACTCTGTTTTGTAGTGGTATTTGTTGTTGTTACTATCCTGTAACGTGGCAGATCCTTTCCTCCTCCTTCTTTATCCTGGTGTAGATGAGAGAACAAACTTAGTAACTTTATAGCGCTTTCTAAAATACAAGTAGCAGAACTTTAGTGGCCAGGAATTCCACAACTGTAGTATAAATCCTCTCTGAAATTCGAAATTTCGACGATCATTTTATACAGAACCACCTTCGAACGAGACATCGAATTCCCAATTGGTCAATTTACTGTTTCCAGTAGTAGTACTGCTGCAATCACACACATCAATCCAGCCCCTCCACAGATTGTTTAAGGATACAGCATGCCACTGAGCTGTAGTTTGAAAATCTCAGCACCCCAAATGAATTTGACTTCCTACCAAACGATGTAATTGTGCGTGGATCTACCAATAGAAGGTGAGGGAAAAAACCACTTGTAGGCCTTGGAAACCAGACAGTTGCAGGATAGAATCGTACTAAATACATTAGTCCTAGTATCCACCAATAGGAAGCAAGGAAACACTGTCCCATACAGAGGGTATCAGTTTAATTAATTAGTCAATAAATCTGATAGAACGAGGGAAACTTCTAAGACATCGACAGCTGGTGGATTACCAGGTGTCCACTACTTTGTTCAGAACAAAGGAGTGGTTAGTGTGGCACATGAGAGATGCTGCTGGCAGGAAGTAGCCACTTTAGACAGAAAGAGAGAGAGAACATGTTTTTCAACATAAATTTCTCAAGTAGTTAATTTTATATATTACCGCCACTGATGCTTTGTTCAGGTCGAAGATCAAAGGAGACCAACAGCCAGTCTGTGGTCGATGGTATTTAGTATCATGATCTGTAATGAGGACATTTGGTTGTTTCTGACCTCAGTGGTGGTGCCTGGGCGACAAACGCATGCGCAGGAGACTCCAAAGGGTAGCTGTTATATCGAACTTCATTCCACTCCTTCGTGCTTACAGTTATTGCGTTATGAGAAGCAGGTGGTGTGTGCAGATATGAGGTCTGCCCAAGTGGGAGAGTCCTGTCTCACACAAACTGATTAAATTAATAAAGAATATGCATGAATATATTATTGACGTTTATGTGAATTTCGAGTCATGAGATCCTTCCTCTCCAGCACAGAGTGAATATTTTTGACACCTGTTTTTTCTGTGAGGGGTAGTGGTAGTGGTGGGGATGTCCTCTGATGTGGCACTGTGTATGTCAAGGTGAGCACACACACACACTCACTCACACACACACACACACACACACACACACACACACACACACACACACACACACACACACACAAACTTTCCAACAAAACAACACCTTCAGTCTGCAACAGCGTAATTAAGTAATTGGGACATATAGTTGCTGGATGTGAGTCTTAACGCCAAATAAAGAGATTCAACCCCTGAAAATAGGATTTTATAAACAAACAGTATTTTCTCTGCTATGTAATTGACATTGACTTCAATTTTGTACCATGAGACCCTTCCTCTCCAACATAGACTGAGTCCTTTTCCCACAAGTTTACAGATGGGGTTGGGAGGGGGTGTGGGGGATGTGAAGGGAAGGCTGGAGAATTTCCCAGAGAGGAATGTGCAATTATCGATTTAGTTAGTCAAATAATTTTATACCAAACGTGTGCTTTTTTCAGCGAGAGAAAGAGGAGAAGAGTGGGAGGGCTGGAGGGGGAGGGGGAGGGGCAGAGGGTTTCACAGAAGTGGCGGTTGATCCCCAGGGTGTCACAAATCAACCCTCAGGCGGTCATACCCCAATTAGTGGAATAACAGGTTAAGCAAAGTGTGAAGGAGACAGAGATCAATCTGGTTTGCCCCTGAACTTCCTGGTGTAAGGAAATACTATTATTATGATTGAGAAGGGGAAGCAAGATATATTTGCGTGGCTCCCTTTCCCGTTTAGAAAGTGCCACATACCATTGTGGAACAGTGAGGCTTTGGGCGAGCGATGTGCGATTAGAGAAGTCGCACTGAAAATGTACCTAAGGGCCAGTTTAAAACTGAGTTTGACTAATATTACAACGCGGGGGGGAGGGGGGGGGGGTTATATGTCGGCCTCGAGTGTCCTGTCCGCACAATGACACGTCAGACACGATTGGCTCTGTAAAAAAACTTGGTGCATAGAAAGTACATGATTCAGCAAACACAAATTTAGAGTAATTGACACTATAATTAACAACTTGCACTTAACGTACATACAACATGTTAACACTTACGTCAATAAGAATGACAGAGCTTGAGTGGTTTGAATTAGTAATCACGTAGAAATGTTCATTCATTAACGGCTATGCGTTTTTCATACATATTGGTCTCACATGCAACAAAATATTAGTATATCCCAGTAGATTTAAACAAATTACAAATCTTATAGTGACGCATATGTAATAGTGCGTCCATATTATACAGGAGATAAAAAAAGAGTGATATTTTCCGGCAGTGGACGATGGGTTGCATGCTTGTTTTCTTTTTTTTTAATATTGAAATGTCTTCAGAGCCTGTCTTTAATAACGATGTTTTTACATGCATGCTGAATTAGTATATAGTGTCTTAGGCGCGTCAGTGGCTCTAGATTCATTTCTCTTTGTAATTCGTCAAAATATGTCATTACAATGCGGAGTTAAATATTATACATTGGCAAATAAATGGTTCTTGGCCTCTTTCATTACTCAAATTAGTGTTTCATGTGACGAGATGTGGAGGTGTGAAAATACATCTCAGCTTATGCTTGCTTCTGAACGTATGCGACCTGCTATAACAAATTATCTCAGAAACCCTGTTACCCCACTACTGGCAGGGACTGGAATACCTCCAGCAAATAACTGTTTTGCTTTCCGCTGGCTGCAGTGGTGAGTTTTTACTAGTGGCGCTCTGCTCTGTTTGTGCGGTCCTGTACGTTTGGCGACTATTTCTCTCAAAGAGGATGTAAAAGCAAAATCCCTGGGTGTTACACTGGACATACCACTGACCCATCTGCAACACGACAAAGAACTAAACCGCAGACAGATTGCGGCAGCCTCTGCTGGCTACTAAATGTGTCGTCATTGCACCCACATTCTATTATAATAATGTCTCACATAAGATGCTTCTGCACGCGATGTCGAGTATGCAGCAGCGTTATAGACAAACGCAGCTAACCATCGCTCAATTGCAGCGGGTTAAAAACTGAGCGCTCAGATAGGCTTTGCGTCCAACATTGGACAGTGAATCTCTGGGCAAGGTACAGGTTACCGGCCTGTCACCTGATATCTGTAAAGTCACCCAATCGGCAAGTTGGTAACTCGAGCGCCAGTGTGCAGCTTCGTAATGCCGGTAGCTGGTCACGGCTGCTGACGGACTAAGAGTTCCTTCCAACATACTAATGCAACTTTCTTTCCTCGTTTTGGATCAACACCAGGAAAGGCAAGTAACATAAAGGATCCAGTATCGACCCATGCAGAACGTGTAAAAAAACAGGCCACAGGACTCTGTCTCCATAGAAGAACAGTAGCCAAGGATTCGTGCTAAGATCTGGACTTGGAGCACTCTTATTTAGCTTGCGTGGCTAGAGGCGACAGGGTTTCCATTTTCCAGAGATGTATCCTTCAATTCAGTGAAAACAAACCATGGCTTCGTCTAAGTGATATATTCGTGTATAAGCATGAACTTCGTATTGACACCTTGAATGTGTCCTGAATGAACTAGGCGATACTGTTTAAAATAATGCCGCTTTTGCTAACGCGACCACTGCACCGCCAAATAAGAATGTGTTGGTTCATACTACGTTAGAATATCAGAAAATATTTGCATTAATGTTTTTTTTATCAGACTTCATCAGAACAGTGAAAAATTCAGAACTGAAAAAGAAATCAGGAAGGAGATGCTGTATCACCATCATTATGAAATACTGACGAAATCTAAATATCCTTAAAACGGGAGAACGAAGAAATAATACGTGACAGTGGGACGTAGTTGAACTTTCATGTTGTGAAGTGAACGTTTTCTTTTGGTGTCGACAGTCAAAAACAACGAATGGAAGAAAAGGAACTTAAGGGAAAATTGAAAAACATTTACAATAAAACAAAAATAATTCACAACGTCTCGAGAACAAAATAGGAAGAATTAACACTAATGATGACGATATTTTACACGTAGTACCGCTGTTGGACAGCACATGAAACAAATACAAGAGTAATAAAACCCTGGAAGCATATTCAGTAAACCAAAGTAATGTAAGGTAGTGATATATGTGAAAAGGAAAGTTCACAGTCAACATATATTAATAGTTTTTATGCATGACTGTTTGACATTGACATTAAGTGCACAGATTATTCAATAACTGAGGGCTGCTAGTAGAGCAAAGACGAGACGGATATTGGAATTTTGTAGGAATGACAAGAAAGTAAACAGCTGGAATGGTTAACTTGAGTGCTAGACGGAATTTGGCTGTAATAAAACTCAGAGGGAGATGAGTTGGTCATAGTGTCAAGTGAACGGATGGTAGCTGGAGCAAGGAAGAACTCTGAAGGTTTCCAAAGACAAGGAACGGATGAGACACCGGACTAATGGAAAGTAAGTATATGTCGTAAGAAAACATCTTGGAGCGACCTCTTAGCTGAAGATTGTATACTAGAACTACGGAAAAGTCTAAAACAGCGATATTTGAAAAGTGATACACAGAAATCGCCGAAATAATATCAGCCTAAAGGTAAAGCATATCAAGTCTTGCCACACACTGAGAAAAACAACTCTTATAAATATCATATCAATGTTGGTTTTTTTGTTGTGAAGCCATCGTACTACAGTTTCATGAACTGATATTGAGAATATTACGCCACCGTTGTCGCATGTGTGATATTTTCAGCACAATATGTTTTGTTGACTACGTTATCCCATTGCCAAATTCTTAAAGCTTCTATGCCATTAGGCACGGTCAAGAGTAAAAACCCAGCAGCAAACAACTCATAATGGGATAAGGTATGCCGGAAACATGTTGTGCTAAAAATATCACATATTTGGCAACCCGTGGCTTGACATTCTCAATACCAATATTGGTTTTATAATTTTTTTTTTGTCTCAGTGTGTAATACCCGAAATGAGGCGACAGCAACATAATAAATCTGCACTAATGCTACAAACAAAAGAATTTACATATAGGTGAGTGGCGACTCAGTACTCGTGACCACAGACACACACGCAAACACACACACACACACACACACACACACACACACACACACACACACACGCAGTGACCGTGGTGATGCTTTCTCTCTCTCTCTCTCTCTCTCTTTTTCTCTCTCTCCCTCCCTCTTTCCTTCCCGGAAGACTTCGTCTCCACTCCAATTCGGTACGGCGAATTCGTGCACTGCTCTCGGGCAACACTGTATTCGACTCGTGTTTGTTATTGACTACAGCTGCAAAATTCGGTATCCTGCTGTTATATTATTCTACGTTTGTCATTTTTAAAAATGAAACTATTGATTTTAACTCCTGTTAGTGTGGCACAGTCTTACAGACTCACTCCTTCAACGTTGTTGATTTTATTTTCTGCCAGTAGTGTGTGCGAGCGGTCCTACCGTGTGCATTTCTCATTCACGTTGCTCTACACGCCACGATTTAGTCGGTTGGGTAGCAGCTGTTGTACAGTTTAGTCGCCTACACCGGCCTCACTAACTCTATCGTGCTAAAACGTTGTTGACCGATGATTAAAATGTATGTTCAACTCAACATCTTTGCAGTTTGATTATAATGTGTGTGCTTTTATGTAGTCGTAAAGTCAGAAGATTTGTTATGAATACTTACGAACATTTATTTTAAGCCTACACTGAACTAGGAAGTAGCCTTGTGAGAAAGCATCTTCTTTCTAAATACAGCAACGATAAATATTCCCCGTTTTCTGCGTGAAAGAATTTCTGAAGGCTGTAAAGAAGATCAAAGATTGCAACAAGAGCAAACACTAGTTGACACCTTCGTCAGATTCCATATATGTATATCAAAACAAAACTGGAAAACGAAATAAAGTACAAAAAATACATGTGTCTTCAACATACTGGCCGGCCGGTGTGGCTGAGCGGTTCTAGGCGCTACAGTCTGGAACCGCGCGACCGCTACGGTTGCAGGTTCGAATCCTGCCTCGGGCATGGATGTGTGTCATGTCCTTAGGTTAGTTAGGTTTAAGTAGTTCTAAGTTCTAGGGGGCTGATGACCTCAGAAGTTAAGTCCCATAGTGCTCAGAGCTATTTGAACCATTTTTTCAACATATTGCAGTTCTATGCGAGGACTGTGAGTAAGAGCAAAGTGTGAAGTGATTAGTGGCTGTATACGTAATTTTTCTGTTTTCTTCAAAGTTTTTTTTTAAATTTATTGTATAGTTGGTCTGTATTACGTGCAATGTTTGTTCGGTTACATGATACAATTTAATTATTTTATAAAAGACTTGCACTATATTTGCTTAGTGGTTATTTAAATTATTCTAACCACTTTCTTTTGCGCAGTGAATACGTTTTGTCTAAATGTTGAGTTACCCCAAAATATTACGATTACAAGATATAATGGAGCGTTAGCTTTTAGGTGTTGCAATAAAATCTAGCATCGAAGACTCAAAGGTGGTTTGCCCGGAAAATGCAGGATCAGCCATCATACTAAGAGATTCAAAAGGGTATTAACGTAAAACAGCAGGAGGGATATCACTAATAAAATGTAAGGCATTGAACTGTACTTCCAGCCACTCTGTCTTGCACAGGCAAGCGTTCCAGAGGAAGAAGATACCGTCAAATCTAAAACTGGTTCTTCATGAAGCAGTAAAAATAATCAAATACATTAAATCACGCCCTCTTCAGTACTTATTTATTAAACAATTGTGTGAAGTTTATGGGATCAGAAACATAATACTTCTGCACCACACCGATGTTAGGTGGTTATCTCCTGGTAAGGTTTCAACAATATTACTCTGGCTAACAGTTGAATTACAAGTTTTTATGACTGACATGTCTTTTAACATAAAACACCACTTGAGGGATGTGACTTGGTTGTTGTGACTAGCTTTACTGGGAAAAATAAATGAATTAAGTCTATGTTAACAAGCAAAACATTTTTTAGTGCTAACAACAAAATAACTTCCTTCAAAAATAAATAGATTTTAGGGTTGTTTATGGTGGCAAAGAGAACTATAAAGCTTTTTAACACTGACAAGGAGACCCTCCATACTGTAAATCACGGATTTTGAAGCGCTTCAAATATGTTGTAGAGACACTTACCCTAAATACCTGGCTATCCAGTTTTTTAGCGACGGGCCTTGGTTTTTGAGAAAATCGATATTGAAGTTCATTGCGTGCTTTGTATACCAAACATTACAAATATGTTTTATTATGTATGCAATAACCGTCCGGAAAATTTGGTCCTAACGTTCAAAAACAAGTAGACGAATTAACTGGGAAATGCAGAAATGTAGGCCTGCACAGAATCCGGGAAGTTCACGAAACGTGTACGAAGAATTTTTGCGTTCTGTAATTCTTCCGTACACTTACGATTCGTGGGGAGGGCAAACCGATTAAACTTCATACGATCATCTATTCACTGATGAAAGGAAAGGGAGCACTTGCACCCTAAATGTGGTCCCACCAAAGTGCGCTCCTTACTGTGAGCCCTGCGTTGTTTATTTTTACCGACAGGTGAAAATCTTCACGAAAATTATTCAGAATGCTTCCGACTTGATGATAATCCTACATTAATTCAGCGCACCTAACTCTGAAAGCATGATTGGATGCGCATGGTTCGCATCGAAATTAGCGGATGAAAGAGAAATCTTTTTGAATGCAAAATAATTGTGTTACCCGGTATCAGTCATGAAGAAACCGCGCGCCTGCAAGACGGTTGCATTCATAAAATGCGCGTGAGCTGCGAAAATTTGTGCTTCGGTTGTTTCTATGATAAGTATCACCCACAATATTGTTCTTACACATCAAGCAATGTGGACGATGAAAAATAAGATTTTGTAATATTGTATGACAGAAAAAATTAATAAGTGAATATATCTTTATAATTTCGCACACCTTACACTGTTTGCTGATATTCTTTGCAATAAAATTGAAAAATTCGGTCGACTTTGAAAAACAAAAACAAAAAACAAAACTATTCGAGCAGGATTCGAATACGGTATCTCCAGCGCGGTAGCTGTGAACCTTTACCTCTGTGCTACGTTGACTTGCTCGGAAAATTTGTAATGTTACGGGTATACAAAGCACGCAATGAACTTCAAAAACCAGGGCCCGTCATAAAAAAACCGGATAGCCAGGTACTAAGGGTAAGTGCCTCTACAACATAATTGGGGCGCATCAAAATCCATGATTTACTGTATGAAGGGTCCCCTTGTGAGAGTATTCGTTGGTAAGACAGCCGAATTACCATATGAAATACGTGTATGCATCGTCACTGCCTCCATGATATGTTGGCAACTCCTGAACAACAGAACACAAAACTGGAAATGAATTCATCGGTTCAGAATCGTTTTGTACTGAATTTGCAGAGGCCAGAAAATATATCAAACCAAACCTTTAAAACCTTTTTGGACATAACATCAGATTCAAACATGGAATCATTGTTCAAAACAATGCCAGTTCATGTATTTACGTTGCACAGATCTTGATGCAGACCACAAAGTTGCCATATAGGCTCTGACTGTTCACCTATTCCCAACAACATACTTGAGTGGAATGGGATTCTCAGCATACGCAGCTAGAGAGACAATGCACAGGACACTGAACCTGACATGCGCCTTCATCTCTCTTCAATCAAACCTAACATTAAACAGTTGCTAAGAAATTTAAAAAAAAACAGTTTCATAGTTCCCACTGAATGGAAACAATTTTATCGATTTACAGTGGAAAAATACAGCTTTATTTTATGTATTGTGTTACTGTGTGTTGTTTTGTATACTGTTGTAAAGTCAGTAGAGTATAATGTACTTATTTCTTTACGATTTTCCTTAAATGATTATACTTAAAAAATGAACATAAAACAAGGTTTTGTTTACTTTTAGCATCGTAAAATATTTCGTATTACAAAAGGATTCCGTCGTAAAATGTTTGAGGACCACTGGTCTACAAGGGGCTTCATACAGCAGAGTACGTCATATGGCTAATGCCAATGATAGTGCTGTACTTCGTTGTTGTTGTTATTATTATTTTATACCTAAACTGTAAATCTGTATATGTACGAACGTTTGATATTATGGAACGCGGAAAAAATGTGGTATGTAGATACATAAATAAATTATAGTAGCCAAATGTAGAATCAGTAACAGTGTCATCTCCCAACGCCTTGTGTCTCACTGTCGTCAATCGGGGCATACTATTGGAGAACGGTGGGTTTAGTTCGATTAAGAGGAGGGTGGAGGCGAAATTTTATGTGTAGATGTTTGCATAGCGCTGCAGTGTAAACGAAACTCGTACCATAGGAAATCCGGAAATTCAAAAACAGGAATACAGGGTGATTCAAAAAGAATACCACAACTTTAAAAATGTGTATTTAATGAAAGAAACATAATATAACCTTCTCTTATACATCATTACAAAGAGTATTTAAAAAGGTTTTTTTTTCACTCAAAAACAAGTTCAGAGATGTTCAATATGGCCCCCTCCAGACACACGAGCAATATCAACCCGATACTCCAACTCGTTCCACACTCTCTGTAGCATATCAGGAGTAACAGTTTGGATAGCTGCTGTTATTTCTCGTTTCAAATCATCAATGGTGGCTGGGAGAGGTGGCCGAAACACCATATCCTTAACATACCCCCATAAGAAAAAATCGCAGGGGGTAAGATCAGGGCTTCTTGGAGGCCAGTGATGAAGTGCTCTGTCACGGGCTGCCTGGCGGCCGATCCATCGCCTCGGGTAGTTGACGTTCGAGCTGAGGGAACGGCCAATTCTCTAACATCTCCAGATACTGTAGTCCAGTTACAGTAGCACCTTCGAAGAAAAAGGGACCAAAAACTTTATTGGCTGAAATGGCACAGAAAACGTTCACCTTAGGCGAGTCACGTTCATACTGAGTTGTTTCCCGCGGATTCTCAGTGCCCCATATACAGACATTGTGACGGTTGACTTTCCCGTTAGTGTGGAAAGTTGCTTCATCACTAAACACAATCTTTGAAAGGAAAGATTCATCTGTTTCCATTTGAGCAAGGATAAAATCACAGAAATCGATTCCTTTAATCTTATCAGCTGCAGACAGTGCTTGAACCAATTTCAGACGATAAGGTTTCATAACTAAACTTTTTCGTAGGACTCTCCATACAGTTGATTGTGTAATTTGCAGCTCTCTGCTAGCTCTGCGAGTCGATTTTCCTGGGCTGCGAACAAATGCTTGCTGGATGCGTGCTACATTTTCATCACTCGTTCTCGACCGTCCAGAACTTTTCCCTTTGCACAAACACCCATTCTCTGTAAACTGTTTATACCAACGTTTAATACACCACCTATCAGGAGGTTTAACACCATACTTCGTTCGAAATGCACGCTGAACAACTGTCGTCGATTCACTTCTCCCGTACTCAATAACACAAAAAGCTTTCTGTTGAGCGGTCGCCATCTTAGCATCAACTGACGCTGACGCCTAGTCAACAGCGCCTCAAGCGAACAAATGTACAACTAAATGAAACTTTATAGCTCCCTTAATTCGCCGACAGATAGTGCTTAGCTCTGCCTTTTGTCGTTGCAGAGTTTTAAATTCCTAAAGTTGTGGTATTCTTTTTGAATCACCCTGTATTTTGATATATCACTGTATAAACCGAAGATAGAAAATTAGAGAACACCAAAACAAGCTCGGTGTTGAGGTTTTTGCGCTGTTACTGGAGGACTGAGTCATTGTTACCGCGATTACTCAGACCGGCAGGGATGTGCTCAGATAGCCGATAACAAGCTTCTTGTTTGTGTGCTCCAGAAGAACCCTGTTTTAAACTGGCAACTGGTTGAAACACACTACTAGTGGAGGGTGCACGTCATGTGCCAGTGTGTAAATCGGCCGCCAACCATGTCGCATGTGGTTGCGTGAAACCAGTCACTGACTAACTGTACCGACCGAAGCGTTCTGAAAGCCAAAGTGTGTTGATCCCTGCGAATTTGCGTCAAGTGGGGATAATGGCATGGCCGGCCGGTTTGGCCCAGCGGTTCTAGGCGCTTCAGTCTGGAACCGCGCGATCGCTACGGTCGCAGGTTCGAATCCTGCCTTGGGCATGGATTGTGATGTCCTTAGGTTAGTTAGGTTTAAGTAGTTCTACGTTCTAGGGGACTGATGAGCTCAGATGTTAAGTCTCATAGTGGTCAGAGACTTTTTTTTTATAATGGTGAGAGGTGGCATGAGCCCCCTCTCATATTTCTATCTTACGATTCTCCTCTCTAATTGCATGCGGTGGGAAGTTGCTATTCCTTCACACGCGGACTTCCCACGCAGCGTCTCTCGTCACCCGGGTGGTCCGGTGACAGGCGGGTTAAGCCGACGTGTGTGAGGCAGTCGAGTGAATGCTTTGCAGACGCCGACATTGTCAAGAGACACGCCCGCTGGGGTGTGAAGTAGCGGCGGGGCTAGAGGTTCCGTTACTTCGGAGAAACTTAGCGAAAACACTTTCTGGCGGGCTACCAGCGAGGTGTGGGAATGACTTGTGTACCCAGGCAGTTGTGGCGGGAAAATTCCCGCACTTTCTGCAAAATAGTAACGGTGATTGGTTTGCTCAGGGCATAGCGCCGTGACGTAGCAAAATCAGCACAGAAATTGGCGCCAAGAATCTCCATTGGTGGAATGGTAGTGGAATTTCCGCCGGTTTTCGAGTTGCTGATTGGAACGTTTAACCACGGCCACTGTCGTGGGGGCGGGAATGTTCTGTGTTCGGCCTGTACGGGTGCTCTTGTGGAAAGTCGGCAGTCGCCTTTCGGTCGAGGACGTCGAAGCAACCAGCCCTCGCCTGCAGGACGCCAGATCGTGTTTCGGGCAGTTAAGAAGACAGTTTGGTAATGTATGTCCGCAGCACCGGCAGATAGGGATTTTCCTAGGTGATAATCAGAGCTCAGCAGAGCGCGCATGTTCGTCTTTTTCTAACTTTGTTCTGTCTTGAGTAGCAGCAATTACTGTTGGGTTAGCTGTGTGTCTCTCTTGAGATTTGAGTGGCAAGGAATTGGCTCCACATACCACTTCGTCTTCAACCTCACGATCTAGTTTAGGGACAACTTCACCTTTACAGTGTTTGTATGTGTGTCCAATTTGAGTCAATTTGATGTATTACAAATTAGAATTCATGTGATTTTGTTTATTATTTTGTGTTTAGTCTTAATAAATCATATTGTTATTTTGGACAGAACTTTCATTCTGTTAATCGGTAGAGCAACCCATCATTTCTCACTATGTTTATGAAACCTTCCTTTATTTAACTTATTTATCAAATTAAATTATTGCAGGTGCCAAACTCTTTTCTACTCCACTTGCAGGGTTGATTACAGTCAGTTCGCGTATATTTTTTAATCCTTGTGCAATAGCAAAAGTCGGAGTTAGAAAAGGGGGGGCTTAGAGCATCATTTACATATGTAGATGCTAGAATTTAGTGTTAAATACACTGCTAGCCCCGGCACCTCGCATAAAATGGCGACCCTTGGCCTCAGATCTTTCCTGTGAATCTCTGATAAGCAAACAGGATTCTTAGTAGTAACATTCAATTTTTTTTTCCTCTACTTTTTTAATGATTAATACCCAACTTGTTTTTTTCTGGTAGTTCCGCGTTTAGTTTTAAGTAGCGGCGCATGATTACAGTTTTTGTTTTCAGTGTATATATTTTTTTTGTTCATTGTTTTTTTTGTGTTTCGTTGATGTGGTGTCCGTACCACATCGCACTTTGTCGGATTTGTGTGCGGTTTCTGTACCACATCAAATTGTGTTGTTAATTACAGCGGTGGAACAGCGTTGTTGGAATTTTATGTCTATGTGTAAAACTACAGTGAGTAGATAATTTTTACTGTATATTTTAGATAAATTTGTTTTTTCATGAATGACCACGAGAAGTAAGGCACGACTATTAGCGAGCGAAACTAAAACAAAAGAGAATAGCATAATGGATAAGAGGCAGGTTACTGACGAGGATAGGTTCAGAGATGAGATGGGCACATTTTTAGCAGCACAGGACGACAGGGTCATTGATGAGGAAGGTGATTTGGACGCGATCTTAGAGCAACGTCGCGGCCATGATTATGATAGTGAATTGGAGGATGGAACAGAGACAGGCACACAGGTCGAGGCGGTAGCAGAAGTTTATAGTCAAACGAACGAGTGCAGACAGAGGCCAGCTCGGTCACGTCAGAGCTCTAGCGCCCAGGTGTCCAGAGTTACATCGCCCATGTTTGAAGAGGATCAAGAAGATGACGTAAACCCAATACTGAGCTTCCTACGATCAAGGAAAGAAGAAGCTGATGAACAACGTAAGAAGGAGAAGGAAGAAGATGAGAAACAACGTAAGAAGGAGAAGGAAGAAGATGAGAAACAACGTAAGAAGGAGAAGGAAGAAGCTGAGAAACAACGTAAGAAGGAGAAAGAAGAAGCTGACGAACAGCGTAAGAAGGACACGGAGGCAATAATTTCGCATATAGGGGAAATTCGTGGGGAATTATTAACAATAAAGAAAGAATGTGGAGAAGCAAAACAAATGTCAATGGTAGCACAAAAAGTAGCAGGCCTAGCCAAAACTGCAGCAACAGGGGCAATGAAAATCGCAAGAGTAACTTCTCAACTCGCAGAGCGCTTGCGACGTGCGACACAAGTCCACTCAAAATCCCTAGCGGCCTTAAAGACTCAAGGTAATATTGCGGTTACGAACATCACGAAACGAATGAAAGAAGTAGAGAGTCGGATAGCGAAACTAGAGCGAAACGGGCACACGAGCACTGCGCGTTCGGATACCAATGATGGAGTACACAGGATTGTGTCTCCGAGGAAAAGCCCGCCGTGCTCTAGCCCAGTGACAGCGTGCGGAACGAACAATGCACACGCAGAATCAGCGAGTAATAGCTCCAATAATTGCAGCCCACTTAGAAGAGTGAATGCTGAATGCCACTTCCACTGTGATACAGACGTAGCACATCACAGTTATCAGCAAGATAGAACAGGACACTCAGCAGAAGTGCAAGTATCGGAAACGAGTGACAACACCAGTGCGAGGATCAGACAGGATTTTGATCACAATCACTTCCTGTCGATACTAAAATTCCAGAAGTTCAAAGAAAATGGAGGGTCGATGCATCCGAAGAGCTGGGTGATGCAGTTTACAAATTCATTACCGGCATCATGGCCAACCCAGGCAAAATTAGAATTCATGTGTGGACACATCGAAGGCCAAGCAGCGGAAAAGATGCGGGGCGTGGCTGCGACGTGTCGGACTTATCAGGAATTTGTTGGTGCATTCCTGCGGACCTACTGGTCAAAGGAAACGCAAGACAGGATTAAAGAGGAAATAATATTTTGTCCTGAACTGGAAGTGTCCGGGCATAGGAGCGCAACCAAATTTTTTGATGATTTACTCAAGAAGAATCAGTTTTTAGATAGTCCATATAGCAACGGAGAAATCATTAAATTTTGCTTTTCGAAATTGCCAGTTAGGTATCAACAGACACTTGTCGGGAAGTGTGGATCTGACATAGATGCATTCAAGAGTCTACTGCGCGAACTCGAAGTAGTCTTCGATAAACAAGACGCAAAGGACAGGAAGAAGGCGCAAAATAACAAATACCACGGGCCAGCAAGGGAAGACGACAACAGATCGCATAATCGCACTGGTCAGTTAGGAAACCAGGGTTACGGAAATCAAGGTTACGCTATTCAAGGTTATGGAAACCAGAGACACGGAAACCAGAACGTCAGGGAACAGGGTCAATCCAGACAAGCAATCTGGGACAGGAGGAATGGCGAACGGCAAAGCGACCGTAATTGGAGAGAGCGAAATCAAGGACAACAGGAGAACCAGGAGATTGAAATTAGACCTCCAAATCCTAATGCACGTCAGAGGAGGGGGAGTCTAAGAAGAGATTGACGCTAGTTCATAGGACTCCACCACTTCTCTCACACAAAGAAGTTCGTGGAATAATAGTAGTTTAAGTGGTGTACATAGTAGAATAGGCAAAGATATGAACCTTTCTTCGGGGAACAATAATCGTTGCATTATAAGATTAAGATTGTTAAAGTATTAACACGCTGCGTTTTCTCGCATAAGAATTTACTGCTGTTAACTTTTTGTCTATGTTCGGGATCTCCTCTGTCGTTGCGATAAGAGGGACTACCTTTCCATGAGCAATGTTTTTGTCCTTTCCTATCTGGTGTCCATGTTAAGGGATAAAGATGAGTGACGAGATGTCGCACAAACGGGCGCATACAAGAACGTGCTCTTAGCAGCGTTCTGAGAAGTCGTGATACGCTCCATAGCGGCCACAACCAGTTCGTGAAACGTTCATACCAATGCTTGCAGGCACGCGTCAGTGCACTGCAAGATTGTGGTATATTGCGTGATTTCGAGGATGAATATGGGCAGTATAGTTTTTTGCAGAGCTGCGCCAGCATCGTTGTCTTGCAAGTCGGGGTGATCCTGTGAGCGTTTGACTCCAATGGTGCCCTAGACGAGAGAAATGCGAGCATAAAGCCTACCATGCCAATGTGCTGGTTGGGGATTTAGCGTGCTGCTCGTGACTGTCACAGATGAATAACCAGCGACTTATACTTGGATATTCGTGACATACTGTGTAGCTGGCGTGTGTTGGGCGACTGAATCCTCAACAGGAACCAGTCCTGGTTTGGTCATATTACATTGCTTCTGGAAAGGTGTGCTTTGATCGCGAAAACCGCATCACATAGAGAAGGAAGTTGCAACTATAAATTTATTGTCGTGTATAGCCATGGCTAACCCAGTCTCTGGAGTTTCAGTGAGGCGTAATGAAAACTCGGAGGTCATGTCGTACGGCGCGCACATCACTGTCGGCAATAGCGGCGAGCAGCGAGACATCTCAATGTAACAGGAATTATGTAAGAGTATTGTATAAAAAAAAAGTAATAATAATAATAATAGAGAGAGTACCATATTCTAGGATAAATTAAACTTTAGGATTTTACAATAACTAGATCCTTAATATTGTGGCAGTTTTCTACCACCAGTGTTTGGCGCGCGCCTGTTGGGATGTTATTTTTCAGGTCATCAAATCACAGACCCGAGATGGAGCGACGACCGGCGAGCGAAGGTAGAATAGTTGCAATAACATAATTTATTCAGAAGACATAGAATGTAGATCGTTGGCATATGGTAGTTAATTCTTGAGCATGTCTACTGTCGATCTATATAATTAATAGTAATATTAGTGCGGGCCCGCACATTTAGTTGTTCATCCATTACATAGCATCAGTTATCACACACCATGTACAATACTGAGATCGGTCTCTACACATATATCAAAATAAATTATTTCCATGTCTAGATTAGATGTTATAATGATTGCCATAGATTAATAACTATAAAAGTAAAATAAGAGTGTCTGAAATGACAGACCATCAATTATTCATTATGTAAATTTATTATAACATAGAAGGTCATGGGAAAAAGTTAGGCATAAGATTTTTGTAAGAATTGTGCAGATGACGGGTATCGTGGCAATACAGAGGCCAGCCAGCGCAAAAACAAGAGGTCTTCGGCTACCTGCTAGAGGGCGAGCGTCAGGTCCTGCAAGCTGACAGTCACTGGGCCGTGTACCTGAGGGATTACGTGGGGTCCTCGCCGGGCCACAAGCGAAAGTGAGACTGGCCGTTGACACTGACACGCGACCCACACGCGACAGCCTGCTAGCTCTCCAGACGCGGCAGCCGTTTGGAGGGATTCCCTGCGGCAGACCACGTTGTCGTGAGTACACGAAGAAGATCACATATCGTGTCAGAACCTGCGCCCATGTGCCTCAGGACAGAAAGGGACGTTATATACTCACCTGTTTGGGTTTTTACAACTCACTAGCATTGGCCGATCTGCATACACAAAGCACTATCGTGCCACACTAACAAATGTATGGTCTCATTTCTAACTTCTCCTCTCTTTTAGAGAGCAGTTTTAGCAATCGTCACTCCTAGTTCGATCCTGTATGGATGACCTCACACACTTGTGGAGTCACTCCACGTGCCATCATCCCTCGTCGAACTGCAATATTGGGAAACGTAAAGTACTGTCCAGCGAGAGAAGAGACCTAGACTAGTGATGTATCCCAACAAATAGACCTCAGAGACAATTAATCGACGTGAGGAGAGCCTATCACTGTGTCTTCCTACCCTATTGCCGTTGCAACAACGTAGCAACAACACCCGACGTTTAGCCCTATGAGATGTCAGTACTGTCGAATTTGTGAAGTGCTTCGAATATTATCTAACAATGTGATTTAGTGCCTCATTCTCAGCACAGTCGTGAACTTTGTGCAATGTGCACGCACAACTTGATGCCCCATGAACCTTGTTTTTTTTTCTTAAATTTCTTTCTCTAGATTTGTTTTTGTAATGTATGTTATACTTTGTATGTGTTTGTGTTTTACACTGTAATTCTTATTACAAATTACTGTATTGTTCTCCACACCATGTTTTTTTGTATTTTGTATTTATTGTTGTGTGTATGCAAACAGTGTGCCTGAAGTCCCCATAAACTGAAGCAGATACCACCACTGTCATTGTGAATGGACCATCAGTTCAGGGAACATTTTGTAAAGGTTATTCTTGCTGCAGGGAGACAGAATGAATCGGAGGTTGTAACTAGATTCTGAAAGCTCACAAAGAGATTGTTAACTTAAATATTATCATGTGTGAGTGAGTTCAGGTTAGTTTCATGATTCAAATTGTTGTAAAATCTTGGGCATTTAATTGTGGAGCACTCCAACTCTGATTGTAAAGAATAAACTGCTCCATATTTGGCTCACATGCCCGGGCCATATTTAGAGCGTGAATGTCTGTGTGAATCGGTGTTTGGAAGGGGCTCCCTGGGTATGGATGTGTGATGTGAGTGTTAGTGTTCCATATTAAGAAGGTGAAGTTGGCTACATCATAAATAATCCTCCCTCTATGAGCTGCATTTTTCAGTTGCAGTGATTTTTTTTATAGAGTGCGGCATGTGGAGTCAGTTTTTAAGATTGTTCTTGGGCAATTGACTCACTACCTTGCTCCTAAGTGAGCCAACCGCTCACCAATTACAATCTAAAATGGCGTAGGGGCAATGAGAGGTGGTATGAGCCCCCTCTCATATTTCTATCTTACGATTCTCCTCTCTAATTGCATGCGGTGGGAAGTTGCTATTCCTTCACACGCGGACTTCCCACGCAGCGTCTCTCGTCACCCGGGTGGTCCGGTGACAGGCGGGTTAAGCCGACGTGTGTGAGGCAGTCGAGTGAATGCTTTGCAGACGCCGACATTGTCAAGAGACACGCCCGCTGGGGTGTGAAGTAGCGGCGGGGCTAGAGGTTCCGTTACTTCGGAGAAACTTAGCGAAAACACTTTCTGGCGGGCTACCAGCGAGGCGTGGGAATGACTTGTGTACCCAGGCAGTTGTGGCGGGAAAATTCCCGCACTTTCTGCAAAATAGTAACGGTGATTGGTTTGCTCAGGGCATAGCGCCGTGACGTAGCAAAATCAGCACAGAAATTGGCGCCAAGAATCTCCATTGGTGGAATGGTAGTGGAATTTCCGCCGGTTTTCGAGTTGCTGATTGGAACGTTTAACCACGGCCACTGTCGTGGGGGCGGGAATGTTCTGTGTTCGGCCTGTACGGGTGCTCTTGTGGAAAGTCGGCAGTCGCCTTTCGGTCGAGGACGTCGAAGCAACCAGCCCTCGCCTGCAGGACGCCAGATCGTGTTTCGGGCAGTTAAGAAGACAGTTTGGTAATGTATGTCCGCAGCACCGGCAGATAGGGATTTTCCTAGGTGATAATCAGAGCTCAGCAGAGCGCGCCTGTTCGTCTTTTTCTAACTTTGTTCTGTCTTGAGTAGCAGCAATTACTGTTGGGTTAGCTGTGTGTCTCTCTTGAGATTTGAGTGGCAAGGAATTGGCTCCACATACCACTTCGTCTTCAACCTCACGATCTAGTTTAGGGACAACTTCACCTTTACAGTGTTTGTATGTGTGTCCAATTTGAGTCAATTTGATGTATTACAAATTAGAATTCATGTGATTTTGTTTATTATTTTGTGTTTAGTCTTAATAAATCATATTGTTATTTTGGACAGAACTTTCATTCTGTTAATCGGTAGAGCAACCCATCATTTCTCACTATGTTTATGAAACCTTCCTTTATTTAACTTATTTATCAAATTAAATTATTGCAGGTGCCAAACTCTTTTCTACTCCACTTGCAGGGTTGATTACAGTCAGTTCGCGTATATTTTTTAATCCTTGTGCAACAGCAAAAGTCGGAGTTAGAAAAGGGGGGGCTTAGAGCATCATTTACATATGTAGATGCTAGAATTTAGTGTTAAATACACCGCTAGCCCCGGCATCTCGCAATGGCATCGTCTACTAAAGGCAAGTCAATCAATTCTCGTCGATCTCAGTCTTGCTATAGGAAAGGATTTTATGTTTAGTTTCTCCACATCTTCATTTTATTGTTCAGTTTATGTTCATGAAACATTCTGAAGGTGGTGTGAGATACCGAAATAGCATTTTTGCTACATCTTTCGTCCCGAAAAATAGACAAACACCTGAAAGGAAAAATTTTATCAGCTTTTACAATACCCGAAGTGATAAACAGCTTACACTGTACGTAAGAAAGAACACAAAGGGATAAGACAAATTAGTTTTATCAGAGGTTTTTCAACAGTGTAGACGGTCGCTCTGTTGAAGGAAAAAAATACACTACAGGCCATTAAAATAGCAACACCAAGAAGAAATGCAGATGATAAACGGGTATTCGATGGACAAATATATAATACTGGAACTGGCATGTGATTATATTTTCACGCAATTTGGGTGCATAGATCCTGAGAAATCAGTACCCAGAACAACCACCTCTGGCCGTAATAACGGCCTTGATACGACTGGGCAGTGAGTTAAACAGAGCTTGAATGGCGTGTACAGGTACAGCTGCCCATGCAGCTTCAACACGATACTACAGTTCATCAAGACTAGTGACTGGCGTATTGTGACGAGCCAGTTGCTCGGCCACCATTGACCAGACGTTTTCAATTGGTGAGAGATCTGGAGAATGTGCTGGCCAGGGCAGCTGTTGAACATTTTCTGTATCCATAAAGGCCCATACAGGACCTGCAACATGCGGTCGTGTGTTATCCTGCTAAAATGTAGGGTTTCGCAGGGATCGAATGAAGGGTAGAGCAACGGGTCGTAACACATTTGAAATGTAACGTCCACTTTTCAAAGTGCCGTCAATGCGAACAAGAGGCGACCGAGACGTGTAACCAGTGGCACCCCGTACCATCACGCCGGGTGATGACGAATACGCGCTTCCAATGGGCGTTCATGGCGATGTCGCCAAACACGGATGCGACCATCATGATGCTGTAAACAGAACCTGGACTCATCCGAAAATATGACGTTTTGCCATTCGTGCACTCAGGTTCGTCGTTGAGTACATCATCGCAGGCGCTCCTGTCTGTGATGCAGCGTCAAGGGTAACCGCAGCCACGGTCTCCGAGCTGATTGTCCATGCTGCTGCAAGCGTCGTCGAACTGTTCGTGCAGGTGGTTGTTGTCTTGCAAACGTCCCGATCTGTTGACTCAGGGATCGTGACGTGGCTGCACGATCCGCTACAGCCATGTGTATAAGATGCCTGTCATCTCGACTGCTAGTGATACGAGGCCATTGGGATCCAGCACGGCGTTCAGTATTACCATCATGAGCCCACCGATTCCATATTCTGCTAACACTCATTGGATCTCGACCAACGCGAACAGCAATGTCGCGATACGATAAACCGCAATCGCGATAGGCTACAATCCGACCTTTATCAAAGTCGAAAACGTGATGGTACGCATTTCTCCTCCTTACACAAGGCATCACAACAATGTTTCACCAGGCAACGCCGGTCAACTGCTGTTTGTGTATGAGAAATCAGTTGGAAACTTTCCTCATGTCAGCACGTTGAAGGTGTCGCCACCGGCGCCGACCTTGTGTGAATGCTTTGATAAGCTAATAATTTGCATATCACAACATCTTCTTCCTGTCGGTTTAATGTCGCGTCTGTAGCACGTCATCTTCGTGGTGTAGCTATTTTAATGGTCGGTAGTGTAATTTTCTGTGTTATCTGGATTTAGAGGGAAAGCAAAGCACTGTCTTTTAAATATTTTTTGATGTCTTCGTGTGTATATATTTTCTCGAGAAAGCCCGCAGCTCGTGGTCGTGCGGTAGCGTTCTCGCTTCCCACGCCAGGGTTCCCGGGTTCGATTCCCGGCGGGGTCAGGGATTTTCTCTGCCTCGTGATGGCTGGGTGTTGTGTGATGTCCTTAGGTTAGTTAGGTTTAAGTAGTTCTAAGTTCTAGGGGACTGATGACCATAGATGTTAAGTCCCATAGTGCTCAGAGCCATTTTTTTTTTCTCGAGAAAATAAATGAAAATGTTTTGAATTGTTTGGCCGACACGTTTCCTATTAATGCGTCCATAGATCCTGCAGGGCCCATCGGTACATACCTACCGACGCGTTGTTCTCTGCCGGTAGTGCCAATGTGAGCAATAGGAAGGGGCGTGGATTCAGCAAGACGCTCACCTGGTTGTTGGCAGTTTTGATGAACTGTAGCTAATACTGCTCGGTGAAGTAGCACCTCAGCTGACTTCGTGAAGCTGAGAGAGCATTATTCCAGTTTTCCCACCTAGGTTAACTTCTTGGCAGTACTGGGAATCGAACCCGGTCCTCCGCGTAGCAGTCAACCTCGCTGTCTGTTCTCAGTAGTGTCTAAAATTGATTTTCCGAAAATAGTCAACGTGACTTTAGTTTTACCCTATTAAAAAAAGTTTATCATCATTGTTACTTCCTTATTCTGTTGTTATAGAGGGTGAACATTAATTGATCGAACACGCTGCAGCAATGTGTTCCTGACTGGAGGTGGAGGGAAAAAGGTGTCAGGAAACGCATCATTCCCACGGGAGAGGGCGCTGACGAAAGATAGTTCCTCTGACCATGTCCCGTGTGTTCCTTGTGTGTTGCAGGCTGTGTGATTGTCGCAGCGTAGTCTAAGCAGCAGAATGGTCCGTTATTCATGTCGAGAACAAGACGAAATGGTGTGTGTACGGCCAATCAGATGGAAACGGTTGAGAGGCAGCAAGGCTATACCAAAACAAGTACCTCCAAAGACACCAGCCACATCACATAATATTTCAACCCCTTTTCGGGGTTTGTGTGATCATGGGTCCTTTAAGACAATCTAACGCGAAGGGAGGCGGCGGTATGCGCATACACCAGATTTGGAGCACTGGACGTTACAGGATTATGAGACGAACCGTAGGACAAGCTCCAGGAGAGTGGCACGTCGACGTCATGTAAGCCAAAGTACGATTCTGTTTACCTTGCATGACAACCGCTGCTATCCCTATCACCTGCAATCCCATGGAGGCCATTTTCAACATCTGTTGTGACGTGGATGCAATGCAGCTCTGTACTGTATCCGGGACGATTTGTTGTCGTTGTACCCACACTATCCTTTACCGGACACATTTTCGGTGTGTGTGTATGTGTGTGTGTGTGTGTGTGTGTGTGTGTGTGTGTGTGTGTGTGTGTGCGTATGCCGGCCGGAGTGGCCGAGCGGTTAAAGGCGCTCCAGTCTGGAACCGCACGACCGCTACGGTCGCAGGTTCGAATCCTGCCTCGGGCATGGCTGTGTGTGATGTCCTTAGGTTAGTTAGGTTTAAGTAGTTCTAAGTTCTAGGGGACTTATAACCACAGCAGTTGAGTCCCATAGTGCTCAGAGCCATTTGAACCATTTTTTTTGTGTGCGTGTGTGTATGTGTTAGTGAGTGATGGTGACGTTGACACGCTATACGTCACAACGTTTATCGTGACTACGATCTAAGGGGCGAGTAGCTAACTAACCAACTAAATTTCTTTGGCGTACATCATGTTGAAGCCCCTTTTACACAAGCGACTTTCTTTTGTTTCAAAAGAATGTTTCTGGCAAGTGAATCTACTTTAGGTCTTTGCTGACCTGAGACTCCCTAGTCACGAGTTTGTAATAAAGTTGGCTGTATTTACACTGAAACGCCAAAGAAACTGCTATAGGCACGCGTATTCAGACATGTAAACAGGCAGAATAACGGTCCTGCAGTCGGCAACGTCTCTACAAGTTCTTAGATCGGTTACTGCTGCTTCAAGGGCAATTTATCAAGATATAAGTGAGTCTGAACGTGGTGTTACAGTCGGCGCACGAGCGATGGGACACAGCATCACTGAGGTAACGATGAAATGGGAATGTTCCTGTACGACCACTTCACAAATGTACCGTAGATATCAGGAATCCGGTAAATCACCAAATATCCGACACCGCTGCAGCCGGGAAAAGATCCTGCAAAAACGGGGCCGACGACGACTGAAGAGAATCGTTCAGCGTGGCAGTGCAACCCTTCCGCAAATTGCCGCAGATTTCAGTGCTGGACCATCAACAAGTGGCAGCGTGCGAACCATTCGACGAAACATCGCAGCCGAAGGCCCACCCGTGTGCCTTGATGACTGCATGACACAAAGCTTTACGCCATGCCTGGACCCGTCAACACCGACATTGGACTGTTGATGACTGGAAACATGTTACCTGGTCGGACGAGTCTCGCTTCAAATTGTATCGAGCTGATGTACAGGTATGGAGACAATCTCATGAATCCATGGACCCTGCATGTCAACAGGGGACTGTTCAAGCTGGTGGAGGCTCTGTAATGGTGTGGGGCATGAGTAGTTTAAATAATATGGGAAACATGGTACATCTACATACGATTGTGACAGGTGACACGTACGTAAGCATCCAGTCTGATCACCTGCATCCATTCATGTCCACTGTGCATTCCGACGGAGTTGTGCAGTTCCATTAGGACAATGCGATGCCCCACAGATCTGCTACAGAGTGGCTCCAGGAATATTCTTCTGAATTTAGACACTTCCGCTGGCGTCCAAACTCCTCAGACATGAACATTATTGAGGATGTCTGGGACGCCTTGTAACGTGCTGTTCAGAAGAAATCTCCGCCACCTTGTACTCTTACCGATTTGTGGACAGCTCTGCAGGATTCATGGAGTCAGTTCCCTCCATCACTACTTCAGACATTGATCGAGTCCGTGCCACGTCGTGATGCGGCACTTCTGCGTAATCGTGAGGGCCCTGCACGATACCAGTTTCTTTGGCTTTCCAGTGTATTTATCTATGTATAGCTAACACATCTCGTCCTAAATCAATTGCTCCTTAAGCAATTTCTAACAAAATGGGCACACATATCGTTGCAACATGTCAAATAATTACTATGACGGGGATCCAAATAACTCCTACAGCTGAAGGTTATGGTTAAAAAGAGCTGACATAGAAGCATAAATAATTTATGCCTATAGCAATTTCAACCAATCTTGGTGTACACACGACTCATTTTCGCATAAAACTATTGTGGAAGCAGGATATCCATAAGGAGCGAGTTGGGAACGATACGGGGATGGTGTGTAAAAAAGGTGCAATACGACCTGTTCGTATTTCTTTCCTGTCTTCAGTTAAACTTGGAATATTCTGAAAGTATGAAGTGCAATTTATCTCTTATTTGTGCTGTTCAGTGTGTCAACAAGGTCGCGAGGATTATCAGTGCAGGGGGGCTAAAATTTTTGCCAGCGTGTTTCGGGGCCTAATATCATGTCATGCGGATGAATACGACAGATAAATTTAACATCTGCTGTGGAGTCGAACTGTGTAAAACGACAGGTAGGCAGAGGAAGCCACGGGCAAAATGCTAGTATACAGCGTGAGTCACCTAACATTACCGCTGGATATATTTCGTAAACCACATCAAATACTAACGAATCGATTCCACAGACCGAACGTGAGGAGAGGGGCTAGAGTAATTGGTTAATACAAACCATAAAAAAATGCACGGAAGTATGTTTTTTAACACAAACCTACGTTTTTTTAAATGGAACCCGGTTAGTTTTGTTAGCACATCTGAACATATAAACAAATAAGTAATCAGTGCCGTTTGTTGCATTGTAAAATGTTAATTACATCCGGAGATATTGTAACCTAAAGTTGACGCTTGAGTACCACTCCTCCGCTGTTCGATCGTGTGTATCGCAGAGCACCGAATTACGTAGGGATCCAAAGGGAACGGTGATGGACCTTAGGTACAGAAGAGACTGGAACAGAACATTACGCCCACATTCTAACACCTTTTTATTGGTCTTTTTCACTGCCGCACATGTTCATTACCATGAGGGGTGAGGTACACGTGTTGCTCGAACTTCCAATGGTAACCCTCTGCATTCTGCTTCTTAAATAACAGCTAACCTACGCAAGAGCTGAAAAACATTTTCCATAAAACCTTCAGTTCTCTAAAGAATGTTTTGATTGAAACAGTCAAGTGCCTTCGACAGGTCGCGAAGGATCCGATATGATGATATTTTAATACTTAAAGATTTTCTTATGTACTCAGTAAAAGTATGAAATTCTGACGCAGTAGAGTGTTTCTTTTTAAATCTAAACTGAGATTAGTTAAGTATACAATCATCACATTCGTGAGTCACACCTCTGGAGTACATTACGGTCTCAAAAATTTTAGTAAATGATATGTGCAGGATACTGGGTGTATTAGCATATAGACGATTAGAGATAAAAATACAAAGAAATGGGAAACAATATCGTATGAGTCGAAAGACTGAAGACTAAAGAGTCGAAATAATCGGCTGCACGTTCCAGTAACGCTAAATCGCAGAATATCGCATGGCCTGACTTAGGATGACGTCCTATCAGCCGCGCAGGCTGTCGTTGCGGTGACAGGACGCAACAGCTGAGCGTAAGCGCGGTGTGACACTGTTGCACGCGCAGTGCGTCCGCCCTCCGCGGCTACACGCAACGGCAGCCGTGCCCCTCCAGAGATTACGACGTGGCCCTCCCATTCCCTTTCAGCCCCACGCACCTGTTGCTGCAGGGCCGAGTGAGAGAACTACGCGCCCTTACAGCAACTCTCTCTACAGCTGCCATAGCCGGCGGCTGGATTTCAGTACATTCGAACCGTCCGAAGGACCTACTCATGAGCGTTAACTGTGCAGCTTCTTGGATCTATGGACCGCCTTCCTACGCGCAGCAGTATTAGTAAATCACTACCGACGTAAGAATTATTATCATAACTCCCCTGAAGGTTTGTTAAAATTTATAATCAGGCATTTCATAGAAACCTATCAGTCACAATTTTTCTTTAACTTACTTACATCATTGTAATATTCCCACATGTTTCGTGGTATGATTTCATCATCAAGCGAAAAACAGCAGCACAAATCGTTTAAGATGAGTATACCGATCTTAATGCAGAAGTTTTCTACTTTCACACGTTAAAGTCCTGCTCTGTTCATCAGAAATGGCTGTCTTCTTTGCGGCGTATTCTGCATTTACATCAGTAACATTATTCTGTAAGTCACACTGCCGGCCGGAGTGGCCGAGCGGTTAAAGGCGCTACAGTCTGGAACCGCACGACCACTACGGTCGCAGGTTCGAATCCTGCCTCGGGCATGGATGTGTGTGATGTCCTTAGGTTAGTTAGGTTTAAGTAGTTCTAAGTTCTAGGGGACTTACAGGGTATTTCAAAAATGACCGGTATATTTGAAACGGCAATAAAAACTAAACGAGCAGCGATAGAAATACACCGTTTGTTGCAATATGCTTGGGACAACAGTACATTTTCAGGCAGACAAACTTTCGAAATTACAGTAGTTACAATTTTCAACAACAGATGGCGCTGCGGTCTGGGAAACTCTATAGTACGATATTTTCCACATATCCACCATGCGTAGCAATAATATGGCGTAGTCTCTGAATGAAATTACCCGAAACCTTTGACAACGTGTCTGGCGGAATGGCTTCACATGCAGATGAGATGTACTGCTTCAGCTGTTCAATTGTTTCTGGATTCTGGCGGTAAACCTGGTCTTTCAAGTGTCCCCACAGAAAGAAGTCACAGAGGTTCATGTCTGGCGAATAGGGAGGCCAATCCACGCCGCCTCCTGTATGTTTCGGATAGCCCAAAGCAATCACACGATCATCGAAATATTCATTCAGGAAATTAAAGACGTCGGCCGTGCGATGTGGCCGGGCACCATCTTGCATAAACCACGAGGTGTTCGCAGTGTCGTCTAAGGCAGTTTGTACCGCCACAAATTCACGAAGAATGTCCAGATAGCGTGATGCTATCGTTTCGGATCTGAAAAATGGGCCAATGATTCCTTTGGAAGAAATGGCGGCCCAGACCAGTACTTTTTGAGGATGCAGGGACGATGGGACTGCAACATGGGGCTTTTCAGTTTCCCATATGCGCCAGTTCTGTTTATTGACGAAGCCGTCCACGTAAAAATAAGCTTCGTCAGTAAACCAAATGCTGCCCACATGCATATCGCCGTCGTCAATCCTGTGCACTATATCGTTAGCGAATGTCTCTCGTGCAGCAATGGTAGCGGCGCTGAGGGGTTGCCGCGTTTGAATTTTGTATGGATAGAGGTGTAAACTCTGGCGCATGAGACGATACGTGGACGTTGGCGTCATTTGGACCGCAGCTGCAACACGGCGAACGGAAACCCGAGGCCGCTGTTGGATCACCTGCTGCACTAGCTGCGCGTTGCCCTCTGTGGTTGCCGTACGCGGTCGCCCTACCTTTCCAGCACGTTCATCCGTCACGTTCCCAGTCCGTTGAAATTTTTCAAACAGATCCTTTATTGTATCGCTTTTCGGTCCTTTGGTTACATTAAACCTCCGTTGAAAACTTCGTCTTGTTGCAACAACACTGTTTTCTAGGCGGTGGAATTCCAACACCAGAAAAATCCTCTGTTCTAAGGAATAAACCACGTTGTCTACAGCACACGCTTACAGCAGAAAGACGACGTACAGAATGGCGCATCCACAGACTGCGTTGTCTTCTATATCTTTCACATCACTTGCAGCGCCATCTGTTGTTGAAAATTGTAACTACTGTAATTTCGAAAGTTTGTCCGCCTGAAAATGTACTTTTGTCCCAAGCATATTGCAACAAACGGTGTATTTCTATCGCTGCTCGTTTAGTTTTTATTGCCGTTTCAAATATACCGGTCATTTTTGAAACACCCTGTATGACCACAGCAGTTGAGTCCCATAGTGCTCAGAGCCATTTGAACCATTTGAATTTTGTAAGTCAGACTTAATCGTTTCGCAGAGGGTACATGAAACTACATTTAGGGCGTTTATCTACCGTTGCACTTTCAAACTACATATGAGCGATATGAAGGATTGCTTAGGACACTGCACTCACGTTCGCGAGGTCGATGGTTCAAATCCCCGTCCAGGCATGCAGATTTCGTGATTTCTCCTAACTGCTACAGGCAAATTCTGGGATGGTTCCTTTGAAAAGGGCACGGCGGACTTCCTCATTCTTTCGTTATCCGAGATTGTGTTGCGTCTCTAATGCGACTTTAAACTCTGTCTCCCCTCTTTGCTTTCTCTAATACTACGTGAGAAAAATAAACAACAGCAGTTTTTCGTGATTTCCCTTATTTTACCATGATAGTCATATCTCCCTGTCTAAGTAGGAGTTAGTAAAATGTTTCGGCGCTTGGAGGAGAAAGTCGGTGAATGAAATTTTGTGAAAAGACCTCCTCACAACTAAAATCGCCTGTCACCCCAAATCACGTATTACATCCGTGCCACTCTTTGCCCCACTCTGAGGCAATACAACACGAGCTGCCTTTCTTTGAAATTCTTCGATTTAGTCCGTCAGTCATATTTGGTAAGGATCGCACATCGCGCAGCAGTACTTTACAATAGGGCAGACAAGCGTAGTGTAGACAATCTCTTCAGAAGATTTGTTGCATCCTCTATGCGTTCTTCCTACTAAACGCAGTCTTTGGTTCATCTTCCCCACAACATTATCTATATGAACATTTCAATTTAAGTTGTTCGTTATTGTAGTGACTGCGTATTCCGTTGAATCGACAGTCTGTAAATTTGTGTTGTTTATCGTGTAACTGAGATTTAACGGCTTGTTCTAGTACTCATTTGGAGGACCTCGTCTTTTATTGTTCAGGGTCAATTTCTGTTGTTCGCGCCGTGCAGGTATCGTTTCTAAATCGGTTTGTAATTATATTTGATCTAATTACTTTACCGTATGATAAATTATAGCAGCATCTGCAGACAACCTGAGAGGGCTGCTTGGATTGTATCCTAAGTAGTTTATACTGATTAATAACAGCAGAGGCCCTCTAACGCTACTTTGGGGAACCACAGAAAAAACTTCAGTTTCACTGATGACTTGCCCTCAGTTACTTCTAATTGTGACTTTCTGACGGGTGATCACTAATCCAGTCACTCTACTAAGATGAAACATCGTTGGGTAACTATCTTCTAGCTCCCTGTGCTCCAAGTCTATGTTTAACTAGAGATGTCAGTTACAAAATCCACTACTGTGTTCCTCTTGACACAAAGGATCGCTTCTGTCTTTAATACGCAGTTTTTCTATATCTGCATTCTAAACCACAGATACACATACTAATTGGCGTGCTTTACCATAAGCGCACGGTTTACGTGGTTTAGTCACAGACAATTATCGTACTGCATTAGCCGTCTCTAACTTTCGCTGCTATATTATAAACAATTATCCAATAACCCTTGTTCTAACCATTTTACACACGATAACACAGATCAAGAGTTATAACACTTTCTTCTGGAATAAAATATTTTGAATTTTGTTAGTAAATCTTTTCCAAATTCACGTAGAGCCCCATGTTTTGCTCCTACGTACAGCAACAATACGAAGATCTAACAGATCAAGAGTCGGAGATGCTACAGTTTAACACCCGGTCGCATTCTACAAGCTGAGAACGTAGTATAAGAGATAATACTACAGAAATAATTTTTATAACCTTTTTTTCAACGTTTCATTGGTATCTATTAGCGACTAAGGACAGTATTCTGAATACCATTGCATCAGTATTTACGTGATTTGCAGACTAATAATTATAGCCATTTCAAGTCGTAAGTTTTCTTATGTTGTTAGATTGTTTAGGACCTCCAAGTATATGTTGCAAAAGCAAGACATTTTGATTTACTTACCCTCGGCAGCAGATCACGAGTTGAAGTGTAGGTGCACGGACGCAAAACTTTTAATCTACACTCATTGAAATGGAAAAAAGAACACATTGACACCGGTGTGTCAGACCCACCATACTTGCTCCGGACACTGCGAGAGGGCTGTACAAGCAATGATCACACGCACGGCACAGCGGACTCACCAGGACCCGCGGTGTTGGCCGTCGAATGGCGCTAGCTGCGCAGCATTTGTGCACCGCCGCCGTCAGTGTCAGCCAGTTTGCCGTGGCATACGGAGCTCCACCGCAGTCTTTAACACTGGTAGCATGCCGCGACAGCGTGGACGTGAACTGTATGTGCAGTTGACGGACTTTGAGCGAGGGCGTATAGTGGGCATGCGGGAGGCCGGGTGGACGTACCGCCGAATTGCTCAACACGTGGGGCGTGAGGTCTCCACAGTACATCGATGTTGTCGCCAGTGGTCGGCGGAAGGTGCACGTTCCCGTCGACCTGGGACCGGACCGCAGCGACGCACGGATGCACGCCAAGACCGTAGGATCCTACGCAGTGCCGTAGGGGACCGCACCGCAACTTCCCAGCAAATTAGGGACACTGTTGCTCCTGGGGTATCGGCGAGGACCATTCGCAACCGTCTCCATAAAGCTGGGCTACGGTCCCGCACACCGTTAGGCCGTCTTCCGCTCACGCCCCAACATCGTGCAGCCCCCCTCCAGTGGTGTCGCGACAGGCGTGAATGGAGGGACGAATGGAGACGTGTCGTCTTCAGCGATGAGAGTCGCTTCTGCCTTGGTGCCAATGATGGTCGTATGCGTGTTTGGCGCCGTGCAGGTGAGCGCCACAATCAGGACTGCATACGACCGAGGCACACAGGGCCAACACCCGGCATCATGGTGTGGGGAGCGATCTCCTACACTGGCCGTACACCACTGGTGATCGTCGAGGGGACACTGAATAGTGCACGGTACATCCAAACCGTCATCGAACCCATCGTTCTACCATTCCTAGACCGGCAAGGGAACTTGCTGTTCCAACAGGACAATGCACGTCCGCATGTATCCCGTGCCACCCAACGTGCTCTAGAAGGTGTAAGTCAACTACCCTGGCCAGCACGATCTCCGGATCTGTCCCCCATTGAGCATGTTTGGGACTGGATGAAGCGTCGTCTCACGCGGTCTGCACGTCCAGCACGAACGCTGGTCCAACTGAGGGGCCAGGTGGAAATGGCATGGCAAGCCGTTCCACAGGACTACATCCAGCATCTCTACGATCGTCTCCATGGGAGAATAGCAGCCTGCATTGCTGCGAAAGGTGGATATACACTGTACTAGTGCCGACATTGTGCATGCTGTGTTGCCTGTGTCTATGTGCCTGTGGTTCTGTCAGTGTGATCATGTGATGTATCTGACCCCAGGAATGTGTCAATAAAGTTTCCTCTTCCTGGGACAATGAATTCACGGTGTTCTTATTTCAATTTCCAGGAGTGTATACTGACAGACATAGTCCACTTCGTGATGCAGTAAGACCGTGCAGAAAACTTCAAGTCGTAAACTTTGTGAGGTGTTTGTGAGGATAGTGTTCGACGCAGAGAAAAAAAAATCAACATGTTGATGAGTGTACATATTAAGCTGTCAAATGTAAAAATATGTGCACTTATACCCGTTACCGCCCGTACATAAAAAGTCTCTCTGTTTGAGTCTGTCGCGTAACTAACCGACTGGTTTCGTAGCATGCTACTTATACCACCCTGACAGGGAAATGATGAGGATGGTCATCATGAATGAGATCAAAAATTGCAAGAAATCAATCAATAATACCTCATGCATGCTCCCATCGTGATTGTGAGGCAGCGATTGTCCATCAGTTTTAATTAAACATAAAGAAAATAAGTTTCGATTCCTTTTTAAATTGTTCGTATGTACGCCCACTACAGTAGTGGAAATCAGTATAAAGGCAGAATTCCAAGAAAGTGATAGTCTAATTTTTGAAGCACACGTGTGTCGAATTTACTACGATAGAAGTAGACACATATAAGACATAAATAGCCATGACGGACTACGCAGTCATAACACGAGTAACAAAATAAGACGTTTACATTTTCTGGGTGGAAGCTGCTATTAAGCCCTCACTAACCTGTTGTGTTATTGCATTGTTAGTACTTTGTTCAGTCTCCGTTCCTCTTAATTACCTCAAAATTCTCTTCTGCATTGATTTTCTTGATGTTAGTAGTTCTTCTGTCGCACACTGTGCTCGTGTCGCTTTTTTCAGCTCACATTCGGCGTCCAGTTGCCTTCGACTGCGATTAACACGCCTTGCAAGCATTCTCCAAGGACTTTCCACTGGATTCAAACCCGGACTACGTGCAAGCCAGGCCAAGACATCGATGTCTTTACCTTCAAACCACTTCCTGTGTTTAGCAGAAACATACACAAATGCGTTATCCCGTTGAAACAATAGACTTTCGTCTTCCTGGGTCCTCATACATTCTAATCATTCCTTTCTCTATCATCCCAGAGAACATTAGACTTCATTCTACTGTTCAGTTAATATTTCAATGCGTGACTTACCTTTAGCGCAGAAAGCTGCTCAAATGATAACACTTCCACCATCAAAATTTCAGTTCATTATTGTGTGATTCTCTCTTCGCAGATTATGCCAATAATACTGAAATCCACTCTGACCATCTACATTAAAATTCTTCTCATTGCTGAAGACCACTTTGTCCCATTCTGAAATCCCTGATATTTGTTTTTCTGTAAACTCCAGTCTAGTATGTTTATGTTTGGGTGTTAGAGCGGGTTTCTGCAGTCGTTTCTTGAATGCAAGAAGTTTGTCATGTGGCAAAAAATGCCAACTGTAAATCAGCAACAAGCTGAGAAGAATGACAGTTTGTCGCCCTTGCTTTAGCAAAAACACTTTCTATGCCTCGGATAATTTTCTACTTCGCCCGTGTGTTCCGTTCTGTCCGTATCGTACGCCCAATTTAACGACATTATCAATCAGTGTACTTGAACAGTTCAGCTTCTTGGTAATTTGACAATTAGGGTGTCTCACTACCTGTTACTTATCGATTTTTGCTTTTACTTATATGATAACAGTTTTCTACGTGGCGCTGTCACAATCGTGATTTATATTCCTGCTCACACAGTGAACGGGTAATTCAGTACATGAAGGGAGATGAATATTTAATAGTCATGGGGGATAGGAATGCGGTTGTAGGGAAGATTAGAAGAAAGGGTTAAGGGGCTCCGGAAAGGCTCAAAATCTTGAAAAGTTCAATTTTTACTTTTTTGCGTTTTCTGAATCTGCAGACTATTACCTTTTAATAGATATATAATTTATTCAATTCCGAAGACTACAACTATTTTTAAATTTTTTTTGAAATGTGTTCTACATGGGCGTGACCCACTGTGGCGCTGTTAAACTGCTGTCAAATGGTGTTATTATTAACGTCCGTGTTCATCAGGTACATTTTAGTGATGTGAGATAAAGTATGTGTTGTGGCTAACCTGTGATGGTTCAATATATATCGCTGGTGTGATTGTCGATTGTTTCATGTTTATTTACTCTGTCGTTATCTCGAAAATATTCATAATTAATTCTGTTTCTTGAGTCTCTGTTTTGTTGAAGTATAATAATGAGTAAAAGTAAAGTTATTAGAAATCCTCTGAAGGCTTTTAAGAAAAGGAGAAATGTTGGAAAGCCAAAGGTATTTAGAAATATGGGAATGAAGATAGGTTCTAACATGGTACGAGCGATGCTTGCTTTAGACAAGGAACGCCTTCGGGCTGCAGACAGGGCTGTAAAGAGTCTAGAAATACAAGCAAGAGTAAACACGAGGAGGAACAAGAGGAAGCTGGAGGACGAGTTTGCAGAGGATGAAGATAATCCATCCTATGGACCTGTAATGCACTAAAAAGTTAATCCAATCTTTGTCGCTCGATTCCCAAAACTTTTATTTTCTCATACTAATTACATGTTTTCTAAGGATCTTCCGAACATATTTGTTTCAAACTTTGAGTAAATGTTACACAGTACCTTCTGCATAATTTAACACAGCCTTTTTCCGAAAAACTGTATATTTTTGAATATATAAATAAAAAATTGCAAAAAAATGTAGTGAATTTTCATTACAATTGAAAAAAAATCATCTTTAATAACTGAACTAAAATTTTGTAAAATCCCTGTGTTAAGTTGTAGCCCATATTCCAATAAATAATCTGTAAAAAGTTCAACTTCCTATCTCAAATACTTTGTGAGGAAAGATGTAATTTATAAGCGTTATTTTAACATTGCAAGTATAGGGCGTTCCGGAGCCCCTTAAGGGAGAATATGGGCTTGATACTAGAACTGAGAGAGAAGAAACACTAATTGACTTCTGTAACAAGTTTCAGCCAGTAATAGCGAATACTTTGATCAAGAATCACAAGAGGAAGAGGTATACTTGGAAAAAGGCTGGGAGATACGGAAAGATTACAGTTAAATTACATCATCCTCAGAAAGAGGTTCCGAAGTCGGATGCTGTGTTGTAAGGCATACCGACGAGCGGATGGACTCAGTTCACAATTTAGTAGTAGGCTGAACTTCAAAAAAGTAGCCAGGAATAATCAACGCGCAAAGCAGTGGCATCCGGAAGTTTTAAGGTATGAGGAAGTACGCTTGAAGTTCTCTGAGGCTATAGATACTGAAGTAGTGAACAGTCCAATAGATAGATCAGTTGAAGAGGAATGGACATTTCTAAAAAGTTCAACCACAAAAGTTGGAGTGATGAACACAGGTACAAAGAAGATGATTGCGAAGAAACCATGGAGAACAGAAGAATTACTTCAGTTGATCGATGAAAGACGGAAGGACAAAAACGTTCCGGGAAACTCAGGAACACAGAAATACAAGTCACTGAGGAATGAAATAAATAAAAAGTGCAGGGAAACTAAGACGAAATGGATGCATGAAAAATGTGAAGAAATCGAAAAAGAAATGATTGTAGGAAGGAGTAACTGAAAAGTCAAAACGACCTTCGGTGACATTAAAAGCAAGGGTATTAACATTAAGAGTCCAAAGGAAACTCCACTGTTCAATGCAGAGGAGAGAGCGGATAGGTGGAAACAATAAACTGAAAGCCTATATGAGGGGGAAGACTTGTCTGATGTGATATAAGAAGAAACTGGGGTCGATTTAGAAGAGATAGGGGATCCAGTATTAGAATCAGAATTTAAAAGAGCTTTGGAGGACTTATGATCGAATAAGACAGAAGGTATAGGTAACATTCCATCAGAATTTCTAAAATCATTGGGGAAAGTGGCAACAAAACGACTATTCACTTTGGTGTGTAGTATGTATGAGCCTGGCGACTTACCATCTAACTTTCGGAAAAATATCATCCACACAATTCCGAAGACTGAAAGAACTGACAGGTGCGAGAATTTTCGCACAATCAGCGTAACAGCTCACGTACCCAAGTTGCTACCAAAAAATGGTAAAGAAAATTGAGGATGTGCTAGATGACGATCAGTTTGGCTTTACAAAAGGTAAAGGCACCAGAGAGGCAATTCTGAAGTTGCGGTTGATAATGGAAGCAAGACTAAAGAAAAATCAAGACACGTTCATAGGATTTGTCGACCTAAAAAAAGCATTCGACAAAGTAAAATGGTGCAGGATGTTCGAAATTCTGAGAAAAATAAGTGTAAACTACAGGGACAGACGTAATGTACAATATGTACAAGGGGGGATAATAAGAGTGGACGACCAAGAACGAAGTGCTCCTATTAAAGAGGGTGTAATATAGGGATACAGTCTTTCGCCCCTACTGTACGAGTACAATCAGTACACTGAAGAAGCAGTGATAGAAATAAAGGAAAGGTTCAGAAGCGGAATTAAAATTCATTGTGAAAGGGTACCAATGATACGATTCGCTGACGACACTGCCATATTGAGTGAAAGCGAAGAAGAATTACATGATCGAATTACATGATCTACTGAATCGAACGAACAGTCTAATGAGTACTGAATATGGATTGAGAGTAAACTGAAGAAAGGCGAAAGCAACGAGAAGTATCAGAAATGAGAACAGCGAGAAACTCAACATGAGGATTGATGGTCAGATGAAGGTAAGGAATTCTACTACCTAGGCAGCAAAATAACCAGTGACGGAAGGAGGACATCAAAATCGCACTAGCACTGGCAAAAAGGGCATTCCTGGCAAGAGAAGTCTTCTTGTATCAAACATCGGCCTTTATCTGACCAAGAAATTTCTGAGAATGTACGAGCGTTTGTATGGATGTGAAACGTGGACTGTTGAAAAACCAGAACAGAAAAGAATCGAAGCATTTGAGATGTGGTGTTACAGACGAATGTTGAAAATTAGGTGGATTGACAAGGTAAGGAATGAGGACGTTCTGCGCAGAACTGGGACGGAAGGAATATGTGGAAAACACTGACAAGGAGAAGGGACAGGATAATAGGACATCTGTTAAGAGATCAGGGAATGACTTCTACGGTACTAGAGGGAGCTATAGAGGGTAAAAACTGAAGAGAAAGGCGGAGTTTGGAACACATCCAGCAAAAAAAATGGCTCTCAGCACAATGGGACTTAACTTCTGAGGTCATCAGTCCCCTAGAACTTTACTTAAACCTAACGAACCTAAGGACATCACACACATCCATGCCCGAGGCAGGATTCAAACCTGCGACCGTAGCGGTGGCGCGGTTCCAGTCTGTAGCGCCTAGAGCCGCTCTGCCACCCCGGCCGGCTCCAGCAAAAAATCGAGGAAGTAGGTTGCAGGTGCGAGCAGTGATACCAACTCTGCCATCACCAAATGTAGCTCCAGTTATTTCGCTAGAAAAAAAAACGCACTTGCCATTAAAAAAAACTGACTTCGTGCTGATTATTTGTAGGGGATTGTGAATTTCTGCTCATTGTGTGAACCCCTGAGATATGTGTATACGTGGCTTAGTGCATGTTTCACATTTTGTCTCAATTCGGAAATATATGAGTTTTTAATTAGATGGGACACCCTGTATACAGTGTGAACATTAATAAAAACGAAAAACTGCAGGTACGGATTCCAGACCGAAAATGGAGGAAAGAAATGGTCCAGTGAACATGTGTCCGGATACGAACGGTGTTTGTGCAACGGGAACAAATCGTCCCAGAACACAGTACAGAGTTGCATCGCATCCACGTAACAACAGACGTTGGAAGTGACCTCCGATAGCGATAGTGGTGGTTGTCATTCACGAGACTCATAATCGTACTTTGGCTTTTAACATGTTGGTGGGCCACTTGCCTGGAGCTTGTACTAGGGTTAGTCTCAACATCGCAAAGAAAGAGGTACTCCAGATCTGTAGTATGCACAATACGCTGCCTTCCTGCACGTTCGTCTGTCTGAAAGTGCCTAGGATCACTCAGACGTCCAAAAACGGCTAGAAATATTGTGTGGTATTGTTGTGTATCAGGGTAGCCTACCTGTTCTGGTATAGTCTTGCTGTCTCTCGACCGTTTCCATCTGCTTGGCAGTACACAAACACCATCGCCACTTGTTCCCGACATGAATACCGGGCCATTCTGCTGCTCATGATGCATTTTCGGACATATGTTCATAAGACATTTTTTTCCTCCATTTCTAGTCAGAAATCCGTCCTTGCAATTGTCCGTTTTATTAATGTTCACCCTGTATGTATTCCCTTTTTACTTTTACAATTTATAGCCACGTTTCTTTCCTGTCATAACTGTTCTCACGCTTCGCTACAATTTGTAATCAGACATTTCACAGATCACTGCCAGTCACAAGTTTTTGTTAACTTGATTAAATTCGATATATCATGATAAACAAATATCAGTTTCAGCACAAAATTATGATCTTATCAATCGATAAATCGCAGCTCAAACCGTTTAAGAACACACATAGACCTTCATGCAATAGTTTCCTGCCTTCTCACGTTAAAAGTAGTGACCTATTCACCAGAAACGGCAGCCTTGTTACGGTGTATTCTGCATCCACACCAATAAGATTATTCTGCTGTTCACACTTAAGGGTTTCGCTGAGGGTGCATAATACTAGATTTTGACTATTTCTCTACAGTTCCGGTAGACATTGCTGTTCGCGTTGGTCGAGATCCCAACGGCCTCGTATGACTAGCAGTCGAGATGACAGGCATCTTATACGCATGGCTGTAACGGATCGTGCAGCCACGTCACGATCCCTGAGTCAACAGATGGGGACGTTTGCAAGACAACAACCATCTGCACGAACAGTTCGACGACGTTTGCAGCAACATGGACTATCAGCTCGGAGACCATGGCTGCGGTTACCCTTGACGCTGCATCATAGACAGGAGCGCCTGCAATGGTGTAGTCAACGACGAATCTGGCTGCACGAATAGCTAAACGTCATTTTTTCGGATGAGTCCAGGTTCTGTTTACAGCATCATGATGGTCGCATCCCAGTTTGGCGACATCGCGGTGAACGCATATTGGAAGCGTGTATTCGTCATTGCCATACTGGTGTATCACCAGGCGTGATGGTATGGGGTGCCATTGGTTACACGTCTCGATCACCTCTTGTTCGCATTGACGGCACTTTGAACCCTACATTTGCGAAACCCTACATTTCAGCAGGATAATGCACGACCGCATGTTGCAAGTCCTGTACGGGCCTTTCTGGATACAGAAAATGTTCGACTGCTGCGCTGGCCAGCACATTCTCCAGATCTCTCACCAACTGAAAACGTCTGGTCAATGGTGGCCGAGCAACTGGCTCGTCACAATACGCCAGTCACTACTCTCGATGAACTGTGGTATCGTGTTGAAGCTGCATGGGCAGCTGTACCTGTACACGCCATCCAAGCTCCGTTTGAGTCAATGCCCAGTCGTATCAAGGCCGTTATTACGGCCAGAGGTGGTTGTTCTGGGTACTTATTTCTCAGGATCTATGCACCCAAATTGCGTTAAAATGTAACCAAATGTCAGTTTTAGTATAATATATTTGTCAAATTAATACCCATTTATAATATGCATTTCTTCTTGCTGTAGCAATTTTAATGGCCAGTAGTGTACATACGGTGCGACGTCAGCACACTGGATCCGTATTCGCGAAGAAGATCCAGCTTAAAATAATGAACAGACTTTTACTTTTATTTACAGCAATGAACTGCAAAACTTTCACTATCTATTCAGACAACACATTCGCTGAAACGGTGTTCCATGTGTAACCCACATAATCTTAACCCGGCGAGGATGTGGTAGCGTCAATTTGACGCTGCTCATTTTGCTTTGTTGGCAGTTCTTTGTTGCACAGTTGCAAATTGTCAAAGTTCTCAGTAGCTGCAATTATCGAACTCCCTTTCCTAATGCGTGTACGCCCTCAGTCGACTGCTGTCCGTGAAAGGAGATAAACGAGTGCAAATGGGAAGAGGGTATTTTTAATCCTTCCACAACTGCTAAGTAATGTTTCTGTCCCATTTTTCAATTTATCTTTTTTCAAGAATTTTTCGTGTGTTTTGGTGTTTTTCGTCAAAATGGACGACGAGGAAAGGGGGGCTGAGCGTATACATCGTTGGCTGGCGGAATTATCGGACAATGAAAACGACTTTACGGCAGATGACAGTGAAAATGAAGATTGTGTGAGTGCAGTGGCAGTAGTGGCACTGAGCGAGATGCAAGTGAAGGCAGTGACAAAGAAGATAATATACCACTAAATGTGCTACAAAATACTGCCCACAATGTAGTGTTACCAGAATTAGTCGAGTGATCTGAAACTGAGGTACGCAGTTCATTTTATTTTGGTAAATATGGATCCAAGTGGTGCAAAAATCCGCCTCAACAACAAGTTCGGACACGTTCTGAAAACATCATAAGGTAGGTACCTGGTGCGAGTTTAGTGGCAAGATTAGCAAAGACAGAGCTTGAATGCTGGAGTCTGTTATGGAATAAAAATACGCTTTGTATTATCTTGAAATATACAAACTTGCAAACTTCAGAAAGGAAAGCACCTTGTGAAGTGGTTGCAAATCACTGTTTTATGAAGGCAATGACCATTAGCGAGTTGACGGCTTATGTAGGCTTGTTGTACATTGCTGTATTTCAGCGATGTGGGATGCAGGACAGCGTTGACCTCTGGGCTTCAGGCAGAACATGCGGTGAAATATTTCGGCTGACAATGACACGGCAACGTTTTCATTTTATTCAAGGCTGTCTTCATTTCGACGATAAATCCACGCGTGAAGAAAGAAAACAGTTGAACAACTTAGCACCAATACGTCAGATATTTGAAATATTCGTTGAAAACTGCAAGAAAGCCTATGTACTAGAAGAATATACAACCATAGATGAAATGCTGCTTGCATACAGAGGCAGTCGCAAATTTAGACATTACATTCGATCAAAACCGGCCAAATATGGCGTAAAAATATTTGCCTTGGTCGACGCAAAGGATTTCTTTATCCACAACCTCGAAATATATACTGGGAAGCAGCCAGAGGGACCGTTATCACTGAGTAATAAACTATTTGATGTTATGAATCGACTGGTGCAACTGATTTCTAAAACAAGTCATAATGTGACTTTTGTTAATTGGTTTACGAGCTATGGGCCGGCCGCGGTGGTCTCGCGGTTCTAGGCGCGCAGTCCGGAACCGTGCGACTGCTACGGTCGCAGGTTCGAATCCTGCCTCGGGCATGGATGTTTGTGATGTCCTTAGGTTAGTTAGGTTTAAGTAGTTCTAAGTTCTAGGGGACTAATGACCACAGCAGTTGAGTCCCATAGTGCTCAGAGCCATTTGAACCATTTTTACGAGCTATGAACTAGTGTACATCTGCTTAAAAAACACTAGCTAACTTCTGTGGCAACAGTGCGTAAGAACAAGAGGCAAATCCCTCCTGAAATCTACTCATCTAAGTTCGGTTTCCAAAAGGATATTACTCTTGTTTCTCATATAACAATGAAAAACAAAGTTGTTTTGTTCATGTCTAGTCTTCTCCACGATGCTGAAATTGATGAATCGACGGGAGATAAAATGAAACCAGAGATAAACATATTTTATAATTCTATGAGGGGTGGAGTTGATGTTGCAGATGACTTACGGTGTAAACCGCAACTCAAAAAAATGGCCTCAAACTGTCTTCTACGCAATACTAAATGTGTCCAGCATAAATACTGCCATGTTCAGTGATCAAATAAAAATAAAAAAAATGGCTCTGAGCACTATGGGACTTAACTTCTGAGGTCATCAGTCCCCTAGAACTTCGAACTACTTAAACCTAACTAACCGAAGGACATCACACACATCCATGCCCGAGGCAGGATTCGAACCTGCGACCGTAGCGGTCGCGCGGTTCCAGACTGTAGCGCCTAGAACCGCTCGGCCACCCCGGCGGCTAAAAATAAAAACCAAAAGCGTCGTAATTTCATAAAAACACGAGGCCGTCTGCTCGGCAGTGAACATCTGAGTGCCCGACAAGAAATACCTCAACTGCCGAGCACTTTGCGTAAGAGAATGTAGCGGTTGCTAGACATCCTAAGACACCTCATATTTGTGAAGGTTGACAGAAGTACATTTGTCAAGAACACATTGTTCCATTCCGCCAACAATGTTCTACGGCAAGAGATGATTAACAGCTTATGTCAACATTTAGTGTTCATTTAGTGTTTGAAGAAGATTTATCACGTAAATATTTAGCAAAAAATCCGGATTACTGATGAGCATGTATGGTTTTGTAGATTTTAAAGAATGTGTAACGTTAAGAGATGTTAGCCGGCCGCGGTGGTCTAGCGGTTCTGGCGCTGCAGTCCGGAACCGCGGGACTGCTACGGTCGCAGGTTCGAATCCTGCCTCGGGCATGGGTGTGTGTGATGTCCTTAGGTTAGTTAGGTTTAAGTAGTTCTAAGTCTAGGGGACTTATGACCTAAGATGTTGAGTCCCATAGTGCTCAGAGCCATTTGAACCATTTGTTAACAGCTGTTAAAATGATTCTTTTGTAGACTCTACGTAAAAATTGAGTAGTAAAGCATTTGTACGCTTATTAGTGTTTGTTTCTACGAAAATCCTTTAGTTAATAAATAGTTCATAAATTTAATTCATATCTTTTGTTAAAAAGCGCCAGTAAATACTTAAAAAATATAAGTGAAAAAACAGGGTCAATATGACCCTCCACACGCTTGATGTACCCTTTTTCACCACATCCTCGCTGGGTTAAAAAAATGACTTCGCTGCCTCCACCTCTTTCATCCTATCCATTATCAAATTTTAGTAAATATCAAACTCTTCAGACGTCGGTTACTTTTCTGTAACGCTATCGCAGTTATTTGATTCAGCAAATGGTGGTAAAACAGTCCAGATCCTACGCCAAGCGATTAAAACCGATGTTCTGCGGTGTCCAGTGATTCCGTATATTCATATAAAGGGTCGCAAGTTCGTCTACTCCATCTTATAGTAAAGGAAACTAATCATCAATCCCAACAAAACCTACTCGGAACGACGAAGTAGCATAATACAATCTCGCAGCCGTAAGACACACAGAAACACTCCTTAGAGGTGACGTAATAATTAAAAATTTGATATTTTGCCGATTTCATTTTGATCAGTCTTCAGGCTACTGTTGATTCCAGTTGCTCAAAGAATTGTATTTCTTATGTGTTTCTGAAGGAATATCTCGAAAAATATTCGCTTAATACCTCGTGTCCAAAGCTATGATGTCTGTAGAACTCTGTTGTTTCACATTCCATTAAAACCACCGAAAATATACAACGGAAAGAAACATCCTTTTGCCTCTAGACAACCCTATAACAGAATTTTAATATATTGGCTTATTCATTCTCAAATGATGGCATTCACTTTTTATTTGCTGCAGTCTTTCTCTGAAATTACAAAAATTAATGTGGAAAATTAAGATTTCTCCAAATGTGAAAAATGTTGCAAGGTGCAACATTGTCATGTACATAGCAATAAATATTGTACTGAAATTTAAAAGCGTTGCACTAGAGGAATTTTTTTCAGTACTGTATTTGGTCGTCTGTTACATTATTACTCTCCTGCATTCCAGTAATCAGTGAAAACAAATGAAGCAGATGTATTATCAAAAGCTAGTCACAAGTTAAATACAGTTTGAAGGAGAAGCTATTGGCTACTAAAGATAATTTCCAATTCAAGACAGTTATGGCCATTAAGATATGAAAGAAACTCATTTCACTTGCAAATATAACATGTTCCATAGTAAAAGACTTCTTAGATCAGTACAAAATGGTGCACGATCGACGAAGTCTTGCTCATCTGTCAACATGTTATACAGGGTGTCACCTAACATTACCGCTGGATGTATCGATTCCACAGACCGAACGTGAGGAGAGGGGCTAGTGTAACTGGTTAATACAAACCATAAAAAAATGCACGGAAGTATGTTTAACACAAACCTAGGTTTTTTTAATGGAACCCTGTTAGTTTTGTTAGAACATCTGAACATATAAAGAAATACGTAATCAGTGCCGTTTATTGCATTGTAAAATGTTAATTACATCCGGAGATATTGTAATCTAAAGTTGACGCTTGAGTACCACTCCTCCGCTGTTCGATCGTGTGTATCGGAGAGCACCGAATTACGTAGGGATCCAAAGGGAACGGTGATGGACCTTAGGTACAGAAGAGACTGGAACAGCACATTACGTCCACATGCTAACACCTTTTTATTGGTCTTTTTCACTGACGCACATGTACATTACCATGAGGGGTGAGGTACACGTATACACGTGGTTTCCGTTTTCAATTACGGAGTGGAATAGAGTGTGTCCCGACATGTCAGGCCAATAGATGTTCAATGTGGTGGCCATCATTTGCTGCACACAATTGCAATCTCTGGCTTAATGAATGTCGTACACGCCGCAGTACATCTGGTGTAATGTCGCCGCAGGCTGCCACAGTACGTTGTTTTATATCCTCTGGGGTTGTAGGCACATCACGGTACACATTATCCTTTAACGTACCCCACAGAAAGAAGTCCAGAGGTGTAAGATCAGGAGAACGGGCTGGCCAATTTATGCTTCCTCCACGTCCTATAAAACGCCCGTAGAACATCCTGTCAAGGGTCAGCCTAGTGTTAATTGCGGAATGTGCAGGTGCACCATCATGCTGATACCACATACGTCGACGCGTTTCCAGTGGGACATTTTCGAGCAACGTTGGCGGATCATTCTGTAGAAACGCGATGTATGTTGCAGCTGTTTGGGCCCCTGCAATGAAGTGAGGACCAATGAGTTGGTCGCCAATGATTCCGCACCATACATTTACAGTCCACGGTCGCTGTCGCTCTACCTGTCTGAGCCAGCGAGGATTGTCCACGGACCAGTAATGCATGTTCCGTAGATTCACTGCCCCGTGGTTTGTGAAACCCGCTTCATCGGTAAACAGGTAGAACTGCAACGCATTCTCTGTTAATGCTCATTGACAGAATTGCACTCGATGATTAAAGTCTTCACCATGTAATTGCTGATGTAGCGACACATGAAACGGGTGAAAGCGGTGACGATGCAGCATGCGCATGACACTACTTTGACTCAGTCCACCGGCTCTCGCAATGTCCCGTGTACTCATGTGTGGGTTCATGGCAACAGCAGCTAGCACACCAACTGCACCCGCTTCTCCTGTGACGGGCCTGTTACGGACCCGTTTGCGTGCTACGACCATACCTGTTGCATACAGTTGGCGGTAGATGTTTTGCAATGTGCGGCACGTTGGATGCTCTCTATCCGGGTACCGTTCTGCATACACCCTGCAGGCTTCCGCTGCATTTCGTCGACACTCGCCATAGATGAGTATCATCTCCGCCTTTTCAGAGTTCGAATACACCATGATCACAGTTCCTACAACACTACGCTATCACAGACGTCTGGTAACACTGTGTACTATAGTTGGTCTGCGTGCGGAGACGAATGCAGAATAACAATAGCAGCAAGCGCTACATGCGGGCACTGCGACAGCTCGACCAAACCACAACAGTGCACTACTGCCACACTCGTAAACACGGTCGTCTTCGTAAACATGTCCCTGCAGATGCTGCTCGCCGACCGTGGCCCGTGTTTGTTACAACACGCAACTGAACGTCGGAGGTTTCAAGCGTCAACTTTAGGTTACAATATCTCGGGATGTAATTAACATTTTACAATGCAACAAACGGCACTGATTACGTATTTGTTTATATGTTCAGATGTGCTAACAAAACTAACGTGGTTCCATTTAAAAAACCTAGGTTTGTGTTGAAAAACATACTTCCATGTATTTTTGTATGGTTTGTATTAAACAATTACACTAGCCCCTCTCCTCACGTTCGGTCTGTGGAATCGGTTCGCCAGTATTTGATGTGGTTTACGAAATATATCCAGCGGTAACGTTACGTGACTCACCCTGTATACATTGATCAGCTGTAATATTATGACCTCCGACCTACTATCGATATAAACCGAATGAGGCGATAGCAACATCACCTGGCAAGGTATGACTGTTAGTCGGACACACGCACGGCGCATGTAGTACAAGTGACCGCGCTGTCAGTGTGTAGAACGGTGAAGGCCCGCGATCTATATGAGTCTGACCGAGGACAGATTGTGCTGGCCCGGAGCCTCGCACGAGCGTTTCGGAACCCGCACAACTTGGGTTTTCGAGGACTGCCGTGGCGAGTGTCTTCAACACTTGGCGAAACCGAGGTGAAACCACATCTAGACGTCGTGCGATTGGGCGACCACCCCTCATTACAGATGTCGGACGTCGTAGGCTGCGCAGACTGGTAAAACAGGACAGGCGGCGAACTGTGGTGAAACTAACATCAGACTCTAATACTGGGCAGAGTTCAAATGTGTCTGAACACACTGTCAGCGAACACTCCTAAGAATGGGCATCCGCAGTCGACGACCCAAACATTTGCCAATGTTAACCTTTGGAGAGAAGAGAACCACTTGTATGAATATCAAGAGCTCAGATGGCAACCTAGTTCTAAGCAAATAAGGGAAGGCAGAAAAGTGGAAGGAGTATATAGAGGGTTTATACAAGGGCGATGTACTTGAGGACAACATTATGGAAATGGAAGAGGATGTAGATGAAGATGAAATGGGAGATACGATACTGCGTGAAGAGTTTGACAGAGCACTGAAAGACCTGAGTCGAAACAAGGCCCCGGGAGTAGACAACATTCCATAAGAACTACTGATGGCCTTGGGAGAGCCAGTCATGGCAAAACTCTACCATCTGGTGAGCAAGATGTATGAGACAGGCGAAGTACCCACAGACTTCCAGAAGAATATAATAATTCCAATACCAAAGAAAGCAGGTGTTGACAGATGTGAAAATTACCGAACTATCAGTTTAATAAGTCACAGCTGCAAAATGCTAACGCGAATTCTTTACAGACGAATGGAAAAACTGGTAGAAGCGGACCTCGGGGAAGATCAGTTTGGATTCCGTAGAAATGTTGGAACACGTGAGGCAATACTAACCTTACGACTTATCTTAGAAGAAAGATTAAGAAAAGGCAAACCTACGTTTCTAGCATTTGTAGACTTAGAGATAGCTTTTGACAACGTTATCTGGAATACTCTCTTTCAAATTCTGAAGGTGGCAGGGGACAAATACAGGGAGCGAAAGGCTATTTACAATTTGTACAGAAACCAGATGGCAGTTATAAGAGTCGAGGGGAATGAAAGGGAAGCAGTGGTTGGGAAGGGAGTACGACAGGGTTGTAGCCTCTCCCCGATGTTATTCAATCTGTATATTGAGCAAGCAGTAAAGGAAACAAAAGAAAAATTCGGAGTCGGTATTAAAATCCATGGAGAAGAAATAAAAACTTTGAGGTTCGCCGATGACATTGTAATTCTGTCAGAGACAGCAACGGACTTGGAAGAGCAGTTGAACGGAATGGACAGTGTCTTGATAGGAGGATATAAGATGAACATCAACAAAAGCAAAACGAGGATAATGGAATGTAGTCAAATTAAATCGGGTGATGCTGAGGGGATTAGATTAGGAAATGAGACACTTAAAGTAGTAAAGGAATTTTGCTATTTATGGAGCAAAATAACTGATGATGGTCGAAGTAGTGAGGATATAAAATGTAGACTGGCAATGGCAAGGAAATCGTTTCTGAAGAAGAGAAATTTGTTAACCTCGAGTATAGATTTAAGTGTCAGGAAGTCGTTTCTGAAAGTATTTGTATGGAGTGTGGCCATGTATGGAAGTGAAACATGGACGATAATCAGTTTGGACAAGAAGAGAATAGAAGCTTTCGAAATGTGGTGCTACAGAAGAATGCTGAAGATAAGGTGGGTAGATCACGTAACTAATGAGGAGGTATTGAATAGGATTGGGGAGAAGAGAAGTTTGTGGCACAACTTGACTAGAAGAAGGGATCGGTTGGTAGGACATGTTTTGAGGCATCAAGGGATCACAAATTTAGCTTTGGAGGGCAGCGTGGAGGGTAAAAATCGTAGAGGGAGACCAAGAGATCAATACACTAAGCATATTCAGAAGGATGTAGGTTGCAGTAGGTACTGGGAGATGAAGAAGCTTGCACAGGATAGAGTAGCATGGAGAGCTGCATCAAACCAGTCTCAGGACTGAAGGCCACAACAACAACAACAACAACACCACGACTTCGGCAACTACGACTGAGTTGAGCATGAGACCGTCGGCACTCGAGGTTGGCGCAATGGAAAAGCGTTATATGATCTGATGAACTCCGTACCTTCTGCATCATGGCGACGGGAGGGTGGGAGTCGGTCGTCTTACGGGGCAACAGGTACTTGACACCTGTACTGCAGGATGGAGACGACCTGGCGACGGCACCACTATGCTATGGGGAACTTCACATGGGCATCCATGGATGCAATGGAGCTCGCAGAAGGCTCCATTGTGACAAAACGGTATCGTACACTGGTTGCAGACTACGTGGTGGTGGTGGTTAGTGTTTAACGTCCCGTCGACAACTAGGTCATTAGAGACGGACCTTTCAAAGGAACCATCCCGGCATTTGCCTGAAACGATTTAGGGAAATCACGGAAAACCTAAATCAGGATGGCTGGAGACGGGATTGAACCGTCGTCCTCCAGAATGCGAGTCCAGTGTGCTAACCACTGCGTCACCTCGCTCGGTGCAGACTACGTACATCGCTTCATGACGATCTTGTTTCCCGACGGCAGTGGCATTTTTCAACAAGATTATGCGCCATCTCACAAGGCGAGAAGTCTGATGGAGTGGTTCGAGGAACACAGTGGAAAGTTCCAGTTGTTGATTTTATAGCGTCCCCAGTGCTATATTACGAAAGGACTTGAAAAACAGTATTTATAAATTGAATAATATGTTTTTATCGTGTAGCCGTAAAATAATAATCTCTCTGTCCAAGTTTCAAATGCAAAGAAATAATTTATTACAAAATGATCTAAAGAGACGACAAGATACGCTCTTTTGTTAATTTTTTAGTCGTCTCTTCTTCCTCTTTTGTCTTGAATGTGTATAGAGGGACATCTTGCGAGTGCTGGCAAATGTAAGCATATTTGTATGAGTTAAGCATATAATATACTGATTTAATATTATTGTGCACTTTTAATTCGTAAGAGGTGATCCCGATTTCATGTCCGCCTTCCTTGAATTAACCTGCATTCAAGTAATTTACAGTTCAACAATCGCAGCGGCCGATGCAGCCAACGACGCCATTACGTGGCGATATTAACTTATGAAAAATTAGCGGAAGCGGAAAACTCGCCCGCTATTAACATAGTACTAATTTTTCTCCACAGCCGCCCGACGTTGCAGAAAATACTTGGCTTTAAGATTCTTATTTTCAGTACCATAGCCGAGACCCAGAGCCAGGACTCTGACTACAATACAATGGTTAACGGAGGTAAGAAAAATACTCTCGCGCGTGTGTGGGCCGCAATTGTAATTAATAACTAAAGATCTTATGCTTTAAGGTGAACTGACTAGCCGAGGAAATTAATATGAAAAGTTTATTACATTGTACAACTTATATGCTCATGTTTTAAGATTCAGCGAGTCTAACATTCATTAACGTAACGAATAATTTGAAAATAATATTGTTAAAAAGGAGAACTTCAGGAAAGCATTTAATCGTAAAATCAAAATTAAATGGAATATCATTTTCATTAAGGCCCACCACGTAAGTCGGCAACAATCAAAAAATAATAATAACCATAACAATATATATATTAAATTACGACGGCCGACGGACGTGAGAAGGCACCATTGTGACAAAACGGTATCGTACACTGGTTGCAGACTACGTGGTGGTGGTGGTTAGTGTTTAACGTCCCGTCGACAACGAGGTCATTAGAGACGGAGCGCAAGCTCGGTTTAGGGAAGGATTGGGAAGGAAATCGGCCGTGCCCTTTCAAAGGAACCATCCCGGCATTTGCCTGAAACGATTTAGGGAAATCACGGAAAACCTAAATCAGGATGGCTGGAGACGGGATTGAACCGTCGTCCTCCCGAATGCGAGTCCAGTGTGCTCACCACTGCGCCACCTCGCTCGGTGCAGACTACGTACATCGCTTCATGACGATCTTGTTTCCCGACGGCAGTGGCATTTTTCAACAAGATTATGCGCCATCTCACAAGGCCAGAAGTCTGATGGAGTGGTTCGAGGAACACAGTGGCAAGTTCCAGTTGTTGAGCTGCCCCCCCTCCCCCTCCCTCTCCCCGTAGCTGACTAGATCTCAAACCGATCGGATAAACATACAGGCTATTATTAGATAGGTTGCCATAATGTTCTGGCTGGTCAGTGTAAGTAGTTGAAAAAATGTGCAGTTTTTCAACCATCATAAAATCCTATACCTGAGGAATTAACATTATATTTCAAGTAGATTTAAGATATTAAACAGCGCTTAAATGTTTATAATGCGAAATATTTAGAAATGCTACACAAAACACAACTTCATGTTTCGCAACAATAAAAACTATAGGGAATGGTTTAAAGCGCTAATGCCGGTATCTCGTGCGCATCGCTCCATGTGATTTTAAAATCAGTCACTGGGTCAGATACCGACCACAGCCCATCATGGGTTCCTAAGATCGTAATTCTCGCTCACTGTAGAATCTGAAAATGCTTGTTGGAAAGCGTCATGAGTGAAGCGTAGGGGTCCGTATCATATTCCTAGATTCATCACTTAATACTGGTTCCTGAAACTAAGTAGATTTTCACAAGATCCATGGCGTTTATCTTCAAGTGGCGGCTAGTTCAGGTTTTGCAGCATTTCGGTAAATTGACCATTGATGCTGTCCTACGTTGTATACAGACAATACACCCTGTTAGTCCCGTTTGATACAGATCTCAATACACGAAAGCAGGTTCTTTTTTGTAATTAATCTCGTTCGAAGAACTACTGCGTCTTACCAGTAACCTATCAATGAACCGAAATCGGTGTTCTATTTTGCTTTCGTATCTTTCCAAATGGGTACGTCCACATATTTGTATTAACTGACTTATTACATTTGTGAGTCATTTCCCTATTCCTTAGCAATTTTACATATAAGAACATAAAAAGGGAATCGCCACCCTCTACACACTTCGAAATACTATCTCACTGGCATTTTGTGTATTCTTTTCAGCCTCAACGTCATGACAGGTTACTGCATCATCCGCATAAAGTTTGAGGTTATTACCAATATAGCGTACCAGGTGCCTAACATACTAACGGTAACGTTCACAACATAAAATTCCCTGGGAACACGCCTGAAGCTACGTTTGCATCTAGCGATGACTCTAAATCTAAGATTCCTTCATTCCAATACATCTTCAATCCATCACTGACTATGACTGAGTGCTATACGACAGATGTCTACATACCTCTGAAAGGAATCTTTTTTTTTTTTTTATTTTTCACGCTATGTTCCCATGGTATTCCATGCAATTTCTTGCACATCGTTTCAGTGTTTCGGTAGATCTCAAAGAGCCCTCTACGTTTTGACTTAGTTGTATCACACGCATCAGGTTCAGTTACAATTTTCATCATTACAATTTCCATAGCATTGTTTCTGGTATTCCTTACAGCAAAAATCACAGCAATAACACTATGGACCGCTACCGCTTGATAATGGTACGCTCGTGATATGGAAGGCAGTGACACAGACCTAACAAGGTTTCCATAAGCCCATAAATTCTTCACTGCACATGTATTTCGTTACTTCTGCAGGAGTCACTGTTCTAGGAGTGGTTCACAGCGGACTGCGTCAATATCTGTGTTTTAATGAAACGGAAGTAAGACTGTGCCAGTGAGCTCTCTGGCCACGAAGGGCAACTTAAACCTTTGTCTTCTCCACTTTCAGACGAGAACGAGAGAGATTATACAGGGTGTATCGAAAAGGCCTTTTCGTTTAATCTACAGATATGGTTTTGGTGTCATATTATAGCAAAATACATAAAACTCTTTACCATATACCTAAACAGGTTAAAAAAGACTTCCATTGCTTATGTGTCACACGTACCTGGTTACAAGGCACACCACCCATCTGAAGTCAATTTCTAGCCCATGTCACTGCAGCATATGAATGGCTTATTTCAATAGTGGTACAAGTCCATTTTTGTTCATTTTGAGATACAGAGTCCTACAGTTAAATGAGCGCTGAAAAATCTGCAGTTGAGATACCAGAAATATTCAAGCATATGGCTTCTTGCTAGAGATGAAACTTTCTTTCTGTTTGTTTGGGTCATTAATTTCAGAAGCGTTATAGGCATAGAAGTGGAGGTAATGGACTTGTACCACTATTGAAATAAGCCCTTCATATCAACCTTGACTTGTCCAACTGCGTGGTAGGTTCTAGCTCTTACCTCTGACAGAGAAGCAGGTAATGGTGGAACAGACAAGGTACCCTTGTGATTCTCCAAAAGAAAAAGTCAGCAGGTGTCACGACCAGTAAACGTGGGTGCCATGCAATTGGCACACCTCGACCCACTCATTTATACTTGTGAAGCGGATATTTACGAAATTCCGGACTTCTTACTAAACAATCAAAATTTGATCTATTTTTCTCCAAGATGACACCAAAACTGTAAGTCGTATGAAGAAGTTTGTACGAATTTTCAAAACTATAAACTCCTTTCCGATGCACCCTACATTTTTTTCATTGATATCATAACGCCGATATGCAATAGAATCTCTTTATAAAGAGAATAGTGATTAATCATTCAAAAGAAAAGAAACTAAACTAGGGACTGTCTCGTCTTACACACAGCGCGGCGATACCAGACAATCAAGCTTCATTTCACATTATTTCTTGAGAGTGATAACAGAATACATCCCTCTGTAGATCTCCATTAGCAATCACTGCGGATTAAACTAGAGTTTACAAGCAAAATTACACTTTTCGCCTCTATTGTACAAATTGTCTATAATTTTTGCATACTCGAGTTACGTTACTGACTTATTCTCTCGTGTTGTTAGTGAAGATGTTACACGGTATATTTTTGTTCTATTTTACTGGAAAAGATGTATATATTACAGCTTTGCTACTAATCCCAGGTAGTGTGCTGATATTTCTAAACTTAGAATATGTACGCAAAAATAATGAATAATTAGTGAAACAGTGGTAAAAAGTGTATTTTAATCCTTACATGTCAGAAAGTACAAACAGTAGGTCTAAAATCAATATAACATATTAAAATAGAGTTTCGGGATTTAAATTACCCCAAAAAAATAACATGTGACACGCACTTTAAAACCTCCTACGTGGGTATTCTAGTTACGTTATTACTTCTTTTGCAATGGCTGAAATGGTACAATGCCAAGTTTGCAAACAAGTACCAGCAACAGTTGCATTTTTATTTTCTAACACCCCTTATCGGTTTGAGTTATCGAGGTCATTTTCAAGTGGTTATGACCGTATCGTCGTCGACGTTCGGGTCATAATTGAAGATCACCAGGATAACTCAAACCGTTAGTGGTATTAGAACATAAAATTGCAACTATCGTTGCTATTTGCTTCCGAGTAATTACTACAGATACGGACCCTGAACCATCACCGCCGGCCGGAATGGCCGAGCGGTTCTAGGCGCTACAGTCTGGAACCTCGCGACCGCTGCGGTCGCAGGTTCGAATCCTGCCTCGGGCGCCGGCCGCGGTGGCCAAGCGGTTCTAGGCTCTTCAGCCCGGAACCGCGCGACTGCTACGGGCGCAGGTTCGAATCCTGCCTCGGGCATGGACGTGTGTGATGTCCGTAGGTTAGTTAGGTTTCAGTAGTTCTAAGTCTATTGGACTGATGACCTCAGATGTTAAGTCCCATAGTGCTCAGTGCCATTTGAACCATTTGAACCTGCCTCGGGCATGGATGTGTCTGATATCCTTAGGTTAGTTAGGTTTAAGTAGTTCTAAGCTCTAGGGGACGGATGACCACAGCAATTAAGTCCCATAGTGCTCATTGCCACTTGAACCATTTGAAACATCATCTTCAACAAGTTGCACAAAAAACAATGACAAGTACCTACTGGTATGCACTTCACAGAGGTTTGCAGACTATGGATGTGGTTGTACAGGTAGATATTTGGTGACTGGGCAGACGAGTTTGAAATTTTTGTGTCCTTACTTATCGATTATCTGTCTACCACGAAAATGCATCAAACTTCTACTTTTTTTTTGGACCTATTGAAAGAGTTGTTGCTGAAGTGAATGAAATAAGATTTTCACACTTCACAATTTCATCTTGTGTGAGACTAGGAGGAGAAAACAAGGAACATAAACGTAATGCTCAGTGGTTGACTGTAAGACAGTAAATTGTAGTAGTTTACATAAACATAAAATCTGTTTTAAAAGCCTCCACGTAAATGAGAATCACCGGTAAATCTGCTCACAAAGCAATCGCTCTCTTTCTGATAGCGGCGCGTAATTTCAACGAGACTTTATTTGCTTCACCGTACCAAGAAATCCTGCTGACGGCAACGCTCTGTTGATACTGTGATAGTTGTTTGGTTTACAGCCGGACGAACTTTCTGCCGCTGCGCAGCGCAGGTATTTTTTCAGACTGAAAGCCTTTTTGCCCACGGTGTGTGCTCGGTTTGGGTCACGGTAATATTCCAGTGTTTGTCGCGGAATCCGGAGCGCTGTCCGCCAATGGCGGTCGGCGACGGCGGCCGAGGGCGTGGCCAGGTCACCGGTTGCGTCACTCCGCTGGGAAAACACGCGCCCTTCCCCCTCCCCCTGCCCCACCCGCCCCCACCACGTGCCCCGGTCACCGCACGGGTCACGCCGCCGCCTCCTGCCGCCGGCGATGACGTCACCGCGGCTCTGCGAAATCCGCCCGCGAACGTAGCGGGCTGTCTGTCCGCGCAAAGGAGGCCGGCTGCCGCAAAGTCGGCTCGACAGAGCGACAGTCACGTAATTACGGTAGAGTGAGTGACAAATGCTCACAGTAAAACCTGGCTCATTACGGCAACTACGTGAAAATAAGCGGAAACTGCGCCTGTGACCTGCCAGCTAGTTTTTACGGATACATACCTCAGTTGGTAAAAGAGGAACCCTTACAGAATCACTTTGTTGTCCGCCATTTTCTTTCACGAAAGGGTAGAGGTATAAAGTTAGTATTTATGTCACATACTGAGGTCTACGGTCCCTTCCCTGTTAAACACATTTAAGCTCCTAAGTCAGTGCAATCAAAAGATATGACAATTTTTTGACACTCGCACACTCACTCATCATAACCTGTATGGTACTTCCCGTTGACGTAGAACGAAAAAAATTGGCAAGAAACAACGTTTCACAGAACACTGAAGGAAAAAATCCGAAAATTGGTAATTTGTAAATACATGACATAAAAATACTTTTCGCGATTACAAACACAAATTGCACTCGCATTCCATAAAAAATCGCAGGAGCTACTGTAGGGATTTTAATCTGGTTTTCAGTAATAGATAGAAGGATTCACTAGAAAGGTTCGTGCATACGATTTAAAAATACTTTGTGCTGATTGGTAAAGTGAAAAACCCTGCCGCTGTGAAAACGATTCCTTTGTCATCTAGCGGTGACAGGCGTAAGATAGCCCAACTACATTGCCACACCGGTGCTACCATCGCAAGTCCTTTACGAAATGTCCTTCCTACATACGAACACTACCTGGCAGTCTATGCCTATAACACGTACAGAATCTCTATTCTTTCAGAGCACAGTAATACAGGTAACTGATGTAGGATCGCAATTCCATTGCTTGGGAAGAGGTTTAGATATCCCATAAAATACCCGCTGAAGCATTCCACAGAACAATTCGACATTTGCTTAACAACTCGAACTCTATGGCCAGTTGCTTCTTTTTCTTTTCTAGAGATTTCAATTAAACTTTACCAGTAATCGTAATATGGACGAGATTAGATGAAGTCAACGCACCTGCAATAGCCAGTTAGCATAGCATGTTAATACAACTCCAAAATTAATAAATAATTACAATATCGGATGCGAAACTACACAAAAAATTTAGATCTAAAACTCAAACTTAAAACATTTTCAAGAGCCTTGGAATTCCCAGGACCAACTCTAGCCAGCATCGATATCGACACAGTCAAAACTCATCGAGACTCTATTCACGGAATGTGTGGACTATCAGGATACGCAATTAAATTTGTACGGAATCCTGGGAGCGCGAGTCCTATTCGCAGAGGTCGTTTTTTTCTGGTTTATCGAGAATCGTTTAATGTTTCTTCAGCAAAACAGTGACCTCTTGATTCTTCGACAGAGAGCGGAAAAGGTGATAATCTGTGGGCGCGAGATCAGTTGAATAAGGTGACTGCGGGATGACTTGCCAACCCAGCTCCTGTATCGTGTTTTTTGTTAGTGTTGCAGGATGCGGGCGGGCGTTATCGTGGTCTAGCATCACTTTACGCAGTCTTCCTGGTCGTTGCTCTTGGACTGCGTCTGCAAGATGTCTGAGTTGTTGGCAATAAATAGCAGTGATTATTACACCTCGGGGAAGCAATTCGCAGTACACCACTGCGTTGCTGTTCCACTAAATACATATCTTTTGTGGGCGCGTGCAGGTTTTTCTAAGGGTATTGCTGCTTCGTTTGGGTTCAAACATTCCTTTATTTTCCATATGTTAGTATACATCTACATCTACCTTTAAACTCCGCAAGGCACCCAACGGTGTGTGGCGGAGGGCACTTTACGTGCCACTGTTATTACCCCCCTTCCCTGTTCCAGTCGCGTACGGTTCGCGGGAAGAACGACTGCCGGAAAGCCTCCGTGGGCCCTCGAATCTCTCTAATTTTACATTCGTGATCTCCTCGGGGGGTATAAGTAGGGGGAAGCAATATATTCGATACCTAATCCAGAAAACACCCTCTCGAAACCTGGACAGAAAGATACACCGCAATGCAGAACGCCTCTCTTGCAGAGTCTGCCACTTGAGTTTGCTAAACATCTCCGTAACGCTATCACGGTTACCAAATAACCCTGTGACGAAACGCGCCGCTCTTCTTTGGATCTTCTCTATCTCCTCCGTCAACCCGATCTGGTACGGATCCCACACTGATGAGCAATACTCAAGTATAGGTCGAACGAGTGTTTGGAAGCCACCTCCTTTGTTGATGGACTACACTATCTAAGGACTCTCCCAATGAATCTCAACCTGGCACCTGCCTTATCAACAGTTAATTTTATATGAGCATTCCACTTCAAATCGTTCCGTACGCATACTGCCAGATATTTTACAGAAGTAACTGCTACCAGTGTTTGTTTCGCTATCATATAACCATACAATAAAGGATCCTTCTTTCTATATATTCGCAATACATTACATTTGTCTATGTTAGGGTTCAGTTGCCACTCCATGCACCAAGTGCCTATCCGCTGCAGATATTCCTGCATTTCGCTGCAATTTTCTAATGCTGCAACTTCTCTGCATACTACAGCATCATCCGCGAAAAGCCGCATGGAACTTCCGACACTATCTACTAGGTCATTTATATATATTATGAAAAGCAATGGTATCATAACACTCCCCTATGGCACGCCAGAGGTTACTTTGTCTGTAGACGTCTCTCCATTGAGAACAACATGCTGTATTCTGTTTGCTAAAAACTCTTCAATCGAGCCACACAACTGGTCTGATATTCCGTAGGCTCTTACTTTGTTTATCAGGCGACAGTGCGGAACTGTATCGAACCCCTTCCGGAAGTCAAGGAAAATGGCATCTACCTGGGAGCCTGTATCTAATATTTTCTGGGTCTCATGAATAAATAAAGCGAGTTGGGTCTCACACGATCGCTGTTTCCGGAATTCAAGTTGATTCCTACGGAGTAGATTCTGGGTTTCCAGAAATGACACGATACGCGAGCAAATAACATGTTCTAAAATTCTACAACAGATCGATGTCAGAGATATAGGCCTATAGCTTTGCGCATCTGCTCGACGACCCTTCTTGACAACTAGAACTACCTGTGCGCTTTTCCAATCATTTGGAACCTTCCGCTCCTCTAGAGACTCGAGGTACACGGCTGTTAGAAGGAGGGCAAGTTCTTTCGCGTACTCTGTATGTACCAGTAACGATACAGGATATGAATAGTGGGTGTTGTTCACTAGCCGACTGATTACCAACAAGCAGAGATGCAAGTATGGCCACCTACTGATTTTTGCGATTTTGGCTTATATCATGTAGTACCCACACACCCGATTTTTGAAGCTTCTCCACTGCATGAAAATGTTGCAAGATGGCGGGATGGTCACAGTTCATCCATATGCCAGTTCTCGAATACACTGACGTGGATCATTGTGGGTTAATGACTTTAAACAATCTTCATCAAGTCCTGAAGGTCTTGTTGAACGTGGAGAGTCACTAATGCCAAAAGGATTCTCCTTACAACGAGGAAATCACTTTGTTACCGTGTTCTGGCAAGTAGCCTTATCCCCATACACGACGCAAATGCTCCTCGCTGCCTCCGCTGCTGTCACGCCTCTATTTAATTCAAACACAGGAATATGTCGAAAATTTTCCGATTTCTCCACTTAGCGCTCCATTTTGTAGCGTCCACTGTTTCAATGACCATCTCCAAGTGACAAAATGAAATTATATAAACTCAAATAGCAACATCGAACTACATACAAAAAATGACAGTCGACAAATAAACCCACAGCAACCGGATTAACAACGAAAACTTAAACTTATGCACCAGTCTAATATTAAAGGTGACCTGGGGCAAATAGGTGTAGCAACACTATACACCAGTGTGGAGTCTGTGGAGGTTTTCCAGCATAATGCCCAGCTCCCTGTTGACACAACTCTCAGCCATGTAAACGAATAACTGAGTAGATTGCTTTTGACAGAAGCAACGTTCCATACCTGTAGCTGTTACTGCTACTGGGAGACGGGATACAAAAGCCATGGCCTGCACCGTAATATGAGCGGGAAGAACTGATTACTGAGCATCTTGCAGAAAATGTAAGGAGGGCAACAAACATGTAAGGCGAAACCCCTGTAGTTACTGGAATCAGAGAGAATCACTTTTTGTAGGTTAGAGTCAGGTTGCAGATAGACGGCCTCCAAAAAAGTTAGAACTAAACAGGGCCGTAAGTTAGAACTAAACAGGACCATGACATATTTCACAGTTTTCAGATAAATAAAATTAGTTTGCTTCACCAGAACATTAGGTGGCTGAAAAACCAGGTAGAGGAACCTCTTTTACTTTTAGAAGATGTGAAAATTCCGAAGTTTCAGATGTTCTGAGGCTCTCTGAATGTCACATAATCACAGCGACAGAACAGTTAGAGTAAGGTGTTGTAAACTAGCATCATTTTCTTAAAAAGTGAACATGAAAAAAGGGGAAGTTGCAACGTATTTAAAAGTTGCAACGTATTTAAAAGTTGAACACAAGGCCAAAAATGTTGATACAAGCAGTTATTGTGCGATCAGAATCTAGAGGCAAGTTCGTGTGACTTGTTACTGCAGAACTCTTTTCTTGTAATTTCCCTCTAGGAAACCCTCACTTATTTATTTGAATCTAGATGTATTATTTAGCCATCTATAAGGCAAGAAGAAACATCAATATCTACCCAGTAGCTAATGGACTATCTGATCATGATGCACAAGTAACGGAAAATAACAATACACATTACACCCCTATGGCAGGTTCAGACAAATAAATATTAATATAAAGTTCAGTTCATTCCAAAGTAAATTTGTGTAAAAAATTTGAAAGTAGCTTTCCTAGAAAGTTACACAGAAAATTCTTTAAAAAACAAGTAAGCCGAGGATAGCCATGGAAATTAAAATCTCATATAAGAGGAAGAGGGAGCTTTATATATAGGCCATAGTACATCAAGATATGATATTACTTGCAAATTACAAAAACTGCTGTTATATTTTAAGACAATGTTGTGAATGATAATTCACAAATTTCAAATACTGAATCGGAAACATGCACCTCTTCCATTCTTCACATAATACCAATTAGTTTCCAGCAATTTCATAAGAAATTGAGTTACTGCGAAATAACCAACAAATCGCGAGGTCGCTTTTTCTACTAATATTCACAAAAAAATGTGAGTCTTATATGTGCTTTCAGGGTTGCTTATGGTGCGCTGCGTTTTTATGCTTTGAATTCTCTGGTAATATATATTCCTCTCAGGAATGCTGTGGCGTCTCGTGACGTACAATAGCAAAAAGTTAAAGCAAACATTGAAATACTAGGATCTATATACTTTTCATTTTCAGTTACTCTTCATTATATAAAGTTACATAAGATTTGTGATGATAAAACCTATTTTTAATAAGTTTTGAAATGCTCAATTCTTTTGTCAATAATCCCTTTGTATTTCCCGATGTCACAAAAAATATTGATGTCACATACCTCCGCAGCAAGAAAACAAGAATAAAAAAGACATAGGATTGGATCTGACTACTGAGTGCAAAACTTCGAAAGTGTGTTCTTACCAATTATGCTACCGATTCACTTGGTTTACGGCCACACACGCGAACTGATGAAGTAGCATCAAAACTTCGTCATTTTCTCGGAATCCATTGGGTGTTGCCGCAAAAGATAAAATCGATGTCACTTTATTTCCATGTAGGCAATTCGACTGCTACAGAGATGAAGTTGTTATAGAGCTAATCATTTATTTATCATCGCCTCGCGGATGGAGGCCAGACTGGAAAGGCTTATGTACAAGACTTCGTTGTTATCAAGGGAAGAGAAGCTGATCGCCTCCGATTACAAAAAAAAATGTTCAAATGTGTGTGAAATCTTACGGGACTTAACTGCTAAGGTCATCAGTCCCTAAGCTTACGCACTACTTAACCTAAATTATCCTAAGGACAAACACACACACCCATGCCCGAGGGAGGACTCGAACCTCCGCCGGGAGCAGCCGCGCAGTCCATGACTGCAGCCCCTTTAGACCGCACGGCCCTCCGATTACAAATTTTTCCGAGAATGTTATAGTTGTGTTATGTAGTGAGATCACACACTGCATCGCACCGAGACTGCAATGACGATAGTATCAGATGGCGGACTCTTTCCACTGCCACTTCGAGATATCAAAATAAGTTTCTAAAACGACTCGGAAAGATCTTCAGTGATACATACTTGGTGTTTGTTAGTGATGAAGGGGCGATTTCAAAACGGGAATACTTACGGAAACAATGATTTATGTCTGATCTCGAAACTGTTAATTTATTTCATCAACCTCATTTCATCTAAATTTGTTGCCACACCAATGCTCAACTTTTTCAGGTTATTTCACGGCGATATAAAGAGTGAGGTGTCTAGGCTCCTTGTATATTTGTCCCTCTGGTTTGACCTACACTCCTGGAAATGGAAAAAAGAACACATTGACACCGGTGTGTCAGACCCACCATACTTGCTCCGGACACTGCGAGAGGGCTGTACAAGCAATGATCACACGCACGGCACAGCGGACACACCAGGACCCGCGGTGTTGGCCGTCGAATGGCGCTAGCTGCGCAGCATTTGTGCACCGCCGCCGTCAGTGTCAGCCAGTTTGCCGTGGCATACGGAGCTCCATCGCAGTCTTTAACACTGGTAGCATGCCGCGACAGCGTGGACGTGAACCGTATGTGCAGTTGACGGACTTTGAGCGAGGGCGTATAGTGGGCATGCGGGAGGCCGGGTGGACGTACCGCCGAATTGCTCAACACGTGGGGCGTGAGGTCTCCACAGTACATCGATGTTGTCGCCAGTGGTCGGCGGAAGGTGCACGTGCCCGTCGACCTGGGACCGGACCGCAGCGACGCACGGATGCACGCCAAGACCGTAGGATCCTACGCAGTGCCGTAGGGGACCGCACCGCCACTTCCCAGCAAATTAGGGACACTGTTGCTCCTGGGGTATCGGCGAGGACCATTCGCAACCGTCTCCATGAAGCTGGGCTACGGTCCCGCACACCGTTAGGCCGTCTTCCGCTCACGCCCCAACATCGTGCAGCCCGCCTCCAGTGGTGTCGCGACAGGCGTGAATGGAGGGACGAATGGAGACGTGTCGTCTTCAGCGATGAGAGTCGCTTCTGCCTTGGTGCCAATGATGGTCGTATGCGTGTTTGGCGCCGTGCAGGTGAGCGCCACAATCAGGACTGCATACGACCGAGGCACACAGGGCCAACACCCGGCATCATGGTGTGGGGAGCGATCTCCTACACTGGCCGTACACCACTGGTGATCGTCGAGGGGACACTGAATAGTGCACGGTACATCCAAACCGTCATCGAACCCATCGTTCTACCATTCCTAGACCGGCAAGGGAACTTGCTGTTCCAACAGGACAATGCACGTCCGCATGTATCCCGTGCCACCCAACGTGCTCTAGAAGGTGTAAGTCAACTACCCTGGCCAGCAAGATCTCCGGATCTGTCCCCCATTGAGCATGTTTGGGACTGGATGAAGCGTCGTCTCACGCGGTCTGCACGTCCAGCACGAACGCTGGTCCAACTGAGGCGCCAGGTGGAAATGGCATGGCAAGCCGTTCTACAGGACTACATCCAGCATCTCTACGATCGTCTCCATGGGAGAATAGCAGCCTGCATTGCGGCGAAAGGTGGATATACACTGTACTAGTGCCGACATTGTGCATGCTCTGTTGCCTGTGTCTATGTGCCTGTGGTTCTGTCAGTGTGATCATGTGATGTATCTGACCCCAGGAATGTGTCAATAAAGTTTCCCCTTCCTGGGACAATGAATTCACGGTGTTCTTATTTCAATTTCCAGGAGTGTATTTAGGTGACCCTCAACTTTTTATGTCAACGGAATCCAATGGTCAATTGTATCAGGAGAAAAGGTGTTGTGCACAGTATCTATCTTCAGAGCGTTAAAAAGCCTTTCCAGTAACTCAAAGATGAAATAAAATTACGTTATCAATGTCCACAGAGTCAGATTCGGCCGGAAGTTTTGTAATGTTTACCTTAGCAGTATGTTTTAACCATTAGACTCCGATAACTCTCATGCGAATGTTCTGATAGCCTAATGGCTTTGTTAGCGTGAAGAAATCGGAAAATGAACTACAAGCAAAAGTGCCAAATGTGAGGTACCTTATAGAAATTCCATTTACACTCACCTCTTTTTCTTACTTTGACTCGTCTCTGTGTTAAGTTATCTGAAAATTTAAAAGTTCATTCATCAACCACCTTTCACTTGCATTGAAGAAGCATCACCAGCCGTAATATTGTAATTATTACGAGTAGACAATATTTTTGTCCCTTTAGTTTTTATGGAAAGAATGACAATTTTTCTTAAGAATGACACATTCGAGACATTAGTATCGGTACATATCCCTTCTTGTTCTACATTATCATCACAAATATATCTTCTTTTATGTTATCAGAAGCTGGAGTCGAACTTGCCCTGCAACTATACACCTGTTTAATTTTATTTGTGGTTTTTGAGTCATATTTATCGGCTATTGCGAAACATTTTGCTGCACAGTTTGCTTTTCAGATTTGATACCATTGCAGCTTATGAAATTTTTTTCTGGATTTTCGTGTTTTGTAATTAGTATCATGTTGTCTTTTCATTTATGTTATTATATGGTTGAGGTGGTCCAAATGAAAGCATTCATAATGAAAACTGTTTTAAAGTGTATAATATTGAAATGAATATTATTTATTCATCGTATTGACAGCATCTGAAGCTGCTAAAGAATTGAATGACTTCCAGTGAATGAGTTTTTCATTTCAGGTTTCCTTAAGGCAAAAAAATCCTATTACAGATACTGATGAGGAGAGCTGCTCAAATGGTTTCTCTTGTTTTTTGTTTATGATGTTCGAGTTGTAGTTGGGATATCTGGATATTATTCGTTACTATGCTTTAGACCCAAACCATGACTACAGAAATGCTAATAAAATCCATTGGCCTATACTAGGTATTACTGTTTCCAGTGAATTGAATTGTGGCAGCCGGCGTCACTGCGTCTTTGTAGCGTCAGCTTCCGAAATGCTTGCTAGTTCAAGCAACGAACCAGGTGACCAGACATATTCTGCCTGCTGCCAGTCTAATGGAGAATTGGCAGTCTTGTACTCGTAGAACACGTTCGGCAATTATCTGACGATCGGTTTACCTCCTAAAGTGGTTCAGATTTATCCTGGTAAATTGAGAGTATATTTTCTTGTCGTTTAGATTACATGTTATGAGTGTTTCTCACTTAAGGAATGACACAGAGGTGGCAAATTTATGTTTTTGAGTCGAGTAATGTCATTACAACAGAAACTGCATCTTACTTCACCATATATATTCCGAATTCTCCGTGTTAGCCGCAACTCGGATAACAAGGAAGCGCTGTCAGCTATCGTTGTATTAAAGGATAATAGTAAGTCTCTTACTACAAGGGCAAAACTGCGTTAGTTTTCAGATATAATCCCACTGGAAACAAGACTTTTACCTCCTCTGTGAAACATCCTCTAGAAGTCGGATATACAACCAGTAAAGAAATCTTAAGACGATTTTGTCACTACCTTGGGTCAGTACCCCATAAATCGAAAGGCAAAAATCTTGCAGAATTGTACCCTTGTTAATACCCATCTTTTCTGCTTCCGTCAATTGTATTGACTCAATTGTGGCACTAAATGACTTAACCGGATATCGTTTTGCATGCTGTTGTACTTCTATATCTGCATACTTTTCGTGGTAGTTCTTCCTGTAAAAATACTGCACTATGTCTGTAGACTGACGGAGACACAAACTATTTCCAAGCGTTTTATCCTCCTAATTCGTGACAATGTTCGGTATTTTGTTTAATAAAGAAAGATTTTTCGAAATGTTGTAATATTGTAGTAATTCATTTATATTAATACAGGGCACACTAAATAGTGTTTCTTTTTTGTTTACTGAACATAACTGATAAACATTAGAGATAAATGATTCAGCTTGCGTGAATGTATTTTCCGACACAATCTAAAACGGTCTTACAATGCTCAGATGGATTACTGATTTCACACCTGTAGACAATAAGTTGGTAGCAGTGTATCTCCTTGCACGTTTAACTATGGGAGAGACAGTAAGGTCGTTCAGTTACTTTTCCAGTGAATTCTAATGTAATATACTCAGAAGTCAATAAAATAAAATTTTCTGCTTGATTACAAGCATATACTACCTAAGATAATTCTAACAATATGTAAAGCAGTGATGAGAAAGAATGAAGGCCAAAACACCAATATCTTCCAAATCACTTTTAAATACACGAAGAAAGAAGGGATTTCGGTCTCAACTGAAATTGGAACTTTATATTTTGGACCTCACTAGCCCATACCGATGGCAGAGGTGAAAACCCTTTAACTAATAACTTCATTCAAGATGTTCACAATGTAATGTGTTTTTATGTGTCAGTCAGGGAATGTAATTGTGGACGATAGCAAGACGTTCTAATGGACTCCCTTTCCGACAAATACTGAAATAACTGAGGAAATATTGTAGTTGACCGTAATTCCATATATTAAAGTTACTTTTAATTATCTATAAAGATATGGAAAGTTAAGGAGAGTGCAACTAAAGAAACAAATAATTTGGGGCACAAAGGGAAAGCACATATCCGGCATAACACACAACACCTACAGTACTATGACTATGAGGGTAGATATACTTGCAGTATGAGAACTGCTAATCTTATTTTATTTCCTAGCATTCCAGTTATTTTGTTTCCCACCTATTGTATGTGACGTAGAAACCTGATGCTGCAACGGCCATTTAATTCGATCCTAAAAGTCCTTCACAATCGATTATTTGCTATTCCTTTGTTCTCGTGATCTGATTTGCTGTTCCCAATTACATTTTTTATGTATACCTACGGTTTTAGAGGTATATCATCTTCCAACAAACTGTCCTCAAGTTGGAATTAAAATAATTTTTTTCATGAATCTTTTCTCACAATATCGTTAGGTACTGTTGTTGGTTAGGAACGAAATTTAATTTCTTTACGTATGTATTAATGAGCAAATTATAGAAGCTTCATTCCTGTTACGAAACAAACAAATGGATTGCTATATCAGTGAAGGGAGACGTAGTTTCGCATACATGGAGTCTGGTGAAATATTGATGTAATTTAAAAAATATATCGGAATGAAACATAAACTCAATTTAAGTCCTGGAATTACCACACCAGTTGAATATTACATGCCAGCCACCTCCAGCTTTTATTTCATTCTGTGGCGCAGGTATTTACACAAGAGCTGAAATAACACTGCTGTGTTTTCCGTCATACGTAGAGGACATCTGGGGTCCTTTACAGGTGTTTCGCATGAACTCGAGTTGTGATTACTGTAATAGTAAAAAAATTACAGAGCCAGGCATGCTATCTAAGAGACAATCATACAGCTACGGCTAATGAATCAACTTCGTTATTTATTCTTGTAATAGCAACGACATAACTCTAATGAAGCTTAGGAAGCTTGAAACGTTGATTATCATTGGAATATTTTTGACGATTTGACTGAAAAAAATGAAGTTTCAAAAAAGAAAGTTTTCGTTGAATTCTATTGCTAACATTGTTTTCTCTGTGAAGCAATAAACTTAACTCGCTGTGCCTGATTCTAGCACATGCGTTACACCATTGCTTTCTGTGCACCACCTGCTTTCGTTTAATCACATTCCCAATATTTGTAGCATCTACTTCAAGAACGCTTTTTAACACAGTTCCAGCAAGATTTCGTGCAATAAAGGTAATTCCCATACGTTAAAAAAAGTAAGTTTGAACTAGAATGTGTTTAGAATAGACTACAATATGCTGGTGTATCCTACTCTGCCGACTGAGTGATTGTTCATTTTATCACAACACTGTATCGGTATTTTTTCTGTGTTACGCTGGGTCTAAATTCGACAACGACCTACACGTTCACATTACAGTGGCACTGCTTTCATAAATTTTAGGTGTTTAATACTGACTTGTAAATTATCAGTCGTCAACTAATAATCACATCCCGTTTTGAACTAAATCAACTGGTCATTATTAGATTGTCTACTAACAAATATCACTGCAGCATTTCAAAACTTTGGAATAAATTTCGTCAACATGGCCTTTCTACAGTTCCGAATCCTATTTGAAATGTACAGTATCTACTGCATGTCTTCTGATACCCAGCTGCTCGGTAGCGGACACAGACTTCTCCAATGGATACCACTACTTCGACTCATCACAATTTAGACTGTTACAGACAAACTCTCAACATCAACTAACCAAAAAGCCACTTGTTGACAAACTGCCTATTGGCTTTTGTCTCAGGTTCTTCGGCCGCCTATCATCTAATGATTTTACTGACGTTTCGCCAGCACGAGTGGCTGGCATTGTCAAAGCTACACCTTCCATTGCCGGTAATGGAGGGTAAAGCTGTGACAGTGCCAGCCACTCGTGCTGGCGAAACTTCAATAAAATCATTAGATGAACGTTGGCCGAAGAACCCGAGACAGAAGCCAATAGGCAGTTTGTCAAAAAGCCATTACTTGCAAAATGAACAGCGCAGTCATCGTCCTGTAATATTACCGACAGATTCGGATAACTGTATATCCTGATTCCAGACAGCTCTTTCTTTTTCCTTTATTCTGAGAAGTACTCCATTTCCCTCCCAGCTTATGGTGAATATGCTTTTATTTCATTTGGCTACAGAAGCTTTTTTGCAGCACTCTGCAGGTCCTCTGCACTACACCGAACAGACGCCCTTCTGCCCACAGATTCACAATTACCAACAAATAGATTGCCAGAAAAAGTGAAACAATTAAAAGACATGGACGAATGTGACTGTAGCTGTGTAAAAGCACAAACTAACGACTGGTATGTACATGATTAGAACTGCAATTCTCTGTGACGAGTAGAGCGGCCACGAGAATCATTATCTTTGTTCGGGTTTCAGGCCTGGTAGGGCATAAAAAGGGCGTGAACAGTGTCAGATGTTTTGTGATCAATGTGAAGGATACGGATATGCCTCTTACTCCTGTGACACAGCGTTTTCAGCACACGACAGAGCCCGTTGTAGTCTCCATTTGGCCAGCTGGTCGAACCGCGAGATATTCACATTTGTGGGGCATCCACATGCGACAGTGGCCCCGTGTTGGACTGCGTGGGAACGTGACGGCAGGCATACTCGTAGTGAAGGTCCGGTCGACAACGTCTGACCATCACAAAGCAGCTCCCTCTAGTAACACGGAAGTTATTTATTGATACCTTAAATCATTTTGACAGTGTTGACTGAAATACTCTCTTTCAAATTCTGAAGGTGGTAGGGGTAAAATACAAGGAGCGAAAGGCTATTTACAATTTGTACAGAAACCAGATGGCAGTTATAAGAGTCGAGGGACATGAAAGGGAAGCAGTGGTTGGGAAGGGAGTACGACAGGGTTGTAGCCTCTCCCCGATGTTATTCAATCTGTATATTGAGCAAGCAGTAAATGAAACAAAAGAAAAATTCGGAGTAGGTATTAAAATCCATGGAGAAGAAATAAAAACTTTGAGGTTCGCCGATGACATTGTAATTCTGTCAGAGACAGCAAAGGACCTGGAAGAGCAGCTAAACGGAATGCACAGTGTCTTGAAAGGAGGATATAAGATGAACATCAACAAAAGCAAAACGAGGATAATGGAATGTAGTCGAATGAAATCGGGTGATGCTGAGGGTATTACATTAGGAAATGAGACGCTTAAAGTAGTAAAGGAGTTTTGCTATTTGGGGAACAAAATAACCGATGACTGTCGAAGTAGAGAGGATATAAAATGTAGACTGGCAATGGCAAGGAAATCGTTTCTGAAGAAGAGAAATTTGTTAACATCGAGTATAGATTTAAGTGTCAGGAAGTCGTTTCTCAAAGTATTTGTATGGAGTGTGGCCATGTATGGAAGTGATACGTGGACGATAAGTTGTTTGGACAAGAAGAAATAGAAGCTTTCGAGATGTGGTGCTGCAGAAGAATGCTGAAGATTAGATGGGTAGATCACATAACTTATGAGGAGGTACTGAATACAATTAGGGAGAAGAGAAATTTGTGGCACAACTTGACTAGAAGAAGGGAAGGTTGGTAGGACATGTCCTGAGGAGTCAAGGAATCACCAATTTAGTATTGGCGGGCAGCGTGGAGGGTAAAAATCGTAGAGGGAGACCAAGAGATGAATACACTAAGCAGATTCAGAAGGATGTAGGTTGCAGTAGGTACTGGGAGATAAAGAAGCTTTCTCAGGATAGAGTAGCATGGAGAGCTGCATCAAACCAGTCTCTGGACTGAAGACCACAACAACAACAACATCATTCTATTCTTTTTTCTTGTCCCAGTTTTGCGTATGTTCCTTGCTTCGCCGGTTCTGGTGAGAACCTTTACATTCCTTAATCTTTCCACCGAATTTTCAACATCCTTCTGTAGCATTACGTCTCTAATGCTTTGTTCCTCTTCCTCGCTGGTTCTCCCGCAGACTGTGATGCACTATCGAACAATTTTGGGCTCCAAACGTACGTTCTCTCAAATTTCTTCCTCAGATTAAGCCCAATATTTGATACTACCAGACTTCTCTAAGACGGGAATGCCCTCATTGCCTTTCTTTATTTCCTTTTTATTTCCTCCTTGCTTTGTCCATCGTGTGTTATTTTGATTCCAGGATATCAGAATTCCTTCAGTTCGTCTACTCTAGTATTCTTCATTTTGATAAGGTAATCGCTAATCTCATTTCTGCTACTCCTCATCACTTACGTCTTTCTGCCATTCACTATCAATCGATATTCTGTACTCATTAAACTGTTTACTCCAGTCCACAAGCGCAGTAATTCTTCTTCATTTTTGCTGAGGACAACAACGTCATCGCGAATATTATCATTGACTTCCTTTCATGCTGAATTTTAATCCCGCTGTTGAACATTGCTTTTATTTCCGTCGCCGTCCGTAGTGGACGAGCGGCTCTAGGCGCTTCAGTCTGGAACCGCGCGCCCACTACAATCGCAGCTTCGAATCCTGCCTCGGGCATGGATGTGTGTGATCTCCTTAGTTAGGTTTAAGTAGTTCTAAGTTCTAGGGGACTGATGACCTCAGATGTTAAGTCCCATAATGCTCAGAGCCATTTGAACCATTTTTTCATTTTCGTCATTGCACCTTCGATGTGTACGTTGAACCGTAGTGGCGAAAGACTGCATCCCAGCCTTACACCACTTCGTTCTTGATTCTCAATTCTTATTGTTCCCGATTAGTTCTTTCAAAAATTGTACGCTACTCTACATTACATTCAGCCTACTCCTTTTTTTGTTAGAATTTTGAACGTCTTGCACCTTGTTACACTGTTGAACTTTTTTCCAAGTAAGCTAATCCGATGAACTTGTCTTTGGATTTTCCAGTCTTCCTTCCCTTATCCACCGCAACGTCAAAACTGCCTTCCGAAACCCAAAGTGTCCTTATCTATCAGATCTCAGTATTCTTCTCAATTTTTTTGTGTATTATTCTTGCCAACAGCTCGGATGCACGACCCGTTAAACAGAATGTGCAAAAGGTCTCGCACTTACCTGCCTTTATTATCTTCGCGATCGTGTGGGTGATATTTTTCCTAAAGTCCAACCCCATAGATTCTAACCACCAAACTGAAAAGTCACGCTAATGAATTTAGAAATGCCACAGGAATGTTATCCATTCTTTTTGGCTTGACTGATTGCAAACTCTTTTAAACCATTCGCTAAGTCTTTAGTAACGGCTATCATCCTCAGTTACGTCATCAGACAAGTTTTCCCCTTCGGAAAGCCACACAATATTGTCTTTCCACCCATCGCCCTCTCCTCTGCGCTTAATAGTGCTATTCCCAATGCACTCTAAATTTCACCAAAGGCTATTTTGACTTTTCTATATACTGCGTCCACCCGTCCGATAGTATTTTCTTCACGTTTTTCGTTAAGCCATTTCGCGTTAGTTTCCATGCACTTGCTACTTACTTCATTCCTGAGTGGCTTATATTCCCTTATTCGTGAACTTGCAGATACATTTTTATATTTCCTTCTTCCGTCGATCAACTGAAACATTTCCTCTGTTTGCCGAGGCTTCTTCGCAGTAACCTCCCTTAAACTGTGCAGAATTTGTTTGTGATGAAATACAGTTCGAACGCATCGTCGTGCCCCGTGCCTTGCATACTCATGTTTGGCTTTCCTCTACGATTGTTTTCTCCCATCATTTCTTTAATTGTTATTTTATGACGACTAATGTAATAAGTGTCCAATGATTCTATCTCTTCTATTCATTATGTTGCTTGCTATGGGTTTTTCCCTTGCTTACTTTTTCTTAGAAATAATTCATTTCTTACTCACTCACTCTTCAACGGTCTCTTGTAACACAATTTTTCAAAGGCAGTCCATTCTTTGCACTCATATGAAGCATTGCTCCAGACATAATTTTACATGAATCTGTTTTATGTCTAATAGCTTATTTTTGTATGTTAGTATGTTTCTTACTATAGAAAATACTTTTATCTCATGTGGTCTCTGCTATTATTCTCTGTTCTATACCTGAAAGGTATCTACATGGTAGCGATTGTTGAGCTATATGAAATAAAATCGTCATCACTTCTGAACGGTTTGCGTTAGGGCTTTCAAACTGCACGGTTGTCTGCGGGACATGACGGGAATTAGTATCCTTTTGTTTAGTGACGAAGCCAACTTTCATTTGGATAAGTTCTTCAATGAGCAAAATCGGCGTATTAGGGGGACTGAGAATCCGCATTTCGCGATCGAGCAGTCTTTTCGCTCTCAACGGGTGATTGTGTGGTGCGCAATGTCCAGTCACGGAATAATCGATGCGATGTTCCTTGATGACACAGTGACTACCGTAGGCTTCGGTAGATGATTTCATCCCCTTTATCCAAAGAGAACCTGATTTCGACAAAAATGTGGTTCATCCAAGACGAATCTCGACCCTATCGAAGCAGGAGATTGTTTGATGTCCTGGAGGAGCACTTTGGGTACCTAATTCTGGCTCTCATGTACCCAGGAGCCATTGCCATGGACCTCGAATGGCCGCCACATTCTCCGGATCTGAACACAAGCGACTCCTTTTTGTGGAGCTATATCAAAGGCAAGGTGTACAGCAATAACCCCAAAACCATGCTGAGCTGAAAACAGCCATTCAGAGATCATTTACAGCATCGATATTCCGACGTTTCAGCGGGTCATGCAGAATTGCGCTATTCATCTGCGCCACATCATCGCCAATGATGGCAGGGATATTTAACATGTCATAACCTAAATCCGAATATCTGTAGTGACATTTACAAGTTGAATATAGTGTGTACATGCCATAGTTTGTAACTAATTTCTTTTTTTTCATATAGTTCAATTATTGTCACCATGTACACTGAGAGATTGACTTAATTGCCCAAAACTAGTGCTATTTTATTATTTTTATTATAATTTTCGTTCGTGCCTTCATAATCCTTACTTTCGAATTGATATTGTAAATATAAATAGCTTCGATTTAATGTAAAAAGATTTCAATCGTCGATCTCACACGGGTCAGTGATAATTTCTCTCTAGTGGTGTGCCGGTGACATATTAAAAAACCCAATGTAGATTATGAATGCTCCGGATCAAGGGCTGAACAGAATGTCTTAGAGCTTAGGCAGGCAGCTTGAGCAATCGGATATTGAGCGAAGGCTGATACATTCGTCACAGATGTACCGAAGAGAAGTCGGAGTCTTCCCGCGGTGTGGATATTTGATGAAATTTTACTTACTTTGCACTTATGAATCTCTAATGAGATGAATATATCCAGAAATGTTTTTAGCAGATTTTTAAAATCAGTAGATAGAGTCCGTTGGTCGTACAACTCCGGACCCCAAACTGCCTTTAGCTAATTCAAGGGCTTCACATTCTCCCGGTCATTCTTTATGTTAACTCTCTGTATTGTGGAATTACACTCCTGGAAATTGAAATAAGAACACCGTGAATTCATTGTCCCAGGAAGGGGAAACTTTATTGACACATTCCTGGGGTCAGATACATCACATGATCACACTGACAAAACCACGGGCACATAGACACAGGCAACAGAGCATGCACAATGTCGGCACTAGTACAGTGTATATCCACCTTTCGCAGCAATGCAGGCTGCTATTCTCCCATGGAGACGATCGTAGAGATGCTGGATGTAGTCCTGTGGAACGGCTTGCCATGCCATTTCCACCTGGCGCCTCAGTTGGACCAGCGTTCGTGCTGGACGTGCAGACCGCGTGAGACGACGCTTCATCCAGTCCCAAACATGCTCAATGGGGGACAGATCCGGAGATCTTCCTGGCCAGGGTAGTTGACTTACACCTTCTAGAGCACGTTGGGTGGCACGGGATACATGCGGACGTGCATTGTCCTGTTGGAACAGCAAGTTCCCTTGCCGGTCTAGGAATGGTAGAACGATGGGTTCGATGACGGTTTGGATGTACCGTGCACTATTCAGCGTCCCCTCGACGATCACCAGTGGTGTACGGCCAGTGTAGGAGATCGCTCCCCACACCATGATGCCGGGTGTTGGCCCTGTGTGCCTCGGTCGTATGCAGTCCTGATTGTGGCGCTCACCTGCACGGCGCCAAACACGCATACGACCATCATTGGCACCAAGGCAGAAGCGACTCTCATCGCTGAAGACGACACGTCTCCATTCGTCCCTCCATTCACGCCTGTCGCGACACCACTGGAGGCGGGCTGCACGATGTTGGGGCGTGAGCGGAAGACGGCCTAACGGTGTGCGGGACCGTAGCCCAGCTTCATGGAGACGGTTGCGAATGTCCTCGCCGATACCCCAGGAGCAACAGTGTCCCTAATTTGCTGGGAAGTGGCGGTGCGGTCCCCTACGGCACTGCGTAGGATCCTACGGTCTTGGCGTGCATCCGTGCGTCGCTGCGGTCCGGTCCCAGGTCGACGGGCACGTGCACCTTCCGCCGACCACTGGAGACCTCACGCCCCACGTGTTGAGCAATTCGGCGGTACGTCCACCCGGCCTCCCGCATGCCCACTATACGCCCTCGCTCAAAGTCCGTCAACTGCACATACGGTTCACGTCCATGCTGTCGCGGCATGCTACCAGTGTTAAAGACTGCGATGGAGCTCCGTATGCCACGGCAAACTGGCTGACACTGACGGCGGCGGTGCACAAATGCTGCGCAGCTAGCGCCATTCGACGGCCAACACCGCGGGTCCTGGTGTGTCCGCTGTGCCGTGCGTGTGATCATTGCTTGTACAGCCCTCTCGCAGTGTCCGGAGCAAGTATGGTGGGTCTGACACACCGGTGTCAATGTGTTCTTTTTTCCATTTCCAGGAGTGTATTTTAAACGTAGTTTCACAAGATATGGTTCTCTGTCAACTGATGTACTAAGTCTACCATTCGGCTTTCTTTCTATTTGTACCCTCCCGTGAGTTCATATTGTGTTAATGAGACAGCTTTACTAACAGGGATTGCTTGAAAGACTAAGAAGTTATTCAAGTGAAACATTATGTGAACTTGTGCCGTTTCAAGAAATAAATTATGTTTGTATTCCGGGTTCCTGAGCCTTACGTGTACAGTGGCATTATTTCAGCAGCTAATTTGAAACGAGGCCTATATAAAGCTGATCACGACGGAATCAAAATGGCCTTTCAGAGTGTGTAGGGATTTCTAGTTGCTTTCAATTCAGTCCGGGAATAATTTTTATTTGAATAATTTTTGGAAAATCGGGACATTTCATCACCTGCATGGATAGGGAGCATCTGAATTTCTGGAGGTGACTGTATCTAAATTCCACGGCGTATCAATTCAAAGTTATTACTGTCTCAAATCTCGCTATTATTTTGTGTTCCGTTGCAATGGAAAATTTTGAGACGTGACTTATTATTACCCATGACGTGATGTCATTTTAATTTTGCTATTATTTGTTGGCTGTTCTGGTTATATTGGTCGCACAGGACTTAGAAATGAAATAAATAGGAAGTGCAGGACAACCAAGGCGAAATGGTGACAAGAAAAATGTAAAGAAATCGGAAGAAAAATGTAGGAGTGACTGAGCATATAAGAAAGTCAAAACAAGCTTCGATGAAACTAAAAGCAGTGGTGGTAACATTGAAAGTCCAATAGGAACTCAGCTTTTAAGTGCAGAGGAGAGAACAGATAGGTGGGAAGAGTGCATTGATGGACTCTACGAGGTATAAGACTTATCTGATGCAGTAATAGAAACAGAAACATGAGTCGACAGGGAAGAGATAGGGGATCCTGTATAAGAATCATAATTCAGAAAAGCTTTGGATCAATGAAAGTCAAATAAGGCAGAAGGGATTATCTATCGAAATTTCTAAATCTGTTGGGGGAAGTGGCAACGAAACAAATATTCACGTTCGTGTGTATCATGTATGAGACTGGCGATGTACCATTGGACTTTCGGAAAAACATCATCCACACAATTGCGAAGATAGCAATGGCAGAGAGGTGCGAAAACTATCACGTAGTCAGTTCAGCATCTCATGCACCCAGGCTGCCAAAAAGAATAATATAGAGAAGAATGGAAAAGAAAACTGAGTATCTGTTAGATGACGAGCACGTAGGCTTTACGAAAGGTAAAGGCACTAGTGAGACGGTACAGACTTTCTGCTTGATAACAGAAGAAAGACTCAACAAAAATCAAGATACACTCATAGAATTTATGGATCTAGAAAAAGTGTAGGTCAATGTGGAATTGTGCAAGATATTCGAGATTCTGAGACAAATAGGAGTAAGCTAGAACAATGAAATTATGGTGACATACAATATGTACAAGTATCAAGAAGGAACAATAGCTAATACTGGAAGACCAAGAACGAAGTGGTAAAATTAAAATGGATGTATGACGGGGATGCAGCTTTTCACCCCTGATGTTCAATCTACACATCGGAGAAACAGTGACGGGAACAAAAGAAGGTTGATTCAGGGTGAAAGGATACCAACGATTAGATCCGCTGATGACACTGCCGTACTCAGTGAAAGTGAAAAAATAATCACAAGATGTGCTGAACGGAATGTACAGTTTAACAGATATAGAATACGACTTGAGAGTAAACCGTAAAAAGACAAAAGTAATAAGTGGCAGAAATGAGAACTGCAAGAAGCTTAACATCAAAACTGGTGGTCACGAAGTAGGAAAAGTGAAAGAATTCTGGTATCTTGAAAGCAAAATAAACCAGACGGACGAAGCTAGGAGGACATAAAAAGCGGATTAGCAGAGGCAAAGAGGATATTCCTCGCAAAGAGAAGTCTACTGTCTTCAAACATGGGCCCTAATTTGAGGAAGACATTTCTGACAATCTACGTTTCGAGCGCAGCACTGTATCGTAGTGAATCATGAACAGTGGGGAAATAGCTACAGAAGAAGATCGAAGCTGTGGTGCTACAGAAGCATGTTGAAAATAGGGTGGACTCAGAAGATAGGAAATGAGAAGGTTCTCTGCAGAGTCGGTGAAGAAAGGAGAAAAGTGACAAGAATAAGGGGCAGGATGATAGGACGCGTGTTAAGTCATCACGGAATAATCTCCATTGTATTGTACTGTAGTGTATCGGACTTGGAGCCCATAAACGACGGAGAGGCTTCGTCCCCGCTGTAGCCCTCAGTTGTTCACAACCGCATAACAGGCTACAGCAGTCCACTCACCCCACCGCCGTCCCACACCGAACCCAGGGTGATTGTACGGTTCGGCACCAGTGGACCCCCCCCCCCCCCCCTGGAACGTCTCACAGCAGACGAGTGTAACCCCAAAGTTTGCGTGGTAGAGTAATTATGGGGTACGCGTACCTGGAGAAAGCGTTTGCGCAGGAATCATTGACGTAGTGTAACTGAGGCGGAATAAGGGAACCAGCCCGCATTCGCCGAGGCAGATGGAAAACCGCCTTAAAAACCAGCCACAGACTGGCCGGCACACCGGAGCTCGACACTAATCAGACGGGCGGATTGGTGCCGCGGGCTGGCGCGCCTTCCCGCCTGAAAGTTAGACCGCACGGCTAACAGGGCGGGCTATAATCTCCATTCGTATTAGAGGGAATCACAGGGAACTGTAGAGGGTAAAAGCTGCAGGGAAGAAAGGGATTTGAACACATCCAAAAGTAATTGAAGATTTAGGGTACAAGCGCTACTCTGAGATGAGAGGTTAGTGCGTTTGAGGAACCCGTGGCAGCAGCATCAAACCAGTTAGAAGACTTACGACTGAAAAAAGAACCGTAGGTATCTTCACGAGCCTCTTTTGGATCCTCAAGATTCACTGTGGGCGTGATAATGTTTGTACTGGTGAGTGCATGCCCTTATCACGACTACTTGCTAGGGAATATCGCACACTAATACTTTTCTTTCAGTACACTGCTCCGATGAAGGACGCTCTACGAGCAAGATTACAAGTAAAACAAAAATTATCCTCTTGTTCCTCAGGCGTGTTAGTGAATTCCACACGTGAGCAGGTATGGAACAATTAAGGCAAAAAGGGGCAAGTTTAGCTTAGTAAACAGTGTTATTAAGTATTTGTTTTTGTTACAGGATGCTGGAATAATTCAGTTGTACTTCATGGCTTTATCCTCACTTGTTCCTGACTGACCTTGCCGGAGTAACATTTCTTCTGTGAGTATAATTGAGTATTCAGTTGCGTCTAGCTGTTTGATGCACAGTATTATTTCGTTTCCTTTAGCAGATCCTATACGCGTTTCGGGTTGACCTTTTTCTCATGGTGTGTTAAACTGAATAAAAACTACGTCAAGGTTAGCCGGGACACCGACCCTTCTCGTTAATTCTCCGGGTGGATAACATCACGGGGCCGGTGAACGTCCCAAACACCTTAATACGCACTGTTATCCAGGCGGATTTGGAGCACTGTCAGCCACATGCAGTATCAGGTATTACTCAGGTGAGATACAGATGCAATATCTAGTAGCGGTCATATATCATATCAGAACAAACGCAAATGAAATTATTTTACTGACGTAATTTCCAAAGCAAAATTCGTCCACCTCTTCCTGAGTCTTTGGACTTAGTTTAACACCCATCTATAGCACAAAAAAATTACCTCAGGTTTCGTTATATATATTTAAGTGATATAGCTGTCAGGCAACAGTGATTCCGTTTCATTAAGCGCCAGCCTGTTCCTATTCACTTTCGTCGACCACTGGTAAGGCGTCAGCAACCGTATCAACAGGATTTCCTGTCCATGTCAAACAACTGTTATAGTAAAATAGTAAATTTAACACATTGTGCATATAGAGGCAGGAAAATCACAATTACTGTTCAATTAGCTATTGGTGATGAATCACTACAAATAATGTCATCCGTAAAATATCTGGGGGTACCGAGATTTCCAAAATAGAAAAACCTCATCAAATAAGCTGTCGGGAAAGCAGTGACAGGTTAGGTTTCAGTAGAAAAATCATAATGAAATGACACTTACCCGCGAAAGCATTGGCTTACAGGGCGTTTGGATGATCGCTTAGTTTTTTTCTTCTGTGGCACTTACCCGATAAACACAGGAGACAGAGAATATCCAAAGAAGAGTCACTTATTTCGCCACGGATGTTAAGTACGCGCAAGAATTGACGAAAATTTTGACAGCTCCCTTTTCTACTCATTTTGAACTGAGCAAGGATTGCAGGCCGAGATCTTAATTCGAGTTTTTGGGATCTGTCACGGGCGAGTTAGCACAAAAACGGATTTAAAATAAAAATTCCCTGAAAATATCAATTAATTTAGCAGCGCAACAAGCATATCTGGGGCCCTACAATATGTATCCGATGCTGACGATAAAGTTTCGCTTCGCGCGACATCGTTAAGCTCCAATGAACACTAAATGTCAAAATTAAGAATAATCACGAATAACCAGTCCAACACCTAATTAATTAAGAAAGAATTGCACACTGCACCTAGTTACTAGAAACAAAATTAGAACCTTTCGAGTCAGTTCTTTCTATAAAGGAAACGACGGACTGCTGGGAACAAAATAGCATACATTCTGCATACAGCATTACAGGCTGCAATCACGGACGTTGCTACGCTGTACTTTACATCGAAGCCGGCACCACCATGTTAGATGCCCCAAAACGTTAGCAGACTGCTTTTTACAACTGCTTAGTGTGCTTAATTTCTGTCTCGAGTATGCAACAGTTGTTTCAAATACAAAATGTTACAGTGCTTTCGTGAACAACACAACATCAAAAAGGAATTTGCATCTTTTTATCTAGTCTTAAACGCATATTTGATCCAGTAATATGGCGCATTATGCCTCGTTAAGGTAACTTTCTTTTTATTATATGTTTCGAAGAACTAAGATTGAAATCAAAGCAATTAGAAAGCCCAGGCTTCATGGACTACCAGGCCATCCCGTCTATAACTACGAGTACAGAACTTCATACCTTCTTCCTCTACCGTCCTGGCTCCAACTTCCTCAGACCCAAAACCCGATCTCCTCGAAATCAGAAAATATATCGCTTCCTTTCCCAACATTCAGACCATCCCTAGAAAAGACTGCGTCCTCATAAAATCCCCTGATACCGACCTGATACGAATTCCACGCCAAACTCTTCCAGAAGATTCACCGCGTCACTTTCGGTCCCTATGCAAACCCATACCAAGCAACACCCCGTCGGAGTTTAGAGTCCTTCCTGGGGCATGGGCGTGTGTTGTCGTTAGTGTAAATTTGATTAAGTAGTGTGTAAACATAGGGACCGATGACCTTAGCAGTTTGGTACCATGGGACCTTACCACCACCAATCAACCACGGCCTTCTCGCTGTCCTCACATCCTCAGTGCTGTGATCAAAGGGATCGACCCTGACACCACGATGGAGGTGGAGTCCGAACTCAACTCTCATCCTGACCTCGAAGTCCAGAAAGCGCTCTGTATCTTTGACAAATCTGGCCTAACTTTCAAAGTCCACATCTTCGCTGAATCCGCAACCATAATCGACAACCTTCTCCATCATGAGGCCCTGATCTACAAATGATGACACACTGTTGAGCCATTCATTATCATCCTCAATCCTACAGATACAAAACCCTCTAATGAATAATGAAGACCTAGCCACTGACTGCAAAAATTCTCCCACTTGCCCCCATTTAAATCCCATCATTTCCTCAAGAAATGTCCTACCTCACATACCCTCCCTCATGTAATGCCTGTAACCTGCCCCATCCGACCTATTGTTCCAAGTGCAAGGCTCGACCTCTGCCTTCCAAATTGAGCTGACAGTTCCCATCAAATCTACTGACAACCCTTTCAACCCTAACAGCTCTCTTTGTCCACCTCCCACAGCTGAAGACATCCTCCCTTTTATGACCATCTTCGAAATGTCCACCTATTCCAGAGACCACACTTCCTACACCAAATTTCCCTTGCAGCCTGCTCTGTCTTCCACCTACTCCTGCAGCCAGATCCACTTTCTTTCCACCCATCTTGACATCCCAGTTTAAACGTACCCCAACCCCCACTACCATAATCCCTTCTCTCCTTAAATCAAGGCGCTACAGCAGTATAACATCCTCACCATTTCAGCCAACAAACACCTCTTCAAGCACAGCCTCTCCCAACACCATATTGATGCTTTCTTTCATCCTGAATGAAACTTTCCTCCACCTTCATCATACTATCCGCACTTCGTAGTAGATCCTGCACTGAACAGATTACCTGCTTCCCATGGAGTGAGACAGAGTTGCTATTGACCGTCATAAGGACATTTCTGCTCAGCCACAATCCCTCTGCAACACTCCTACCGAACGTTTTATTCTCACTCTCTTCCTCAAAACCGTAAGTGTTCACTGTAGCCCTATCTATCTCTGATCACATCATTCCATTCCATAAGGCTTCGTCGCCCATGTAGACCACACCTTTTCAAGCTATATTACTGCTGCTGATCTCAGCATCTATAGCCAGTGTCATTCTGAATTCCAGCAGTGATAGAGTTCATCTCCCACTGCATACCTGCCCAGAAAGAAAATCCTTTCCTGATGTTACCCTCATCTCTCCTAAACTCCTTGGGCACATTATTGCAGCAGTCTTCGCTATCTTCTCTCTGTCCTACTCACAATCCCATATGCCACACTCTCTTCCCGTGCACACACTCCTCCTGTCTCTCCCAAACATATTCAGGACTAATCCCATACCTAGTCGGATTCCTACGAGTATTCTTTGCTAGCCAACTCGGAATCCGTCCCTTATCCTTCCAACTCTCCAGTGTCACCAACCATGCTACCACCTTCCTAAAACAGACCTTTTCAGACGCCATCTACCCACACACTCCCTCCACGTGTAATCCTACTCCTCCATTAATCATGTCACTTTTACTTATCTTTTCTGCAGACCCTTGACTGAGACACAATTGCAGGTCACCGACAACTACAACGACATTTTCTGAATGCAAAGAAAGGCTTTGTTGCCACCAAACATGCACAGACCTCAACTCCACACTGCCCATAAACTCTTCCAGGTACTGTAAGGTATTTCACCGTCTTAGTGGCCCCTCCTACCCGATCCTGCATGGTAATCATCCCTCTTCCTTGACTTCCTAAGCAAATCCAACCACTTTGCATGCTACCTCTCTGACACCTTCACCATCCCAGACGACCCTCACTTCAAGAACTCCTAATTCCCGACAGCCGATGAACATACACTCCTGGAAATTGAAATAAGAACACCGTGAATTCATTGACCCAGGAAGGGGAAACTTTATTGACACATTCCTGGGGTCAGATACATCACATGATCACACTGACAGAACCACAGGCACATAGACACAGGCAACAGAGCATGCACAATGTCGGCACTAGTACAGTGTATATCCACCTTTCGCAGCAATGCAGGCTGCTATTCTCCCATGGAGACGATCGTAGAGATGCTGGATGTAGTCCTGTGGAACGGCTTGCCATGCCATTTCCACCTGGCGCCTCAGTTGCACCAGCGTTCGTGCTGGACGTGCAGACCGCGTGAGACGACGCTTCATCCAGTCCCAAACATGCTCAATGGGGGACAGATCCGGAGATCTTGCTGGCCAGGGTAGTTGACTTACACCTTCTAGAGCACGTTGGGTGGCACGGGATACATGCGGACGTGCATTGTCCTGTTGGAACAGCAAGATCCCTTGCCGGTCTAGGAATGGTAGAGCGATGGGTTCGATGACGGTTTGGATGTACCGTGCACTATTCAGTGTCCCCTCGACGATCACCAGTGGTGTACGGCCAGTGTAGGAGATCGCTCCCCACACCATGATGCCGGGTGTTGGCCCTGTGTGCCTCGGTCGTATGCAGTCCTGATTGTGGCGCTCACCTGCACGGCGCCAAACACGCATACGACCATCATTGGCACCAAGGCAGAAGCGACTCTCTTCGCTGAAGACGACACGTCTCCATTCGTCCCTCCATTCACGCCTGTCGCGACACCACTGGAGGCGGGCTGCACGATGTTGGGGCGTGAGCGGAAGACGGCCTAACGGTGTGCGGGACCGTAGCCCAGCTTCATGGAGACGGTTGCGAATGGTCCTCGCCGATACCCCAGGAGCAACAGTGTCCCTAATTTGCTGGGAAGTGGCGGTGCGGTCCCCTACGCCACTGCGTAGAATCCTACGGTCTTGACGTGCATCCGTGCGTCGCTGCGGTCCGGTCCCAGGTCGACGGGCACGTGCACCTTCCGCCGACCACTGGCGACAACATCGATGTACTGTGGAGACCTCACGCCCCACGTGTTGAGCAATTCGGCGGTACGTCCACCCAGCCTCCCGCATGCCCACTATACGCCCTCGCTCAAAGTCCGTCAACTGCACATACGGTTCACGTCCACGCTGTCGCGGCATGCTACCAGTGTTAAAGACTGCGATGGAGCTCCGTATGCCACGGCAAACTGGCTGACACTGACGGCGGCGGTGCACAAATGCTGCGCAGCTAGCGCCATTCGACGGCCAACACCGCGGTTCCTGGTGTGTCCGCTGTGCCGTGCGTGTGATCATTGCTTGTACAGCCCTCTCGCAGTGTCCGGAGCAAGTATGGTGGGTCTGACACACCGGTGTCAATGTGTTCTTTTTTCCATTTCCAGGAGTGTACCAATGCCTGCCTCCCGCCCATCGCTCCTAACATCCAGTACGTCGACGACATCCCACAGACAAACCTCAGTACCTCAATAACGACTCAAGACATTCAACAACGCCAGCCCAGGTGGCCTAGCGGTTCTAGGCGCTACAGTCTGGAACAGAGCGACCGCTACGGTCGCAGGTTCGAATCCTGCCTCGGGCATGGATGTGTGTGATGTCCTGAGGTTAGTTAGGTTTAAGTAGTTCTAAGTTCTAGGGGACTGATGACCTCAGCAGTTAAGTCCCATAGTGGTCAGAGCCATTTGAAGCATTCAACAGATACTCCATAACAGACGCAATGCTGCTCCCAGTCATGACTCCACAAACTACAGAATCTGAAAGAATGCCAGCTCTCCTTCTAGAAATCCTAACCACAGTTAGAGTATAATCCTTTAGATGAGTTTCTACCCTGAGCTGTGGAAAACCTCTCCAGTCCCCCTCTTTGTGAAAACCTAACAAACCTGCCACTGACGCCTCCTCCTATTGTCCCTCAGCCTCAACTCCGTGTTTATAAAGGTTCTTGAGTCCACCCTTTACCGGCATAAAAACCTAGAATAACTCGTACCCACTCCTGAACATCAATGTCACTTCCATCCCAGTTCCTCCCCTGATCATTCAATCCTGTGCCTTACTCATCACCTGTCCCACCAAATCAACAAGTGTAAATCCACCATTTTTGTCTCCCAAGGTACTGTCCTCTCTCCTCATCTGTATGTCCTTCATACCGTCAACAGCCCCCTCCTCCTGTTCATCTTCTCCACTATGCTGATGAAATCGCCTTCCTCTCCCTCTACACTATCCTACAGAAATTGCAAAAAGTCTCCAGCTCCATCTCAAACAGTTCACTTTCTGTTACAAACAGTGGCTCCTCAAAATCAACCTTTTCAAAACCGAGGCAATAATTATACGCCAAATACCTGCAGCCCCATATCCCCACGACTTTTATCTTACCACGACCTATCCAAGTAACTAACACACTAGAATACCTCAGACCTGATTTCCAACTAACATGGAAACCGCATATACTAACCATTCAACAGAAAACCCACAAAAGACTAAAATTACTAAAACTACTAACTGACCAAACATGGGGATTACATCCTTCCACAGTCCTCCACACCTATAAATCCCTCATCCGACCCATCCTCTGCTATGCAAATGTGGAATGGAAATCCGATTCTCCTTCGTTTTCTCACGTCCTGTAGATCCTCATACACCATGCCCTCTGCCTAACCTTTCGAATCCGCTTACCCTTCCCCACTCGCATTCTCCATGAAATTCCCCTCCCTCCTCTTCCATCCTGAAAATTCCTGAATGTCTGATGCTAACATTAAACTCGTCGCCATCCAACTCCTATGCCCCTCCCCTCCCCCTGCGCACTGCTACTGGTTCTCTGCCGCGCCTCTTCCACCACATTCTCCCAACACTATACCTCCTCACTCTCCACATCCTCTCCCAACGAAACTTTAATCGTCTTCCGTTACCAGACCATAAAAGCTATCAGATCTGGGAGGTCCCTACCTCCATCCCTTACCAAAGCTTCCTTCCTCTCCACTCCTCTCCACCCACATCACAAGGCTTGGTCTGAAATAGCATCCCTCTTCATTCTCCACAAGCCCAACTGCTATTTTCCCATGATACTCCTCTTCCCGACAATCTAGGCCCACTCATCACTTTACTCAGCTATGTCTATCTTAACCATTCAGCACACCGGATTTTTTACTTTTTTAACGTACGCAGCTGACCGTCTGTCCTTTATATTTTGTGAAGCATTCGTTTGCCATATCATAAGAACAAGAAGAAATACTTAACTTTGTAACAACCCATTACCAAAGGAACTTTGCTGCAGTTGTGTCGAACACAACTTTCACACGGATGGCTGTAGAGAGACGTTGCTGTCATCTTCGGCAATGATTGCAGACTGGGCTTACCTGTGGTTTCGTTGCGCGGTACTAACCTTCCCTCGGGACCTCGTTCTTTGGACGAAATGGGAGCCAATGTCTATATGGCGTATGCAATAATAAATTATTCTGAAGTTAAAAATCAAAGAAGAAGATATTTTAATGAAGCACTTAAAACGTGCACCAGTGTCAACAGGAGGAACCTCGCTTACATAACGCCACCGAACTTGAGTATTATAAATTGTTTGTTGAACGTATTCTTCTCCACTTAATTTACTGGAAGTGCAAAGACAGAAGCCTTTGCTCTAAAAACGTCTTCATTTATAAATAACTTCAGTAATAAGATTTCTGGAGCTGGGTACCTTCCAAGGCAATTTGCCTCGTAAATAGCACATTTGAAGCTTTTTTATAAACATTTCAATAGATTTTTAAAATCTTTCTTCTGCTGGAACAATAACAGCCAGTTGTCGACTTCGCGCTGATTGGCCTCATTGCTCTGCCTCTCCGACGCTTGTTCATCAGTGTTATGAGCACTGCGTCCCCGGAACTCGAAGCTGGGTAGTTCTTCGGGAATTCTTAGGTGACGATATGTAACACCTTTTTCTGCGTTCATTAATAATAAGAATTCCACCCATTTGCTGCTCTTGTCCCATCACTCATCAATAACTTAAAACTAACCTTTTTTCCACTTAAGAAATTAATTCTTTACTGGCGATAAAAAAAATTATACAAGCGGATCTTACAAAACGCTTATAAGATGCTAGCAGCAGACGCTACAGTAGGGCCGTTGCGCTTTACAGATAGTATTAGGCAAGGTTCCTAAAGGCAAGGTTCCCAGGGGGTCAGACAATAGATAACTCGCGAAATGATGATTATGGGAAAAATCACAGAAGCAAAAGTAATGCCTTCTACATCTTAAAAGTGCTATTCTGCAACATCGTGAACGTGAAAAGCCGAGCATGTGCAAAGCTCATTGCTTTCTCAAAATAATAGACGAATTATCGTTTTACTTAGCCACTGTACGCAAGAACTGTGCCGACACAGCAAAGCATAAGGTGGTGGTACATACTGTTATATTTATTTGTTAACGGACCATCTAACAAGGAAAGCTGTTGAACAATTATAGGATCTTGAAATGGAAGCTACGCAGCGGCGGGCGCTTATCATATGCTAATGTGCTACAGCACAATGTATATATCGCACTAAAATTACGCCATTTCGCTTCGAATGCGAGCCGGAAATCACACCAAAATTACGCCATATCCCTTCGATTGCCAGCTGTACATTGCACTAAAACTACACAATTTCTCTGTAAATACTCCTGCTATACAAATAAAACGGACAGAAACGTGTTTTATAGCTCTCTCTCCACTATAACTAGAAAAATTTCTTGAGTGCTGAAATGACGGTCAGTCGCACTACTATCAACTCAGAGAAGAGACGCAGCTGTCTGTTTTCTACGATGCATGCTGTGTGAGTGCGACTTGCTCACATAACCAGGTGAATGCGTGTAGCCTGTTGTATAAATGTAGAGTATGAGGTTCTTTTTAAAAAGCCATTGTGACGAAAGCCATTGTGATGATGGCACTGTGGGCGAGTGGTCTATAGCACAAACAGGTACTCTAGTGGACCTCGGTTCGATTCCTGCTGTTAACAACTTCTTTTTTCAATTTATTTTTTTCCTAGCATTGTTAAACTATTAACTATAAAATTTAAAATTAACATTTCAGTTTATATATGTAAAATTAAAATATTTAAGCTAGAGGGTGGTAAAACAAGCGAGTATACGACGAAATTTAGTGTGAAAATGTTTTCTGTAGGTGATCTGTATATATGATCTTAGGGGGAGAAAGGCATATTGAAAGAATTAGGTAGATTTACTTCAAACGTAAAACTAACAACAGAGGGGCTTGAGATGAGGCTCACTGATTTGGCCTCCGTTACAATGAAAATTTCTAAATAGTTGCAAAGTATGTTGATCAGCTTCTTAATTGCCCAGAACCAATACATAAAATGTAATGAAGTACTTACATCCAACTATCAAAGAAATTGAAGAAATTATTAAAACCTTAAAAAACTAGTGGAGAAGACGGTGTTTTAACGACTTTTTCAAATGGTTTCTGCCAAAAATAAAAAATGAAATGATATTAAACGCTGAGAAAACCGAAAACAGAAAAACCCCCAGGAGAGTTGAAGGTAGCCTTTGTACATTATAACGATATGTTTACGTAATGTGTATACATAAACATACAGTTATAAATGTCCCCGTTCGTAGTCGCTAATTATAACAATATGTTTACTTTTGAGCTGTAACATATAGCTATAATCAGCGGTGGAAATATATTTGCGAACGCCGACCGTGTGCGGCTGTTTCTTGTTGGATCGTCTGATCAGTTGGAAGTTGCATTGCAGAGGAGAGTAAATGCCTATTCAAAATATAATTATTTTTGGATAGCTCAACATGAATTTCCTAAGGGACCGTAGTTTATCATGCATTTACCAGTAGAATATGGCGCGGAGAAAATATTTCGCCGCGTACAACTTCCGTCCGATTTCGACGAAAGAATTCGTGACTGTGAACTCTCTATTTGGCAGAAACATAAAGAAAATTAAATAACTTCATGAAGGAGTGAGACATAGATTCTATATTAAATAAATAGTCCATACACCAATTCCATTTAAATCTGAATTTATGGCAATTAATAGATGAACTTACACTGCAATTAAAGATTTAACATGGATGCCGTTTTGACTGGCACTTCTCTTCCCGTAATAAAAATAATTCCTTTGACGTTTTCAGATAGACGTCGCACAATATATCTACTGCTATGCAGTATTGCACTTTCAGTATTGCACTTTTACTTCACACTAAAATAATATTATTTTTAACGATAATAATACGGCAGCAAGACATGCGCGTCCGACACAAGTTACAAGAGACAAGAGAAGAATGAGTAACTGTTCATCGAGAATATCTCGTACATCAAAAAAAAAAAAAATGTGTAAAAGTGTTCTTCTTCTGTCCGTTTTTCGCGCCGCGGTTTTCAAAGTCAATAACTCACTCCATCTCTGACGGCGCTTCGACAATAAACAAGTTACGTCACAGGTCGTTCACCTTTTACATTCTCGCAACATTATTTGCTAACTGTAGCTGTTGCCGAGCGACTGTTCGATTAGTGAATGATTTAAAATGATAAGGCAATCACATAATGTTACAACATCCATTAAGAAGGACAATAAAGAATATGTTAACAACAACAGAGGAATTTCTTTGTTACGAGTAGCATATAACACATTTTTTCAACGTTACACGAAACAGAGTAGGAAAAATGCAGGAGAGTAATTTAGGTGAATATAAGGGTGCTTTAGGAAGAGTAGATCATATTCTGAACAAATATTTAATATGGAGTGAGTCAATGGACACAGAGTACTGAATTCAAGAGGTCAGTGTAATGGACACAGAGTACTGAATTCAAGAGGTCAGTGTTTTTCTTTGAAATTGTGTGTAGCGCGTTGTGCAATCGTAGAGTATAAGTGATTTTTAAGGCTTTGTTGTCGTAACTCAACCGAGGGCGAATGTTCTACAGCATAGAATGCTAATTTCTGGGGCGGTGTTAGATTCCTGCAGACACCAATCTTTTTTTCATTTTATTTTATTCCTCGCAATGTCAAACTATTAATTGTAAAATTAAATACGCTTGAACAGTTCAATTTATATACATAAAATTAGTATTTTCAATTTAGTTGCGATTAATTCTATTGTAAATCAAAATTTTGTAGGCCACCGCATTGTAACACGTTGATATAATTTGGCCGAGCGACTTCTGCTTTTAACAGAAGTCTATTTTCTCTTAAATTCCAAGAAGGTTAATCAGAAGTAATCACTGAAATCAGATTAAAATAATCACGAATTACTTCGATAAACAGTGACGCTAATACTATGAGGAAAGTGCACCTCACAAAACACACATTCGAATTAAATCAGCAAACACAGTTATTTAAGAGAAACATAAAAGAAGCGAGCTCCTCACATTGCAGATTTTACTGCTGCGGATAGCAAAAACTTACATCTCTTTAACATCGGCAAAGTGTGCCATGCAGCTCCTATCTTCACCGATGCTCCATCAGCGAATCTTCCTAAGCTCGTCAGTCGTTCTTTCCCCAAATGCCCAAAAAGATCCTTCTTCCTGTCCCAGTAGCCACCTGTTGTGTACCAGACCCACATTTTACCATCACCTAGGATGAAGCAGTGCTACTTTGACCGATGTCATCATGCAATATCATTGGGCAAATCAAATTTTTGAAACGAAACGAAACCGATGCCCCATGTTAGTCGAGCGGCACTACAGTGCTAGCAGCTTACAAGTTGACGATGAAAAGCGAAATTGTCTCTCTCATATTGTTTCCATGGGGTGGCAAGGTGGGCGCGGATTTCATTGTCCAGCAGGCGCACCGGAGCCAGCCATGCTCACATAAAGGCAGTGGCCCGAGCCACAGCCTGGCTCAGCAGAGAGACGTGCTTTACCTAATGAGATTCATAGACTGTCCTCTGCCGACAAAGGAGATCCGTGAGCATGCATGGGGCCCATTTGCACAGCGAGGATGGTGCGAACCTAACTCTCTGAGTACACATTTCCAGTACCACAAACATAACTGCTAAATAATAACAGCAAAACTAAATGAAATCTAAACAGCGAATGTGACAGACCCACATTTTACCATCACCTAGGATGAAGCAGTGCTACTTTGACCGATGTCATCATGCAATATCATTGGGCAAATCAAATTTTTGAAACGAAACGAAACCGATGCCCCATGTTAGTCGAGCGGCACTACAGTGCTAGCAGCTTACAAGTTGACGATGAAAAGCGAAATTGTCTCTCTCATATTGTTTCCATGGGGTGGCAAGGTGGGCGCGGATTTCATTGTCCAGCAGGCGCACCGGAGCCAGCCATGCTCACATAAAGGCAGTGGCCCGAGCCACAGCCTGGCTCAGCAGAGAGACGTGCTTTACCTAATGAGATTCATAGACTGTCCTCTGCCGACAAAGGAGATCCGTGAGCATGCATGGGGCCCATTTGCACAGCGAGGATGGTGCGAACCTAACTCTCTGAGTACACATTTCCAGTACCACAAACATAACTGCTAAATAATAACAGCAAAACTAAATGAAATCTAAACAGCGAATGTGACAGTAATGTCACTTCACTCCTCTGTCCCTGTCAAAAATTAAGAAAAAATTCCCAAATACTAACGCCCATTCATTACACTTCCCTGATATAATAGAAAATGGACTAACTCACACAGTGATTGAACCCTTAAAACGACTCTTCCTTAAGATACGGAGCATGGCAGAGCATAATATTGACTTATTGATTCTTAACTAATAAATAGACTCTGAGTATGAACATGGAACATTAAGCTTGTACATAGAACTTCCGAGTTAGAATAAAAAAAAACATTACGAATTCATAGTAGGAAACTGCATTCCATAAAAGCATTAAAGAATTAATGTTTTAATTCAGCCTTGTAGCAGTTCCAGCTTGTTACAATAAACATAGTCTTGATTAAAATAACAAAATAAAATCCTATGTTTCGTCAAACACAACTGTGTGTACGATTTGAGAGAACTTGATGCATCAACTACTTTTATGGTTGCCTAACACTTTCAGTAGGAGAGCGATCTCTTATTATGAAAAACATAGTTGTTAGAGATGTTTTTTTGCACAGATCCTAGTAATTGCATATACTGACCACTAGTTTCGACAAATTTTAATTGCCATCTTCAGATCATCTACGTACATCAAATACTGTAATAACTCTATGAGGTACATTGCCATCTACTCATGAACATAGAGGAGCTCACCTCGGTGAAACTGACCAGTAATGTAGCGTCATACGTCAAGTAATAAAAACATAATTGTGACACCCACTTGCAAAACTTAAGGATAAAATACATTTGGTACATAAGGTATAACTAGCTCTTTTAGTGTTGAGTGTTTTGTCAGCTGTCAATTAAAATTTGCCTAAACCAGCACTCAATAAACCTGCGATCTGAGCAAATAAAACTTCTCTAACATATAGATTATATTTTTAACTACTTTTCTTAACAGAATCAAAAAATAACCACAGCAACAACTGTTTGTTAGGCTAGAAAAATGGGCTCCTGCTTTAATCTAATTGTAAAGGACACACAATTAATTCAAATGGAATCTAGCAACTAATAAGTATTGATTATTAAGTTATTTAAACAAAATGAGAAAAATCTGTGAGCATAATATTAAAAAATTCATAAAAGTACTGACTTAGGAAGCATTTTTTTCCGCTTTGGGATAGCTTGATATAGATTCTGAGATAAATTAGTATATTTCATTCAACAAAGTTTGTGTCTACAACTAAAATAAAATACAAGCGAAATTGATCTGGGCATTATTTTTCGTTAACAAGATGTTAAATAAAGCGTTCCCACATTGGAATCTACTGACAATAACAAGAAATGTTTCTTAAACTAGCAAAGGTGTAACACCTTAATTTTATCACTAAAAACGACAAATTAAATGAATTTTTCAAAAAATGTAATATAGTGAGTACACAGTACTGAGCATCATATTACACTGTTAATTAGTGACATCATTCATGACTTAATTTTATCAAATTTACACGAATAATGTCTTATATTGTTGTATGCCTTATATCAAGTTGTGTCACATGTTGTCGTATTGTTAACTAGAGGCGATTTCCACGTGTTTATGTTACCAAATTTACGCGTGTAATGTCTTTTCAGGATTTTACTGTGTCCATTGACAACGAGAAGTTTGCTTCTCCCTGAGGGATGATTGTGTTCCATTAACTAGTCACACACAGTGGAGCGTTCTCTGAGAAGTTGCCACTCGTATGGCTTGGGTTTCGCTGACTGCCGTGCCCGTGAGGTGGTAAGCTGTCCGCTGTGAAGATATGGCGCTGCTCAGACCAGAGATAAGAGGAATTAGGCTGCACACTGTATCTGTCCAGCTGGCTCTCCTGTCATTTCTTTCTTAAGCCATTTGCTTGTGCAACAGACTTAATATTCAGTGCCTCAAATTTTGTGAGCACACATCCTGTTTATCACAGCACCAAGTGACCATAATGTGAATTTTGCTAAGAATGAAAAAGTGCAATTTTGAGATATTTCCTTTAAGTTATTTTTTCTGAATATATTCAACCATGTCACGGTTTAATAACAAAACAATTTCAGATCCTGACTTAGATGAATTGATTAGTCATACTTGAGGAAAATATCGTCACTTCCAATATTAAACAGATCTGTTACGTCAAACATATTAGCAAACTGAATTGGTGCCGTAGTACACGTCTGTCCACATGTTGGTTAAAAGTGAGATCCGCGTTTTACAAGTCACGTAAAGTGCGTCAATTGAAGACATAAATTACGTGTCAATTACTCTACCGGGCTAAGAACTTTCCACGTACTGTAGGTCACGGCATAGGCAGACGCTGTCTTTGTCTTTTGGAATACCTGTAACTAACAACTATACGTATTGAATTTAAACTATTAAATTTACGACACTGTTTACTCATACATCCTAGCATTCACTTCTCAATCAGTAGCTCCTCAATCGGTGTCACAAGGACTGAGTGCAACCTGCTAGCCAACAGCGCTCGGCAGACCGGACGTTCACCCATCCAAGTGCTAGCCAAGCCCGACAGCGCTTAACTTCGGTGATCTAACGGGAACCGGTATTACCACAGTGGCAAGGTCGGCGGCCTTACCTGCTCACCACTTAAGTTAAAATTAGAGAGCCATCATTAAAAAAAAAAAGTATTAGAGCGACGTCACAGTATGTTGTTTCCTGCAGAGAAACTTCTAGAAAAAAATTAAATGTGCTTCATCAGCATCTGCCGATGATTCTTACTGATGATATCTGCATTTCATTCTGGAACATTTGCAGAACTGGTACTATGCTTAAGGGTATGGAATTGTTGTGCTAAGCAGTTTCTCGACGTGCAGAAATGCGACTGCACCAAAAGAAAATCGCGAGGTTTGTCTATATTAGTCATTTTTGTAGCTCGTCTAAAAGTGCCACAAATATATGCACAAAAACAGTCACCACAAGAAAATGGATAAAAACACAAAAGAAACAAAATATACTTAATCCTGTCACTAACAGTGCTTTATTGTACCTAAGATGATGACTTGATGCTTGCCCGAGCTCGCTTTCTCCTCATTAGATACTTAAATAAGTTGACTAAGATCTAGGGCAAGATTTCTTATCTCAATAATTTCTACTCCCTTGGCGTCACACTCGCTCAGTGATCTGTTACTTCATTTTCCGGACAGGGCCTCTTCTCATAATGCCTTAGTCTCTGATTATTCCGGTTACGATCCTGATTTTCCGGCCGGATGCTGTTATTGTCTTCCTTGACACTGCAGTTCGCCTCTTCCTTCTTCCACTAGTTTCTCTACTGATTCCTATCCGAAGCGAAGATCATTCCCCTATGTTCTCGAATGTTCCACTTTAGATTGCTTGAGAGCAACTTAAACGCAATGATATTTTGTGTTCGGTTGGAACTGTGCTGAAGAAAAGTTGGATCTGCTTTCAGATCTCGTCTAGGTGCTGTGAATCGGACTGAAAGCGTGTTGCTTTCGGTGGTAGGAGACTAGACTGAGACCATAACGGATTAAAACCGTGCTGGAAGGACATCACAGACCACATCGAAACAGCACAGGCAGTGCAATATGGTATTTCATGCCTAAAAACAAGGCTCCCTAAGCAAGAATCACAGTATCAGTAAGAATACAGGATGGAGACAAAACTGTGACATATGGAAGTGTGGTTCTGTCCAGGGATCGTGCTGGGATAGCCCAATGGTTAAGGCGAACTTGTCGGCTCTTGCTACCGACGATTACATGCTGAACACCAATGTGAATAGTCATTTTGTTGCCACATCCCCCGGTGATTTTAGATATTCTGATGGAATGTTATCTATACCTTCTGCCTTATTTGATCTTACGTCTTCCGATACTGTTTTAAATTCTGATTCTCCTGTCTCTTCCTTGTGTACTCCTGTTTCTTCTTCAATCACATCAGACAATTCTTCCCCCTCGTAGAGGCCTTCAATGTATTCTTTCCAACTACCCATTCTCTCCTCTGCATTTAACAGTGGGATCTCCATTGCATTATTGTGGTTATCACCCTTGCTTTTAATGTCATCGAAGGTTGTTTTCACTTTCCTATAAGCTGAGTAAGTTCTTCCGACAACTATTTCTTTCCCGATTTCTTCACATTTTTCATGCAGCCATTCCATCTTAGATTCCCTGCGCTTCCTATTTATTTCATTCCCAAGCGACTGTTATTTCTGTATTCCTGAATTTCCTTAATTTCCGGGAACATTTTTGTACTTCCTTCTTTCGTCGGTCAAGTGAAGTATTTCTTCTGTAACTGTTTAACTAGGTCATAGCTGTTACCTAGGCCATTAAATGACATGTGTTACTTCAATTTCCTCGCCAGAGCATTGCCTGAGTTGCTGGATGATTTGCCACTCGCTACAAGATATCGCATATGGTTCTAGTATGATGGGGAGCCTGCACGTTTGAGTCACCCTGGATGTTGATTCTATAACCTATAGTTTCCAGAAAACTACATTGGCAGCCGTGCTTCTGTACCATGGCTTACTCGATCCCCTGATTTCATCGCTCTGGATTCTTTTATTTGACGACAGATGTACAACGTTGCTTACAAAACCGCTGCCGAATCAGAAGAGATTCTGGTTGCCCGGATAGTAGCAGCAGCAGTAGGAATTAGCAGCAGTAGGAATTATGGAACTCCTGCAGTCTTTGGCTGCGCTAGAGAGAATGAGACCAGCGGATGTAACGTCTGTTTGAAATTCAATAGAGGCATTTCCGAAACTCTGCAGTAACTGGAGTAATTGTGTTGGTAATGAAGAATTAAGACTTGTCCTCACAGGAAAACATATTAGAAAAATGCAATCTCCCAGATTTTGTTACTTTCATTTATTTTCAACCAGATAAAACTCCCTCTAGTGGTCTAAAAAAAGTCCTCACAAGAAAATATGAAGCTGGGGGAAAATATTTGCTTCCGTGTCCCGTGCAGCCTCCCAAAGTTTTTCGGTTTAAATAATTTTCACCCAGTACAGCTTAATTTTTGGGCAGATCCAGAACTGCTACCACAATGAGTGCCAGGAGATTCCAGACTGCATACAGGATGACTTTCCAATATGGACTAACCGACAAAATGAACTGAGTGGCAGCGCCGTCTTGTTTACGCCTGAAGAACAGGAGGAGAGGCAGTATCTGCGTACACTTCAGAACTGTTATAAAGGATGCTCTGTCACACTCTACCAGTCGAATATGCACCACTGAATGCTATTCCCATTTAGAACAATAACAGAAAGAAGACGTACAGTATATTCCACCTTGGCGGCTCACGCCGCTTCCCTGGCAACATATGTAAAAACTATTCTGTTCTGCAAAGCTTAAGGAAGAGCTAGATAACTTCTCAGTGAAAATGAATGAAAGTGAGCGAACATATTGCCAGAGGTCTTGTGACTTGTCCAAAGCATTTGATGGTGAGGACCATGACATTATGTTACTGAAATTACAGTTCTATGGTATAAATGGAATAGTATATGAGTGATTTAAGTCGTACCTACAGAACAGGAAGCAAAACGTTTCCTTATATGTGATTTAAATAAGTTTGCCACTTCAGCTAACTGGGGTGAAATTACGTTAGGTGTTCCACAGGGTTCAATAATGGGTCCCCTTCTGTTCTTGATATATGTGAACGACCTCCATTCCTATCTGAAACAGGAAGCTGAACTGACACTGTTTGCTGATGATACAAGCATCATTATTAATCCGGTAAAAGTAACTCCAAATGAAAATGATACAAATAAGGTCTTTGGAAAATCCATTAATTGGTTTTGCTCTAAACTTTGAAAAACACACTACATCGAATTTTCTGCTGCAAAAAGTACAGTTCCTTCAATAAATATAACACATCAACAGAAGTCAGTAGACAGGGTAGAGCATACTAAGTTTTTGAGTGTACACATAGATGAGAATCTGAGTTGGAAAATTCATATTTTGGATCTTCTAAAGCGACTAGGTTCACCACTTTTTGCAATTAGAATAATTGCTAATTTTGAGGATATAGAAATTAGTAAGCTAACATACTTTGCATACTTTCACTCTCTGATATCATACGGAATAATATTTTGGGGTAACTCAAGATTTAGGCAAAAAGTATTCACTGCTCAAAAGAAGGTGGTTAGAATAATGTGTGGGGTTCATAGTCGCACATCTTCTAGGCGTCTTTTTAAAAGATTGGGAATTCTTACAACTGATTCACAGTACATTTACTCACTAATGAAATTTGTTATCAACAACATGGACCAGACTAAAAACAATAGTGACATTCATGATTATAATACCAGAAAAAAGAAAGACTTACACTATCCTTTACTCAACCTATCTTTGACACAGAAAGGGGTAAAATATGCTGTTATAAAATTTTTCGACAAATTACCAGATGAAATAAAATGTCTGACAGATAGCAGTAATTGTGGTGTCACCGCCAGACACCACACTTGCTAGGTGGTAGCCTTTAAATCGGCCGCGGTCCGTTAGTATACGTCGGACCCGCGTGTCGCCACTATCAGTGATTGCAGACCGAGCGCCGCCACACGGCATGTCTAGAGAGACTTCCTAGAACTCGCCCCAGTTGTACAGCCGACTTTGCTAGCGATGGTTCACTGACAAATTACGCTCTCATTTGCCGAGACGATAGTTAGCATAGCCTTCAGCTATGTCATTTGCTACGACCTAGCAAGGCGCCATTACCAGTTACTATTGATGCTGTAAAACCGTCAAGAGCGATGTTCACCAATTATGGATTAAAGTTAAGTATTCCAGAAGATACGTACGTTTTTTGCTAGTCTCAATTCCTTGTCCTGTTCCAGACCTCACGCCAGCCTGCGTGAGTTTAAACGCGTGCCTTTCGGCTTCCTTATAGTGGGTTGGCTGTCTTGCCAATCCACAACAGTAATAGCTTCAAAAATAAATTTAAATCATATCTCCTTGACAACTCCTTCTATACCATAGATGAATTCTTGAATAGGAATTAATAAATCTATAAATACAGTATATGCATTTTGTGCCATTTAAGGGAATGGGGTAAGTAATAGAAATATTAATTCTTAACTCTGTACTGTAATATATATATATATATAAATCTTGTTTCATATGTGCATTTCATGTGCAATTCATAACGGCTACCGTACCGTGCGATTGATCCATGGGACACGCAACCAACTAACTAACTAATCGTCCACAGAAAACTAAACATTGCATGACGTTTGGTCAGCGTTACTATAGCGACAAAAGGAGCTGGCCCCGCCAAACGAGGCAGTTGAAGGAACGTGAAAAGATAGTGTTTATCATCGAGCAGTTACGGTGCATTTTAGTAGAGTTCTTCATTACAGCATAGCCTGGAGACAACATTTGGATTACTTCACTAGGGGAAGAATCGTCGGGAAAAATAAAAATAAAAAAGGGCGAAGTGTGACGTGTGAGGCCCAAGAGTATTGATCACAACAGTGTTCCATGTGATTGGAGAGCGGAACCACAGGTACTTCTGCCTGAAGTACTGGAGGTGGTCGACCGCGGGCAGCGAAAGCAGTAAATGACCACTTCACTGGGGCCGGCCGCTGGTGGCCGAGCGGTTCTGGCGCTGTAGTCTGGAACCGCGCGACCGCTACGGTCGCAAGTTCGAATCCTGCCTCGGGCATGGATGTGTGTGTTGTCCTTAGGTTAGTTAGGTTTAAGTAGTTCTAAGTTCTAGGGGACTTATGACCTCAGCAGTTGAGTCCCATAGTGCTCAGAGCCATTTGAACCATTTTTGAACCACTTCACTGGGTACCTTGCGTCAAGGGACTCACGCCAACCGACGGGTGCAATTGCACACACGTTTAACAGGACTGCAAGGCACGGAATCTGTCGTTCCACAATGGTACGGCAACATTATAGGGATGGTCTCCTTGCCCGAGGACCAGCTCGCTACGTTCCATTGACACACGGCACCGTTTGCGATGGTGGCTCGAGTGTAGGAGCTGGCCCAACGAGGAATGGTTTCGCGTGCTGTTTTCAAATGGTTCAAATGGCTCTAAGCACTACGGGACTCAACATCTGAGGTCATCAGCCCCCAAGACTTAAAACTACTTAAACTTAAGGGGCTCCGGAAAGGCTCAAAATCATGAAAAGTTCAATTTTTACTTTTTTGCGTTTTCTGAATCTGCAGACTATTACCTTTTAATAGATATATAATTTATTCAATTCCGAAGACTACAACTATTTTTAATTTTTTTTTTTGAAATGTGTTCTACATGGGCGTGACCCACTGTGGCGCTGTTAAACTGCTGTCAAATGGTGTTATTATTAACGTCCGTGTTCATCAGGTACATTTTAGTGATGTGAGATAAAGTATGTGTTGTGGCTAACCTGTGATGGTTCAAAATATATCGCTGGTGTGATTGTCGATTGTTTCATAATTATTTACTCTGTCGTTATCTCGAAAATATTCGTAATTAATTCTGTTTCTTGAGTCTCTGTTTTGTTGAAGTATAATAATGAGTAAAAGTAAAGTTATTAGAAATCCTCTGAAGGCTTTTAAGAAAAGGAGAAATGTTGGAAAGCCAAAGGTATTTAGATATATGGGAATGAAGATAGGTTCTAACATGGTACGAGCGATGCTTGCTTTAGACAAGGAACGCCTTCGGCCTGCAGACAGGGCTGTAAAGAGTCTAGAAATACAAGCAAGAGTAAACAGGAGGAGGAACAAGAGGAAGCTGGAGGAGGAGTTTGCAGAGGATGAAGATAATCCATCCTATGGACCTGGAATGCACTAAAAAGTTAATCCAATCTTTGTCGCTCGATTCCCAAAACTTTTATTTTCTCATACTAATTACATGTTTTCTAAGGATCTTCCAAACATATTTGTTTCAAACTTTCAGTAAATGTTACACAGTACCTTCTGCATAATTTAACACAGCCTTTTTCCAAAAAACTGTATATTTTTGAATATATAAATAAAAAATTGCAAAAAAAGTTGTGAATTTTCATTACAATTGAAAAAAAAATCATCTTTAATAACTGAACTAAAATTTTGTAAAATCCCTGTGTTAAGTTGTAGCCCATATTCCAATAAATAATCTGTAAAAAGTTCAACTTGCTACCTCAAATACTTTGTGAGGAAAGATGTAATTTATAAGCGTTATTTTAACATTGCAAGTATAGGGCGTTCCGGAGCCCCTTAACCAACCTAAGGACATCACACATATAAACGCCTGAGGCAGGATTCGAACCTGCGACCGTAGCAGTAGCGCGGTTCCGGACTGAAGCGCCTAGAACCACTCGGCCACAACGGCCGGTGTTCTGTTTTCGGATGAGATTAGACTCAGTCTCCGTAGTGACTCTAAAGTAACCTTATACAGCGATACGTAGTAACAGTTAATGCATCCATGATCATTATTGATCATCATTGTTTTTGTGGTCCAGGTGTTTTGGTACGGGGGAGGCATCCAAATCTTTGAACGCAATACACTCACCGGTCAACGTTATTGTGGCTCTGCACTCCTTCTCTAAATCCTCGCACAAACGAAAAAATGGCTGACATCGAAATAAGTGTCCAAGGAATAGAAAAGCAACTGGAATCACTCAACAGAGGAAAGTCCACTGGACCTGACGGGATACCAATTCGTTTCTACGCAGAGTGCGCGAAAGAACTTGCCCCCCTTCTGACAGCCGTGTACCGCAAGTCTCTAAAGGAACGGGAAGTTCCAAATGATTGGAACGATTTGAAGTGGAATGATCATATAAAATTAACTGTTGGTAAGGCGGGTACCAGGTTGAGATTCATTGGGAGAGTCCTTAGAAAATGTAGTCCATCAACAAAGGAGGTGGCTTACAAAACACTCGTTCGACCTATATTTGAGTATTGCTCAACAGTGTGGGATCCGTACCAGATCGGGTTGACGGAGGAGATAGAGAAGATCCAAAGAATAGCGGCGCGTTTCGTCACAGGGTTATTTGGTAACCGTGATAGCGTTACGGAGATGTTTAGCAAACTCAAGTGGCAGACTCTGCAAGAGAGGCGCTCTGCATCGCGTTGTAGCTTGCTCGCTAGGTTTCGAGAGGGTGCGTTTCTGGATGAGGTATCGAATACATTGCTTCCCCCTACTTATACCTCCCGAGGAGATCACGAATGTAAAATTAGAGAGATTAGAGCGCGCACGGAGGCTTTAAGACAGTCGTTCTTCCCGCGAACCATACGCGACTAGAACAGAAAAGGGAGGTAATGATAGTGGCACGTAAAGTGCCCTCCGCCACACACCGTTGGGTGACTTGCGGAGTATAAATGTAGATGTAGATGTAGATGTGCGGCTTTTCAGGGGTGAATTCGGCTCTAATATCATTTTTATAGACGACAAGCGCGACCCAATCGAACAGCGCAGATGGACGAGCTCTTGGAACTAGAGGATTTTCAGCGAAAGGACTAGTCAGCTCGTTCGCCTGTCTTAAAATTCCATCGAGCACGTGTAGGAGCTTGCTGCACGTCCACATGCATGAACGACCATCCAACAGTTGTCAACCGGACAAGTTAAGGAATGCAACATCCTACCTCAAGAACTCCTTACCAACTTTATGGTTAGTATGGGAGCACATTGCAGGCCATGGATTGCCATCCGTGGTGTTCACACACACCACACAAAACACCATGAACTTTCTTTTGTAATTCTTATTTTTGAACAGAACTGTCATTCCGTCTCATAGCATATTTCTTCCACTTACCTTCTTCATGATACTGGAGCAGTTCATCATACGTATATTCCAAGTTTTATCGAGACCCTTTACCTAGAAGTGACTCATCATGCGAAAGTCACTCTCGTCCTCACGTTCTGCACATCATTCCCCGGGGATGTCACAGTTTTCCACAGCTGAGTCTGTTGATACGTCGTCTTCTGTTTCAGCCGCGTATGTCATTGCAAACTCTTTGTCCGAATCTACGCCGACTGACTTTATTGTGTTTTAAGTTCATGCTCGTTCCAGTTCTGGACGTACTGCCGTGATACAGGGGCTCCACGAACTTTGGCGCTGACTAAGCCTGTGCGCTTTAGGGAAACGCTACTGAGAGGTTAACTGGAGTTTAATCTGTAACCAATACTGGCGGTAACAATAAGTTGTAGGAACATAATAACGTCAATTTTTCTAAAATCTCGGGTAGCTGTTGAATGGAAGAGGTGCCCCAGTAAAAAGGTTTTATGCGATTTTGTGATATGATATGATGAAAGGTTTTATTATTTAAGAAGAAACGTAAAATTCTGGACCCAACAACGTTTTTATTATAAATCTACGATGGGTGTTCAGTAAGTAAGGAACATATTTTCTTTCTCTGCCAATTTCAGCTGAAAAATTTGGATCTATTATGGAACAAAATGGAATATTGAATTTAAAATCTTCTGGTTTATTAGGCGACGTAATATTTCCTCTAAAATATAGAGGAAATATGACACGGTCTAATAACCCAGAAGATTTTAACTCGGTCACGAAAGCCTGCAGACTTACATAAAATGGAATATTCCCGATACAACACCTGTAGTTTCATGAAGTGGCAGTATACGAAGCCCTCAAAATGGCTTCTGTACTGGAGATGCAATCCAAGCAGAGAGCTGTCACTGAGTTTCTTGTAGCGGAAAACCAGAGCATCGCAGATATTCATGTGTGCTTGCAGAATGTCTACGGAGACCTGGCAGTGAACTAAAGCATGGTGACTAGTTGTGTGAGCCGCCTGTCATTACCGCAATAAGGTCGCTCAAACCTGTCCGATCTTCCGCACGGCCGGCCGCAGTGGCCGAGCGGTTCTAGGCGCTGACGCTCCGGCACTTGCTCCGTCCTTATAATCCGGCGGACCGCGCCACGATGCGTGCGGCCACAGATACCCGTGGCGCCAGAGACGTTCATCAGTGGCAAAGAGGTACAAAATATGCATGAAATTAGATCTATGGGTGCACGGCAGATCCACACGGTAACAATGATGTATCATTGCGAGCTGCACCGTTCCGACGTCTCTGTTAGTTTATTACAGAAAGTGCCGGATTCCATGAGTTGTCCAAGCGGAAGCCACTGTCTCTATTAAGTAAATTCGTCTCCAATCGCATTTCATTTGCTTCAATCACTACTGAGTCCAGAAGGATGGAAACGAGGGTAGAAAATCGGATGCACATAATTACTGGCGGATTTCACTGACATCTATCTGTTGTAGAATCATGGAGCATATTTTGTGTTCAGACATAATGACCTTTCTAGACTCTGAGAAGCTCATCTGCAGAAAGCAGCACGGTTTTAGGAAACAGCGGTCATGCGAGACACAGCTGGCCCTCTTTGTGCATGATATACAACAGTCTCCAGATACCGGCTCCCAAGTTGATGCCATATTTCTCGACATTCGAAAGGCGTTCGACTCAGTTCCGCACTGTCGCTTGCTTCAAAAACTTTGCGCTTACGGCCCATCCGATGACATATGCAGTTGGATAGATAGTTTTCTAACAGACAGGGAGCAGTATGTCGTCCTGAAAGGGGTTACTTCAACAGAAACAAGCGTAAATTCAGGTGTGCCCCAGGGCAGTGTATTACGTCCGCTGCTTTTTACGATTTACATAAACGATGTGGTTGGTGGTATTGACAGCGGTATTAGACTGTTTGCCGATGATGCTGTAGTCTACAGGAAAGTAGTATCACACGAAAGTTGTGAACAAATCAGTGAGGATCTGCAGAAAATAAATGCGTGGTGTAATGACTGGCAGTTATCTATCAATATTAGTAAGTGTAACCTACTGCGTATAACAAAGCGAAAATCCCCATTAATGTACGAGTACAAAATAAATGCCCAGTCTTTGGAAGTGGTAACGTCCGTCAAGTATCTGGGTGCGACTACTCGAAATGACCTGAAATTGAATGATCAGATTACACAAGTAACGGGTAAGGCGAACTCTAGATTGCGGTTTATTGGTAGAATCCTGAAGCGATGCAGTCCTTCAACAAAGGAAATAGTTTACAATACGTTAGTTCGTCCAGTCTTAGAGTATTGTTCGTCTGTATGGGACCCTTACCAGTTGGGTCCGATTCAAAAGATTGAGAAAGTCCAAAGAAGAGCGTCAAGATTCGTGACTGGTACATTTAGCCATCGCGAGAGCGTTACAAATCTCACAGAAAGTTTGAAGTGGGACACACTTCCAGACAGACGGCGCTCTAAGCGGAAGGAGCTGCACACTAAATTCCGAATTCCGATCTTCGCCGAGGATGTCGAGCATATATTATTACCACCAACTTTCAAATCGCGCAATGATCACCATTCAAAGATAAGGGAAATTAGAGCTCATACTGAGGCGTTCAGACAGTCGTTTTTCCTTCACTTGATCCATGAGTGGAACAGATGGGGGGAAATATGACTTTGGAGCGTATTGTGCCCTCCACCACACACCGCTTGGTGGCTAGCGGAGTAATATGTAGATGTAGAGGCTAAAATCTCGAAGTTTTAGTACACTGTAGAGTGCCCAGTGTCAACACAAGGCTCTACTACTGCCGATTTATTAAGTTGTAAGAGCCGGGTGTACCTGCGGTGCTTTGTGCATCCCTCTTGAACTGTATGTATTGTCCGTCCGAAGTATTAACGGTCACACTCACAATCTATGTTGTAAGCCGCAGGCTTCCGAAGCACCAAATCATCTTTAGCGGAACACTGCAGTGCTGCTGTCTTTGATGGAAGGCGAAAAATCACTTTCAGTTTGTCTTTGCTGAGGATCCGTCCTATTTTTGACGATAGACTTCCCGCGTATGGTAGAAAACCCATGGATATAAAGCTTTAGGCTCGACTCCATCTTTCTGGGACTCAGTAGTGAAAGAATCAATTAAAATTCGGATGGCGACGAATTTAATTAATTGAAATAGCGGCTCCTGATGGGACACATCATGGAATCCGGCACCTTCTGTAATAAACTCACAGAGTCGTCGCAACGGTGTAGCTCGCAGCGATACATCAAGATAACCGTGTGAATCGACCGTGCAGCCATAGATCTAATTTCACGCGTATGTTGTACCTCTTTGCCGCCGATCAACACCTCCGGCGCCTTTTGTATCTGTGGCTGCAAACGCAGTGGCGCGGTCCGCGGTCTTAGAACGATGGAGCAAGTGCCGAAGAGTCAGTCACCTCGACTCACTCTGAAGATTGCTGAACTGTACACAACCGAAATATCAGAAGAGGAAGTGAAATTTATGCGGTTTCACGTCCGAAGTTTTATGGAACAATGCGGTGGCTATTTAAGCAGGCGTTTGCTCCGACGTCGACCAATAGACGGTAGCATGCGGATGCGTAGACCCTCCCAGTAGGACGGCCTAAGGTCGTCACATTGGACGGAGACTATGGTGAAAAACAGGATTTTGTAGCCAAAAGAGTGGGGAATGATATGGTTTATTGGAATCGCGAATAAAGCGAACCTTCTTCCAGAAAAAAAAGCGTTGTATTACTTTTTGAACGACCGTCGTACGGCGCTAACCCCCAAATCACGGTTTCCACTGGACGCTTGGATGTATATTGGGCGCCTACAGTGTAAAACGGTATGGGTGGTCTTACGGTATACGCAATGCCCTAAGAAACCCTCCCTACTTTTGACTCGCCTTGAAGGTGGTTGAACGGTTGGATTGAAGAGTTTTTAGCAAACAGAACACTGCATTTGTTCTCAATGGAGAGACGTCTAGAGACGTTAAAGTAACCTCTGGCGTGCCACAGGGGAATGTTATTGGACCATTGCTTTTGGTTCAAATGGCTCTGAGCACTATAGGACTTCACATCTGAGGTCATCAGTACCCCAAAACTTAGAACTACTTAAACCTAACCTAAAGACATCACACACATCCATGCCTGAAGCAGGATTCGAACCTGCGACCGCAGCGGTCACGCGGTTCCCGACTGAAGTGCCTAGAACCGTTCGGCCATTCTGGGCGGCTGGACCATTGCTTTTCACACTATATCACCTAGTAGATAGTGTCGGAAGTTCCATACGGCTTTTCGCGGATGATGCTGTAGTATACAGAGAAGTTGCAGCATTAGAAAATTGCAGCGAAATGCAGGAAGATCTGCAGCGGATAGGCACTTGGTGCAGGGAGTGACAACTGAACCTTAACATAGACAAATGTAATGTATTGCGAATACATAGAAATAAGGATCCTTTATTGTGTGATTATATGATAGCGGAACAAACACTGGTAGCAGTTACTTCTGTAAAATATTTGGGAGTATGCGTGCGGAACGATTTTAAGTGGTATGATCATATAAAATTAATTGTCCGTAAGGCGGGTGCCAGGTTGAGATTCATTGGGAGAGTCCGTAGAAAATGTAGTCCATCAACAAAGGAGATGGCTTACAAAGCACTCGTTCGACCTATACTTGAGTATTGCTCAACAGTGTGGGATCCGTATCAGGTCGGGTAGACCGAGGAGATAGAGAAGATCCAAAGAAGAGCGGCGCGTTTCGTCACAGGGTTATTTGGTAAGCGTGATAGCGTTACGGAGATGTTTAATAAACTCAAGTGGCAGACTCTGCATCGCGGTGTACCTTGCTGTCCAGGTTTCGAGAGGGTGCGTTTCTGGATGAGGTATCGAATCGAATATATTGCTTCCTCCTACTTAAACCTCCCGAGGAGATCACGACTGTAAAATTAGAGAGATTCGAGCGCGCACGGAGGCTTTAAGACAGTCGTTCTTCCCGCGAAGCATACGCGACTGGAACAGGAAAATGAGGTAATGACAGTGGCACGTAAAGTGCCCTCCGCCACACACCCTTGGGTTGCTTGCGAAGTATAAATGTAGATGTAGAACGGTTACTAGCAGAAAAATGAAAAGAAGAAATACTTCTGTCCCTGACGCACATCAGAAAGATGACAGAATATTGTACAGGGTGTTACAAAAAGGTACGGCCAAACTTTCAGGAAACATTCCTCACACACAAATAAAGAAAAGATGTTATGTGGAGATGTGTCTGGAAACGCTTAATTTCCATGTTAGAGCTCATTTTAGTTTCGTCAGTATGTCCTGTACTTCCTCGATTCACCGCCAGTTGGCCCAATTGAAGGAAGGTAATGTTGACTTCGGTGCTTGTGTTGACATGCGACTCATTGCTCTACAGTACTAGCATCAAAAACATCAGTACGTAGCATCAACAGGTTACAGTTCATCACGAACGTGGTTTTGCAGTCAGTACAATGTTTACAAATGCGGAGTTGGCAGACGCCCATTTGATTTATGGATTAGCACGGGGCAATAGCCGTGGCGCGGTATGTTTGTATCGAGACAGATTTCCAGAACGAGGGTGTCCCGAAAGGAAGACGTTCTAAGCAATTGATCGGCCTCTTAGGAAGCACGGAACATTCCAGCCTATTACTCGCGACTGGGGAAGACCTAGAACGACGAGGACACCTGCAATGGACGAGGCAATTCTTCGTGCAGTTGACGATAACCCTAATGTCAACGTCAGAGAAGTTGCTGCTGTACAAGGTAACGTTGACCACGTCACGGTATGGAGAGTGCTACGTGAGAACCAGTCGTTTCCGTACCATGTACAGCGTGTGCAGGCACTATCAGCAGCTGATTGGCCTCGACGGGTACACTTCTGTGAATGGTTCATCCAACAATGTGTCAATCCTCATTTCAGTGCAAATGTTCTCTTTACGGTTGACGCTTCATACCAACGTGATCAAATTGTAAATTTTGACAATCGACTTGTGTGTGGGCTGACGAGAATCCTCACGCAATTGTGAAATCACGTCATCAACACAGATTTTCTGTGAACGTTTGGGCAGGCATTGTTGGTGATGTCTTGATTGGGCCCCATGTTCTTCCACCTGCGCACAATGGATCACGTTATCATGATTTCATACGGGATACTCTACCTGTGCTGCCAGAACATGTTCCTTTACAAGTACGACACAACATGTGGTTCATGCACGATGGAGCTCCTGCACATTTCAGTCGAAGTGTTCGTACGCTTCTCAACAACAGATTCGGTGACCGATGGATTGGTAGAGGCGGACCAATTCCATGGCCTCCACGCTCTCCTGACCCCAACCCTCTTGACTTTCATTTATGGGGGCATTTGAAAGCTCTTGTCTACGCAACCCCGGTACCAAATGTAGAGACTCTTCGTGCTCGTATTGTGGACGGCTGTGATACAATACGCCATTCTCCAGGGCTGCATCAGCGCATCAGGGATTCCATGCGACGGAGGGTGGATGCATGTATCCTCGCTAACGGAGGACATTTTGAACATTTCCTGTAACAAAGTGTTTGAGGTCACGCTGGCACGTTCTGTTGCTGTGTGTTTCCATTCCATGATTAATGTGATATGAAGAGAAGTAATAAAATGAGCTCTAACAATGAAAGTAAGCGTTTCCGGACACGTGTCCACATAACATATTTTCTTTATTTGTGTGTGAGGAATGTTTCCTGAAAGTGTGGCCGTACCTTTTTGTAACACCCTGTATACTCGGGAATACGTAAACAACTGAGCACATTTCGAAATTTTCGTGTCCCAATATTGAAGCGAAAATGTCGCTGCCAGGATTAGAACCGGCGACCTCTGATTCGCATTGTGCCGAACTGCGGTACATTGGCGAGTTCCGTTAGAGAAGCCGGGAGGGAGTCACCGGCGGATTAGGGGAGAGGCGAACGGACGCGCAGCAGAAGCGGCGGCGCGACAAGGCGGTCGGCGTTCGGCAGAGCGCGGCCGGCGCCGGCTGTTTCACACGGTTCGGCAGTAACAGTAACGCGGCAGAATGCCAATTGGGGCCCGCTGTGCGCTGCGCTGCGGCTGCGGCCACGGAATGCGATGCGGACGGCCGAGACTTGCAGGAGGGCAGAGGGCAGTCCATTACCGAGATGGATGACCGGCCAGCGTTTAATTATGCACCGGCGGGCGGCGGGCGGCGGCCGGCCCGCCTGGCGCTGCTCGTGTGGCTTCGGCCGCGGTGACCACCCCACACTGCGGCCTGGCCCCCAGCGGCTCTTCGTTTTCATTTATGTGACGCGTTCGCGTGCCTGCTCGTATACACTCTTTCCTTTTTCCTGTTGATTATTCAATACGGCGTAACTCTGGCTAGTCAACAGGAAGTCCATATAGACTAAAAGTACTAAAACTGCTAACCTGCCGAACGTGGAGACTGCATCATTCCATAATCCTCCTCCCTCCTTTTATCACGCCCTACAGATCCTCCCGTGAGATCACCGAAGGGAAGCGCTGTTGGGCGTGGCCGGCACTTGGATGGGTGACCATCCAGCCGCCATGCGCTGTTGCCATTTTTCGGGGTGCACTCACAAGGGAACCTCCGCATCGCACCCCCTTCAGATTAAGTTATAAGTTCCCACAGTGGATAGGCCTTGAAAAACTGAACGCAGATCAATCGAGAAAACAGGAAGAAGTTGTGAGGAACTATGAAAAAAATAAGCAAAATATACAAACTGAGGCCGGCCGGTGTGGCCGTGCGGTTAAAGGCGCTTCAGTCTGGAACCGCGTGACCGCTACGGTCGCAGGTTCGAATCCTGCCTCGGGCATGGATGTGTGTGATGTCCTTAGGTTAGTTAGGTTTAATTAGTTCTAAGTTCTAGGCGACTGATGACCTCAGAAGTTGAGTCGCATAGTGCTCAGAGCCATACAAACTGAGTAGTCCATGACAAGATAGCCAACATCAAGGATAGGGTGAGCTCACGAGCGCCCTTGTCCCGTGGTTAGCGTGAGCAGCTGCGGAACGAGAAGTCCTTGGCTCAAATCTTCCCTCGAGTGAAAAGTTTAATTTTTTATTTTCAGACAATTATTATCTGAAAAACTCTTATGTTTTCATCACTTTTTTTGGGAGTGATTATCACATCCACAAGAAAACCTAAATCGGGCAAGGTAGAAGAATCTTTTTACCCATTCGCCAAGTGTATACAAGTTAGGTGGGTCGACAACATATTCCTCTCATGTGACGCACATGCCGTCACCAGTGTCGTATAGAACATATCAGACGTGTTTTGCTGTGGAGGAATCAGTTGACCTATGACCTTGCGATCAAATGTTTTCGGTTCCCATTGGAGAGGCACGTTCTTTCGTCTACTAATCGCACGGTTTTGCGGTGCGGTCGGAAAACACAGACACTAAACTTATTACAGCGAACAGAGACGTCAATGAACGAAAGCGCAGATCATAACTTTGGGAAAATAAAAAAAGCAAACTTTTCACTCGAGAGAAGACTGGAGCCAAGGACTTCTCGTTCCGCAGCTGCTCACGCTAACCACGGGACTACGGCGCTCGTGAGCTCACCCTATCCTTGATGTTGGCTATCTTGCCATGGACTACTCAGTTTGTATATTTTGCTTATTTTTTTCATAGTTCCTCACAACTTCTTCCTGTTTTCTCGATTGATCTGCGTTCAGTTTTTCAAGGCCTATCCACTGTGCCGACTTATAACTTAATCTGAAGGGGGTGCGATGGGGAAGTTCCCTTGTGAGCATCGTGGTGCCAATTGAGGAGCTACTCGACCAAATAGTAGCGGCTTCGGTCAAGAATACCATCATAACGAACGCGAGAGCGGTGTGCTGACCCCATGCCCCTCCTATCCACATCCTCCACTGAGGATGACACGGCGGTCGGATGGTCCCGGTAGGCCACTCGTGGCCTGAAGAAGGAGTGCTTACAGATCCTCGAACGCCATGCACTCCGTTGTAGCACTTCAAATCCACATACCCTGCCCCACCCGCATCCTCTACCAACATAGCGAGCGTGGTGGGGCAGTGGGTAGCATTTGGGAGGTCAACGGTTCAAACCTGTGTCCGGCCATCTAGATTTAGATTTTTCTGTCATTTCCATAAATCGCTCCAGGGGTGGCCAGGATGGTTCCCTTGACTCCATCCGAGACTGTTTTGTTGTTGTTGTTGTGGTCTTCAGTCCTGAGACTGGTTTGATGCAGCTCTCCATCCTACTCTATCCTGTGCAAGCTTCTTCATCTCCCAGTACTTACTGCAACCTACATCCTTCTTAATCTGCTTAGTGTATTCATCTCTTGGTCTCCCTCTACGATTTTTACCCTCCACACTGCCCTCCAATACTAAATGGGTCATCCCTTGATGCCTCAGAACACTTCCTACCAACCGATCCCTTCTTCTAGTCAAGTTGTGCCGCAAACTCCTCTTCTCCCCAATCCTATTCACTATCTCCTCATTAGTTATGTGATCTACCCATCTAATCTTCAGCATTCTTCTGTAGCACCACAATTCGAAAGCTTCTATTATTTTCTTGTCCAAACTATTTATCGTCCATGTTTCACTTCCATACATGGCTACACTCCATACAAATACTTTCAAAAATGACTTCATGATAGTTAAATCTATACTCGATGTTAACAAATTTCTCTTCTTCAGAAACGCTTTCCTTGCCATTGCCAGTCTCTCCTTCGACCATCATCAGTTATTTTGCTCCCCAAATAGCAAAACTCCTTTACTACTTTAAGTGTCTCATTTCCTAATCTAATTCCCTCTGCATCACCCGACTTAATTCGACTACAGGCCGGCCGCGGTGGTCTCGCGGTTCTAGGCGCGCAGTCCGGAACCGTGCGACTGCTGCGGTCGCAGGTTCGAATCCTGCCTCGGGCATGGATGTGTGTGATGTCCTTAGGTTAGTTAGGTTTAAGTAGTTCTAAGTTCTAGGGGACTGATGACCACAGCAGTTGAGTCCCATAGTGCTCAGAGCCATTTGAACCATTTGAATTCGACTACATTCCATTATCCTCGTTTTGCTTTTGTTTATGTTCATCTTATATCCTCCTTTCAAGACACTGTCAATTCCGTTCTACTGCTCTTCCAAGTCCTTTGCTGTCAGACAGATTTGACAGTGTCATCGGGGAAGCTCAAAGCCTTTGCTCCGTCTCTAATTCTTTCTACCAACATAAAGTTCCCTTCCCTCCTCTCCTATCTTGAACACCTCCGAATATCTTACTTTACCTGTAAACTCGACACTACCCACCTTCTAGTTTCCCCCCTTATCGTTACTCCTGGTACTCTGCCTGGCCTCTACCACCACAGTCCCTCAATGCTACACCTCCACGCTCTCCACACTCTCTCCCAACGTAACTTTAATCGACTTCCCTTATCCGACCATGACATCCGCCCTGATATGCAGGGTGAGCATACTAAAGTCGACAAACTTCCTGGACGGATTCCTGACTGTAATGGACGGTCCTATGAGCACGTGTCCGGAAATGGTGGAGTACGTGCAAAGGTAGCATGCATCCATGTCACAACATATGTTGAAAGTGGCCTCCGTGGGACTGCAAGTGACAGGGATAGTAGCGGTTGCCATGCAGGATACAAATGACCGTATTTTGGCTTACGCCATGTTGGCGGGCGACTTTCCTGGAGGTTGTACAAGGGTTCGTCTCAATATCTTGCAGAACCAATCTGGTGTAAGTGTGTGATGTGGTTGGTGCCTGTGAGGGTACATTTTTTGGTACAGCCGTGCTGCCTCTCGACCGTTTCCATCTGACTGGCTGTACACAAACAACATCTCGGCATGTTCTCGATATAAAAGCCAGACCATTCCGCTGCTTACAGCACGCTGCGTCAATCACACAGCCTGCAGCGCTCAAGGAAAATGGTTCATATGGCTCTGAGCACTATGAGACTTAACTTCTAAGGTCATCAGTCCCCTAGAACTTAGAACTACTTAAACCGAACTAACCTAAGGACATCACACACATCCATGCCCGAGGCAGGATTCGAACCTGCGACCGCAGCGGTCGCGCGGCTCCAGACTGTAGCGCCTAGAACCGCTCGACCAGGCAGGCCTGCAGCGCTCAAGGAACACACAGCCCGTGGACGGAAGAAATGTCATTTGTCAGCGCCATCTACCGCGGCTACGATGCATTTCCTGACATATGTTCATAGCATCTTTTTTCTTCCATTTGCGGTCTCGAATCCGTCCCTGAAGTTTGTCGCTTTTGTTAGTGTTCACGCTATATACCCAACCTACCAGACCTAAAGAACTCACCCCACCTCCCCTGTCAGGCCTTCCTTTCCAATTTACTCTTCTCCTCCCACATCGTAAGGCTTGGTCCGGTACAGTATCGCCCTTCGCTGTCCCGAATTCCTGCTCCAAACGTCCACTCACATAAACACCCTTTCGCGCACTAGCCCAACTGCTACGTTCCCATGATACCCATCTCCCTGAAAGTCTACGCCAACTCATCACTTCGCTCGTCTACGTCTCTCTCTATCTTAATCAGTCTCACACCGGCTTTTACCTTTCAACTTACGCGCCGCTCTATCTGTCTTTTAAATTTTGTGAACATTCATTTGCCATTTAATTTCCGTCAATATTTTAATAAATCAACAAAACAGCTTTTCGTATATTAACTTGTGCAACTGGCTATGTGTCTTTCTACTGTGTCAAACATTCATTATCTCAACCTCCATGTCCAGTTGTATACTATGTCTGAGATTTTACTCTCTATGGCTGAAGAACTGTGCTTTTCTATTAGCCCAGTAGTCATGATGACCAAAAAAAGAAAAAATGTCCACTTAACATGTGCTCTAAATGCATACCTTAAAAGTTATGAGCACTTGTTCATTAGAAGATTTGTGTTTCGAAGTAGCGAAGAGGGACAACTACTCAGAGCTGTTAAGGTATGCATTTTAGAGAACATGTTTACTGAACATTTTTTTCTTGTTTTGGTCCATGATACCACTTCCCAATATATGGAAAGCAAATAGCTTGCAGTAAAAGAGATTTGTTTCACAGTATCGAAGATCAAGAGTTGCACATAGCTCTTAAGGTATGCGTTCTAGAGCACTTCTCTACTCCTTTGCTTCGAATGATCATTCCTGGTATATCCCTGAATACCGACCATCACTTCTGAAGCACCATGTATTGCCAAAAAAATTATTAGTACTCTACGAGTTCAGTGTACTACATCTTACGAACTATGTGTGAAGGACAGTTCTAGCAAGTGATCTCAACTATATAGTACCCTCATTTAAAGGATCGTCTGTAACCTATAAGATTGTGTGTGAAGAATTTAGTAGTAATTCATTAACAACACTTCAATTAAATATTTTTTCATAAATTTTGCATCATACTCTTTCTAGAGTACACAACGACGTGCTGGAATACCAAGAAAAATATGTCTGCAATTACAGTATCACATTAGTTACCGTACGAGGTGGCGCAGTTCAAACTCGTTTCCAGCCATCCAGATTTATGTTTTCCGTGATTTCCCTAAATCGCTCTTGGCAAGTTGTGGGATGGTTCCTTTGAAACAGCACATCCGATTTCCTTTCCCCATCCTTGACACAATCCGAGCTTCTGTTCGGTCTCGAATGATCTCAATGTCGACAGGACGTTATCCCAGTCTTCCTTTTTCTTCATATGTGTTCATTTCCTTTTACCAAAGGCGTATCCAGTGACACTGGGAGCTTTCTCCCCTCCTCTCCTGCCCTCCCCACACCACCCTCACATTTTCCCCCTTCAGCACGCCACCAGATCATCACCAGCTTGAAGAAATTCGGAACATGTAGAAGACGTTGACTAGCAGCCTTCCTTGTGAAATCTCACTGTTCTCCCCACAGCTGATAGTGCAAGATAGCTAAGGTCTAAAAGCTTTCAATAGCGTGGAATTTTCAGATCTTTTTCTCATGTTACCATTTACCAGGTAATGTCACAATCCAATGAAAGCACGCGCAAAGAAAACATTGTAATATACCTGAACTTTACTCATCTGGAAGTAGAATATTAAGAACAGACCTCTCTTACCAACTATAGTCTCTCAGTCAAGTATGTTCCAGCTGTAAGACGGTAAGACCGTGCGCCATACATTTAATATTCTTGTAGATTTGTATATTTCTATAAGATCACTACGTACTAACGGTTTCGCTAGTACTTAATGTCTGGGCCTTAATTAGGGCTGAACACTGACAAAAAGGAAAAACTGGCTATGCATTCCTCAGACGCCGCTATCAGCTAAATAGGAGCTGGGAAGATAATTGTTGTGTTCTGCAGAAACAGACATTTATTGCCTTGAGAGAGCAGAACATGGCGGCTGCGGTCTATGATGCAAGGGGCGGCAGAATCCCTTTGCATGGAAAATGCAGGCGGGGGGTTGCTCTCTTGTGAGACAGAAAAAATTTCAGAATAGTATGCCTCAAGACATCCTTTTAGTGTGAAGGTATGTTTGTGGTCACAAACAACGGTCGTGAGCCGACCTCAGAGGAATCTGCTCATGGTAAGTGCCAAGCCACACTTTTGCCGAAAAGCATAGATACGGTCTTGATTGGCGGAGTGTTAAGGATGTAGAAGGGGAAATGGAACTTCCCAGAAAATCTTCTGAAAGGAGAATGAGCTTCAGGCGATTGGCTGGCAGATTTGTAACCCATGTAGCGGGAGGAAATGTTTTTGTAACGGCCGCTGGGACTCATCGCCTGAACGTAAACATAGATGCTGCATGTCCAGAAGTGAAAAAAAGGGTTCAAATGGCTCTGGGCACTATGGGACTTAACATCTATGGTCATCAGCCCCCTAGAACTTAGAACTACTTAAACCTAACTAACCTAAGGACAGCACACAACACCCAGTCATCACGAGGCAGAGAAAATCTCTAACCCCGCCGGGAATCGAACCCGGGAACCCGGGCGTGGGAAGCGAGAACGCTAGCGCACGACCACGAGCTGCGGACTCCAGAAGTGATCAGAGTATGATGTGGGCAAGTACTTCCCTTCAGATGATCGATCGAGAACACGTCCTTGCCAGGGTCAATTGAAAACAGTTCCTTCTGGGGATCGTGCTAGAAACATCGCTGGCAAGAGCCACAGTGGAGAGTCTGATGTTTATGAGGTGTTGGTTTCGACTCAAGGAGCACATCAAGTCATTTCTACATGACAGAGTTATTATGCTGTTTACTTGAGTGTCGATTCTTTAGTTCTCTGTGCGGCCTGAACACATTGAATTGCTTCTTTACGGGAGAATACTTGAGTCGAATTTCTGTTCCTGGTTAGTGAGCAAACAGAAATCTTGACTCGTGGTCTGTCTTGTACTGAGGTAATTTCAGCCGTAGGAATGTGCAGACGGCATATACCGTCCACCGTGTTGGCAGAGAACTGGAAGTATGTCACGTACACCATATGCACAGTTGTCAATACGCCAGCAAGCACATCATCAGTGCAAGAACAATTACTGTCCATACTTCAATAGGTGATGTGCGCAACTCGGTTCAGTAGATAGAGAAACACTCACAGTACATGTGTTCAGTCCCATTTGCTTATCAACAGAGCGTTTGCTGAATGTGCCAGTCACAATGTAGGTCTTCTGTTTTTCACTGCTAAAGAGTATCAGACAACTTTCTTTCTGTCTAAAAAAATGGTTCAAATGGCTCTGAGCACTATGGGACTTAACTGCTGTGGTCATCAGTCCCCTAGAACTTAGAACTACTGAAACCTAACCAACCTAAGGACATCAAACACATCCATGCCCCAGGCAGGATTCGAACCTGCGACCGTAGCGGTCGCGCGGTTCCTGACTGTAGCGCCTAGAACCGCTCGGCCACCCCGGCCGGCCGTTTCTGTCTAATAGTGGGCACCACGGCCTAAAGAAAGTCAGGAGTATATTCTACTAATCTCGATCAGACAACTTTCTTTCTGTCTAATAGTGGGCATCACGGCCTAAAGACAGTCAGGAGTATATTCTACTAATCTCGAAATAACATGCAGGGTAGAATCCGATAAAATTGTGTGCATTACATTTATGCAATTTTTGCCCTCTACATATTTTTGAGAATAAATAATTTACGGTATCCCCGCTGTGATTCATGCTGTTACCATACCAACAGGAATCATTAGTTTGATGTGTTAAACTGAAGTTAAGTAAAACGACAACATGATACTTCGTTTAACGGAAATCCCTAAGTGTAGTTACGTTTGGCAAGGTCATATTAATTATTTGTAGGCGTGAGAATTCCACTGCAGAGATAACGTTGAGGAACTGGGTATACACATGCCATATGTCACATAGACCACAAGGGTTTCCATAGTGAGTACTGTTACAAAGACGTACCATCAATATTGACGAAATTTTCTCGGACTTCCAGCCTCGACCAGTGGTTTAAAATCCACGACCTTTCGGCCGATTTCACCTCGGCCATTGTCAAGTGGTGATGGTCAAGTGGTGATTGCCGTCCTTACACAGGGTGAGTCACTAACTATTGCCACCAAGAATAACTCCGAAAGTATGATAAGAGCTGAAACGTTTGTGGGATGAAAGTTGCATGGGACAACGGGGGCCATAGTTTTTTGTTGCTAGGTGGGATCGCTTCAAAGATATCAAGATCAACTTTGTTTTTTAAATGAGATGCTATAGTTTGGTACTTATTTTCTGATAGCGGCTATCGAGACGAATCAATGATGTGTAACAGTGAGATCTTTGAAGGTCAACGAGATCACAAAGGTGGCATGAACGTCCATTTACAGAAGGTGTTCGAAGTGACGCCGATTGGTATCAATGCAGTGTTGCAACCTTCTTATCATGGATTGAGTGGTATTCCTCATCGCATCGGCACTATCGAAGCACATGCTCTGACAACGCCCTCTATCGTATCGTCAGGTGTGTTTGCAACGTCTCTATAGACAATGTCTTTTACAAATCCTCACAAGAAAAAATCCAGAGGCGTCAAGTCTGGCGAACGAGCCATCCACGACACTTCTCCTCCGCATCCAATGCAACGATTTGGGAATTGCCTCTGCAACTCATTTCTAGCCATTAGCAAAAAGTGTGCCGGACACGCATCTTGTTGATACCACATTCTGTTCCTTGTTACTAAAGGTATTTCTTCCAATAACAGGCCTAATGTTTCTTGCGGGAATGTGCTGTATTTCTTACCATTAAGATTTCTTTCGACGACATAGGGGCCTATAATTCTGACCCCAGCATCCCACACCATACATTCACCGACCCGGTTTTTGGTGTGCAAGTTGCCGTAGCCAGCATGGATTTTCAGTTGCCCAATAATGCATGCTACGCAAATTAACATTCCCATGGTTCGTGAAAGTAGCCTCGTCAGTAAATAAGATCAAATTGATAAATGTGTCATCCCTCTGAATCTGAAGTTGAGCAAAGCGGCAGAATTCAATGCGACGCTTACAATCCGTATCTGTTAATTCTTAGTGGAGACTGATATGGTAAGGATGATATTTATGGCGATGCAGAACACGAACAACACTCATGCCAGATTCCCTTGCGATTTGACGCGAACTAACACAACAAAGATCTCGAACCACAATAGCAAGAGTACCAATTTCCGTTTCCTAGTTAGTAACTTTCCTTTGACGGATATGTTTCCGATGCGTTAAAGATCCAGTTGTTCTCAATTTATCACACTCATATTCAAATGTACGATGCGTAGGATAAATACGTTGACAATATCTTTCAGCATATAAGTCTCTAGCTCTCACTGAATTTCGTTGGCATTCTCCGTAAATGAGAAGTATATGGACTTGTTCTTCGAGGGAATACATCATTTACATTCGCTTGATTCGACGATACTAGTCTTACCGTTCCTATTAGTGTGTCGAAAGGTGTTTACATGTCAATGGCACGTTAGATGGATACGCATTAGGCTAATATTTACTGTTAACACGATATACGAGAGAGAATTGTCAGAGCATGAGTTTCGATTAGTGCCGAAGTGATAAGGAATACCGCTCAATCCACGATAAGAAGATTATAACGTTGTTAAAAAACTTTTCAAATGTGTGTGAAATCTTATGGGACTTAACTGCTAAGGTCATCAGTCCCTACGCTTACACACTACTTAACCTAAATTATCCTAAGGACAAACACACACCCACGCCCGAGGGAGGACACGAACCTCCGCCGGAACCAGCCGCACAGTCCATGACTGCAGCGCCTTAGACCGCTCGAGTAATCCCGCGCGGCCTTACAGCACTGCATTGATACCAATGGTCATCACTTCGAACACCTTCTGTAAATGGACTTTCATGCCACCTTTGTGACTTTCGTTGACCTTCAAAGACCTTACTGTTACACATCATTTGATTCGTTTCGATGGCCGCTGTCATCAGCAAATAAGTACCAAGTTATAGCATTCCATTAAAAAACAGTTGACCTTCATATCTCTGGCGCGACCCACTGGCCACGGCTGGAAGCGCAAGACAATTTTATCGGTATATATCGCCGTGAAATTATGCATTCGTACATAGCATCAATACGTTTGGTGAATAACAGACATAATTGGATCTTCCTGGCAGATTAAAACTGCAGGACTGAGACTCGAAATCGGAATATTTGTCTTTCGCTAGCAGGTACTCTAACCATTTTTTTTATTATTTTCTCATTTTGTTCGTTTTCGTTCGTTGCATCTGCTCAGGGCGGACGTCGTACAGACATCCCTTTAAGTTCGTCGTTGATCCATTAACTCAGTTTTCTTTTTTTTATTACAGAGGGCAGCAAAACCTCTGACCGAACATGCTGAGCTACCGTGCCGGTAACCATCTGAGCTATCCAACCACGACTCACTTCCCGTCATCACAGCCATGTCTCCGCAAAATCCTTTCTTTCAGGAGTGCTAGTCCCGCAAGGTTCGCAAGTGAGCTTCTGTAAAGTTTGGAAGGTAGGAGACGAGGTAGTGGCGGAAGTAAAGATGTGAGGACGGGGCGTGAGTCAAAATGGCTCTGAGCACTATGGGACTTAACATCTTTGGTCATCAGTCCCCTAGAACTTAGAACGACCGAAGCCGAACTAACCTAAGGACATCACACACATCCATGACCGAGGCAAGATTCGAACCTGCGACCGTAGCAGTCCCGCGGTTCCGGACTGAAGCACCTAGAACCTCAAAGCCACCGCGGTCGGCGGGGCGTGAGTCGTGCTTGGGTAGCTCAGATGGGCAGTCTGCTTTCCGCAGCGCTACGGCGAGGACGTCTTGTTTAACTCCCGTCCGCGCGGTCGCGAGTGCCCGTAGTAGTTTACTACTTCGTTGTCGCTAGTTTAGAGTCCATCACTACCAATGCAACATGGCACATTCATACAGACAAACCATCACCAAGATCAGTTTTCAACCCGATCATGCACGACCGCGAGCTTTTGTAGTGGAACGTTTTCTACGTGACGACTTTAAAATTGAACCGCGGGACGTAATTGGTATCCATCTCTCTATCACGAGCAGTGTTGTCTACGTCAAGTTAGTAAGTGGCGAGGTGTGCAACGGAATTGTGCGCGCACATGCGAATTCAAACATTCCGATGGCCATGTTGGGGCTTGGCCTCCGTACGATACCCATCTTCGACTCCCTTTCGAAGTACCACCGGGACGTAGTTACCGCGGCTTTCCAGCCTTGCCGGCCGGAGTGGCCGAGCGGTTCTAGGCGCTTCAGTCTGGAACCGCGCGACCCCTACGGTCCAGGTTCGAATCCTGCCTCGGGCACGGATGTGTGTGAAGTCCTTAGGTTAGTTAGGTTTAAGTGACCTCAGAAGTTAAGTCTCAAAGTGCTCAGAGCCATTTTTTTTTTCAGCCTTACGGCAGAGTGGTCAGCCATATGGCAGAAAAATGGACCACCTTTACAACGTACTCCGTTCTTAATGGGGTGAGACAGATCAAAATTGAATTGACCAGACATGTACCATTATATCTTGTCATCGGCGGATATAGGGCCATCATTATGTATGACGGTCAGCTACGCACTTGCTCCGGTTATCTCCGACGACGGCTAACTCAAATCGTGACAGGTGAATCTATGACTCCTTCTACGGTGATGACACTTCCTCTCAATTATGCCGAGGATGCACGGGCAGTAACCCTTTCCGATGCTGACAGCATTAGTCCGATAGCCGCCCCCGATAGCGAGACTATGATGGATTCTGCAGTACCGGATCCGGCCTCTACAACGGCGCCCCCACCTGAAGATAATCACCTACCGATCTTCCAAGAAGGCATGGATGCCAGGATGGACATTGACCCACAGGTTGTGCCGACAGCGGATTTTCTTCCAGACACCAGAGCAGCTGAAGAAATCCACCCACGTTTGGATACTGAAACACACGTCCGTAAACAGCGTTCCCCGCGGAAACACAAGAGACGGCGGCGTGCTCCATCGGACGAGTGTTTGCAGTGATCGTCTGACATGGACTGTGGACACTCCGACGACGGTAACGGCGGTACAGAGGTTGCAGTAACATCCCACCCAACAGATCGCCATGGTGACGGCTTCAGTCCCTCCGACCCCACAGAACAGCAGGGTCACAAGCAGACAGCCGCTGCCGATTCCCAGCCAGTAGAGCCGATGGAGTCAGCGCCGAGTGCCGCAGCAGCTATAAACAGCCATCAACAGCCGATGGTATTTCGTGGCGACTGGGCGGTTGACAGAGAGGAAAATTCCTTGCCCATCATGTCGGACAACACGCGGGAGAATTTACCCCACCGGTGTTGATCCTTTCCCGCCATCAGATCCAGTGACGAGCAGCCTTACAAGGGTATTGATGGCCAACACGGGTGCTATGGATAGACCTCAAACTTATCGGGTTGCGACTATAAACATCAAGAGTGACTCGTGAAGTGTGTGAATCCCGGACGGTGGCCGTGAAGATGTTCCCAAGTGTCCACCATCTGCAGGTCTCGAATTAGCGTCTCGAGTTCTGGGCACGAATTATGTCGTGGGAGTTGGTCTCTGGGCGCCAGTACGCAGTTGTAGTCACCTCCAAACACCAGATGGTCGTGGTGGCCTTGGAAGAGCGGGGCGACGTCTTCCGCAAAAAATCGTGAACGTTCGCGATGTTTGTCCGTCCCGGAAGGTGCGTAGATATTGATAAGGCGGACACCTAGTGCCATTCCTCTTGCCCCAGGCAGAAAGAGGATATCGTCCGCCACTATCCCTTCCTGAAGAAGTACAACGACACCGCTGCCTGTGGGGGAAGCTGAAGAGACGCAAGCATCGTAACCGTACAAGCCTGTGAAGTCGTCCTGGAGAAGGGCTATATCGATGGAAGCAGAATTCAACATATCCTGAAGCAAGGATAGCTTAGCGCGTGAAAGTGCTAACATTCTATACAATATTAATGAATCGCGTGGAAGAAAAGAAGAGGATACTCCTAAGATAACTGGTAAACGAGCTGCTTGTCATGTCGTGGAAGCCGACGGGATGTCTACCAGCCACCGTGTCATTCACTACCTTGTGGCGTCATGTGATGGAGGTATGGAAGAGCAGATTGTCAGCACCCCAGGCCGTTTTGCACACTTTCCAGACCATGCAGTCGCTAATACTCCGTCAAATAGCTCCTCAGTTCACAGCTCGATACTGAGTGCACGCAGTACCACTCCTACTAACAAATGAAAATTCTTGGCAGTACCGGATATCGAACACGGGTCCTCCGCGTGGCCTCCTCTGAACACTCAGCTATGGAGGCGGAGCTGGGGGTTCGCTGATAGCTAAACTTACAATCTACGATGAAGAAGAGGAATATTTGTTCCAGACTAATGCAAAGCGTAGAGAAACAGTCGCTAATGTGAAGAGTGAAATTTTCACTCTACAGCGGAGTGTGCGCTGATATGAAACTTCCTGGCAGATTAAAACTGTGTGCCAGACCGAGACTAGAACTCGGGACCTTTGCCTTTCGCGGGCAAGTGCTCTCAAGGCCGCGAAAGGCAAAGGTACCGAGTTCGGGTCTCGGTCCGCCACACACTTTTAATCTGCCAGTAAGTTTCAGTTGATAATGTGTTATTGACACAGCGTCAATTAAGCGGCACTTATTCACTTGTAGCTTTTCAACACACTTTGCAGTCATTTTGCAAACGACCTGTACCACACTTTCAGCAGTTGCTCCTCTTAGAACGCAGCGTGCAACGCATTACACTCGTTCAGAACCAGCTGGCCTGTCAAGCCTGACGTATAGCGCTGGCGCACTGCGCATTGCCCTCTGTCGGGAAATACCTCAACTATTTTGTCGCTGTCAAGGGGACGACGCACTAGGGCGGGCACAAACTACGCACCGCAGAATTCCTGCTCCCAGTAGAAGCAGGTTTCACTAGCAAGGGGACCGCACGGCAGCTGGGTTTTTGCAGTTTACTATATTTTTAGTGCTTGAAATGCAGAACAGAAATATCAGTCTTCCAGAGCAGTTCGATACAGCTCCCACAAATTTTCGAGAAAATCGATTTTGAAGTTTCCCGAGCTTTCTCACTACCGTGAAGTAAGGCTACCTTTCCCACAGGCAGCAATGGTCTCTGGTAGAGAGCTCTCTTCTGATGTGGATGACTTGGGTTCGACCCCAGGTTTTTGCAATTTTTTTAACTGATGTGCATGTTCTACGAGCATTTTCGTAAAGAATAACATACATAACGACGAAAAAAAAGGGAACGCTCGACATTGGTAATCACTAGTTCGAGTCTCATATTGGTCATTACTTTTTATTTTTTACGTTTAGTTCGAATACCTGTGTCATTTAAGTATGAAATTCATCAAATGTATGCTAATTAACATAAATGTAATTGTAATTTTTATGACAAATGCACGTCTTCTTATTTTTAAATATACATATCATACACAAGACAACAGTTTTCATGGCAAATACAAATTCTTAATTACCGACCTTTTATAAACGGTGTCAATAAGGGTCATTTAAATAAAAAACCATTATAAATAAATTTTTTTTATCTTTATGTATTTTACTTTTCAATAAAATTCTCATAGAACCTTTATTTAAAAATTTGTATCAGCTAGAAATCGAATCCAACCCCCACACATTGCAACCAAGTAACTCCACCCCAGTGCATCGTTGCCTTCCGAAAAATTTGGCTTGGTGTAGGGTATTAAAGACGCTAAGAAAACTTCAAAGTCGATTTTCTCGAAAATTTTTGAGAGGTGCATCGAACTGCTTTTGCAGATTCATATTTTAGTTACGAACTTCATGCCCCACAGAATAAGGAATTGCAAAAGTCTTATTCTTTTGGAATTTTTGAAATTTTATAATTTTTGCCAGTAACAATGAACGTGTTCATTGCACACTATGTACTGGAGAATTTTTTGTTGCACATAATGAAAAGGGTGTTATTAAAGATCACGTGAAACTGCTAAACATAGGAATGCTATTAGTGATACTGTTTCAGCAAACGCAAGAGTAATTTTGAAAATGTTTCAAAGGCTTTTATTTCATGTTGAAGTATTTATAAAATGGCCGAGTTTGCGATGCATTTTCCTGGGATATCTGCTCCAGTGGATTTTTTTTTCAGTTATGTGGAAAATTTGGCAGGTGGAAAGGGGTAGACTTTCGGTATCTACTGTTAAAAGTCTGCAGATTGTTTAAATTTTGTCAGTAATTTCTTGTTATGAATTTTATCATGTAATTGGAACAAGTGAACCATGTCTGAAAAAATGTACGTCTAATAAAAAATACAGCAGAGTAAATAACATTTAATATTTAAGTAGACTGCTGCGACTTTGAAGTATTTTAAAAAATAGATCCTGAGAAGCCTAAATGTATTTGTCTTTGAAATCTACATCGACTTTCTGCAAACCATTATGAAGCGCACGGCAAGGGTACCTCCCATTGTGGTATATACTAGGGTTTCTTCCGATTCCATTTGCGTGTAGAGCGCGGGATGAATGGTTACTTGAATTACTTTGTGTACGTTGTATTTAATCTACAACTAACTTCGAGGTGCCACATGCTCTGTTATTAATTGTTGTAATGTATCTCTAGATTCCTCGCTTTTCACCAATACTTGGATTTTTGTAAGTAGGCTATTACAAAGTGGTTGACACCTATTTCAGGTGTTTGCCCGATCGTAATTTTCAATGTTTCTGTGACGCTCTCCCGTTGGTCAAACAAATCTGTGACCGTTACTTGTACCTTGGTGTACCTCCAATATCGCGTGAGAGTCCTTTTAGGTATGAATCCTATATTCCTGAGTGATAATCTTGGATGGATCGCATTAGCATTTTGTAATCAGTCTGATTTGGAGACTGACTGCATTTTCCCGTTATCTTACCAATTCTATCTGATTCGTATGTGACTGAGTAGCTGTGACCGCGAAATTTCATATCCCCAATAATTTGTATGAGTTGGCCCAATTCAGTTGTGATTCATTGGTATTGTAGTCGTACGATAATGCGTTGTTGCATTTTATGAAGTACTCAGTTTTATAATTCTATACATGAAAAGCAAATTTCCAGTCTTTACACCATTTTGAAATATTATCCATATCAGACTGAAAATTTGTGCAACTTTTTGCTCGTGCAAGAGGCGTTCAATAACTAATGCAACGCTTTTTTTTTTTTTGAAACCATGTGCAGAGGTTCGAGTCCTCCCTCGGGCATGACTGTGTGTGTTGTTCTTAGCATAAGTTAGTGTGTAAGTCTAGGGACCGATGGCTGGTTCAAATGGCTCTGAGCACTATGGGACTTAACATCTTAGGTCATCAGTCCCCTAGAACTTAGAACTACTTAAACCTAACCAACCTAAAGACATCACACACATCCTTGCCCAAGGCAGGATTCGAACCTGCGACCGTAGCAGTCGCGCGGCTCCGGACTGGTGCGCCTAGAACTGCTCGGCCACTGCGGCCGGCAGGGACCGATGACCTCAGCAGTTTGATCCCTTAGGAACCCACACACTTTAAACATTTGAACATCTGAAAGCAGGGTGGTTGTATTCAGGATTCCGATACGCCATATTATTCCCCACTCTTCTGGCTACAAACCATATTTTCCAACATAAACTCCGTTCAATGCGATGGCCATACGTCATCCTACTGCTAGGGCCTGTATGCTCGCAGGGCACCGCCCACCTGGTCGAAGTCGGAGCCAACATCTTGCTGCTTCAATAACTTCCTCATCATTGTCAGGATCTGCCTCGTAACGAGCAAGCAATTCCGCACAGATGGTTTTTCGCTGCTCTTTCCCATTACGAACGCAACGGGCACCCATCTTTGCTGTGTCAGCACTGCCATCAAAGACGTCCAGTTATGCAGCGAGGTGTTTGGTTGGGATCCGTCGATCACCTCGAAGGAGAGTGTCCCCACGTTCCAAACCTGCAGGAGTAACAGCTGTGTGCGGTCGGTCGCCACGTTAGCGCATCTTTCTGCGAGGATGACTGGTGCCTCGCCCAACGACTCACCGTGCTTTTGTTCGCTGCTAGGTCTCCGTAGACATTCTGCAAGCGTCTGTGAATATCTCCGACGATCTGGTTTTCTATCAAAAGAATCTCAATAACAGCTCTCTGTTTGGTATGCACCTCGGTTACAGACGTCATTTTGGGGGCTACTTGCAGTGCCGCCATCTGTCGGACCTTCATGAAACTACAGTATTCGAAGCGGGAATATTCCACGATGTCTCAGAACAAATTCCGCATTCTTTCAATCGTAACTGGCGGAGGAAAAATGTTGTGTTTCTCATAATAGTATGTCCGCAGCTCGTGGTCGTGCTGTAGCGTTCTCGCTTCCCGCAACCGGGTTCCCGAGTTCGATTCCCGGCGGGGTCAGGGATTTTCTCTGCCTCGTGATGACTGGGTGTTGTGTGATGTCCTTAGGTTAGTTAGGTTTAAGTAGTTCTAAGTTCTAGGGGACTGATGACCATAGATGTTAAGTCCCATAGTGCTCAGAGCCATTTTTAACCTTAATAGTATGGTACGTCATGGCAGATAACTGTATCACATATATGCGATTGCAGTCTTTCTCGGGGTAGTCCAGTGATGAATTCTTCTCGGGGTATGAGCCGAGTGGTGGCGTCGTCTTGTCGCAACGTTTCAATGAGTTTCGTACCCATCACCTTCTGGCGAAGTGAGTGGTCTTTGCCAGAAGATGATGGGTACGAAACTCATTGAAACGTTGCGACAAGACGACGCCACCACTCGGCTGACAACCCGAGAAGAATTCATCAACTGTAACACTTGCAAAAATGAAATGATACCCGACCGGGACTCGAGCCCGGGATCTGCTGCTTACATGGCAGACCTTCTATCCATCTTTTTTTTATCTCATTTTTGTTCTACATTGTTCGTTGATTTGTTCGTTGCGGACGTCCGTTTAGTTTGTTTCTTGATCCGTTCATTCGGTTTTTTTTATTACAGAGGGTAGCTAACCCTCTGACCGAAGCCACTGAGCTACCGTGCCGGCAAATCCATTTGAGCCACCGAGGGCACAGAGGATAATGCGACTGCAGGGATTTATTCCTTGCACGCACCCCGTGAGACCCACATTCTCAACTTAACGTCCACACACTACATTCGTAGGGCTCCTGCCCTTTACTCTCATTACTCGCGGCAGACAATATTACCGAGTCCTGTAAGAGTGCGGGCAATGCGTGTGACATGTCCGAGTAAAACAGATACCATCATCATACACATGCCCAAAAGGCTCAGAGTTTGTGGATCAATTCTGCTGCTCTTGTTACGGACGGGTGTGGGCTTTCTTTCCATTCGAGAACGGATACTAACGGCTTAGCAGTTTCCCGGCTGTTACCAACGCTGACCAATGGCATTAACAGAGTGAATCGGTGGTAAATTACATATATCGACCCGAACACCTTGATTTATTCTGTTGCCAACTATTTATTCGTCGTCCGCCAGAACTGCCGAATGATTTGGTCAGTATGAATAACGTCCATCCGTAGCGTTCACTAGAATACGAAAAGGTGAGTAGATTCAGGGAATTCGTCTCTCCGACTCGAGGTCACATTGTTAACAAGAACCTATTTTATCGCTGCAGTACGTGCTCATAACTGTGGTATTACTATGCCACACTGTTTAAATAATTAAACCTTAGGAACTGGCTTGATATCCGGTATAAAGGGACTCTGCATTCCTTTTTTAAGACACTGTTAGAACATGTAAGGGAGATATGGGTTACTTGGCATAAGAAGCTTCTAATTCCTGTTCACCGTGAGATTAAAGCGCTGCCATCGTGCTAGCATGGAGTGTATGTATAGGTGCACCATCCACCGTAACTTCAGTCTTTCTGGAAGCGACACGAGACGGACCGCTGTTTCATCGTTTTTCTGAATGGTGAGTAAACATTTTCGTTGTAAATTTTTTCTGTTCTGGTGAATCTGTAGATTTCAAATGGCTCCGAGCACTATGGAACTTAACATCTGGGGTCATCAGGCCCCTAGAACTTAGAACTACTTAAACCTAACTAACTTAAGGACATCACACACATACATGCCCGAGGCAGGATTCGACCCTGCGACCGTAGCAGTCGTGCGGTTCCACACTGAAGCGCCTAGAACCGCTCGGTCACAGAGGCCTGACATCACCGTGAGCCTAGCTGGTATAGTTAACTGTGTTGTCAGTTAGCATATGAAGGGCTTATTTCAATAGTGGTACAAGTCCATTACCTCCACTTTTCTGCCTATAATGCTTCTGCAACTAATGATCCAAACAAACAGCAAGAAAGGTTCATCTCTAGCAATAAGCCATATGCTTGAATATTTCTGGTATCTCAACTGTAGATTTTTCAGCGCTCATTTAACTTTAGGACTCTGTATCTCACAATGAACAAAAATGGACTTGTACCACTATTGAAATAAGCCCTTCATATATATGACAGCTCGCCCCACATCTATGACAACCAAAGAAACGATTTCTGTACAAAATGAATAAACATACATCACGCCAGAAGAAATTCGTCCTTTCCCCACAGCCGAGCCCCGACAGAAATCCACCATTATTCGAAAATGGATCTTGACTGCTATTCTAAGAGACAGCCTCATATAAGATAGAATCGTGGCTGAAAGGCCTTATAAGAACCAAAACCCAAGTACAGGCAAAAGTGGCGCCTTGGCTAAGGTTCGGACATTAGCCACGGCGGAAAAGACAGATTAGCCATCTCTAATGATTAGAGGCTGCAGAAACTCTCCATGGCGAAGAGCTTTCCCCCTCAGACAGTTCCTGGAGAACCTCAAAAAGATGCCAACTGGTCACACTAAACAAGACCAACAACGGATTTGCCACAATTTCAAGGCTGTCCTGATCACCCTGAATTACTTGCAAAGGACCTTGTTTTGTTGAAGATCCATGAATGCCAGTACCCTGGGAATATTTTCGAAACAGATACTATTGAGATTTGCTTGTCGATCGTGGCCAAAAATGCGAAAACTGGAGATCACTAGACGAAAATGATGCATTTTATTACGACCAAAGAAAAATTACACGGAAATTAAACTCGCTTTCTCAAATAAACGAGTGCCCAACTTTTACATTTGTGGCTGATTTAAACATTGAGCAAGTTCTATCTGAGTAGCTATAGGTAGACTTAATAATATGGAGAATGTATTTTTCTTGAAGGAATCATTGTCTGTTCACACATTTAAGTTCATACTGTCATTTACACATTTAAAAAGAATTATTTTTGCTCGGTGTTATTTCTTCAGAAGGAATTTGTTTTATGCCAGTTTATTCTTTGAAACGGAAGTTACCTCAAGTTTTCATAAAGTAGAATGTTGTCCCTCGAAAATTGCTGTGTTCTGTCTAAGTATTCGTATGCATATCCCCTTATGCCAACTCTGGCATAGGAGTAAGCCAATTTAACCTGCACTTGGGTTTACTTTAGAATAATTGTAATCTTTTAGAAAAAGAATTTTTTTAGAGGTTTCCTAGACACGTATTTAATTATTGGGTCTACATCTTTTGTTTCCAACAATTTGAGCTATCCACCTTAGTCATCAGAATCTCTCCAAGTACTGCACAAAACAATAGATAAATAAAAAACACCAAAATCTATGCCAACTAGCCCCTGTGTCCCCTAATCATGTATTGATGTTTAGAAGATACGAAAAGACTTGCACATCTCAAGAATTTTCGACACTTTGATAGCTCTGTTAGTCTCTGCTCACACTAAGAAAGATTTTGAGTTCATTCTTTATTTAGTTGGTCTGATGGCGGATGAGTAGTGCAATTCCATCATGTACGCCTTTTTTCCACCTTTGCCTCTGCAGTGGTAACGGGAGGTTAGCTTCAAATTTCTTCCTTCGACCCGAGAGGATCTTTTTCCCGTTCTTCTACGTAGGATTATAAATCCGGTTTTGTATCCTTTTGCTGACTTTGTACAGCTATTAGGTTGCTTATTCAAACAGAACTAGCGAATCACAAGCCGTGTTGGGCTAGCACTTCTGGTGAAAATTCTGTTTCTGGCCCAAAGCCCCGTGCGCTGTCACTGACTGGTTCTCAGCGCACTGTCCACGTTTCATGTGAACAAGAACAGTCTTACGCTTTAAGAGGGCCACTGTTGTTCCAGCTGTCGCTGGGTGAGTATCGTGTGCTGAGAGCACCACTAATTTAGACCATTCGGGATGCGTTTCGAGTTAGGATTCAGTTTATGTTTATGGTTTGTGATTGGATTCAGGATTTCCTAGAAGAAAGAACACAACATGTCATTCTTAACGGTTCAAAAACTGCAGATGTAGAGGTAATTTCGGGAGTACCGCAAGGAAGCGTGATAGGACCTTTATTGTTTACAATATACATAAATGACTTAGTTGACAACATCGGTAGCTCCGTGAGGCTATTTGCAGATGACACGGTTGTCTACAAGAAAGTAGCAACATCAGAAGACTCGTACGTACTCCAGGAAGACCTGCAGAGGATTAATGAATGGTGCGACAGCTGGCAGCTTTCCCTAAACGTAGATAAATGTAATATAATGCGCATACAAAGGGGCAGAAATCCATTCCAGTACGATTATGCCATAGGTGGTAAATCATTGGAAGCGGTAACGACCGTAAAATACTTAGGAGTTACTATCCGGAGCGATCTGAAGTGGAATGATCACATAAAACAAATAGTGGGAAAAGCAGGCGCCAGGTTGAGATTCATAGGAAGAATTCTAAGAAAATGTGACTCATCGACGAAAGAAGTAGCTTACAAAACGCTTGTTCGTCCGATTCTTGAGTATTGCTCATCAGTATGGGACCCTTACCAGGTTGGATTAATAGAAGAGATAGACATGATCCAGCGAAAAGCAGCGCGATTCGTCATGGGGACATTTAGTCAGCGCGAGAGCGTTACGGAGATGCTGAACAAGCTCCAGTGGCGGACACTTCAAGAAAGGCGTTACGCAATACGGAGAGGTTTATTATCGAAATTACGAGAGAGCACATTCCGGGAAGAGATGGGCAACATATTACTACCGCCCACATATATCTCGCGTAATGATCACAACGAAAAGATCCGAGAAATTAGAGCAAATACGGAGACTTACAAGCAGTCGTTCTTCCCACGCACAATTCGTGAATGGAACAGGGAAGGGGGGATCAGATAGTGGTACAATAAGTACCCTCCGCCACACAACGTAAGGTGGCTCGCGGAGTATAGATGTAGATGTAGATGTAGATGGTAATAGCACCATTAACTGCTCCTTTTTGCGATGAGTGGTAGAGCGGTTCTAGGCGCTCAGTCCGGAACCACGCGGCTGCTACGGTTGCAGGTTCGAATCCTGCATCGGGCATGGATGTGTGTGATGTGCTTAGGTTAGTTAGGTTTAGGTAGTTCTAAGTCTAGGGGACTGATGACCTCAGATGTTAAGTCCCATAGTGCTTAGAGCCATTTGAACCATTTTGGGATGAATTGTGTCATGTTAATTTTGGGTGTGAAATTTTTATGAGAATTCCAGTAGCGCAGTTTGTAAGTCGAGGGCTTGTTCGTCAGATCATGCTACACCCTCAGTGCTAACGGCAGGTATTAGTGTTAATCTCAGTGCTCACATGTATCTATTCCAGATTTTTCTGAGTCACTTATAGCCATTTATTAGCGTTGTGTAAAGCGGTTACCAAACGTATACAGTTCCAGTGTCCATCAGACACTTAACTTCTTTCCCTGCTGCTCGTTCATAGTTCATTCCATTTACCGTAATGACAAAGCGTCTGATAACATTCCTTGACGTGTGTGCGTTACTGGCGTCTGAAGGCGCTGCTATTGGTTCAAATGGCTCTGAGCACATCTTAGGCCGGCCGCGGTGGTCTCGCGGTTCTAGGCGCGCAGTCCGGAACCGTGCGACTGCTACGGTCGCAGGTTCGAATCCTGCCTCGGGCATGGATGTGTGTGATGTCCTTAGGTTAGATAGGTTTAAGTAGTTCTAAGCTCTAGGGGACTGATGACCACAGCAGTTTAGTCCCATAGTGCTCAGAGCCATTTGAACCATTTTGAACATCTTAGGTCAACAGTCCCCTAGAACTTAGAACTACTTAAACCTAACTAACCTAAGGACATCACACACATCCATGCCCGAGGCAGGATTCGAACCTGCGACCGTAGCAGTCCCACGGTTCCGGACTGCAGCGCCTAGAACCGCAAGACCACCGCGGCTGGCCGCTGCTATTGCTGCTGTCCATGTCTCTCCCTACATCTCAGCTCTCCGTTTCATAGAAGGTGTGTGGCACATCTCTGCAGATCCCCTGATCTATTTTCTTATCAGTAATGCACACACAGTGGACAAGGCTCCCTCACGTTCCCGTTTCGTCGGATTCAATTCCTCCCATTACGTTCGCCATCTTACCGAATTCGGTAGGGTATATGCACTTGTATTTCGTGAAATCGCTTGTATTTTGAAGGACTCCATTTTCCAACCATTAATTTGTTGTGAAACTTCCTGGCAGATTGAAACTGTGTGCCGGACAGAGACTCGAACCCGGGACCTTTGCCTTTCGCGGGCAAGTGCTCTACCAGCTACCCAAGCACGACTCACGTCCCGTCCTCGCAGCTTTACTTCCGCCAGTACCTCGTCTCCTTCTTTCTCTAGCTGAGATGGTAGAGCACTTGCCCGCGAAAAGGAAAGGTCCCGAGTCCGAGTCTCGGGACGGCACACAGTTTTAATCTGCCAAGAACTTTCGTATCAGCGCACACTCCGCTGCAGAGTGAAAATCTCATACTGGATTAATTTGTTAGTCCATCTACGTACGCCTTTTGTTTGTTCCAGTACATGAATAATAAATTTTGTAATGATTCTCATTTCTCTCCTGTTCAATTCAGAAAATTTATTTCCTAATCACCAATCAAAGTAACTGGAATCACTAGAAAAGCAACTGGAATCACTCAACAGAGGAAAGTCCACTGGACCTGACGGGATACCAATTCGATTCTACACAGAGTACGCGAAAGAACTTGCCCCCCTTCTAACAGCCGTGTACCGCAAGTCTCTAGAGGAACGGAGGGTTCCAAATGATTGGAAAAGAGCACAGGTAGTCCCAGTCTTCAAGAAGGGTCGTCGAGCAGATGCGCAAAACTATAGACCTATATCTCTGACGTCGATCTGTTGTAGAATTTTAGAACATGTTTTTTACTCGAGTATCATGTCGTTTTTGGAAACCCAGAATCTACTATGTAGGAATCAATATGGATTCCGGAAACAGCGATCGTGTGAGACCCAACCCGCTTTATTTGTTCATGAGACCCAGAAAATATTAGATACAGGCTCCCAGGTAGATGCTATTTTTCTTGACTTCCGGAAGGCGTTCTGTACAGTTCCGCACTGTCGCCTGATAAACAAAGTAAGAGCCTACGGAATATCAGACCAGCTGTGTGGCTGGATTGAAGAGTTTTTAGCAAACAGAACACAGCATGTTGTTATCAATGGAGAGACGTCTACAGACGTTAAAGTAACCTCTAGCGTGCCACAGGGGAGTGTTATGGGACCATTGCTTTTCACAATATATATAAATGACCTAGTAGATAGTGTCGGAAGTTCCATGCGGCTTTTCGCGAATGATGCTGTAGTATACAGAGAAGTTGCAGCATTAAAAAATTGTAGCGAAATGCAGGAAGATCTGCAGCGGATAGGCACTTGGTGCAGGGAGTGGCAACTGTCCCTTAACATAGACAAATGTAATGTATTGCGAATACATAGAAAGAAGGATCCTTTATTGTATGATTATATGATAGCGGAACAAACATTGGTAGCAGTTACTTCTGTAAAATATCTGGGAGTATGCGTACGGAACGATTTGAAGTGGAATGATCATATAAAATTAATTGTTGGTAAGGCGGGTACCAGGTTGAGATTCATTGGGAGAGTGCTTAGAAAATGTAGTCCATCAACAAAGGAGGTGGCTTACAAAACACTCGTTCGACCTATACTTGAGTATTGCTCATCAGTGTGGGATCCGTACCAGATCGGGTTGACGGAGGAGATAGAGAAGATCCAAAGAAGAGCGGCGCGTTTCGTCACAGGGTTATTTGGTAACCGTGATAGCGTTACGGAGATGTTTAATAAACTCAAGTGGCAGACTCTGCAAGAGAGGCGCTCTGCATTGCGGTGTAGCTTGCTCGCCAGGTTTCGAGAGGGTGCGTTTCTGTTTGAGGTATCGAATATATTGCTTCCCCCTACTTATACCTCCCGAGGAGATCACGACTGTAAAATTAGAGAGATTCGAGCGCGCACGGAGGCTTTGAGACAGTCGTTCTTCCCGCGAACCATACGCGACTGGAACAGGAAAGGGAGGTAATGACAGTGGCAGGTAAAGTGCCCTCCGCCACACACCGTTGGGTGGCTTGCGGAGTATAAATGTACATGTAGATGTAGAAGTATAAACCTCAAATCCTTGTGAAGCCGTAGATGATTTTCTTTTATTTGAGTGAAATCGTTGCTGGAGCAAACGGAGACGGGTTTCCTTTGCGCGACTCGCGACTTTTGTGAAAGAAAAATTAATCTCGGGCTTGATTCTCCGTTTCCATGCACATGTGCGAAGAAAATTTTATCTCCCCTCCCCCACATTCGGAGTGCGAGCGTCTCTATCACACGTCCCGCGTACTTAATTCCGTTTAACAGGGTTCATGTTAGGCACACTCCCACAAGATACTGTTGTACCTCCAGCTGCTTCCCGGACCAATTAGGTAGAGGATAGCGACTACGACAGATGTTCATTCCTGTACCCCAGAATTTCAGAGATACGTGCAACTCTTGTAACCTTCTCGCTGAATGTATGGAAGATAGACAAGCTCCTGAACGTTTCTGAAAACTTCTGCAACTCGATTTTGAATGAAAATAATAGAGGATACGCTGAAGAATAGATAAATATCTAAATATTCAAATTATCATAGAAGTAGGGAAAGACGTAAGAGAATACTGCTGCCTTTGAAGCAAGACCACAGAAAACCGCTAGTTTTTCAACAGAGTTCTAATTACATCCAGTAATGGGATTTAAGAAGGTATTTCTCGAAGTACTAGGTTAGGTATGTATCATTGGGCGGGAAAACTGGAAATGTAGTAAGACTACAGGGCCATTCAAAAAGAAGGAATAGATTTCAAACATTTATTATTTCAAAATTTTTTGCATAGAAACTTCCCGTAGTTCCTGGAAAGAGAAAATTTCACATTTTTATGCATTCAGTGCGGGTAGCATATGTTACACGGTAAATTTCGAAACGGTGGCTCATTTCCTGCCGCACACGAAGCAAAAGGTCTCTCGTTATCGAATGCACCGCTTCAACAATGCGGTGTCGCAGACTTTCAAGAGTGTCAGGCACAGGGGGAAAAGACGCGGTCCTTTATGTAATCCCACAGATAAAAGTCACGAGGTGTGGCGTCTGCAGATCTCAGAGACCATCGGCGATGAAGTTCATCTTCTGTTCCCTCTCTTCCAATCCAACGTCCTGGAATGGTATCATCCAGATATCGTCGGACATGCTTAGAGAAATTAGCCGGGGCAACATCTGCATGAAGATGAAGTGATGGCTGAGTTCAGGAGATCGTGGAGGCCATGGAATTGGTCCGCCCCTACCAATCCGTCGGTCACCGAACCTGTTGTTGAGAAGCGTACGAACACTTCGACTGAAATGTGCAGGAGCTCCATCGTGCATGAACCACATGTTGTGTCGTACTTGTAAAGGAACATGTTCTAGCAGCACAGGTACAGTATCCCGTATGAAATCATGATAACGTGATCCATGAGCGTAGGTGGAAGAACATGGGGCCCAATCAAGACATCACCAACAATGCCTGCCCAAACGTTCACAGAAAATCTGTGCTGATGACGTGATTGCACAATTGCGTGCGGATTCTCGTCAGCCCACACATGTTGATTGTGAAAATTTACAATTTGATCACGTTGGAATGAAGCCTCATCCGTAAAGAGAACATTTGCACTGAAATGAGGATTGACACATTGTTGGATGAACCATTCGCAGAAGTGTGCCCGTGGAGGCCAATCAGCTGCTGATAGTGCCTGCACACGCTGTACACGGTACGGAAACAACTGGGTCTCCCGTAACACTCTCCATACAGTGACGTGGTCAACCTTACCTTGTACAGCAGCAACTTCTCTGACGCTGACATTAGGGTTATCGTCAACTGCACGAAGGATTGCCTCGTCCATTGCAGGTGTCCTCGTCGTTCTAGGTCTTCCCCAGTCGCGAGTCATAGGCTGGAATGTTCCGTGCTCCCTAAGACGCCGATCAATTGCTTCGAACGTCTTCCTGTCGGGACACCTTCGTTCTGGAAATCTGTCACGATACAAACGTACCGCGCCACGGCTGTTACCCCGTGCTAATCCATACATCAAATGGGCATCTGCCAACTCCGCATTTGTAAACATTGCACTGACTGCAAAACCACGTTCGTGATCAACACTAACCTGTTGTGCTACGTACTGCTGTGCTTGATGCTAGTACTATAGAGCATGTCAACACAAGCACCGAAGTCAACATTACCTTCGTTCAATTGGGAATCGAGGAAGTACAGTACATACTGACGAAACTAAAATGAGCTCTAACATGGAAATTAAGCGTTTCCGGACACATGTCCACATAACATCTTTCCTTTATTTGTGTGTGAGGAATGTTCCTTGAAAGTTTGGCCATACCTTTTTGTAACACCCTGTAGATAGGGCACAGCAGACGTCTACCCGGACTGTTCAAATTTTAAACTGTTGTCTGTTCAGGAACGTTGGAATTATGGTTCTACCTTTTGTAATTTGACAGATATATACGTCCGAACTCTGTTCCTTCTTTTTGAGTAGCCGTGTATAAGGAGCGGTCAAAGAGTTTCCGTTTGAGGGCGTTACTGCAGCGTAAATGCAATGTGCGCGGCTCCGATGCGGATATGTTACCACCGATGATATCTAGACAGGGGATTAGTGTAGAACTGTGCCTTTCCGACGTGCGTGCGGTAAACGCGGAAACCTGCACTACTTCGGCGTTATTGCCAAATGCGTCCAAACAGGACCAACCATTCTGTTATTCTTTTGTTGGCTGCCGAAGGACAAACACCGGTAGATATCCACCACACAATAAATAATGTATATGGAGCAGCATGTCTGTCGGAAAGCAACTACGAAAAGGGGTGCTGCTATTGCATTACAACGCACGTCTCCTTATGGCAAATGTCATAGTAACGCAGAAGTTACGCCAGTCAAGTTGGAGACACTCGAGAAGCGTCCTATAGTCCTGCTTTCTTCCCGTGCGATTATCACGCCTTCGGTCCCTTAAAAAAGGTTTTGAAATGTCGGCAACTCGTCGGACGAGGATGTGCAACAGAGAGTTAAGGGCCGGCCGCGATGGTCTAGCGGTTCTAGGCGCTCAGTCCGGAACCGCGCGACTGCTACGGCCGCAGGTTCGAATCCTGCCTCGGGCATGGATGTGTGTGATGTCCTTAGGTTAGTTAGGTTTAAGTAGTTCTAAGTTCTAGGGGACTGATGACCACAGATGTTAAGTCCCATAGTGCTCAGAGCCATTTGAACCATTTTGAACAGAGTTAAGGGCTTCTGCCCGCGCCAGGACACGGTGTTTTAGCAAAAGGGCACCTCCAAACTGGAGCGTTGGTGGAATCACTGCCTCAAAGCTCACGGCATTCCGATTCTGGACAGTAAGGCCTTAGAATGGTAACTTTTAGATTGCCCCTTATGTCTTTAACACGCTGCTGACACTTTATAGTGATTCATCGTTTAGAAAATATTTTATTCAAATACACTGCAAATCGCAGCTTTGTGCGTGGAAGTTACCAGTTCTGACCAAATTTCTTCTTGAGACTTTACGTCTCTCAACTTATTAGTACGTGCATTGTCTGAAGCTAAGACCAGCATAATTTCATGTAGACGTAATCAATTTCGATCTATCTGAATACAATACATTGAAAGCAGTGGGCCGCGCGGGATTAGTCGAGCTGTCTAAGGCGCTGCAGTCATGGACTGTGCGGCTGATCCCAGCGGAGGTTCGAGTCCTCCCTCGGGCATGGGTGTGTGTGTTTGTCCTTAGGATAATTTAGGTTAAGTAGTGTGTAAGCTTAGGGACTGATGACCTTAGCAGTTAAGTCCCGTAAGATTTCACACACATTTGAACATTTTGAAAGCAGTGGACTGGGATACACTTATATGTGTCACCCGAATATTATAATGATAATACTATAAACTAAAATGAAACTATGATATTATAAACTATGTATGTCTCTGATGGTCTCTATGAAGCAGATCGCTGACTGTGCACGACCGCAGAGTCAAAGATACTGCTTCTCATCTGAAAATGTAGTGTTAGAGTAAGAGAGCCCTTGGCGCACAGCAATGGGTATCGGTCTGTGATCGAAAGAGGATGCAGTAGGCCACAAGCCACAAGTGTTAGATTATAATGTAGGAATTACAAGTACATGTGTTACTGGAAATATAAATGTAGAGCAGAAGTCTTCTCGCAAGAAAGGTGTAGAAGTTAAATTTTTATGACGCGTTAGTGTGGATCAGTCGGCCGATAATTGGCAACAGTGAGTTCTGTGTTGAGAAATCCCTGAATTTGCGTAAACAGTTTTGATGTATATGTTGGTTAGATATTTTCCTTTCGTAATATTTCTAAGTTTTGTTAACACGGGTATTTGATGACTTATCTTTATGCTGTTTTAGTGAGGGTAGATAATACTTGCTGTATAAATCTCATTGTTTGTGACTCAATTAGTAAAAAGGATATAATTCTTCTGAGTAATGTAATTTCAGTTGTCAGATTTTTGGAAAGCCAAACTTAACTTAGAATACCATTGAACTACTGAAAATGTCAGTGTCAGTAATTCACCTAAATCCGCCTCCCAGTCCAAGGAATATGTTTTTCAAACACATTGAATTTTTCTTAAATGTTTTCATTTATCAGCCAAAAGAATTTCATGTACATTTCAAAGCATTATAGCCAGCATTGCATACCGCTGATTCTTAGCTAGTATATTTTATTCTTCTTCATGAGAGACCAGAATATATGCGATTCACCGTTGCTGCTTTAGAGGTAAGATAATTTTATTTATTTGTTAAGTGCAGAGGAACCAGGGTTGTCATTTTTGAACAGCGCCAGAGGATTCAGAACCCAAGAGACTGAATGTATTTTGCAGTAACTGTATTCCTTTATTGGTATTGGCATTTGAATTGCCCAATCAGTTCATATAAAGATTTTGCTAACATTAACACAGAGTAAGCACACCACTTGCAGTTACAACACACTACACCGTAACTCCAGTTTTGTATACATTCCCAGTTTAGGCATTCATTCCGTGTATTACTAGGGAATTTATAAAGAACGTTACTACATCGTGCCTGAAACGTGATGAAGCAGGAACATGTTTAAACATTAAATCTACTGATAAAGAGCACAAGGAAATTCTGCGAATTCCTAGTTGGACAAGGGTCTCGGTCTTGGGACATCTGCTGAGGCACCGACGAATGGTAAACACTGACATTGAAGGGACCTCTAGGGAGGAACATTTGTATCGAATGATAAAAATTAAGTGAACCGGTTCTTCGAGGCCGATGAGATGCAGGGCATATACCAATGTGAAATAACTGGCACAAAATAAATAGAGACAGACGACAGCATCAGACTAGGAGAGAGACAATTCCGAAAATGTATTGCTTTCAAATACACGAATGGTGAATATTATGCGGTCCACACCCGTATATCGGTGGTGCCGACAACATAGCTCAGTGTGTTCGGCCAGGGTACTAGCCACCCCCTGTGATAAAACAACTGAATGAAGTTTTCATCGGTGTCCTCTGTGGGTTGTCCTGCGACATAATACGACGAAGAAACAGACAGGAAAAAAGTGGTCATTGTGTTTGGGTGTTATGTTGAAGACCAGTGTTCCTTTCCCGGAGTTGCCAATGTTTTTTTCCTCGTAGGAGGACTGGAATGGTGTGTACCCATCCAATTGAAGCCAGTTCAGAAGGTGCTTGATTGAGAAGTAACAGCGTCCTGGTCCAGACAGTCGACAAAGGCCGGCAGAGCAGTGTGCTGACACCATGCCTCTCCATACCGTATCTGAAACACGTTGTACTGCAAAGGACCCCATAACGAAAGTATGACGTCACAATAGTCGGGTTGTCCGCCACACTTCACGAGCACTCGGCTCTGTGGAGGGGCCGGCCGCGGTGGCCGAGCGGTTCTAGGTGCTCCAATCCGGAACTGCGCGACTGTTACGGTCGCAGGTTCGAATCCTGCCTCGGACATGGATGTGTGTGATGTCCTTAGGTTAGTTAGGTTTAAGTAATTCTAAGTTCTAGGGGACTGATGACCTCAGGTGTTAAGTCCCATAGCGCTCAGAACCATTTGAACCATTTTTGAATCCGTGGAGGGCCTAGGGAAATCAATATGTAATTAAGAATGTGCCCACTAAATATCTTAACTTTATTGTGTTCTATCGAGAGCATGAATGCATTTAAATCATTTAAATACGCAGTCGTGAATTATTAAACTCGTCTGAAATAGTTACTCGCTCCCCACCGGAAACGGCCGCTGGTACTCCTCGGACCTGCAGTGTCAAGTGCTGTGACGTTCACGTCACGGCCTGTCTTTCGCGTGGCTTCCGTCAGAAGCTGACGCGGTGATCGGTTGACCCCGATTGGCCTCTCTAGATCAGAACGCGGAGCTTTGCTTGTTTTGTTTTTGACACTATACGGCAGTATGACATCAAATTACTACAAAACAGCGGTTTCCAATGACATATATAGACCGATCAAAGATATCCACCGTCATTCGACTCCGCTTTAAGCAAGCGCATGTACTCCACATAGAATCAATATTTACCGTTCTCCTTTCTGTGGGTGTGATTCTGAGTTAGAAGCTGATGTAAAATACAGCTTGTACCGAATTTAACTATGAAAGATTGGGGTCTGAGTTACCGCCCTCCTTAATCATATTTTTCTATTTTGTTTACAAAAGGCATTCGCCGTTATAAAATTACTGTTTACATCAGTACAGGGAAAATCTGTAGGTGTTTATAGCATTTAATATTTTCATTTTTGTGCATCACCTATGAAGAAATTCAATAAATAATGTGAACTGATAACGCAAAATGCCAAATTTATTTATAATGCTAATTGTTAAAATTTTCTGTGAAAAAATGGTACATATCTTTACAGTAAAGTATACAATGCAAACATCTGTTTTAGAGTGTAAACTTTGGAGGCCAAATAAACACACAAGGCATTGCGATGAAGCATCTCTCACGGAAGACAGCAAAAGCACCCATACTCCAAAATATTCGTATAATAATTAATGTAATTTCTAGGAAGACTAGTTAATGTCATATTCCGAAACAGCGGAAAAAAGTTCACGGAGCTACGGAGATTTGATGTGAAATCTTTACAGGTATTGCTCGAGCGTTGTCTCTGCCATCTGTCGCCAAGCGCCGCAGTTGATTTGACGGAATGGTACAGCAGATGGCACTGCCTCCAGTGAGTCGACTTCGGCGTTCACCTTCACGCGATTAAGTCGTTTCTAAAACGTTTAAAAGGAGTATCAGATAGGACTTAGCTAATGTAACAAAATGCAAAACGGAATAATTATTAGCGCACCATTCTACCGATAATATTATCAACTTAACTCGTATATCTGAACCTACAATTAAATTCTCCGCTACCTACCCCAAATAAATTACCGTAATTGTTATGACACTTGCTGACACATCATATGGTTGCTGTCGTAGGTGGTGGAGGAGACTTTAACCGCCGTACGGTCATAGTTTCTCTAATCAACCAATGCGGAGATGCTAACGTCAACTATTATGGCAGGCTGCTTGGCTCGTATTTGTCCAATGGAACCCTAATCTCCGATTAGCCACTGCGTCTATGTGCCGTTAAACTTTACTTCAATTTCAAACCTATATACAATAGGTTACAAAAGTGTAGTCATAATATGTCGTACTGCACATAGAAGAAACATGGTTGCTTAACTTCAGTTAGTCCTCCCTCTTTTCTAGCCAGCGGTTGAAATGGATTGGATAGAATTTGTAGATGACTTCGCACATTAGAATATGTAATTTTCTTACCGGTATGCCAATTTACATCTTTCACATTTGTTACAAAAGTCTAGAGTGAACTGAGCAATTTTGCTACAAACCATGCTCTTCTATATCTAATGGTTCAATATTTATCTGGATATGGTGTTGGATTTTTTGATTTGGTAGACCATTACAATCACTCGAATTTCGATAGATCACGTAACTTGTAACCAGCTAGCAATGTCATCGAAGTTCGCACAGAAACAAAATCCTCTGCTGCCACTGCCAGAGCCGTACAGCGGAGTAGGAAACTTGGACGTGATGTGACTTTTGTTTTTAAAAAATTGACAGGTAACAATAAAAATAGATCAGAGAGTGTCTTAACTAAATCGCATTCAGATTTAATTTCCTTCTTCTGTTTTAATATTCGGAAGCAAAAATAGTCTCTTATCACTGCTCCAATGATCTATTCCATGTAGCTGGAAGTTATCTTGACTTTTAGAAGCTTCTGGGCTTCACCTTTTGTTTACTCTGCATCCATGTTTGTGTGTACCATAGCAAATAGTTATTTATGGAACCATCCAAAGCAGTGTTCCTAACCGGTGTCCCGTGGCACACTGGTATGCCGCCAAAAAGTGAAGGGTGTGACACGAACACTTACATATTATTGTAAGAAATTAAGAATTTCGACTTTTGACAAAAAATGAATTCTTGTGTTTTTAAAGATATTCTGTGTAATATTTCCCATCAGATTTTAAGTCTGAAGATGTTTGTTTATTCTTCAGTTAACACATGTTGGTAAATGTTATATTTTCATAAAAATTATTCATTTACTGACTCCATATTGTGCTTATCTTAATTCTATTCTCGTCCATACAACTACAGCATATAAACCTGTTCAGTTATATGCAATGAAAATGTAATTGCCATTGGGCGTAATCAGCATATTTGTTACACCTACCATTCATTTCATATGAATTGTAGATGAACCGATGAGCTGTAATGAGGAAGGAGTCTTTATTAAAATACAATACTAGCTGTGTTACTTAATTAATTGTACAGTTGTACAACACAGTTTAACTGCAGCTGATGAGTAAATATTGTGGGACACTAGCTCCAAGTACCATTTTATTGGTTTATATACGTACAGCTTATAACCGGTTTGTAGGCTCAATTTTGGCGGATGATTTATGAGGGCGCGATGTGTGCCCTTCCAGGAAGGCGTTTTCATTGTGTGCTTCACTAACAGGCTGCAGATTTTGTTTCAACATTCGAAGACATTGTATGATGATGCTATGTAATTTCGTATTTTTGATAAAGCCTCTTTCCTTATTCCTTTTTATTTCACAACCTATAAATTATTTGCGCTAATTTACGTGGAATTGCACAGTCGCTTAAAAAGAGCATTTCCTGAAGTAATATGACTGCCGAGCAGTAGTTACATCTGGCGTGCGGTACTGTAGGCTAGTCACTCGTCATTGCACGGCGGTATACGTCATGTCTTTAAAGTAACAATATGTCTGGCGTAGTAGTGTCCATAATACTCAGAATTTTTTTTACACTTTGTGAAGAAGTTTTTATGGCTGATTAATGTTACTGCACCGTCTATATTACGCAATGACACAAATTATGTGGTGTAATGGATTCTCTTAGGCCCAGAAATGCTGTCATTTTGTTAATAATGATTTCTGATTCCGTATTTTACGTAATTTGAAGACTGTACACAAAGGTGTCTCAGTATGTTATTTTTTAGGTCTGAAGATGGTCATAGCTGACTGACATTAATTACATGGTTAATAACATTTTTGTGGTGTGTGACCTGGTTCGTAAGAGAAATACTTCAGTTGACAGAGCATCTCCATAAGTTTTGAACTTATTTTACAGGTGCTCAATATGGGCACCGTTTCTCAAACGGTAAACGTTAACACGTAAGTGCAGTTTGCTGAAGCTGCGAACATGAATTTGCCGGAAAGTTGCAACATCAGCCCGCTTTAGAAATATTTTCATTTGGTTGCCTATCTGCAGGCGCGAACTAATTCGATGCGACAATACTGAGCGGCTGATTTGTCTATAAGTTCGGTCACGCTTGCCCCCTAGTGCAACTATGCCACGTCAGTTACCACGAATCGAAAGATAGAGAGTTGCTCTATCCACCGCTATGTGTTCATCTTTCTGTATGTCTTGTAGATTTATGATACATACCTGAATCGCCTTCATGTTGCTACTTCGTCTTGAGAAGAAACGTTTGAACAGATAGTGAGTGAGTAAAGATAATTTGAGAATACGAGTGAAAATCAGACAAAGTTTAACCAACGTATTGAAAAGAAAATAATACAAATTAGTGATGAGGTCATAGAAAGTAATGTTTTTGTGGCTGCAGTCCACAGTCTAGTTTGATGCAGCTCTCTATTATAGTCTATCCTTTGCAATTCTCTTCGTCCCTGCATAACGACTGCACCCTACATCAATTTCAAGCTGCTTGCTGCATTCATCCTTTGGTCTTCGTCTGTAATTTCTAACACCCCCCCCCCACCACCACCACCACCACCACCACCACCAAAAATACTAGCATTACCGAGTTGACGACTCCTGAATGTGCGCTATCAACCACCCTTATTTTAGTCAAGTCGTGCCACAGACTTATTTTTTTTCCCAATTGGAGTGAGTACCTTCTCATTACTTAGTCGATATACCCACCTAATTTTCAGCATTTTTCTGTAGCACCGTATGCAAAAGGCTTCTGTTCTCTTCTTATATGATCTGCTCACCGGCCTCGTTTCACTTTCGTACAAACCTAAACTCCACACAAATAGCTTCAGAGCGTTATAATACTTAAATTTATTTTCGAAGTTAACAAATTTCCCTTTTTCAGGAAAGCATTCCTTGTTGTTGCCAGTCTGCATTTTATATCCTTTCTCGTTCAGCCATCTGCAGTTATTTAGTTGTCGAAATAGCAAAACTTATCTTTTACTTTTAGTGTCTCATTTGCTAATCTACTTCTATCAGCATCAGCTAATTTAATACGGTGACATTCCGTATTTTTTATTTTGTTCATATGCATCTTATGACCGTTTATTCCTTTCACTTACTCTTGCAAGCCCTTTGCTGTCTCTGACAACAGAAAATGACAAAATAATTTGCAGTATCTATACATATATATAGGCTGATTCTGTGATTATGTTACAGACTTCCAGCGATGATGAAGGAAGAATAAATGTATCAATTTAAAGGGCCCCTTTCCCGGAAACGAACGAGTCGACAGTTGTAAGCGAAAATCGTTCTGATACCTCTGACAGAGTACAATTACAGGTACTGTTGTTGTTAAGATTTACCAAAACAAGAACAAAATATCCAGTAAGCCTGTGCTCTAAAGTTCGTACCTTAAGAGCTATGGGCACCTGTTCATCTTCGCTTCTGTGAAGCACGTCTCGTCTACTGAACAAGTGTCCGTAGCTCTTAACGTTCAAATTTTAGAGCCCATATTTACTGGACAGCTTTTCCTTTCTTTACACTACAATTTTTGAAAGGTGCCTACCATACACTCTTAGCAAGAACAGTACCCGTACATGTATTCCACTGTCAGAGCTATCAGTACGATTTTCGCTCGTAACTTTCGACTCTTTCATTTCCTGAGCAGGGTTCCTTACATCAAATTGATACATCTACTCTTCTCCAACATCCCTGAGAGTCTGTAACGTAATAACAGGATCACCTGGTGACCAGATCCCTCACCGCGTTTTTCTGTCTGTATAAGAAGGTTAATCTGAGACCAACTGTGGGTATTTTGACACAACGTTTTCACTTATAGATAGATTGATTCACAAGAGAGGTTGGTGTGCGTAATTTATTACCGCTACACCAAATCATCCGATCGTAGATCCATGGCAATACCAATGCGAAGCTTAGTGTTTACTGAAAGAGAGTGCTGCTCAAAGGAATAGTCAGTACATGAGGAGAAAGATATATAAAGAAGTACAGATCTATTATCCTCTTCTCCTATGTATGTATATCTTATGTAACTGGTATTAAATTCACGTCAGGTGAAGACAAGAACTAAATGACGGCGAATGAAGTAAATGTAAGAGTAAAGATGACCTGAACTGTTTTCAGTAAATCATATAATGTTTCCAAAACCATATCATCGATTTGCTTACTATTTTTCTGAAAAGGTAAGTTTACAGGCAGCGTATATTACCAGTTTTGGTTTATACAAGTGAGACACACTCCTTTTTATCATAGCAATCATTGAGAAATTGGTAGCCGCTCAGCGGCTATTGGATAGATACGTGTTGGGAATAGTGAGACGGATGGAAAAACAAACAAATCAGTCGGGGAACCGACAAGAGCACCAGATGTGACTGTGACTTTTATGAAAATGAGTGGATGTGGTCAGGACATCTAGCCAGGCTAATGGTGAGAAATGGGTGAGGAGCAAGGGTCTTTGGATTACTATGGATAAGATGGATAGTTTAAGGAATATAAGTTGTAGTAGAGGAAGAAAGAAGAGATGGAAATAATAATAATGAGAACAGATCGAAAGTTTTTAATCTGGCCATCGTCAGATTCCACATGGAATTGTCGGTCCACCATTAACTGCCAATTTGGGAAGGCAGAAAAACCGACTTACAATGAGGTGCCAAAAGTCATGGTGCAGCGATATGTTTATATACAAATGGCGGTAGTATTGCGTAAAAAAGGTATAAAAGGGCAGTGCTTCGGCGGAGTTGTCATTGTATTCAGATGCTTCATGTGAAAAGGTTTGCACGTGATTGTAGCCGCACCACGAGCATTAACAGACTTTGAACGCGGAATGGTAGTTGGAACTAGAAGCCTGAGACATTCCACTTCGGAAGTCATTAGGGAATTCAGTATTCCGAGATCCAGAGAGTCAAGAGTGAGCCGAGAATTCCAAATTTCCGGCATTACCTGTCACCACGGACAACGTAGTGGCCGACGGCCTTCTCTTAACGGCTTTTGCTTAGCGTTGTCAGTGCCAAGAGACAAGCGATACTGCACGAAATAACAGCAGAAATCTGTGCGGGGCGTACGACGAACATATCTGTAGGGACACTGAAGTGAAATTTGGCCTGACGGCGGCAGACGACCAACGAAAGTGCGTGCAGCGCTTCTCCTGGGCTCGTGACCATATTGGTTGGACCCTAGAAGGCTGGAAAACCGTGGCCTGGTCAGATGAGTCCGATTTCAGTTGGCAAGAGTTGATGGTAGGATTCGAGTGCGATGCAGCCCCCACGAAGCCATGCACCAAATTTTTCAACAAGGCACTGTGAAAGCTGGTGGTGGCTCCGTAAAGGTGTGGTCTGTTTACATGGATCATTGACTGGAAATGGTTATGTTCGGCTACTTAGGGATCATTTGTACCATTCACCGGCTTCATGTTCCCAAACAACAATGGAATTTTTATGGATGCAATGCGCCATGCCATTGGGCAACTTTCTGGATAATTCGAGCGAATGATTTTGCCCGACATGAACCCCATTGAACATTTATGGGACATCAACTAGGGGTCGGTTTGTTCACAAAATCCTGCACCGGCAACAGGTTCGCAATTATTGACAGCTATAGACGCAGCATGACTCAATGTTTCTGCAGGGGATTTCCAACGATTTGTTGAGTCCAGCTTGACGTCCCCTCAACTGTGAGATCATTAATATGGACAGTTCTGGCTACATAAAGACAGGCAAGTAATTCGACCATTTGCTCTTGAAAGGAATTAGTCCGTCATCCACCATGATAGATGTGGAGAAACTTCGGAGAGGTTGGGAATATATGCAAAGGCTTCAAATGGGGTCAAAGTTGATGCTCTGTACCTGAATCATTTGGCCTGAATCAGTCGACGTGCCAGACCATCAACCATGATTCAAGAGCTGAAACTTGCTCCTGAAGCAGTTGGACTGGGAGGATATTGAAAAGCTAAATATCTGAGTTCAGGCATCAAATCAGGAACATTTGACGTTGAAACTACTAAACTCTCGAAATACATGTACATTGTCCGCAAAATTCAGCTAGGGAAACCAAACTAAAAACCAGATATGCCCCTAACAAAAAGAACAGAGCCTGGTAGCATTCATAAATCTTCAGTGCATCTTGCTCAATGAGCAAGTGTCAACGAACCATAAACGAAAGTATAAAATACCTGCAGCCAACCAGAAACAACCTAGTGTCTAGAATCATTGTCTTCGACAGAGACGATTAGATATTAATTGCTATGAGCGCAAAGAAGAAAAAAGAGATAAATATGGGCATCAATCTCAGGTATGAGGTCAAGAAACGATGTCACTAAGAAGAATAACAGCGGTAACAGACGTTCTTGAAAGAAAGTTTACAGGGCGAAGTAATATTGGGCTGGCCACATAGCAAAGCAAGACTGCAACAGATGGGCAATAAGATGGTTGAATGGAGACCATGAGGGCACAAAGCAAGCACTCTAACACCTCAAAAAAAGTGACTCAGTGACATCAAAGACTGCGGTAACACAGTGGCACTTGATGATGCTGAACTGAATGAAGCTAATGGATGTGAAAAAGTCTTCAGTCCACAGTTGAGGATAAATTCTGAAGAAAAAGAAGAAAGATAAATTAAATCTCGACGGTAAAATCCGAATCCAGTGCCCTAACCACTATGCTACCGTATTCAGTGAACTACAATGGAGGGTTTTTGTGGGAGGAAACTGATGACGTGACCAGGAAGTTATGTGACGTTATTCTGTTGTTCAAAGACAGTGTCAACAACCACAGCTCCAGCTTCACGAAGGTTCAGTCGAGGGCGCCAAATGGGTGCGACGCGCGTCACTGACTGATATTCATTGTCAAGCACTGGGACAGGACTGTCGCACCAATCCAACAAAGGCTTCTCCTGACTGCAGCTACCAGAAGGATGGATCTCCTCCTACTGTGGACAGAAGTCTTCACGAAGGCAGTCAGTAAAGTGCGTACTGCTCACTGCACATCAAAGTATTAAATATTCCTGTATGGTATACTAACATGTATACTGGCCCGCAGATGACTAGGGTACGATTCCTCTCATTCCTCTCATGAATATGTCCCGATACAGTAAGGAAAATTCACCAGAGTTATTTCATTTCGGGAAAAGTCAGAACACAAAATCTTCTAACAAACTTAGTACATGGTCTGACCATGTCATCTTTTTTGTACATTTCGTTCTCCAGGAAGTAGAGCTACCTGTTCAAATTCCGATCCATTACAGAGACTTGTATTATTTTCAGCCTGTTACGAGGCGGGCTGGAAGTACGCGCGTCTCCAGGCCACGTATCGAATTATCCGCTGAGGATTTCCATCTGTGAGAGTATACCGTTCGCATTGTACAATGATGTAACCATCTGGTGCTGCAGCTCACCAACACAGATCAGAATAACGCATACCACGTTTCTGTCCTCCCCCCTCACCCCTACCAACTCGCATCGTATTTGTGTGAAAAGAACTGAAGTCATAAGGGTCAAATTTCGTACCACCTGCTTAATTTTTGCGGGTATAGAATGAAACAAATGATAAAGAGGGTCATCTCTCGAAAGAACTGCAGGGATGCTCTCGAGACGTGTGGTTTTTTTTTTTTTTGCAGTTCCTTGTCCTAGTGGGAGCGATAATGGCGTTTACCACCTATGATCTTACAGACACAATCAGTTCTAGCACATCGCGCTACGTGCCGTTTTGCTATTCGTGGTACCACACATACGGCCCATTGGCACGTATGGTATAAACAGCCATAACATGGATAATGTGTTAGTATCTACGAATTTTTTGGTGTCGTATATGTTAGTCAGTCACATAAATGTAGTGGAAATTTCATGTGCAAAAAAAAAAAGGTTTTCTATGTGGCTTTCTAATTTTTTTTAATTTTGGAAGATGTACGGTTTTTCTTATAATTTTCAAAACGTAACATATAAGTTACTGATTTCAAACGAGGTTTTTAATGTTAGAAGACTTGCGAGTCTTCTTATAATTTTCAAAAAGTAACATATTAGTAACTGATTCCAAATGTGGTAGTAGGATCTCCATCAAGATCCTCGAAAATGGCATCCTATATGTGTAGTCATAAATGAAAACAACGACAAAGAGCACTATTAAGTAGTTCTTCTCACGGGGCAGCCGCTACTATACAAGTCAGTTTTGAAAAATGAAGAAACCCGCCAGGCTGTTCCTTATTCCACAATATTTTATTGGTTACACAACCGGTCTTGGAACTGTTACAGTTTGCCATCTAGTGTTGTTGTTGTAGTCTTCAGTCCAGAGACTGGTTTGATGCAGCTCTATATGCTACTCTATCCTCTGCAAGCTTCTTCATCTCCAAGTAACTACTCCAACCTACATCCTTCTGAAGCTGCTTAGTGTATTCATCTCTTGGTCTCCCTCTACGATTGTTCCCTCCACGCTTCCCTCCATCACTAAATTGGTGATCCCTTGATGCCTACTAAACGATCCCTTCGGCTAGTCAAGTTGTGCCACAAATTCCTCTTCTCCCCGATTCTATTCAGTACCTCCTCATTAGTTACGTGATCTACCCAAAATAAAATCACTTTATCATCTGAGGTCATCCTCAGCCCAATGTTGTCTTAACCAAAGATTGGGTGCCAAAACAGTGAAAATGACAAAAATTCCATTTGTGTTACCTGTTGCGCAACACGGGGGAACGGCTGTTACGGAAGTTTTGTCCCTTTTCATTCTTTTGACACGAAGCCTTTGGTTCAGACAACATAGGGCTGAGGATGACCTCTGACGATACAGTGATTTTATTTTTTACACCAGATGATGGAACTGTAACTGTTGCGAAACTGGTCTTGTAGTCCGCAGCTCGTGGTCGTGCGGTAGCGTTCTCGCTTCCCACGCCCGGGTTCCCGAGTTCGATTCCCGGCGGGGTCCGGGATTTTCTCTGCCTCGTGATGACTGGGTGTTGTGTGCTGTCCTTAGGTTAGTTAGGTTTAAGTAGTTCTGAGTTCTAGGGGACTGATGACCATAGATGTTAAGTCCCATAGTGCTCAGAGCCAAACTGGTCTTGTACCCAATTGTGGATTAAGCAGCCGGCCGCGGTGGTCTAGCGATTGCAGGCGCGCAGTCCGGAACCGCGCGACTGCTACGGTCGCAGGTTCGAATCGTGCCTCGGGCATGGATGTGTGTGATGTCCTTAGGTTAGTTAGGTTTAAGTAGTTCTAAGTTCTAGGGGACTGATGACCACAGATGTTAAGTCCCGTAGTGCTCAGAACCATTTGAACCATTTGTGGATTAAGCAACTGTTCAACGGTTTTCTTCATTAAAAAAAACTATTAGGTAGTGCATAAAGGACAGTCAGTCCTGCATAAAACATATGAAGCAGCCCTCAAATTAGAAAAATATTGTACACTATGCACTGTCTACGAGAAACTGTGGTTTTGAAGAGTGCCGCATTATTTAATTGCTTACAACAAGGAAACGCAAAACGAATTTCTGAAAAATATTTGGGCGATTTTAAGAAGTTCCATTTGTTACAGTGGTTGGAACGTAACTTCATCGCTACATCCCAGAATTGTAACGGCGTTAAAGGCAGTAGGTGGAAGCTGCGCATCTTGTACGAAAAACAACCTCAAGCTGATCTACTGCAAAGCCTATGGCCTGTATTTAGTCTGATTCGAGAGGGATTCTTCAACTGACTACACAGGTCAACGAATAAAAAAAATTTTTATTAAATGGCTTATTCTTTTGGTTTTTAGTGTGAAGAATCCTAATATGATTGCAAAAAAGCTGGAAAAAAAAAACAAATTTTTATAGTTTAAATTTTAGAAGAACAGGCGGCGCTGATTAGCATGTCTCGCTGCATTATCACTGCCCTTTGCTCCCTCTTCTTTATTTACAGCTGTTCATTCTGTAACAACATAACCTCACTTTTCTACATTGCAGTGAGTGTGTTCAGTGCAACAGGTAATCATGGCCGTAACAACTCTCATAACATTTTTGTTACATTTGTGGCAAAAATATGATTAAAAAAATCATAAGAGCATTACAGCTTTCGTAAAGAAACCATGCGTCTCATACTTGGTAAAATAAACTTGTTGGTAAGGGTAAGTTGTGCGGCACACTTTACGTATGCTATGTTTGTATTGAAAATCTCATAAAATGGTCCAACTAAGAAACACAAGTATATGAGGGGGGGGGGGGGGGGGGGAGGAAAGAATTCATTCTAGTGATTGTTACTTTTGTAGCACTGATGTTACTGTTTGCAATTCAGAATAATGTAATGGGTACACTATACTTCAGAGATGAGCAAGCTCATGACGAGTATCATAGTACTCGTACTTCGCTTTTGAGAAACTTAGAAACAAAACTATTTACGCAAACCTCGGTAGATGATTTAGTTAGAAAAAATTGCACAGCTTGGTTCCCGGCCCAGAGAAAAGAACTACTGGCAGCAAAAAGAAATATATATATATATATATATATATATATATATATATATATATATATATATATATATATAGGACAAGAAAGCAGACGCTTACTCTAGCACTGGAAGCTGTCGGCAGTTCACGGAAAAAAGGGTGAAGACCTGTCCATCTGCCACAAATTTATGACGCGTGGTTTTCCTCAACAGCGAGAGAAAATCTTTCAGTTAATTACCTCACAAAACGTGAAAAATACCTGGCGAATACTACTCAAGCCTCTTACACCTACTCTATGTGGGTAAGATGCGACTCAATACAATATCCTAAGCTGACAAAACAGCAAGTATCGTAACACAAAAATATTTTCAAATTTTCGTGAACTGTAATATTATCAATAAAATCAGACTTTAGAGACTGAGAAAACTGTTAGAATCATTCTAAAATCATAGCTCACTTCGTTTAATGGAAACAGAAGACGAAGGATACACGTCAAATACAGTTAATTTTCTAGTCATCGACACCAAGATTATTGTGCCCCCATGTTGCGAGTGCAGAAGGACATGACTTACGGATCTGAACGACACTGAGCCGTGCCGGTTCATACCGACAGAGCTTCTCCACACTTGTCTACAGCAGTTGCCCAGCAACGGGTTCAGCAGGTTCTCTGGAGAGGGCACGGCCTGTGCGTCTGAGAGGCTTGAAAGCGCTCGCCGCACCGGCTTGGGTTCTGTTTGCAACCTCGGACGGGAAAGGACGAGTAGAGGCAGAGCGGCCGAGCGCAGTGTAATGGGGCAGCGAGATGCCACAGTAGGAAGTGGACGCGCCGGCTGCAGGCTACTTGAGGACGCAGTGGACTGAGTGGCACGATCGCCTCCAAGAAGTAATCCGAAGAGTTGGTGAACTGACTGTTTGCTGGGCATGCCTTGTCAGCCCCGGCCATCATATGAGGAAGAGAATTTGGTGAGCACGTTTCTGAACATTGCTTCCGACATTGGTGCTCTGTGGGGCACTCGGCTTGGCGAGATCGTTTGGTTCCTAGTTTCAACAAGTGTAGATGATGATCGTTGTGGACATTGTTTTAGTTGACTGACGTACCCCGTCCTTGTACTACAGCGCGAGCCTGAAAGCTTGAATTTACGGAGACCTGCCTTGTTGCTTGCAGAATCGCGAGTTAGTTCACTTGTCTTATACACTGAAGAACCAAAGAAACTGGTAAACCTGCCTAATATAGGGTCCCCGCGAGCACGTAGAAGTGCGACAACACTACGTGGCATCATCGACTCGACTAATGTCCGAAGTAGTGCTGGAGGGAATTGATAACATGAATCCTGCAGAATTGTTCATAAATCCGTGGAGATCTCTTCTGAAGAGCACGTTGCAAGACATCCCAGATGTGCTCAATAATGCTCATGTCTGGCGACTTTGGTGGCCAGCTGAAGTGTTTAAACTAAGAAGAGTGTTCTTGGAGGACAGTGTACCAATTCTGGACGTATGGGGTATCGCATTGTCCTGCTGGAATTGGCCAAGTCCATCGGAATGCGCAATGAACATGGATGGATGCAGGAGATCAGTCAGGATGTTTACCTACGTGACACCTATCGTAGTCGTATCTAGACGTATCAGGGGTCCCCTACCACTCCAACTGCACACGCCCCACACAATTACAGAGCCTCCACCAGCTTGAACAGTCCCCTGCTGACAAGCAGGGTCCATGGATTCGTGAGGTTGTCTCCATACCTGTACACGTCCATCAACTCAATACAATTTGAAACGAGGCTCGTCCGACCAGACAACATCTTTCCAGTGATCAACAGTCCAATGTCGCTGTTGACGGGCCCAGACGACGCGTAAAGTTTTCTGTTGTGCAGTCATCAAGGGTACACGACTGGGCCTTCGGCTCTGGAAGCCCATATCGGTGATTAGTCGTTGGATGGAGCGCACGCTGACACTTGATGATGGCCCAGCAGTGAAATCTGCAGCAATTTTCGGAAGGCTATACTTCTGGCACGTTGAACGATACTCTTCATCATTCGTCGTTGGTTCCGTTCTCGCAGGATCTTTTTCCGGCCGCAGCGATGTCGGAGATTTGATGTTTCAGCGGATTCCTGATATTCACGGTACACTCGTGAAATGGTCGTACGGGAAAATCCCCACTTCATCGCTACCTCGGAGACGCTGTGCCCCATCGTTCGTGCGTAGATTATGACAGCACATTCAAACTCACTTAAATCATGCTAACCTGCCATTGTAGCAGCAGTAACAGATCTGACAACTGCGCCTGACACTTCTTGTGTTATATAGGCGTTGCCGACCGCAGCGCCGTATTCTGCCTGTTTACATATCTCTCTAGAATGAGATTTTCACTCTGCAGCGGAGTGTGCGCTGATATGAAACTTCCTGGCGGATTAAAACTGTATGCCGGACCGAGACCCGAACTCGGGACCTTTGCCTTTCGCGGACAAGTACTCTACCAGCTGAGCTACCCAAGCACGACTCACGCCCCGTCCTCACAGCTTTACTTCTGCCAGTACCTCGTCTCCCACCTTCCAAACTTTACAGAAGCTCTCCTGCGAACCTTGCAGAACTAGCACTCCTGAAAGGAAGGATATTGCGGAGACATGGCTTAGCCACAGCCTGGGGGATGTTTCCAGAATGAGATTTTACTCTGCAGCGGAGTGTGCGCTGATATGAAACTTCCTGGCGGATTAAAACTGTATGCCGGACCGAGACCCGAACTCGGGACCTTTGCCTTTCGCGGGCAAGTACTCTACCAACTCTGTTTGAATACGCATGCCTACATCGGCTTCTTTGGCGCTTCAGTGTATGTGTTGTGGATTTAAAATTCCCTTTAATTTGTTTTACTCTATATTGTGAAATATTGCATCTAAATTGCCATAATGTATGTCCAGAGCTATTTGTTGTTATCAAATTCCTGAATGAGACGAATCCGTCTTACTCAACTAACTTACTTCTTCACGGATTTCACAGTGTTGCCAAGGTTCTTGAGTCCTTACAAAAACTAGTTTGTCTTCCATTTCAACTTCGGATTATACAGATTATCATTTGATTGGCGTGATCAGTGTTCAGTGTGAATTATTTCTTTTTTATTACTAGTGTGGTTATTGTAGTGTAAAGTCGTTTGTATTGCCAGTGTTTCTGGGAGCTTATTAGTTCTTATCAATATTTGGGGCTTAATAATCACTAAAGCGATTGCCATTGTTGTTATATGATGTTATATTTAGCTTAATGAATTCCTCTCTCAATGTTACAATACAGCCAGGGCGGCACCTCCAGTACTGACCGGCGCCGTCTTCTCGTGGGGTGCATATTGTAAAAGCTTTTGCCGGTCCCCTCTGCACATTTTGTTTGAATTGTACGCCTTTTGGTGGGTATTTGTCCTTTAATTCGACTAATGCAGTCCATTTATTGGAATGATGTTTATTTGGTCGCGTGGCACTTTCACTTCCAGCTCCTCGCTCACTACCTTCCACACGTGTGGTTTCCTTTCTTCGCTGCAAGCTGCCCGACAGTCCTCAAAAAGAATTACTCGGCCTTTGAATAAAATCTGTCCATCAGCTACGGACTACTATCGACGATCTGTTATCAACAAACGATACGAGACTGTATAAAATACTAGATATTTTCTTGTGTAAATGTTGTTAATTGCCGGCCGGTGTGGCCGCGCGGGTCTAGGCGCTTCAGTTTGGAACCGCGTGACCGCTACGGTCGCAGGTTCGAATCCTGCTTCGGGCATGGATGTGTGTGATGTCCTTAGGTTAGTTAGGTTTAAGTAGTTCTAAGTTCTAGGGGACTGATGACCACAAATGTTAAGTCCCATAGTGCTCAGAGCCATTTGTTGTTAATTTTGTTAAAACAAAACAGCAGCATACGAATGAAAAGAAAATCTTTAAATATATTTGTGCAAAGAACCCTTGTAATACGCAAATACTCATGTGGTCACAACGACCAAACGCTAAAATAAGGACAGAGTGATACAAAATTATATTCCAAATTACCTTTCCACTCAAATAAGATGAGTATAGGTATTAACCACGCATCTGTCACCTACGATATTCAACTTAAGCATAGTTTCTATGTGTTACACAGTACGGTGAACGTGTTGAGAAACTGTGTAAATCACAAATTATGGCAGCTTTCATTAAAATTCACTTAAATACACATTTCATGGCCAGAAACAAATCTACTGTTTGAGTGGCAACATTTGCTTTAAGCTTCCCGTAAATAAACAAAAATGTCGTATCCGCGCTGCCTGGTGACGGTCGAGACAGCGTAGTACGTTATGTCAGGTGCCCTGGTGCGGTATGTTTACTGCTACGCCCGATGGGACATTTGAACGCTGTCGGCTTCGAGAACGGCACTACTGGGAGCCCGTACGTATCTACAGGTGCATTTCAGCCTGCTCCACAATCTCAGTCGCCGGTCGTTTCTTTCTGTTTATGGTAAGCTACTAACAAGGGAACCTCCCCATCGCACCCCCTTCAGATTTAGTTATAAGGTGGCACAGTGGATAGGCCTTGAAAAACTGTACGCAGATTAATCGAGAAAACAGGAAGAAATTGTGTGGGACTACGAAAAAAATAAGCAAAATATACAAACTGAGTAGTCCATGTACATTACATGCAATATAAATGTGTGGGTTGATTAAGGAACGCCGTGGTCTCGTGGTTAGCGTGAACAGCTGCCGAACGAAAGGTCCTCGGTTTAAGTCTTCCTCACAGCGAAAATTTTAATTTTTTATTTTCAGACAATTATCAAAGTTCAAGCACTTACACAAAATCAACTTCGCTCTCCAAAATTCCAGGACATGTTCAGATTTGCTTGTACATATGCAGGATTTGACGGTCTACACGCGGAAAAAATTGAAAACGTTAAAAACATATGTTTTGACAGAGCACAAGGAAAACTGTGCGACTGCGAAACTGTTGCATTCATTTGCTGCAGTTTATGTGACAATCTCTTATGTTTTCATCACTTTTTTGGGAGTGATTATCGCATCCACAAGAAAACCTAAATCGGGCAAGGTAGAAGAATCTTTTTACCCATTCGCCAAGTGTACAAGTTAGGTGGGTCGACAACATTTTCCTGTCATTTGACGCACATGCCGTCACCAGTCTCGTATAGAATATATCAGACGTGTTTTCCTGTCGAGGAATCGGTTGACCTATGACCTTGCGATCAAATGTTTTCGGTTCCCATTGGATAGGCACGTCCTTTCGTCTACTAATCGCACGGTTTTGCGGTGCGGTCGCAAAACACACACACTAAACTTATTACAGCGAACAGAGACGTCAATGAACGAACGGACAGATCACAACTTCTTCCTGTTTTCTCGATTGATCTGTGTTCAGTTTTTTAAGGCCTATCCACTGTGCCAGCTTATAACTAAATCTGAAGGGGGTGCGATGGGAAGGTTCCCTTGTAAGTAAACTTCCCTAGGGGATACGCCTCCTTCGCAAGAAAAAAAAATATTTTCTGCGAGTTTTGCCTCACTCATGGCTTCCGTCACCGCTGACTCAGCATTCCAGCAATCTCGGATCGAAGTCAGCTTTTAACAAGGTGTTTCATGTGACGTCGTGGGTATGTTGGTAGCTGCGACCCTCTTATTCAGATAGCTGTGATCAGGTGCCTCCTTCCTTTAGCTGAGCAGGCACTATTACGTTAAGTTCCAGTTTTCTTTTATGTACATAACAACCTGTACCGACTAGCAACTACAGTGACATAGGGCATGGTGAATAACTGGTTATAGGTGATGTCCCTGAAATGTTAATTACAAATGAAGGTATTAACTTCATGCCAAGCTTGATGAAGCGGTTGTGTTATTTGTTACAGTTCAAAAACTAAGGACTAGCCCTTGCACACACAAGCTTTAGGTAGAAGTGAATGCGTATTTTGGTAGGATGATGAGCTGCTGTGTTAATGTCCACCATAATGACTTGGATGTTTATTTACTATTCGTTGTGGCAGCATGTAATTCCTAGGTATACAACAGCAGTTCCCGTTATGAGATGGTTTGTGTAGTGGACTGACAAGGCAGCCAGTCCACAGTGACGGATAGCCGAAAGGGCACACGTACACACACGCCGACTGGCGTGAAGTCTGGAACAGGATTCGTAATGAATGTGATAAAGAAAAGAACGTAGCTACTAGAACACTTAACTTTTATATCGTCCTTTGGTATACAGCATTCTTGATGATACAAGTGAGACTATCTTGAGATACATGCAATGGTACAAATGGCGCCTTGCTAGGTCGTAGCCATTAACTTAGCTGAAGGCTATTCTAACTGTCTCTCGGCAAATGAGAGAAAGGCTTCGTCAGTGTAGTCGCTAGCAACGTCGTCGTACAACTGGGGCGAGTGCTAGTACGTCTCTCGAGACCTGCCTTGTGGTGGCGCTCGGTCTGCGATCCTGACAGTGGCGACACGCGGGTCCGACATGTACTAATGGACCGCGGCCGATTTAAGCTACCACCTAGCAAGTGTGGTGTCTGGCGGTGACACCACAGTTTGTATACGGAAAATCCCTTTGCTGTTCAATATAGTCAAGCCAAGGATCCAGAAGAATGGAGAGCAGCTCAGTCTTTTGCAAAGATGCAAAGGGAAGTATGAAAATTTGTACAGATGGCAAATACCAGAGCCTTGTAGTGACAGAAGGAGGTAGCGAAATGTGTAGGGAAGTCGCCAGAGTATCGATTAGGTAATAGGTGAAACTACCAAGACCATAATATATAGAGTCGGACATGTCCGACTGAATAGACAACACAGTAATCGAGTGTGATGGCTCCATGGTGCTCCAGAACTGATGCACGAATATCATTCAAACCCCTACGGGAATCAAGAATTTCCGAGTAAGAGAGGTAATGATGAGGGACACTGCAGTGACGCGTGTAGTAAGCTGAGATTTGGGTTGGATGAGATGTGTGTCCAGGTGATCGAGAAGTTAAGGCAAGTATTCTGAAGAAGTGGAGCATCCACATTTGAATCCTGATCCGGCATAAATTTTCAACTTTCGCCTTTGCAATGCCACAATGCACTGTGCAGCTCGGAGTCATGATTTCCCAACTACCACTTCCCTTTCTTCCACCTTGCTCTGTCCAGAAAATGAAGTACAGCAGCATGGTCCCAAGTGCTGTCTTCTCTGTCAGACATGTCCAACAGAACAGACAACATCCATTATATTAATGAATCTGTTAGTTGATAAGTAGTCAGTTAAGAAAATTGCAAGTCATGAAATGGGGCCGGCCGCGGTGGTCTAGCGGTTCTCGGCGCGCAGTCCGGAACCGCGCGACTGCTACGGTCGCAGGTTCGAATCCTGCCTCGGGCATAAATGTGTGTGATGTCCTTAGTTAGGTTTAAGTAGTTCTAAGTTCTAGGGGACTGATGACCACAGATGTTAAGTCCCATAGCGCTCAGAACCATTTGAACCATTTGAACCATGAAATGGGAAGCCAGTGAGTTAATGTCGTAGGCTTAATACACATGCAGTGAATCTTGCAGTTCAAATTGACTGGACTTAAAAGAAAATGTATTGTACACCCTAATCAATGTTGAAATCTATGTTGAGTCTTTGTAGTTTTGAGTTAAGATTCAGGGAAACGATCTACCAGTGGGGGAAGGTAATGTAGCGTTGACAATATTTTGCGGCCTTAGGAAGTGGAACATCAGTGCTGCCGTGGCTCACACAAGCAGGCTACAGATAACAGTGTGCATAGAATTGACCGAAACACCATTACATCAGTTGCAGCAGTACCACAAGCCTCTTTCCATATTGTGCGCCAGGAACCAGCTCTGGTTCAAATGGTTCAAATGGCTCTGAGCACTATGGGACTCAACTTCTGAGTTCATCAGTCCCATAGAACTTAGAACTACTTAAACCTAACTAACCTAAGAACATCACACACATCCATGCCCGAGGCAGGATTCGAACCTGCGACCGTAGCGGTCTCGCTGTTCCAGACTGTAGCGCCTAGAACCGCACGGCCACTCTGGTCAGCGAACCAGCTCTCACAGTACTGACGATACAGGGAATGGTGGACCAACCATGAAGCGGGAGGCCAGTTGCCACACCTTCTGATCATGGCCTTATTTTGGTGTTGTTGCACAACAGTATCGCACTGAACTTTTGCAAACACTGATCATATTTAGCCAAAGAGGTCGCAGTCTCGCAGCACCTACCATGAGGCGAGGTCCACACGAGGCTATGGGCCTACAAGGTTTTGCAAGCTGCCACTGTGATACTTGGGATTCACTACCGACAAGCCAACATCTGTTTCCTAAGGTCATTCTCATAGACTTTGGGCCTTCCAGCTGGTGGGCTACCTTCATACTCACTTAGCTGCAGATGGTCTTCTGCCTCGGAGGGCAGCAATTAGTGGCCAGGTTGGTGTACCTGCCCAAAAATCTGTACTTCTGAATGCAAACAGACGCTGAACCCCTCTGTTCATGAGGGCAGACACCACCGATGTCTTCCTTTCTAACAATAGCAGTGGGCTTCTGTGCCCGCAGGCAAGTCCAGCCCTGAGCAGGAGTGCTGCCCTGGGATGGTGCATGTGGCGCCTTCTGCATCCTGTGTCACCATTCTGGCCCAACTGTCAGCTTGCCACTGTCCACCTGTAGCCTCAGCGCCACCTGCGTCTCGCTGTCAGAAAGCTGGAAAGGGTGTTGGTACCATGCAGCGATGGTATGCCGCTGTATCTTATTTTCTAATGAAATGTGTGACTGTTCATGTATTTTTGAACCACAACCAGACAACTTCCTGAAGACGACCCACTGCCTCAACTCAAACCTGGCACTGTGGAGGCCAGCCACCCTTGGGCCTCTACAGGGGAAACAAAAGTAGTTCTTCACTTATCGTATGACCGTGGCACGTCTAAAGATTGTTCTGAATGTAATGTACTTTGAGTTCTGCGAGCCATACTTGTAGTACTTTGCGGAATTTCCAAAATCGCTATCAGGAACGAAGTCTACTCACTTATGCTGGACAAAGGGTACTGAGCCGTGTTCCGGCTCGCCTTGGTGCCACTCACAGCTTGGCGTCGTGTATTGGGATTGTCACCCCTCGGTTTCTTAGTTTGTTCGCTGACGCCACTGCGTTTGCTCGCTTTGTCTGTCCGTCAGTGGCAGCAGCAGCGCTTATCGATAGCCAATACTGTGGTACTATCTTTGAAGCAACCTCTAGTATTTCCGGGTCGTCGTGTGTCAGGCAGTTCGCTTAAGACGGAGGAGCAGAGCATTGCCCAATGGAAGGATGTGGTCGCGGAAATGGACGACCACGTCGAGGTCCGGATTCAGCGACTTTAAGTTGAATGGATCGTTATATTCGTGTAGTGCAACCTTCACTTGTGTGTGTGTGTGTGTGTGTCCGTCTGTGGAAGTGACCTCATGGCAATAAGCTGTCAGTTGACGATTCATACTGGCACCTTTCCCTCGCCTCTGTGTTTGTGTCGACTTCTGGTTCGTGCTTGTTGTTTCACAGTGACTGGTTTTAGCATTGTTTGAGTTGTTGGTGGAATTGTTTCGCGGGTCCCTGTGTATGTATTGTGTTCGAATGAGCAGTTATTTTAACCATACAATGAAGGCTTTCACGACCGGATGTTTCAGCGGCTGAGAATTTTTCTGGGTTATACAGCCGTTGTATAGACTAAAGAGTTCCATGGACTACGGCCATATGACCCAGAAAAATCCTCAGCAGTTATTTTAACGCTGTCTGCGTACTGCATTTGTGGAGTGTTTCTTTCTGCCTTTCGGTGGCCTAAAAGCCGGATTCTGCAGACGCAGTGCTGTCTGTCACTTCGCCCTTGCCTTATTCCATCGTTGTACTGGTTATCAGATATTAGGTGGGTTTGGTAAGAGGGTTGGTCGGCGTTTAAACTGTCCCTGGTTTGAGTTGCCATCCTGTTACGCGAACATAACACTGGGCTGCCTGTCTCACAGCTTACGCAGCTGTAAGGACTTTCTCAGGCCGATCCTTGGAGCACTGTCTGTGGATCACTCCCTTCTTTATTTGGTCTGATTGTGTCAATAGTTTAAAAATAATATTTTGTTTAAATTATTCCTATTGCTTGTGGCTTTCAGTCGACAAATCATTTTGAATTCTTTCTTAATAAGGCCTTGAACCATCAGTGTAGCTTGTGTTACAGTCAATTCTTTTAATGATTGTTTAAAAAATTTGTTTGGTATTTTTAACGTGTAATTGTCTTCCTTATTCGTGATTCAGGCCTTCAGCCGTTAATTGTTCTGAAGTATTGCTCGTGGCCTTCAGCAGATAAATAATTTGAATACTTTCTTAATGAGGCCTTCAGCCGTCAGTGTAGCTTGTGTTACAGTCATTTTTTAATTATTGTTTTAATAATTATTTTGGTATTTTCAACGTGTAGTTGTCTTCCTTACTTGTAATTCAGACCTTCAGCCGCTGACTGTTCTGAAGTATTGCTTGTGGCCTTCAGCCGACAAATAATTTCGGATTCTTTCTTACTAAGGCCTTTAGCCGTCAGTGTAGCTTGTGTTACAGTCGATTTTTTTTAATGATTGTTTTTAATAAATTATTTCCTTAAATAAAGTGTAGGCGTTTACTATGCAACCAACGGTAACTGATTAGGCCCCATCCACACCTTTTCTTGCATTCCCTAATTCCCACGTAGCAGGCATACACTTAAAAGATTATCGCTTTGAAAAATAAGTGCGTCTTTTATCCGAACACGTTCTTTCACTGATTTTTTTACCACTTTTTTTTCTTTTATTAAAACAACCATATATGTACATAAGCACAAAAACAAAATATTGAAGTGCTGGAACTGTTTCAACAAGAATTCTATCCTCCAATAGACTGAAGAACACATTTCAATATAGTGCCATTTGTAAGCTTACAAAATAGAACAAAATAGTAAACTGACAATAGCCTCTTCAGGCCAGACAGAGACATAGAACCAAAACGCAAACATATATATAATTGACTGTCTTAACTAGAATGACAGTTCTGTCATTTGATTCATAACCGTCCAAACTCAAAGTCATTTGGAGCATACAAACGGATAACAAGAGATGCACAGGAACATAAATTAATGAAAACATCATAATGAAGTTAATAACACCATTGAGAAGTCGGGAGTAGTCCTAGGAACAGGTATGACCCCTTATTCGTTGTGTATTTTGTTCGCTACATAGTCTTGCTTGTGATTTGTGTCCTTACCGGCATCGAGAATTACCCTACGCCTTGTTTTTCAAAAATTATGTCTAGCATGTTAGCAACCATCTTCCTGAAATTTGGGTAACGTTTCATTTTCCAGCGTGCCGATCATTGATGGGCAGGGAAAGTTTCATCTGCACACTGTGCTAGAGTCACGCTAAACTGACCCATTTGATTTTTCTGTAGCTCAGCTCACCAGCCAAAATATTAAACAATCCCCCTAAAAGAGAAAATAGGTGGCTCTGTAGCTCTGTAGATGCTGTAAAATGCTACCAGGCAGTTATGCGCTACTCGCCCACTGAAGTAAGCTACGGCACTGAAGTGATGTGTACATGCCATTCGATTGCATCAAATTGCTTAGATAATACAAATCTCCTTCATCATAACCAACATGGATTCCGCAAACAGAGATCATGTGAAACTCAGCTCGCCCTATTTGCCCAAGAAATTCACAGTGCCGTAGACACTGGCGAGCAGATTGATGCCGTATTCCTGGACTTCAGGAAGGCATTTGATACGGTTCCGCACTTACGTTTAGTGAAAAAAATACGAGCTTACGGAATATCGGACCAGGTTTGTGATTGGATTCGGGATTTCCTAGAAGAAAGAACACAACATGTCATTCTTAACGGTTCAAAATCTGCAGATGTAGAGGTAATTTCGGGAGTACCGCAAGGAAGCGTGATAGGACCTTTATTGTTTACAATATACATAAATGACTTAGTTGACAACATCGGTAGCTCCGTGAGGCTATTTGCAGATGACACGGTTGTCTACAAGAAAGTAGCAACATCAGAAGACTCGTACGTACTCCAGGAAGACCTGCAGAGGATTAATGAATGGTGCGACAGCTGGCAGCTTTCCCTAAACGTAGATAAATGTAATATAATGCGCATACATAGGGGCAGAAATCCATTCCAGTACGATTATGCCATAGGTGGTAAATCATTGGAAGCGGTAACGACCGTAAAATACTTAGGAGTTACTATCCGGAGCGATCTGAAGTGGAATGATCACATAAAACAAATAGTGGGAAAAGCAGGCGCCAGGTTGAGATTCATAGGAAGAATTCTAAGAAAATGTGACTCATCGACGAAAGAAGTAGCTTACAAAACGCTTGTTCGTCCGATTCTTGAGTATTGCTCATCAGTATGGGACCCTTACCAGGTTGGATTAATAGAAGAGATAGACATGATCCAGCGAAAAGCAGCGCGATTCGTCATGGGGACATTTAGTCAGCGCGAGAGCGTTACGGAGATGCTGAACAAGCTCCAGTGGCGGACACTTCAGGATAGGCGTTACGCAATACGGAGAGGTTTATTATCGAAATTACGAGAGATCACATTCCGGGAAGAGATGGGCAACATATTACTACCGCCCACATATATCTCGCGTAATGATCACAACGAAAAGATCCGAGAAATTAGAGCAAATACGGAAACTTACAAGCAGTCGTTCTTCCCACGCACAATTCGTGAATGGAACAGGGAAGGGGGGATCAGATAGTGGTACAATAAGTACCCTCCGCCACACACCGTAAGGTGGCTCGCGGAGTATAGATGTAGATGTAGATGAGTGGAGTACAATAGGATGACAAAGAGACGTGAAGTGATGATGGAAAGAAGCTTTCGAGTTTGGGTGTACGAATGACCACTTTGTGAATGAATTAGTGCCATTTTTAAGTTTATCTGTACGGATGACCAAAAACTTCATAAGGAATGCTGTACAGTCTACAGCTCTGTAAAAGAGGTTAAGGACACTGGTCATAAGACTATACTGACCGAGAGACACTGCAGATGGGTGTTACACCTTGGGAATCAGAATCGGTTTCAAACAACTCAGTGAATGCAGGTCCACGTCATCAAGTCTCCGAGTGAACATTCCGAATGGAAGTGCATGTAATGGACATTTGGAGTTGTTTTCCTAGCGAAAGGCCATTGCTCACAGCTGCAGATCCTCAATGGGCCAAACAACAGAGAAACTGGACAGTAGCTCAGTGGAAGCGCGCACTGCAGTTCCAAGAGGCGTTATTTTTCTTCTTTTCAAATGATGCAAGAAGACAAGTGGATCCACAGCCCAATGTCGTGTTTAACCAGAAGTGTGTGGAGGCTGTAGTTCAGGTAGGAGGTGGTTCTGCAGATGTCCTTCATAGCAAGACTTAGGCCCACTGATTCATTCAGGTTACCGAGAAGGTGAAACACAATGTTAATTCCAACATTAAATGCATTTATCATATATATTCAATAATCGTTTCTAAAATGTAGTCGAAAGTGTATGGACAAACAATTCAAGGGAAGATCCACAGCCGTACAATGAAAAAGCGACTGTAACCGTGAAATTACATATTCTTTTGAAAATGATAGTTCATCTCGTTTTGACGGTGTTTCCAATAGATTACTAAGGATTTGTTCTCATCTTATCTTGTCTGATCTGAAATGCATCACTAACTCAAGCCATTTATCTACAGGAAGCGAAATATTCAGTTGTCCAAACTCTTTTTAAGAAAGGTAATAGGAGAGATGACAATAACCTCAGGTCGATTTTGCCGATGACATAATTTTCCTGAAGTTTTGAGACAGTGATGTATTCTAGAGTAGTATTCACCTGAGACACAATAATATCCTCAGCACGTCATAGGCTGGATTCCAGAAGAGTTTCTCTTCTGAGAATGTCGTTTACGTGTTCACTCACCAAATTTTACAAGCATTAAATAACAAAATGGCGCCGTTAGGTATTTCCTGTGACCTATCTAAAGCATTTATCTGTGTGAATCAAAATATTATCCTAGATAATTTTATGGGATTGATGGTACTGCCAGCCAATGGATAATGTCATATCTACCCAAAAGAATGCACAACGCTGTACTTAGTAATTCAAAAGTCAACCTTAGGCCCGCTTTTATTTCTCAAACACGTTAGAATTAGTAAACAATGTGAGACAACATATTCATTTCTGTACGTACAGAGGTCCTACACCAGTGATAAATGTAATACGAAGACAGTAACTTGTTCTCGAAAGGACAGTTACTATTGATGACCGTGCAGCTTTTCCCTGAAATAAATGATGACTAACTGACAACCTCAGCTGCCGACAGGTATTGTTGTTATACCTCGATGTGGACAGCTGAAAATGTGTGCCTCGACCGGGTCTCGAACCCGGGATCTCCTGCTTACATGGCAGACGCTCTATCCATCTAAGCCACCAAGGACACAGATGAATAGCGCGGCTGCAGGGACTTATCCCTTGCACGCCTCCCGTGAGACTCAATGTCTATAAGGTACAATACATATGTAGAATTGTGGACAGTTGGGAATGTGAGTCTCACGGGAGGCGTGCTAGGGATAAGTCCCTGCAGTCGCGCTATTCATCTGTGTCCTTGGTGGCTCAGATGGATAGAGCGTCTGCCATGTAAGCAGGAGATCCCGGGTTCGAGTCCCGGTCGGGGCACACATTTTCAGCTGTCCACATCGAGGTATAACAACAACACCTGTCGGCAGCTGAGGTTGTCAGTTAGTCATCATTTATAAATGTAATACAGGGTAGGGAAATAATAAATCTCGGTGAGAGAGAAATCAGAAATTTGACATATTTTGCATATTTTCGTTCAATAATGTCAAGTAGGTTGATGTTCTGGGGTAACCGTCTTCAAGAAAGAAAATCTTCATTCCTCAAAAACATGCTGTAAGAATAATATGTGGTGCTCATTCCCGATCATCTTACATAAATCTGTTTAAAGATTTGGGCATTCTGACTGCTACTTCACAGTATATTTATTCCATCATGAAGTTCACTATAAATAATCCACTGCCGTTCAAAACGAACAATGACGCATATAATTACAAAACCAGAAGGGAAAATGACATTCATTAGTCACATTAAGTTTGTCTTTACCGCTAAAAGGGGCACACTATTAAAAAAATAAATAGAAAACGTGTAAATGTTCAGCATATAGCCATATTTAAAATCAGTTTGTAGTGTGAATGCAAAATGTCTTACATCATCACGATTCATCGTGAAAATGATCCGTGGAACACGATACTAACATCCCTTGCCTTCTACATGTTCGTCGTGACTATGCTGTGGATATTCCTATCTTCCAAGATAACAGCCATGTTTATTGATCTGCAAACACGTTTCTAGTTTGATGGTCACTCAGACGCCATCTCACGACTCGAGTGTCACTGCAAATCAGTTGATCTTAATTCAGTGAAAATGTCTGGAAGTCTTCGGAACAGTGGATGTAGCGTAGCATGATCACAATTTGCTAGCTCTACGGCATCTAATCTCCAGTGACTGGCTCCAACTGTATGTGACATACCTGCAAAAACTTGGCAACCTTGTTTCTCGCCATATTTAGCTAATTACGAAGGACAGAGTTGGTGTTACACGATATTTGCGAAATGTCTGCCTCCTGTCAAGTAGGTTGGACAAGAAGAGAATAGAAGCTCGAAATGTGGTGCTACAGAAGAATGCTGAAGATTAGATGGGTAGATCACATAACTAATGAGGAGGTTTTGAGTAGAATTGGGGAGAAGAGAAGTTTGTGGCACAACTTGACAAGAAGAAGGGACCGGTTGGTAGGACATGTTCTGAGGCATGGAGGGATCACAAATTTAGCATTGGAGGGCAGCGTGGAGGGTAAAAATTATAGAGGGAGACCAAGAGATAACTACACTAAACAGATTCAGAAGGATGTAGGTTGCAGTAAGTGCTGGAAGATGAAGAAGCTTGCACAGGATAGAGTAGCATGGAAAGCTGCATCAAACCAGTCTCAGGACTGAAGACAACAACAACAATGCCTCCTGGGACGACTAATTTTTTGAATGCTGTGCTTACAACGTCATGTTTTATTTAAGCTTCGTCATGTGTCGAACACTGCAACGAAGTAGTGTCAAACTTGACTTTTTACTACACCCAGAGATAACACAGTGTAGGCATGTCAGATGTGAATTTAAAGTTGACAGAGAAGGGCAATCACTGTCAGGACAAGAGGGATTTTCATGTTGTTAATAGAAATTGAAAATTGGTCTAACAAACCTAGAGTATATTATAGGATGCTGCAGCTGGAATAAGATCCGTAAACCGAGTATCTGGTTGTCAGCAGCGGGCAGCCGACAGCCAGCCAAGAACAAGGCACAATGTAACATTCATTTCAAAAGATTTTCTGCAGACTTGACGTCATTTTGACGTCACGCGCAGTATCGACAACCACAGGAATGCCTGTAGACTTTGTAACAAGGAAGAATATGAATGCTATTGCTCCTCGTTTCATTCGCAAAAATTAAACTGTCCTCTTACGTTCGTTCCTAAACAAAACAGCAGAGATCACCAAACACACTGACGGAAAAAACGCATACCAAGAAGGAGTTGTGCGAAATAGACGAAAGTTTGTGGGCGTGTTTCTACGTCTGAAAGATGACGTATATTCAAATCTCGCACCAATAGCACGAGAGTGGAGTTATTAGCGCCAATATGAGGATGCAAATAAAAAATGGTTGAAATGGCTCTGAGCACTATGGGACTTAACTTCTGAGGTCATCAGTCCCCTAGAACTTAGAACTACTTAAACCTAACTAAACTAAGGACATCACACACATCCATGCCCGAGGCGGGATTCGAACCTGTGACCGTAGCGGTCGCGCGGTTCCAGAGTGTAGCGCCTAGAACCGCTCGGTCACACGGGCCGGCAGGATGCATATCGGCTTTGCTTTAAATACACGGTGTAACGATTGTGAGCTTTAGTTACGTTTGAGACTGGACGCCGGCCGGGGTGGCCGAGTGGTTCTAGGCTCTACAGTGTGGAACCAAGCGACCGCTACGGCCGCAGGTTCGAATCCTGCCTGAGGCATGGTTGTGTGTGATGTCCTTAGGTTGGTTAGGTTTAAGTAGTTCTAAGTTCTAGGGGACTGATGACCTCAAAAGTTAAGTCCCAAAGTCCTCAGAGCCATTTTGAGATTCGACGTAGTGAGTTTATGCTAGTCAAGAATGCCTTTAAGGTGACCAAGACGCCATTATAAACACGGCACTGAATTTGAACGAGAGCGTGTAACAGGGCTACCAAAAGCTGGATGTTCTTTCGGGATTCTGCTAAAAGACTTGGCAGGAATGTAGCCACTAGACATGATTGCTGGCAGTGGAGGTGACGACAATGTATGTTCGCAAGATGACCGTGCTCCTGACAGCCACATGGCACTATCGGGAGGGAAGACCATTGTGTTCGGCGTATGACTCTGGCGTATCGTAGTCCATCTGCAGCAATTTGAGCAGCTGTTGGCGCCACAGTGAAACAACGAACTATTACGAGATGTTTAATTCAAGGACAGTTCCGAGACAGACCTGGCTGTGTTGTTTGGGGGAAGAGACCAAACAGCGAGGTCATAGGTCTCATCGGATTAGGGAAGGACGGGGAAGGAAGTCGTCCGTGCCCTTTCAAAGGAACCATCCCGGCATTTGCCTGGAGCGATTTAGGGGAATCACGGAAAATATAAATCAGGATGGCCTTGTAGCTTATATTCCACCGATCCGAAACCAACGCCATTCGCGACTTCAGTGGTGTCAAGCAAGACTTCGTTGAAGAGCAGAGTGGAGGTCTGTTGTGTTTTCTGATGAAAACTGGTTTTTGCCTCGGCGTCAGTAATGGCTGTGTGTTGGTTAGAAGGAGACCACTTGAGGGCCTGCAACTATCTGCGTGATAGACACGCCGGACCTGCATCTGGAGTTATGTTCTGGAGTGTGATTACGTATGAAAGCAGGAGTACTCTCGTGGTTATCCCACGCACCCTGGCTGCAAATTTTTACGTCAGTCTGGCGATTCGACCTGTTGTGCTGCCCGTCACGAACAGCATTCCAGGGGGTGTTTTCCAACAGGTAAAGGCTCTCCCACATACCGCTGTTGTAACCCAGCACGTCTATAGAGTGTTGACATGTTGCCTTGGCTTGCTCGATCATCAGATCTGCCTCCAATCGATCAGATGTGGGACATCATTGGTCGACAACGCCAGCGTCATTCACAACCAGCACCAACCGTCCTTGTATTGACCGGCCAAGTGCCACAGGCCTGTGATTCCATCCCACAAACTGACATCTGGCACCTGTCCAACAAGATGTATGCACGTCTCCACGCTTGCAAGCAACACTGTTGCCGTTACAATGTACCAACATTTCACATTGCAATGGCTTATCTTGCAGTGGATACACCGATTCCCGTGAGATCACCGAAGTTAAGCGCTGTTGGGCGTGGTCGGCACTTGGATGGGTGACCATCCAGGCCGCAATGCGCTGTTGCCAATTTTCGGGGTGCACTCAGCTTCGTGATGCCAGTTGACGAGCTACTCGACCGAATAGTAGCGGCTTCGGTCAAGAATACCATCATCACGACCGGGAGAGCGGTGTGCTGACCCCACACCCCTCCTGTCCGCATCCTCCACTGAGGATGACACGGCGGTCGGAAGGTCCCGGTAGGTCACTCGTGGCCTGAAGACGGAGTGCTAATGGCTTATCTCTCACTTACATTAAGCTGTGATTTTGCAGTGTTAACCACGTAAATGTGTTACCTAGACAAATCCATTCCCGTCTTCAGGCCACAAGCGGCCCATCGGGGCCATCCGACCGCCGTGTCATCAGCTGAGGATGCGGATAGGAGGAGCGTGTGGTCAGCACACCGCTCTCCCGGTCGTTACGATGGTTTTCTGTGACCGGAGCCGCTACTATTCGGTCGATTAGCTCCTCAGTTGGCATCACGAGGCTGCGTGCACCCCGAAAAATGGCAACAGCGCATGGCGGTTCGGGTGGTCAGTCATCCAAGTGCCGGCCACACCCGACAGCGCTTAACTTCGGTGATCTGACGGGAACCGGTGTATCCACTGCGGCAAGCCAGTTGCCCCAAAATTTCATTACCCTACATTAATTATTTTTTGGTGCTGGGATTTTTTTTCTACCAGTGTATTTATTTCATGCTCGTTCTCCAGTCAAACGGAACTGTAGAAAACATCGAATACTGCAAGAACATTTTTCTATCAACATCCGTACGAATATCCCAGAATGTGTTAACAACATAGCCTCCGGAGAAAAAACAGAGTATAAATTAAATTATCGATACACAACAATGGAAGCGCTATATGTGCTCTCAAAATAATAATGTGTAGTATCTTTGTCATGAACGTTTTTTGTTTCATTGTCTTCTTGGTTCTGATGTTCTAGCTGACGGACGCTTTTTGTTCACGGTCTGTAACTAATACAGTTGTCTGTAGTAATACTAGCAATATTTTGGATGTATATAAAAATAATCATTCAAAATTGTGTTTTTGTCAGTAGCAAGTACCTTTTCTGCCCATTATTTTTTACATAATAATTAAATGTTGCCCTGGCCATTTTGTATATGCGCATTGTTGTAGCGACGCCATTAATAATAAAAATGATAAATGCAATTTTAATAGTCATTTAATACTAAAAGCATTAAAAAAATAATGTCACTAAATACAAAACAGCGTCTTGTGATATTTTCCAGTTCATTTTTGGCCAGAGGTACAATTTTACTAACAGTAATTTCTATAAATGTGTACGCTGCCATTGGACATAGGTAGCTATCCTGGAGCATCAAGCCTCACAGAAAAAATAATTATACATTCTGTTTAATTGGCTTATCGCGTAATATTAAAGAAAGATTTATTTTTTTTAATCCATCGTGAGTAAGAAGAACATCTTCACACTGGAATACGTATGATATTTCTGGCGACAGCGCCTTAGAAAATTTAGCCGTGGCTTTTAACAAACATAAAAGAGAATTTTTAACAAAACATTTCATTCAATTATCAGAATATTCCCTTTCATTAAAAAAAAAGTTACTCCATAACCTTACCCATTACGCTAGCTCTTGGTCATGTGGTCATCGTAGCGTCTCTTGAAGGTTATATCGTGGTTACGTTATTACATTAATGATAATGGTGACGTGTTTGTGACAAATTTTCAGAGCACCGTTACCTTGAAACGGCATACTGCAAATTATACTACAAGCGTGCTTCGTGCTTGATTTGCAAATTATTGACAAAACAAATCACTCCTGGGAGAGCACTCGTATATGAATGCATTAACCGTCGATAAGTCATTATGTGGCGTTAAATTATGACAATGATTATACTAAACCGGAACAATAACGACACTTTTTTTGTAAATCACCGTATACGTGTGGAAGAACTCTTGTGAGATGCCTGTATCTAACGCTGACTAAAGTCGATAGCAGTTGCAGGTCCTGCGATCGTCGATATTGCGTCTGACGTCGAAACGTTTGCAGATAGTCTTATGAAAGTGTTACCCTAAGGCAGTCTCCAAACAATTCGCCGACACAGAAATTATTATAAACAAATGTTATAAAAAATACTGTGCGAATCAAAGTAATGTTCCAATCTCTACCTGACTAAAGATCTGTATAACTGCAGGCAGAATATTGTGGTTATCCTTGAATGTAACGATTGACTGTACAGACTAGTTACTGATTTTACATGGCGCCTGATTGCATACATTTCGAAGACATGTAGTGGCGTTCATTTTAACTTCTTTTGAAAGTGACTAGTAGTTTGGCTTTTGATGTCTTACTCTGTCGAACAGCAGTGATGTGTTACAACTGGAATGGAAAGCTGGATTAATTAGAGTGGGTTTGAATAAACTGAAGGCATTTTTTTCAATTGACAGTTTATTTATTCTGTGCAAGTGACTTATTCTTAGATAGTGGCGATCTTTTACTTAGGAATCATAATTCTTCTTTCGACCTCGGAAGTTTCCGAGCAGTCAGACAAGGCTATTAATTCAAGCTTGGATTTTCTACCTTGAGATAGTAAATATTATGCCGTAATTATAAATGCACCGTGAAACTTCCTGGCCAGTAAAAACTGTGTGCAGTATCCAGACTCGAACTCGGGACCTTTGTCTTTTGCGGGAAAGTTCTCACCTGAGCATTTAATCTGGCAGGAAGTTTCAAAGAGCGCAAACTCTGCGGCAGGGTCAAAATCGTATTCTATAAAGGCTCCATAATCGTGTGGTGTCTTCCTAGGCCGATAAACTACATCCCGAGAACAGAAAGTGCCTGAAAGGTGTAAGAGAATCACCACTTGTTATTTTTCCTTGACTTCGGGAAACCAGCGTGTTTGTTTTTCTGAAACAAATAGGAAGCGCCTGAAGGATATAAGGGAAGCGCCACGTGTTATTAATTCCTTGACGTCAGGAAACCAGAATGTTATTGTTTCTGAATCGAACGTTACTCAACTCGATGTGTGATGTAAATTGGGAAGTGCATCATAACATGGAATATTATAAAGGTAATAAATAAACCAGTAATAATCGCAACATAATATGGATGATATTTCGTGTACAATTGTCATTGAAGAAATACGGTCGTATGATGAAGTTATGCTACAGGAACCATAAAATTTAAGACACATTTGGAGTTGACAGTAGATTGTCTGTTTGTGTAATGTGCTGACTTACCTGCAAAGATAGGCCAACGGCTTCACAGCGGCAATAACTGCGAACTTTGCGACCTCGGCGCAACAGCTGGAGTTTCGCAGTTGTGGTCTTCAAATAATGTCTTGATACTTCGATTCTGGAATTTTATGTGTTACGTTTTACACACTTACCTTCATCGCAGTTAGCTCAGCTTCTCTGCTGATGTCTTCTGTGCGAAGAGCAGTTTTCTTAACTGTCAACATTCTGCAAGGATCCTCTGTGTAGCAGTTCTTTGTGTATAATTCGGACGATATTTAGAATATCCATGGCCGTTAATTATGATAATGATTAAGCAAACCTACCAAATAATGTGCTTGTGTTCACTCCTTCCTTTAGCGATATAGCTTTGTTTTTAATAGGTATTGTTTGTTGAAGACGTTATGATAAGGAACACTAATCAGTTGATTTACCAGCATTGTTTTTCTGGTATTTTACTCTGGCAACTTTTCCATAATTTCGATCAGTAGTACAAATCCTACACATATTGCAATGCTTTGTGGCTGTGTGATTTATAATAGAGGAAGTTCAAATGCGTCTTTCCTTAATGCTCTTCTTTAAATTTAATGTTTTACCAGACTGTTATAAGTGCAGGATATGTAATGTGGTGTTTTTATGGTATCTCATTTGTTCTATAAGTTTATATGAATGTAAAGACTTAACTTACGAATTGTATCACTCCTTAGTAGCACTTCGTGTTTGAGCGACAGTCGAAAAACTAGTTTAAATAAAAGTTGAATATAAAGTAGTAGGTAGAACAGTCCATTCCTTCCACAGATCCTTAAAGAACCAAGTTCTCTCTACGGCTTTGCCTATGCAGTTTACAGTAAGGTAATTGTGTGCATTTTGTAACTCACAGTAGACTGTAGGTATGATTCTGCACTGTAGACTTCGATTTACCAAATTGTAGTACGAACTTAGACCACTAAAGTAAAGCAAGGAGTAATACCACCCCATTTCAAATTAAGGAGATTTCCAGAAAATGTTGCGACATTGTCTATAGTTTCGCAGCTTAAATTATTCTGTCTACCCTGTGCTAATAATAATAATAATTATTCTTATTATTCTTATTCTAAGAGAGGCATTAAGCACACACAGAAGGGCAGAAAGTTGGTTTACAATAGACGTACAACGCAGATAAAAATCACTCGAAAACGATCAACTGCGAAAATGTATATTAAGACTGAAATAATAATAGTTGTTTTATTGAATAGTGTTAATTTTTACTAACACTGCAAAGGAAGCTAGTCATTTCATTGACTATGACTACTGATAACAGGCGTTTTATCTGGACTGAACCTAAAAGATTTATCTTCACAGTTTACAAATTTTCTCGTCCAGTTCGTCGCTAACGATAGGGTGTCGATCGAATTGTTAGTTTTCTGCCGACGTGGTCAAAGAGGTCCTTGTAGTGTTCCTTCAAGTAAGGAATGGCGTTAAAAAATATATTATGCTAGTTACACTGACTGACTATAAAATCTCAAAGTTATTGTTAAGTGTTAATTAATTGTTGGGAGTTCCACTTAATTGGGATATTGTGTTCGGTTTCTAAGCCACTAATATCTGGTGGCGCAATGCTCATGTTATTCACTATGTAAACGAAGAAAGTTCATTAGGTACATATTCTGGAATCTGAATATGAACTTCTGAATAGGTTGTGTTTGATTAAATAGAATAAATTAACTGGAGCTGATCGTTGCTGCGCGGAGTGGCCGCGCGGTTTGAGGCGCCATGTCAAGGACTGCGCGGCCCCTCCCGCCGGAGGTTCGAGTCCTCCCTCGGACATGGATGTGTGCGTTGTTCTTAGCATAAGTTAGTTTAAGTAGTCTATAAGTCTAGGGACTGATGACCTCAGCAGTTTGGTCCCTTAGAAATTCACACACATTTTAACATTTGAGCTGATCGCTTCTCCGTATAAGTTTTCTTTCTCAACAAAAGGACCATTGTGGGTATTTCATCGCACAGCTTACATCCTTCATTCACTGAACACAGTGGCAAGAATACTAAACTAATAGAGAATTCATAGGCTAGTTTTGATTTCTTAGTGTCGGTTAGGAAATGCGGTTGTATCTTAAAAATGTACTGGAAATAATGTCTGACATTTAGCGGTTTCAACCACTGTCGAAATCATGACAGGCCCTACAAGATGCTATAATACTAAATATTTTAACTGGTATCGCTAGGAGACTGGTTTTGTTGCAGTACTCAGTTATTCGTTTTAGGAAAACGGGTCCTTCGCTGGAAGCTGCTATCGCCATTAAACATATCTACATTGAATAATGTGTTCCACAATGCCGACTGCTTGGTGCTTGGTTACTAACATTCGCAGCTTTGTTAGTTTACGATATCGCTAACGTATATTTTTGCAACAGCTTCCATGAAACTGTCATGCCACTAACCGAAAGATGCCCTAAGATTTTCTCAGTTACAGATCTATCTGGGCTTAAAATATTTTCAGAAAATTAGTTCATTATCCGAGGCATTTGCAGCTTAAAACGTTTACTCACTGCGTCGATGTACACGAGAATGAAACTGCCGGCATAATTTTTTTATCACACTTGGTGTTGTGGAAAACCTGTCAGCAATAGTCCCACCGAACAGATGAAAAGGATGAGATGGTATTAATGAGATGGTACTAGTTTTCATGTTATTACTAGTGTATGCTATGCTGCTGAGTAAGTGTAAGAAAGTAAGTTTTTCCTCGTGTTTTCAGTAATGACACGAAAGTATCGTCTGTAATATTATCCTCTGTATTTTATGGTGGTTTGCATCTCTGTGTTCCTGTAGTAGACTGAGGTAGAGGAACGTTAATGATCGCTTGCCGTGTCTTACAGTCCATGAGATAGGAATCACTCTCACCAGCATCTCGCGTATACAGCGGTAGAATTATTATTCATTTTAGCGTGATGCAAAAATGGTGCATTAAGAAATATGGCTCAAAGGCAGGAGAGGGAAAAGAAATGAATGTAAAACAAAGTTTTATTATAACTTTCTTTATTCTCAATTCCATTCTCCACTACCAATCTAGGTATTCGTTTCAGGCTATCTACATTTTGGTTCACTTCTTAGGTTATATTTAACATACCATTTTTCACCCCCAGCATATGGGACTATTCATTACATGTTACTTTTGTTGCTGGTATAAAACACTTGCTACACAGAGTACAGGGGTGAGTGTGTGTGTGTGTGAGGAGGGCGAGGTCCTAGGTTGATCTCATTTGCTAGATTGCTTTCTGCATCAGTCATGATATTCTACCCATGACAACATCTCCCGTAGACAGATTTCTCCTGGTCGCTACTGCCCAGCGCAAAACGTATACGAGCGAAAGTACAGACCCTTCATCATTCACGCTTACATTTCTCCTTCCGTCAAAAATATGTCATTAATTTACTCAAGGCTACACTTCTGATATGATTTGACATTTTTCCATCGTCAGATCATTGTGACCTTCACACAACTCTAATGCGCACTGAACGTAGCTGGCAGGAGAAACGTGTCACTGGAGATGTTAGCTTCAGCGTTGCGAGAAAAAAAAACTCAAAAGCTCCAGAGCAGTATGTACGCATCCTGCAGTCATTCTTCTTCCAGCAGGTGGAAACAGTCAAAAACTGACTCATCTATTCAGCAATTACATTAGTTTGTTCACTCAGCGAATATGATGTAAGTTCGTGCTACCGTTAGGATGATCAACTTATAGTTCTCTCTTACTCGAAATACTTCCAATCTTCTTCCAGAACACACTATACCAAAAATATAGAGAATCATACTTATGACTGGAAGCTCTTTTTGTTTCCCTCCCTCCCCCCACAAAAAATAAATTACAGTGCTTTCACATTATCATTGAACATGCTTTTAATAATATACTATGGCTTGTGACATTCACAGCTCGATGGCTTACATTATAGTTCGTTGCAACTTCAATTGATAACGGTTCATTTACGTGTGATAAATTATGTCTAGCTGCATCTTTTCACCTATTTATCTGTAGGAAATACACGAAGGGAAATTTCACATATTTTCACATTTATTTACATTCACGTGGCTTCCTTCCATCACATAGAAAACAAATACACACACACATTTGCTATTTTGAGTGCAACTACATCTAGTGTGCAAATTACTGTGTCTTACAAACAACATAATCTCAACGACAGTTCACATTATGTCAAATTAAGCGATTCCAATATTAATACTTGTCGGATTTTTTTGTGTTTTTCTTTAAATCTTGTATCAAAACACTTCACTTCCACTCACAGAGTACAAAATATTCTCCACCATTCATGGCACCACGTTTAGGCTATTTTAAATTGATAACTTTCATGATATAAGCAATTTTTTCTTTAAAAATTGCAATGTATTTACTGATACACATTAAGCAACTTAACACTAAACACCAACATGTTGGAAACAAAGTGTCATTTGAAGAAACAACCTGATATTACCAAGCAACATCTCTAGGGAACAAGGAGTGGGTTTAAGGGGGGGAGAGAATACATAACATGTCAAATCACCACTATGGGCATAGGGCAACATCTGGTGAATATCTTTATAAAATAATTCAAAATCTTCTAACTCTCCATTTAATGTCTTGCAAATATTTTTAGTGTTCATGTATATTTCCTTTCCTAAAACTCTTAAGTTTATTTGATTTAAATATTTAACAAAAATAGTCACTTTGTACAAAATGAAAAACTAATTATTACAAAATATTTGCAAATATATCAAATTGGAGCTTTGCTTTTTTAACTTGCAATAAAGTTAGTATTTATAAATCTATCATTGTGTAACTAAGTAGGATCTGATAGTAAATTAAATTCTTTATATATCTTTTCTTAAAATTTCAAAATTGAATGAAAACACCATTTGCAATAATGCGTGTAGTAATAAATCTCCGTTCGAATTTCTTTTAAAAATAAGAAACAGCAAACCTTGCTATATTCTAATTACACCTTTATATAAAATTATATGACTGCTGTGCTTGTTTCGTCATTTAAACTATGAACCACTTCATTCACAAGTCAAAATATTTCCAGTTACATTAACATTTTTATGCAGGTGAGATGGAAGCCAATCTCACTCTTTTTGAGTAATGTGTTGTTGTGTAAGGATACAGTGGCAATATGCTTGTATCTTTTAACAACATGTGCATATTTATACTGTGATGCTGTTGGTTAAACCTGTCTTTTTCTTTCAAATAGGTTGCCATGCCTAAGATTAAACAACGTTCTGTAAATGATTTGCACAAGCCCAGTGGCTAATGTGATGATATTGGTGGTGTTATAGGAAGAAAACACTGCAAAAAAGTTGAACACTGCCCTGCGATATCGTCTCACTAAAAACATTATTTCCAGTAATTGTTTCGACGATCTGTTGCTCTAATAAATAAACTGCAAATACAAACGGCAAAAACTGTAATTCATACTGTAATTTTTTCGTATTATATTTAAAAATCTTTGCATCTGATATCAGTCTTTCATTTCCCAGCAGGGAAAGAGGAGCTGCTTATCACTTTAAATTTTGCTAATGATGAATGCCGCAAGACATTGAGTCAAGTGTTTTGCAGTGACCAACAAAAACGGGTTAAAGGAGTGGGGAGAAAAGGGAAGGTCACATACATATAATTTGTTATGCCTACTACAATATATTTTTTTTTTCAGCTGAGGTGTCAAATCTGAAACAAGCAGAAGGAATTAACAACACTATCCTCACGTATATACAAACCATTCCAAAAGCTACGAATACTAGCACTATGTTTTTCACTATGCCGATTTCTTAAATGGCATCCTACAAACAACACTAATTTTTATCTAAGTTTACTCCTACTGTCCGTCTTTCACATTATATAATATATATTATTATTTCAGTGGTTATCTTTCTTAAATATATATAAAATTCCCTCTGTGTACAGTGGATTAGACACCTCAGCCAACTTACTATGCGATTATTTTGGTTTTCACGGCGGATACAGTTTTAACATTGGGTTACATATTCCTATTTATCGACACTACATTTAAAATCTAGTCTAAATAACTAGCATGGTTACCTCATTTCTATCTTTTTTGGTATTTTCCTCTTATAATCATCAATAACCGACCTTCAGGAGAGAATGTTAATTCTTCCTGACACTCCCATTGTTTTATGACCTAAGGTGTGAATATCTACAATCTACATAAGGGTATTTTCTGTCTCTGCTAGCTACACTGAACTTTGTACATATTATAAGGGATGACCCTTATATTTTCTTATCATTTAACAAGTACACATGAACCATGTTATCCACACTTCTCGGTACTATGAAAATAAGCCCCACCCCAAATTTTAGATTCTTTCTGTTTCACACAAGTCAGGTTCATTTTCCCTAAATTATATCTATGTAGTATTCTCAAGTATGACAGACTCCATTTTCACTCAGTATTTATGTTCGTGTTTGAAAATTTTTTCTCATGTGTCGAAACACAACCTACATTCAGCATTATGAGACTGATTCAGGCAATCTTCTGATTTATAACTTTTGTCAAGTTTTGCCCCAACACCTCATAAGCTCCTATATATATATAATTAAAAAAAAAGATCTGCACAGTTTTTTTTTCTACGAATGTGTATCCTTGTTACTTTTATTTCTAAGTGTTTTTGTTGTAATAGTAGTTGTTGATTTTTTTGTTGTTTGAGAACAGAACAGAAATTGAAGTGAAGAATTAGCATGCAAGAGTTTTGGCTGTTTGCAGGGGTCGGGCAGAGCGGCGAGGGCGTGCGCTCGAGCCCAGCGGGTCATCGTCACCACCGTCACCACCACCACCACCAACACCACGACCACTCTCTCTACTCACACTCGTCGCTCGCGGCCTGGCCGTCTTACCATCAGACCAGGAGACTGGGAGCTAGCCAATCGTCGTCTGCCAACTGCGGAAGCCGCGCGCCGGCCAAAACAAACATCACATCTTGAGCTACCAGGGAAGAAGGTTGAGCGCGCGAGGCGACAGTTCAGCAGACACACCAGGGCGCGGGATTGGACAGGGGGAGGTCTCGGCGGCGGGCACAGTTCGCGAATATAAATGCTCCCGTCCGCCGCAAGTCGTCTTCCGTGCGCTACAAGCGAAGCGATGAGATTTCTGACGCGAGAGCTTACGCGCGCAAGTTTAGACGCGCGATTTCCGACGTGCAATTTCGGACGCGCCTCCGGAATTGCGGATTCGCTGCGGAAGATCTGGAGCAGGTTTCTTCGCGAACTGTGCCTGCTGCCATGCTCGTGACTTGTCGCACGTCACCGCAAAATCAAAATAAAGTGGAAGGGGGAGAGAAAGAAAATAAACAATGAAACTAAAGTGAGAAAAACAAACATATTGTAATGTGTTTCTTCCCCTCTCTTAGGCATATTTGAAAGATGACGACGATCCGCGTAAACAAAACTACAGGGAACCATGATGAAGCTACGAAGATTTGACAGTCGTTCGTTCGAAGTGCAGTTACTCTTTCTCTATTGCAGCCGCCATGAAAGATGTGCTCGCTAGTAGGAACAGATATGAAACCCGTGAAAGAATGCCTGGTTGCTGTACTACGAGAGAAAGAAATGTGGTGTCAAAAGAAGGCGTGTTGGGTGCTTCTACGTGGTTCATGGGTAGGTAAAGGTGCCAAGTAATTTCATGTGTATCTGATGACGGAAGAACAAAGGAAACAAATTAGCAACGGCTCCTGTCTCCAGTATCATGCAAACGAGCCTCATGGAGAAAGTTCCTGTTTGTCGATATACATACCACACTTGAAGGCGAAAGAAATAAAATACAGCTGTCTACGAAACAAATTTCAGGACTTCAGCGTTAGCTTACTAATGCAATCAATTTCTTATTTATGATTAAAATATTTTTCTTCTCTGAAGAAATGACGCATAGACAACGGTTTTGTGCCTTTTCTTGTAGGCAGAATCATATGCACATCCAGTGTGGAATGTACTTACACTGACTTATTTACAGAGTCATTCTCTTAATAACACTAGGTTAATAAAAATCTATGACCAAATGGATTGTACAAAATGTTAGAGTCTTCTAAGAAATCTATTGTTTCATTTGAATAAATATATAGTTTTAGTGAAGTGCCTGAATTTGGCGGCCATATTTGACTCTTTCTACAGTGATCGTTCAGAAAAAATGCTTAATAAAATATGTTTCAGAGAATGAACAATAACTGTGCTTTTTCCCCTATATTTGACAGCTGAACTAGTGATATTGGTATTTACGTCGGAAGCTCGCTATTTATAACAGCAGTACGTTTCTCTACGGCAGTTTTTATTTCAGTTGACACATTATTCATATGAATGCTTACAAAGTTTGTATAAAAATAACCACGAAATCTACGTGCCCTTTGTTTGTCTGACACACTGTATAAAATGCTTCGAAGTGGGATCGTGTAGATGTTCTGTCACTGCAGTTGTATGTGTTGTGAACCGAAAATGCAGGGGGAAATATTGGTTAAACATGTTTAGAAAGTTCGGCAGCGATCTCGTTTGAACATTCCACACAGTCTTTTGGATTGTAGTAAGGCAGCTTAGGGAACAACAAACGCTTTCTTTTTTTTCCTATTCAGGCCTCCTAACGTCTGAATTTGAGTGGATGAAACTAAAATAAGCGCAGTTATTGTTGGATTCACAGTTCGTAAGAGTATGCAACGATCGTTTCCGAGAACGAATCAAGTATGGCGGCGCTCTGAAAGTTACGTCTGCGATGCTTCGATGGCAGGTACGGAGGTACCGCTTTTCGAAGCAATCACGACGCAACACAGGGTCTTTCAGCTTTAATTACAATGTTACAGTGCTCCTCGGAACAAACGTGAAACTTTTTCCTTTTCAATCTGTTGAGAAAAATGGATGGATTTTAGTGCAGCTGCGACAGAGTGGGCTTGAAGTAGTCGCTAGCCACCGTGCGGTTTTTTCATTGTTTTCTTTTTTTTCTAGCTACTATTGACTTTCCGGTATTGAGACCATAATGCCTGACACAGGTGGGTGTACAGCTAGCCTTGGGCTTTCTACCATTACAGTTATATTTATTTATTTATTTATATAATATATATATAGAGGTTGCAGGCTGCAGCAGGCCTAGCGGAATGGCGGTGCAGGTGGTTCTGTAGTTACGTATATCTGTTACTCATGCAAGGTTGAGTTATCACTTGGTTTAACGAGCGTGGATTGGCTGCCGGGGCTGACCGCCCGGCTACTGTATCATATGCATATCACTGTGCCTGAAAGAAAGACACAAGAACCCTCTTTAGTGAGGCCAACTTTCCAATCTTCTGGATTGAGTCTACAGTTAAGAATTCTGCAATCAATCTATTTTTCACGGAATGTTCATGCTGTCTCAAATATCAAAGAGTCTAACTTGTTCTTCCGTTAAAAAAATGATTTTATGAACAAATTGTGGTAATTTAACACAATGAAGAAAATGAAGTGTGACTGGAAACAGTTATTACTCGAGTGATTTTCTTGTAATGTGCTTAATGAAAGTCTCTTATCTATATGACAGTGACGTTTTCAAATGACTCAAGAAAATGTTTTGAAAATGTCTCCAGATTCCTGTTCATCATAATATTACAATGTTTATGATGTTCTACAATTACGCAAGTCCCATGCGATTTTATAAACAGCATGCAAGATGTTAAGAAAGAGGTTTCCCAAAGAGGTACAAAACAAGTAAAAAAATAGCAAGGAGCAAAAGTAGGAGGCATGCATGTCAAACACACTCACACACCACATCATCCCAAAAATTATGTTAAAAATTATCAACAAGAGAGCAATGCAAGAGTCAGTTTCACAATGCACCATTTAGACAAGGCGGCACACGCTTAGGCACCACCCAATAAATAGCTATTGCAAAACAGCAATACCTCCACAAATGAACTGAACAATGCATTTACGATGGCTTTATAAACACACACATTACAGATATCGAAGTATTGTACAGCTAGAGCGATAAATTTTAATTTTGAGCAGTTACTACACATCTTAACAGAACACAAAAATCCTCTAAAAATGGTGAATGAGCTTTCTGATTCAGTGACATCATAGCTTAGTCTAAAACTTTAGGCCATTAATTATTCTTGCATTTTGCCATTTATCTGGATTAACAAAACAAAATTTTTCATACCTTCTCTAATCTAAATGCTTTATGATAAAGGGGAAAATTTGCGTTATGAGATTACAAGAGAAAACTGTAAGAATATATAATGAATTTATTAACTGCTTAGTATGGCTGGGTTCTTCTCATTAGAATACCATTCCTTTTTTAAACAAAATCCGTGTTTTTTCCTATATTTCTTCCTGGGACACAACGAAGCTTAAAACAGTTTCGGAATATTGATCACACATCTATTTACACTACCTGACAGAAAAGGTGAATCACCCAGAAGAAAAGTCTGATCTCAATGTAAATTTGTACATACACATCGGCGAGTGTGTAAATGATTACAGAGTTGGATGTGAAGAGCATCGGATGTTGACTGATCACCGTGAAGTGCACGCAATGAGGCAGACTCATATTGAATATTGCCTCAGTAACGGTCGCCATTTGGCCGGCTGGTCAAATTGTGCAATATCCAGATTATTGGGACATTCGGAGGTGACAGTATCAAGGTGTTGGACTGCATGATAAAATGGGGGCAGCCATGCTTGTAGTCAAGGTTCCGGTGGACCACAAGCACAAGGGAAGATCGCGAATCCACATCCGCGCCAGCCATCCGAGAACAAGTAATGGACTCGTTACTACATTCTGTATCATCCCACACCATTGATCCGGGACTGGCAGCAGCCAGACGAGGGAATTACCACGCAGGGCGTGCGCTGTCGTTAACACAACACTCAAACGGCTGCGTTTGGAGTGGGGTCGCCGGCCGCGGTGGTCTAGCGGTTCTAGGCGCTCAGTCCGGAGCCGCGCGACTGCTACGGTCGCAGGTTCGAATCCTGCCTCGGGCATGGATGTGTGTGATGTCCTTAGGTTAGTTAGGTTTAAGTAGTTCTAAGTTCTAGGGGACTTATGACCTCAGCAGTTGAGTCCCATGGTGCTCAGAGCCATTTGTACCATTTTGGAGTGGGGTCGTAAAATGGGAAACATGGAATGCTGATGAATGGCGTCTCATTGTGATGAATCGCGGATCGGCACTATTCATGGTACATTCGTCGGCGAGCATGGCGAAAATCTAGGGAGAGGTGACTTCTTCCATTGTTTTGGAGAGGACAGCGGAGTTACTCTCGGCGTCATGATGTGTGGATCCATCTGATATGACTCAGGTCACGGCTAATAGCGATGAAGGGAACTCTGACGCTAAAACCTGTCACGTTATAGTATAATGATGCTATTTTTAGAAAGGATAAAACTCGTACACACATGGCTCTTGTCTCCGGAATCTGTCTGCATAATTCTGTGCCCAGCAACATTTCCATATCTGCCCCAATGGAAAATGTGTGGGAGCAGATGGGACGTCAGCTCCCTTGCAGTTCCTGAATCCGGATTATGAAGGACCTGTCACAACAGTTGTGGGTCAGCCTGCCTAAGGAGTGGAATCAACGACTTTCTCACACTCTGTCCAACGCAATCAGTTCACGCATCCGGGACTCGCGGGGTAGCCGCGTTGTCCGAGGCGACTTGTCACGATACTCGCGGCTCCCTCCGTCGGAGGTTCGAGTCTTCCCTCGGGCATGGGTGTGTGTGTGTGTTCTCCTTAGCGTAAGTTAGTTTAAGTTAGATTAAGTAGTGTGTAAACCTAGGGACCCATGACCTCAGCAGTTTAGTCCCACAGGAACTTACAACAAATTTTCACATTTCACGCACCAAGGCCAGAGCGGGTACAACGTCACACTCATAAGAGGGCTCATGCTGCCTAGATCTCAGTAAATTTGACTCGATTTCGTAGTCACTGAAATAACATTGCATACCCTCTCAAACCCGTGAAGTTCCATTTCGTTTCCTGCTCCCCTTCTGGGTGCATCATTTTTTTTTTCTTTTTTGTCAGGCAGTGTAGCTATTTTCTCATTTATGAGTAAACAAATGAAAACATATAAATGTAAAAGTCTACTTTAGGCAAAATAGTCATTAAACAAAGCATGCATGTGTAACTAAGAACAACAATGATGACAAAGTTTCACATTTCCTACTGTTGCGGACATTCTTATTGCAAGCACAAAAAATTTCTTCCGTGACTTCTAAGACATGCTTAGCTTTATAGAAAAAGTAACAAACATATACACCACTTATTTTGAAACGAAAAATTTGCTTAACTTTTATAATTTCTCTGGTGATTCCACTACACTTCTATGAAATAAAATGATAACTACTATGATATTAATAAAACAATAATCACTTGTCAAATACTGCTCTATTTGTCAACAGTGCATGTATGTTTCGGTTTCCCTGTTCGTAATAGAGGGCGCGACAGAGATGTTTCCCAAAGATTTTGTGATCTGGCCATGTGGCAATGTTTGGCGAGAGCAACATTGACATTGTCAGTATAATTCAAAAATGTACCATAGCTATTTTATAAATCTACTGAAAATTATACAGTGTAAGAGAGGTGACTTTTGAAGGTAACAATAGCAGTACGGTTTTTTTTAATAATATTATATTGTGCATCTGTTACTAGTAAAGTTGATGCTGTTGACACTACAAATTCTTTCAGGTGGATTTAACAGACATGTAGATTTTTCTAGTTAAGAGTCAGAGACTTCCATACATGGTAAAAGACAAAAGAATTATATTCATTTCCGTTGCATACTAATATAATGCAGGGAGATATACATTTATTATATCAGGAAGCTTCGTAATAGAATCCACTGCTTCCTTTCCTTCTATTTTGATGTCACCAAAGACTTCGAAAGAACGGCAGTGCCAAAAAGTTAAACATATGATACATTGAAACATACTTAGAACGTACATCAGATTATTTTGATCCATATCTCCTTTTGCTCCTTCAGTTGCAGTGTTTTATGCTTCAGTTGCAGTGAAATGACAAGGTTTCTTCAGAAATGTTAATGTTTCGGGTCACATTACTCTCAAAAGTGTGACTGTCTTGAAATCATCGTAAAACTTCTACGTTTTTAATGATACCCAATCAGCTGAAGAAGTCTTGACTAGCATCCCTAAGGGAATTTATCGGGCGGACGTCCATGCAAACATTTTAATCGCCTCGGACGTATGTTTACATTTTAGGACGCTCCGGCTGCTGCAATGAAGCACCACTGCGTGCATACGCTCAACATACACTACGGAGAGATTGTATAACGTGCAAAAGCTGCAACATCTTGAAGTCTTTGGAGAAGTCGCGGTACATAACTCAGTTGAGAGAAGGTCATTACGAAGCGCCTACCAAACTAATCTGACAACAGTAAGCAAATCTTTCTCAGGGTTTCCTCATGCTTAATGTGTGAAACAAACTGCTCATTCAGCAAGCTCTGAAATACCACGGACAAGTCAACAATATAATTATCGACGGCAACATTTCATTGGACTGTCCTCTATAGAGACAGTAAATATATAAAAAAAGTACGGCGTTGTACGCCGTTTGATCTTAAGCGCTGCTTCGGCCATTATAAAAAAATTAGGTTCGGATAGATGGGATGGTCTGGCTGTGTATGGAAGGAATGTATATAGTGGGTCGGGAGTCACTGCAGGACGAAAATAACGATAAGAAGGATGTTAGCAATTCAGAGTATTAGGAGGAAAATTTTGGTTCATTGGATTACACATTCGAAAGCAATTTCAACTGAGGTGTAAATGCTGTAAGACGTTTGAAAGAAACTGTAGAATTGAAGAGCTAATGTCGTTTGAGATGCAAAGCAGGAGATTACGCTCAAAAAGTGATATCAGGTATATGAAGGTTGCATGATTCGTGTAGGAAGTAACTCCGATGTAAGTTTTCCCAACCAACGGAAATACGCTTCCAGAGCTTATGTTTCTTTCTGGATTCTAGAATTTCTACTACACTCTCTTTTTCGCTGCTACTCCGCAGGAGAGCGCGAGCTTATATATATATATATATATATATATATATATATATATATATATATATATATATATAGTGTGTGCGTGCGTGTTAGCGCATCTTTTCGGTTTCTTGTGGGAAACTAGCCCTCCTGAAAGGAAATATTTCTTTTAACCTCTGTGAGCGTTTGGCGTCTTTGGCCGGGAGGCCCCTTGCAGGGAAATTTAACCTCTATGAGTGTACGATACGTAACCATACTCTTTTAATGGAGGAGGACGTATTTCCAGCAACTGCTGTGTGTATAATGGTGATAGTGCTCAAACGCACACAGATTGAAACGGGTACAGTTGTTTTGTCGAGTGTGAGGGCGAATTAACAGGTCACTCTTCGCCTCATCAATTGCAGGATTCAGTGCGATCGAACCACTGCGAAATATAGTTGAAAATAAAATGAGTACCTTACACATGAAAATCAGAAACAGGAAAGTTTTCATCGAGAAGATTAATGTATCATCCAGTTAACCGAGCTCCCTTCAGGATTAATATATCCATCGTTTCCTAGGAATACTCTGGATAATTAATTGGTGGTTTATACTTCTTTATGAACCCCATGTGAATGAAATGAATCCATGAAGAGACACACTGCAGCTTCAGAAAGGTGGCCAGTCACTTTTTCATTCGTATCTTGAATTGTGTGCTTGTTAAAACCCATGCCACAACTCAACCTTAGAATGTTTCTGTATGTAGAATATTAGTGTAACTATAGAAACAGGGCCTCTCTTGATTCAACCACCGACTTCGTGGTGATTCTGCAACGGTTTTGGCAGTCATACCGTTTTCAGCGGGTCCTATACTCACAACGAATTAATTGTGGAACAGGTCTTGGTTCAAACACCCCCCCCCCTCCCACCCGCCTAAAAATCACCCCCAGAGACACATACATCCCAACATCTTCTACATGTACCGTGAATGTGAGGAAGACTTCCCTTATCCGCCAACGTACCGGAACTCGGACATTATTAGAGTACTGTTGGCCCAACATATCACATATGTTTGCAACGTTTCCGCTATGAGAAATAATATACTGTTCATAAGGCCACCATTCAGTGCTCATATGCCTCGGATTACAGCGGCGTTCAGTTTTCGAAAAAAGAACTGGCTTATACCATATCAACTGAAATATCGCGAGGCGAGGAGTTTCAGGTGTAAGTATGGCAACAAAAATTGAAGGAGGGGTGTCTGGAGTTAAACCCCCGTCGTCAATGACGTCATTAAGGGAAAATTTCGGAAGGGAGTCTGCAGTGTGCTTTTTAAGGGAACCACCCATTACTCTCTTTAAGCATTTTAGGAAAACTACGGACATTAATCCAAATACTGGTGGACGATCAGGGATTTAAAACGCACTTTTCTTGATTGCGCGTCCAGACTTTTAACCACGTGCCACCTGAGTCGGAGTCCAGCTGTAAACCACATGTTGTTGGCTTCCTTGACACCCATACTCCTGTCACCCAGTCAGAGGCAGATTAGATCAATAAACTAGTTGATGTGGACGGATAGTAACATCTATCTGTCCGTTTAAAGGAGTGATTGCTATCCTTTCCACAACAGTTCTTTCGCTTCAGTGTTTAGGAGAAAAAGGTATAGCAGTCGTCATATACAGCCATATTCTTTTATTTGGCCCCAGAAGACTTCGTCAACGCCTACATTATGATGACTAGTCTGCAATTCACAAGTGTATGGCAGAATGTTCCTCGGCCGTCCCACACTCTAATAGCACGTGGGAAAAATGAACACCAAAATCTTCCCATGCGAGCTCTGATTTCTTTTATTTTATTGAGATGGTTATTTCTTCCTGTGTACGTGCAAGTCGACAAAATATTGTGGTATTCGGAGGAGAACGTTGGTGACTGACATGTCGTGAAACGATCTCGCCGTGAGGAAAAACACCTTATTTTAATGACTTCCCAGTCTGAGTACCTTCTCCGTGATATTCCCTACCCTATTTAGCGGTGATACAAAATAGGCTGTCATTCTTTGAACTTTTGCAACATCCTCCGTCAATATTATCTGGTGCAGGATCCCAAACCGCGCAGCCACTCAACAGAAAATGATGGAGAAGAGTAGTGTAGACAGTCTATTTGTTGAATCTTCTCAGTATCTCTTGCGCCTTCCCCAGAATGTTTCCTTTGAGATGGTTACAATTTATGTTTCTTATTAATTGTAATTCCTAGGTATTTAGTTGAATCTGCAGTTTTAGATTTGTGTGAATTATCGTGTAACCGGATTGTCGTCATGCTCTTCCCCAAATTGAAATCTGACATCAAGGAGGAGTATTTTGAAGATATTGAGCTACTCTAAAAAGCTTTCCAGTTGCCAAGAAGTTCCAAACTGTTAAGGCTGTTTCTCTCTCTCTCTCTCTCTCTCTCTCTGTGTGTGTGTGTGTATGTGTGTGTGTGTGTGTGTGTGTGGCAATGTTGAGAACTACGATGATTGTAATTTTAATATCATCTTTAGTTTATTTCAAAGTACTCCGAGAACATATTAAGGTTTCCCGCTATTTCCCTAAATCGTTTAAGGCCAATGCCATGATGGTTTCTTTGAAAGGCCATGGCCAATTTTCTTCGTCATCCTTCCCCCAATCCGCGCTTGAGCTTCAATGAGCTCGTAGTCAAGGGGGTGTTAAAACCTAGTCATCCTTTCTTCCCTCGGAGCTTATTGAACCTAAAGTGTACAGAGTAATTAGAAAGTCTACGAAACATATCCAAAAACTCTTTAGAGATAAATGGCCAAGTACATCGCAACAAATGATAAAGTATGTGAAAGACAAACTCTCAAAGATTTTTTACAATATTTATACGAGGGTTGTCCAGAAAGTAAGGCATGGCATTTTTTTCCTCAGCCGAAAAAAATGCTACGAATGCGAAACGTTACGTATGTATTATCTGAAGTCTCCTGAGTGAGCGCGCCAAGTTCCGGTCACTTCCGACAGATAGCGTTGCTGCAGGACAGTTTCAAAATGGCGTCTGTAGGTGATGTACGTTACAAGCAACGTGCCGTCGTTAAATATCTCACTGCAGAGAAAGAAACTGTGGGTGTTATTCTCAAACGCTTGTGCAAAGTCTATGGAATACCTACTGTCGACAGAAGTACAGTTAGTCGCTGGGCGCGGAGGGTGAGGTCATCAGAAGGCGGTTCGGCGGAGATCCACAATTTTGCGACGATTGGGGAGACCATCCACGGCTTTCACACCTAACAGCCCTGACCTATCCTCTCAGAGTTCCTCTTGTTTAGGCCATTAAAGAATGCCATTCGTGGAAGACATTTTGCGGACGATGAGGAGGTGATTCACACAGTGAAGCACTGACTCCGCCACCAGCACAAGGATTGGTACTGACAGGGCATACACGCCCTTTTTTCACGCTGGGGGAAGGCCATATGTGTTAAAGAAAAAAGTGCGGTGCATTGCTTTCTGGGCAACCCTTGTAAATGTTCTATGTATATGACAACTCTTAGTCATATGGCACACATCCAATCGGGAGTGCATTTCTGTCCATTCCCGATCCAGCATATCAGTCTTGGCGGTAAGAACAGTTGCCGTGATGCCGTGTCGCAAGTCTTCGAGGTTCTGTGTTAGAGGTGGAACACAAACGCTAACCCTGATGTCATCACGCAAGGAAAAAAATCGCAAGGCGGCAGTATGACGACTGTGATGGCCACCCGAGCAAATCCAGATCATCTGCCACAACACGGCTTACCCAACGTCTCATTCACGTAATCTGTACAGAAAAGTGAAATTGTGGAAGTGTGCCTTCTTGTAGAAACGTGAAATCTGTGCAACCACTGCCACTACATGAGCCACAAATGCAGCATATGAAGACAGGAGACACCATTGACCTCTCAGCGAACGGTCTGAAGACTGTCCTGTTCGACAAGGAATGTAACACGTCAACTTCTTCGGCATCCCGGACGTGTTCGCCAGTTGCATATTTGTTCTCTGTCCGCCATCTTCTGTCTCGGTCGAACATTCTCGAAAGATGAAAAGTGGCTTCGTCAATGAAGATTAATTAGCTCTCGAAGTAGTTATTTTAAAGACCATTCTGCATATCAGTGTGGAACTGCAGACACTTCAGTTTGCCGGCATGGCTTAAGGAACTGCAGGAGCAAAGTTTGTAATCCTAACTGAAGGATGTTCAGTTCTGCACTGGCTCGGTAGGCGACTTCGCAACATCATGTCCCTCACACGATCACTGTCTTTTTGACACAGCCGATCGGCCCGAATGTTTTGCAGTGCCCAAGAAATCACTCTCATCGAATTTCTTGTACCACTTCGCTATGTTGTTGTAAAATGGTGGTGTCTTGTGAAACCTCCCAAGGAAAACTCTTTGCACACTCACTACCGTTCGGCAACGTGCAGATTTTGGCACATAAAATGTTTTCTCTGCCAGATTCGTGGCCACGCGGACTGTCGTGTCATGGACTGCGCGGTCCCTCCCGCCTGAGGTTCGAGTCCTCCCTCGGGTATGGGTGTGTGTGTTGTTCTTAGCATAAGTTAGTTCAAGTAGTGTGGAAGTCTAGTGACTGATGACCTAAGCAGTTTGGTCCCTTAGGAATTCACACACATCTGGACATCCAGATTCGTTGCCTTTCCATGAACTACGGTCGATAGTGCCTGTGTCATCGGTTTTCTAAGCTGAATTGTCAGCACCACGTTAAAGAAAATACCTCTGAGACTAGGTCTTTCACGTCCAGTATTATTTGTTACTTTATGTTTAGCCATTTACGTAGAACGATCTTTTAAAATGTTTCATGGACGTTATACGCTATGTCAGCAAAAATATCTGGACATTACTACGTAATGTGGAATTGGTCACAGTATGGTGATGATGATGATATTTGGTTTGTGGGGAGCTCAACTGCGTGGTAATCAGCGCCCACATAAATTCCAAATCTCTTTACTGTCCAGTCTCGCCACTTTGCCGAATGATAATGACAACACGAACGCGCAGTCTCCGGGCAGAGAAAATGCCCGACCCAGGCTGCAATCGAACCCATTACACCGTAATCCCGAGGCAGCAATCTGTCACTTCATGTTCAGCAGCTCAGCGTTATTTACGCGTTTCGAGGAAACTCATCTGCATAGTATTAAAGAAAGTAAGGGGCTTCATACACACGGTATGGCGTTATGCAGTTTACAATTTGTTATTTGTACACGACGCCATACCGTCTGTACGGATCCCCTTACTTCTTTTGATATTCTGAGGATGAGTTTACTCGAAACGCGTGAATAACGTTGAATTGCCGAACATCAAGTGACGGTATTCTTTCTCCAGCGAACAGTTAGCAGTATATAAATAAAACAGAATGGGTAGCTAAGGAGAAGTCAGTTACGTCAAAGGCCGGCCAGAGTGGCCGAGCGGTTCTAGTCGCTACAGTCTGGAACCGCGCGACCGCTACGGTCGCAGGTTCGAATCTTGCCTCGGGCATGGATGTGTGTGATGTCCTTAGTTAGGTTTAAGTAGTCCTAAGTTCTAGGGGACTTATGACCTCAGAAGTCCCATAGTGCTCAGAGCTATTTGAGTTACGTCAAACGTCAGATACCCATTGGATTTCACTAGGGACATTTCATCTCATCTAAAGCCCCTCAAGCCCACTGTTGTTGGTATGTCTGTACGGTGTAAAAGCGAAGAAACAACTACAGCTACACCATGATCAAGATGGAGAGAATCATAAGGCATTGAGGAGGGTGGTTATAAAATATCGTATGAAATCACCGGAAGGACTCACTCGTGAGTTCCAAAGCGCTGCAGTACGATGACTGAGCGTAGGGAGCTAAAAAGAAGGTATACAGTGGCTGAGCAGTTTCTCAGAAGCCACGCATTTGTCTAGTCAGTGCTTAGTGACGTTTGAGGTCATACAAAGCGGGACACCACTGGACTGGAAACGAGTGATCTGAAGTGATGGATCACACTATAAACTGTGGCAATGCGATAGAAGAGTTTGGGTTTGGCCAATGCCTGGGGAACGTTACTAGCTATTATGTGGTGTACCGAGGAGTATGGGGCTGTTTTCCATGGTCGGGGAAGTATCCCCTTGTTGGGCTTACGAAAATGCTTAATGTAGAAGGATATGGACACATTTACAGTATTGTTGCTTACAGTAGAGAAAGTGTTAGGGTAGTATGATTGTCCGAGTATGAGGACGCACATCGTCGTAAGGCAGCACCTGTGAGACAATGGTTTGTAGACCATAATATTCCTGAACCGGAGCGGCCGGCCCAGAGTCTCAGTGTGAACCAAGTGGAAAATCTTTGGTACGTCCATCTCCATAGTTGAGCGATCAGTGCAGAAGAATGCGAGGGTTCGACTGCCAGCTGGGTTGGAGATTTTCTCCACCTAGGGACTGGCTGTGTGTTGACTTATTCATCATTTCATTCTCATCGACAAGCAACTCGCCGAAGTGGCCTCAACTAATAATACTTGCACCAGGCGACTGGTCTACTCCACGGCAGGCCCTAGCCACACGCACATTTCATTTCATCTTTGGGACAGGATAGGATGTAGATTTTGCTCGAGAACCTAGCGTTCACCTTGATCAGCTGCTCTGGACCCTGCGCTTCAGGAAGAACTGAAAGGTCCCCAGCAGAGTTCAAGTCTTCAAAAAGGCGAAGGATGATCAGTGTCCACTAATAAGTATCCTGATACTTTTGATCAGGTATCCTGTATGTCAGACCACTGGAGGAAGGACCCTGTTCGTCCCTGCGGTGTCGTATAGGGAGTCGGGTGGGGGGGAGGAGTGGGGAAGCCGTCGCGAACGCTGAAGGGCCGGGTGGCGGCAGGCAGCCGGGGTCATGCAGGCGAGCTGGGCCGGGTCGTACCTGGAACTGCTGCATGGGGTAGGCCATCATGCCGGCCGGCTGCTGCATGGCCGCGCCCTGAGCCGCCGCCGCCATCTGCTGCGCCGCCGCCGGGATCTGCGGCTGGCCTGGCATGCCCTGCCAGGCGGCTGGCAGCTGCATGCCCATCCTGCAACACGCACCACACTGCTCGAACACTCTGCTCTCCGGTGGCCGATGCACGTCCACCGTCAGGGTGGTCCCCGCGTTCAGAGCACAACTGTAGGCACCTAGTGACCGACTCCGGAGTCTGGCACAATGGCAGACTCCTTGCAACCAATTCCGAACCTGCTCCCTGGGGAAGGCGCCGAGGAATGCACAAATACACTACTGGCCATTTAAAGTTCTACACCAAGAAGAAATGCTGATGATAAACGGGTATTCATTGGACCAGATGATAAACTGGTATTCATTGGACAAATATATTATACTAGAACTGACATGTGATTACATTTTCACGCAATTTGGGTGCATAGATCCTGAAAAATCAGTACCCAGAACAACCACCTCTGGCCGTAATAACGGCCTTGATACGCCTGGGCATTGAATCAAACAGACTTTGGATGGCGTTTACAGGTACAGCCGCCCATGCAGCTTCAACACGATACCACAGTTCATCAAGAGTACTGACTGGCGTATTGTGTCGAGCCAGTTCCTTGGCCACCATTGACCAGACCTTTTCAGCTGGTGAGAGATCTGGAGAATGTGCGGCCAGGGCAGCAGTCTAACAATTTCTGTATCCAGAAAGGCCCGTACAGGACCTGCAACATACGGTCTTGCATTATCCTGCTGAAATGTAGGGTTTCGGAGGGATCGAATAAAGGGTAGAGCCGCAGGTCGTAACACATCTGAAATGTAACGCCCACTGTTCAAAGTGCCGTCAATGCAAACAAGAGGTGACCGAGACGTGTAACCAATGGCACTCCATACCATATGGCGATGACGAATACACGCGTCCAATGTGCGTTCACCGTGATGCAGGCAAACACGGATGTGACCATCATGATGCTGTAAACAGAACCTGGATTCATCCGAAAAAATGACGTTTTGCGATTCGTGCACCCAGGTTCGTCGTTGAGTACACCATCGCAAGCGTTCTGTCTGTGATTCAGCATCAAGGGTAACCACAGCCGTGATCTCCGAGCTGATAGTCCGTGCTGCTGCAAACGTCGTCGAACTGTTCGTGCAGATGGTTGTTGTCTTGCAAACGTCCCCATCTGTTGACTCATGGATCGAGACGTGGCTGCACGATCTGTTACAACCATGCGGATAAGATGCCTCTAATCTCGACTGCTAGTGATACGAGGTCGTTGGGATCCAGCACGGCGTTCCGTATTACCCTCCTGAACCCACAGATTCCATATTCTGCTAACAGTCATTGAATCTCGAGCAACGCGAGCAGCAATGTCGCGATACGATAAAACGGCAATCGCGATAGGCTACAATCCGACCATTATCGAAGTCGGAAACGTGATGGTACGCATTTCTTCTCCTTACACGAGGCATCACAACAACGTTTCACCATGAAACGCCGGTCAACTGCTGTTTGTGTATGAGAAATCTGTTGGAAACTTTCCTCATGTCAGCACGTCGTAGTGTCGCCACCGGCGCCAACCTTGTGTGAATGCTCTGAAAAGCTAATCATTTGCATATCACAGCATCTTCTTCCTGTCGGTTAAATTTCGCGTCTGTAGCACATCATCTTCGTGGTGTAGCAATTTTAATGGCCAGTAGCGTATAAATGTTTTTTTGAAAAATATGTAAAAATCTCCCAGCCGGTTGCATAGATTTTCTGTATACCTTGACCAGGTTTCGTCACCTCTAAGGATGACTTCATCAGAAGGTAAGGTAATTATCTAAAATAAGTATTTTTTTCTTTATTGAATTTCGGTTCCCCCCGAAGGGGGCGGGCTGGCAGCAGCTTAGTATGCCGCTCTTCAGCCTACAGACTTTGTTTTAAAAAGGTGAAGATAATATATGATAATAACAGGCGATAAAATCGGAGACTTAAACGGTAACATGGCGTAAAATTCGTGGAACTTGAAACATAGAACAAACGGATGATGAGGCTAATAAAACACATACGAAGCAGACAAGGAAAATAATAGACAGACAATTAAAAAACACGGCGACAGTCTGGTTTCTGTTCGCAAAAGACATAAAATTCACACCCAGCGACAGCACGGTTTCTGTTCGCAACACTTGGAAAGACGTAACAGCACTGAACATTCACTGGATCATTGCACTAAAAGGTTGGCAAATATGACATACCACAGCCGAGATCAGGTGGGGGGAAAACTGGACAGATGATGGGAAAATAAAAAAAGTGGGGAAGGAGAGGAAAAGCGAAGGGGGGAAGGTAGCCAATGGAGGATGAGGACCCATAAGAGGGGTGGGGGTGCTGGGCAGACGCGACGGAGTGGGGAAGGCAGAGGAGGGGAATACAAAAGGACTCGAGGGGGGGGGGGAGAGGTAGGGAGAGGTCAGGCAGGGAGAAAACATAGGATGGAAGGGGGGGGGGGAAGAGGGTGCCCAGGGAAAGGACGGAGAAAAGGACGGGAGGGAGGTGAGGATCAGAGTTGATAGGAGGGATAAATGGAGGGAGAGAGGGCATCAAGAGTATGTCAGATTAAATATCTTATCTAATAAAAGTTCACATTAATGTAAACGAGTGTAAAACAAATAGTACTTACATGAAGAACATATCGTCAAAGATGTACAGTGATTTAAGAGATGAGTTGCTCAAGTCATGCATTAAAATATAAGACATAATGATCCCATGTAGGCTTTCACGGCCGGCGTCTTCATCAGTAAACACTTCCGGGCTAAGTTGCCGTGGTCGATCTGCAGAACTTCTTCTCCCTGACGTTTCGTTCTCAACTACGGAGAACATCTTCCGAGGTGAGTCAACGACTGGCTGCTAGGATTTTTTTTTTTTTCTTTATTGTGATTTCATTCCCCTGCCCCATACGGGCAGGGGAGGGCTGTCAGCAGCACAATCCGCCGCTCTTCAGCCGAGTGATATGACAATTAAAACAAGAATAAAATAAGACATACATAAGGAGGTAAAAAGGGGGAACATAAAACAGAGTAAGGGGAGAAAATGGAGGTAAAAATACACTGATATGTAGACGTTCATTGGGGACAGTTACAAAAGTCACCAGAAAGTTAAAAAACACAATTGGTGATTCTTAAAACACATGGAAGTCACTAGATGCACAGGCACAGGTTAAAAGTCGGCCACAGTATTAAAAACACTCCGAAACAACACACTTAAAAGCCACTCGGAGCACACACGACGAAGAATAAAACTACCAGGTGGGACCTGCCGAGGGAAAGGGCAGAGAGGATGGAAAAGGAGGGGAGAGCATGGGGCAGCTGGGGAAGCGGCGGGAGGAAGGGAGGAGGCGTAACCGTGGGTTCACGAAGAGGCAGGAGACACATGGGGCGGGAGAGGAAAAGGGAAGACAGGGCAGGAGGGAGCGCAGAGACACTGAAAGAAGGCACAAGAGATGGAGGGGGAGTAGGAGGGGAAATCCGCTCAGAAGGAGGGAGGGGGAGGAGAGGGAGCCCTGAGGAGGAGGCAGGAAGAGGGGGTTAGAGTTGGTAGGAAGGGTAGATGTCAGGGCGAAGCTCATCATCCGGGAGCGGTAGACGGTGGAAGTTGTGTTGGGAAAGGAGATGGAGGGTGTGGAGATGGAGAGAGGGAGGGACACAACGGTAAAGGCGCGGCAACTGGTCGGGAGTGGAGAGGAAGGGAGACACCAGGGGGTGAGGGGGATCAAGGCGACGGACAACATAGAGTGTGCGGATGTGTTCAAGGAAAAGGAGAAGCTGGGGGAAGGGGATGAGGTCATAGAGGATGCGCGTGGGGGACGGAAGGCGGATGCGGAAGGCGAGGCGGAGCGCATGGCGTTCGAGGATTTGGAGGGCGTTATAGAACCGGGGAGGGGCGGAAATTCAAGCGATGCTGGCATAACAAAGGATGGGGCGGATCATGGATTTGTAGGTGTGGAGGATGGTAGAAGGATGCAGACCCCATGTCCGGCCGGACAGGAGTTTCAGGAGGCGGAGGCGGTTGTGAGCTTTGTTTTGGATGGTAAGGAGATGGGGAGTCCAGGTGAGGTGGCGGTCGAGGGTGAGGCCAAGGTATTTGAGGGTAGGAGTGAGGTGGATAAGACGGCCATAAATGGTGAGGTAGAAATCATGGAGGCGGAAGGAACGGGTGGTGCGGCCTATGATGATCGCCTGGGTCTTGGAGGGATTAACACGGAGGAACCACTGGTTGCACCAAGTGGTGAATTGGTCAAGGTGGGTTTGGAGAGTACGTTGGGACCGTTGAAGGGTAGGATAAAGGGCTAGGAAGGCGGTGTCATCAGCGAACTGGAGAAGATGAACAGGAGGGGGAGGTTTGGGCATATCAGCAGTGTACAGGAGATAGAGGAGAGGGGAAAGGACAGAACCTTGGGGCACGCCGGCAGAGGGGTAGAAAGTACGGGAGTGGGAATTGTGGATAGTCACATAGGAGGGACGATGGGAGAGGAAGGAAGCAACGAGACGGACGAAGTTGATGGGGAGAGCATAGGTCTGGAGTTTGAAAAGGAGCCCGGGATGCCAGACACGGTCATAGGCGTTCTGGAGGTCAAGGGAAACAAAGATAGCAGAGCGACGGGAGTTAAGTTGGAGGGAAAGAAGATGGGTAAGGTTAAGGAGCTGGTCGTCAGCAGAGAAGGAAGGCCGGAAGCCACATTGGGTAAGAGGAAGGAGGCGGTGCTGGTTAAGGTGGCAGTGGATACGGCGAGAGAGGATGGCCTCAAAGACCTTACTGAACACGGAGGTGAGGCAGATGGGACAATAGGAAGAGGTAGCAGAGGGGGGTTTGTTAGGCTTAGGGAACAGCAGGACACGGGAAGTCTTCCACAGGTCAGGGTAAAATCCAGTGGAGAGGAGGACATTGTACAGGGTAGCAAGGACAGACAGGAAGGATGGAGGGGATTCCTTGAGGTGGCGGTAGGTGACGCCATCATGACCAGGGGCGGTGTTGCGTTTGGAGCGGAGGACGAGTGTGATGTCTTGCATGGTGATGGGAGTGTTGATGTCGGAGGGGGGTAGCCGATCCAAGTACTGGAAGCTAGGGGCGAGCGGGGGGACCGAGGTGTCAGTGCGGTCAAGGACAGTGGGGAAGAGGGAGTAATCAAAATGGGGATCGTCAGGAATGGAGAAGACCTCGGATAGGTGGGAAGCAAAATGGTTAGCCTTACTGAGGTTGTCAGGAAAAGGGCGATTGTCATGGAGGATGGGGTAATGCGGGGTGGGATGGCTACCAGTAAGGCGGTGGAAGGCTGACCAGTACTTGGAGGAGTTGACAGGGAGGGTGGAGTTGAGGCGTGTGCATGTCTGACGCCAGTCCCGGCGTTTCTTTGCTGTAAGGAGGTTCCGGATATGTCGCTGTAATTGCCGGTGGCGGGTGAGAGTATCCCGGTCACGAGTGCGGAGGAAGGAGCGGTAGAGCCTGCGGGATTCACGCAGAAGAAGGACGGCCTGCGGAGGAAGCGTAGGGCGGTGAGGGTGGATGAGTTTGGTAGGGACAAGAGCCTCCACAGCGTCAGTGATGGTCTTCTGGAGGAAGGAAGAGGCATGGGTGATGTCATCAGGGTGGTGGAAAGTGAGGGGGTGGCTGTCGACCTGTAAGGCAATGGATTCCCGGTAGGCATCCCAATTGGCACGGTGGTAGTCATGGACAGACTTCGGAGGGGCAGGGGGGCGGGTGGCTGCAGTGGCAAGACGGGTAGAGGAGATGGTGAGAAGGACAGGGAGATGGTCACTACCGACGGGATCGAGGACATCAACGGCAATGTGACCAAGGAGGTTGGGGGAAGCGAGGATAACATCGGGGGTGGAGTTACTTTCAGGACGGGTGTGCTGTGGGAGAGGAACAAGGTCACCATGGAGGGTGGCAAGGAACTGATGCCACCGCCGAAGGGTGGCAGGGTCACGGCTGTGGATGTTGAGGTCAGCGGCGATCACATAGGTGGAGAAGGTACGGTCAACATGGGAAATGAAGTCAAAGGGGAGAGGAGCTGCGGGGCGAATATAGATAGTGGCACAGGTGACGGTGAGGGAGGGAGAAAAGAGGCTGAGGAGAAGGTGTTCGGTTGGGTCATTGAGGAGGGGTTGTGGCCGGACAGGGAGATGCCGGAGGTGGCCGATAGCAACCCCGCCTCGAGCTAGGGGAAGGGGATTGTCAGTGCGGTGAAGGAGATAAGGGGAGATGCGGACCACACGGTGGGGTTGGAGGAAGGTTTCATTAAGGATGAAGGAGTCAACCTGGTGCTGGGAGAGGGTATGCATGAAGAGGTATTTGTTTGCAAGGAGGGAGCGAATGTTGAGGTAGAGGAGACGATACTGTTGACGAGCCATGAGAGTGGGTGCGGGAAGGGGAGAGGGGCTTAAACGAGGGTGTCTAGACGGGTGAAGGTAAAGTGGGCCTGGTTGTGGGAGTATGTGGCGTAGGTGTTTAAGTGGAAAACAGAGCGGGCAGCGAGGGAAATCTGCTGGAGTGTGTGGGGACGCTGGAAGGGGTGGATGTTCTGCAGGACGACGGTGAGGAACCGGATGATGTCTTCTGCCGTAGGGGGAGGGCGGAGGGAATTGTTAGGGTGGATAGGTGGGTCAATGGGGCGAAGGGGGACAGTGAGTTCAGGGTTGGTGGGAGGGGGCTTGGCTTTGCATTTGGAGGAATAGGTGGGGTGAGGTTCATTGCAGGTGTTGCAGGATGGGGGGGAGGCGAGGTTGGGACACTGTTTGAGGAAGTGGGAGGCTTTACAATGGGGGCAGGTGGGTGGGTTCTTGCAGTTCTGGGTGAGGTGGTCATTGTACAGAAGACAACGCTGGCAGCGGTAAGATTGAGGAGGGGAACGGGACGGGTCAACAGGGTGGCGGCGGTTGAAAATCAGGGCTCCCTGCGTGAGGAGGTGGTCGATGGAGGAGGCGGACTCTGTAAAGATACGCATGAGGAAAGTAGGGCCAGAGGAGTTGTAAATACGGCGGGCAGAGCGGATTTCCAGGGAGGGGTGGGCATTCAGTTCCGCCAACACCTCAGCCTCCGTGACCACAGGGCTGAGTTTTGTGATGACGGCAGTGAGGATCGGCGGACGACGAGGCGGTTGGGGTTGGCGAGGAGAGGAGGATGTAAGGAATGGGGTGAGGGATGCGTGGGGCCCAAAGGTGATGCGTGGAAGGCGCCGGAGGAGATCAGTATGGAAGGATGGAGAGGGAGACTTGATGAGAACAGAGTCTCTGCGAGGGATAAGTTGGGTGATGGGTGCACTGGGGATGTACTTCCGGATTTCAAGGGTGAGGGTGCGGGCATCCAGGAATTTCGGATCAGGGTTTGCTAGGACAAAGGTATACAGGGAGGGGGCTGGAGAGGAGGGAGGTGGGGTGGTATCCATAGTGGGGTCAGTGGGAGGTGGGGGAGGCGGGGCGGGCAGTGGCCTTTTGGAGGAAGGAGTAGAGGAGAGGTCGCCACTGGGCCGTTTGGAAGATTTTTTGGCGGGTGTTGCCTGGGAGGAGGGATGAGGGACTGGATAGATGGGGAGGTGGTGGGAGGCAGGGCCCTCCTGTGAGGCAGGAGCACCGGATGAGAGGGTAGGGCGCTCTGTGGCGGCGACTGTGGCGCGGCGGGCGGAGACTCCGGTAGGGGAAGCAGCGGTAGTCGCAGGGGGTAGAGGGGGGAAGTCGTCTCGGCGGGCGACAGGAGTGGGAGGGGGGTTGGGAGCAGGGGCAGAGGCAGTAGCGGGAGAAGTAGCAGGGGCAGTAACAGGGGTAGGAGCAGGAGTGACGTACAGGTGGGGATACATCGATGGAGAGGAGATAGATGGGGAGGAGACTGTGAGTAGGGGAGGTGCATGAGACGGGTGAATCCCAGAGGAAGCACTCCATGACGTTACAGTGGGGGCAGGTGAAGGAGAGGTGTAGATGATGGTGGTAGTTGGGGCGTCCATGATCGCAGGCGGCAGCGAACACCGAGAGACGGCGGCAGAAGAAGCGGCGAGCACCAAGAGACGGCGGCAGAAGAAGCGGCGAGCACCAAGAGACGGCGACAGCGGCGGCGGCGGCTGAGGAAGCGGCGACCAGGTGGCGGCGGCAGAAGAGGAAGCGGTGAGCACCGACAGACGGCGACCAAGCGGCGGCGGCGGCGGCGGCGGCGGCGGCGGCGGCGGCGGCGGCGGCGGCGGCGGCGGCGGCGGCGGCGGCGAGCACCGACAGACGGCGACCAAGCGGCGGCGGCGGCGGCGGCGGCGGCGGCGGCGGCAAGCACCGGGCGGCGGCGGCGGCGGCGGCAAGCACCGGGCGGCGGCGGCGGCGGCGGCGGCGGCGGCGGCTGCTGCTGCGGCGGCGGGCAGCAGTGACGGCGTGCAGACGGGCAACAACGCGACAAGCACGAGTGGGGCTCTTCCACGTCGAAGGTACACCCTGAGAGTAGCCCAGGCAGTGCGAGTCCTCGATGAGGAAGTGAGGGAATCCAACCCTCGAATGCAGCTGCTAGGAGCTGGGGCCCCGCTTATATGGATATCGTAGGGGGCACCACCGCACGTCACGTGGCGTCGATGTGCAGCTATCTCTGGCTATCGTCTGTTCTCTCGATTGCAGGCAATAGATTGTCACGTGATTGATGCAACGTCGACCGCCATATCTTATCCAATTTTAATCCCTCTTCTTTACGATTAAAATTGTATTGATGTTTGTGGATTTCAATTGCCTCTCTATACACACGTGTATAATAGTGCGACGTCCTCGCTAGCACGCTTGTTTCACCAAATTTTATTTCGTGATCTCCATCCTTAAAAACATGTTCCGCTACTGCCGATTTGTCGATATGTCCCAAGCGACAGTTTCTTTTGTGCTCCATCAACCGTGTATTGATGTTTCTTTTTGTAGTTCTTATGTAAACCCTGCCACAACTACACGGAATTTTATATATCCCTGGGGTGGCTTTTGTTGATCTTAGGCATTCACTAATTTTCTTAGTAGGTCTCAAAATGGTCTCTACCTGAAACTTGGCTAGTACTTTCCCAATGCGATCCGTGATATTATGGATGAACGGAAGAAATACTTTTCCAGCTGATGGTTGTTGCTGTCTCCTATTTTTAGGCATTTTTCTATTTGGGTGAAGTGCTCGTTTAATCTCGTTTTTCGTATAACCATTTTTCGCAAAGGCCATTCGTAATAAGGTCTACAGGAAAGGTACACATACTGATCGCTACCTTCATAAGAACTCAAACCACCACCATAGGCAAAAGAGGGGGGTCATAAAAACACTAGTGGGTAGGTCCAATAATATTTGTGAACCAGGCTACTTACAATAAGAACTAAATCATTTTTAAGGATGGAGATCACGAAATAAAATTTGGTGAAACAAGCGTGCTAGCGAGGACGTCGCACTATTATACACGTATGTATAGAGAGGCAATTGAAATCCACAAACATCAATACAATTTTAATCGTAAAGAAGAGGGATTAAAATTGGATAAGATATGGCGGTCGACGTTGCATCAATCACGTGACAATCGATTGCCTGCAATCGAGAGAACAGACGATAGCCAGAGATAGCTGCACATCGACGCCACGTGACGTGCGGTGGCGCCCCCTACGATATCCATATAAGCGGGGCCCCAGCTCCTAGCAGCCAGTCGTTGACTCACCTCGGAAGATGTTCTCCGTAGTTGAGAACGAAACGTCACGGAGAAGAAGTTCTGCAGATCGACCACGGCAACTTAGCCCGGAAGTGTTTACTGATGATAAGACATAATGTTCTTCAAAAAGTCAAACATTAAAATATAAGTAACACCGGAGTGGTGTGAGGAGACTGACTGTGTGGCAACTAGTCACGCTGCCAAGTAAACGTAATGTAGGGCGCGCCACAAGCGGGCCACGAGTAACGTGAGGAAAACAATTTTGTATATTACACATTGTCTGAAGTAAGTCATACGTATAGCCAATATAGCTTTTAACAAAAATTAGTTTTACAAATTATTGAGCAACATTTATAAATGATCTTCAAACGGGATAAAATAGTACAAAGTTCGCTACTTTTACGTAGCACAGGTACAACCAGAGTTAAATACGACTGGAATTACATACGTAAAGAAGAACATCAGATCATTATATGACACAAAATTTGAAAAGAAAGCTTGCATAACTAAGGCACAGTGGTCGTCCAGTGTGTTAGTAATGAGCGTAACTTAACAGAGGTAAAATAATGTTTATGAAGAAGAGCCGAGAACCTGGATTATAAGTATCATAAAACTGAAAGCACTGGTTTAAAAACATTAAAGAAATTTCTATATTTGAACTGTACTTGTTCATTCAACATGTCATCTTTTTTTGGTGTGTGCATGAATATTTTAAGTTCTTCCAAGACATCAAGTTTCCTCCCTTTCTTTTCTCTAAGTAGAATTGTCATTTCGTTTAATTCTTTGGGGTTATGCCCTGTTATGAAAAGATGTTCTGCAAATGTTGAATGGTGCACATTAGTGCCTTTTTTGCCTGAAAGATGTTCTTTGTATCTTACGTTGAAAGCTCTGCTTGTCTGTCCAATATAAAATGCTGGACATGTATTACAGAGAATTTTGTATACCCCTGAGCCACGTAAATATAAATATAAATATGAGATACGTTTGAAAAGTCCACCGAATGAATAAAGTTTGAGTTTGGTAGGAACCAGGAAAAAGTCACCTCAGTTTCGGCTTACGATTACGGTATGTGGATGCATTTTCCTAGCTTAAGCATGTTTCGTTTCTGATAGCTTTGCGAGGCCCATAGGCACCACTCAAATTTTCCCATGGGTGTGCGTGAGACTCTAAAATTGCCATTTTTTATTTCATTCATTGATACTACGCTACTGGCCATTAAAACTGCTACACCACGAAGATGACGTGCTTCATACGCGAAATTTAACCGGCAGGAAGAAGATGCTGTGATATGCAAATGATTAGCTTTCCAGAGCTTTCACACAAGGTTGGCGCCGGTGGAGACACCTGCGATGTGCTGACATGAGGAAAGTTTCCAACCGATTTCTCCTACACAAACAGCAGTTGACCGGCGTTGCCTGGTGAAACGTTGTTGTGATGCCTCGTGTAAGGAGGAGAAATGCGTACCATCACGTTTCCGACTTTGATAAAGGTCGGATTGTAGCCTATCGCGATTGCGGTTTATCGTATCGCGACATTGCTGCTCACGTTGGTCCAGATCCAGTGACAGTTAGCAGAATATCGAATCCATGGGTTCAGAAGGGTAATACGGAACGCCGTGCTGGATCCCAACGGCCTCGTATCACTAGCAATTGAGATGACAGGCATCTTATCCGCATGTCTGTAGCGGATCGTGCAGCCACATCTCGATCCATGAGTCAACTGATGGGGACGTTTGCAAGACAACAACCATCTACCCGAACAGTTTGACGACGTTTCCAGCAGCATGGACTATCAGCTCGGAGACCATGGCTGCGATTACCCTTGACGCTGCATCATAGGCAGGAGCGCCTGCGATGGTGTACTCAACGACGAACCTGGGTGCACGAATCGCAAAACGTCTTTTTTTCGGATGAATCCAGGTTCTGTTTACAGCATCAGGATGGTCGCATCCGTGTTAGGCAACATTGCGGTGAACGCACATTGGAAGCGTGTATTCGTCATCGCCATACTGGCCTATCACTCGGCGTATGGTATGGGGTGCCATTGGTTACACGTCTCGGTCACCTCTTGTTCGCATTGACGGCACTTTGAACACTGGACGTTACATTTCAGATGTGTTACGACCCGTGGCTCTACTCTCCATTCGATCCCTGTGAAACCCTACATTTCAGCAGGATAATTCACGACCGAATGTTGCAGGTCCTGTACGGGCCTTTCTGGATACATAAAATGTTAGACTGCTGCCCTGGCCAGCACATTCTCCAGATCTCTCACCAACTGAAAACGTCTGGTCAATGGTAGCCGAGCAACTGGCTCGTCAGAATACGCCAGTCACTACTCTTGATGAACTGTGGTATCGTGTTGAAGCTGCATAGGCAGCTGTACATGCACACGCAATCCAAGCTCCGTTTGACTGAATCCCCAGGCGTATCAAGGCCGTTATTACGGCCAGAGGTGGTTGTTCTGGGTACTGATTTTTCAGGATCTATGCACCCAAATTGCGCGAAATTGTAATTACATGTCAGTTCTAGTATAATATATTTGTCCAATGAATACCCGTTTATCATCTGCATTTCTTCCTGGTGTAGCAATTTTAATGGCCAGTAGTGTAATTTTCTAGCAACTATAGTAAATAAACTCTAAGACTAAAAGACGAAGCATTTAAAGAAATTATCCAAATGGAACAGAAATCGGTAGATATGATTTAGATCTACAGACAAACAAATAATTACAGTTTCAGAAAAATTGTATGATTATTCAAGAGAAAGAGTTTTATAGATTGAGCAAGCCAATAACGCGTTGGTCCACCTCTGGGCATTATGCAAGCAGTTCATCAGCTTGGCATTGATTGATAGAGTCACTAGATCTCCTCCTGAGAGCTTTAGTGCCAAATATTCTCCAACTGGTTGGAGGGCCCTGCTCACAACACTCCAGACGTTCTCAATTCAGGAGAGATCCGGTGACCTTGATGGCCAAGGTAATCCGTGGCAAACACGAAGGCAAGCAGCGGAAACTATCGCCCTGTGCGGACAGATATTATCTTGCTGAAATCTAGGTGCAGGATGGCTCGCCACCAAGGGCAACAAAACAGGGCGTCGAATATCGACGACGTATTGTCGTGCTCTAATGGTGGCGCACATGACAACCAGAAGGGTCCTGCTACAAAAAGAAATGGCACCCCTGATCGTCACTACATCTACATCTACATTTACACTCCGCAAGCCACCCAACGGTGTGTGGCGGAGGGCACTTAACGTGCCACTGTAATTACCTCCCATTCCTTTTCCAGTCGCGTATGGTTCGCGGGAAGAACGACTGCCGGAAAGCCTCCGTGCGCGCTCCAATCTCTCTAATTTTACATTCGTGATCTCCTCGGGAGGTATAAGTAGGGGGAAGCAATATATTCGATACCTCATCCAGAAACGCACCCTCTCGAAACCTGGACAGCAAGCTACACCGCTATGCAGAGCGCCTCTCTTGCAGAGTCTGCCACTTGAGTTTGCTAAACATCTCCGTAACGCTATCACGCTTACCAGATAACCCTGTGGCGAAACGCGCCGCTCTTCTTTGGATCTTTTCTATCTCCTCTGTCAACCCGACCTGGTCGTCAGGCCGTATGGCGGGCAACATTCAGATTAGTATCCCACCAACGCCTGGGGCGCCTGCAGACATGGCTTCGTTGATCGTTGGGGCTCATTTGGACGGAGGAAGCATCACTGAAGACAGTTCTACTCCAGTCAGTGATATTCCAAGGTGAAGACAGAACTGGACAGAATTTCACATGATACGCCTTAGCAAGATATCAAACAACTCTGTCAGTCGATGCCAAGCCGAATAACTGCTTGCGCAAGGCCCGACACATTATTGACTTGCAAAGGTTCTGAAGCTCTTTCCCTTGAATGAATCACTCAGTTCTTCTGAAATTTTAATCATTTGCTTCTGCATGTACCGGTTACCGTCCCATTCAGGTAACTCCTTCGAGGAGTGGCGTTTTTTTGTGCGTATTAGAGTCTATTTGAGAATAAAATTCAGTCATCACTTGCACAGATATTTCTGTTTCGCTTTACCGGTATCAACAAACCAATTTATCATCTTCAGAAGCCTACATAATTAGGGTTATTATAAATCAGTAGACCTTGGTCATACATTTACATGAACTATAAGAAGTGTATTACAGAAACTTACTTAGTATTGGTTTAATACATGTCAATATCTTCTTCACAGAAACATTATGCCATAACATTTCCAAAACTGTACATAATCTACATGATTATTGTAAATACAGATTGACAGAAATCACATATAAGTACATGTCAAGCAGTTGAGTCAGTAGCAAGGAATATATATAAAAGCATATATAACTACAGTACTTAAGAAGATATATATAATACATTTGTAAAAATATGGTACATAGTTCTAATATCTAAAAAGAATGGTCTAATTTTCACATTTTATAAGAGATGCTATGCAATGCAAGCTAATCATTCAAGAAATCCTTTGAATTAAAGTATGAATGTTTATTTATTTCAAATTCGTCTAATAGATTCATTTGTAACCCTTGATAACCGTGTGCAAGGTTTCCATCTTTAGCAAGGATGGAGTAGGAAGTGTGCGTTTCTCGACTTTGAGTTGCTCTGCAGAGATTGATTTATGCGATTTCTAAGTGTCTTTATTGAACAAGTGCTCACGAAAGCGGGTCTTAAACGTGCTCCCTGTTTCTCATATGCTAGGTGGGTCAGAATGAAATATATATGCTTTGGGGAATGATATTGTTGGTGATTCTCAACAGAAACCACACTCCTATTTTTGCCAATGAGATGTGCAACTTCTCTGGCCTGCCAGGGGGTCATTGGCGGTGAAGGCGATTTAAGCGGCTCAGCCTTTATGCAAAAGGAGGTCTGGGGCTGTAGGGAGTACGGCCAGTTTTCCTCGTGCTTGCTGGCTGGTCACAACACCAAAAGCCCGCTCGGGCGGTGACTGCGTGTGAGGGTGGATGTTGGCCTTGGATCCACGTTTTTATTGATATTCAGGCTGGAATTGTTTCTCAGAAAGGAAGGCTGCCTGGCCTTAACGATATTAGTCTGCGTCTGTTGCGAATGAGGAATCCGTACCGCTGATAAAAACTGCATGGTGAGCAATTTGTGAACTTTACACTTCCTGCGTTGTCGAAGGTGGTTGGTGAGGCTGATTTATAATGATCTGTCATGCCAGATATATACAGACGCTGTCAACGGAATAATACTTGTAGGCGACCGAGCTTGAATACCGAGTTGATAAGTTTACAAAAGAAGAAACTTGTAACGGGACGTCCTCCTCTAACATCACTTTCGTCGACATTAGTTGTCGATACCAGTATTATTTTTCGAATTTTGGACAGGTTAATATTATCTGAGTTGCTTTTCTGAAAACTTTCATATAACTTTATACACAGTATGCTATATTTCAAGCTAAAGTTTATGAAACGAAATTACTTTATGAAATCTTTTAATTTCGATGCTATAATCGATAAGTACTAGTTCTGAATGTACAGTTAAAATTATTTTTTTGCTAACATTTGAAACTATGAATTATTTGCACATTTAAAATTTATATTATTAATCACGCAATCATATAGTGTTTACTATGTTTCTGGATTTATATATTTAAGTGTCAGGAAGTCGTTTCTGAAAGTATTTGTATGGAGTGTAGCCATGTATGGAAGTGAAACATGGACGATAGCTAGTTTGGACAAGAAGAGAATAGAAGCTTTCGAAATGTGGTGCTACAGAAGAATGCTGAAGATTAAATGGGTAGATCATATAATTAATGAGGAGGTATTGCATAGGATTGGGGAGAAGAGAAGTTTGTGGCACAACTTGACTAGAAGAAGGGATCGGTTGGTAGGACATGTTCTGAGGCATCAAGGGATCACCAATTTAGTATTGGAGGGTAGCGTGGAGGGTAAAAATCGTAGAGGGAGACCAAGAGATGAATACACTAAACAGATTCAGAAGGTTGTAGGTTGCAGTAGGTACTGGGAGATGAAGAAGCTTGCACAGGGTAGATTATCATGGAGAGCTGCATCAAACCAGTCTCAGGACGGAAGACCATTATAACAACAACATGTCATGTCATGTCATGTCACGTCATAAGCTTGCCTCTGATGTGATCGGACGTATTTTTGTGCGGACAATGTATTTTCGGCTTTGTTAATGTGAAAAGTCAAAGACTGTATGACATACTGAAATGTGAGAGAGTCAGTGGAAAAGAAAAGCACTCTGCAACAACAACCTTCCAATATATTTAGTTCAAACCAACCGTGAGTACCTGATGTTAGGTTTTCATCCTCAAAAATCAATCCCCTAGACAAGAAGAACTGGAGCCATCTCAACATGACAAGCTAAATAAACTTGAAAGTTTTTTGTAATCTTCGATCCTCTCAGATCTTCATAAAAGGCTTTGCTTATTAATTAGTTGGACTGGGGATTGTTTAATGTGGACAATAGATGGAAGAAGGAAGGAGGAGGGCAGATTACAAACTGCAGTTGGGCTATTCTCCTAGTACCATCATTCCCAGTACCGAGTTAATAGTACTCTCCAATGTTCTCTGGGTAGTTGGTTGATCTAACAGTTTTATGTAACCAACTACGTGCATGCACTCGCACGGATTGTTTTTCTTTTTTTGTAATCCTACAGTGTTTAAGATTTTAGATTTTAAGGTTGTGCCAAACTGTGTGTTTTATTTGTTATTTGTTGTAGTACCCATCACTGTTGTCTGGCTTTATGATTACTGATGTTTTGAGGGTCTTGGTGGCCGGTCATCACAAACTCAGTCGATTTGATGTTAGCAGAGTATATAATCTCGTGAAACGCTATTGGTTGGGACCGTATACTAGACTGAAGTTTTGGATTGTCTGTAACAAGGAAAAAGGAATGTATGGTGACAGTGTTCCTAACGTTCTTGGAGTTGAAAAAAATTCCTGTTCATCCTTGCTTAGTTAACATATTTTACTTGCACCTTGTTGCAACTTGGTATTTCTCCGGGCTGTCTGGTATCTCTGGTATGTTTCCTTTCAAAGATTCGTGGGTGACTAAGTTTTCTGTATTTATTTGTTATATTTATAACACAATTCTTTAACGCAATAAGCCACCTTCTGTGAAATCTTGATTTATGTGTATTAAACTGAAGTTGTCTTTTAAAGTATTGTTTTTCTCTTTAAGTATCATTCCTTGTACAATCGTTAATGAAACTGTAGTGCCTTCTTGTTCATTTGATAGAGTTCCGCGTAATTGGTCACTGTTTTTTTTTTAATTTTTCAATTATTCATGTGTTTGATAAACAATTTTGCAAGTGTGTATCAACAAAATTTTGTGCAGTATTCTTGGCAAATAAATTTATTATATGAATGTGTGGTGTCTGTTCTTTCGCACACGTCCAAAAGAACAGACATCGTGCATTCGTATAACTGATTCGCCTCCATGGGCAATGAATCGACAACCTTCAGTGCGGGTGAACACTGACATTCGACATCCAGAAGGAATTTAAAATTAGCGAGCATCGAGGACATGGATAGGAACTGTCGATAAGCAGTGTTAGGTGAGAATGCGAGTCAGCTTGGAAGCGTGCCGAGGTAGTCCACGCATTTGCGGTAAGCAGCTGCCTACTAAGCAGGAAATGCCGGGTTCGAGTCCCAGTCCGGCACACGTTTTCACTCGACGCTGCTGATTCCTCACAGAGTCCCAACGCAACTTCGTTCCTTCCTTTTCCTTTCTTCTTCATCCCCTCCAATTTACAAAATAAATATATACCTGGCGGTTTCACGGTTAAATGATTAACCAGGACTATGTAAAGAAATGCTAAAGGTGCTATATTGTCTCGTATTTCACATCAAGAAATGTGTACTGCTAAAATCAAAGCTGACGGTATCTAAAACACTAGTGCGATAAAAAAGGTATACCTCAAAAATATGAAAGTTGACGAAACTTCTTAATGCAAGAGAAAATTGGACATAAACTGCCACCACTGACGATGTTTTACATCAGTGAAATGAAACACGTATGGCGATATAATACACATTTCTTGGTAGTTGTACACACGAAAATTAAATATCTTCAATAACTGTAAAGCAGCAGGGATCACTATGGGCACTCAAATGAAGGAACCGAACAGCCCAGCTGATGTGACTGGCGACGTGTGACGGTCACTCGGTGGTCGCTACTCACCCCATATAGCCTTGTTGGTATCCGAACTGGCCGTAGGTGTATCCCTGCATGCCCTGCAGGAACTGGCCCTGCATCTGCGCGGCGGCGGCGGTGGCGGCGGTGGTGGGGTAGCTCTGAGGGTACCAGTAGCCCATCTGCTGCCCGTAAGCGTACGGATACTGGGCTCCCGTCAGCGGCTGCAACAGCGCACCATACAGTCACGGCTAGGCAAACACCACTGTGCTACAAGTCACAGGTAGCGAAAGCAGCAAACTGGAGGAAAGACGGTGTTTCCGTTGGTACCGGATCACAGGGGAGGGACGTTCAACTCTAATCTTCCTTCTTCGTAGGTGACGGATCATGTGTTGTAATTCCGATTATCTGCTGAACTATATGCGTAGTAGATGTACAATGTCGCTGACTGATAGCTTCAGACTGGAATGTCTTTGGCTGATTTCCTAATTATATTTCATGATGATTTATCTAATCATCTTGAAAATTAATAAATGGCCAATCAGTCCAGAATGAAATTTTAACTCCGCAGCGGAATGTGCGCTGATATGAAACTTCCTGGCCGATTTAAACTGTGTGTCCTACCGAGACTCGAACTCGGGACCTTTGCCTCCCGCGGGCAAGTGCCCAATCGAGTTCGAGACTCGTTCCGGCCGTAATGTCACATTTTATTACGGAAATAACAGTGCCAGATACTGTGCTGGGTGCAGGAACCAAAGAAGTTACTAATTACATAAGAAAAACGAACATTTACATTGCATTATCTCTGATTTGTATTACCTACGTTGTTGAATGTAATGTTAATGTCTCCGATTTTGTTCTTCCTCTGATAATGACGAAGGGATCTTATAATTGTGAATATTACGTATTACTACGCGACATTAACGGTAAAAGTTTTATTCAAGGACACAATAAACGAGTGCCCAGCTCTGATGACTAATTATGTGAGACTCTAACGTGAAAATTACTCTTTGTAGTCTTCCTAGTAACTATAGAAGTTTCAGCTACACTACGTCGACGTGGAGCTGGAGAGACGTTAGGGAGATTGGCGAACGAAACTGCAAATAAATACGGCGACTTTCAACGGACTCAAGAGCACGCAACAAGACATCTTCTACAGCTCTTTACCAACATATTACCACACGAAAAAACACAATCTAGACAGTTTAGCTTCATGGGACATTTCAACACACCATTTGAAAACCAAGAATACATGCTAATCTTGTGTTTAAAGCCATAGAATACCATAAAAATAACAATACACGGAACACATTTTAATCTGCCAGGTAGGAAGTTTCAGCCAATCATTTGCAAAACGGAAATTTTATTTAAACCTTTTCTTCAGAAACAGCGACAGCCTGTTTTCAGAATTTTCTAAAAAATACCCGTATATGCAGAAACAGCCTTTGAGACCTGGGCATGCAAAACTTTTAAAATTTGAAGAAGACGTTTTTATAAACGTTGAATCTATGGTCAAGGGTTTTTAAATAAACCTTTCATTTTGCAACTGATTTGCTGGTTATTAATTCTTCAAGAAGATTTCATCCTACGGTTGCTGCTCCAGCCAGGTACAAAATTTCAAGATTTATCTAAACTTTATATGTTTGATAGATCCGTGGGAACGCAATCTCACGGTAAACTGAGAACAAGAATGATTTTGTCTCGGACTGCAGTTAAATGATCTACAATTTTATTGTAACATGATCCATGCCGAGCCTTCGACCACACTACAGTCTGACACAAATTTCCACTTTCTCTCACTTTATCACACGACTGCGTTCCGCGCTTGCATCTCGATGGAAACTTTAAATCTCTATCCCCTTAAGGGGTGTAATACTAGGTGAAAGCATTGTTTTGAAAATAAATCATTATTAAAGAGCTACTGAAGCATTTTTAGACTAAATCTACAAAAACTTGTATTTGACTTCTCGGTTGGAAATAAAAGAGTACATGTTTCAGTGTGCCCAGAAATTCTTCCTCTAATGGATTGAAATATGGAAAGAAAAGTTTTTGGAAATACTTCATTTTAAAGGAGAATCGCATTTTGGTCAGAAACCCAATCGATAAAACGATGCTTCTATGGCCTTAAGTAACATGGAAAGTTTAGAATTTATTGCAGTTTGTGAACCAAATCAAAGAAAGCTGTTCAACCATCAAGAAAAAACAGATTTGTTAAAATTACATAGAAAAAGAAACGGGTCTCTGATACACTAATTTTTCAGTAGGCTTAATACCTTACGGCTGGTTACTGTTAACTTCTGTAAGAGTCAATCTATAGACAACATATAATGTCTTTTCAACGTTCTACCCATTTCATCCAAATGCTCTTCCATATCCCGCGCCGTGTCTATCTCAGAGTTTATATTTCTTGTGCCTGAACCTTAATTCTCTTCCGAAATCTCTCCATGATTTCTTTTAATCCATGCTCAATACACAGATTAAATAACATAGCGGAAAGGCTGCAACCATGTCTCACTTCCTTCGCGAACACTTTTACCCTTTCGTGCACTTCTACTTTCATCATTGCAGTCTGTTTTCTAAGTAAGTTGTAAACAAGCTTTCGTTCCCTGCCTTTTATTTTTACTACCTTTAGGATCTCAAATGATGTATTCCAGACACCACTATCAGAAGCTTTTTCAAAACCTACAAACGTCAGAACGTAGGTGTGCCTTTCTTCAGTCTGTCTAGAGTAAGTGGTAGGATCAGTTTTGCTTCACATGTTCCTACCCAAACTGATCTCCCCCAGTGTCAACTCCTAGCTGCGAACTCTATCCGAACAGGCCTCCGAAGACCCAATGATACCGAACGACCGTCGTTTCATCCCCAACCGATAAGAGTCATTGGTCACGGATGTTGTCAGCACATTTCTCCCCGCCATTGTCAGCTTTCGTGACCTGGGCCCTTTCTTCTCGATCAAAAAGCTCCTCAACTGGCCTCAAAAGGTCTCGAGTGGTCAGCGCTTGTCAACAGCCCTCGGCATATTCGGCTACTCACCCGTCCAAGTGCTAGCGCTATTCGCGCTATTCGTCCACGAGACTCAGAGCGCCATAGATACGGGTTCCCAGGTAGATGCCGTGTTTCTTGACTTCCGCAAGGCGTTCGATGCAGTTCCCCACAGTCGTTTAACGAACAAAGTAAGAGCATATGGACTGTCGGACCAACTGTGTGATTGGATTGAAGAGTTCCTAGATAACAGAACGCAGCACGTCATTCTCAATGGAGAGAAGTCTTCCGAAGTAAGAGTGATTTCAGGTGTGCCGCAGGGGAGTGTCGTAGGACTGTTGCTATTCACAATATACATAAATGACCTTATGGATGACATCGGAAGTTCACTGAGGCTTTTTGCGGATGTTGCTGTGGTATATCGAGAGGTTGTAACAATGGAAAATTGTACTGAAATGCAGGAGGATCTGCAGCGAATTGACGCATGGTGCACGGAATGGCAACTGAATCTCAATGTAGACAAGTGCAATGTGCTGCGAATACATAGAAAGAAAGATCCCTTATCATTTAGCTACAATATAGCAGGTCAGCAACTGGAAGTAGTTAATTCCATAAATTATCTGGGAGTACGCATTAGGAGTGATTTAAAATGGAATAATCTTATAAAGTTGATCGTCGGTAAAGCAGATGCCAGACTTAGATTCATTGGAAGAATCCTAAGGAAATGCAATCCGAAAACAAAGGAAGTGGATTACAGTACGCTTGTTCGCCCACTGCTTGAATACTGCTCAGCAGTGTGGGATCTGTACCAGATAGGGTTGACAGAAGAGATAGAGAAGATCCGACGGAGAGCAGCGCGCTTCGTTAGAGGATCATTTAGTAATCGCGAAAGCGTTACGGAGATGATAGATAAACTCCAGTGGAAGACTGCAGGAGAGACGCTCAGTAGCTCGGCACGGGCTTTTGTTGAAGTTTCGAGAACATACCTTCACTGAGGAGTCAAGCAGTATATTGCTCCCTCCTACGTATATCTCGCGAAGAGACCATGAGGATAAAATCAGAGAGATTAGGGCCCACACAGAAGCTTATAGACAATCCTTCTTTCCACGAACAATACGAGACTGGAACAGAAGGGAGAACCGATAGAGGTACTCATGGTACCCTCCGCCACACACGGTCAGGTGGCTGGTGGAGTATGTATGTAGATGCAGATGTAGCAGAGCCCGAGAGCACTTAAATTCGGTGATATGAGGGGAACTGCTGTTACCATTGCATCAAGGCCGTTGGCTATTGTACAACGATCATATTAAATCGATGGTTCGGTAATATTGACACCTGTCGGCACCTGCCTTCCGGATGAGGGACTGTCTGGTCTGTTATTTGAGTTTCCTGGTGTTTAGGATCCCTGTTACTTTGGTTAAGTAAGCTTGGTATAGTTCCTAAATTTTGAATGTAGTAATGCAATATCGGCATGTGTGAAGTAGATGTGTGGCCTAATCTGAGCTCTGGTTGCTCCCGGCCCCCTGGTAAGGTAAAGACCACAGCAGTGCTGCAGGGCACAGAGCACGGCGAGACGGGCCGCGGCGGCGTAGGGGCCGGCGTGCGTCAGAGTCCGTGGAAAAACAGCGGCGATAAACGAGGCGCGCAGGGAACGTTTTCATTGCCCGGGCGCATAATTTTGTTATTTTAATGTCGTAATTCGGACGCGGTGGCAGCAACAGCGCAGAGCAGCAGAGGAGCTCGCCCCGTCGGCTCCCTCCCCCTCCCGCCCCCCTCGTGCCTGCCGCACGCGTTCCTCCCACGCCCTCTTTGTCTAACGGCGGATTCGTTTTGCATGCTACAGTGATCGCTATCCGCATTGAAGTATGGGCGTCATACATTATTTCAGTTGATGCGCGCGGTGCGCTAATTTGAATGCAAATATCGGTGTCCCGCGAGGGTGGGGTGCGGAGGAGTGGGTTGGCACTACTGCCTGTGTGTGGTCCGCGGTACCCCCAGGGCTCCATCCCGGTGCCGGCGCTCCCAGTTTCGCGCTGCCGCCTCCCTCCCTTTTTCTCCTCCCACCCGTTTCACCCCACCCCCCACCCTCTCTCGCTCTCTCACAGACACACACACAAACACAGTATGCCCCATACCCTTCCGCAGCGCTACCCACCCCATCGCCTCCCGCCGCCAGTCGCATCGCGTCGGACCCGGCCGCCAAAAATGCGACGCCGCCGGCCAGTGGTGCCAACCCCCCGCGTGTTTTATGCGACTGCTCCGCAGCCGCCCTCTCGGCTAACCCCCGCGGCCGGCAAGCTCCCCGCCCACGCCGCGATCCATGTTTATGTAAGCTGATTTACGCGCCCGCGCTGAGAGAGCGGGCTTAACTTGACGCGGCACGCCTGTTTGCTGCGCTTGTACATCTGCGCGCCGGGCCGTGCCGCTTGTGTGTCACGCGCTGGGTGCCGCTGCCGGGACAATGCATTCACGCGCCGCCGCCCGCCCGCGTGTGCGTGTGATCGGACATTCCTTGCGACTCGTCCGAACACGCCGGGCGCCGGTGTCAGCTACAAAGTGACGGCATTCCCGCACGGCTGCCGGATCGGTTACTCGATGCACGCGTTCCGAAGCCACGAATACCGGCGCAAACACGGCCGCGCTACTGCCCACGTCATTACACAGCCCTGGCGGCTCCTGTCGGTCACTGCTCGGTTCCCCCTGAGTGTGTCCGTGCCAAAAACTGCGTTGGGTCCTCTTGCTCATAAACATTTCCTGCACCACGAGCACACCCGCCGACGTTCACATACAGAGTAGTCGCATAAAAAGTATTTCACCTTGAATGATTGTAGGACACGGTATCGCAACGTATCTTTACACGCGCGCACACACACACAGACACACACACACACACATACACACACACACACACACACACACACGCACACATATACACTACTGGCCATTAAAATTGCTACACCAAGAAGAAATGCAGATGATAAACGGGTATTCATTGGACAAATATATTATACTAGAAGTGACATTTGATTACATTTTCACGAAATTTGGGTGCATAGATCGTGAGTAATCAGTACCCAGAACAACCACCTCTGGCCGTAATAACGGCATTGATACGCCTGGGCATTAAATCAAATAGAGCTTGGATGGCATGTACAGGTACAGCTGCCCATGCAGCTTCAACACGACACCGCAGTTCATTAAAAGTAGTGACTGGCGTATTGTGAGGAGCCAGTTACTCGGCCACGTCGTTGCGTACACCATCACAGGCGCTCCTGTCTGTGATGCAGCGTCAAGGGTAACCGCAGCCATGGTCTCCGAGCTGATAGTCCATGCTGCTGCAAACGTCGTCGAACTGTTCGTGCAGACGGTTTTTGTCTTGCAAACGTCCCCATCTGTTGACTCAGGGATCGAGACGTGGCTGCACGATCCGTTACAGCCATGCAGATAAGATGCCTGTCATCTCGACTGCTAGTGATACGAGGCCGTTGGGATCCAGCACGGCGTTCCTTATTACCCTCCTGAACCCACCGATTCCATATTCTGCTAACAGTCATTGGACCTCGAACATCGCGAGCAGCAATGTCGCGATACGATAAACCGCAATCGCGATAGGCTACAATCCGACCTTCATCCAAGTCGGAAACGTGATGGTAGGCATTACTCCTCTTTACACGAGGCATCACAACAACGTTTCAGCCGGCCGCGGTGGTCTAGCGGTTCTAGGCGCTCAGTCCGGAACCGCGCGACTGCTACAGTCGCAGGTTCGAATCCTGCCTCGGGCATGGAGGTGTGTGATGTCCTTAGGTTAGTTAGGTTTAAGTAGTTCTAAGTTCTAGGGGACTGATGACCACAGATGTTAAGTTCCATAGTGCACAGAGCCAGAGCCACAACAACGTTTGACCAGGCAACGCCGGTCAACTGCTGTTTGTGTATGAGAAATCGGTTGGAAGCTTTCCTCATATCAGCATGTTTTAGGTGAATGCTCTGAAAAGCTGATCATTTGCATATCACAGCAACTTCTTCCTGTCGGTTAAATTTCGCGTCTGCAGCACGTCATCTTCGTGGTGCAGAAATTTTAATGGCCAGTAGTGTATATATGAGGGTCACTCGAAAAGAAATGCACACTATATTTGCAACTTCGCTGTTCAACATGCCGTTCTTGCGATGCCAATTTATTTCTCGTAACAACAATAAAAATAAGTGGATTTATACGTGCCTGTTCTACAGAGCCGTCCCAGATTAGTCTAGTGTGACATTTTCTATCGATATCTACTAACAGGGAAAGTAAAACACGAAGATTAACTAGTACTCCAGCAGCGACGTTGTGTCTCTGGCCCAAGCTGACTGCCACCGCCAAGCTTGGAGTGCTACTGAGTTGCTGCTGGATTTCTGTTTATTCATAGTGTTTTACTGTCCCAGTATAGCTGCGTCGTATAGGACGATTCAGGCAGGCTCCTCTGTTAACAGCAGAGCTTAACTCTCGAGTTGGAAGTGCTTCAGTAAGCTGGAAACACAGATGTCGACACAATTATCATTCTGAGAGATTCGCGTTGTATGTTGATGTAGCTAATGTTCAGAACAAATGGCAGACTTACTTCGTCGTTGCAAAAAGCCGTAATGGTGCAGTTGATGAGCCATCGCTGCATAAGAGAATTTGAAGTTGCGGAAAGGTTTGCGACAGGGGGCAATGAGGAATGTCACGAAGAAATATGGCCAGCTTACACGTATAGATGGACTCCTCCATGCAAGGTTGCAAATAAGAGCTAGTTGGAACATCAAGCGGCCTCTTCCACACCAGTATAAGAGAGATTACTAGGAAGACATAGTCCAGAACATTACATTACGATCAAAGTGTGAGCGTGGCGTTTATCGTAGAAGTTTATCGTGATATTACTCCGACTCCGCTTCCATCACAGGCGGATTAGACGGGATCTTCATCGCATACAATGGAGTGTAGTAAGTCTCCGAGAGTGCTGTGCCGGGGAGGACACCAAATCATCACCATCTCCTTCATCATCATCGACTGGGCTCTGTGATCACAAGAAACAATTCATTTATTGCAGTGTCGTGAACTACCACCAGTGTGAACATACTGGTAACAGCTAGTGATGCGGTGATATGTAAGCACGTTCTTGACTGTATTAGCGCCTGGCCACATAATCTTATGTAGTTTCTTAAGTTTTGTTGGTAGTATAGGTAGAGTATGGACTGAGAGTAAACTGTGAAAGACGAAAATAATCAACTGTACAAAGTAGACGATTTAAGGAATTCTGCTATCTTGGAGACAAAATAACGCATGGAAATAACAAGGAGGACATAAATAGTAGATTTGTAGATGCAAATAGGGCATTCCTGGTCAAGAGAAGTCTAGTAGTATCGAACATCGGCCTTCTACATCTCTGGAGGAAATTTCTGGGAAGCACGTTTGAAGCACAGTTTTCTATGTTAGTGGATCATGAACTGTGGGGATGGCGGAAAAGAAGAGAATGAAAGCGTTTGATATATGATGCTACAGAAGAACGTTAAAAATTAGCTGGACTGATAAGAAATGACGAGGTTCTGTGCTAAACTGTCAAATAAAGATAAATGGGGAACAGAAGAAGACCCAGGATGATAGGACTTGTGTTAAAACATCAGGAAATAAGTAACGTGGTATTACAAAGGACTGTAGGCGAAGTCAGGGTTTCGAATACAGCCAGCAAACTAACAGAGCTTCTCTGAGAGGAAGAGGGGTGCACAAGTGAGGAAAACAAATCTTCTACCCTAGATTCAGGATAAGAAATGTATTTTGTACGGTATTTGTGTGTGTGTGTGTGTGTGTGTGTGTGTGTGTGTGTGCGTGATTACAGGTTAATTTATTGTAATACCCAGTTTTTTGGTTTTTCATGTATTAGAAGCTGGTTGTATGGATCGTTACTGGAGACAAAAACAGAAAGTCTGATGAGCCACAGCTGGAATTAGTTAAGTTCAAATGGATAAAATGGCTCTGAGCACTATGGGACTTCTGAGGTCATCAGTCCCCTAGAACTTAGTACTACTTAAACCTAACTAACCTAAGGACATCACACACATCCATGCCCGAGGCAGGATTCGAACCTGCGACTGTAGGGGTCGCACGGTACCAGACTGTAGCGCCTAGAACCGCTCGGCCACCCCGGCCGGCTAATTAGTTAAGTTAAACAGGTACCTGAGTGTAACAATTTCTGTGGATATCAAGCGGAATAATGACTAAAGCTGAGTCGAAATTAACTTGGTGCAGTTCAGTTGGGGAATGCTGTCATTCTGCAAATGAATTTGTTCGCTAAACAGTAGTGTGAGCCATCCTAGAAAATTGCTAAAATGTGTGGTTCCCTTTCTACAAGGACCAACAATATTATTGAATGCATTTAAAAAAAAAGGCAAGACTTACGGACACTGGGTTATTTGGCTCATACTCCAGTAGAAAATGGCAGAACCCTTGGAACCCTATAAGTAGTACAATGAAAGGTACCCTCTGCCATAAACTTCACAATCGGTTACAGAGTATGACTGTACAAATAGATGTGTATAGAGAAAGAGCTGAGTCTCTTCGTGTGAAAACAGTTGTGTTAGAAGAAAATCCACATCCATGAAGCGCCGCATTATTGAGGTTCAAAAAATGGTTCAAATGGCTATGAGCGCTATGGGACTTAACTTCTAAGGTCATCAGTCCCCTAGAACTTAGAACTAATTAAACCTAACTAACCTAAGTACATGACACACATCCATGCCCGAGGCAAGTAGTGGTCGTGCGGTTCCAGACTGTAGCGCCTAGAACCGCTCGGCCACCCCGGACGGCCCATTACTGAGGTACCACACGCTGTGTAGGGAAATTATATGATCAATAACAAGAGGAAATTATTATGAAATAACGTCTTTCCGTTTCTGACTCGGTATTGCGCAAAGTGTAAGGCCGCTGCAACTTACAGATAGGAACTAGATAGTAGAAGTTATAAATGTGCTACTTGCATACAGTTGTTTCTTTTGTTGATACGTGTCCAAGAGAAGGTATTACCATATATATGTGCCGCTTACAATTTATTCGATTAACATTCTAATGAAAAGAAAATTTCCTCAGGTAGCTGTGTTCTCTTCAGAGTTCTCCATCAAGCAGGAATAGACCACTAGTAAGAGGAAAATATCACGAGCGGTGGCTGGAATATATACACGCGGTAATGTTTCACGAGGGCCCGTCCAACCTAATTCTGGGTTAGAAATTAAAATAATGTGTTCATAAAAATGCGGGTATTAGCGCGTCGCGGTCGCGCCATCTGCCGGCCACCACGCAACAATGGCGGCTGGCCGGCCGCAAGTGATTGTTTGGGCGGCGTCACGTGACCGCGATACCATCGCGACACTGTGCATTATTCATCAGCACGCACACACGCCCTGTGAATTGTTGTATTATAAATATGAACGAGCTCTCCGTTCCGAGTTACCAACGTGCGGCCAAGATGTATGGGCTCGGTCGGACGGCCACGCCGCGCGGAATTAAATGGCGATGCGGTATACTGCATACAGTACGTCACAAGATATGACGAGAAACCGACGGAAATACATCTTACGTACATGGTTTTCTTCTCAAATATTTTTGACTAAAAACGGTTCAAACGGCTCTAAGCACTATGGGTCTTAACATCTGAGGTCATCAGTCCCCTAGACTTAGAACTACTTAAGCCTAACTAACCTAAGGACCTCACACACATCCATGCCCGAGGCAGGATTCGAACCTGCGACCGTAGCAGCAGCGCGGATCCGCACTGAAGCGCCTAGAACCGCTCGGCCACCTCGGCCAGCTATTTTGGACTGGTTACCAGAAAAAAGAGGCGTAAGAGCTCGTAATATACGAGGTACGACAATAAAGTAATGCGACTGATGTGGAAAAAAAATGTTGGTTACCGTTTTAGTCAAGTATAGTGTTGTCTCCTTCAAAGTAGTTCCCTTTTGATTGCACAGCCTTTTTCCAGCGCTTCTGCCATTGATGGTAACATTTCTGGAACTCGAATGAGATTTTCACTCTGCAGCGGAGTGTGCGCTAATATGAAACTTCCTGGCAGAGGTCCCAATTTCCAGTCTCGGTCCGGCACACAGTTTCAATCTGCCAGGAAGTTTCATATTAGCGCACACTCCGCTGCAGAGTGAAAATCTCATTCTGGAAACATTCCCCAGGCTGTCGCTAAGCCATGTCTCCGCAATATCGTTTCTTTCAGGAGTGCTAGTTCTGCAAGGTTCGCAGGAGAACGTCTGTAAAGTTTGGAAGGTAGGAGACGAGGTACGAGGCACTGGTAGAAGTGAAGCTGTGAGGACAGGGCGTGAGTCGTGCTTGGGTAGTTCAGTTGGTAGTCTGCTTTCGGCTGCGGTGGGGCGAGGACGTCCGCTGCGCCCCGCCGTGCGCGACCGTGAGCGCTTGCTTGTGTTTACTTTCGCGCGGCGCGAGTTGTATTTGTTCTACATTCAGTGCTGCTATGGCACACACATGGCGCCACGATACGATCAAAATTACTTTTCAACCAGATCATGCGCGTCCTCGAGCCTATGAAATAGAACAGTTCATACGCGACGATCTACGTTTAGATCCAGCGACTGTCGTCGGAATACATTTTTCTATAACTGCGAGCGTGGTTTATGTTACAATGACCAGTGCAGAGGTCTGCGCGACAGTGGTGTCTAAATACTCGAACTCACTCAGATTCAAACATTCTGACGGGCATATCGGTGCCGTGACGGTGGATCATGCAGGCATGGGCCTAAGGACTGTTCGGGTTTTTGAGCTCCCCTTCGAGGTCCCAGAGGAAGTTGTCAAGGACGCCTTCCGACCATATGGCAATGTTATCAGCCACGTTGCAGAAAAGTGGCAAACTTTCTCGACGTACAAGGTCTACAATGGTGTGCGCCAAATTAAACTTGAGCTCAAGAAACATGTGCCGTCCTATTTGAACATCGGTGGCTGTCGTGCAATCATCATGTACGACGGTCAACCGCGTACCTGTTCCGGATGTGGGCAGGAAGGCCATGTTCGATCGAGCTGCTTACAACGTAGAATTACGCAGATACCGATGGGAGACTCCGCTTCCCCGACGGGGACGACAATCCTGCCCCTCACGTACGCTCAGACGACGATGCGCATCATGGATAAGGACGAAGCGGGCGATCAGACACTTCCATCGACGTCGGAAGTACCAAGGGAGGAAGAGGAAGGACCCCCTATACCAACCCATATGTCGCCCCCTCCACAGCAACAACAGGAGCAACAGTCCCACGGAATCCAGACGCAACATCACATTCAGAACGCGATGGACGTGGACGCGAACATTGTCCCGACCGCGGCTTTCCTAGCGGAAGGTGATACGACGCTGGATTGCCTCCCACATTCGGACACGGATGTCCACGTTCGAAAGCAACGTTCGCCTCGACGACGCAAGCGACGTCGGCGGACCCCTTCTGACGATTGCCTCCTCCACACGGCCGGTCAAGAAGGTGACATCTCATCCGACGGCATGGATAATGCGCCTGCTGAGGATCTAAGTGGTGTAGACGGTTCACTTGCCCATACTACGAGTGCCCAGTTACAACTTGCACCACAGATGCAGCAGGTCGCGTCGGTGGATGGCGTTCCGTCTACCTCTACCAAAGACGACGTACGTGAAAAAGATTTGGGTGCCGATCAGCTACACAGCATCGTGTTGCACCCACTGTGGTCGGACGATGTTGAGGAACTTCCTGGAGAGGGAACGGGTGACAGAGGAGGGGGTGGCATTGGGGATGCCCCTCCTGGCGTCAAAGACTCATAATTTGTAACGGGTTTGGTGGGTCCGGCATCTCTTGCGGTTATTTTTGATTGCCATGGCGTCTACCCTAGGTGAAGAGACTAGGCAGCACACATTTCGCCTTGCCACCATCAATATCAATGCGATAAGGGCACCACACATACTGACAATGCTACAACGCATGCTCGATGCGGCGGACATCGACGTGGCCCTCTTACAAGAAGTATGTGTCGCTAGTTTCCCTGACTTCTACGGATATACCGCCCACATCTTCCACACCTCTTCTACCGATTGTGGCGTGGCTATCCTGCTACGGGACGGCTTGGCAACTACGGACGTACTGTACTTACCGAGTGCAAGAGCCATGGCAGTAACTGTCAACGGTGTCCGACTCATCAATGTATATGCCCCTTCAGGATCAGGGAGGCGGAGAGATCGGGCCCGCTTTTTTTCGGAAGATATTACGCGTCTATTTATGGGCAGCATAGACGATATGGTGATCGGAGGAGATTTTAACTGTACATTATCTCCGTCTGATCAACAGCCACATCACGTCCCGTGTGCGGAATTGGAAATGCTAGTGCGTGACCTTCACCTGATCGACACGTGGCGCCACATCCATGGCCCAGCTCCTGGTTACACCCATTATACAGGTCATTCATCAAGTCGGTTGGACAAGATTTACGTCACAAGCACCCTTTCGACGGCGACGAGAGGAGCAGAGCTCTGGCCCACTGCATTCACCGACCACACAGCCTATATTTGCACCATTGCCCTCCAACCTGCACGTGTGTGGCGCAGTAGACCCCCCTGGAAACTGAACGTCGCCCATCTGGACGAGCCGTCATGTAAAGGTGCTATTGAAGAGTCGTGGAACGCGTCCTTACAGCGTCGTGGTCGTTACCGATCGACCCTCAGTTGGTGGATTGAATGTGCCAAGCCTGCTCTTAGGCTCACCTTCATGGCTTACGCCGGGAAGCGGCGGCATGGAGGAGGAGCACGGAAAACCTTTATTACACCGTCCTACGGGAATGTCTTGCTATGGAGCCCTCACCTGACGGGCAGATCATAGTCAATCGCGCGAAAGCGCAGCTCGTCTCCTTAGCACGCCATCATTTACAAGGCGCTGTTATACGGTCGCGTGCTCCCGACATGATACAATCAGAAAGGCCATCTATGCACCACGTGCTCCTAGAACGCAGGAGGCGCCGTCATGATAACGCCGACATGATAACGGACGACGGACGACACGTGGCAGAACAAGCAGATATAGCAGAAGCCTTCTATGGGCATTACGCTCAACTTTATTCAGCAGTGCTCCCTGATAAGGCGACGGTAGACACCGTTTCAGCACATGTTCACGGTACAGTTCCACCAGACATGGTACCGACTTTACTGGGAGAAGTGACAGAAGAGGAAGTGCTCGACGCCATCGGTAAAGGTGCTCCCCATAAATCACCAGGAATCGATGGATTACCATTAGAGTTCTATCGAGCATTTAAACAACTGTTGGTACCGTGTTGGGTTGAAATTTGTCAGGAATTGATGTCCCCGGGTATACCGTTGCCTGCACCGTTCTTGGAAGGACTGATTGTCCCCATCCAGAAGCCGAAGGGACGGAATCATGTCCGCGATTATCGCCCCTTAACGTTACTGAACAGCGACTTCAAGATCTTCTCGAGGCTGCTATCAGAACGTCTTCGCGCCACACTATTGCACGTCCTGTCCAGCGATCAGATGTCCTTGGGGGGACCCAACAACATCAGAATTGCGTTATGTCGTTACAGAGATCTCATCTCCCTTGCACGGGTGAGACGCTTGCCGGCAGCCCTGGCGTCTATCGACTTTAGCCAGGCTTTTGACCGTGTGGGCCACACTTTCCTCACTGCCGTTCTACGGCGCATGGAATACCCCGACCCCTTTATCATGGTGTTGACACGCCTTCTGCATGGGGCTACTTCTCGAGTTCTTGTTAATGGAAGACTGACGGCACCCATGCCGATCCGCCGATCAGTACGACAGGGATGTCCATTATCAACATTGTTATTTGCATTGGCCTTAGAACCCTTGTTGTGTGGTCTCCGAGACAGGCTCACTGGGATACAGTTCGGCGGCTCCATCTATCGCTGCACCGCATATGCGGATGATTTGATGATCGTCATACGTGGAGCTGACGATATGGCCGCGGCTTTGGACTGGATTGCAACCTACGGTACAGCTTCTGGTAGCCAAATCAACGTTGACAAGTCTGTCGCCTTGGGCATCGGGATTGGGCTACCGCAGGAACACATTGCCCCCTTACGCTTCAGTGATACTGTCCGCTGCTTGGGCTTAGATTTCATGAACGACATGCGACGCGCGACGACGCTCAATTATCGACGCCTTCTTAACAAAATTAGGGCCGGAATTGCAAATCAGCGCTTGCGATCCCTCAACATCATTCAGCGGGCGTATTATGCCAATGTATACCTTGCGTCCCGCATACCGCATGTCGCCCAAACGCTACCCATTCCGCAACCCTTGGCTCGTAGCATTATGGCAGCCCTGGGGTACTTCGTCACCGCTGGTATGTTACTGAAGATCAGATACGTATCTCTTACCCTCCCCAAGGAAAAAGGTGGTCTCGGCCTAGTTAACGTCCATGATAGGGCCATTGCCCTCTATGTTAGCTCACATTTATGTCTGCTGCGCCGTTGTCCTACGAGCCTCACGAGTCTGCTTCTGACGGCACTACGACCTGCTTCACTAAGAGCGCCGGTGCCACTACAGGACATCCCAGCGTCCCTCTTTTATATAGGACGTTTCTATTTAGAACAAAGTTATTGCAGTGTAGCGCTCACGACACCACAAATGGCCACAACTCGACGCCTATATCATGACATGCTGCAACGCCGCCCCCTAAATGTGGTCGAACTAAAATATCCTGACGTACGGTGGCGCTTGTGTGGAAGACTGTACACGATGCCATGCTTGATTCCGATGTTGTTTCCAAATGGTACGTAGTCGTTAATGGGAAGCTGGTGACGCAAGAATGTCTCTACAATATCCACATGGCAGAATCTCCCAATTGTGTGGGTTGTAATACAGTAGATTCTGACGAGCACCAACCCAGCTGTGGAGAGGCGGAACCGGTTTGGCACCTAGTGCGGCAGATGCTGGCTTATTTCTTGCGGGTTAGGCCGGAGCATATATCTGCACGCACGTTATTGTTTCCGGATGAGACATTTTACCCCAAGACTCGAACCAACTCCGTCACCTGGATACGTGGACATGCGGTCCATTACCTCTGTCGTGACGGACACAAGAATTTCCTTGACTTCTGGCTCTGTTTGCAAGAAAGACATCATGCTATTTCCGGGCATACCAGATATCGACAGTGCTTCGCAAACTACCTATGGAGTGCCTTTCACAGCCCGCCGTGCAGCTGGAATGTTCCAGGCAGTGGCAGATGAGGTCAGAACGAACTACAAACGAGCATATACTGAACAATCTTTATCAGTGGGCGCAGTCGCTGAGAAGCCTAACTACGATGTGGTAGCTTTCTTTTCATGTTATTTATGTTTCATATCTTCGATGGTGTCTTCATTCTGTTTTAGTTTTCCAGGCTTGATTAACTATGACTGTTCGCACACTGATATCTATATACATAAAAAAGATAAAAAAAAAGTGGGCAGGAGACCTGCTTTCGAATCCAAATAAATACACAAGAACAAAATAAGAACACAATGAACAACAAATAAAATATAATAAAGTATTATACCCTTTCCTTTCTCCTTTTATTTTTATAAAAAGTTCAGAGGCATATTTAATTTTCGTTCGTTGGCGGAACCTGAAGTGGTGGCGAACGGACGTCCTAGTTAGTTTCAGGATGAAAGTGGCGGTGGCACTAGCTTTGTTTTTGTTTTTAGACTAGACACGTTTTTGGGGGTAATAAGGGTGATAGGGGCCAACGCCTGAAGTGGAAGAGGTAATTTTCTTTCTTTAAGGAAAAAAAATGAAAAAAAAGAAAATAAAAAAAGTAAGAAAAAAGCGGTCTAGGAAAAAAAAGTTGGTAGGGCACTTGCCTGCGAAAGGCAAAGGTATCGAGTTCGAGTCTCGGTCCGGCACACAGTTTTAACCCGCCAGGAAGTTTCATTTCTGGAACTAATCTTCTGTAATATCCTCCAAGACCCTCGTCACAGCTTTTTGTACATCTTGTGTTGTTCGAAAATGGTGTCCCTTGACCGCCTTTCGACTCTTGGAAACAGAAAAAAGTCGCACAGAGCCGATATCTGGTGAATAAGGTGGCTGTGGTAGTACTGAAATTTGTGAGGAGACATGTACTGACAGAGCAGTATGGAATGGCGGATTATCGTGATACAGAATCCAATAGTCAGCAGTGTTGTCACGGACACGAAGAACTCTTTTACGAAAACTTCTTAAATTTCCTTGCAGTAATATTGGTTAACTGTTTGTCCAGGAGGCACCCACTATTTATGAACAATTCACTTGAAACTTCCAGGCAGATTAAAACTGTGTGCCGGACCGAGACTCGGACTCGGGACCTTTGCCTTTCGCGGGCAAGTGCTCTACCAACTGAGCTACCCAAGCACGACTCACGCCCCGTCCTCACAGCTTTACTTCTGCCAGTATCTCGTCTCCCACATTTCCAAACTTTACAGAAGCTCTCCTGCGAACCCTGCAGAACTAGCACTCCTGAAAGGAAGTATATTGCGGAGACATGGCTTAGCCACAGCCTGGGGGATGTTTCCAGAATGAAATTTTCACTCTGCAGCAGAGTGTGCGCTGATATGAAACTTCGTGGCAGATTAAAACTGTGTGCCGGACCGAGACTCGAACTCGGGACCTTTCACGACCCATCCTCACAGCTTCAATTCTGCCAGCACCTCGTCTCCTACCTTCCAAACTTCACAGAAGCTCTCCTGCAGACCTTGCACAACTAGAAGTGCTCTACCGAAGGGCAAATGTCCCAAGTTCGTGTCTAGGTCCAGCACACAGTTTTAAACTGCCAGGAAGTTTCATATCAGAGCACACTCCGCTGCATAGTGAAAATCTCATTCTGGGAACAATTCCCTTGGAATCAAAGAAGCACTCAAGCATGTATTTCACTTTTGACTTTGACATGCGAGCTTTTTTTGGTCTGGGTGATCGCTTTGAGCACGATCGCGAACTTCGGCGTTTTGCCTCTGAATCATACTGAAAAAAACAACTTTCATCACCAGTGATAACACGGCTCAACAATTCTGGATTGAATTCCGTTTGCTCTAACAGATCGGCTGCCACATTTTTCCGTGTTTCTCGCTGTTGTGGTGTGAGATTTTCGGGGACCATTTTTGCACAAATCTTTCTCATACCAAAATCTTCAGTTATTACTAGGCAAACTGTTTCTCGACTGATGTTCAGTTCTTCTGCAATCATTTTCACGGATAATCTTCTATCAGATCGTACGAGTTAAGGCACCCTGGCTTCATTTCTGGTTTTTTCCTGTGCTATTTTTTCTATTTCTAAACGTGCCACTTTCTTTAGTTTACTTCTTTGGTTTGGTTTCAGACTGGCTCCGAGCTGACTTTTAACGAAGAAATGGTCGGAACCACACTCAGCCCTACGGGAATTTCTTACATCCATAATCCAATTTCTGGTTTCTGCGTTGATTGCTATGTGGTCTACTTGGTTGACTGTTTTTCCATCTAGGGATACCCATTTCCCTTTGTGCACCTGTCTGTGTGGGTAGTTAGTGCTACTGATAAACATGCCCTTGGACGTAGCAAAACTAGTCAGCCTTATTCCGCTGTCGTTGCTATTTTCATGCACACTATGAAGGCGAATTGTGGGAGTAAAGCTGGTCTCCTTTCCAATGTTGGCATTATAATCTCCGATGAGAATTCTGCAGCTGTTTTTAGTTATGGAATCCATAACAGCTTCCAGTTCTGCATAGAGTATATCCTTTACTTGATCTTCGCTTTCTTCTCTTGGAGCATGACAGTTTACAAAGGTAAGTTGGTGGTTTTTCACTGATAAGGTCAGAACTGAGATTCTTGGGTTCACTGCAGTTTGAAAACTGTGCTTGACTGCTTCCCCATAGAACTAAACTAAACTCCTCACGAACAGGCCATGAGGGCCCAACGGTACTGACCGGCCGCCGTGTCATCCTCAGCCCACAGGCGTCACTGGATGCGGATATGGAGGGTCATATGGTCAGCAAATCGCTCTCCCGGCCGTATTTCAGTTTCCAAGACCGAAGCCGTTACTTCTCAATTAAGTAGCTCCTCAGTTTGCCTCACAAGGGCGTATCCCGCATCGACGATGTAAGCACCTTCTAGATCTAGCGTCATCATCGAGAAAATACCAGACTTCACCAGGAATACAGGGCTGGAACTATTTAAACAGCGCCACACGGAAGTATCGGGCAGTTCCCATTTGAATAGCGATCTGATAAGACGATTCATTCTAAACGTAATACGAACAGCGAGTGCAAATTAGTAATGTGTGAAGTGCATAGTGACGTGTACTTTGATGACTAAACTGTTATTGTCGAATGCTTACCGTCTAATAAACGTATCTTATAATAGCTTACGAAAATGCCTACGGTTGGAAAGAGAGAGTGACACTTTTCTGATAATTACACAAAAGAGTGGTCTTTTGTCAAGAAAGGACGTACGAATCAGGAAGCGTTGTGCGAGATTTGTAGCTATGGAAAGAATATCTTCGCTTATGTCAGCTCGGTGGACTGATGATAGAAATTAGCTGCCTCCAGGTACTGTGGAATCAATGTTACAGTGCCAGCCTAACTACGAGCTGACTTGCATGGAGTTTTATAAATATGTAAAAGGAAAAAAAGACTTGCTGAAAGAGATGAAATCTTCCGAAAGTATAGTTCTGCCGCAAAAAGTTCTGTGTAATTGTGTTCTAAATAAAAAGTAATCATATTACATTTCTTTTTATTCGTATTGTATACCCCCATCTCAGAGTATCCTTACGAGGTCACAGTTAGGTATGGCAACCTTATCTATACAGCATAAGCGGGACCAGCTGAAATGCCAGACGTGTCACGCTATACACAATATGGAGATGGCTGTTCAAGATTTGTGGGCCCAGTTGCCTCAGGACAACATGAAACGTCTAATCAACTCGATGCCGGACCATATTGTGGCATGTACTGCAGCAAAATGTCGCCCAAAGCGATGTTGATGTTGCACTGCACGAGATTTGACTTTTTTGTATTCACTTTATTTGTTTACTTGTCTTGATTTTTGGATCAAGTGAACCTCACGACTGATAAATTTCATTTCGATCCGATGCTCCTCTGTCGGTGGGCAATTTTACGTGTTGTTGAGTGTATATTATATTACTGTAGGATTTTAGAGTATCAGTTCACGCTTACGCATTAACATAAAATTTTTATAGCAACAACTAACATGCTAAAAATCTACTGCGACTTCTCCTAGCTCGCGCCTAGCAATGGCGATGGCGGAATCGCTTGTGTCGTGTAGCACGCCATTGGTTCCATCCCTGCCAGTGCCATTTTCAACACACTTAACTGTGACACGTCACGTCGCGTGTAGATCGCGTACCAAGATTAGCTAAGGCAGCACAAATCTATAGACTGTACTGAGGTGAAGCAGACGATGTAACTCACCTGTCCTGCTGCCTGTGCGTTGTTTGGGTCACCCGACTCCTTCCCCCAGGAGCATTTGACGGTCTGCCCATTGATGTCCGTGTTGTGCACGGCCACGATGGCGTGCGTAGCCGACTCTTTGGTGGAGAACCTGCAACACACACACACAACAATTGCCGTTACAAGAATTTGCAAAGCCGTGTTTACGACGTATAGACCCCTACAGTCAGAGGCGCCGAAAGAAGTTCCCGACAGCCGCTGTGGAATTGGCCCGATTGCTTCGCGCGTCTACCTCAGCCAATCACGTAATGCGACTCAGCGTCTCTATGGCAACGCCTCCAGCGTTGCAGCTACTCAACAGACCACTATTCTCTCCGCAGGCCGTATGCGGCTCAGTCGAAAGCTGGCAAGAACGCTCCCAGCTGTCAGGGTTTCTCTTACGCCGTCTCTCTTATAGGGCGAGGACGCGCTGAAGAGTAATACCTCCGGACTTTTTATGTGAAAACTCTTTGAGCTTTTTTAAACAAAACAAACGTTGTTAACATTCTGCATCTTTATTCTTCGTGTCTACAACTTTATTTCTCATCCAGGCGACGAACACATTTCTCCCAACCTCAGCCCAGTTTCACTTTGTGCACGGACCCAAAGCTTCATCACTATCAAAGTGAAGTCTTCAAAAGTGTTCCTTGAGTTTTAGAAAGAGATGATAGCCGGATAGGGTCAGATCGGGATGTTATGGAGGATGATCGATGACAGGTAGAGCAAGCCCGCATCTCGTGGTCGTGCGGTAGCGTTCTCGCTTCCCACGCCCGGGTTCCCGGGTTCGATTCCCGGCGGGGTCAGGGATTTTCTCTGCCTCGTGATGGCTGGGTGTTGTGTGACAAGCCGGCCGAAGTGGCCGTGCGGTTAAAGGCGCTGCAGTCTGGAACCGCAAGACCGCTACGGCCGCAGGTTCGAATCCTGCCTCGGGCATGGATGTTTGTGATGTCCTTAGGTTAGTTAGGTTTAACTAGTTCTAAGTTCTAGGGGACTAATGACCTCAGCAGTTGAGTCCCATAGTGCTCAGAGCCATTTTTTGTTGTGTGACATCCTTAGGTTAGTTAGGTTTAAGTAGTTCTAAGTTCTAGGGGACTGATGACCATAGATGTTAAGTCCCATAGTGCTCAGAGCCATTTGAACCATTTGAAGGTAGAGCAAAGTATCGGACTGTTGCAGTCGTCGCAGCGCTCGTGTGTCGTCTGGCATTGTCATTCTAAAGGAGAGGGTGTGGACGAACGCCTAGAATTCGATACTCGATTACAGGACGCTCTTCCCCATGCGTCAAAACAGTTAAGCTGTCGGCACACGGCCGGCCGCGGTGGCCGTGCGGTTCTAGGCGCTTCAGTCCGGAACCGCGGGACTGCTACGGTCGCAGGTTCGAATCCTGCCTCGGGCATGGATGTGTGTGATGTCCTTAGGTTTAAGTAGTTCTAAGTTGTAGGGGACTGATGACCTAAGATGTTAAGTCCCATAGTGGTCAGAGCAATTTGACGGCACACGGACCGTGCATCCGAACATTGAGCGTTGAGCGTGCCGAGTTTCTGACGTCATAGCGTGGAATAGCACGTTCGGGAGTCTTTCCGAACGTGCAGAGCAATATCTGGCATGTCAGTTATTCTGAGCGTGCGTCTGAACGTTGACCAATGAGATGGCACAACGCCACCTACGTCACACGCACGCCGTCTCCCTTCAGTACAGAGTTGTGAGGCGTCATGTTAGCATTCATTTCAAGCCTATATGTATATTTGCCGTTTCTGAGCACCAGCTAATTGAGAATCATTGGAAACCCGTTGTTAACTGTGTGATTCGTTCCAATACAATAATGAGAAACATCATATTCGTGGCAAAAGAATTATTGTAACTTGTGTATTATGACAGTAGGCTATTTGAAGGCAGCGACACACTGAAGATACACCCAAAACGCATTGTTCTTGGTACAATTTGTTATAATTATATTGCAATTAGTAACATATCTACGATTAAGGTTTTCAGCAAGGGCTAGGATACTATGATTAGATACAAAGCCTGTGTTGGTTCAGCGTAACGCGTAGCGTCACTGAGTTGCAATGAGTTATTTGATGCAGAGGCCCCGGGAGCGCTGACATCACTAGATTTTAGCCAAGCTTTTGATCGAGTGGATCACGCGTACCTGACGTCCGTTCTCCAGCACATGCAGTACCCACAGCAATTCACAGACGTCGTGATGCGCCTCCTCCGAGGAGTGCTCGTTAACGGGCGTCTCTCGCAGTCCCTCCCGACTTTCCGCTCCGTGCGTCAAGGCTGCTCCTTGTCGACGTTACTATATCCTCTGGCACTGGAACCGCTCCTCTGTGGCCTCCGTCAACGCCTCACCGGTCTTACCCTACGTGACGTCACATGTCGCTGTACAGCATATGCAGACGACCTGGTTCTCGTGTTCCGCAATCGCGACGATGTCAACAGAGCACTAGAATGGATTACCACGTACGGTGTGGCTTCTGGCAGCTGTCTCAACGTCGCCAAATCGGTCGCCATGGCCATAGGAGACGGGTTGACCCCAGCGTGTGTCGAACCCCTACAGCTTCGGGGCACTATCAAATGTCTCGGAATAGAGTTTCACGACGACATACGGCGCACTGCGGCTCTTAACTATTGCCGCTTATTACAACAAATTCGGGTCCAGATCTTCAACCTTCGTCTGCGGACCCTCGAAATTCTACAAAGGACACACTTCGTCAATGTGTACCTCGCATCGCGCCTTCCACACATAGCGCGCGTTCTTCCAATACCGTTACTGATGGCTCGACGTCTATTAGCGGCATTCGGAGTCTACGTCAGTACAGGCATGCTCTTCAAAGTCAGTTATGAGTCACTGACCCTTCCCCCAGAAAGGGGAGGTCTTGGTCTAGTCCATGTCCACGACAGAGCTGTGGCCCTGTATGTCAGCTCACACATCAAGCTGTGGCGCCACCACCCGGAAAGTTTGACAGGTTTGCTGTTGGAGTCCTTATCTCCGCCCTCCCTTAAGCCCCCACTGACGACGCAAGACATACCCCCACCCGTCTACTACTTCGAGAACTTTTCCATTGAACACAGCTATGTCCGTCTCGCAGTACCACCGACGAAACAGGCGTCGGCGCGGGATATATACCATGTCCTACAGCAGAGGCGCCCACCAAACATCGTGGAGACCAAAAGCCCTCAGGTTAATTGGAAGGTGGTGTGTAAGACGATTCACGCGGTTCCACTGGACACAGCCGTCCGATCCACATGGTACATCACAGTCAATGGTAAACAGATCACCCGATCACTCCTCCACAAGATAAACGTGGCGGAATCGCCTCTCTGCGTAGACCGCGGGATACCAGACACGGACGAACACCGTCTCACATGTGGCGCGGCAGAAGACGTATGGCGCTTGGTGCGACAAATTTTGTTGTATTTTCTACGAGTGACTCCGGAACACATTACACCTCGGTTTCTACTACGTATTTCCGGACCAACAGTATTTCCCGCGCACCAAGACCAACGCTGTCACGTGGATCCGTGTGCATGCGGTACACTATTTATTTCACGATGGACCTAAAGATGTATTCGACTTTTGGAACTACCTACAAGAACGTCATTGCAAGATCGTACGGAACCCAAAATACAGACAGTATTTTTCTAATTACTTAGGGAGTGCCCTACGCGACCCTCCCCGCAGCTGGATCATCAACAGGTAGGAGAAGATACCTATTGAGTGAGCTAAGTTCGATTCACGGTGGAATAACATGATATACGTGAAGACGTACCTGGATGATGAAGCGTAAGGAGAGTAGCGACACACCCTTCTGCATCCTGTATGAAGCACTTTCTTTTTCGTTTTCCCCACATACATTACCTCGGTGTAGGAACGTGCCGAGATATTGTTTTCTTTTTCTCAGAGCACGATGCGGTGCTAGATACATTTTTTTGTTGTGGTATAAAGTAAAACCACATTAAGAATGTATTAAAAACAGTAAATAAAAACAAATAAATAAATAATAATTCCCACAAAAGATTTCCCCTTCCCATCCCTGATTCCTTGACGGACGAGGGAGACACTGTGACCAGGCCTCGGGTTACGACCCCTGATCGCTCTGCCTTCGCCGCCCTCCCCCACCTCCTTTAAATAAATAAATAAAAATAAAAAATAAAAAAGAGGTGGTTTGCATCTTCACACTTCCAAAATTTTTTACCTAACATTCGCGTTTTATTAGGTTCTGATACTTTATTATTAGCTTAATATAAGTATATACTATAATATTTGATGTTATGTAAATACAAGTTTACTTTTTTTTGTGAGGGGTGACTTCGTTCGATTGACTTAATCTACTGGACAGCTTGCGCTACTTGTATAGATATTTTGCTCCTTTTTCTTTTACGCTTCGTAATTGACATGTTGCAAAGATTCTGCTGCTGGGCAGGAACAGTGATCAAGTAAGACTGACCTTGGGGTTTTACTAAAATGTGGGAATGACGAAATAATGTTTATCTTATGCGAAGAAGTATTCCAAATTTGTAGTGCACTATTTGTAATGGCACTTTTATAAGCCTGTGTCCTTATTGATTGGACATGGTATTTTCCTTTTCGTGGACGATGGAGGAAATGTGCGTTTTAATGGAGCTAACGTGGGAATTTCACGCGCGCCCGTTGAGTAAACAGTGTGATTTACGAACTAGAAACATCCCTCAACTGCCGCTGGAGTGCGTTGCGATCGCGTATACCACGTTGGGGCCCACGTACCGTATGCACAAGTCGCCTCGTTCCTGAGCGTTCAGCAGCACGTTGAACTTGGCACGCTCGACGTTAACGTTCGAGAGCACGGTCCGTGTGCCGACGGCTTTACGTTACACACTGTCATTTTACACGCTACAATTCGGAGCCCTCTAGACGCAAGCGGGAAAGTCGGTCGAGTCCCTTGTGATAACTTAACTGATACTGAGAACGGAATAAAAAATTCGGAAGCATTACTTTTCAGCACGCCCTCCTGTTTTCTGCAGTCTTGAGATTCAAAGCTGTTAACGTAACGTTTAAAGTGTATTATCTACTCCTCCTGCAAGGTGGATCCTACAGCTGTCACCGCATCTCACAAGGGGAGGCCGCCAATTGTGAAATTCAGATTCGAGTCATACTGCGCATAATAAAAGCTCATGGCCAGAGGTGTAATGTGGCAAAGCACCAAGATGCACTTCTCAGCCGTTGTCGAGAAAATCGACAGTTAAAAGAAACCGCTGCGGTGAAATACTCTCTACGTTTAATAATTTTCTGCAGCGTCGTGGCGCAGCGGTAAGCGCTCGGGTTCGTAATCCGAAGGTCGCCGCATCGAATCTCGCGCCATGCAACCTTTTTTTTTAGTATTTGTTTTTTGTAATTCAAATGTGTGTATACACACACACACACACACACACATCGATATATATATATATATATATATATATATATATATATATATGTGTGTGTGTGTGTGTGTGTGTGTGTGTGTGTGTGTGTGTGTGTGTGTGTGTGTGTATACACACATTTGAATTACAAAAAACAAATACTAAAAAAAAAGGTTGCATGGCGCGAGATTCGATGCGGCGACCTTCGGATTACGAACCCGAGCGCTTACCGCTGCGCCACGACGCTGCAGAAAATTATTAAACGTAGAGAGTATTTCACCAGCGGTTTCCGCAGCGGTTTCACCGCAGCGCTCGGGTTCGTAATCCGAAGGTCGCCGCATCGAATCTCGCGCCATGCAACCTTATATATATATATATATATATATATATATATATATATATATATATATATATATCGATGTGTGTGTGTGTGTGTGTGTGTGTGTGTGTGTGTGTATACACACATTTGAATTACAAAAAACAAATACTAAAAAAAAAGGTTGCATGGCGCGAGATTCGATGCGGTGACCTTCGGATTACGAACCCGAGCGCTTACCGCTGCGCCACGACGCTGTAGAAAATTATTAAACGTAGAGAGTATTTCACCGCAGCGGCAATCTGTTACAACAATTATGCATATAATAAGTTGTTGAAAGTCGTTTGTCGTGGAAAAAATGGCGACTTCGAACGTCATTATGTTTTCCGCAAACAAAGTTGTATTTCATAAATGTTATTAATTGTCCTCATAATGTTAACCACGTATAGTTAACGGAAGACGTAGAAACGATATTCCGAAACGAATACGTATAGTGTAAGTCAAGCGTTCGAATTAGAATAGAGACCCCACGAACACAAATTTGCTGTGGCAGGTATGAAATATAAACTCCGTTATTCGCTCGTTACGGTTGAAGGACAGGTGTTGAATGGGCCGAAACGAGCCGCCGCATAACAGCGTAGTTGCCTGCTAACTTCCAAAGAAGGTAGATGCGGTCCCTAGCGCAACTTATAACATCGTCGATAATCGGTGCGGACGTGAGAGCTTTGGTACACCCTGTCAAACAAACGGAAAAATGGAGGCGGTACAATTGGAGAGCGATCCGCCTTCACCAACATGCATAAGCAATTCATTAATAGTTTTTATATATATACACTCCTGGAAATGGAAAAAAGAACACATTGACACCGGTGTGTCAGACCCACCATACTTGCTCCGGACACTGCGAGAGGGCTGTACAAGCAATGATCACACGCACGGCACAGCGGACACACCAGGAACCGCGGTGTTGGCCGTCGAATGGCGCTAGCTGCGCAGCATTTGTGCACCGCCGCCGTCAGTGTCAGCCAGTTTGCCGTGGCATACGGAGCTCCATCGCAGTCTTTAACACTGGTAGCATGCCGCGACAGCGTGGACGTGAACCGTATGTGCAGTTGACGGACTTTGAGCGAGGGCGTATAGTGGGCATGCGGGAGGCTGGGTGGACGTACCGCCGAATTGCTCAACACGTGGGGCGTGAGGTCTCCACAGTACATAGATGTTGTCGCCAGTGGTCGGCGGAAGGTGCACGTGCCCGTCGACCTGGGACCGGACCGCAGCGACGCACGGATGCACGCCAAGACCGTAGGATCCTACGCAGTGCCGTAGGGGACCGCACCGCCACTTCCCAGCAAATTAGGGACACTGTTGCTCCTGGGGTATCGGCGAGGACCATTCGCAACCGTCTCCATGAAGCTGGGCTACGGTCCCGCACACCGTCTTCCGCTCACGCCCCAACATCGTGCAGCCCGCCTCCAGTGGTGTCGCGACAGGCGTGAATGGAGGGACGAATGGAGACGTGTCGTCTTCAGCGATGAGAGTCGCTTCTGCCTTGGTGCCAATGATGGTCGTATGCGTGTTTGGCGCCGTGCAGGTGAGCGCCACAATCAGGACTGCATACGACCGAGGCACACAGGGCCAACACCCGGCATCATGGTGTGGGGAGCGATCTCCTACACTGGCCGTACACCACTGGTGATCGTCGAGGGGACACTGAATAGTGCACGGTACATCCAAACCGTCATCGAACCCATCGTTCTACCATTCCTAGACCGGCAAGGGAACTTGCTGTTCCAACAGGACAATGCACGTCCGCATGTATCCCGTGCCACCCAACGTGCTCTAGAAGGTGTAAGTCAACTACCCTGGCCAGCAAGATCTCCGGATCTGTCCCCCATTGAGCATGTTTGGGACTGGATGAAGCGTCGTCTCACGCGGTCTGCACGTCCAGCACGAACGCTGGTCCAACTGAGGCGCCAGGTGGAAATGGCATGGCAAGCCGTTCCACAGGACTACATCCAGCATCTCTACGATCGTCTCCATGGGAGAATAGCAGCCTGCATTGCTGCGAAAGGTGGATATACACTGTACTAGTGCCGACATTGTGCATGCTCTGTTGCTTGTGTCTATGTGCCTGTGGTTCTGTCAGTGTGATCATGTGATGTATCTGACCCCAGGAATGTGTCAATAAAGTTTCCCCTTCCTGGGACAATGAATTCACGGTGTTCTTATTTCAATTTCCAGGAGTATATATATATATATATATATATATATATATATATATATATGAATTACAAAAAACTAATAATAAAAAAAATTGCATGGCGCGAGATTGGATCCGGCGACCTTTGGATTACGAACCGAGCGCTTACCGCTGCGCCATGACGCTCTAGAAAATTATTAATGGTAGAGAGTATTTCACCGCAGCGGTTTCTTTTAACTGTCGATTTTCTCGACAACGGCCGAGAAGTGCATCTTGGTGCTTTGCCACATTACACCTCTGGCCATGAGCTTTTATTATGCGCAGTATGACTCGAATCTGAATTTCACAATTGACGGCCTCCGCTTGTCAGTCGCCAATCTCCTCGATCTCGCCTGTTTTTCTTTTCTCAAATGCTTCTTGGATACTCCTTAGCCATCCTTTCCGTGACCTCCCTCTTCTTCTTTCAGGAGGTTGCCAAGAAAGTGTTCTCCTTGGTCACCTTTCTTCTTCCATACTTTGAGGTGCCTTGACAACCCAAGCTGTCTTTCTTTTATTTTATCCTTAATACTACAATGATCTGCATTCTTTGCGTCATCAGCGTATGCACATGTCTGGGTTGACTTTGTGCCTGAGTGGCCAGATATATGAAGCTTTCGAATCGCTGCTTCAAGCGTCCGATTAAAAAGCATTGTAGAGTGGACGTCAGCTAGTTTGACTCCTTCACTATTGCTTACTGAATTCTCCATCCCCTCACACTGCAGCCTAGGAACCAGCCAATGTTGCTTCAGTATGTAAAACATACTTAGACGGTATACCAAACAGTAACAAATCAGTTACCTTTTCTGCGCTATCGAGACTAACGAACAAACAATTGAAATTCAGAAATAACTGAATACATTATTGAAGCTACAGAATTATTCACAAGACTCTTTCTCGAATTATTTTCCATCGTTGTTGATAAACATCGTCAGATAACCTGGAACGTTTATACAACTTCAAGTTTTCATCACTTATTGATGGCCTAGCTGATCTGTGTAATCCGCTCAAGAGGTTTCTGTAAACTGTAGGTAGCCTTCCTTGTAGGTGGAACAATGTGGAAATTATTATTTCACTCGTTTCTTATTAAATTATAACCAGCTTTGAACCAAATTTTTACAGCAAAACTCGTTCTTCTTAGAAAACATCTTCACAACGGGTTAGAATCAACAGCGAACAATGTCAGAGATGTCTGATTTAATAGCAATGCACTCTGGTGTTTTATCTATAATTACACAAAGAAACAAGATTACCTTGATGTTTGCGATGGGTTGTGACGGGTAGTGACATTTAGCAACCCCGTATAACGTCGCCGACCCCGTACAGAAATGGAAAAAAGGCAAAAGGAAAAGAACAAGATTAATAATTTTAAATTTGTGAGATGCGAGTCTGTTTGTGGTCCAGGCCATAGGCGTCCGCAATGGGCGTCTTCTGTCGCGGTTCAGTCATTGGTTACTTAAAACAAGCTGTCGAAAGAGCATCTGATTCTACTGACTACACGTCACGGAGGCCTTTGCCACCATTGCTCAGTGTACGTAGTAACAGCTGCTGTGGAGTCCTCAGCTGCTTTTTTTTCTTTTTCTTTATTGTTATTTTGAAACCTGTTTACAGGTAGGCCTGCAGCAGCATACTACGCCTCTCTTTGGCCGCAGAGGAACACAAAGATACAAATGAAGACAATTAGAGAAAAAAAGATTGTGGACAAATAAACGGAGACAAACACTTTTTTAAAATACAAGGTGCCGTTCACGGGCATAGAGTCCAAGATAAAACACTTGGACACAGACAGAGACGAAAATTGTCACACGTGAACGTAGGTGCACAAAACGAATAACACTGAACCACTAAAGCACAAAACGACGGCGCACAGAACACGAGGCGTTGATCTCCGGCGCGCGAACCTCAGCTGATCTTGCGTGTCGCCTATAACGGAGCGGCAGCCGGCAGTCGATGTGAACGTTTCACCGGGCCAGTGACAGATGTCAGCTATCAAGCAATTTTAATCAGACTGTAACTGCAAATTAGAAGTAAATAAACGATATTAAAATAATAAGCACTCTTTGCACATGCTTCGTAGATTGTATACTCAGATATAAGAGGATTATAATGTGGCAGGGAGCGAATCGAACTGATGTGGCGGCTTGCTGACCATCAGTTATAGTGCGTAAATACAGTCACGTTATTTCTCCTTATTGGTTAAGATTGCTTTTAAAAAATACAAATATTTTTGCCCCATTCTAACACGTAGAGATAGTTCTGCACGACACTCGTGACTTGTATAGCTTTTTAAAATTGTATATATAAATCGGAAGCTTCTGTCTTAATACTTATATAGTAACGACGCTACATACAGCCACCTATTTTCATTCTTAATTATTCAGCTCTGCGGCATTACTGACACAAAATAGGTTAACGATTTTTTTCCTTTGTCATTATTCCGTATCTTCGTTGGCAAGATAATCTCAAAAAAATGGTTCAAATGGCTCTGAGCACTATGGGACTTATAATTAGTGGTCATCAGTCCCCTAGAAGTTAGAACTACTTAAACCTAACCTAAGGACATCACACACATCCATGCCCGAGGCAGGATTCGAACCTGCGACCGTAGCAGTCGCGCTTTTCCGGACTGAGCGCCTTTTTTTTTTTTTTTAATCTCATTTTGTCCGTTATAGTTCGATCCAATTGTTCGTGGCGGACGTCCCCTAACGCCCAATGAAGTTCGTTATTGATCCATTAACTCAGTCTTTTTTATTATAGAGGGCAGCTAACCCTCTGACCGAACACGCTGAGCTACCGTACCGGCGCGCCTGAAACAGCGAGACCACCGCGGCCGGCAAGATAATCTCGTGTTTGCATTGCTTGACTGTAAATTGTAGTTCATTTCTAGTTATGAAAAGTTCAATAAGATTATATTTTAAAATAAAATACAAATTTAAATAAATTCTGTAATCGCTGAGTTTCAGTGCTGATGCGATTAATTTGGTTATACGAAGGAACCCGGCTTAGGTTGCAGAAAACATAATATGATACCGCTAAAAGGAACTTTCTGCAGTGGTATCAGGCGAGACAGACGGCAGTGCCATCTTGCAGTTCCTCCAGCTACTGCCGCGCCTTGTAGTTCAAGGAGTCCTCCAGAGATAGCAGGCAAAGTGCGAGGCGCTTTCGACTTTCTTCCGCCAGATGGTGCGCATGTCGTTCGCGTTAAACGGAGTAACGAGTCCGACACTACGTGCTTCAGGATGTTAATAAACTTCATTTTAATTCGACGTAAATGCATTCTTCGTGCAGCCGTCGGCCCTCCGGCAAATCTGTGATCCTCAAGTGACGCCTGTGAAACAATGAAAGTGATAAAACCTCGGGACTGCCTCGCACCGCTATCCTAAGCCGCTATCGGAAAATGACGAATGAGTGATATTGCCGACGTCCGTGATTGATATAAACCATCATCTCACTCGCATTCGGAGGAAATAATGTGAATAAATAGCGTAGCGTCAATGACGATATGGATGGCGCAATATTTCTGAGAGGTGCGCGCCGCCAGCTCCGCTGTTTTATAGCTATAGCTGCCGTCTCGTCCGCGCTTTGTGCTGAGCGAGTAATGCTTTAATCAATTAGAATGCGACGCCTTCGCGTGTGTGACTTAACGGATGACTGACGCAACAGCTAGCAAGCGAGAGCTACACCACAAAAAAAGGTGATGTCAGAAAAAGCGAATCTCTGTTGTGAAAGGCGAACGCGGTGGGTTATCGGGAACTGTAATCTTTAGTACTTAACTAGAAAGCTTAAAGATTCCTATAAATGTATTCTTCAGTCACGCAGAAGCAGTTTGCCAGAGAAAATTGCTTTATTTACTCTTGGGCTGTGTTTCCATCAAGATGATTAATATTCTCCGCCAAGTTCAGTCGCAACAATAAATCCTTGAAATCTTTGTAGCGACTGTTTGTAGACCCAGCGTTAAATAGAACGTTCCATGTTACGGGAGGTGATAAATATGGCTAACGACAATGTACAATACTAAGTTCTCTACTGAGAAAAGGTTGCCCAAATATTAGCTCCTTAGACAGGCCTCTGCAACATCATTTAAGACAACCGGTAGGAGAATTTCTTGTAACACTACAGCCCTACCCTCAAAACGTTTCCTTTATACGTAAAGTTTCCCTTAAAATGTTAATACAATTAATTTTTGATGAACATACGAAAAATTATCCACTTACACATTTTTGAATCACGCAAACTCAGTGGCGAATCCAGGATTTTGGTCAGCTCATAAAAATGTTCTATCGTTGGGACGTTCCCAGATTCTCTATAGTAAACGAAAGTGTTTTCTTGATCTATTATGATAATACTTAAAATTAACTGTAAAAAAAGATTTTATGTAGTTTGTTATGTTACTGTGACTGAAACTTTCAGACACTTGAAAACAATAAAAGTCTTCGAGATTTTTTGTAATCGCAGTTTTTAAAGTTTAAGCCACGTACTTTTAATTTCAAATATCATTGTACAGTCGCGTTCATTGCAAAGTTATTACACCTTACAAAAGCGCGCTGGTGTGCTAGCTTCGATCTCTACAGATTGGTAGAAGTCGCCAGATTGACCATTTCAACGCTATTGAACAGAATACGACAGTGACAAAAGTTTGAAGACTTAAGTCTGAAAGCTACGTTTCAAACAAATTGTTTTTTTTTGTGTGTGTGTGTGTAATCTTCAGATAAAAGTAGTTCGCAACAACTAGAACCGATTACCTAAATACTTGTTTATATTTCGATCAAGGTAAATAAATTTATAGTGAACCAAGATTAGTATTGCATTTTTTTCCATGCTCGAAACATATGCAATACTATACAGAATCTAAATTTTGGGAGACTGCAAATTGAAGGTAATTAATGTACGGGGTGGCTTTTTTTTCATAGAATTCTACTTATTCATTTAAATCACTGTTATCCCCTTCGTTTTAGATACCGAATACCAGTTGTAAAGAAGTTGAGAATCGCGTGACTTTGGAATGTTTCTATAGTGTACTCCTATTCTGTGTTCAAAGTAGCTTTTGTAACGAAGGCAGCGTGTTTTCCATTTTTTTCTTAATTAATACTATTTACGTTCAGGAAATATGTAGGTTTGTATATACGCAATTATTTTACGTGTAGTTACCTAATTGTACGGGGTTTATGTCCAGAGAGGTAAAATCTGGGTAACTGACAGTTGAAGGGCGTGGAAGGAAGTGGAGGGAAAAAAAAATAGGATGGCGTGCGATTTACTGGACGCCGAACGTATGAAAAATGGGGATTTGAACAGCTCAAGATGTAACAGTTGGTGTAAAAGGAGTGTAAAGGCGGAGTGAATACCGTGTGACCAAGTGTTGAGATTCTACAAGAGATTTATGAGCATTGAGAGCAAATGTTTTTGCTGTAAAGAACAGAAGAACGTGGCTTCCACTAAAACGTGGTGAGAAAAGATTGATTATTAACCTACATTTTTGTGAAGGCACTTTTAATTGCTGTATGTATATTTTCTGTTTAATAAAAGATCGAGTCCCTTCAGTTACATATCGGGCTAGAAATCAAATGTAACCTCAAGTCGGCGATCGTGAGTAAACTCCCTCATATAGTGCCCCTGATTTATTTGTAATTTTCAGAAAAGCTGGATGATTCAAGCAAAATTCTCGCACAAAAGCGTCACCAATTATTTTAGTTTATATTCGCATAAAATCAAGAAAAGTGCCACGCCATCTTGTTGGCAAAATCAGCGTAGGCAGAGAATGCAGCATTACTCGCCATCTTCAATCGTCACGCGGTAAGAGAGACTTCTTTGCATACGTCTATGGGCATCGAAAAAAAAACACTAACAGCAGAAATGAACAAAACAGTGTCCGATGTATTTTTTAATGCGTAGGAAGAATCAAATTACTGTTTAAAAGACTTCCTCCAAAAGACCCTCATGAGTGAAAGTATCACGGGCACAAAGAAAAGCTACAACAAAACACTGAAAATGCCATTTGTTATGCACTGCGTGGTTCAGTAGGTCCCAAACATGTGAAATAATAATAATCGTAGTCATATTTGCAGGCGAAATTAACTGGACAAGTGATATATTTATTTGGTTTTGCTGCAGTAAAGGTGTGGAACAAGTAAATTATTACAAGAACTACGTTTTCGTTCCGCCTATGCATCCATCTGCAAAAGAAAAATTTCGTATTATAACTAGCACCCAAATAATCCCAAATAAATTGTGCTGCTACAGAACACATTACAACCACTGGCTGAAACAGCCTATATCTTCTTTCCACCTACCCATCCATCTAAAAAAAACTTTTTAAAAATTTAAATTAACACCCAAATAGATTGTGCCACTACAGAACAAATTGCTACTGGTTGAAAAGGCCTATGCTCCACTACGGCCCACCATCTTTCTCAGTGGTGGAGTGACATACAAATAAAGTTCAATAAGCGACAATCACAGTTAATAAATGCCACCATATCTTGTGTCTAGCGAGCCGGCTGGTGAAGCCGAGCGGTTCTAGGCGCTACAGTCTGGAACCGCGCGACCGCTAAGGTGCAGGTTCCAATCCTGCTTCGTGCATGGATGTGTGTGATGTCCGTAGGTTGGTTAGGTTTAAGTAGTTCTAAGTTCTAGGGGACTGATGACCTCAGAAGTTAAGTCCCATAGTGCTCAGAGCCATTTGAACCATTTTTTGTCTAGCGATACATTAAAAGTTAAAATATTTTGAACCAGCGATGAACTAATTAGCAAGCACGCTATATTATAATTTTAGTTAACAAAAACTATCAAATTTTGTAAAGTTTCCCAGTGTCCAATTTTGTGTGTTTGCATGAATCTTTCAGGAGTGCTAGTTCTGCAAGGTTCGCAGGAGAGCTTCTGTAAAGTTTGGAAGGTAGGAGACGAGGTACTGGCAGAAGTAAAGCTGTGAGTACCGGGCGTAAGTCGTGCTTCGGTAGCTCAGTTGGTAGAGCACTTGCCCGCGAAAGGCAAAGGTCCCGAGTTCGAGTCTCGGTCGGGCACACAGTATTAATCTGCCAGGAAGTTTCAATCTTAAACGTGCTTTACCAATGCAATCTTGCCCCCAAAATAAAGTAGCGGGAGAGCATTAGAACGAAAATTAAAGTAAAGTGAGAAGAATACAGATACAGTTACAATTGGAACGTCAAGTCACGAGGCCAGAACGTGGAAGACAGCTCGAAATACATTCTTAAGTGGTGACAAGTAATGTACTAATGTTACCTGGCAATTATAAATTTTGTTTCCAACACGCTTCAAATGGAGTTTCACCAGAAGCAGGGAAAGCGTCCACTTTTAGAAAATCTGACCTTAACATGACTGGTCAGTATGTCAACGAGGCCAGGACAGTTGAGTTATACAGTTATTGCATTCGGCGAAACCAGTGGTGCGGCTGGGAAAAGGGCTTAATAGCACCATCGTGTTCATCTGCCATCGGCCGGTAACGTGATTTTCTTGCTGATGGGTTGCTCGTGCCCTCCGGCGGCGAAATGAGTATTTATGAAAACAAACAGCGACCGATAATAAAAGCTCAATTGTGTCAATGGACGGCCAACAGTACCCTCCCCCCCTCCTTCCCCCTGCCCCTGGCCCGGTTCAATTGAGCTAATTACGAGGAGAGGCCGATTGTGGTGGCACTTTTTGTCGGCGCGCGAGCTATGTTACGTCTATTATTGTAATAACAATAGGAGCTAGCGGAGCCCACAATAATTCAGGCGCGCATGTTTAATGTATGAGCGAACCACCGGCACGTAATTAATATGTCATCGAGAGGCCGGCGACGCGAACGTTTTTCGGCCGGCTAGCTGGTGGGAGTGGCGGCATATGTCGCATGGGAAAGTGCGTGGGTGGCGCGCGGGACTGGCCTGTCGCTGGAGAAACAATAGCGGCCGCCATTTCTTGTCACCGGCTGATGGCAGCCTCCCATCTCCCTAAATTATTAACACTGGCTGAATAGAATCGCGTGTAACACGGCTGCTGTCTTTTCAACCTTGCAAATACCAAACATGCTGGCTGCGCGGTCTTGGTTATACTTATATATTTCAAGTTTCTGCTACCAGTCACTTTTTATTTTATGCTTAATCTAACATAATGCAACGCGTTTCGAACATGTTCTGTTCATCTTCAGGCGTTTATACATACATACATACACACATAGAGAAATGTTATTTAAAAATAAACAGTCCTAAACTAGATTAATCTAGAACACTTTGTCCATTGTTTTTTACTGTAGCTGCTGGTGTGGCATTTGGCGGGAAGGAAGGGGGCAGTGTATGGCTAGTAAACTCTCCGTTCTTTAAAGACTCGAACTCAAATGCATAAAATAACTTCACTCGTCTGACAACTTTACAAATGAAATAATGTGTTAAATATTAGACTTTAAGGATGTAAGCAAGAAAAAGTTTAGGAAACGTTTGGAATTATGCTTTAAGTGTGTTGGAAGTGGCTAAGTGCTCTAATTACCAAACACTTGGTTAATAAAGTCTGCTCCATTTTAAGCAAAAGCTAGTTTTTCAAGCACTCAGTGTTTATGACGCCATATGTCGCGAATAGAGTTATTATCAAAGAATGAATAAATTTTAACATCATGCATGCTGCGGTTGTTTTTCTGTATGAACAGCAAAAATGTAGTAAGCGATCAACCTCTTTTCGTCCGTCAGTTTGTGGCGTTGTCAGCGAAAAAAATTGTCGTAAAGGTTTGAAATTATGTGAAAATATTTTTGCAAGTCATTAATCGCTTTCATGCTCAAATACTAGAGGCATAAAATCTGAGTATTCGCGCTTTGTTGGCTACACTTCTTTTTCTCCCCAGTCCCCCTAGCCCACCAATGATAGGTAGATAGTTGTCACCCCTAAAGCGATTCCTTCCAGACAGTAAGTGATTTGTTAAACACGCACACACACACACACACACACACACACACACACACACACACAGGGTGTTTGTGAAACGAATGTAGAAAATGAGAGGGCTGATAGAGAGTAACATAACAAGCATATTTCACATAGCAAACCATACCAGCATCCCTTGACGTACGGCGCTAGGCGTCGTTGAACACCGTTGCGCAACACCGAGAAGTTAGGCCCACAACATGCCATCCGAGCCGTCATGATAGCAGATCTGCAGGGCAACGTTTTCAATGGATTTGTGGCAACAAGGTAAATGAGAAGTCTGGGTGAAGTTTTACTACATGTATTTGAATACATGCCGTGCAGCGACGTTGGAGTCACCGTCGCACTCTGTCAAACAATCGTGGCACAGTTGTTCAGCTGCCGAGAATTCTTCCGGGTTGTATGGCCGTGGTCCATGGAACTCTTCAATCCCTGACGTTTCGTCCAAAGCTACGTTGGACATCTTCGGAGGTGCTCCTGGTTGTGCTACATTGGAACTACAAAGAGAAGTGTTAATACACGGTCGAAGTAACATGAAAGTCTTTGCCGACTAGGGAAAACAGACAAGTCAGTCGTGGCGTCACATGCTCTTCAGTCGGGTGATCACGAAGTGAAATTTTTGGAAACTGAAGTTTTATGTACTATGACGAACTATTATCCACGGCTTTATAGAGAAGCCGTCGAAATATACAAAAATGGGGATAAGTTTAACATAAAAGAAGAAGCTGTGAAACTCAGCGATATACGGACAGTGGCGCTACAGAATCGATGAGAAGTTTTTATCTTTGACGTACTATGATCAATAGTTATATTTTGTCATTGACAAGGTTTATCTCTGCTATCACGTGAAATCCAGACCACGGTATTTAGGTCGTTCTTTGACGTCCGACTTGTCAGTCGGCAAACTCAGCACAACCAGGAGCACCTCCGAAGATGTCTAACGTAGCTTCGGACGAAAAGTCAGTGATTGAAGAGTTCCACGCACCACGGCCATACAACCCGGAAGAATTCTCGGCAGCTGAAATATCCGGTCGTGAAAGCCTTAATTGTATGAATAGTGGAAGTTGCATGTTGTCTATCAGTCTCTAAGGTATTTCATAGACAACAGAATTTAGGTGGCCCCAGACGAAAAAAGAAATGAGCGTCAAGTCTGAGGAACGTGTAGGCCATGCCACCGGCCCACCGCGCTCCACCCATTTCTCCCGAAAGGTTTCATCTAAATGCATTCGCACTGCATGTGCGAAGTGCGCATGTGCACTATCGTGTTTGTACAACATTCACTGTCGCACGTTGAGTGGAACATGTTCCAACAACTCTAGCAGAGTTTCTCCTAAAAAGATTCAGTATCTGTTTGCGTTCAGTCGCCGGGGGAACATGTCTGAATCGACCAGATTACCGCCTACCAAGCCGCCCCAAATGTTGACAGCGAAGCGATCTTAGTCATCACGAACAAAGGCAGCGTGCGGGGCACCCAAACTCCTGTCTTCTAATATTCTGCCCCAGACATTGATGTCAAAGCGAACTTGATACCAACCGTCACAGGTGACGTGCGGGTTAAAGTCACACCGATGGTTGGCATTGTGCATACTGAAGACAGCCTCACGAGTGAATGCTGCTTCATCCTACCATATTACAGTGTTTATGAAGTCGACGTTGGCTTCCTGTTGTTGTTGGAACCATGCATATAATTGCATCCGCAGACAGCGGGCAGTGTTGCATCCCAACGTGATCAGGCCCAGTGGACCGCACGCATCTACAAGTTTCCTCCTCCACTGTATTCTGTCCATTGCTGCTATCCGCCATCCGTCCAAATCTATTGATGTTTGGTTTAAATCTTCATGGCGTCCCTCCCTCCAACGCTTCTTGGGTCTCCCTGGCGGTCTCTTTCCTGTAGGTGTGAAATCCAGGAGCTTCCGAGGCCATCTGTGATCCTCCATCCGGGCCACATGGCCGGCCCACTGCATTCGTTTGGCTTTGACAGTTCCTGCTATGTTGGGCTGTTGGTATAGTTCCTCAAGCTCTCGGTTGTACCTGATCCTCCATTCCCCTGTATCTACAACCAGAACCGGCCCGAAGATCTTCCGAAGCACTTTTCTCTCAAAAACAAGGAGCTTATGGAAGTCCCGTTTCCGGATACTCCCTGTCATATACCGGGTGAAAAGTATTTAAACCGACAAACTCTGGGAGGTTGTAGGGGACATCAAAACAAATATTTTCCCTAATGTCATTTCTTCCTATGAGGAGTATTTAAACCGGCAGAGGAAGATATCTCTGGTGGCAAATTAATTAAACCAACAAACACTTCTCTATTTAATGATGACCAAGGGACAACACATTAACAGAACCCAATTTCAATTAGAGTATATTTTCAAAAATGCAGCACTTCAACGACCATGCGTTGCGAGACCCGCAGCTGTCTTGCTACGCTTCGTCTAGTTCGCTGGGGTTCTTGGTGTATGATCTCCAGAACAGCTTCCTCAGTAGCTGGAGCACGGCGAGTCGTGGACAGCTTGTGTCACGCAGTAGTAGATGGAGAGAACCTGTCTGTCGTAGCCGAAGCTCCAGACGACGAAAGACGTTTTTGTCTGGATGGCGTCGACCAGGACCAGCAGCACATTCACGAGCGGCAACACCAGCCTGGTTATCAGATACACCAAGGAGCAGGAACATATTCACATCTTCATCGTTTTTGTATGCCATACGTCTGTCACAATGCTTTAGAATAACACAAGAAGGAGTACGATATACATACGAATGTACAAGGAATCTGTCACGAGCGCTTTACTCCACTAGCAACGAGTCCCTCTCTGGTTGTAAGAGGTCCGAGCAGATGTAATTTCGATGTATTGCTCATGCGCTGCCTGCTGTAAGAGGTCCGAGCAGCTGTAATTTCGATGTATTGCTCATGCGCTGCCTGCAATAGGCAAGGTGTAAGAGAATCTCTGACCACAGAGCAGTGTTGATTGCAGTAGGAACTGTGTAGCTGCAGCAGTAAGTTGTTGCTAGTCTGCTGTCTGTTCTGGTCTGGTCTGGTGTATCGTGTTGGCTGGCCCGGTCGTGGTGCAGCGATGCCGGAGCCTGAGCATTATTGTATAAGGTAAAAAGCAGCCTCGCGCATATGTAGTAATGTTATCTCAAGTCCCATGTAAAGGTTTTAAAAATCTCGTAATAATAAAAAAAATCTTACCTCAATGAAGTCGCCGGATAACGCATTTATATCTGCTCTTACAATAAATTTTTTTTGGCACAGCCCTGTGCAATGCTGGCCGACAGATTTGTCATTTATGAAAGGGAAACCACTGATTTTTCTTTTGCAATAATCGGGAAGATCATGGATTGGAGAAATTAGAAATTCTTTAAATTGAAATGAATGGTTGTTAAAAATTACTTTAAATGAAAAAGATTATTATTAGGACATTTTTTAAAACATTTACGTGGGACTTGAGATAACATTACTACATATGCGCGAGGCCGCTTTTTACCTTATACAATAATACTCAGGCTCCGGCATCGCTGCACCACTACCGGGCCAGCCAACACGATACACCAGACCAGACCAGAGCAGACTGCAGACTAGCAACAACTTACTTCTGCAGCTACACAGTTCCTACTGCAGTCAACACTGCTCTCTGGTCAGAGATTCTCTTATACCTTGCCTATTGCAGGCAGCGCATGAGCAATACATCGAAATTACATCTGCTCGGACCTCTTACAGCAGGCAGCGCATGAGCAATACATCGAAATTACATCTGCTCGGACCTCTTACATGGTGAAGAGCGAATACAGTATAAACACGCCATTAATCGCAGCAGGCTGTTCCACCTAATGCGGAGTACCGCTCTTACAGCTATTGTTATGCATGATTCTTGCCGACACTGCTGACTGTGAAATGTTCGTTTTCGTATTACACTGTTTCCCTAACGTAATGAACTTGTTTCCACATTTCCATCGATCAGAATAAAAATAATCGCCAGACGTAATGTTGAAGAGCATAATTAGTGGTTCCATGGTGATAATACAGACAAATGATAACCGAGTTTGAAAATTATTTACAGCCCGCATCTCGTGGTCGTGCGGTAGCGTTCTCGCTTCCCACGCCCGGGTTCCCGGGTTCGATTCCCGGCGGGGTCAGGGATTTTCTCTGCCTCGTGATGGCTGGGTGTTGTGTGCTGTCCTTAGGTTAGTTAGGTTTAAGTAGTTCTAAGTTCTAGGGGACTGATGACCATAGTGCTCAGAGCCATTTGAGCCAAAATTATTTACAAAGCACGTAACGTAACGCCCTAACGAAATGTAATGGACCTGAACGTGGCAAGAACAGTAGTTGGTACGAATCGATGGGACCATTGGGGAGGGTCAAACTGTAAAGTGTCGTTCTACGAAGAAGGATGAATTGATTGCCAAGTACATTTGGAAACCAATCTGTTCATGGAACTAAATTTAGTGTAGGAAATTAATTGTCCTTAACTTGTAAAAAAATAGGAAGTGTAATTGCTCTTGGATGACTGTACTTATCACATTCTGTTAGCATGTGTACAATTCCCCTTTCAATGCGGCAGTAATCACAGCTCGGAGAGGGTGCTAATTTTAACATACGTCTCGGTTTATTTGTATTCATCTAACCTGCTCTTACGAATAGTCTGTTAACATCAACAGTTTCTTTTCTCGTGGTCGCCGTGCTGAGAAACCAATGGTGGGGTAGAACCTGTTGCCGAATCACTCAATACAATGTGCAAACATGATACTGTCCAGGTGCACTGACATCGTTCATCCTGTTTTTGCCTGGTTCGCGAGCGTAAAATGAATATCAGAGTATGGTACGGTTATGATCTGCACGTTCCTTCCTCTCTAATACGAGGCTGAATCAACTAACGCAACTCATTTGCTCTATTGAGACTTCTTAGCGCGTCTTGTGCCAAGAGATTTACAGTTTTTCTTCAGTTGCGCTCATGAGGGACTGTAAGACACTAGTAGAGCCAGTTAGTTGATGAATGGAAAAAAAAAAAAACACACACACACACTCAGTGGTGAATACCAGCACTTCTCTAGGTGACACAACAAGGATTGTACACACTCTATTTGATCTACACAAAATGAATCTCCTGCAGAGACATATATTTGGGAACTATCTGTGTGCAGTTTGTGCCAATAATGGCAGTTACAATCCAGTTTTGACAGTGTAGAGGCTTTCAGTTCACTCGACGGTCTGTGCTGAGCTTGGTTTCGTGTGTCGTTAACTCCACATGTCACTCTAGCCATTGTGTACAAGGGCAAACGATGTGGTAAACTGGGTGCTGCCTGCTGAAGCAAACAGGCTGCATTGACAGTGACGGGAAGCTGTCACTGTCGGTCGAGTACCTTCGAAGTGTATCGACTGAGCTAGCCATCAGCCAGCTTACCAGATGTCCTCAAGGAGTGCGCGAATGTTATGCACTTTAGTGATCATTAAATCACATTCAAACTAACTTTACACAGAACTGTAACATCGATAGTTTCAGTAGAACAGTTCCCACAATTGCGGGTAACAGTCTGTGTCCCCATTAACGTCCGGGGATGAGAGGGGGAGGGGGGGGGGGAACTGCGGGAATCCGTGCGTTACTCGTATTGTACGTACTGTCACTTGCGCAAATGGCAGGTGTCATCCAAAAGATAAACGGTGTATTTGGACCCTTCGATCGGTGTGTATGACTGAGGTTAAGAATGCTTTATTTAAATTTCAACATGATACAGTTAATACACGAATACAGCATGGTGTCCAGCAGATGATAAACAGTTTTGGCAACTTGAAGTAAATAGCTCCAGTATCTCTATGACAGCAGCCAACTTCTCATTTCTCTCTGCAAACACCACTGTCAAGGATAGTATCGACCCTCAGACATCTCAAGTGCAACTTCAATCGGTTTTCGTTCAAGTAGTTTAATTCAAGTCCATTGCCCTTTGTTTTATCCCGCAACTTTGATAAACTCTTTCTAGAATGTCTCAGAAATTCAAACAGATATTAAAAATCAATGAAAGCTCTGATCTCTACAGCATAAATTTGTGTAGCATTCCTTTCCCTAGAAAAGTTACCATGAACTTCATTGATGTAAATATTAGTACATGTTGCAATAATGAGTACTTTACTTTCATCCAAAGATAATATCTAAATTTGTCTTTGTTATAGGAGCTTGATTCCTGGATCCAGATAAATGCGTAACAGTATTACAAGAGCTTGTTCCAACAGCGGTAGGATATTTACTTTTCCTCCATTTAGCTGTTCCATCTTTTCGTAAAAGAAATACGTCTTCTTGAATGACTTCTTCCTGTGCTTCGTATTCATCATTTTCTGACACTTCTTGTTCTGTTCCTGAATCATGTACACAGCCCTCGTACTGTGAGTCAGTTGTAAGTAGGCTGTTTAGGTTTTTATGTTAGTAACGCCACGTAGCGCTCTGTAGGAAAATCACTGACTGTGCTGTGTGCAGTCTGCGGCTGGTTTGCATTATTGGAATATTTGCTATTGTAGTGTTGGGCTGGATGTGAACAGCGCGTAGCGTTGTGCAGTTGCAGGTGAGCCGCCAGCGGTGGTGGATGTGGGGAGAGAGGTGGCAGAATTCTGAGAGCGGACGATCGGACGTGTGTCCGTCAGAAAAAGGAAATTTGTAAGACTGGATGTCATATATAAATAATGACTTTTGAACACTATTAAGGTAAATACATTGTTTGTTCTCTATCAAAATCTTTCATTTGCTAACTATGCCTATCAGTAGTTAGTGCCTTCAGCAGTTAGAATCTTTTATTTAGCTGGCAGTATTGGCGCTCGCTGTATTGCAGTAGTTCGAGTAACGAAGATTTTTGTGAGGTAAGTGATTCATGAAAGGTATAGGTTATTGTTAGTCAGGGTCATTCTTTTGCAGGGATTATTGAAAGTCAGATTGCGTTTCGCTAGAAAAAAAAAATATTGTGTGTGAGTTTACTGTTGATCAGAATAAGTAAAGAGCAGAATAAGTAAAGAGAGAAATGTCTGAGTACGTTCAGTTTTGCTCAGCTGTTTGAAAATCAAATAACGTAAGAGGTTTACCAGCACAGTCATCCTTAATTTTTATAAGGGGATGTTTCATGTTCCCTTTATTGGCAGGTCCGTTGCTTTACCCTTCTTATGTACAGGAATATTTAAATTTCATAGGTCAGTATTCTAGGCAAAAAGCAAATTACCTGCTACTGGTTTCGATACGCCTAAAATTGCGCTCATGAAAGGTGGATTGAGTCTAGGAAAGCAGTAAGGTAACATACACCTACTTTGTTTCAGATTGCAGCAATAGTGCTCACGCGGATTGCCAGTGCCCTCCGGGCTATAATAAAGTTTGATAACAGAGCAATACGGCGCAACTGAAAGCCAATGATAGCTGTAGCTAACGGATGCAGAGTTAACGGAAAGGCGCTGAAACTGACACGAACTCAGTCCAGCTCAGTCAGACAAAATTGAGTGGGAAAATCATGTGGAAGACGAGTGCCATCCGCGCAGCAGCGGAGGGATATTCAAGAATCCGGCTGAAATATCCCTGGCCCTTCGCGGAAATCTGCTCGTCATGTCCAGCATTTTTAATAAGAAGTGATTTTTGTAAAGATGGTAATAATTGCATTGACTAACTGTTCCGTCGGTTCTTGTCAGTTCCTTTACTCTCTACTTCTGACTGCAAATACTACTCACAATCCCATCCACGTGATGTTGTAAATTACCCCTCTTCCTCAAATGCTCCATTTCCTTTATTTCAGTCACTATAATTTCTCTTGTGTAATTTTTTTTTACTTTAAATAATAGCAGCTGCACCACTCACCTGCTTAATATCACTATTGTATCTTATCTGTTTGTAATTTATGATCTATTAAATAATAATAATAATAATAATAATAATAATTCTGGATTTACAGTGTGAGTACATTTTTCCAGCACCTATTCTAGATTACAGTAAGTCACTAATTATTGTTCTCCACTCTTCTCTATTTGTCCATAAATCTTCAGGAATGTTGTTCTTCCTCATTGCTGACTGAACTCCCTGTATCCATGTATCAGGTGGTCGTCCCCTTTTTCTTCTTCCAATTGGTACCCAGTCGATTATGCATTTTGGTAGCCTTTCCTGTTCCATTCGTCTGATGTGTCCATACCATTTAAGTTGTTTGTGCTCGATGAAATCAATAATTGAATTTTTACATTTCATCTTGTCTCTGATTACTTCATTTCTTATTCTTTCTCGTCTTGATATTCTTGCTGAACGTCTCCAGAAATCCATTTCTGTGGCTAATAATTTTGATTTCAGTTGCCATTTTGTTGTCCATACTTCTGAACCATATGTAATAATGCTCCTAACTATTGTTTTAAAAATCCTTATTTTGTTATCAGTTGTTATGTGTTTGTCCCAGAGAATTCCATTCAATAAAGAGATTATCGTCTTTCCAGAATTTATTCTTGATCTAATTTCTTTGTCCTGTTTCCCATCATTTGTAATTTTCACACCTAAATATTTATATTCCTCAGTAGCTGTTATTGTTCCCATCCCTTCTTCTAATATTAAGTCTCCATTCACTCCACCAATTACCATGTACTTTGTTTTATTCATGTTTACATTTAGACCTGATTTTTTATATTCTTGAATCAATTTTCTGGTCATATACTCTATGTCCTCATAGTCTTGGGCTATAATCAGTTGGTTATCTGCAAATTGTAACGAGTATATTGTTCTATCATTTATTGGTATTCCCATAGCGTGACATTTTTTCTTCCAATTCTGTAAAGTTACTTCTGTATATATTTTATACAATGTAGGTGAGATGCTACGTCCTTGACGTAATCCTTTTGTGACTTGGAATCCATGTGATAGATATTTACCAATTTTTATTTTTGAAATAGAATTTTTATATAAATTTTGAATTGCTTTAATTATTCTTGGATTTATTCCTATTGATATTAAAGCTTTACATAAACTGGATAAAGGCACACTATCATAGGCTTTTTCTACATCTATGAATACTAAATGTATAGGTTGTGCCCGAACCATTTTTTTTTTCAATAATTTGTTGTAGGCAAAAGATGTGATCAATTGTTGATCTTCCAGCTCTAAAACCTGCTTGTTCTTCAGCCTCCTTTTCTTTGTATTCTTGTTCTAACAAATATTTAATAATTCTATTAAATACAAAATTATTTTGTTATGCCGCATGTTTGGAATATGTCACCAAAGTTAACTGCCAGTTATGTTCTACATCTACATCTACGTTTATACTCCGCAAGCCACCCAACGGTGTGTGGCGGAGGGCACTTTACGTGCCACTGTCATTACCTCCATTTCCTGTTCAGTCGCGTATGGTTCGCGAGAAGAACGACTGCCGGAAAGCCTCCGTGCGCGCTCGAATCTCTCTAATTTTACATTCGTGATCTCCTCGGGAGATATAAGTAGGGGGAAGCAGTACATTCGATACCTCATCCAGAAACGCACCCTCTCGAAACCTGGACAGCAAGCTACACCGCGATGCAGAGCGCCTCTCTTACAGAGTCTGCCACTTGAGTTTGCTAAACATCTCCGTCACGCTTACCAAATAACCCTGTGACGAAACGCGGCGCTCTTGTTTGGATCTTATCTCCTCTGTCAACCCGTCCTGGTACGGATCCCACATTGATGAGCAATACTCAAGTGTAGGTCGAACGAGCAGTTTGTAAGCCACCTCCTTTGTTGATGGACTACATTTTCTAAGGACTCTCTCAATGAATCTCAACCTGGCACCTGCCTCCCCAACAATTAATTTTATATGATCATTCCACTTCAGATCGTTCTGTACGTATACTCCCAGATATTTTACAGAAGTAACTGCTACCAGTGATTGTTCCGCTTTCATATAATCATACAATAAAGGATCCTTCTTTCTATGTATTCGCAATACATTACAATTGTCTACGTTAAGGGTCACTTGCTACTCCCTGCACCAAGTGCCTATCCGCTGCAGATCTTCCTGCATTTCGCTGCAATTTTCTAATGCTCCAACTTCTCTGTATACTACAGCATCATCCGCGAAAAGCCGGATGGAACTTCCGACACTATGTACTAGGTCGTTTATATATATTGTGAAAAGCAATGGTCCCATAACACTCCCCTGTGGCATGCCAGAGGTTACATTAACGTCTGTAGGCGTCTCTCCATTCAGAACAACATGCTGTGTTCTGTTTGCTAAGAACTGTGCTCTTCTGTGTACAACTGTTGTAATCTCTCAATAGTTCATTAATTAATGTGTCGCAAATTTTATCTTAGTTAAATAATCTTAGGTCACGTTTACCCTAAAATAATCACGCTTGTTTTATTGCTGTTCTAACATTAACATTTTCATCTCTGGAAATGGAGATGCTCCGTACATGCACTAGTTTAAAATCTATGCTCCAACAAAATTTCACTGCACCACGTACTTATCTTTGTACCTCATGGCGTAACAGCCGAAAACTTGTTCGTGTAACAAACAATAAATTTTGTAGAAAGTTACACCAGTGTTGTGTGTGTTTCATTCATAATGGTTGTAAATGTTAAGGAAGCAGAGTTTCGCAATACAGTGTTTGAATGCTAGTCTCCTTCAGTCATTTAATAAGTCGAATTTCTACCGTCGTCTCTTCATGAAGGTTTCGTTTTCTAGTACTGTGTCACCGCATTACACTGAGCGGAACACCGCCATTCAAAGTAAAGCACGTGCCTAGCATCGCTGCTTTTCCTTGCACTGCGCTGAAGGTTTTCTTTCTTTAGCTGTTTACTGCCGCGACCCACTTTTATTTGAACCACTTTCGAGTTTCCGTTGTCACTTGTTTGGGTCTCTTTTAATATCAGCATGGACGTAATAAGAAACTTTACAGGTAAGCTTTGCATTTCAAAATTATTATCAGGATCAGTTTACGTACAGTTCAGTAAAGATCTCATTTCTTCTGCTGACATTCTTTGTTTTACACTGCAGTGTTACATTCGCGTTTGCGTTCTTTAAAGTCTGGAGTTTTATTTAGTGATTTGTAGAAGGATTTTGAACTTTTATACATTCAAAATTTGTTTTGTAATTTGATGTAGAGTTTTTATTCTTTTCGTTTTGCGTCTTGGAACTGTATCAGTGTTTACTGCACTGCGCAATACAGAATTTCACGGGCAGCTTATTTAGAGAACAGTTTTACATTTTCTGATTGTTTTTGTAAAAGTTAAAATGGTTCAAATGGCTCTGAGCACTATGGGACTTAACAACTGAGGTCATCAGTCCCCTAGAACTTAGAACTACTTAAACCTAACTAACCTAAGGACATCACACACATCTAAAATGTACAGGGAAACAGTGGAGATATTTTCCTTCGTACCCCGAAGAAATCTACATGTCGTGCATGTCGCGAACTGGGCATTCCTCAGCCAACTTTGTGGAAGATTCTGCTTAAGCGACTGCGTCAAAAACCGTATCGCATACAGCTGTTGCAAATATTACGGCGAGACGACCGCACCATCAGACGCGAACTTTGAGAACGGTTCCAGGAAACAATGGAAGATGACGAATTTCCCCGCCGACTCGTGTTCAGTGATGACGTGACATTCAGCCTAAATGGTGAAGTAAATCGTCATAACGTCCGCATAGGGGGCACGGAAAATCTCGGTGTTACAGTGGAAATTGAAAGAGATTCTCCAAGGTGAATGTCTCCTGTGCTACTGTGCGGCTGGTCCCGGTGGAGGTTCGAGCCCTCCCTCGGGCATGGGTGTGTGTGTTTGTCCTTAGGATAATTTCGGTTAAGTAGTGTGTAAGCTTAGGGACTGATGACCTTAGCAGTTAAGTCCCTTAAGATTTCACACACATTTGAACATTTTCTTTCTCCTGTACTGTATCACGTAGCAACGTTTACGAGGCCTACTATTTTCCTGCGAAAACTGTGACGGGTATAACGAACCTACATGTTACAAGACTGGGTGTTCCCGAGACTGATAGCTGATAACCCACACATCATATTCCAATAAGATGGAGCTCCGTCTCATTAGCATAGAGAAGTGCGTCGCCATCTGAACGAGAAACAGGTAGTTTGGGCGATGTGCTCAGGATAATTTGCCACTATTCAGGTGGTCCCCGAGGTCTCGAACCACCTTTTCCGATAACACTGGCTGAACACGCTCGAATCACTGTTACACTGGTGAACATGACAGGGACATGCCCGAATGTGTATGGGCTGAGCTTGACTACCGCATGGATGTGTGTCGTGTAACACGACGAGAGCACATAGAACATTCGCAATGATGTGGAAGAAACATGAAAATACGCTTTTTCATACAATGTATATAGTTTGTGAGTAAAACTTTATGAAATACATTTGATCAAACCAGATGAATCATTTGTAATATCCCCGTATATAATAAAATTTGGTTTTTCCATGTTGTTGTTGTTGTGGTCTTCAGTTCTGAGACTGGTTTGATGCAGCTCTCCATGTTACTCTATCCTGTGCAAGCTTCTTCATCTCCCAGTACCTACTGCAGCCTACGTCCTTCTGAATCTGCTTAGTGTATTCATCTCTTGGTCTCCCTCTACGATTTTTACCCTCCACGATGACCTCCAGTACTAAATTGGTGATCCCTTGATGCCTCAGAACATGTCCTACCAACCGATCCCTTCTTCTAGTCAAGTTGTGCCACAAACTCCTCTTCTCCCCAATTCTATTCAATACTTCCTCATTAGTTATGTGATCTACCCATCTAATCTTCAGCATTCTTCTGTAGCACCACATTTCGAAAGCTTCTATTCACTTCTTGTCTAAACTATTTATTGTCAATGTTTCACTTCCATACATGGCTACACTCCATACAAATACTTTCAGAAACGACTTCCTGACACTTAAATCAATACTCGATGTTAACAAATTTCTCTTCTTCAGAAACGCTTTCTTTGCCATTGACAGTCTACATTTTATATCCTCTCTACTTCCACCATCATCAGTTGTTAATTTTTTATTTCAAAACGTCTCTCACTTTTTCCATAGCCCCCATGAAAGGAGATTCCAATCGAAGTAACGATAGCCAGGGCGTCACATAACTGTCTTTCGATTTGGAGTGGCCCTCGTGCAACTGGAATCGATGCACGAACGCATTTGGAGCCGGTGGACACGGGCTTTGGCTGTGCCTGTGATGAGCTGTCCGCTCCTCAGAGTCCCATTCCTGAATGCCGGCGCAGACGCGGTTATAGCCCCGGCTTCCGAGTGCGGACTTAGCGGCCGCCGGAACGGTGCAGTTTCGCGGCTGGTCGGCCGCGCATGCGCACACGTTGCGGCGGCGGCCTGCCGCGAGCGGGCGTCGAACGCAGGCCCTTCTGGCCGCGGGATTACGTCGGGCCGCAGCTGCCAGCGTCGCCGGTGCTAATCTCCGGCCGCCGTTTTAATGATTCAATAATAAGCGCGCCAGCAAGCCCTCTCAATTGACCGGCGCGTGGATTACGGCGCAACGCGACGCGCCGCCGGCTCGCATATGCGCGCAGTTGAGCTAACTACTTGCGCGGCCCTTTGTGCTCGCCGCTAGTGTGCCCCAGGGCTCAATTCGCCGCCGCTCCTTGTTCCAATATGTGCCACCGTTACGTTGCTGGGGCTGCCGGCTACACGAGGGCAAGATGAAAATTACTCGTCCCTTTTCGATTTAGTGCTCTCACGTGTTTAGTTGAAAACACTTTTTTTGCTTTGAGCAGTTCCAGTTCCCGAACGAGACACGCAGTGGTATGCGAAATACTCCCAGTGAGCTACTTCTTCATAATACTTAAAAAGGTACTTGACGCAGGTAATCGTCTACGGTTGTTGAAGAATTTCAAAAAAGCATATTTGTGCCATCAGCTGTACAATTTTATGTTTTTTCTCTGCCGGTTTCGATTGTTACAGTCATCTTCCTGAGAAAAAAAATTGTGCACCAATGGATCAACCATTCATTTCCGTCATGTATGAACCATACAAACGTAGGATATACAGGGGCCGGCCGGTGTGGCTGTGCGGTTCTAGGCGCTTGTCTGGAACCGCGTGACCGCTACGGTCCCGGGTTCGAATCCTGCCTCGGGCATGGATGTGTGTGATGTCCTTAGGTTAGTTAGGTTTAATTAGTTCTAAGTTCTAGTCGACTGATGACCTCAGAAGTTAAGTCGCATAGTGAGTGCTCAGAGCCATTTGAACCATTTTGAACCAATATACAGGGTGTCCACAATGAGACACCAACATTTTAATATCCTATATCTTTCTCATTTCAGATAGTGGATAGCCGAGCGGTCTAAGGCGCTGTAGTCATGGACTGTGCGGCTGATCCCGGCGGAGGTTCGAGTCCTCCCTCGGGCATGGGTGTGTGTGTTCGTCCTTAGGATAATTTAGGTTAAGTAGTGTGTAAGCGTAGGGACTGATGCACTTAGCAGTTAATTCCCATAAGATTTCACACACATTTGAACATTTTTTTTCCAGATAGTGGACCTGTGAATCCTGAAGGGGCAGACAGAGCAACTCAACAAGTTTGTGGTGTGCAAATTTGATACACCAAGTGGCCGTAGTGGAGCTGCAATCAATTGTTTTAGCAAAGTGGAGGATGAAAATGGTTCAAATGGCTCTGAGCACTATGCGACTTAACTTCTGTGGTCATCAGTCGCCTAGAACTTAGAACTAATTAAACCTAACTAACCTAAGGACATCACACACATCCATGCCCGAGGCAGGATTGGAACCTGCGACCGTAGCGGTCGCTCGGTTCCAGACTGTAGCGCCTAGAACCGCTTGGCCACTCCGACCGGCAGTGGAGTATATGATGGAGCGTGCACAACTGCTCTGGTGGTATGCAGAGACAAAATCGGCGACCCAAGTGCAAAGAAACTTTCGTCGAGTTTACAACAAAGCGCCTCCGTCATTCAAGACTATAAAGAAGTGGTGTGATCAGTTTTTGGCTACTGGGAGTGTTGCGAAATGTGTTGGTAAGCCTGGGATCGGCGAACATCATGTGGAACAAGTGCGGCGGTCATTCGAACAAAGTCCACAGAAGTCAGTGCGACAGGCAGCACGAGAACTTCGTATGAAACGTTCAACAGTGCACAAAGTGCTTTATCAGCGATTACGTTTGTACGCATACAAAGTGCAGGTTGTGTAAGAAATCAAGCCTGATGATCGACCAAAGCGAGAAGAATTTGCATGTGTCATGTTAGATCGCATTGCCGCGGACAAGACATTTTTATCACGCGTGATGTTTACTGACGAGGCAACCTTTCACGTGTCAGGGGCTGTCAATCATCACAATGTGCACATCTGGGGGTCCGAAAATCCACATGCACCTAGGGAAGACATGCGCGACAGTCCGAAAGTTAATGTGTGGTGTGGTTTGATGATAAATCGCGTTGTTGGGCCGTTTTTCTTTCAGCAGCCGACTGTGGATGGAGCCATCTACCTGGACATGTTGGAACAATTTGCCGTGCCACCGATAACAGACCTGCAGCCAAATGTGATGTTTCAACAGGACGGTGCACCACCCCATTGGAGCCTTGATGTCCGAAAATTTTTAAATGAGACATTCCCGCAACGATGGATTGGCCGTGGAGGTCCAATTCCTTGGCCGTCACGTTCGCCCCCACCCTCGATTTTTTCTTGTGGGGTTATGTGAAAGACTGGGTATACGCTACACCAGTAAAGGACCTGCAAGACTTGAAACAGCGCATAAGAATTGTCATCAACTCTGTCACAGAACAGATCCTCCGCAACACATGGCACGAAATCGATAATAGACTTGATATTCTTTGCGCTACCCGTGGCGCCCATGTTGAAGTGTACTGAACCGTCCACCTGTGTATGGAAACTTGATGAGCTGCTGTATGATTTCCCTGTATTTGTTCGTCAATAAATTGTGTTTCCTCTCAGATTTTATGAGTTCAAATATTGGAGTCTCATTGTGGACACCCTGTATGTAATTGTCATAATAATTTGTCTTTACACAGTCCATATAAACAAGCTTAACCTTGGCATAGTTGCAGTAGTGCATACTTGATGATAATTCCGCACTTAATAAGAATAATAAATAAATTAATAATTATTAAGTATGAAGTTATCACCAAATGGACACTAATGTAACTGTGCCAAGGTACAGGGTGTTAATGTGGACTGTGTTAAGACACGATTACGAAATGATATACCAGTTCCGCATCTCTTTATACGAGTTTTATTGCGTAAATCACAACGAACTCATTTGGGAATATTACCATCGTCAGGTCTTCTGTAAGTACATTAATTGGCGATACTCTTGATTAAATCAAAAGATAGCCGAATTTCCACACATCACCTACTTCTAGAGATAACTGTGTTAACATGTAATATCACTGTTTCACTGTCATCCGAGCTCCCAAGAGGGAAAAGGTCCGTTTTGAAGGTACTGTTACTGCAGAAACGTACCTAACAATGCTTGTTGACTCCATATTCCCCGCCATTCGTGCATTATACGGTAATGATGCGTTTTATTTCCAACAGGATGGCGCCCCGCCACATCATAGGGACGTACGAGCATACCTGGATCACAATGTGCCAGGCCAGTGGATAGGACGCAGGGGACCAATCGAGTTTCCTGCACGCTCTTCAGACCTCACACCGCTGGATTTCTTCTTATGGGGCACAGTAAAAGATGAGGTGTACAAAAGTAAACCACGTAACCTGGACACACTTTGGAATGAGATTCAGGCGGTGTGCGCAGAAATCTCATTGGATAGTTTGGTACGATGTACGGAATCAGTGGTGACTCATATTCAGAAATGTGTTGATGATGAAGGCCACCAGTCTGACAATTAATCACATTTGCAAAGTACACAGTCAGAGGTATTAGATTTTCGCTTATAAATTGGTCATTTCCGGACCAGACTCCGTTACCTCAAGCTGACAGATTTACCCTTTTCCATCATCCCTTGAAGTCTGTAACATCATCATGGAATCACCCTGTGTAAAACAATGAAATAAGAATAAACGTAACCTCGCCCCAGGCTTTTCGAATCAGAGGAAAACGGACTAATTAAATTGGCAGACGTTTCCGTATGTTGACTCACTAGGTTCACAGAGAACGTACTTCTATAATTTATGAGCTTGCAAATCTGAAAATGACGGATAAGTACCCATGTGTTCCGCGTCGGAGGAACATGCAGTGCCTGCAAACGTCCTCACACTCCCCCTATGATTATAATGCAGGAAACCTCTGGCTATTTACTTAACGCGCTCGGCGCAGTAAAATAATTCCCGGGACTGTTTTCACGCGGAGAACTTTGTTATTCGTGGCGCGGGCGGAGGCGGCATAGCGGCCGCGAAGCTTCGGTAATATTTGCAGGGGAGCGGATATTGAAACCGAGCCTCGAAAGGGCTTACACGGTGCCCTAAACTTTGAATATGTGTTCCCCGGCCGATTTGCATAGAGAAATAAATCTTGCGAAACTCTCATCGTCTTACGGGCTGCGTGGGAGCAGGAGAAGAGCGGGTGGGTCGCATGCGCCAGTATCGGGGGGGGGGGGGGGGGGGATGGGGGGGGGGTGCCTGCCCTTTAAGGAGATTTGCGATCGGCGGAAACGGATTGGGATTTATGCAGGCCAGTATATTAACTTTCCCTTCGGCGCTGCATAGTCAGGCGGGACTGCAGCTTACGCGTCCGCCGAGACACCTGGCTATCAGCGAGAAGTGCTCTGCTTGCATACAAAGCAGCTGGGAGAGTAGCAGGGAGGCCGCCCTCATGGGGAGCTACTCAGGTGGAACGCAGCTGGGAGGTGATTTCAATCGCTGACTCGTTAGCAAATGGATGGCAAAGCAGTACTGCATACGGAGACACTCTGAAGGTACGAACACTGCATTTTACAAGTGCGAGCTTTGAGGACTCGAGGTACAGCTCATTATCATTGTACTCGAACGTGTCTGTTAGGGGAAGGTATAGCAGTGTTGGATACGTAAGCGTTTTCGAAATTATCGGTAATATTTTCTGAAGGATATGTTGAAACATTTTTAACACTATACAATAGTACAAGGGCCGTTGAAGAAGTAACACAACCTTTTTTTCTGTTAAAAAATAACGAAATTTCTCCAGCTGTATTAAGGTTTTGGTTTTATTGGCAACTAGTTTCGATGATGTTACGTCATCATCTTCAGGCCCATACTTGTTGACAGCAACCGTATGTGTCTAACACTAGTAGTCAGTGGTGAAATAGGCGTGTTCCATGCGGAAGGCAGGTAGTAGCTGATAAAACCAACACCTTAATACAGCTGGAGGAATTTCGTCATTTTTTAACATACACTCCTGGAAATAGAAAAAAGAACACATTGACACCGGTGTGTCAGACCCACCATACTTGCTCCGGACACTGCGAGAGGGCTGTACAAGCAATGATCACACGCACGGCACAGCGGACACACCAGGAACCGCGGTGTTGGCCGTCGAATGGCGCTAGCTGCGCAGCATTTGTGCACCGCCGCCGTCAGTGTCAGCCAGTTTGCCGTGGCATACGGAGCTCCATCGCAGTCTTTAACACTGGTAGCATGCCGCGACAGCGTGGACGTGAACCGTATGTGCAGTTGACGGACTTTGAGCGAGGGCGTATAGTGGGCATGCGGGAGGCCGGGTGGACGTACCGCCGAATTGCTCAACACGTGGGGCGTGAGGTCTCCACAGTACATCGATGTTGTCGCCAGTGGTCGGCGGAAGGTGCACGTGCCCGTCGACCTGGGACCGGACCGCAGCGACGCACGGATGCACGCCAAGACCGTAGGATCCTACGCAGTGCCGTAGGGGACCGCACCGCAACTTCCCAGCAAATTAGGGACACTGTTGCTCCTGGGGTATCGGCGAGGACCATTCGCAACCGTCTCCATGAAGCTGGGCTACGGTCCCGCACACCGTTAGGCCGTCTTCCGCTCACGCCCCAACATCGTGCAGCCCGCCTCCAGTGGTGTCGCGACAGGCGTGAATGGAGGGACGAATGGAGACGTGTCGTCTTCAGCGATGAGAGTCGCTTCTGCCATGGTGCCAATGATGGTCGTATGCGTGTTTGGCGCCGTGCAGGTGAGCGCCACAATCAGGACTGCATACGACCGAGGCACACAGGGCCAACACCCGGCATCATGGTGTGGGGAGCGATCTCCTACACTGGCCGTACACCACTGGTGATCGTCGAGGGGACACTGAATAGTGCACGGTACATCCAAACCGTCATCGAACCCATCGTTCTACCATTCCTAGACCGGCAAGGGAACTTGCTGTTCCAACAGGACAATGCACGTCCGCATGTATCCCGTGCCACCCAACGTGGTCTAGAAGGTATAAGTCAACTACCCTGGCCAGCAAGATCTCCGGATCTGTCCCCCATTGAGCATGTTTGGGACTGGATGAAGCGTCGTCTCACGCGGTCTGCACGTCCAGCACGAACGCTGGTCCAACTGAGGCGCCAGGTGGAAATGGCATGGCAAGCCGTTCCACAGGACTACATCCAACATCTCTACGGTCGTCTCCATGGGAGAATAGCAGCCTGCATTGCTGCGAAAGGTGGATATACACTGTACTAGTGCCGACATTTTGCATGCTCTGTTGCCTGTGTCTATGTGCCTGTGGTTCTGTCAGTGTGATCATGTGATGTATCTGACCCCAGGAATGTGTCAATAAAGTTTCCCCTTCCTGGGACAATGAATTCACGGTGTTCTTATTTCAATTTCCAGGAGTGTATATTACACTAGCTGACGTCCCAAGTCGTCCGTTTCAATTATGGATATACGAAGATTTTTTTTTTCCTCGGCCGTTGTCAGTTGAAAAAATGCGGAATTTGTTGTGGGACATTGTGGAAGATTCCCGCTTCAGCCCCCAAATTTTCAAAAAGATCCCATGGGTGGCGGCGCTAAGCGTAGCAACACAGGTGCGTTCCAAGCTCAGACCTGCCATTGAGTTTCTTTTGGTGGAAAACCAGAGAATCGCAGATATTCGTAGGCGCTTGCAGAATGTCTACGGAGACCTGGCAGTGAACAAAAGCGCGGTGAGTCGATGGGCAGACGTCTGTTACCATCGCAACAATGTTGCGCAAACCTGTCCGATATCCCGCGTGCCGACCAGCGGCACACAGCTGCGATTCCTGTAATAATGTTGGAACGTAAGAACACTCTCTTTAGAGGTAATCGATGGATCACAATCAAACACCTCGCTGCACAACTTTACGTTTGCACACCCGAGAGGAGCCCACAAAACTTCGTTCGGCTGTTCTTCCTCATCCACCTTACATCCCGAAGCTCGCACTTTCCGGCTTCTGTTTGTTTGCCCCAATTAAGGGTGCACTCCGAGGGAAGCAGTACAAGGATGATGGGCAGGTTATTGATGCAGAAAGACGTTGGCTCCGACATCCAATTGTAGAATGGTGCCATGCGGGAATACAGGCCCTATCAGTAAGGTGACATAATGTCGTCGCATTCACTGGAGATTATGTCGAAAAATAAGGTTTTGTAGCCAGAAGAGTGGGGAAAGATACGGCGTACAAAATCAACCTACTTGCAGAAAAAAATGTGTTGCATTATTTAGTGAACGCTTCTCGTACTGAGCTTAGTCAATACTATTATAAAACTCGTTGTCAAGTTCCTCGATTTTTTAATACTCTTTTACACTTTGTCTTTTGTTCTTTAAAGTTATGAAGAGGTATATCAGACATTAAATCGTAATGTGGAAAAAAGTCTTTATTGTTGTATAAATGCTCCTATTGGATGACAATTGGTTTTAAATTTGAATGGTAATATTTTAATGCGCCGACGTCATATTTAGCAGAACAAACCGTTCTAAAAATGACGACTTTTAAAGAAATCTTTCGTGCAATATATCACTTTCTTTCTTCTTTTCCTTGTGCCGTTCTTCCCGCGGATACGTAGGGTCGGCATGGTTAATCGGATCTCGAAATGTTAGTTGAAGTGGTGGCCGGATGCGCTTCCTGCCGCCTACCGCACACCCCGGGAAGGAAGTTTACCCCAACTGTCTGCGACTAGTGTAAGCCATGGAACAGTGCGAAAGTGTTCAGATGTCTGCGGGCCGTGTAACTGAGGCGGGACGTGGGGACCAGCCCGGTATTCACCTAGGGGTATGTGGAAAACCGCCTAAAAACCACTGGAATAGAAGGCAGAACCGATAGAGGTACTCAAAGTACCCTCCGCCACACACTGTCAGGTGGCTTGCGGAGTATGGATGTAGATGTAGATGTAGATCCAGGCTGGCCGGCACACCGGCCCTCGTCGTTAATCCGCCGGGCGGATTCGACCCGGGGCCGGCGCGCCTACCCGAGTCCAGGAAGCAGCGCGTTAGCGCGCTCGGCTAACCTGGCGGGTCTCGTGCAATATATAACTGAAACCACATTTTTTCGTAATAGGCTAGCATAAATACGAAAACCACCAAATATGGTATGCTATCTGGCGAACACTGTAATCAAAAACACGGCGGCTCGGTTTGCTTTTTAAGCACACCTGCTGTTCGAGAAAGTATGTGCCACTTGAGTGCCGGGAAACCTCACCCCCGGCACACAACGTGAATCGCTTACAAAGAGTATTGGCTGTGGTACCATGACGCCGGCGACGAGGCCCTAGACAGGATTGTCACAGGTGATGAGACGTGGATTGCTAACTTTATCCCATAATCAATCAGCTGTCAATGAATAGCTGTTACAGCGGATCGCCCATCAAGACGAAGTTCAAACTGATAGTGCCGCTACAGACTGTGATGTGCAGTGTTCAGGTAATGGAAGGCCATTCTGTTCACTGACTTACTGCGCAGAGATTAAACATGAAAGCGAATCGTTCTTCATCTACATCATACTCCGCAAGCCACTTAATGGTGTTTCGGTGAGTACGTTTTGTGCCATAACCTGAGCTCCGAAACCCTGTTCCACTCGCGAATGGTGCTTGGGAAGAATGATTATCGGTAAGCTTCTTTACTAGCTCTAATTTCTCGAATTTTCTCCTCATGTTCATTACGCGAGACGTATTAAGAGGGAAGTAGTATGTTGTCCGACTCTCCCCGGAAACTGCTCTCTCGAAATTTCAATAGTAAATTTTCCCGCGATGCACCACGCCTCTCTTATAACGCCTGCCAGTGGAATTTGTTGAGCATCTCCGTAACGCTCTCGTGCCAACTAAAAGATCCCGTGACGAAACGCGCCCCTCTTCGTTGGATGATGAACAATACTTAAGAAAGGATCGAACAATCGCCTTCCTCTGAATCTGAACCTGGCATCTGCTTTTCCCACTATTTGTTTTATATGGTCATTCTACTTAAGGTCGCTCCGGATAGTTACTCTTAGATATTTTACGGCAGATACTATTTCCAGCGATTTATCGTCAGTGGTGTAGCTTTGAGGTGATGGATTTCTTTTCCTATGTACGCGCAATATGTTATACTTATTTACATTCAAGGTCAACTGCCAGAGCCTGCACCATTCATCAATTTTCTGTAGATCATTCTGCAAATCGTTCTGATGGAGGTCGGTTGGGAGCTGTTCGACCATCCACCTTACTCTCTAGATCTGGCCCACAGCGATTTTGATCTTTTCTTTCACCCCTAGAAACTCACAATGACGAAGAGCTGAAGCTGACTGTCACACTTTGCTCTCATTCCCTGATGCAGATACAAGAATACAAAAGTGCATCCCACAATATGAAAAGTGTTCAGATGCTGCGGTGATTATATTGAATCACTGCTGTACCCATTGCTAACAGGGCTCTCCACGTAACTTTTTTTTTTCATTTTAAAAGAGGAAATTTTAATTTTTGGATCACCATTGTACAATGCGAGCTTTATAACACAGCAACAAGCCTATTCGGCGAAGAGAAGAGATATGGGTGCCTCGTTTATTAAACGTATATTTAAGCTACAGACTCAGGAAATTTACAAGTCAGTCACTGTATAGCTTGTTTGTATCACATAGGGATGAGAAATGTGCAGTAAGTAGAATTTTCAACCTAGGGTTATACAGCCAACAGCTTGAAGATAAGTATTTAGTACAATGACCTATGTTTCGACAGCTACTAAGGGTGTCTTCATCAGAATGGAATTTGGATAAACCGTAAAATTACATTGCAAAAAAGCAATGGTGAGAATTTAGACAGCTATGCTCAAGTCAAAAATTCTGACCATTGCTTTTCCGCAATCTAATTTTACGGTTTATCAAAATTTCATTCTGATGAAGACACCCTTAGTAAGTGTCGAAACCTAGGTTAACGTACCAAACATTTATTTGCAACCGGATGGCTGTATAATCCTATATTGAAAATAGTATACGCTCGCTGAATTACAGCCATGTTTAAAACTCTAAAGAGAATTTATTAACCGATGCAAAGATCATTGTAATGAACATAAGCAGATAATACCACAAAAAAGTGTTGACAAGCAAGTTGGAAAAGGAGGGAGAACACTTCTTCGGAAGAAAACGAGAGGAGATGATACGGCACAGAATCAAAGATAGACTTATTCCACGGCATTATAACAAGGATAATGATTTGATACGTTGTGTAATAGACTTGATCGTGGATGAGTAGAAGCGTATGGGAGGAACTCAGCAATGAAGCGGCGTTTCGTTAATTTTTTTATGAGGCTCTCTAAAATAATCATAAGATTATTTATGACAAACGAACTAGAATCCATAGGTGAATACAACCGATTTTCTGGTTTATCAAGGCAGGTATCGTTTAAGTCGCAGTAGAAAAAATGACTTTAAAATTATGATAGGAAATTACAGAAACGATAAAACCACCTATTCGGCAATACTATTTTTCTCATATGAGATTCTGTATTGCATAATTACTTCACATTAACGTGCATTATCTGTTTTTTCCCCTTCTATTGAACCATATTCCTTTTTTAAAGGCGGAAAACCTGCTAGGAAGGTAACGAAGATTTTCGGTGTTACTGACATGGTATCTCCTGGATAATAACCTCAGCCGGTGTCAAATACTGTGTCGTGAATCTCGCAAAGCGCTTTTATGTCGTGTAGTGGGAATTATATTCAACAGAGCAATTAGTTAATCGTTCGCTCTTACGTGATTACATTTGCTAATGTGATTGTAATCTCTTTAACTCTGTAAAATCGTCACATATTCCGACATATATAACTTGATTAACACATCTAGACTGCCTTGCACAATGTTATTAATTACTGAATAAAACATTCTGCCATGAATTTCACGAAACCCCCTAACTTACTAATCAACTGTTTGGGTACCGAAATAAATTCTCGTCTGTGTCACTAAAAGCTGTACTTGCAACTCTTTAATGGAAGGGAAGAGTTTAGTGTCACAGACCTAAGAATCTGACAGTTTTGGTCACTTATGGAGCGTATTAAATACAATCGCATTCTGTCTATCCCTTACGCTGATGTGTACAATAGTTTCCAACTGACAATCAGCCACAGTGAATGTTTGGCTTCATTACAAAAACGCAACGTATTTTAAAGTTTGCGCTCCTTCATCACACGAGGAGCATCCAGAAAATAACAGTATTCAGGAGCATTGCAAATTTCCCCAACAACCACTAGCATGTCATCAGACAAGCACTCAACTCAGATCCAATGTCAGTTGTTAAGAATGTACTTCTACGCTAATAATGCAAAAGGGAGGGCATCCACCGGGCGCCGTGACCAAGCGGTTCTAGGCGCTTCGGTCCGGTACCGCGCTGCTGCTACGGTCACAGGTCCTCGGGCATGGATGTGTGTGATGTCCTTAGGTTAGTAAGGTTTAAGTAGTTCTAAGTCTAGGGGAATGATGACCTCAGATATTGAGATTCATAGTGCTTAGAGCCATTTGAACCATTTTATTTATTTATTTATTATTTTTTTTTTTTTTGGATGGGATCCCATTATCTCCGTCCCGGCGTCTTGATTACTTTTTCATTTGTTTCTGTCGTAAACGTACTGCAATTTGAGTACGCTTGAGACAGTAAAATCCGAATGTTAAGTTTTACGTAACAACTGGTTGAGAAAATGACTAAACAACCAAACATACCTCAATTTACGTTTTCGTGGTTTCCGAAACTTAATTATGTCGCAGTCAGGGTGTTATACATATCAAACCCATCTGATATTCTAATCAGTCAGTGTCCTACTGCCGGCCGCGGTGGTCTCGTGGTTCTAGGCGCGCAGTCCGGAACCGTGCGACTGCTACGGTCGCAGGTTCGAATCCTGCCTCGGGCATGGATGTGTGTGATGTCCTTAGGTTAGTTAGGTTTAAGTAGTTCTAAGTTCTAGGGGACTTATGACCACAGCAGTTGAGTCCCATAGTGCTCAGAGCCATTTGAACCATTTGAAGTGTCCTACTGGCCTGCTGCTACTGCGCTCTCCAGAGGAAGTCATGTTTTGTACAGCTCACCCTGAACAAGTATCTTCGTGTTTGCATGACTGCTGCATCCAGTTGAACCTGCTTGACATAGTCGAAACTAGGTCTCTCCTACAAGTTTTACCTCCCACACTTCCCTTCATTGCGAAATGACATATTTCTTAATGCCTCGAAACGTGTCCTCTCAACAAAATTCTTCTTTTAGTTAAATAGTGCCATGAAGCTGTTTTCTGTCCAGTCAGTTTCAGTACCTCATTATTAGTTACTCCATCTGCTCATCTAATTTTATGCGTTGTCATATTAGTCAGTTTTCTCAGATTAAGTTAAATGATACTTGTAGCATCAGATATATTGAGTGTTTCAAAACCGAGCTAGGTGGCGCAGTGGTTAACACACTGGACTCGCATGCGGGAGGACGACGGTTCAAACCAGCGTCCGGCCATCCTCATTTAGATTTCCTATGATTTCCCTAAATCGCTTCAGGCAAACGCCGGGATGATTCCTCTGAAAGGCCACGACCGACTTCCTTGTCCATCCTTGCCTAACCCGATGGGACCGATGGCCAAGCTGTTTGGTCCCCTGCCCCCAAGCAACCAACCAACCAACCAAGCTTGTTTGTGTGGCCATCCTCCGCAGCAAGCATATAAACACTTGTTTTGTTAATAAAACTGCCTTTTCCTGCTGCTAGTTATACAGTAACTAGCAGCAAGAAAAGGCAGTTTTATTTACAAAACAAGTATAACCAACCAAGCATTTATTACAGTCAACTTACACCTGTAAATAATACAGGGTGATTCAAAAAGAATAACACAACTTTAGGAATTTAAAACTCTGCAACGACAAAAGGCAGAGCTAAGCACTATCTGTCGGCGAATTAAGGGAGCTATAAAGTTTCATTTAGTTGTACATTTGTTCGCTTGAGGCGCTGTTGACTAGGCGTCGGCGTCAGTTGATGCTAAGATGGCGACCGCTCAACAGAAAGCTTTTTGTGTTATTGAGTACGGCAGAAGTGAATCGACGAAAGTTGTTCAGCGTGCATTTTGAACGAAGTATGGTGTTAAACCTGCTGATAGGTGGTGTATTAAACGTTGGTATAAACAGTTTACAGAGAATGGGTGTTTGTGCAAAGGGAAAAGTTCTGGACGGCCGAGAACGAGTGATGAAAATGTAGCACGCCTCCAGCAAGCATTTGTTCGCAGCCCAGGAAAATCGACTCGCAGAGCTAGCAGAGAGCTGCAAATTCCACAATCAACTGTATGGAGAGTCCTACGAAAAAGGTTAGTTATGAAACCTGTCCGTAACTACCTGAACGTCAACTACCCGAGGCGATGGATCGGCCGCCAGGCAGCCCGTGACAGAGCACTTCATCACTGGCCTCCAAGAAGCCCTGATCTTACCACCTGCGATTTTTTCTTATGGGGGTATGTTAAGGATATGGTGTTTCGGCCACCTCTCCCAGCCACCATTGATGATTTGAAACGAGAAATAACAGCAGCTATCCAAACTGTTACGCCTGATATGCCACAGAGAGTGTGGAACGAGTTGGAGTATCGGGTTGATATTGCTCGTGTGTCTGGAGGGGGCCATATTGAACATCTCTGAACTAGTTTTTGAGTGAAAAAAAACCTTTTTAAATACTCTTTGTAATGATGTATAACAGAAGGTTATATTATGTTTCTTTCATTAAATATACATTTTTAAAGTTGTGGTATTCTTTTTGAATCACCCTGTACATCATATGAAAGACTAGCTCAGATAATTTTTGTTACAAGTATTTAACGTGAGCACCATTCGACACACGTCACATATGGAGTAGATATGCGCGTCCTTCGCAAACTTTGATTATCGTGTCTTGAGTAGTTGTCGAAACAACTGCTTCCATCATATTTCTTAAGTAGAGCGGGTCAGCTGGTCGCAGAGGCACATATGCTTGATCCTTTACGAACCCTCAAAGGTAAAAATGTAATGGCGTCAGGTGGGATGAACGTGGAGGCCGAGCGAGACAAACTCTGTCATCTGCCCCCTTGCGGCCAACCCAGCGGTCGGGACAGCATTGTTTAGCCAGTTGCGCACTTAGTTATGCCAGTGAGGTGGTGCATCATCTTGCTGCCAAATAAAGTTCTGGGTTCAGCTTCTTCCAGTTGAGGAAAGAGCCATATTTCTAGCGCGTCAAGCTAAGGAACACCAGGTACAGTTGCTTCACCGATAAAGAAAGGGCGGGGTGCGGCACAAGAAGTCAATTACGGGCAGACTCTTTGCAACTCTACCATCTCGTGGAGATTTGCTGAACCCCAGATGCGAACATTGTGTGTGCTGATGTTTCCCCTTAGATGAAATGTCTATTCATCACTTACAACATGATCCAGGAAATCTTCATCGTCATGCAGCAACATTTCGTTTGCAAAGTTGGTATATAATCTGCAGTCTGTAGGCTTTATAGCTTGTATTTACTGTGAAGGATAACAATTCGGAACTAAGAGTGTGCTTAAAAATCTCTACACAGACGTCACCGGAGTTGCTAACTCATGACTAGCCTTCCGTAATGATTTCTTGGGGCTACGCGTGAAACACTCTCACTCCTTCGACACGTTATTCAGTGAAGTTTCCGCCTGCGATTGTTTCTGTAGAAAGGAGTAGGGCTCATGTTTTTTCGTGGTCAGTGTCGTTGGCAACCCTGCCACGCTAGGCTGTTCTTACTGCTAGTCGCGCAGCAGCACGAGGTTACTTGACAGTGTTTCCTCCGTGTGAGAAATTGTTGCCGGATCGAGAAGCGACGCTTGTTACCACTGGATGGTCAAAATGCAATAGGTAAGATGTTGTGACATACTTACATGTAGGTCCAAACGTGCAAAACCTCCTGAAAATCGGTGTAACTTTCGCTTGGACAACTGTTCAAAAAGCAACTTACCTCATTTCTTTTTCCTTGTAACATAAGTCGAAAGATGCTACAGACATATGCTAACCGCAAAATAATATCTCTGTATAATACCTTTCTTGTGTTAGCTACATGTATGTCCTTCACCTGGACGATTCCTAATTATAGGATAAAACGATCATTTTCGTAGCCGGCTACATCTGCGACGACGAATAATATGCAACATTCGTATTACTACAGGTAAATATTTAAGCTTAGAGAAACAGCAGACCTTGCAATTTGTGTCTCATAGACCGATTGCAAGTTACCTGCAAGATCCACGGATTTTTGTCGTAAATGTAACACTCAGTTTTTATTTGAGCGGGAATTCAAAAGGCACTGTACCGCGATTATGATCGGCGACAATTTCATCAGCGAATATTACCGAACAGAGGAAATCGCCTTGTGTGGCGATGGTCGTATTCTGCGGGCACCACATTTCAGAAGCTTCTATTATCGTATTGTTTGTACCGTTTAACGGCCATAGAAATTTTCACATATTTAACGGAATATTATAACATTATTTTGAAAGAACAGATCGAACTATAAAGAAAAAAAACATCGAAAATTTCGCCTGCGTTCTCGTAAATCTTTGGAGCTGGAGTACATTGCTTTGGAATTTTCATAAACACAGATAATACAACTTAGACATTAAATTATATAATCTATGAAATGAACAATTGAGTCAATGTATTTGGATGTTAAGCACGTCAAAAGTTAAGCACATTCAGAAGTACGTAATATTCAAAATTAAGGCAAGTTAAATTATATGAAAAGTATTGCGAAACACAATTCACTAGAGATAAATCTCTACTGTAATAGAGATGATGCTGATAATAGGCATCTGTCGAACTCTAGTCTAGTAATCTCTGTTGGAGAACTTATGTCAATTAAAAGCAGGCTGCTGAATGTTCGTAAGTAGGCTTTCGTAGGATACTGAAAGTAATGCCAGGTTTCAACAGCCTGCTATAATTGATGAAACTAAAAATGTACTGAATCCCCAAAGTATCACTTTCGAAGGAATAATGAAGGCAAGATAGAACTAACAACAGCACGCACATTCAAGCTGTCCAATGCTCCATACTAACTGAAACAGAAAGAAACGCTAATATGTGGTACTATCCTAAGTAACTTCTGTCATAAATTCACGGGTTTCGAATTATATATGGATGTATATTTACAATTACAGACTTACCACGAACATTGTATTATTAGCTGATTTTTTTCTTCTTTTGTGACCAACTGAGCATACGTAATATATTTAAGCGTTTTATAAGAACCTCTGTTAACCATGTAGCGTAGCTCTCAAGCGTATCTTGATTGTCAGTCTTAACAAAACGTACACCTATGTACCTCTGCTTTAAATCCCTGTGTTAGCTGCTACCGGTTTACACAATGTCCGCAAACGCCACCAACCGGGTTTGCGCTCCCCCGGGGCATTCGGTTAGTGGCACATATCTGATTGTGTACACTCCAGGGCGACTGCTACAGTCAATCAATGAACTATGCAAGCACGGACGGTTACGTAGTAACCGTATTGTCGACATGCAAAACCCTTTTCTTTGGAAGACTTGGTTGCTAAACTGCTTGGTGGAGGTAGTATTAAAACAGACACAGGGTGGTTATAAATAAATTTTCGTTACTTGAGAGGGCCCCCCATGAACACCGAACGATTGTAGGACAATGAAACTTTGTGGAAGCATTTTTAAGGGCATGCGGAAAAGAAATATTGAATAAACCAGTGAAAGAAATACATTTTAATTCCCACATGAGAGCGTAATATTTTTTTTACTGCGTACCGTGTTTACGTTCCAGGTTATTAGCATTACTCAGTGTTACCATCCTCTGCATCCAGATAGCCTGGAACCGCACCAGAGATACAATTTCAAAACTGTTCGCAGCACTTTTTGAACTGTGGACCATAGAATGTTCAGCCTTCGTGACACAGCTCGTGCTCTGCTTGAATATCGCACGACGAGTTTCGCGTTCTCAACCACGGCAACAATAACTTTTTCAACAATTTGTGGCGCTGTTGGCTGTCGGCTTCTTCGAGAAACAATTCCCAAATCGCCAATGAATTGGAACTTCGGTAACATGTTTGTCAACCCCGGTGCAGAAAGATGATCTCTCTGTACTTCTTTAATGCACCGATTCTAGTGAAGAGCAGCAGAACCACTGCTATTGTTTTGAAACAACAGTTTTCCGAATAAGGCCCTGTTTTGTTTATCTCGTCCAGACCCAAATTAACTGCAACTGTGATGTATACTGATGCTTGTATTTCAAACCTGCATCACTATACCATTACCGACACCTAAGGGCAAGTCATAACACTGACACTACTATCGACGCAAATGCTGCAACGTACAGTCTGAACACCATAGTTGGGAACCCATATGGTCCAGAGGGTGGACAGCGATACCCACAGTGACAGCGAAAATAGTGACAATGAGGAGGAACTGATGGGGGAAGCTGAGATGTGACAGTAAATAAGAATAAGGTGCTGGCGATCTAGTCAAAAAATCACCAACCATAGTTGGGAACCCATATGGTCCAGAGCGTGGACAGCGATACCCACAGTGACAGCGAAAATAGTGACAATGAGGAGGAACAGAAGGAGGAAGCTGAGATGTGACAGTAAATAAGAATAAGGTGCTGGCGATCTAGTCAAGAAATCACCAACCATAGTTGGGAACCCAAATGCTGTACATGGATGGGCACCTAAAGTAGTTAATACATAGCATTAGTAATAAATAGGATAAGAAACATTATTTCTCTACTAATAACCATTTGTGTGTGTGTGTGTGTGTGTGTGTGTGTGTGTCTGTTTGTGTGTGTGTGTGTGTGTGTGTGTTTGTGTGTGTGTCTGTGTGACTGGCGGTCAACGGCTCGAAGAAACCATTCCGAGGTATTTACCGTCAGTCACTCTCGGTGATGGTACTAAAAGTGTTATTTTGAAAAGTATCATTCTTTGTAAATGTTGTAGATAAAACAAAAGAAAAGAAAACTTGGCAATAAATAAATAACCCATATGGTAAATAGCCGAAGTTTAATTATAACCATCCTGTGTTTGGGGCACCCAATAGAAAAAAAAACACTTCTATACGTATTGAAGAGCTTAAATACACAAACTATATTACCAAATTAGAAAATAAAACTGTATAGTGTTGACTGAGGCGCTTCAGTTTGAAACCGCGTGACCGCTACCGTCGCAGGTTCGAATCCTGCCTCGGGCATGGATGTGTTTGATGTCCTTAGGTTAATTAGGTTTAAGTAGTTCTAAGTTCTAGGGGACTGATGATCACAGATGTTAAGTCCCACAGTGCTCAGAGCCATTTGAACCATTTTTTTGTTGACTGAGGTTAAGAAAAATAACAAACTGGAAGCGGTGCAGTTAACCTCCAGTGATTTAGAATCGCTTATTCAATGGTTCAAATGGCTCTGAGCACTATGGGACTTAACTGCTGATGTCATCAGTCCCCTAGAACTTAGAACTACTTAAACCTAACTAACCTGAGGACATCACACGCGTCCATGCCCGAGGCAGGATTCGAACCTGCGACCTTAGCGGTCACGCGGTTCCAGACTGTAGCGCTTAGAACCGCTCGGCCACCACGGCCGGCCCGCTTATTCAAACATTCACATCCACTTTGAGCACCTTTATTTTCAGATCCAACTATGTCTGCGAAGGTGAGGTCACTAATGCACGCCTGCGGGACACCAAAGCATTCGGAGGTGATCATTCGAATCCTGATGGTAGCAGAAATTTTCACCAACAACACTGGGTCGATAAGGGGAGGAGAGATGGTGTAGTTAAGTTCCTGATCTTTGCGCCAAAATCCTGGTTTGAATTCCAAATCCCTCCCAGGTGTCTCGTGCACACGGACACGGAAGAAGTATCCGTACTTTTTGCTATCGGATACTTTCATCTCGATACTGATATTTTTTTTACTCGCTACTTCTCACCCGATAGGTTTAGTCACATCAGTACTTTATAGCAGCTATCGTAACGAATGACTCTCATAGTGGATTATTACGTTTTCATTATTCACTCAAAATGTTTGGCGCTGGGCTTAATTCCAACGCTTTCAACAACTGAACGCGAGAGCACCAACAGGTCTACAACTGAATGAGCGATTTGTGGACGAGTGACAGAGTGGTTGTACGAAAACGTTTGCGATGCTTAGTCAACTTTGGCACCGTTGCGTTTGCAGTTCCTTCACTTGAAATCCCTCTTTTTTCACGTTTCGTTTTACATGTTTGTCTCAGTATTCTTGGACTGTTGTTTTGCAAATTTCCAAGTGTCAGTAAACGATCTTGATGAAATCTGGAGGGTGTGTAATGGGAACAAAATAGCGCAATACTTTTTTTTTGTTTGTACCTAGTTTCACGTTTAAGGGGTAACACACGCCCCTCAAAGTAATTTGACATTTTAGGTTTAGAGGGAATAGCTTCTAGAAAATGATATTTGAAAATGTTTTTCATACAAAAGTCGATGTGTAATCAATAGTCTTGAAAATTGTATTATCAACTATTGTAATAATTTGGAATTTTGCAAAATACTCCACCACCATCAATTAATTTTGAAAAACGAAAACTTTGGTTACAACATAAATTAAAGAAGCTTTCAAGCCGCATTCATCCTTGTGTAATGAAGCTGATTTCTGAAATACAGTTTTTTGAAAATAAGCTGTACACATTGTGCTGTCTGAGTATCTTCAGCATACCTAATTACAATATGTAAACATTCATTATTCTTCTGATTATTTATCCCACTTATATTTGTTTTATGTTTTAAATTGTTATTTTAATGTTTTACGTTGATGGTTTTTTTTGCTTTTTAATTTACATAATTTACATAATAAGTAACTCATTATTATGGTAGAAAATAAATACATTAAAGGTAATCTGTAAATAAATGCTTAAAACTTAACTTTCTTTACATCATGCACGTAAAATGAACGAAATTTCTTCATGTGATATACACAGCTGAGGAGACAATGTGTAACGAAATTCAGCAGGATTTCAGATTGTCACGGGCGATCCTCTAAATATTCTGATTTGTATCGGGCATATTTCAGTACGCTGATAAGCTTAATGACTGCAGCTTAATTATAATGCTTCTCAAGTGTAGAATGACATCATGGAACTAGATCTGGAAGCCTTCTCACAGGGTTCCTCCGGCATCCTCTCCCTTCTGACATAGTCATGCAGCATAAACACATCACCGGCACTCTACAAACAGACCCATCGCAGTCATCTACACTCTACAGTTACACTGCGTGAAAGTGAGGAAGCACAAGCTTTTCGATTAGGCGGCTGCAGAATCCATCCAAGTCTCTCAGCCCACACCGGAATACGAATTTTTCATTTTCAGCCCAAAATGACGAAATAAAAATTAATATCGTAGCGTATTGTGGTGCATATTCGCAAGTGATTAAGAGCTGCTGCGTTGGAGAGCGCTCCTGTCGTATTTTCGAATGGAATGGAACGGCGTTTCGCATGTTTTGGATGTCGTCATACCTTTTGATGGCCATCGGAGTGACTTTCGATCTTAAGTTCCAGGAGAAAGAAACTGGTATAGGCATGAGAATTCAAATAAAGACATATGTAAACGGGCAGAGAACGGTGCAGCGGTAGGCAATGCCTAAATAAGACAACAAGTGTCTGCTGCTACAATGGCACGTTATCAAGTTTCAAATGAGTTTGAAAGTGGTGTTACAGTCGGTGCACAAGCGATGGGACACTGCGTCTCCGAGGTAGCCATGAAGAGATTTTCCCGGTCGATCATTTCACGAGTGTATCGTGAATAACAGGAATACCGTAAAACATCAAATCAACATCGCTGCTGCCGGAGAAATATCCTGCAAGATCGGGACCGACTATGACTGAATAAAATCGTTCGACGTGACAAAAGAGCAACCCTTCCGCAAATTACTGCAGATTTCAATGCTGGGCCATCAACAAGTGTCAGCGTGTGAATCATTCAAAGAAACATTATCGATATGGGCTTTCGGAGCTGAAGGTCCACTCGTGTACCCTTGATGATTGCATGACAGAAAGCTATACCCCTTGCCTGGGCCCGTCAACATCGACATTGGACTGTTTATGACTGAAAACATGTTGCCTGGTCGGACGAGTCTCGTTTCAAATTGCATCGAGCGGATGGACGTGTGCTGGTATGAGGACAACCTCATTAATTCATGGACCCTGCAGTCAGCAGGGGACTGCTCAATCTGGTAGAAGCTCTGTAGTAGCGTGGGGCGTGTGCAGTTGGAGTGATGTGGGAGCCTTGATACGTGTAGATACGACCCATAAAAGTGACACGTGCGTAAGCATCCTGTCTGATCACCTGCATTCATTCATGTGTATCGTGGATTCCGACGGACTTGGGCAGTTCCAGCAGGAGAATGCGACAACCCACACGTCCAGAATTGCTACAGAGTGGCTCCAGGAACACTTTTCTGATCTTAAACACTTTCGCTGGCAACCAAACTCCCCAGAAATGAACACTATTAAGCATATCATGGATGCCTCGCAACGTGTTATTCAGAAGAGATCTCCTCCCCCTCATACTCTTACGGATTTATGGACAGCCCTGCAGGATTGACTGTGTCAGTTCCAGCACTACTTCACACATTAGTCGAGCCCCTGCCACATCGTGTTGCGGCACTTCTGCGTGCTCGCGGGGGCTCTACACGATATTAGGCAGGTGTGCCAGTTTATTCGGCCCTTCAGTGTAGTACAAAGGGGACACCACAGGAAGGGTATTGATTCGAGCACTGGCCAGAAATGTTACGAAGACTCATAAGGTATTATGTACAGGGTGTTTCAAAAATGACCGGTATATTTGAAACGGCAATAAAAACTAAACGAGCAGCGATAGAAATACACCGTTTGTTGCAATATGCTTGGGACAACAGTACATTTTCAGGCGGACAAACTTTCGAAATTACAGTAGTTACAATTTTCAACAACAGATGGCGCTGCAAGTGATGTGAAAGATATAGAAGACAACGCAGTCTGTGGGTGCGCCATTCTGTACGTCGTCTTTCTGCTGTAAGCGTGTGCTGTTCACAACGTGCAAGTGTGCTGTAGACAACATGGTTTATTCCTTAGAACACAGGATTTTTCTGGTGTTGGAATTCCACCGCCTAGAACACAGTGTTGTTGCAACAAGACGAAGTTTTCAACGGAGCTTTAATGTAACCAAAGCACCGAAAAGCGATACAATAAAGGATCTGTTTGAAAAATTTCAACGGACTGGGAACGTGACGGATGAACGTGCTGGAAAGGTAGGGCGACCGCATACGGCAACCACAGAGGGCAACGCGCAGCTAGTGCAGCAGGTGATCCAACAGCGGCCTCGGCTTTCCGTTCGCCGTGTTGCAGCTGCGGTCCAAATGACGCCAACGTCCACGTATCGTCTCATGCGCCAGAGTTTACACCTCTATCCATACAAAATTCAAACGCGGCAACCCCTCAGCGCCGCTACCATTGCTGCACGAGAGACATTCGCTAACGATATAGTGCACAGGATTGATGACGGCGATATGCATGTGGGCAGCATTTGGTTTACTGACGAAGCTTATTTTTACCTGGACGGCTTCGTCAATAAACAGAACTGGCGCATATGGGGAACCGAAAAGCCCCATGTTGCAGTCCCATCGTCCCTGTATCCTCAAAAAGTACTGGTCTGGGCCGCCATGTCTTCCAAAGGAATCATTGGCCCATTTTTCAGATCCGAAACGATTACTGCATCACGCTATCTGGACATTCTTCGTGAATTTGTGGCGGTACAAACCGCCTTAGACGACACTGCGAACACCTCGTGGTTTATGCAAGATGGTGGCCGGCCACGTCGCACGGCCGACGTCTTTAATTTCCTGAATGAATATTTCGATGATCGTGTGATTGCTTTGGGCTATCCGAAACATACAGGAGGCGGCGTGGATTGGCCTCCCTATTCGCCAGACATGAACCCCTGTGACTTCTTTCTGTGGGGACACTTGAAAGACCAGGTGTACTGCCAGAATCCAGAAACAATTGAACAGCTGAAGCAGTACATCTCATCTGCATGTGAAGCCATTCCGCCAGACACGTTGTCAAAGGTTTCGGGTAATTTCATTCAGAGACTACGCCATATTATTGCTACGCATGGTGGATATGTGGAAAATATCGTACTATAGAGTTTCCCAGACCGCAGCGCCATCTGTTGTTGAAAATTGTAACTACTGTAATTTCGAAAGTTTGTCTGCCTGAAAATGTACTGTTGTTCCAAGCATATTGCAACAAACGGTGTATTTCTATCGCTGCTCGTTTAGTTTTTATTGGCGTTTCAAATATACCGGTCATTTTTGAAACACCCTGTAAGATCACATGTGGAGCCGCGACGTCGGCAGTGCGTACGCGATGACCATATATTGTTATAATCGAGGCCCTACAGGCCGGTGTGCGGAAGTGCGGACGTGGATGGGGCAGCGTCGCCTGCCACACAGTATAAAGTCAGAGGCTGCGTAGCCTGTGGGGGAGTTCAGTACAGAGAGAGAGCCAAGAGGGACTTCTGTGAAGGTCAGGCCCGGGGTCGGGACGTCCAGTATTCGCTCTGGCTCTGCTCATGCTCATACTTAGCCGCGTACCTCCCACCACGGGATTTTGTACCAGGAGTAGTGTACTTCCATTCGTTATCCAATTCTTGCTCAGACGCGTAATTAAAAACTGTAGTATTCAGGTCTTGCCTTTGTTCGATTATTTCCCGACCGAGTTCCATAACTCTATCAATCTCCCAGTTAGCGATCTATGCGTTAGCTGGCTGGATGTATATTCTTCAGTTTCCAACGTTACTGAGCGCTAGACGCTCGCTGGATGTGATGCTTTACAGAGACGATCATTGTCATCCCGTTTAGCGTTGTTACAGTTCTGTAACATGTACAACGACCATCTGCGCACTCCAGAGATTGGACATAATTTTTAATCAACATAGAGATTTTAACCTTGATAGACATGTCGTTCGGACTTGCTCAGTGTATGCCATTAATAAAGGGGTGTATTTCCGAATCTCAGTCTGGAAAATAAATATTTTTTCCACTCATAGTATACAACAGTATATCATTTTTATCTCAGACGTTCAAGTTGCGGAGCTTACAAGAATTCTAAAATCACAAATGGCGTAGATCGCTAGACTGTCAGAGAGGTTTGTTTGTTAATGACCTGCTAGTGAAACGTCGGGAACAACTGCGAAAACGAAAAACGTATCGAAATTCGTATTTTTGCAGCAACTTGGCAGTCGCTTCAGCCGTTATTTACTAGAGTGTGACAGTAGTCCATTTGCAACAATTCTGCAGCATATCTGGTGTATTCCTCCATGTTTCCGTCTCTTAAGACAAAAACAAATCTCTCTCTGGGACTACAATTTGATGTGCCGGATAACGGTTCCTTCAACAAGTTACATTACCTCATTCGCTCCCGATATCGACCTCATGCTGTAATGTGCCATTTCTTACTCGTCATGATATGTTGTAAGCGAATTCTTCTGAATATCCAAATCAACGTGAACCTTTGCCGAGGCATTTGGCGCAGTCACTCAGACGTTGTATTTGTACTGTGAGTGTGTTGACTTCAAATCCCCATATGACATCCAAGTTGAAACTTCCCTTCGTTTCTATTTATAAAGTCGTTGAGAATGCCAGGACGGTTCATTTGCTAATGACTGCTGTTGACTTTTTCCTCCAACAAGGGATGTGCGATGTTGACAAATAACCGATGCTTATTGTGGACGATCGACCGCAAAACATCGTTTTAACAAAAATGGTTCAAATGGCTCTGAGCACTATGGGACTTAACATCTTAGGTCATCAGTCCCCTAGCACTTAGAACTACTTAAACCTAACTAACCTAAGGACATCACACACATCCATGCCCGAGGCAGGATTCGAACCTGCGACCGTAGCAGTCCCACAGTTCCGGACTGCAGCGCCTAGAACCGCAAGACCACCGCGGCCGGCAACATCGTTTTAACGTCGATGTTAAATAATGTATGTATACAATGGCGCGAAGAACAGGTAACAAAACCATCTAATATGGAATTTATCGATCATTAAATGTGGCAATAATTAACATTACAAGATTTTGTCTACAGAGAGTAACAATATGATTGTTACAGAAGTTCTCCGTTCTGTTCATCGCGTCATTCACAGTGAGCACATCCTACGTTTGAGGACGGTCTTTCACAAACTGCCGATGTGGCTATAAATATCAAGAGTTTAACTGCAGTTTTCTTTTAGGCGTGTGTACTTTCGGATTTGTAGTAACGATGATGTGATTCCATACTTCTAATGGAACTTGATTCAGATCTAGAAGGCGGTCTTACAGGAAATAAATGTGATGGCCTTCCTGTTCCAGTTTGGAAATTATTCTTTTCTTGTGCTGTTTTGTAATGTTCAGTCCATAAATCAAATTTGCTTTCTTAATTTTTTTCTAAAAATAGTTGACGCGGCCAAAATATGATGAGAATGTACAATGAAATCGATACGTCGTCCTTTAGCTTCAGTGACTTCATTTTCGTGCCTTAGCTCGTTCAAAAATATCCCTTTATCCCGCTTTCCACTGTAGCTAGGTTTCAGTTTTTGACAAGACGCAGATGTCTTGGACTGATTTCGTTATGTTCAGAAAAAGATTCGTTTAAATAGCAAAAAAAATTATTGATAGTAGTAAGAAGTAGCCTCTTTGCCAACGGCGAAGGACAATATTTTGTCCTTTATATCGGTGTTGAAATTTTCAAAGGCTTTGGTAGAGTTTATGAAACGTCCATGTTTACGAACTACCGGCTGCAGCTAAGCTGAATCTCTCTAGCTGACCTAGACGTCGACGCGGCATTAAACTCCCGTATTTCCCGTCCCTCTTTCGCTTTGCTGTCCTCTTTGCAGCAGTGCTGAAAGACATTTAATATTTTTCTAATAATAGTTGGCGCGGCCAAAGTATGTTGAGAATGTTCAATGAAATCGATACGTCGTCCTTTAGCTTCAGTGACTTTTCATTTTCGTGCCTTAGCTCGTTCAAAAATATCCCTTTGGCCGGTATTACACTATCAAATTTCTTTGTCAAAGATTTGATCAAAGATGTGATCAAATATTCCGTCAAATATATTTGACAAAGATCTTTGACGTAGCGCTAGAAGGGGTATTACACTGTCATCAAATTTTTCGTAAAAGTTCAAGATGGCTGACAACAACTTGTTATTAACCGCAGCAGTTGCACGTACCGCAATTGTATTGTGTGCACATGCGGAAAAGAAGTGGGGGAAAAAAGGAACCATACATACGAGGTTGACAGTCTTAAATTCCTGGGATTACAACTTGATAATAAATTCAGTTGGGAGGAGCACACCACAGAACTGCAGAAACGCCTTAACAAATCTGTATTTGCAATTCGAGTGTTAGCAGACATAGGCAACATAAAATGAAAAAGCTTGCATACTTCGCCTACTTTCATTCCATAATGTCATATGGGATAATATTTTGGGGTAAGTCTTGAAGTCAAACAAAAGTTTTCAGAGTCCAAAAGCGTGTAATACGTATTATTTGTGGAGTAAATTCACGGACGTCCTGCAGAAACCTCTTCAAAGAACTGTATACTAACCACTGCCTCTCAGTATATTTACTCCTTAATGAAATTTGCCCAAAATAATATATCTCTTTTTCCAGCAAACAACTCAGTTCATATATACAGTACCAGGAACAAAAAGGACCTGCACAAGGACTTAAAAGCACTTACTTTAGTTCAAAAAGGGGTCCACTACTCAGGAACACTCATCTTCAATAATTTGCCAGCAAACACAAAAAATTTAGTTCGAAATAAAGATCAGTTTAAAAGGAGCCTGAAAGACTTACTAGTGGCCAACTCCTTCTCCATTGGCGAAATTTTTAATAGAAACAAATGATGTATTGTATTTATTCATACTATTAGTATTGTTATTTCAGCTTTAAAAAAATCGACATGTTCCACATCCACGAGGATCTCCTCAGCACGGATCTATGGAACGAAAAACTAATCTAATCTGGGTGAAGCCGTGGGTTTTACGACGACACGATAAAAGCATTCAACAAAACTTGTTACGTGAGCTTACAGTGGAAGACGTCAAGTCGTACATCAATTACTTAAGAATGGATGAGCATACATCTCTGTATGTGCTCAATAAAGTGTATCCTCATATCACAAAGCACAATATTCAGTTAAGAACTGCTACAACTTCAGAAGACAGGCTCACTGTAACACTCCGATTCCTTGCTACAGGAGAGGGTTATGTTACGTTAGGTCAAGTCAGGTCAGGTCTCCAATCTTCTTAATCTATTTTTGTATTCAGGGTGCCTCACGTTGTAAAGCGCCTGATCAGCTTCAGACATCTCTATTAATTTTGTAGTTGTCGGCAATGGTTATAAAAACACTACAGACGACCAGGCCCCCACAACCGCACGAGTGGTCGACTGTGAAGAGCGGACAAATTGAATAGCTGGGCGGCGGCCATTAGAGTGGTAAACCGACGCGCGGGCTTCTTATGTTTATACATCGCTTTTGGTTATAAAATGCCTTCCCTTGACTTAGGTCGCAAACATAATGCCTCATTTAAATACGTTACTACAATACACTTTTTAATTCATGAACAAACAGCAACTAGTCACTGTTTATGAATTTATCTTACGTACTACATGGAATCTGCCGTAGCTAAAAGTTATGTACTGGACCCCTAGCATTTTTCGTAGTTCATTTACGATAGATACACGCAAAATGCATCAAAATACTCAAAGATTGGCCCACTATATTAATAGATATTTTCTGACTCTACCTTGCTTTAGATTTATGACGAGAAGTGCGTTATATATAGTGCTTTGGCAACTCACGACCAAATTATCAAGTTTCAACCTAACCTTGACCATGAAAACACTACCGATCAGCCAACTTTCTTCAAAATGATCAGAACATACGAAATGGTATTCTGTCGGTCGGAAATCTTGCCTCCTGACAGCGTGTAACCATTTTTGTAACAGCTGTGGTTTTGAGAAAGGAAACCTGCAAATAGATGCACAGACATTATGCTAATACCGTGTTATAAAAACATTAATTTATTAAGCAAGTGCACTGACATACAAAAAACTTAAAATATTCACATACCTGTGAAATGTAATATTCGTTCCTTTCTCGAATTTATTTGTACAATTAATCGTTGCGCAGCTCTTCACCATTGTACTTCTTTTGATTGGAACGTACAGACAGTAGAATTAAGAGTAACAAATACTGTTTGTACGCCCCAACAAATATACAACGTTGAATCAGGGTCTTCATAAACAACAATACTACCCAACACATCAGACTACAACCACTATAATGGCGTCCAGCCGAAGGTTCAAATTATCCCGCGACTGCAGCGCCATCAGTGAGTCTAGTTACTTTTTACAAGGTCTTTGCAGACGACAGAACTCTGCAGCGATGCTAGCGCTCCATGTGATAACATGTCACATTGCAGTGAACAGAAGACAAGCGATTTCTTTGATCAAATATACAGCGAGGCCATAGATTTGATCAAATATTGGACGACATTTGACAAAGTCCCTATTACACTATCAAATATCTTTGACAAAGATATTGGACAAAGAAATTTGATAGTGTAATACCGGCCTTTGCCCCGCTTTCCACTGTAGCTAGGTTTCAGTTTTTTGACAAGACGCAGATGTCTTGGACTGATTTCGTTATGTTCAGATTAAAGATTCGTTTAAATAACAAAAAAAAAAAAATATTGATAGTAGTAAGAAGTAGCCTTTTTGCTAACGGTGAAGGACAATATTTTGTCCTTTATATCGGTGTTGAAATTTTCAAAGGCTTTGGTAGAGGCTTTGAAACCTCCATATTTACGAACTACCGGCTGCAACTAAGCTGAATTTCTCTAGCTGACCTAGATGTCGACACGACATTAAACTCCCGCATTTCCCGTCCCTCTTTCGCTTTGCTGTCCTCTTTGCAGCAGTGCTGAAAGACAGCACAGAGTCATGTATCTAAAATGCCTTCCCTCCAACTTTAGTCCCTTCCACCCCATTTTGTTTATTCCTCTTCCGCATGTTGCCGCCCTCGCTGCTGCAAGCTTACACCTCGCTAATGCGCTCGCGGAAGTATTTTCTAGCCGGGACCGTTGTCCGCCGTCACAGAGCGGTTCGCCCGCCACAGGATCTCTGGCGCAGAGATCGTGTGTGTGTGTGTGTGTGTGTGTGTGTGTGTGTGTGTGGTGTGGAGCATGGAGCGAAACCCGCCGGCAGGGTGCTGCATTGTCTACAGCCACCCTGGGCCGTACACACATGTCCGCGCCATGGCTCTGCCTGCGAGAAAGGGCCCAACGCCACACCGCACTGCCTAACTCGACGAAATACCAGCCCCGCAATCTAATTGTTCCGCCGCTGCGGACTGGACCTAGTCTCGCAGTGCCGCACAAAAAGAGGACCCGTCGCTGAAAGAGTAGGGGAGGGGACGGCGGCGGCATTCGCAGATGGGACAGGGGGGCGGGGGGGGGGTGGAGGGGTAGGGGAATCGGGCTCAATTGTGGCTGTGGCCGCATCACAAAATTACGCATTAGCGTCAGTGGTGCAGTGCCGCCGCCCGAAATCGGCTATATTTCGAGCCCGTAATTCGTTTACGCGACGACGGATCTGTCTCTTCGCGTTGTTTTTGTTCCAATTTTGAGGGGTAAAAAAAAAATTTGAAAAAAGGAGAGCTAACCGCTGATTGGAAAGCAGTGTCGCTCTTGTGGACCGTTATCCTGCAGTATGGCTGCGACGGGCTAGTAGTAAACGAATTACGGGAAGTCTATCAACGCTCCTGCAACGGACAGCCCGTAACTGTCCGTAACCATTTCTGTAACTTATTAGAAAAAACAGCAGAGGCATAAGTTGCTTGATGTTTTACTCCATAAGTTTGTAGTATTTGTGGCCCTTAAAAGGGCCGTTTATTGACAACTGCTTTCAATGATTATATAGAGTACAATCACCCACAATGCGACAATCTTCCAAAGAAGAAGGACCACTTGCCTTCACCCATAAGTGAACGCTACAATCAGAATTTATCTTACAACGTCTACGACAAGACAAAGACAAATTCCCGTGCGGAAATAGGTAGGAACCCTCACTAGCAATAATAACCTCAGAAACAGGTATAGTACGGTAAGCTAAGATTTCCCGAGTTTCAAAGGATTCCAAACCGGCTCTCCCTGCATTGTTGCAAGCAACGAAAGCCACAGTTAACCATCCGTTACCCAAACTGGATGAAGAAGAAACTTTCATTATAGAAAAGTTTAACCTCGCACCACAAAATAGAGTAGGTCCATGAATAAGAACAAATTGAGAAGTTTTACCAACTCCTCTTATTTCGTTCTTTTTACCCTTAGCATAAGATGTCGAAGTACCAAGACTGCCGTCCACATTGACAAGTGATTTGTAAATCACTTAGAATTTTTCTCCGTCTATTATTTTACTTGTCTGTTTGTTGCTGGAAAATTCACTTCCGGTTGCGCAACCTTGCTGATAAGCATTTCCTGTTCAGCGTTAGCAGTTGTTCTTAAAATAGATATTATGAAATCCTGTGTTCTGCAGCAACAAGGGACCTAGTATTATTAGGACCTTGTTGCAGAATAATCCCTTTTTATGTTATTTGTTTAATTAGGGTAGATTATTTTACCTTCTTACAATGATGCGTAAACGTTGTTTTCGTCGTCGCCGGCGAATGCTGATTTACAAATCACTTGTCAATGTGGACGGCACTCTTGGTGCTTCGACATCTTCTGCTAAGGGTAAAAAGAACGAAATAAGAGGAGTCGGTAAAACTTCTCAATTTGTTGTTATTCATGGACCTACTCTATTTTGTGGTGCGAGGTTAAACTTTTCTATAATGAAAGTTTCTTCTTCCTTGTTCCCCAAGTCTGCACGTTTACATTCTCTTCCATTACCACCTCCTCGGCCGGCCGGAGTGGCCGAGCGCTTAAAGGCGCTACAGTCTGGAACCGCACGACCGCTACGGTCGCAGGTTCGACTCCTGCCTCGGGCATGGATGTGTGTGATGTCCTTAGGTTAGTTAGCTTTAAGTAGTTCTAAGTTCTATGGGACTTATGACCACAGCAGTTGAGTCCCATAGTGCTCAGAGCCATTTGAACCATTTTGAACCACCTCCTCTCGAAAACCTCCCCCTGTACGCGAGGTCGTTCCTCAGCCTGACATACCATACATCTTGGCGAGGATCCTCTATGCCCCAGATGCGCCGTTATCAACACAGACATCCACCGTTTGGTTTGTGATACAGCTGCCGACTGTTGGCTCCTCACACGTCCCATATCGGCATTGTTGCTGCGTTGGACGCATCAGCCCGTAGGGCCCATTGAACTAATCTAATTTTTGGACAACATGGTTGTGGAGATGAAGCAGCGATTAGTATGATTAATCAGTTATTCAAAAACAGTCTTAATCGCATTTATTATTATTATACCGCCAACCGGTTCCAACCCGACGTTGGGGTCATCTTCTGGGCGTTTACACCATTGGTCGACTGCTGGTGGTGTCACTCCTGTCTACATAACGGCAGTCGACCAGTGGTGTAAACGCCCAGAAGATGACCCCTACGTCGGGTTGGAACCGGTTGGCGGTATAATAATAATAAATGCGATTAAGACTGTTTTTGAATAATTGAACTATTCTGTCCTGACGTCACCTATTACCCTGCTACTCGACAGAACGCCACTGTCTCGGTTAAAGGTACAGCGTTGTCATCCTTTTTAGTGAGGGTGTTGCAGAGTTGTTAGATTTTTGGCACTATCTAACGAGCAACTACACAGTTTTACTGCGCAAGGCATCGTCTGGTTCGCTCTTTGCGAATTACTTGGGGTCGTTTGCTTACGCACCCTCCAGAGCATGGGGTGCACAAGGTGTGAGAAGAGACTGAACGTACAGCACTAGATGGACCTACGAGAGACGTCAACGGTAATTATGGGGTTGTTAACCCTCAAAGAACGAGAAGACGACCTGGACACCCTAACGTCTGAGTGCTGTGGACACCGCCAGAATAAGGGGAAGAAATGAAAAAAATAACTTAAAAAACAAATAAAGAAGCATTGCACATTTTCCTTCCTCCCTCTTTTTTCACAAAACTATCGGAGGCGTGTTTCTTTTCTGTTCGTGGGCAGCGTCTGATGCAGTGGCAAAAATTCATCCCACATAGCTTTTACGGTGAAAGTGCCTGTTGAATTTTTATTTATTTATTGTGGTTACATAGGTTCAAAATGGTTCAAATGGCTCTGAGCACTATGGGACTTAACATCTGAGGTCATCAGTCCCCTAGAACTTAGAACTACTTAAACCTAACTAACCTAGGGACATCACACACATCCATGCCCGAGGCAGGATTCGAACCTGCGACCGTAACAGCAGCGCCGTTTCGGACTGAAGCGCCTAGAACCGCTCGGCCACAACGGCCGACGCCAGTCCACTGCCCTTTTATATATCGTGAACACCATACTGTCGCCTTCTGTATATGAGCATGTCGCTGTCCCATGACTTTTATCACTTTGTAATGTGGCTATAATTTCCCACCGTACAGGCGCTCATATACATACTTTGCCATGATTAGGTGCCATTTGATAGGTTGTACATCGTATATATGAATATTTATAGAAGACTGATATTGTCACGTACACCTTGTAAATAGTTGTTAACGCTTATTGTAGGAAAGGTGATGGAGTGTCTTTATTATCAAAAACGGCGTAATGGACGATTGCCTATACTAGTTGAGGAAGGAACGCCAGTGGAAATGAAACGGCAGGCCCTGGGTGGAAAAGCCCGCACAGATGTGTTGGTCCTGCTTAACACAGGAAGTAGCCCTAGTCGGACGGTTGGGGCACCTGAGCGCTGAAGCACAATATAGTGGCGGCTGGCCTGTATTGTAGCTAGGCCGGAAGGATAACCGGGGATTCTGAAAATCTTGGACGCAGCAGAGAGGAACAAGAAAGCGTTACTTCGGAAATCACGCAGGCTGGGTTATTTCTGAGGATTTTTACTCTGAGAAGCGTACCATTCTATGAATTCCTAATTAATGGGGATAGGTATTTCCTCACAAACTTTCCGCGCTGAACTGCTGAACGACAAACGGCTAAAATATGGTTGGTCGGCGTTTGGAAGAACCTGTAGAGAGGGAGAATATGATTCGCTTTCTGCAGTTACAAGTGAGGGGATACAAGCTTTGCTGGGAAGCCAGCGGTGGGGAGCAAGAGGTCTTCGGTTTAGAGCGCCCGTGTTTGACGATCGCTCAGTATCAGCTTTTGTTGGCACAGACGGACTTGCTGTCTTTGCTCTCAGGAGATTTTATAGTTAAAATGGTTAGGCACTGTACCGTTGCGAACTTATACGATTCTGGACATCGCCTCCGCATAGGGAGTCGTCGTTGAGTATGCAGTGTTCAGTGATTGAGAGCACTTCTTCTGTCTATACTCATGTAGAGACGTGAGATAAGTGTCGAAGGAATAGAAAAGCAACTGGAATCAATCAACAGAGGAAAGTCCACTGCACCTGACGGGATACCAATTCGTTTCTACACAGAGTACGCGAAAGAACTTGCCCCCCTTCTGACAGCCGTGTACCGCAAGTCTCTAGAGGAACGGAAGGTTCCAAATGATTGGAAAAGAGCACAGGTAGTCCCAGTTTTCAAGAAGGGTCGTCGAGCAGATGCGCAAAAATATAGACCTATATCTCTGACGTCGATCTGTTGTAGAATTTTAGAACATGTTTTTTGCTCAAGTATCATGTCGTTTTTGGAAACCCGGAATCTGTAGGAATCAAAACGGATTTCGGAAACAGCGATCGTGTGAGACCCAACTCGCTTTATTTGTTCATGAGACCCAGAAAATATTAGATACAGGCTCACAGGTAGATGCTATTTTCCTTGACTTCCGGAAGGCGTTCGATACAGTTCCGCACTGTCGCCTTATAAACAAAGTAAGAGCCTACGGAATAACAGACCAGCTGTGTGGCTGGATTGAAGAGTTTTTAGCAAACAGAACACAGCATGTTGTTATCAATGGAGAGACGTCTACAGACGTTAAAGTAACCTCTGGCGTGCCACAGGGGAGTGTTATAGGACCATTGCTTTTCACAATATATATAAATGACCTAGTAGATAGTGTCGGAAGTTCCATGCGGCTTTTCGCAGATGATGCTGTAGTATACAGAGAAGTTGCAGCATTAGAAAATTGTATCGAAATGCAGGAAGATCTGCAGCGGATAGGCACTTGGTGCAGGGAGTGGCAACTGACCCTTAACATACACAAATGTAATGTATTGCGAATACATAGAAAGAAGGATCCTTTATTGTGTGATTATATGACAGCGGAACAAACACTGGTAACAGTTACTTCTGTAAAATATCTGGGAGTATGCGTACGGAACGATTTGAAGTGGAATGATCATATAAAATTAATTGTTGGTAAGGCGGGTACCAGGTTGAGATTCATTGGGAGAGTCCTTAGAAAATGTAGTCCATCAACAAAGGAGGTGGCTTACAAAACACTCGTTCGACCTATACTTGAGTATTGCTCAACAGTGTGGGATCCGTACCAGATCGGGTTGACGGAGGAGATAGAGAAGATCGAAAGAAGAGCGGCGCGTTTCGTCACAGGGTTATTTGGTAACCGTGATAGCGTTACGGAGATGTTTAGCAAACTCAAGTGGCAGACTCTGCAAGAGAGGCGCTCTGCATCGCGGTGTAGCTTGCTCGCCAGGTTTCGAGAGGGTGCGTTTCTGGATGAGGTATCGAATATATTGCTTCCCCCTATTTAAACCTCCCGAGGAGATCACGAATGTAAAATTAGACAGATTCGAGCGCGCACGGAGGCTTTCAGGCAGTCGTTCTTCCCGCGAACCATACGCGACTGGAACAGAAAAGGGAGGTAATGACAGTGGCACGTAGAGTGCCCTCCGCCACACACCGTTGGGTGGCTTGCGGAGTATAAATGTAGATGTATGTAGATATCTGAATTCAGTCCTTGAGGTGGAGTTCGCGTTTCTTGTCTGTAGAACACAGAGAGTTGAAGACAGTATTAGAGTATACTAGTCAGAGGATCGCCTTCTGCCGTCATAATGTTTGAAAGAGTTTATTTTGTGGCTGGAGTTCTTCCATCGTCGCAGACGTGTACGAGAACCATCATTCCGACGCACCGGGCGCAGTACATACAGTGATATTGGTAACTGCTTCGGCTTATTAGGGATATAAGGATAAACAGCTGTGATCACGTTAAGTTTGATTTCCACGGAGGTTGCACACCACTGTAGATCATCTTTGAAAGTAATGTCTTCTAGTGTTTTGTACATAGATGATGTCAGTCATCCCGTATTATTTATATTAGATCGCGTAGCCATAAAAAGGGGAAGATTTGGGCAATTGATCAGTAATATTAGTTAGGAAATATAAACATTTGTAATATAAAGTTTTTTTAAAATCTAAAATAAATGTATAAGCACAAACAACATTTATCATTTAGTAGTTACTAGTTCCTTAATCATTCATTTACTCGTAAGTTTAGGTTTTAATTTATATGCTAAAGAGCAACAAGGAGGGAATAATATCGCAACTAAGAGGTCCTAAGATCTGCTTCAGGGGGTAGATAGGGCCAAATCTTTATGTTCGCGTTCAGAATTTTCCGTTGAGCACGTTCATTTTACACCCGCCTGGAGTAGCATCCTGGAACTTCAGTACACAAGTCAGCTGTGTTGCGAATTTCGCTCTGCAACACGATACAGATCTTACTAATGTGTGTTGGTGTTTGTGTAAAAGGATCTACAACATATGTGCCGTAGCGAAAAAGCAGCTGAAGTAAATACATATTTGAGATTTCCTGGCATATTGACACTGTATGCCAGACCGGGACTCGAACCTGCAACCTTGCACAGCGCAGTCTCTGCTACGGTGTAAAAGATTAATTCCGGAAAAGCTCATAATGTGCGACACCTAACTTACTTAGTAAGCCGAGTAGGGCGTTGATTAAAGGAACGGTTAATTTATGTGATGTGAGTTAAGCAGCCAAGATTCATTTGTCAATAGAAGGGTAAATATGTATCTGCATTAAGCCAATTGAAGGAGGAGATCGTAACATGTCTTGATAAATTAAAGGCAAAAAAAAGTGGTGTATTCCAGTTGTTCTTCCGTGAATTCAGGATGCTCCGACAGAAATTTGAATGCAGCACCTTCGCAATAACAAGGTAATGTCTCAGCATCTTTTAATAAGGGTAAAACGTCTTTTCTGGAAGTCTCTAATCAATGGAGGCAACTGTTTTTCGATATGGATTGCCCTAAAGTTGACATTTACAAACTACGGGATGTATTCAGCTTTATTTGATTCCCATGTGTAGAACTTGCTTACCAACTAACAGGCTGTTTCCACCAGTTCTTGTTTTTGAATCGAACGTTTAGCTTTCCGATTATTTTTATTCATTTGACTCTCTTTGGCCAACTAACAACGAGACCAGACGGCAGTCGGATTTTTGTGATTTTTTTTATTTTTACTGTATGTGAAGCTCAGAACGCAAATAACAATCAACCAAAGCTTTCAATACAGCTCTCAAAAATTCTTGAATTTGAAGTTTTCCAAGTGTCTTTAATTACCTAAAATCAGGTCAAATTTTATGAAGGGACGTGTGGCTCTGTGGTGGAATATGTGGCAGCCTCGATTCGATTCCAGGCTAATGCAAATATTTAAACTAAGCTGCATGTTATACGTAAAGTGTGCAGTACATAATGACAAATTTTAATTTGTTCCTTTCTTTAATTTCAGCCAATCTTAACAACATTTTAAAAAGAGTGGTAGTTAAAAATTTATATTTGCAGTGAAAACTGGGTTTTGTGTACAATAAGCAATTTGAAATAAGACATGCATTTTCCTTAAAATATTAAAATTATATGCTTGTTAATTAACACGTAATTGATGAATTATGTATTTAAATGACGTAGGTATTCGAACTGAACGGAGAAAAAAAGGAAAGATAGTGAAAAACCTGAATGAAAAGAGCTTCTCCCAGTAGCAAGTGCGATAAATATTGATACGCCATCCGGGTCTCATGTTGTTAGTCTACACAGTATCAGAGCGTGGGAAGGCATGGACAACAACCTACTTGCAGGGAGCCACTGATTTGAATCGATAGTGGGGGAAGGTGGTAGAAACCGCAACACAAATAAAAGATTTAGAAATTAGCACGAAGGGAGATAATCTGAAATTAGCAAAGAGCAACGTACTCTTAACCGAGGGCAGGCTCCACTGACATAGACACATTCACAGAACGACATGTAAAGATAGCATTCACCTATAGCTACACAAGTAAACCGAGAACACACCGGAGAGAGAATCCTGAACCATGGAAACTAGGGGGGGGGGGGGGGGGGGATGGCAGAATTCGGTGCTGCTCTCCCATAGCATCGTGGAACACTCGCGATCGCCAAACAATCGAAACGGCGATCATCGAATCCAAGCGTCATTATTGTACAGCACCCAAAGTCAAAAACAGTTAAGCCTTACCGTCCCATGGCGGAGTTACCTATGGACAATATGCGGTCGCGGGCGAGATGCGATGATCACGGGTTTTGTTAGTTGGTCGGCACCACACACGAGTGTGTCTACAGCTGAAAGAAGCAGTTCTGCTTCCAACATGCTGGGTTGTCAAGCGGCTAGCTGTCGCCTCGTGGACCGTAGACCTGGCCGCTTTCTTTCTGCCGCAGAACTTTCCTAAGTTGACGCAGCCTCGGCCACTGGGATGGCGGGATGTTACGTGTTCCTGCGCGCCTCAAGACGAAGAAGATGATCCGTTTAAACTTGACTCTTTTTAACGGCTGCTGGCATTTTGAACAATTTGTTAATTTGAGGAAATGGCTGTGTGCTGCGGCGCGTGAGTTCTGCTTGCTGCCGGCCCGGCGGTTCCGTCGCGGACCAAACATATGCAATAAACACACCTGCGCGGGCTCGTCGCGAGAGAACAAAGCATTTGTTGGCCGGCGTGCGCAGACACAATATTGTCAGACTGCGCACAATGCGGGCGATCAAACAGAGCGGCGAGTGCCCGCGGCAGTCTTTGTGATGCAAACGGCCGACAAAGGGTCGCCGCTCGCTGCTTGCCACAGGCGCCGGGCCCAAGCCCCACCGCCACTGCACACCTCACGATTCAGCCGACCCCACACCGCAGACGGCCTTCCGAAATGAAGGAACTGCCCACCTGGCTCTCAAAATTCCACCCTGTTTCAATCCGAACACTCCTAGCCTTACCATATACACTGAAGCGCCCTAGAAACTGGTACAGGCATGCGTATTCAAATACAGACACATGTTAACAGGCAGAATACGGCGCCGCCGTCGGCAACGCCTATATAAGACAACAAGTGTCTGCTGCTACAATGGCAGGTTATCAAGATTTAAGTGAGTTTGAACGTGGTTTTATAGTCGGCGCACGAGCGATGTGACACAACAAAAAATGGTTCAAATGGCTCTGAGCACTATGGGACTCAACATCTGTGGTCATAAGTCCCCTAGAACTTAGAACTACTTAAACCTAACTAACCTAAGGACATCACACACGTCCATGCCCGAGGCAGGATTCGAACCTGCGACCGTAGCAGTCGCGCGGTTCCTGACTGAGCGCCTAGAACCGCTAGACCACCGCGGCCGGCAGTGTGACACAACATCTCCGAGGTAGCAATGAAGAGGGGATCCTCCACTACGACCATTTCACGACCGTGAATATTAGGAAACCGGTAAAACAACTAATCCCCGACATCGCTGCGGACGGAAAAAGGTGCTGCAAGAACGGGACCGACGACGACTGAAGAGAATCGTTCAACGTGAAACAATTGCAACCCTTCTGCAAATATCTGCAGGTCTCAATGCTGGGCCATCAACAAGTGTCAGCGTGCGAACCATTCAACGAAACATCATCGATGTGGGCTTTAGGAGCCGAAGTTCCACTCGTGTACACTTGATGACTGCACGACACAAAGCTTCACGCATCACATTGGACTGTTGATGATTGGAAACATATTGCCTAGTCGGACGAGTCTCGTTTCAAATTTTATCGAGCGGATGGACGTGTACGGATGTGGAGACAACCTCGTGTCAGCAGGGGACTGTCGAAGGTGGTGGAGGCTCTGTAATGGTGTGGGACGTGTGCAGTTGGAGTGATAAGGGACCCCTGATACGTCTAGGTACGACTCTGACAGGTGCCACGTACGTAGGCATCCTGTCTGATCACCTGCATCTATTCATATCAACTGTGCATTCCGAAGGACTTCGGCAATTCCTGTAGGACAATGCGACCCCCCACACGTCCAGAACTGCTACAGAGTGGCTCCAGGAACATTCTTCTGAGTTCAAACACTTCCACTGGCCGCCAAACTCTCCAGATGTGAACATTATTGAGCGTATCTGGGATGCCTTCTAACGTGATGTTCAGAAGAGATCTCTACCCCGTCGTACTCTTATGGATTTATGGACAGCCCTGCAAGATTCATGGTATCAATTTGCTCCAGCACTACAGGGTGATTCAAAAAAGAATACCACAACTTTAAAAATGTGTATTTAATGAAAGAAACATAATATAACCTTCTGTTATACATCATTACAAAGAGTATTTAAAAAGGTTTTTTTTTCACTCAAAAACAAGTTCAGAGATGTTCAATATGGCCCCCTCCAGACACTCGAGCAATATCAACCCGATACTCCAACTCGTTCCACACTCTCTGTAGCATATCAGGCGTAACAGTTTGGATAGCTGCTGTTATTTCTCGTTTCAAATCATCAATGGTGGCTGGGAGAGGTGGCCGAAACACCATATCCTTAACATACCCCCATAAGAAAAAATCGCAGGGGGTAAGATCAGGGCTTCTTGGAGGCCAGTGATGAAGTGCTCTGTCACGGGCTGCCTGGCGGCCGATCCATCGCCTCGGGTAGTTGACGTTCACGTAGTTACGGACAGATAAGTGCCCATGTGGTGGCGCTCCATCCTGCTGAAATATGAATTGTTGTGCTTCTTGTTCGAGCTGAGGGAACAGCCAATTCTCTAACATCTCCAGATACTGTAGTCCAGTTACAGTAGCACCTTCGAAGAAAAAGGGACCAAAAACTTTATTGGCTGAAATGGCACAGTCAACAGCGCCTCAAGCGAACAAATGTACAACTAAATGAAACTTTATAGCTCCCTTAATTCGCCGACAGATAGTGCTTAGCTCTGCTTTTTGTCGTTGCAGAGTTTTAAATTCCTAAAGTTGTGGTACTCTTTTTGAATCACCCTGTACTTCATCCACTAGTAGAGTCCATGTCACGTCGTGTTGCGACACTTCTGCGTTCTCGCTGGGGCCCTACACGAATTAAGCAGGTGTACTAGATTCTTTGGCTCTTCAGTGTATGTTACTAAACAGTCACAATGTCCCAGTTGCAGGATGGCTATTAAACGGTTTCAGTGGCAGTAAAAATTTGTTGCTCAGTATTTCATGTAGTTATTGACCGAATTCTCAACTTTAAAATTCAATCAGTATCTGCTCATTAAGAGGTACGATAATGGGCTGTCACTTGCTAACGAGTATGGTTGTCTTCTTCGAAATTTAGTTTCTGTGGGATCCTAAGTGACTGTAGACGTCAATTCTGGGGTTGCAGATTTTTCCACATTGTACCATTGCTTATCTTCAGGAGTTCCCGTTGTTTCCTAGCACTGCGTTTGTCAGCTTCTGTTTTCCGCTTGAGTTGCATTCTCATTGGTATCCACGGGTGCAGTGGAGCTCCTGCAAGGCACCATGACACCCAAGGACTGTCGTACACTGTTGCAGATCACGTACACCCCTTCACGACGATCATGTCTCCCGACGGCAGTTGCATTTTTCAACAAAAGCATGTCACAAGGCCAGGACTGTGATGGAGTGGTTCGAGGAACACAGTTGCGAGTTCCGACTGATGTGCTGCCCCCCCCCCCCCCCCAACTCGTCAGATCTGAACCAGATCCAACACATTTGGGATGTGACTGAACGTGACGTCAGAGCTCATGCCCCCCTCCCCGCAATTTATGCGAATTAGGTGACTTGTGTGTGCAGACGTGGTGCCGACTTCCACCAGTGACCAACAAAAGCGTCATGCCGCTGTTATCCGTGCCAAATGTGGACATGCCGACTATTAGGTAGGTGGTCTTAATGCTCTGACTGAAAAGTGTATAGCATTTAGTCTCTTCTACTTAACAGTCCTCATATCATAGAAGATGTGGTGCCTCGTGCAACTGATAGTCATTTTGCATGATTTAAATTTAACTTTACCCAGTACAGCCATAACAAATTGTTAGTTGGCCAATGGACTTTCGATCGTCGTAGGACTAATAAAAGTAACGCTCCACAAAAGCGAATTCCAGTAAAAGATGCAATTCTCGCTTGTATGGAAATAATCAATTACGAGTAAGCAGGCGTAGAAACGCAGTTCATCTGTTGAGCTGTGCGAGATACCGAGCTAACGTCTTCCTTCTAGACGTGATGCGTTGCGGCCTGTATGTAAGTACAGTCCACATGTTTTAATACGGTTGATTGTAAATGTGGGGTACAGGATGCAGTTGAAGCATGTGTTGCTATGGAGAGGAGCGGTATAGTTTAATTTCCTGAGCGGGTATAGATAGCACTCATGATGCACTGGGAATTGCTTCACCATTACTCAAATACAGCATATGCTAAAGGACGTTGCATTCTAGGTTTATAATTGTGAAAACAGATTTTTAGGTATGATACCAACGAAACAAAAAAAGGAACTGTAAAACTTGTGACTGAAACTGGTTGTGTAATAAAGTGACAATACAGCTGTGTGTCAAATCAGGGATTCTCAGAAATAGAGATTATTATGAGTTTCCTTCTGCCGGCCGCTGGTGTGCCGTTCACAGTTGATAGCTGTGGGACATATCTCATCTAGTTTCTCTTATTGTTTATGTAAATGATGTATCTATTTCGGTAATCTGCAATTCACGGTGAAATACACGCCACACAACGCCATAGTACTACACAACGAGTCACATAAACAAGCTATTTCAAGCGAAACAGTAAATATTTTAGGTGGTGTTAGTATACACCAATTGTAATAGAACATTCCAAATAACATGTGTCCAGTTTTCATTGGCCACTGACCTTGCAGCTGGTTACAGAGATAAGTTTTCGTTTCACCTTTTCGTGCTCCAGTTGCTACGGTTTATTTAATGGTTGTCATTTTTGTTTTGAAGTTGAAGTTTTGCTTGAATTTACCCAACTGGATTTTTCAACTGTGATTGCCATTGTGATTGTTGATCCTGCTGTATCATTTAAGCATGCCACACGTATCTACAAATGAAGCTTAAGACAGTATAGTATTTGTGTGTAGGGTTTGTAACGGAAATGCTACTGCAGTTTCTAGAGAATATGAAAGACAATTTTCGAACCAGAGTACCAGCTAAGAATGTGTTTACTCCCGTTTTCACTGTTTTAGAATGGTTCAGTGCTGAGCAAGTATTCATGATATGCAGTGAATGAGAACAAGCCAGTGTTATAAAATAGGTTGTTAGAAGCAGTATGAGCCGTCCCATTGTGTCATTAGTTTCGTAAAACCCACTACAAAAGCTATATATGTTTTTTATCTTTCGTCATTTTAGAAAGAAAATTATTCTAAGAAAATTCTTTTCATTCTAAGTTAGACAGGAATGGTTCCCTTACTCCGCCTTAGTTACACTGTATCGGCGATTGCTGCGCAAAGACCGTTTCCACGTACGCGTACGCCATAATTATTCTACCACGCAAACATTTGGGGTTACACTCGTCTGGTATGAGACGTTCCCGTGGGGTCTCCTGGGGGCCGAAGTGCACAATAACCGTGGGTTCGGTGTGGGGCGGCGGTGGGGTGGGTGGACTGCTGTGGCCTGTTGTGGGGTTGTGAACCACTGAGGGTAACGTCGGGACGAAGCCTCTCCGTCGTTTCTAGGTCCACGGTTTAATACATATATAGCATACATAGCGTGTAATGTTGATGTCGGGGGGGGGGGGGGGGGAGTTATGAGCTAATATATGTTGTACTCAGGCGTAATGACTCAGAAATGTTGAGAACCACTGATCACACTTTGATTGATGTATCAACAGAAATTTTGTACTTTTTTATTGCATCTGGAAACTTTGAAACAATTTTCGTACCAAGGTACTTCGAGTCGGAAGAATCATCGTAAGTATGATATAATCACTGCCCCATGAAATACGACGTCTCCCTGACGCACTACAGGCGGCCTATGATCTCACTGTAACCTCGTAATCAAAATTTTGAGGCTGATTCTAGCGCAGCCATGATTTGTTACATCGCATGCACGAATAGGGACAGTGTTTATTTGATGTTTCTGTGTTTTCTTTATCTGTGGTGCCAGTATGTAACAGCCAGAAGTTTTGCAAATTTATCGCGGTTTGGGAGAGGTGTGAGACGATGTTAATGTAATTCAAATGATCTCATGATGACTTGGTAGTAACTCTAAACCGTTAATAATACCATTTGTGTGACTCATGGTTTAAATATATAATTAAAAAACATTTTCCAAAACTTGTGAAGACCATCCCCCTCGAAAGTACGGTCGACAGCATCGGTCGCTCACGCAACATGCTCAGTGGCGTTAGCTGCCTGAAATTAGCAGGGAAACCGGGGCAGAGGGTGTTGTCCAGAGACGGCGAATGGCGCGAGGTCCCCTCCTCCAGCCCTCCCCCCCCCCTGCCCCGCCCCTTACCCGGACGGGAAATCCCCTGGGCGCGCGCGCACCGCTGATTGACGTAATCGACAGGACACCGCGTCGAGCTGCCAGATTTGTGATTGGCGCGCGCGCGGAAGATCTGACAGCGACTCTGAAATATTGATGGCGGCTCAGAGCGGTATAAATAACACAGGCCAGGCTTGTCACGGCGCTAACGTCGTTACCGCCGTCCGCCGCGCCTAATTCCGCGGCAGGACTGGGCGCTCCCGCAAAGAATGGGTCGCAAAAGTCCGCAGCCAACTGGGACGGCGTCGACCCTCGAGGAGGTTCGCGATATCTCGCACTACACTAGCCGACAGTCGAACCGTATCTTGAACAAAACCAGTCGTCCCCCACTAAATCGACCACGGCGATCATGGAAACTATCACAAAAATCTTGAACCGAGACAGTTGTTATTGCTGTTCTCTTCATCCTGAAAACTTGTGTGATGCAACTCTCCATGTTACTCTACCCCACGCAAATTTCTTTATCTCTGCTTAACTATTGCAAACTACATCTATTTGTACTACACTACTGGCCATTAAAATGGCTACACCACGAAGATGACGTGCTACAGACGCGAAATTTAACCGACAGGAAGAAGATGCTGTGATATGCAAATGATTAGCTTTTCAGAGCATTCACACAAGGTTAGCGCCGGTGGCGACACCTACAACGTGCTGACATGAGGAACTTTTCCAACCGATTTCTCATACACAAACAGCAGTTGACCGACGTTGGTGAAACGTTGTGATGTCTCGTGTAAGGAGGAGAAATGCGTACCGTCACGTTTCCGACTATGATAAAGGTCGGATTGCAGCCTATCGCGATTGCGGTTTATCGTACCGTGACATTGCTGCTCACGTTGGTCGAGATCCAATGAGTGTTAGCAGAATATGGAATCGGTGGGTTCAGGAGGGTAATATGGAACGCCGTGCTGGATCCCAACGGCCTAGTATCTCTAGCAGTCGAGATGACAGGCATCTTATCCGCATAGCTGTAACGGTTCGTGCAGCCACGTCTCGATCCCTGAGTCAACAGATGAGGACGTTTGCAAGACAACAACCATCTGCACGAACATTTCGACGACGTTTGCGGCAACATGGACTATCAGCTCGGAGACCATGGCTGTGGTTACCCTTGATGCTGTATCACAGACAGGAGCGCCTGCGATGGTCTACTCAGCGACGAACCTAGGTGCACGAATGGCAAAACGTCATTTTTTTTCGGATGAATCCAGGTTCCGTTTACAGCATCATGATGGTCTGACTAGGAAACATATGAAAGACACACAATTTATCTATATGTTTCTAGGGTCGTATCTACATTTGCTGGGTTTAATAGGGACTAACGTGGTGAAACAATTACATTTTTAGACCTATGTCTTAAGACAGCATTCAGAGGTAGTTCGAGTCATATCAACAACTAATAGCCAACGCTAACTAGGAAATCAAATCATCTCAGTTAGACCGTACATGCTTGTCACCGTTCCAACGGTAAAAGGAAACAGTCCTCCTAAATGAGAGTAGGACTCGCTGACCCAGGGTTTCAACTTAATTATGTATAGAGGTAGTTCGTCCATCCAGGAAATAAAGAATTTCGACGAGTTTTGTCTGTTGCCGATATCGATACTGCCAACATACCATAATACGTTGCATAAATGGCCATATTTTTGATTGTATTGACGTAGAATCTTATATATTTTTTTCACCGCCAAGGGACCATAGACCTCAACTTGCTTTACTAGTTTCTGAGAAAAGGGCCTCTTAACGGACGGACACACAGACTGTCAGATAACATAAAAAAAATTTTTTTCGTGTGATGTAATTACAAATTAACACTTTCCGGATGTTTTCCTTTTCCTGTGCTGTAGCACCGTGCTTCTTGCCTAGTCTCATGATCAACAAGAATTACCCTGAAGGGTTTGATAAATGAGTTAGCTAGTACCAAAGTTTGTGATATAAGTGGCTGTGTCTTTTGATTGAATCCACTTAGAAGCTTAAATATTTTACTTCGATACAGGTCCGTAGACCTCAGTATTTGACACAAATTTCAGCTCGATACGTCTGCCCGTTCCTGCGGAAAAGGGGAATTAATAGACGGGTAGACAGACGGACGGACAACAAATGAAAAAAGAATTTTTCCTGTGATATAATATACATCAACAATACCACTGACGAAAAAGCTTATTTTTTTTTACATCTCCAAGGGATCGTTGGCCTTACTACATGTCATAAATTTCAACATGATGCCCGTACCCGTTTCTGAGAAAAATGGGTCGTAGTAGTCAGACAGACAGACAACTGAGTGATGCTATAAAGCACTCCGTCGTCAGGCCACGAGTGGCCTAGCGGGGCCATCCGACCGCCGTGTCATCCTCAGTTGAGGATGCGGATAGGAGGGGCGTGGGGTCAGCACACCGCTCTCCCGGTCGTTATGATGGTGTTCTTGACCGAAGCCGCTACTATTCGGTCGAGTACCTCCTCAGTTGGCATCACGAGGCTGAGTGCACCCCGAAAAATGGCAACAGCGCATGGCGGCCCGGATGGTCACCTATCCAAGTGCCGACCACGCCCGACAGCGCTTAACTTCGGTGATCTCAGGGGAACCGGTGTATCCACTGCGGCAAGGCCGCCGTTGCCCCAAGTGATGCTATAAGGGTTCTGATTTTACCAGTTGAGTTACGGGACCCTAAAAAGGAACATTAATTGTTGGAGCAGGTCCCTGAACCTGGTAGTTTACCCGTAATGTTATCGCAGCGTTCCTCATCATCTAATATTTCCAAGCACGCCCCAGTACTTGAGTCAAGGCGGAGGAGCGAACGTTGACTTTCAGACCAGCGCAATTAAATATTTGTCAGACAATCAAGGACTGCCATTATCTCCAAGTCGTTCTAAACACTGATAACCTACTGAAGATTAATTCTTACATTGCAGATGCTGAGCAAGAATGATAAGTGATGCTGTTGTCGTTGCGGTCTTCAGTTCTGAGACTGGTTTGATGCAGCTCTCCATGCTACTCTATCCTGTGCAAGCCTCTTCATCTCCCAGTACCTACTGCAGCCTACATCCTTCTGAATCTGCTTAGTGTATTCATCTCTTGGTGTCCCTCTACGATTTTTACCCTCCCTGCTGCCCTCCAGTACTAAATTGGTGATCCCTTGATGCCTCAGAACATGACCTACCAAACGATCCCTTCTTCTAGTCAAGTTGTGCCACAAACTCCTCTTCTCCCCAACTCTAATCACTACCTCCTCATTAGTTATGTGATCTACCCATCTAATCTCCAGCATTCTTCTGTAGCACCACATTTCGAAAGCTTCTATTCTCTTCTTGTCTAAACTATTTATCGTCCACGTTTCACTTCCATACATGGCAACACTCCATACAAATACTTTCAGAAACAACTTCCTGACATTTAAATCTATACTCGATGTTAACAAATTTTTCTTCTTCAGAAACGCTTTCCATCCCATTGCCAGTCTACATTTTATATCCTCTGTACTTCGACCATCATCAGTTATTTTGCTCCCCAAATAGCAAAACTCCTTTACTACTTAAAGTGACTCATTTCCTAATCCAATTCCCTCAGCATCACCTGACTTAATTCGACTACATTCCATTATTCTCGTTTTGCTTTTGTCGATGTTCATCTTATACCCTCCTTTCAAGACACTGTCCACTCCGTTCACCTAGCGTTACGAAAACGCTGTGCTCTAGATCCTAGTTGTTTATATTTACCTGACGAGCGTCTGTATCTTTAAGTCAGCTGGGCGGCCAGGTGGGAGTTGGTGCCGGCAGAACAGAAAAACAGGCCGCTGCCGTGCGACGCGGCGCGGTGCAGAATTTTCTGGGCCAACTGAGAGGACTCGCCGAGGTTTCATATCGAGCGCGCCTCCCTCTCGTAGCGCAAGTTTTCATGGGATAAGCTATGGTAATGGGCGCGCCCGCTGGCTGTTTGCGGTCTTAATGAATGCGGTCGACACAGTGAAAAAGGCCGCCGCGAGTTACGACGTCATAAGAGACGGCGACTGGGGCGGCGCAGAGGGGGAGGAAACTGCGTCCTTGTAAGCCCGCCCCGTGCGCCGTAATTATTAAGATGAGCGCGCGTGTCTCGCAGACACCGGTGGGGTCCTGGCCCACCGCACCGTAGCCCAGCCGCACGACTGGGGCGCGCGCGTCACGGCACGTGCGCCATGCACTCAGAATACCTCGTCTGGGAATACGTTCCCTTCCGCTAATCGCAGATCTTGTGGACGAAATTAAATGTTAGCGTCCCATTGACATCGAGGTGCACAGAAACAAAAATAACATTATGTGTAACCCAAGGAGGAGTAATAGGACCTCTAATGTTCTAACTTTGCGTAGATTAGATTAGATTCAAAGACCCAAAAATGAGATGATTCTCGTGCATGTGGAGCATGCCATATATTAAAAAACTACACTGCAAAACACCTCCAGAGCTCAGTAGCCAGCATGTATGACTCCGAAGGTTTTGGGTTCGTTTCCCAGCACTGTCAGCGCTTTTTTATTGCTAGGAGGATTGGAGCGGCGAGCACTCAGCATGCTAGTGGAGGAGCTACACTACTGGCCATTAAAATTGCTACACCACGAAGATGACGTGCTACAGACGCGCAATTTAACCGACAGGAAAAAGATGCTGTCATATGCAAATGATTAGCTTTTCAGAGCATTCACACAAGGTTGGCGCCGGTGGCGACACCTACAACGTGCTGAAATGAGGAAAAGAATCACTAGCAGTCGAGATGACAGGCATCTTATCCGCATGGCTGTAACGGATCGTGCAGCCACGTCTCTATCCCTGAGTCAACAGATGGGGACGTTTGCAAGGCAACAACTATCTCCACGAACAGTTCGACGACGTTTGCAGCAGCATGGACTATCAGCTCGGAGACCATGGCTGCAGTTACCCTTGACGCTGCATCACAGACAGGAGCGCCTGCGTTGGTGTACTCAACGACGAACCTGGGTGCACGAATGGCAAAACGTCGTTTTTCGGATGAATCCAGGTTCTGTTTACAGCATCATGATGGTCGCATCCGTGTTTGGTGACATCGCGGTGAACGCACGTTGGAAGCGTGTACTCGTCATCGCCATACTGGCGTATCACCCGGCGTGATGGTATGGGGTGCCGTTGTTTACACGTCTCGGTCATCTCTTGTTCGCATTGACAGCACTTTGAACAGTGGATGTTACATTTCAGATGTGTTACGACCCGTGGCTCTACCCTTCATTCGATCCCTGCGAAACCCTACATTTCAGCAGGATAATACACGACCGCATGTTGCAGGTCCTGTACGGGCCTTTCTGGATACAGAAAATATTAGACTGCTGCCTTGGCCAGCACGTTCTTCAGATCTCTCACCAATTGAAAACGTCTTGTCAATGGTGGTCGAGCAACTGGCTCGTCACAATACGCCAGTCACTACTCTTGATGAACTGTGGTATCGTGTTGAAGCTGCATGGGCAGCGGTACCTGTACACGCCATCCAAGCTCTGTTTGACACAATGCCCAGGCGTATCAAGGCTGTTATTACGGCCAGAGGTGGTTGTTCTGGGTACTGATTTCTCAGGATCCAAGCAGCCACATTGCGTGGAAATCTAATCACATGTCAGTTCTAGTATAATATATTTGTCCAATGAATACCCGTTTATCATCTGCATTTCTTCTTGGTGTAGCAATTTTAATGGCCAGTAGTGTACTTGAGTTAGAAGTACCAAACAGGCTACTGAAGTCTCCTTACGATGCCGACAGAGGAAGTCTTTGAAAGCTTGAGGCTGAGTAAAAATCTGACGCGGCAATAGCTCCCTGAAGTATTTCCTGAAGCCTCTTGTCGCGAAAACTACGTTGTCAGGTTGCTGTTTTCGGCGACCAAACATGTTTATCGACCGTTTTGCCATCATTATTTAGTACTTCTGTTCATGTCTGTAAAACGTGGTCGTCTTAATCAATAATCAGCGCAACACAAATAACGCCTAAACCGGGCTCTTTTCTGTTGAGACAGAGATTAAGTAGCACTAGCAGATTGTTCTCTGATGAAGATGATGTTTACAGAAAAGTATCTTAGTGGAAATGCAGACGGACATAGACAAAATTTCCAGTTATACAGAGTAGTAAAGAGTGTATCTGATGATGACTTATCTGAAAAGTATACATTTCAAATACAAGAACGACAATATTGAAGCCAGTGGTGGGTGGTAGCCAGACATAAGCAATGATCTCGCAAACGACTTGTGTGCTGACCCATCTTGACTAGGAAGGTTTTGCTCATGTTATTATTTACTTACACCCGTGTCAATATTCGCAATTAATAAAAAAATAATTTGGCATGGCTCAACGGCCTGATACAAGCCTTTCAATTAGACGCCTCTTCTGTGAGCTGAGTGTTCCTAATCTGTCACCGTCATGCAACCGGGGAAACAGAGCCTATACATTCACGTGGAACACAAACCACGTATCGTTCCTGAAAAATCATCACGTCATTGCAAGGTGAATGTTAAAGGCAGACTGAAGGAGTCCATCGTCTGCAAGTCCCCAACATTTCGGTTTCCAGTCACGCTCCTTACTAGTACACCGACAGACCCAACTAGTTTTAGCTACAAAATATGGCAGACCCAGATATGTGCAAGTACAGAGGCTGGACAAAAATGTGGAAACAGCTCGAGAAATGCATGCTTGAATATCAATGCAAATGCCAGCGAAGCCCGCAGATGGCGCTGTTGAATTTGACCCCCGAGGGCACCTGCACAGTGTCCTCATTAAGTTGGTCAGTGTAGATTGGAACAGTGTTGTGATTAGTTATGAGTGCAGTACGTAGGAGCTAAGTGAACTGCAACGTGAAAAAATTGTTGCTGTTCTTATGATGGATGGTTCCGGAACCAAGGCAGCCAAAATATTTGGTTTTTCAAGATTCTCCGTGTCGAAGATGTATAACGCACACAGGGAAAGCGGAAAAACATCATCTGCTATGTCACAATGCGGATAGAAGTGTGTTGAGTAATCGTGGCGGACAGATACTGAAGAGGATTATGACGAAAAATAAGGGAACGACCGCTACAAAAACCACTGCAGAATTAAATGTCGCACTCACGAACTCAGTCAGCATCGAAACAACAAGAAGAGAACTGAAGAAGCAGGGAATTTCAGGACGAGACGAAATTACAGAACCCTCATCAGTGATCCAAATACCCGCAAAAGGAAGACATTCTGCCGAAACCATGAAACCTAAAATATAGAGCAATTGAAGAATGTCATTTGGGTCGATGAGTCTTGTCTGACAATCTTCCAACTTCTGGCCTTGTTTACTTCTCAAGAGTGAAACATGGAGAGGGTTAGGGCATCCATATCGTGGTATTCCACGGGTTCCTTGGATTCAGTGAGTACTGTGCAAGGTCGCATTACTGCCAAGAATTACGTGACCATTTTGGGATATCAGATCCATCCCACGGTTCAGTGTTTGCTCCCCAGTGGTGATGCCGTGTTCCAAGACGGCAAGGCCCTGTTCACACAGCTCGCATCATTCGGGACCGGTCTCGTGAGGCACGATAATGAACTGTCGCACCTCCCCTGACCATCAGAATCAACAAAATCAAATGTATTATTGAGCCTTCGTGGTCCACTTTGGAGAGGAGGTTTTTGTGATCGTTATCCACCTCCCACATTGTTACATGTACTTGTCACTATTTTACAGCAAGACTAGTATAACATTCCCTCGAAAACCATACAGCACCTGTATTATCCATTCCGAGAGGACTGGAAGCGTTTTGGAATGCAAACAGTTTTGCTACAGTGCATTAGGGGTGGTAGTACTCCCATATTTTCGTCCAACTCCTGTATATGCAGCTGCCATATGCCGTACTACACTGAAGGGTCGAAGAAACTGGTACACCTGCCTAATACCGTGTAGGGCCCCCGCGAACCCGCAGAAGTGGCAAAAAAAAAAAAAAAAAAAATGGCTCTGAGCACTATGGGACTTAACTTCCGAGGTCATCAGTCCCCTATAACTTAGAACTACTTAAACCTAACTAACCTAAGGACATCACGGTACACGAGTGGGCCTTCGGTTCCGAGAGCCCATATCGATGATGTTTTGTTGAATGGTTCGCACGCTGACACATACTGACGGCCCAACACTGAAATTGCAGCAAATTTTCGGAAGGGCTGCACTTCTGTCCTGGTTCTCTCCAGTCGTCGTTGGTCCCGTTGTTGCAGAATATTTTACCAACCGCAACGATATCGGAGATTTGATGTTTTACCGGATTCCTGATAATAACGGTACACTCGTGAAATGCTCGTACAGGGAAACCCCACTTCATCGCTGCCTCGGAAATGGTGTGTCCCATCGCTCGTGCGCCGACTAAAACACCACGTTCAGACTCACTTAAATCTTGATAACGTGCCATTGTAGCAGAAGTAATCGATCTAACAACTGCGCCAGGCACTTGTTGTCTCATATAAATGGTTCAAATGGCTCTGAGCGCTATGGGACTTAACTTCTAAGGTCATCAGTCGCCCAGAACTTAGAACTACTTAAACCTAACTAACCTAAGGACATCACACACATCCATGCCCGAGACAGGATTCGATCCTGCGACCGTAGCGGTCGCGCGGTTCCAGACTGTAGCGCCTAGAACCGATCGGCCACCCCGGCCGGCTGTCTCATATAGGCGTTGCTGACAGCAGCACCGTATTCTGCCAGTTTACTTTCTTTCTGATACGCATGCCTATACCAGTTTCTTTGGCGCTTCAGTGCATTGAGCTAAACGCTGGGTCCAGCAGCTTGTTACATACAACCAGAGATACAGTTGCTGGAGGAGCTTGATTCTGGAGGCTATTCTGATCTCCGCAAGGCGTCTTCCACCTGTCAGTGCGCGGGCGCCAGGGTCCAGAGGGGCAAATTTTCTGCGATAATGCTCATTCCGCGCGGCTGCAAATTCCGCGGCCTCTTTAATGGTTTCATTAGGCGCCACGGGGCTCTGTTTACAGCCGGCTACCTGCGGCCGCTCCTTCGGGCGCGAGTGCTCCATAAACGTGCCTTTTACAGGGGCGTCAACAGCCCCTATGGCGTCTTTTTATAGTTTGTCAAACAGCGCGCCAATAAAAACTAATGTTTCCTTCAAGGGCCCCGCTTCAAGCCCGCACGTTATTTTATTATACGTATACGCTCCTCGCTGCAGTAACCACTAGAGTTTCGCTGGGATGACCTGGCCGCTACAGCCTCATCGACTTATTATTTCGCTAATAAAATGGACAACAGATTTACACTCGAGGTCTGACGCAGCCGTAATACAGAGATGAACGTAGACCGGAAAACACATGATTGTAAACCACGCGGTAGATTCATAAATATTAATAAAGCAATAGGATCTAGGAAACTGTAAAGACCCTTGTCAACAGTAATAATCTCTGATTACAGTATATGTCGAGTATTATTACCTTTATTATGTCACACTGGAAAGGACCTCTGCGCAGAGAGAGAGAGAGAGAAAGAGAGAGAGAGAGAGAGAGAGAGAGAGAGAGAGAGACGGTGGGGGAAGAGAGAGAGAGAACTGCAGGGAAGTGTGAAACACATGTAAAGTACACAAGCGGCAAGACGCAGTCAATACCTTCGCTGCGCAGTGCCGATGGTACTGTTACCGACGACTGTGCCGCTAAAGCGGAGTTATTGAACGCAGTTTTCCGAAATTCCTTCACCAGGGAAGACGAATGGAATATTCCAGAATTTGTAACACGAACAGCTGCTAGCATGAGTTTCCTAGAAGTAGATACCTTAGGGGTTGCGAAGCAACTCAAATCGCTCGATACGGGCAAGTCTTCAGGTCCAGATTGTATACCGATTAGGTTCCTTTCAGATTACGCTGATGCAATAGCTCCCTACTTAGCAAATCATATACAACCGCTCGCTCACCGATATATCTGTACCTACAGATTGGAAAATTGCGCATGTCCCACCAGTGTTTAAGAAGGGTGGTAGGAGTAATCCATCGAACTACAGACCTATATCATTGACGTCGGTTTGCAGTAGTGTTTTGGAGCATATATTGTATTCAAACATTATGAATCACCTCGAAGGGAACGATCTATTGATACGTAATCAGCATGGTTTCAGAAAACATCGTTCTTGTGCAACTTTATTCGCACGAGGTAATGGCAGCTATCGACAGGGGATCTCAAGTTGATTCCGTATTTCTAGATTTCCGGAAAGCTTTTGACACCGTTCCTCACAAGCGACTTCTAATCAAGCTGCGGGCCTATGGGGTATCGTCTCAGTTGTGCGACTGGATTCGTGATTTCCTGTCAGGAAGGTCGCAGTTCGTAGTAATTGACGGCAAATCATCGAGTAAAATTAAAGTGATATCAGGTGTTCCCCAGGGAAGCGTCCTGGGACTTCTGCTGTTCCTGATCTATATAAATGACCTGGGTGACAATCTGAGCAGTTCTCTTAGGTTGTTCGCAGATGATGCTGTAATTTACCGTCTAGTAAGGTCATCCGAAGACGAGTATCAGTTGCAAAGCGATTTAGAAAAGATTGTTGTGTGGTGTGGCACGTGGCAGTTGACGCTAAATAACGAAAAGTGGCCGGCCGCGGTGGTCTCGCGGCTCTAGGCGCGCAGTCCGGAACCGTGCGACTGCTACGGTCGCAGGTTCGAATCCTGCCTCGGGCATGGATGTGTGTGATGTCCTTAGGTTAGTTAGGTTTAAGTAGTTCTAAGTTCTAGGGGACTGATGACCACAGCAGTTGAGTCCCATAGTGCTCAGAGCCATTTCATTTTTTTAAACGAAAAGTGTGAGGTGATCCACATGAGTTCCAAAAGAAATCCGTTGGAGTTCGATTACTCGATAAATAGTACAATTCTCAAGGCTGTCAATTCAACTAAGTACCTGGGTGTTAAAATTACGAACAACTTCAGTTGGAAAGACCACATGGATAATAATGTGGGGAAGGCGAGACAAAGGTTGCGTTTCATTGGCAGGACACTTAGAAGATGCAACAAGTCCACTAAAGAGACAGCTTACGCTACACTCGTTCGTCCTCTGTTCGAATATTGCTGCGCGGTGTGGGATCCTTACCAGGTGGGATTGACGGAGGACATCGAAAGGGTGCAAAAAAGGGCAGCTCGTTTTGTATTATCACGTAATAGGGAGAGAGTGTGGCAGATATGATACGCGAGTTGGGATGAAAGTCATTAAAGCAAAGACGTTTTTCGTCGCTGCGAGATCTATTTACGAATTACAGTCGCCAACTTTCTCTTCCGAATGCGAAAATATTTTGTTGAGCCCAATCTACATAGGTAGGAAGGATCATCAAAATAAAATAAGAGAAATCACAGCTCGAACAGAAAGGTTTAGATGTTCGTTTTTCCCGCGCGCTGTTCGGTAGTGGAATGGTAGAGAAATACACTCCTGGAAATGGAAAAAAGAACACATTGACACCGGTGTGTCAGACCCACCATACTTGCTCCGGACACTGCGAGAGGGCTGTACAAGCAATGATCACACGCACGGCACAGCGGACACACCAGGACCCGCGGTGTTGGCCGTCGAATGGCGCTAGCTGCGCAGCATTTGTGTACCGCCGCCGTCAGTGTCAGCCAGTTTGCCGTGGCATACGGAGCTCCATCGCAGTCTTTAACACTGGTAGCATGCCGCGACAGCGTGGACGTGAACCGTATGTGCAGTTGACGGACTTTGAGCGAGGGCGTATAGTGGGCATGCGGGAGGCCGGGTGGACGTACCGCCGAATTGCTCAACACGTGGGGCGTGAGGTCTCCACAGTACATCGATGTTGTCGCCAGTGGTCGGCGGAAGGTGCACGTGCCCGTCGACCTGGGACCGGACCGCAGCGACGCACGGATGCACGCCAAGACCGTAGGATCCTACGCAGTGCCGTAGGGGACCGCACCGCCACTTCCCAGCAAATTAGGGACACTGTTGCTCCTGGGGTATCGGCGAGGACCATTCGCAACCGTCTCCATGAAGCTGGGCTACGGTCCCACACACCGTTAGGCCGTCTTCCGCTCACGCCCCAACATCGTGCAGCCCGCCTCCAGTGGTGTCGCGACAGGCGTGAATGGAGGGACGAATGGAGACGTGTCGTCTTCAGCGATGAGAGTCGCTTCTGCCTTGGTGCAAATGATGGTCGTATGCGTGTTTGGCGCCGTGCAGATGAGCGCCACAATCAGGACTGCATACGACCGAGGCACACAGGGCCAACACCCGGCATCATGGTGTGGGGAGCGATCTCCTACACTGGCCGTACACCACTGGTGATCGTCGAGGGGACACTGAATAGTGCACGGTACATCCAAACCGTCATCGAACCCATCGTTCTACCATTCCTAGACCGGCAAGGGAACTTGCTGTTCCAACAGGACAATGCACGTCCGCATGTATCCCGTGCCACCCAACGTGCTCTAGATAGTGTAAGTCAATTACCCTGGCCAGCAAGATCTCCGGATCTGTCCCCCATTGAGCATGTTTGGGACTGGATGAAGCGTCGTCTCACGCGGTCTGCACGTCCAGCTCGAACGCTGGTCCAACTGAGGCGCCAGGTGGAAATGGCATGGCAAGCCGTTCCACAGGACTACATCCAGCATCTCTACGATCGTCTCCATGGGAGAATAGCAGCCTGCATTGCTGCGAAAGGTGGATATACACTGTACTAGTGCCGACATTGTGCATGCTCTGTTGCCTGTGTCTATGTACCTGTGGTTCTGTCAGTGTGATCATGTGATGTATCTGACCCTAGGAATGTGTCAATAAAGTTTCCCCTTCCTGGGACAATGAATTCACGGTGTTCTTATTTCAATTTCCAGGAGTGTAGTATGATTGTGGTTCGATGAACCCTCTGCAAAGCACTTAAATGTGAATTGCAGAGTAATCATGTAGATGTAGATGAGGTTTTCCTGTGCTGCTGCCATCCTATTTCATCTACGTCCATCAGTTGTGGAATGTTAGAACCTAAGTTTTTACTAGCTCAAACAAAGTGATATATCTCTAACATTCCAGCCAGCATGGTTTCCAAGAGCATCGATCATGTTAAACCCAACTCGCGTTTCTATCACGCACATGAAATATGGGTTTGAAGACCTACATAGATATATTTGATAGAGATTTCCATCAACCTGCTAAGTAATTTAAAGATCATCATAAGATTCTGATTCATTGCTACATTCATTAATGTGATTCTAGCCAATGAATAAACAATGCAGATAACAAGAGAAGGGTACAAGGGTGCAAAAAAAGTATCAATGATCTTGGCACAGGTGGGTGAGTTTGAGATAGAAATGATACAAGAACTGTCTCCGCGAAAATCACTAACGATTACTGAATAAGCTGTTAGCCTAAAGAGAGGCACCCTAAAAATGTTACAATGGGAAGTTCCCTCTGCCATGAACTTCACATTGATTTGCAGCCTGTGGATGTACCTGTAGGATTTTCATTCGTTTGGGTAGCCTGGGAAGTGTGATGAGATCCTCGTTGTTCATATTGTACGTTTATGACCTGGCAATCTATTATAATAGTAACCTCAGATTCTTGCATTCGATGTAGTTGACTATAATGAAGTATTATCTGAAAATGAGACGCACAAATTTTCAGTCAGATCTTGATAAGACTTCGAATTGGAGAAAAGACTGGTAACTTGTTTCAAATGTTCAGAACTGTAAAATAGCGCATTTCACAAAAGACAGTGGAAGTAGTAACGTATGACTACCAAACCCATGAGACAGAGCTGTAATCAGTCGTCTTATACAGATGCGTGCGTATAACAATTTGTACTGCAGAACTCAATTAGCCTCTTCTCTCTCATTCCTTTTACCATGCCCGTATTCTCTCTTTTTCTGCTCTTTCACCTGCAGCCACATTATGTTAGATCGGTGGTAGTCAACCCTTTTTATCTACCACCCACTTTTGTATCTCTGCTACTAGTACAATTTTCCAAACACCTATCAGTTCCACAGTAATGATGATTTATAAAGTAGAGCAGTAACAATACTTTGTAAAATTTACAAGGCAGAGTTGCAGCATGTTACAGCATATTAAATTACTTACGAAATACTTTACGTCAGAATGTATTGAAAGTCAAATGAAAATATTTTTAAAATCTCTGCCGCCTGCCGCCCATCATGAAATCTGGAATGCCCATTTGAGAGCAGTGGGTACTATTTTGAATACCGCAGTGTTAGATGATTAAGAAAACATGCATACCCCCTTTCAAATGGCTCTGAGCACTATGGGACTCAACTGCTGTGGTCATCAGTCCCCTAGAACTTAGAACTACTTAAACCTAACTAACCTAAGGACATCACACACATCCATGCCCGAGGCAGGATTCGAACCTGCGACCGTAGCAGTCGCACGGTTCCTGACTGCGCGCCTAGAACCGCGAGACCACCGCGGCCGGCGCGCATACCCCCTTTCGGCTTGCAGATTACCCCTCCACTAACTGTTCGCTCAGATTTAACGGAATTCGGATGAGTGAAGGTATTTGTCTCATAAGAAACACAGGTGGCTACCATCAAACCTGTGCTCCTACCAACCAGTCTTCTGCTTGCTATTATTATAACGTACTAACTTAATAATAGTTCTACAACTAGCAAGAGAATTCAGTTATATAATCTTTATTTCAAATTGTAAGAGCACCCTGTTTAATGATCACACTTTCCGTTTAGATGAGAAAGAAAATTTTAACTTTTCTCCACAGATACGCCTGCAGCCCAACCTTCAAGCTCGGCCACAGACGAGTTCGTTTCATAAAAGTTCCGATGTATGAAATCAAACGAATAATTTGCCATGAGCCACAGTGGGTGAACAGCGTGTGCGAAGTCACTCCGACATCTGTAAATGATCCTCGTAATTCCTCAAAAATAATTCTGTAGCAATGCTTCCTGTGACCACTCAAAAACTTAATTGTAATGAATTTTCACAACCATATGTTTGTTGTTCCTACCAAAAGCATAAGCTTTGTGCCGAACATAGGGCCGCAGCCCAACCTTCACTCTCGGACACGCGTCACCGACTGTCCCTCTCCAAGCATCTTAAAGCAGCGCGCAGTCCAACTGGGCATTGTCTTCCACACATAACAATCTCGACCTTGGACGCCCTGAATGTTCGCTGAAGACCAACGGTGTCGCAGACGCCGAAGGGTGTCGCTGTATCGGTTTGGTAAGGTCATCGAGAACGTCGCCCTTATGGGGCAAACCTGTGTACTTCAATGTACTTACCTAACGAAGGCGTATCCTTTGTCTTTGAAGACGCGTATCTCCTGTATGTTTCCGAAGGGCGAGAAAGTCTTCTGCATGAGCTCCTCGGTGAGGCCGTTGGTGAGGCCCCCGCAGTAGACGGTGCAGTTGGTGGGGCTCGACTGGTTGTACACCTCGTCGAACGTCAGCGGCTTCGTGTTCACTGCGAACAGATACGCTACAATTAGTGACTGCCTCTTGTACGCCTGACACATTCAACAGAGGCTTTAGGAGGAGTCTGTTACTACCCAGAGATAAAAACACAAAAACACAAATCTAAAGATTTTTTTTTTTTTAAATCACAACTACACGATTACCAGATGTATGTCTCAAAGTCTCCTTTATGACTGTGCAGATAAGGCGATTAAAAGATCTTTCTGAGTCCACTCGCACATATCCATGTTCGTTCTACTACCAAAACATTTTAAAGGACATATTCATCTTCTTCCCTGGTCGTATTTACTGTGAATGGTTATTTATGTGCGTACTCAGATAGGCCGATTTCGGTTTGAAGCTTAATGTAGTTTTTTTTCTGTCCACTCGAAAACAAGTCGTAATCAGCCTATAGTAGACAGATACATGCGTATTCTTAAACAAATACAGTCAAGATTTTTACAGTGTTTACAACAGGCGTTAAATTTTTAGGTATTTTCTTTTTGTATATAAGCTCTCAAAGTGAGAGATGCGACGAACAAATGTATCAGATGAAACAGTGCGTACATAGGGCAGAACTAGAGGCTCAGCGTGAGAGATTCGACGAACAAATGAATGAGATGAAACAGAATAAAGAATAGTTCTAAGAATATGAATCTGGAATGGCTGACGAAAAAATTTAGGAATTTTTGAAAGAGAAGAAACAACTGTACCAGAAGTGGGTAAGTACACAGGACAGCAAGGATAGGAAGTGGTATGCAAGATGCAACACAGAAGTTAAAAAAGAAACTGCAAGACCAAAACAGGTAATATGGGGTAAAAATTTTGAGATCAATAAGTATACGGGAGGTACCAAAGTAAGAGCTGCCTGGAAAACAACAAAATTCCTTAGAGCAGAAAGAACTGGAAGAGCCAATGTCGCAATAATTACTGTACGGAAGTGGGAGAACATCAGGAAAAAGCTATTGAGCGAGAACACATATAAGTACAAACAAGCTGATAACGGATGAAACATGCTGATAATAGAATGTGGAACCAGTGAAACGGGATGGAGAAAACACACTGTAAAATGGATAAAAATTATAAATCCGATGGATTTGGAGACATTCCTATTGAGTTAGTGTAATATGGACCGAGTATTGTATGAGAAATACTGGCATGCTTCTTTAATAAACTGATGATGAGAGGTGAAGAACGACTAGGGAATTTTAATATTTCTGTAATAAGTTCCATTTAGAAAAAAGAAAAAGGATAGTAATAATTATAGGCAGGTATAAGGAAGGTCAGCATTGGTCATATCATCTGCCTTTTTTTACTACAGTTCTGTATTTCAGCTAATAGTTCAGCTATCACCAGTACGTTGTCGGTAGTCCTGTAGACTCAATCATAATAACACGTGTTCCAGTACTTAAGCATGTACAAGCATTAGTCCAACTCTAATTAGACCTCATTAGGAATACTAAAAAACAACATTCTCACCATACCTACCGACATGCTGTACAGTGCTGTTTACATTTTCCTCGACTACAGGTATTGTTGCTGAAAGATGCCCGAAGTATTAAGCATCTGTTATAAGGACTAAAGACTTTGCTAAAAATGAGTTCTTATACTAATTATTGCTTCTGTATCATGCAAAGCGCCACCAGTTGGTCATTTGTGCGCTTTCTTTGTTTTCAATAAAACCCCATGTCATTTCTAGTATGTGCGTCAATTTTTATCTCTCTGTACATTCTTTTATGTTAGACGACAACCATGATCTCCGTCGGAATTTAATTTGATTACACTGTAGATTGAACCATGCAACACTGCTAGACTGTCAGCGACATTTAATGCCTAGAGAAAGTACGGCAAATGGGAGAGGACAGACCCAGGAAGAGGACAGACAAATCCTCGAACTTTATGTAAACCCTTGTTTACTACACTCCTGGAAATTGAAATAAGAACACCGTGAATTCATTGTCCCAGGAAGGGGAAACTTTATTGACATATTCCTGGGGTCAGATACATCACATGATCACACTGACAGAACCACAGGCACATAGACACAGGCAACAGAGCATGCACAATGTCGGCACTAGTACAGTGTACATCCACCTTTCGCAGCAATGCAGGCTGCTATTCTCCCATGGAGACGATCGTAGAGATGCTGGATGTAGTCCTGTGGAACGGCTTGCCATGCCATTTCCACCTGGCGCCTCAGTTGGACCAGCGTTCGTGCTGGACATGCAGACCGCGTGAGACGACGCTTCATCCAGTCCCAAACATGCTCAATGGGAGACAGATCCGGAGATCGTGCTGGCCAGGGTAGTTGACTTACACCTTCTAGAGCACGTTGGGTGGCACGGGATACATGCGGACGTGCATTGTCCTGTTGGAACAGCAAGTTCCCTTGCCGGTCTAGGAATGGTAGAACGATGGGTTCGATGACGGTTTGGATGTACCGTACACTATTCAGTGTCCCCTCGACGATCACCAGTGGTGTACGGCCAGTGTAGGAGATCGCTCCCCACACCATGATGCCGGGTGTTGGCCCTGTGTGCCTCGGTCGTATGCAGTCCTGATTGTGGCGCTCACCTGCACGGCGCCAAACACGCATACGACCATCATTGGCACCAAGGCAGAAGCGACTCTCATCGCTGAAGACGACACGTCTCCATTCGTCCCTCCATTCACGCCTGTCGCGACACCACTGGAGGCGGGCTGCACGATGTTGGGGCGTGAGCGGAAGACGGCCTAACGGTGTGCGGGACCGTAGCCCAGCTTCATGGAGACGGTTGCGAATGGTCCTCGCCGATACCCCAGGAGCAACAGTGTCCCTAATTTGCTGGGAAGTGGCGGTGCGGTCCCCTACGGCACTGCGTAGGATCCTACGGTCTTGGCGTGCATCCGTGCGTCGCTGCGGTCCGGTCCCAGGTCGACGGGCACGTGCACCTCCCGCCGACCACTGGCGACAACATCGATGTACTGTGGAGACCTCACGCCCCACGTGTTGAGCAATTCGGCGGTATGTCCACCCGGCCTCCCGCATGCCCACTATACGCCCTCGCTCGAAGTCCGTCAACTGCACATACGGTTCACGTCCACGCTGTCGCGGCATGCTACCAGTGTTAAAGACTGCGATGGAGCTCCGTATGCCACGGCAAACTGGCTGACACTGACGGCGGCGGTGCACAAATGCTGCGCAGCTAGCGCCATTCGACGGCCAACACCGCGGTTCCTGGTGTGTCCGCTGTGCCGTGCGTGTGATCATTGCTTGTACAGCCCTCTCGCAGTGTCCGGAGCAAGTATGGTGGGTCTGACACACCGGTGTCAATGTGTTCTTTTTTCCATTTCCAGGAGTGTATATTCCAGGAAGTTGTTTTTAACCTGCTCGCCACAGATTTTTGAGGTCCTAGCAGCTGGATCCGCCTTTTGAGGCGTACATTTGCAAGCTGCCGGGAATAGATTTGAGATACAACTCAACCTCGACAGCGGAAGACATTCTATCGGGTGGTTCTGAGTACAGTACAACAACTCACGAAGGTCCAATGTGGGCTGTAATTATAGTATGGCAGTGAAAATTGGTAGATACACTAATGCGTTAATGTGGAACCGATATACGCTGGAAAAAATCCGGTACTTGGTTTCTTCTCACAGGGGATTCCAACTGAGTCGGAGACTGAGGAAGATAGACAACGAATTTGACACTAATACGACAGATCAAAGTTTGATAGTCAAACATATTCATAAATACACTGCTAAAAGCGGCCTTCACTGGCGAGTTTCATTGTGCTGGAGAGCGCTGAATTCGCGTAGGAATGAAGATGCTACACAGAGAGTTACAGCTATGAGACTGCGATGGAGGTGACAATGGAGGTGTAGGTGATGCCTGCTTACCACATGGCAGAGAGTGTCATCTCATAGCAGCAGCGCTATGTAGTCGCGTGAGACGACTGGGAATGGTGACACCTATACACGAGTGCCCAAAGTAATCAACAGGCAAAATGTATTCTGCTTCAAGTCGGAAAGTGCCAAGAGCATACTGCATCGTGTTGGAGTCGTCTTGCTGCTACCGTTGGTCTGAAGACAAGCTGGCAAACTGGGGTTGGAGAAGCTGCACTCTAAAGGTTTTATGACCTCCCAGTGACTGCACTCCGGCGAGCTCCTGACCTAAAAAATAGGACTGCTGGGAGGGACAATGGCCGTGGGCGGCCTGTGGGACTTACAGACCCAACACACAGAGAGTTGTGTTGGGTTCGGTTGTTTGGGGGAGGAGACCAGACAGCAAGATCAACGGTCTCATCGGATTAGAGAAGGACGGGGAAGGAAGTCGGCCGTGCCCTTTCAAAGGAATCATCCCGGCATTTCCCTGGAGCGATTTAGGGAAATCACGGAAAACCTTAATCGGGATGGCCGGACGCGGGATTGAACCGTCGTCCTCCCGAATGCGAGCTCAGAGGGTTCATGTCCTACCTTCACTCATAACCGTCGACACATCGTGTTAATTGTACCAGTGCGTCTCCTCGAGGGACAAGAAGGATCGCTTGAATTTTTATAATTTAACAGTTGTTGGTTGATGGCATCCGAAGTCAGATTCAGGAACACTGCACTTCGGTGTGGTATGTCTATTAAAGACTATTTTCTCTCTGAATTTTTAATAACAAGTTAATTGATATTTAATGCTTGGGGATCTTTGAAATGGAAGTTATAGCCCTACATAAAATTCACGAGAAAGTCACTCGTATAGATTAGGTCTGGAATCTGCAAAATGGGGCTGGGGCGGCTGCACTCTGACGTTTCACGAGCTCAGAGTGCTTGCACTCCGGTGAAACGCTAATCTAAAAATGGTTCAAATGGCTCTGAGCACTATGGGACTTATCTTCTAAGGTCATCAGTCCCCCAGAACTTAGAACTACTTAAACCTAACTAACCTAAAGACACACATCCATGGCCGAGGCAGGATTCGAACCTGCGACCGCAGCGGCCGCGCGGTTCCAGACTGTAGTTCCTAGAACCGCTCGGCCACCCTGGCTGGCGAAGTGCTAATCTAAAAAATTATTGTTTAATCACTAGGGGTTCCTTATTTTGTTGCAGTCTGATTCACGAACGGTAGTGGCTCGCACAGGTCTAGGCACGGATGGGGACTACATAGTTGCCGGTTCCAAGCGACGGCTGCGGTATGCGAATACAAGTGCTTTGCGCTCGATGGAAGCAAATTATATCTCCTGCTCGCTTGTACAAAATTTTGCCGCTTACACCAACATCATCGATGACAACTAGCAACATATGTAATAAAAAGTTTATATAAATAACTCGGTAGATCACGTTTTATGCTCGCACTGGCGATGACATTCACAGCAAAGCGCTCACAACACTACTGAACGCTCATTGGCTGTTAGACATTGCGCAACTTAGGTGCGCAGAACAAACCTAAACTCAACCGCCACAGTTCGTGACGCCAACTATAATGGCCTCTCACGAACGCGTACACTGATCAGCCAGAACATTATCACCACCGACGTGCTTTCGATATAAACCTGTCCAGGCGATAGCAGTGTCGCCTGGCGAAGAGTGCTCGTCAGGCACACACACACACACGGTGCATGTAGTACCAGTGAGCGTGCTGTCCGGGAAAGGCGCGAGATCTGTCTGAGTTTCTTGGAGGACAGACTGTGATGGCCTGGAGGCTCTGTATGAGCGTTTCGGTAACTACACAACTTCTCGGGTTTTCGGGTAGTGCTGTGGTGTGTGTCTTCAACACGTGGTGAAACCAAGGTCTTGGGGTTCGACGGCTACCCCTCATAACAGATGTCCGACGTGGTAGGCCGGCACAGAGTACAAGTGAACAAGCAGTGCACCGAACGCTCGTAACGGTGGGCCTCCGCAGCCGACGACCATGCATGTGCCAATGTTAACATCACGGCACCGGCAGCTGCGACTGAAACGGGCGCGTGACCTTCGGCACTGGACGTTGGCGCAATGACAGAGCGTTGCATGGTCTGATGACTTCCGGTACTTTCTTCATAATGCAGATGGGACGGTGCGGATCCGTCGTCTTCCAGGGTAACAGCTCCTTGACACCTCTACTGCGGGACGGGACAAGCTGGTGACGGCTCCATTATGCTTTCGGAAATATTCACGAGTGCATCCATGGGTCCAGTGGAGCTCGAGCAAGGCACCATGACGCCCAAGGAACATCGTACACTGGCTGCAGACCACGTACACCCCTTCCTGACGATCATGTTTCCCGACGGAAGTAGCATTTTTCAACAAGATAATACAACCGACCTCGATCTCATAGCTTCCATGTCACGACGCGTGTCAAAGACGCACGAAGAGCGTGGCCAGGGTTATTACGTTACATGTACACTACTGGCCATTAAAATTGCTACACCACGAAGATGACGTGCTACAGACGCGAAATTCAACCGACAGGAAGAAGATGCTGTGATATGCAAATGATTAGCTTTTCAGAGCATTCACACAAGGTTGGCGCCCGTGGTGACACCTACAACGTGCTGACATGAGGAAAGTTTCCAACCGATTTCTCATAAACAAACAGCAGTTGACCGGCGTTGCCTGGTGAAACGTTGTTGTGATGCCTAGTGAAAGGAGGAGAAATGCGTACCATCACGTTTCCGACTTTGATAAAGGTCCGATTGTAGCCTATCGAGATTGTGGTTTCTCGTGTCGCGACATTGCAGCTCGCTTTGGTCGAGATCCAATGACTGTTAGCAGAATATGGAATCGGTGGGTTCAGGAGAGTAATACGGAACGCCGTGCTGGATCCCAACGGCCTCGTATCACTAGCAGTCAAGATGGCAGGCATCTTATCCGCATGGCTGTAACGAATCGTGCAGCCACGTCTCGATCCGTGAGTCGACAGATGGGGACGTTTGCAAGACAACAACCACCTGCACGAACAGTTCGACGACATTTGCAGCAGTATGGAGTATCAGCTTGGAGACCGCGGCTGCGGTTACCCTTGACGCTGCATCACAGACAGGAGCGCCTGCGATGGTGTACTCAACGACGAACCTGGGTGCACGAATGGCAAAACGTCATTTTTTCGGATGAACCCAGGTTATGTTTACAGCATCATGATGGTCGCATCCGTGTTTGGCGACATCGCAGTGAACGCACATTATAAGCGTGTATTCGTCATCGCCATACTGGCGTATCACCCGGAGTGTGGTATGGGGTGCCATTGTTTACAAGTCTCGATCATCTCTTATTCGCATTGACGGCGCTTTGAACAGTGGACGTTACATTTCAGATGTATTACGACGTGTGGTTCTACCCTTCATTCGATCCCTGCGAAACCCTACATTTCAGCAGGATAATGCACGATTGCATGTTGCAGGTCCTGTACGGGCCTTTCTGGATGCTGTCATATGCAACTGATTAGCTTTTCAGAGCATTCACACAAGGTTGGCGCCGGTGGCGACACCTACGACGTGCTGACATGAAGAAAGTCTCCAACCGATATAGAAAATGTTCGACTGCTGCCCTGGCAAGCACATTCTCCAGATCTCTCACCAATTGAAAACCTCTGGTCAATGGTGCCCGAGCAACTGGCTCGTCACAATACGCGTCACTACTCTTGATGAACTGTGCTATCGTGTTGAAGCTGCATGAGCAGCTATACCTGTACACGCATTCCAAACTCTGTTTGATTCAATGCCCAGGCGTATGAAGGTCGTTATTACGGCCGTAGGTGGTTGTTCTGGGACTGATTTCTCAGGATCTATGCACCGAAATTGCGTGAAAATGTAATGACACGTCAGTTCTAGTATAATATATTTGTCCAATGAATACCCGTTTATCATCTGCATTTCTTCTTGGTGTAGCAATTTTAATGGCCAGTAGTGTACATTACGCCTGTGTGTTACCAAAAATGTGAACGGTTCCAGTATTCACTTCTTCCTGGTAGTGCGATACTCGTATAGAATATCACTCTGTTTTCCACGGCTGTAGTGCGTGTATGGACTGCGGTACGCTCAACCACGGCGCGACGATGGGCGCTGCACAAGCAGAGCGGCGGTTTCAGGTTAGTTCGAAATGCGGCCCATATTACTAATCGATGGCAAGTTGTGCCGCTATGCTAATGAAGCGAGGCGGACAATGGCACGTTGGCCAGTGCCGCTGTGCGCAGCGCGCGCCGCCGTTCTAGGTCGACGCCGGCAGGTGTCGCAAACATTCACACCGCCGGCGCTACTGTCGCTGTCGTAACGGGGTAGGCTGCTGGTTCGCGTCGCAATTCCAACATTCCACATAATCATGTTCCATGTTGCGGAGGAGTGTAATACGACCATAGGATTGAGAAGAAAAGAGTCAACGAAACACAGCAACTAATTGCTATGCAATAGGATTTGTCGATCTAGAAAAAGTGCTAGAGTGTTAGACAATGTAAAGTGGCGCAAGGTGTCCGAAATTATCAGAAAAATAAGTGTAGCTATGAGGAATTACGAGTAATGTACAATCTGTGTAAGAACAATAACAGTGGAAGACCAAGAAAGAGAGGAATGCAGTCTTTCCCTCCACTGTTCAGTCCCTACACAGAACAACAATGATGAAAATTAAGGACACCTTCAGGAGAACGGATTAAAACTCAGTGTGAAAGAAACTGGTTCGCCGATGACATTCCTATTCTCATTGGGAAAGATAAAAAACTGTAGGAAACGATCAGGCTACTGAGGGCAGAATATGGACTGACAAGGGGGCCCTCCATACTGTAAATCACGAATTTTGATGCTCTTCAAATATGTTGTAGATACACTTGCCCTACCTGACAATCGGTTTTTAGCGACGGGCCTTGGTTTTTGAGAAAAATCGATTTTGAAGTTCATTGCGCGATTTGTGTGGGCAACGGCCTTCCAGCAGTGGATACACCGGTTTCCGTGAGATCACCGAAGTTAAGCGCTGTCGGACGTGGTCAGCACTTGGATGGGTGACCATCCAGGCCACCATGCGCTGTTGCCATTTTTCGGGGTGCACTCAGCCTCGTGATGCCAGTTGAGGAGCTACTCGACTGAACAGTAGCGGCTTCGGTCAAGAATACCATCATAACGGCCGGGAGAGCGTTGTGCTGATCCCATTCCCCTCCCATCCGCATCCTCCTCTAAGGAGGACACGGCGGTCGGATGGTCCCGATGGGTCACTTGTGGCCTGTAGACGAAGTGTGTGTGTGTGTTTTTTTTATTGCGCGATTTGTGTACCCGTAACATCACATATATTCCGAATAAGTCACCGTAGCGCAGCGGTAAAGCTTCACAACTGCCGCGCTGGAAGTACCGTGTTCGAATCCTGGTCGTGTTTTTTTTTTTTTTAATCGATAAAATTTTTCAGTTTTATTTCAAAGTATATCAACAAACAGTGTAAGGCGTGCAAAATTATAAAGATATATTCAGTTATTAATTTTTTCTTTCATACAATATTACAAAATCTTGTTTTTCATCGTCCACATTGCTTGATGTGCCACAACAATATTGTGGGTGATACCTAGAAACAACTTTTATAAAAGAAACCGTCTTGCAGGCGCACGGTTCCTTCATGAGCGATACTGGGAAACACAGTTCTTTTGCATTCAAAAAGAGTTCTCTTTCATCCGCTAATTTCGATGCGAACCATGCGTATCTAATCTTGCTTTCAAAATTAGGTGCGCTGAATTGATGTTCGATTAGCGAATGTATTTTAACGAATCTTCCCTAGAAGCGACCTCTCTATTGTCTTTCATCAAGTCGGCAGCATTTAGACTTTCGCATACCTTACACTGTTTGTTGATATTCTTTGAAACAAAATTGAAAAATTTGGTCGATTTTGAAAAAAAAAAGTACGCGAGCAGGATTCGAACACGGTACCTACAGAACGGTAGCCGTGAACCTTCACCGCTGCCCTACGCTGACTTGCTTGGAATGACGCAATGAACTTCAATATCGATTTCCTCAAAAATCAAGGTCCGGATAGCCAAGTACTCAGGGTAAGTGCCTCTATAACATATCTGCAGCGCATCAAAATCCGTTATTTACAGTATGGAGGGTCCCCTTGTGAGAGAAAACCGAAGAAAGACGAAAATAATGAGGAGTAGCAGAAATGATAAAATTAACGTCAAAATTGTGTGATCCGAAGAACGAACGAGCCGATAACTTGTTTTGATGTCATACTGGGTCACACCGTTACATTGGGTTAGTGAAGCAGTTTCTCAGCGGAGGCATGTTGAGAGTCTTTTGCCCAGTAACTGGAATTGTAGCGGTTTTCAAATCCACCCATGTTAAACACAGCTGCACCACTCCAGATTGTGTACAGTTTCTCCGTACACCAACCTATGGTGAAAATTTTGCGCCGACGAAAGAAACACCGACTCTTTTTAAGGAAATTTCGCATCATATACTGCAATAGTCCTGTTTCACAGGCTGCCCGGATCGTTGACATTTTTGGGTGCTTTAGGTGAACATTTCCCACATCAGCCGCACATTATCTTCTGACATGGATGTCCGGGAATGACCACTTCCTACAAAGTTCACCATAGATCCCATAACCATAAATTTTGTATGGAAATTGTTGGTGGTGGTGCTAGGATGCAAAGTAGTGCGAGACGCACGCACTATTAGCGTCAACTCTTTAGCAGTATCACAGAAGGCCACATTTCAGTTCGAGAAGAAAGCTGAGCTCTTTCGTGCACTGACAATCCACATTCCGTCCTCAACAGACTGTTCATTTCGTTTACTATATCCAGAAATTATTTCTCTTTTTTGCTGAAGATATCAATGTCATCAGCGAATCTTATATTGATATTCTTTCACCTTGAATTTTATCACCGGCCACTGGTGGCCGAGCGGTTCTAGGCGCTTCAGTCTGGAACCGCGCGACCGCTACGGTCGCAGGTTCGAATCCTACCTCGGTTATGGATGTGTGTGGTGTCCTTAGTTTAGTTAGGTTTAAGTAGCTCTAAGTTCTAGGGGACTGAGGACCTCAGATGTTAAGTCCCATAGTGCTCAGAGCCAGCCAAGCGAGGTGGCGCAGTGTGATGTTTATAGCTTTCCCGGCGTACTGATTGTACCATAAAAACACGGGAGAACTGCCGGATATCAGTAACTTCCTGCCACAATATTTCGGCGCAGAGTCTTCTGGCCATGTTCAGGTGAATGCCACTGTAGTAGTACTGGCGAGTACGCTTGTTTTTTTTTTTTTTTTTCTTTATTGTAATTTGAACACCCCATACAAAGGTGGGCTGGCAGCGGAACAGTGTACTCCGCTCTTCAGCCATAGGCAGTACAATAAAAAAGAAAGGGAGACAGACAAGTAACAGAATGGCGGTTTAAAAAACAGGAGATACAATAGTTAAAAAACATGAAGCCGTTCACACTCGACGAAACAACAAGAAAAAAAAAAACGGCGGCACTGGGCACAAACACTGACGAGGTAGACGACGCACGTGAACGAAGGAGCGTGGACGGCGAAAAACACTGATGCACAGACACGACGGCACAAACACTAAACCGAGGGCGACGATCTCCGGCGCGCGAAAGTTCACGATGCGTGTGCGAGTCCGGGGACCTGCCAAGAGAGGAGGAGGAGGAGGAGGAGGAGGAGGAGGAGGGGGAGGAGGAGGAGGGGGAGTGGGAAAGCGAGAGGGGAGAGCAGGGACGCCACGGGCAAGGGAAAGAGGGGGGGGAGAGAGGAAGGGGGAGGGGAAGCCCGGAAGAAGAGGGGTGGAGGGAGGGGACGGGGGAAAGGAAAGAGAAGGGAAGGGAAGAGAAAGGAGGGAGGGTGCCTAAGGGAAAGGACACCAGGAGTGAGGGGGGGGCAGGGTCAAAGTTGATAGGAGGGGTAGATGGAGGGGACGAGTACATCATCAGGGAGGGGGAGCTGGCGGAAGCCACCTTGGGAGAGGGTAAGGAGGGTGGAGAGATGGAGACCGGGTGGGACATGGGAGTACAGGCGCGGCAGCGGGCGGGGGTGGGAGAGGATCGGGGAGACGAGCGGGTGAGGAGGATCGAGTTTACGGGAGGTGTATAGGATTCGTATCCTTTCGAGGAAGAGGAGGAGGTGGGGGAAGGGGATAAGATCATACAGGATCCGCGTGGGGGAGGGGAGACGGATGCGATAGGCAAGGCGGAGAGCATGGCGTTCAAGGATTTGGAGGGATTTATAAAAGGAAGGGGGGGCGGAGATCCAGGCTGGATGGGCGTAGCAGAGGATAGGGCGGATGAGGGACTTATAGGTGTGGAGGATGGTGGAGGGGTCCAGACCCTGGCGAGTACGCGCTGAGCTCCGCTATTTAAAGCCTTCTGAGGTGACATTGCGCATGCGCTGCTCAGCGTGCGCGTTCATAACGGCTCCGTGCGCTGCGCCTCGCGCCCTCCACTGTGAAAGCCTGGCGTACCGGTGTCAGGTCGATTTCCATCTTTATGCAGATAACTACGTCGACTACGAAGTTTCTCTATAACAGGATTCCAAGCAGAGTTCAGCTGATAACCGCTATCTCGATTGATGAGAGTCTCGTTGTCAGACAATCTTATTTCCACAGATTCATTCATAATCGAGCTCCAAAAGTTTGATGTATGGGCCAAAATTTTTGTGTCGTTGTAATTCATGGAAGGGTCTGTGGAAATACAATGTTCGGCGATTGCGGACTTGGTGGGTTGGAGAAGGCGAGTATGCCGTTGGTGTTCCACAATGCGTTCCTGCACAGTTCGTGTTGTTTGCCCTATATATGATTTGCCGCATTCACACGGAATTTTGTAAACACCTGGTTTACGCAGGCTCAGGTCGTCTTTAACGGATCCCACCAGTGATGAAATTTTGGAAGGAGGGCGAAAGATGACTCTCACTTGATACTTTCTATATATTCTGCCTATCTGTGAAGAAATATTCCCAATAAATTGTAGATAAACAGTCGACCTGAAGGCCTCTTCCTCTTCCTTGTTCCGTCGTTTGTAGGTCACTCTGTTCACTTGCCTAGGTGAAAAGCCATTCTTCAAAAATACTTTTTGCAGGTGTTCCAGTTCCGCTTGAAGACTGTCGGCGTCAGAGATAGTATGGGCACGGTGGACCAAGGTTTTGAGGACGCCCATTGTTTGTGCTGGATGGTGGCAACTAGTAGCTTGTAGATACAGGTCTGTATGAGTGGGCTTTCTGTACACCGAGTGACCAAGTGTGCCGTCACTCTTCCGTCGCACCAAGACGTCTGGGGCGGGGGGGGGGGGGGGGTGAGAAGAGAAGTTTATCTGACGATAACAAGTGCGCTAGATGATTTGAAAGCTCTCATTCGGTATTTTTTTATTAAAGTACCACAAGCATTGCCGTTGGTTAAGAACGTTCCCAAATGGCTGGAAAAATCGACGGAAAATGCTGGCGTCTATGTGGAATTCGAATTTGTAACATTCTAGTGATTATAATAAATCTTGTTTCAATAAAATAGAACAATTCTTTTGGGGATATTAGCCGTGTCCGACAGACACTTACTTTTCACCTACACTGTACATCAATATCGATTCCGTGCAAGCCACCTAACGATATGTGGCGGAGGCTATTTATGGTACCATTAACTGGTCCTTCTTCCCTGTTCCATTCGCAAATGGCCCGTTGGAAGAATGATTGTCGGTAACCCTCCTTATTAGCTCCAGTTTCTCTGATTTTCCTGTAATGGAAATTTCGCTGAATGTATGTTTCCGGATTATTCCCGCAATCTCATCTCCCGTCTGCCATTGGTATTGAATATCAGCCCATGACTAAGCACGCCGCTCATCGTAGGATCCTGTCATTCTCCTGTGTTAATTCAACCTGGTAAAGGTCCCAAACTGATGATTAATACGCAAAAATTAATTGAACAAATTATTTTTAGTGGTAAACTATATTTTATTAAGATTGTTCCAATGAATCTCAACTTGACATCTGAACTTGGCATCTGTTTTTCCTCCAATTAATCTGAAGTGGTCATTCCATTTTAGGTCACTCAGGATAGCTACACCTAGGTATTTTATGGCACTTACTGTTTACAGTGATTTGTTGACAACAGTGTAATCGAACACATTCATTCACGTTCAGATTCAATGGCAAGTCCCTGCACCAGTGACCCATGCTCTGTTGGGTTTCCTACAGTGCCCTGTCTCGTAATCAGGACCCTATAATGCCCCTTGAGGTACTGGCTGGCTGATTTGGGAGAGGGGACCAAACAGCGAGGTCATCGGTCCCATCAGATTAGGGATGGCTGGGGAAGGAAGTCTGCCGTCCTCTTTCAAAGAAGCCATCCTGGCATTTGCCTGAAGCGATTTAGGGAAATCATGGAAAACCTAAATCAGGACGGCTGGACGCGTGTTTGAACCGTCGTCCTCCCGAATGCGAGTCGAGTGTGCTAACCACTGCGTCATCTCACTCAGCCCCTTGAGGTACTCCGGAAATTACTTTTGCATGTGGCGATTTTGTTCTAGTAACAAAAGCGTGGTGAGCTCTACCTGGTAGGAAGTCCTACATCCAGTCTCAAAAACGTGACTGGCATGCCCTTTTCTTCCAATGGGATGGTACCGATCGTTGCTCCACGGACCAGACAAAAGTGTTACTAGAACGGCAACAAGTTCCTCCGCACAGTCTCGGTAAAACCCCATCGGTACAGTCATCGTGCCCGGATGCCTTTCCGCTGTTCAGCGATTTTAGATGGTTGTCTAACTTACCGCAGACAGGTTTGATTCCATAGGGCAGCCGGCCGTTGTGGCCGAGCGGTTCTAGGCGCTTCAGTCTGGAACCGCGCGACCGCCACGGTCGCAGGTTCGAATCCTGCTCGAGCATGGATGTGTATGGTGTCCTCAGGTTAGTTAGGTTTAAGTAGTTCTAAGTTCTAGGGGACTGATGGCCTCAGATGTTAAGTCCCATAGTGCTCAGAGCCATTTGAACCATAGAGCAACAGTTAAGCCCAGCGACGGTATTTAATTCAAGCAGTAAACGGTGCAACAGTCAGTATCAAATGACGTTTATTGTGTATCTAGATTTCGATCTCTGTGCGTCCATCTTAGAGCAGTAAATGTAAGTTAAAACATTAAAAACGCATGTATATGCACACAATCCCAACTGAACTACTCATGACGGTGAGTTCAACCTCTGACATGAGTAGTCCAGTTGGGATTATGAGCATATACAAGTGTTTTTAATGTTTTAAATTATATGTAACTGCACTGAGGGTGGCCTCCCAAGCACCGGAATCTCGATAGACAACATCATTTGCGACTGATCGCTGAGCCCTTGACTTCTTACCTCTACAACAGCCATTTCTACGCTGCGGAGGTTATTGAACGAACAAACCGTATTCCTTACTTCCGCGGTGAAACAACTTCTGAAGACCTACTTCAGTGTTTCCGCTTTCTCCATGTCATATTCAGTTTCGGTGCCATTATACTGACAAAGCGAATGAACGGATGATTATTGCGATGCACGAATTTTGCTCGTGTCGGTCTACTTCTCTCGTTTTGGGTTTCCGAGAATTCGAGCGCATCCGCTGCTACGGCTGGCTCGCAGATCGACAAAGGCTCTCTGTCTCCTGGGGGCGAGCGTCGCTTCCCGGAAGAGCCGTCGAGGTGCGACTGCAGCGCCGACCCCTCTTCTCGTGGCGCCTGCACAAACTTGGCCGTTAGCGCCAACTTCATGAATACATTAATTTACAACTCCGCGTTAAAAAGCTGCTCATTAGAACTTCCCGCGAGGGCCCGGACGCTCCTAAGATTATTTGTGGCGAGACAGCGCCTCTACATAATGTAAAAAGCAGTTCCTGGTCCCTAAAATGGCTCCAAATTGAATTTCACCTACTTCACTAGTCAGCTGTCTTCGCGCCACAACCCCGTCTACATGCTGTTAAAGCTGAACGAGGGGAATGCCTGTGTGTTGGTACGCCTAATGTTGTCGTTCTGCACACAATAGAAACAGCGCCATCAACAGCCGTAGCCCACTTAGCAATAACGGGTTCGAATCCTGGTGGTGGCAGAAATTTTCATAATAAACCCATGTTTAAAATATGTCTTTTATTTTGCCCTCTTAACATTTGTGTCTTTGACATAATTAAATTCTATCATACTTGATGATCTTCACATGTGTGTAGTTACATAAGGAACCCATTGTATCGGTATAGAATATGAGACGATAATAAGTTGGCAGTTGTGACAGACTTGACCACTTAGCCAGTTCACAGTGTTGCTTATCAACTGATTTTACTCCACTGACCTGGATTATTATACATACATGACATTTCACCAGAACAAATAAATATTTTTGGAGGTGATAGTATAGTCTCATTCCAATAAAATATTCCATTCAAAATGTGTCCAATTTATGTTAGTCAAAGAGACTCACTGGTTATATACGTTTCCATTGTCAAGTTTATTTATCAGTTTTCAAAATGGTTCAAATGGCTCTGAGCACTATGGGACTCAACTGCTGAGGTCATAAGTCCCCTAGAACTTAGAACTACTTAAACCTAACTAACCTAAGGACATCATACACATCCATGCCCGAGGCAGGATTCGAACCCGCGACCGTAGCGGTCGCGCGGTTCTGGACTGTAGCGCCTAGAACCGCTTGGCCACTCCGGCCGGCTATCAGTTTTCATTTCTGTTTCGAAATTCGAGTTGTGAAGTTTCTGCTTGAGTTTACACAACTGAATTTTCCATCTCTGTTTGTGAACCATTGGACAGTTCTGCTGCATCGTTTAAGCATGCTGCACAGATTTACAAATGCTGAATACCCCTATGTGGTATTTGTGAATGATAGTGTAATGGAAACACTGCTCTCGCTTGTATAGAAAACGGCAGATTTCCTAATCACAAATTACCTGATTCAAGAGTGTCTACACTTGTTTTCATTTCATTGACTCTGCATGTTGAGTTATCGCATCGTCTCACAGGGTCCATCTATCTAGAATCTCTTGAAAACTAGCTACCAGAATTGTAGGTAAAGATTCCTATGGCTACAAGGATGGGTTGTTCTTCCAGCATGAAGAGGCTCCTCCATAATGTAGTAGTCAGGTCTTTGTCTAAACCTAATATGACCTGGAAGACGAATCGGCAGAAACGTTGGTGTTTAGATTTTTGCATGTCAGGATGGTTGTAAGACGAAATCTACAGGCAAAAAGCAAACACAAGAGATGAATTGATCAATCAGATTATGTACAGTGTATACCATAGAAATCTCCAATCCAGCATCAGACGATCTACTTACCTAACTAACCTAAGGACATCACACAACACCCAGTCATCACGAGGCAGAGAAAATCCCTGATCCCGCCGGGAATCGAACCCGGGAACCCGGGCGCGGGAAGCGATAACGCTACCGCACGACCACGAGCTGCGGACACGAAATCATCAGGAGACTGTATGACCAGTCCAAGGAACAGACTGTTTAAAGATCTGGAGCGTTTGCTTGGCACAAGCAATTCTTGGAGGGCCGAGAGCACGTTAAGAATGAGAGTAATTTCGCCAAACCCGTATCAGCATCGCAGGCAACAACGTTCGCTGTTCCCGTACCATTTCTCCAGGGCGACGGTAGTTTAATGGCAACTAACATTGCAGATTACGTCGTGATAAGTTATAGCAGCACCTTTCCCTTTACCACGAATGGCTAGGGCTTGAAAAAGTGTTTGCCAGGCATATTCTTCACCTTTTGTCAACTGACGAAATATGGAACCGTCTGCAGGAGTTTGAGCGCCTCTTGGTTAAATTTCAGGAGTAGGGACACTAGTTTCTGACTCACATTTTCGTCTGTAACGACACGTGGATGCATCATAATACCGGTCATCAAAAGAAGCAAGCAGGTAGTAGGGAGAAAAAGAGATGCCATGGCCAGTGATAGCAAGTCACGACTGTCAGTTTTTTCCAAGCGGCGTGGTAACTATCGTATATCGACTTTTACACGTATATCGAGGAATAAACGCTGCGTACACGTTTTAAGGAGGTCAGACAAGCGTATCGTCGCAAACTGCGTGACTTATTGATGACAGAGACGTGATTCTTCTGCAAGGCAACGCATGTACCCATAGAGGAGCCCTGACCACACAAATATGTGGATGGTTTTTAAGGTGGCTTTCCATCTGCCTCGACGAATGTGGGCTGGTTCCCCTTATTCCGCCTGTTACACTATGTCGGCAATTGCTGCGCAAACACTTTATCCACGTACGCGTACACAATAAATACTCTACCACGTAAACATTGGGGTTACACTCGCCTGGTGTGAGACTTTCCCCGGGGAAACAACTGGGGGCCGAACCGCACAATAACGCTGGGTTCGGTATGGGACGGCGGAGGGGTGAAGTGGACTGCGGTAGTCGTCGTGGGGTTGTGGACTACTGCGGCTGTGGCGGAGGCTGATCCTGTCCATCGTTTCTAGGTCCCCAGTTCAGTACAATACAATACAACCTCTATGATACTAGAGGGAACTGTAGAGGGAAAAAAACTGCAGGGAACACAGATGTTGGAATATACGAGGGTTGTTTTTTAAGTAAGGGCCGTTCGCGCGTATAGTCCCGTAGTTCGCGCGTACGCCGCAACAATCCACCGCGCCACTTGCCGGCATCCTTCCCGCTCACACTGATGCAAGTTGCAGCTCTGTAGCTGACGTGTACGCATCGCTGTGCTACTTTATAATGTTTACGATTATTGAATCGCCCGCCGCGTGTGAGATACGGTCAGTGATACGTTTTTTGACCGCGAGAAGCCTATCAGCTGCAGAAATTCATCGTCAGTTAACAGAAGTTTATGACTTGAATGCAATGAGTGAAGGTAAAGTGCGTCAATGGGTTAGAGAGTTTAAAAATGGCCGTCAAAACGTCCATGACGAAGAACGCTCAGGCCGGCCCTCTATGATCACTGATGATTTGGTGGCTGCAGTCGAAACAAAGATTCGTGAGGACACAAGATTCACAATTTCCACTCTATCTTTGGAACTTCCACAAGTTTGAAGATCAAATGGTTCAAATGGCTCTGAGCACTATGGGACTCAACTGCTGAGGTCATTAGTCCCCTAGAACTTAGAACTAGTTAAACCTAACTAACCTAAGGACATCACAAACATCCATGCCCGAGGCAGGATTCGAACCTGCGACCGTAGCAGTCTTGCGGTTCCAGACTGCAGCGCCTTTAACCGCACGGCCACTTCGGCCGGCTGTTTGAAGATCGGTTTTGTACAAAATTGTGTCTGAAAACCTAAACTTTAAGAAACTCTGTTCTCGGTGGGTACCCAGACTCCTCACAGAGGACCACAAAGGGAAGAGATTTACCACTTCATTGGACTTTTTGATTCGTTACGAGGAAGAAGGGGATGACATGTTGAGTCAAATTGTCACTGGGGATGAAATATGGGTATCCCATATCACTCCCGAAAGCAAGCGACAATCGATGGAATGGCGACACACAACCTCACCCGTCAATGTCAAAGCCAAACAGACGCTGTCAAAGCGCAAGATTATGGCATCTGTGTTCTGGGACCGGCGCGGTGTTTTGCTAGTGGTCTTTATGCGCGAGGAACGACAATCAACGACAATCAACTCAGATGCCTACTGTGCAACTCTAAAGAAGCTCCGCAGAGCAATTCAAAACAAAAGGCGCGGCATGCTGACAAAAGAAGTTTTGCTCCTGCACGATAACGCTAGGCCTCACACTTCTCAAAAGACTCGGGATTTGATTGATTCTTTTGGCTGGGAACTTTTGGACCATGCACCATACAGCCCAGACCTTGCTCCTAGCGATTTTCACCTTTTCCGGTACCTGAAACACCATCTTGGCGGGCAGCGCTTCAATGACGACGATGAAGTAAAAGCGGCTGTGAACTCTTGGCTGTCGGAGCAGGCGGCCGAATTCTTTGAAGAGGGAATTAAAAACTTAGTTGTACGGTATGACAAGTGCTTAAATAAACAAGGCAACTATGTAGAAAAATAGGTAAAAGTGTGTAGAATCAGAAAATAAAAGTTTTTTGGCAAAAGTATTTGTATCATTTTTAAAAAATAAAAACGGCCCTTACTTAAAAAACAACCCTCGTATCTAACAAATAATTGACGATGTAGGGTGCAAGTGCTGCTGTGAGACGAAGTGGTTAATCACAGTAGAGGAATTCGTAGGGAAGCCGCGTCCAACCAGTCAGAGCTCGGATGAAAAAAATGAAATAATAACAAATCTCAGTACTCGCAACAGAGGTAGCAGCTGTTGAGACGCTTGCAACCCTTTCGTCTCCGCCGCCTCTCCTCGTCGCTGCCTGCCGCCTTTGGTCATTACTCCACGTCCGCTACTCACCGCCAGCCCACCCTCTTCTCTCTTAATACCTCTTCGGACGCCGCTCATCGCGAGACGCAAATTACGGGCAGCGAGAAGTTTGGACGAGGGCCTCCGCCAAGATTTGTGTACGTGTGCTCCACTCGCTTCTTTTCTCCTCCCCGCCATCCCGAACAGATACTCATGCAGTCGTCAACCGCAATGTCTAACTATGTATACGCGATGTCAGTGTCCTGTAAATGACTCTGTAGCAATTCTGGATTTGTGTCGCATTGTCCTGCTGGAATTGCCCAGGTCCGTCTGCGCAACGGACATGAATGGATGCAGGTGATCAGACAGGATGCTTACGTACGTGTCACCTGTCAGCGTCGTATCTAGACGTATCAGGGGTCCCATATCCCTCCACCTGCACATGACCCAACCATTACAGAGCCTACACCAGCTTGAACAGTCCCCTGCTGATAAGCAGGGTCTATGAATTCATGAGGCTGTCTCCATACCCGTACACGTCCATCCGCTCGATACAATTTGAAACGATATTCGTCCGACCAGGCAACATGTTTCCAATGTCGCTCTTGACAGGCCCAGGCGAGCGTAAAGCTTTGTGTCGTGCAGTCATCAAGGGTACACGAGTGGACCTTTGGCTCCGAAAGCCCGTATCGATGATGTGTCGTTGAATGGTTCGCACGATGAGACTTGATGATGGCCTACCATTGAAATCTGCAGCAGTTTGCGGAAGGTTTGCACTTCTGTCACTTTGAACGATTCTCTTCAGTCATCGTTGGCCCCGTTCTTGCAGGATTTTTTCCGGCCGCAGAGATCTCGGACATTTGATGTTTTACCGGATTCGTGATATTCACGTTACACTCGTGAAATGGTCGAATGGGAAAATCCTCATTTCATCACTACCTCCGAGACACTGTGTCCCAGCGCCCGTGCGCCGACTATAACACCATGCTCAAACTCACTTAAATCATGATAATCTGTCATTGTAGCAATAATAACCTATCTAACAATTGCGTCAGACACTTATTGTCTTATACAGGTTTTGCCAACCGCAGCGCTGTGTTCTGCCTTTTACATATCTTTGTAGAATACGCCTGCCTGTACCAGTTTCTTTGGCGCTTCAGTGTAGAAGCTATTCTTAGAGCAGTTGAGAAGGCAGCAGCGGTAAGATGACGTTATGTGGTGTGAAGTACCGATAACAGATGGTTTGTGCGGGTATATAGAAGACTGCAGGTTGGTGAACATTAATTAGAACTTCTGCTTTCCACTCGGGGCGATGGAAGCAAATAGGCACACCGCATGTATTGCAATCTTCGTACAAATGAGATCAGTGGCATGTCATCTGTGATAGCACAGGGGACCTATGAAGGAAGGAAATTTTTGAGGAAAGGGGTTTATCACACGCACGTAAATATCTCCCCCTTTCCCTCTTTCTTCTTTTCCAAATTGCCGTAAACTGCCGAAAGTGGTAATCGCCTATATTAAATCGCGACTGTGACTGGAAGAAAACAGTCACTTGCAACACTTACCATATCTCCCCATAGAAAATATATTTGTCGTTATAAAAGAAGGAAGATCAAGATTTAACGTTACGTCGACGACGTCATTAGAGACGAAACACTCACTGATGAAATCACGAGAGGGGAAATTTTAGCGGTCTCTCAGCTATACACGATAAGTTTGCTTGTGGAGTACAGATTTAGTTTTGACTTGATCGATTTGGGAAAATCACTGAAAACCTAAATGTGGAGGGTCGAACGACGATTTGAACTGTGTTATATTGTTGAAGAAGTAACTTCTTGTAGAGTGTTCTTTGCATTGTGACAGATTAGAGCTACAGTGTTGTGTAAAACTTAAGGAGGAAAATAGCTTTTGCAGAATGTGTAATAGCCAAGTAACATAGCTCGATGAAACTTGTACCGTAAGTAGAAAGAACTACTACAGTATGGTACAGGATGTAACTGAAATAAATATGTAATGAGTCGAACAAAAAGGAAATAATCGCACTGAAGCCACCGCAATTTATGATGGTCCCCTGGACGGTAGAAAAGGCGGGACATGGTTCTTAACACTCTGCCGTCCGGCCACACCACAGTGGTTTCTTGCTCGGAATAGCGGTCAACGGCCGGCGACACCACAGTAGTGTCGTGTGCATAGTATAACCCAGTGGCCGGCGACACCACAGTAGTGTCGTGTGCATAGTATAACCCAGTGGCCGGCGACACCACAGTGGTGTCGCGTGCATAGTATAACCCAGTGGCCGGCGACACCACAGTGGTGTCGTGTGCATAGTATAACCCAGTGGCCGGCGACACCACAGTGGTGTCGTGTGCATAGTATAACCCAGTGGCCGGCGACACCACAGTGGTGTCGTGTGCATAGTATAACCCAGTGGCCGGCGACACCACAGTGGTGTCGTGTGCATAGTATAACCCAGTGGCCGGCGACACCACAGTAGTGTCGTGTGCATAGTATAACCCAGTGGCCGGCGACACCACAGTGGTGTCGTGTGAATAGCATCTTTTGCATTCTGTTGGTGTTTTGTTTAGGTAAAAATAAGTTATACACGTCAACAAGTTTTTTGTTTTTATAGGTACTTGTGCCCTTTCATCATGGCAGACGAAATGATTATGTACGATGGATGCGCAGACGTCTTGTCTGACGTTCCGGACGACTTTGCCGACTGGGAAGAAGACAGTGGATATCAAAAAAATTAAAGTGAAGCAGAATCATCGGAAAATAGTGAAATACGTCCAAGGAGAATTCGGCGAACGCTACGGATGTATCAGACGAAGACAGTGCACAGTAGTCAGACTTTGATTTACCGAGTTCCAAAAATAAATTTGAAGGATCTCCGGCTCCAAACATATTTCCAAAAGATACACAGAGCGTCGAGGATATCGTAGAATTATATATTGGGAATGATCTATTTGAATAAATTAGCAACGAAACCAACAAGTACTACAGTTAAAATTTCAATAGAAGGAAACTGGATAAAAAAATGCCAAACTTGTCGACGTTACGGGACCCGAACTTAAAAAACGGTTCGGGCTTGCTATCCTTATGGGAACTGTAAGAAAAGCAAGGATCAGTGATCATTGGTCAACGAATCCGTTGATACACACACTGATATTTCGCAAAACATTATCGGCAGCTTGTACGCGTTTCCTGTGATTTATTCATAAATCTCCTTCTACGAGGGGTGTTTGAAAAGTCTGTGCAAAAATAAAAACTACTTACGTGTTTGGGGTAAACCTTTTTTATTTTTCGACATATTCTTCTTTTGGGCTTATACACTTCGTCCAACGCTGTTCTAAATTGTTGATCCCTTCCAAATAATAGGAATTGTCGAAATCTGCAAAATACGTATTAGTTGTGGCAATCACCTCCTCGTTTGAATAAAATCTTTGTCCCGCCAGCCATTTCTTCAAATTTGGGAACAAATAGTAGCCCGAGGGAGCCACGTCTGTAGAATACGGGGAAGTGAAACGAGTTGGAATCCTATTTCCATTAATTCTCCAACCACAACTGCTGAGGTGTGTTGAAAGGTGGCTACACTGAGCCACAGCGCCAGAGATCGCTAGAGAGCATTGTTCCGCCGCCTCCACGGGCAGTCATTATTGAGATGTGCTAGAAGTCACTGCTTGGGGAGAGCTCGTAGTAGTCAGTTGGTGTTCAGATGTGCTAGTAGGGAGTGCTTGCTGAGATGTGATACTGAAAGGTTCTTGTTCAGATGTGGTAATAGCGAGGCGGTGTGGAGATATATTGTAATTATGAGAGTGATTTTGGTCAATATATGAAGGTAACGAAACTTGATTTATTTTTCATTATTTCCATGTTTTAAATAATGTGTCATTACAGGTTCAGTCAACAAAGCATCTGGCTTGGGTTCTTGGATTAGAGTGTAATTGTGGTTCTCTTGAGTAATTATGGTATTTGTATTTTCTTTAATCAATTCAGTATAATGTTATTTAAAAATTGTTGTGTTGTTGAAGAAGAACCGTGCCAGATGCGTACGTTGAGTCACACTCCCACACACAGAACAGTTACTCTTGTGCTTGTTGTTGCGTTGGTTTTATAGTTGCTGGGGGCTTAATTAATTAACTGTGTTAATGAAAATTTCCATTTCATTCTTTGTTATTGTTCTAAGCAGTCAGATTGCGTAACAATAACAGTCAGGGCCAACCGTTACGAGACTTCGTAATCGGACAGACAGCTACTAAAAAAAAAAAAAAAAAAAAATTAAAATTATTTGCATTAATATTTTTATTAAGCCCCCATGCACGTGGCGTCCACTGCTTCGGATCGTCCCTTGGAATTCTTCTGATTGTAGAAATAGTAGACAGTAGGATTGTTGTAGTAATTTGTAGTTAGTAATTGTAGTCTATATTGCATGTGTAGATTTGGTAATTAGCATTCTTCTAATGGTATTTTTCAAAATTTAATTTTTATTGCCTTGTATACGCGTTTGACAATTTAATGCAATTATTTCAATTGTTCGTTAATCGTGTTTGAGGGAAGCATTTCGTGTGAAGGGTATTGTTGGAGATAAAGAGTCATTGTGTGTAATTTTCATATAGTGACGAGTTTTGTATATTTTGTAAATGATTACGCGATCAATGAAAAAGGCAAAAATGATGAATAGTGAGAATGACGAAATTGTTGACATGGCGAACTCGCCAACACAGGAGAACAGTATGTTGAATAATGAAGTGGAAATCAATTTAATAAGTCGGGAAAGTAGTCCGGAACCATTTCAAAATTTTTCTCAATCAGAAAATTCACAGAATACGAGATTAACGATAGAAAATTCTGGAATAGCATCAAACACAGATAGCTTTACAGCTATGACGAATGAAACTGGTTTTGCGGGAAATGTTAGGGGCGAAAGGAATTGCGAACAAGCTAATATGGAGCAGTTGATGGGTGCAATATTAAATTTGGGATCACAAATAGGAACAATTAAAACACAGATGGGAACAATGGAAACACGGTTAGACTCACTGGGATCACAGTTACGATCTGAATTAAAAACAGATAGGGGAACAATGGAATCACGGTTAGACTCACTGGGATCACAGTTGGGATCACAAATAGGCACAATTAAAACAGAGATGGAAACAATGGAAACACGGTTAGATTCACGAATAGGAACATGTTTCAAAAATATGAAAGATGAATTAAAGAAAGAAATCAGAGAAGAAGTACAACCGATTTTGAATGCTCACAATAATAGATTAATTGCAGTAGAGATTAGACAAAGGGAACAGGATAGAGAACAGGAGGAGAGAGATCGCGTGATAGTACAGAAATTTTCAGAGTTAAATTTACAACGTGCACACGATAAGGAAGAAATATTTGAGAGAATCGAGGAATCCGTACCAAATGACAGAATAAATAAACTAACACAACAATATGAACAGTTAACTACCAAATGTGTTAATACTGAAACCCGAGTCGCGACACTTACGGAAGACGTAAATAGACAGAAAGAACAAATAGGTAATTTATCGGAAAGAGTTGAGGAGATTTCAGATAAATTGACAAGTCTTAGTTTAAATGGGGATAGAGATTCAGATGATACAGCTCCATTACCATTTGCAGAAACCGAAGAGTACCAGAACATAAATAAGCATGTTGAAAATCAGGGAAAATTTAATGAACGCGTTAAAAGGGAAGTTGAGGCATTACGAAAGCAAGTCAAACAAATTGAAGGCGAAATCGTAGGAAAAGACAGCAGAAGAAATTTAGAATCACAGATAGCAGAGGGGTTTGAAGAAAGTAATTTATTTCATTTACGGGACACAACAAGAGAGCGTCAGGCGCGCGAACTTGACAATAATCGACATTCAAACTGGGACAGACGCGGTAGGTCTTTGTCGCCACGAGGCGAAAACTTTGACTATAAACACTTTTTGACTGTTCGGAAATTTAAGATCTTCCGCAATTCTAAAAATGACATACATCCATGTGCATGGTTAGATCAATTTATGTATGCACTCCCACCAAATTGGCCACTAAGTCACAAACTGGAATTTATGTGTGGATATTTAGAAAACGAACCGGCGACGCGGATGCGTGCACTCATTAGAGATTGTAATAATCTGAATGATTTTTATCATGCATTTCTATCGGCATATTGGTCCGAAAACACGCAAGACAGAGTCAAACACAGTCTTATTATGCAGCGTAATTTCAAACAGTCTGAATTCCGCACGCCAGCAGAATATTTTGAAGACATGATTCGAAAGAATCAGTTCCTTTCCAACCCTTACAGTCCGACTGAATTAATTCGCATTTGTTTAACTAAGCTGCCACAATCCATAAGACAAATTGCTTTAGCCGGAAGATGTAAAGACGACATTGAGACTTTTAAGACTTTGCTACAAGAACTTGAGTATGACAACGACGACGGGACTTCTTGTAATTTTTTCAGTAGCAGTAATTACAATACATTTTCAGAGAAAAGGGATAGTGATCGGAACGGACGTTATTTGGGTAACTTTGAGAATGACAGACGTAACAGACAGGACAATAGATACCAGCCTTATGACAATAACAGACGTTCTAACAGAAATTACACAGACAATTATAATAACGGTAATTCCTACCGGAATGATCAACCATACGGAAACAGTAATCGGTATCATCAAGATAGAAATTATTCATACAGTAACAGAAATTCTTACTACTGAAATAACCAGGGTAGTAGATACAACAATAATTTCAGAAGTGACAGTCGAAATTACACAAGAAGTAGTTATGCAGACAGACAGGAAAACAGAAAATTTAATAACAGACACAACCAAGAATTTGCATCTAACAGACAGGAAGGACCTAATTGGCATCCTCCACGTGACAGAACTTCAGAGAGACAAGTGGAAATAGTAGAAATTGATCCGCGAAATGACGCGAATAATCAAAGACGTGACGCAAACAATCGACAATGACTAGCAGCTTCGGCTTCTGGCAGCAATATAGACGGTTCAGAAAGTAATGACACTTCGACTTTACACTACGTACGACTGGAAGACATGAGAGACATTTTGTTAGACGAAAAGGAAACTAATGTAGACGCATTTTTACATCCTGTTATTGAAGTATGTGTGGGTAAGAATAAGTTCACTGCAGTTTTAGATTCTGGGAGCCCATTGAACGTCATTAGTGAATCAGTTTTTCGTATATGTGAAAGAACTATTGCCTGTCCCGTGTTACCTATTTCTAAAACTACAATTCGAGGAGCGATTTCTGGAAAAGGTGTGGAAGTTAAACAACAGACCAACCTAAATTTCATTTGTCAAGGATACGAATTTTCTGCTAATTTTATTATTGTTCCATTACTCAGTACACAGATTATTTTAGGTATGGAGTTTCTTAACGCACATAAGGCAATTTCGAACTTTAAAGAAGGAAGTGTGAATTTGACTGTTGCCGGAATGCTGAAATGTTTGAAATTTTTCGAGTGTTTAGCAAGATCTGAATCAGATACAAAATGTTTAAGGTTTCTTACTTCTGATGCTTTTGTTGAGCATTATGACGACAGTGTGTTTATTCATGACAATGACAATAGATACAGGGACGCGATGGATGATGTAATTAATAGCGAAGAATTAATTAATGAAAAGGTTAAGAAAGCTGAAGTGCCAGATGACGTTGCAAGAGAAGAGCTGCACCATATTTTGACTTCACATGCTACAGTGTTTAGTCATCACACAGGAACTATACAAGGCTTACAATATTTATTTAAAGTAAAAGAACACACACCATTTCGCGGAAAAACGTACGCTATTCCTTTGGCTTACAGAGACAAGGTTAAGAATGAACTTCAATACATGTTAGATCAGGGCATTGTTGAGCCAGCAGTCAGTCCTTATACCAGCCCATTACACGTTGTTCTTAAAAAGGATGGGTCAATTCGTTTGGTTCTGGATTCCAGACAGATAAATAATATTATTATTCCTGAAACTGACCGTCCACAAAATTTAGATGAACTTCTTCAACATTTCCATGGAATTAAAGTTTTATCCACGATTGATATGCGCGCAAGTTTTTGGCAAATAGAACTCCACCCTGATTGTAGAAAATATACTGCTTTCTTAGCCTTTGGTAACTGTTACCAGTTTCGGAAATTACCGTTTGGACTTACTGTATCTTCAGCAGCATTCATTCGTAGCTTAAATGAAATTTTACCTGTTTATCTTCGTGACAATATTACTTCTTATGTTGACGACATTCTTATTGCTAAACGTTCTTGGAGTGAGCACAACAAAATTTTGGATTCATTATTACGTATTTTTGCACGAGTTGGCATTACAGTGAACTTGGAAAAATCTGAATTTGGTCGTTCTCAGGTGAAATTTCTCGGTCACATTATTTCTACAGAAGGTATTCTTCCTGATCCAGAGAAACTAGACGCTATTCGTAATTATGCTGTTCCTTCCACAAAACGTGATGTTCGTAGTTTCCTTGGTGTCTGTAATTTTCTTAGACGCTTTGTTAGATTGGATGATTTGGCCACACCTCATTTACACATTTCAGTTATGCGCACTTTGGTCCCAGAAAATGCTTTTATAAATTACGAGAAAATTGCTACTTCAGTAATATGGAAAAACGTATTCGATCTGTTCTTGCCAAATGCAAATTATGTCAAAAGGCTAAGCCGCCAACAGTTTCGCACAGAGCACCGTTGTTTCCTATCATTCCAGCGAAATTAAAGGACATGGCTGCAGTCGATTTGTTCGGTCCAGTGGTTCGTTCTACTAATGGTTTTGCGTACATTTTCGTAGCAGTGGAACTGACATCAAAATATGTGTGTTTTACACCGTTACGCAAAGCAACAGCTCGTTCAGTATCTAACGCTTTCATCAAACATTTTCTTAAAGAAGTTGGTCATGTTGACAAGGTTATATCAGATAATGGATCACAGTTTCGCTCTAAAATTTGGCTTCGTACTCTACGGCGTCGTAAAATTAAACCAATCTTCATATCACTTTTTCACCCTCAATCTAATGCTTCAGAGAGATGGATGAAGGAAATCAATAAATTGTGTCGTCTTTATTGTCATCAGAATCACAGAACGTGGGATCAGTATCTTCATCTTTTTCAAAACATTCTGAATGAACTTCCTAATGATTCAACTTCTTTACCGCCTACACTGATATTAAAGAATAAAGCACCGACAAATCGCATTTCTGAAATCGTTTCTTTTCCGCCTTCACGGAAACTGCGGCATTCTGAAGTTGTCAACCTGGCTCTACAAAATATTGCATCGGCGGCTGCTAGAAGAGAGAAATCAGCGAAACGTCCTGGTCATTTAAAAATCTTGTCAGTTGGTCAGAAGGTGTTAATTAAATCTCATCGTTTGTCTCATAAAGGAAAAGGCTTATGTCGCAAATTTTTTCTGCTTTATAACGGTCCATATAGAGTTCGCAAAATTATTCATGATAACACTGTTGAAGTAGAAACTCTTCAAACTCGGCGCTCTAAGGGAATACATCACATATCTAACGTAAAAAATTTTTGTGGAATGACATACTTGTGAGAAACCAACAGTTTACGTAAACATGGAGAGAGTACAAGGATACCGCGCTGTGTTTGGCGGCGGCACATACTCAAAGCAACAGTCAGTCTGCGCGCCGCACAAGGCAGTCGTTGACCGCAAACAATTACCTTCCTACGTCACGCGCCTACAGCTGATCGAGCGCTCAGTGCGAATGCACTGACAGACGTAAACAAATACACAGTCTAATTTCTCCGACTAAATTCTGTATAAAGCTATAAGGACTTCATAAATTATGTTATTAACGTTCAGTATTTTTCAGGATACGGTTGTATAAAGTATTTAAGACCTTCAGGTAAATTCTGTGCGTGTCCGACGTTAAGACGACTTGCTTTGGAGAAAATTTTCAGGAAGAAGGTCATTTCGAAGATGAAACTAATAAACTAAAAAGGGTAACTATTAATTGAGTTTATTTTTCAGGTAACATAATTTCACTTAGGTACGTACTTTAGACGTAATTTGCTGCTCGCGATTACGTGACTCATACTTTGTGCTAAATTTTATGTTCTATGAAATTACTTGTGAAGCGACGTGCTTGTGTACATTTACTGATTTTGACAATTATTGATTAATGAACAGTGTTATTACTTGCGTATATTATGCATCGCTTGGCTGCTATGCTTTTTCACTGACGTCATATTTTTTTTATTATGTGCCTGCTGTGCTTAGTTATTTAAATTATAATTGTCACCTGATTAATTGTGCTGATGTGGTTAGATATGTAAGTTATACTTTGTGATTTATCTGCTTGCGCCTTCATGTTTACTTATTAAGATTACATATGAAGATTTATTTGCTTATGGCGATGTGATTCTAATGACCTGTTTATTGTGTAAGGCATGTTTGCTGCTGTGCGTATGGATTGCATATTTACACATTTCTGTTTTGCTGTCATAACTACTCTTCAATCTAGTATATAGAAATGCTGATATACTGTGTACAAATATAGAGTTTAGGTTACACTGTGGTATTAATTATAGATTGTTCACTTGGCAGAGCCTCGTTGTAGGGATTGTGCTGCATCCACTTGTTGACATTCTGTTCTCTACTGGTATATTTACTCGCTATTGCATGTTTTGCTTACGCTCAGTGCCTTATATTTTTAAGATAAGAAAATGAACTGCTATAATTCGACGAACGACATTAGTAAAAGAAAGTCATAGAAGTCACATGAGCTGAGGTTTTATGGAAGCTGTATAAATTTATGCTAATAGGAAGGAAGCTAACGACATGACAGACCAAAACTAGGTTTAGACCATTGACAGTATTACACTGCATTTTTCGTGAGCAATTGAAATAGGAAGTGACACTTGACACAAGGAATACTCCACATGATTGCTTCTGCCATGATTCTTGAAGTGGTGTACACACTGTGAAATATTATGATTATTCACACTCCGTAATCGTACTTAATTACTGAGAGTTATTCGAACTAAGTCTGTTAGAGGTCATGTATGCATTTCTTTTATTTAATGATGGACAAGGAACCAAAATGTATCTTATAATTTATAATGAGTAGAAAATTTGGGTCAGATGGAATACACAGAGGTTGTGTGTGGACAATGTGTCTTCGGATTGTATGGGATGCTGAATTGAAGTTGCACTAGGATTTTATCTGTACTTGTTCGAGGAGACTGACTAGAGGAAAGAGTTGTTATGGAAGTGAAATGATATTGGTGCTGAGGTTTATATGTATCGACGTATTATTGAAGTATTAAGATTAAGTGATGATTATTGGAGTTTGGTGGATAAGAGGTAAAGTAAGTGAGGAGCATATTTTTTTTTTTGTTGGTCCATATGGAACAAGGAGGATGAAGATGGCAGACTAGAACACTCAAGTAGAAAGAAGATTGCCTACACACACACTTTGTCAAATCACTAAGCAGTATACACTTTTTTTTTGAAGAGAGGAAGTATTTGCATATCTTGGCTCACTGACAGTTGTTCAGCAACAGTACAATTTGATCTGGCTTGGCAAACATTGGTCTAGACATGATGACTATGACGTTGACTAACTATTATTGACTGTTATACATTGCTGCCACTACTACTTGATACACATAATGAACATAAAATTTCGACAGAATTGCATTTACACAGTTAACACTATTCAATTACACAGTAGCACTAATGTGGATGAAAGATGAGTGAGTGTGTTTTGTGTGTTTTCCTTTTATAATCCCAGAGAAGTGATCCCAACCTATCTCCTAAATATTATTTCACTTGTTTGTTGTGGCTTGCACTGACACCCATAAATATTATAGGTTAACCGTTATTGTGTACTGTAATAGTTAATGTGACAATTAACTGATATCATTTGTGTGTTTATTATGATTTGTATGTTTAGTGTAAGAGCATTGATTATATTTTGTTAAAGAAATTGTATGTGCATTCAAACTATTGTTCATGACTGAACTGTCTCAGCAGTTATGGTGAATAGTATGGACTGTTACTTGCACTTTTTCTACATGATTGGTGCCACAAGGACATGTTTAATTTCTGCTGATGAACTGTGTGATCAGTGATTGTAAAAAAAAAATTATGGACTGTTACTTGTACCTTTTCTACAATATTGGTGCCACTAGGACATGTTTAATTTCTGCTTATAAACTCTGATGAACAGTGTGATCAGTGACAGTGTATTTTATTGAACTGCTTCTGCTGAGAAATGTGACTTGTTGCTGTGTGTACCTGCTCAACATTGCTGGGTACCACTGATGGACTGCTTCTACTGAAATGAAGTCACCTGTTGCTGTGTGCACCTGATCAACATTGCTGGGTGCCACTAATGGACTGCTTCTACTGAAATGGTGTTACTTGTTGGTGTCTGCACCTGCTCAACATTGCTGGGTGCCACTGATGGACTGCTTCTACTGAAAATATGTCACCTGTTGATGTCTGCACCTGCTCAACATTGCTGGGTGCCACTGATGGATTGCTTCTACTGAAATGAAGTCACCTGTTGCTGTGTGCACCTGCTCAACATTGCTGGGTGCCACTGATGGACTGCTTCTACTGAAATGAAGTCACCTGTCGCTGTGTGCACCTGATCAACATTGCTGGTGCCACTAATGGACTGCTTCTACTGAAATGGTGTTACTTGTTGGTGTCTGCACCTATTCAACAGTACTGGGTGCCACTGATGGACTGTTTCTATTGAAAAAATGTTACTTGTGGTATTTGCACCTGTTGACCATTGCTGGGTGCTACTGCTGGAACTGTCAACTGCTTATTCTTGGGCTATGGAAAGCGTTTATGTGAATATTTGTATAAACTGATTTATTGTGTATTACTGTTTGTGGAAAGTTATGAGACTCTTACCTGCACATATTCGTCATTGCTGACGCTATTGATTGAACTGTTTAACCACATAATACTTGTATAAACTGTTATGTAAAGTCACATGTATGAAAGAATTTGTATTGCTTACTGTATTCTATATAATAGGTTATTGAAAGGTCAGTGCAAAGCCAAAATTTTATCTAGTTATATGATATTTACGTATTAATATTATCTTTTATTTTTGTCTGTATTTTTTTGACGAATTTGGTGGTATTTTCACCACCAATGCTGGCAAAAATACCATCAAATTCTAGCCGTGGAGGAAGGGCATATGAAAGGTGGCTACACTCAGCCACAGCGCCAGAGATCGCTAGAGAGCATTGTTCCGCCGCCTCCACGGGCAGTCATTATTGAGATGTGCTAGAAGTCACTGCTTGGGGAGAGCTCGTAGTAGTCAGTTGGTGTTCAGATGTGCTAGTAGGGAGTGCTTGCTGAGATGTGATACTGAAAGGTTCTTGTTCAGATGTGGTAATAGCGAGGCGGTGTGGAGATATATTGTAATTATGAGAGTGATTTTGGTCAATATATGAAGGTAACGAAACTTGATTTATTTTTCATTATTTCCATGTTTTAAATAATGTGTCATTACAGGTTCAGTCAACAAAGCATCTGGCTTGGGTTCTTGGATTAGAGTGTAATTGTGGTTCTCTTGAGTAATTATGGTATTTGTATTTTCTTTAATCAATTCAGTATAATGTTATTTAAAAATTGTTGTGTTGTTGAAGAAGAACCGTGCCAGATGCGTACGTTGAGTCACACTCCCACACACAGAACAGTTACTCTTGTGCTTGTTGTTGCGTTGGTTTTATAGTTGCTGGGGGCTTAATTAATTAACTGTGTTAATGAAAATTTCCATTTCATTCTTTGTTATTGTTCTAAGCAGTCAGATTGCGTAACAATAACAGTCAGGGCCAACCGTTACGAGACTTCGTAATCGGACAGACAGCTACTAAAAAAAAAAAAAAAAAAATTAAAATTATTTGCATTAATATTTTTATTAAGCCCCCATGCAGTGTGCTGGTGCATTGTCGTGATGGAAAAGGACTTTTTTGCAGTCCTATCGCCGGCGTTTTTCTTGTAACTCGGTTTTAAAACGGTTCAATAACGATGAATAATATGCACGTGTAATAGTTTTACCCTTTTCCAGATAGTCGATGAGGATTACCCCTTATGACTCCCAAAAGACAGTCGTCATAACCTTTCCGTCCGAAGGAATGGTCTTCGCCTTTTTTGGTGCAGATTCTCCCTTGGTAACCCATTGTTAGATTGTTGTTTGGTCTCAGGAGTATAGTAATGTATCCATGTTTCATCCACAGTGACGAAACGACGCTTAAAGTCCTGCGGATTCACCCTGAACAGCTGCAAACCATCCTCGCAAGACTTCAAACGATTCCGTTTTTGGTCAAGCTTGAGCAATCGCGGAACCCATCTTGCGGATAGCTTTCTCATATCTAAATGTTTATGCAAAATATTATGTACCCGTTCATTCGAGATGCCCATAGCACTAGCAATCTCACGCACCTTAACTCTTCTGTCATGCATCACCATATCATGGATTTTGTCAATGTTTTCTGGAGTCGTAGCCTCCACAGGGCGTCCAGAACGTTCAGCATCACTTGTGCCCATATGGCCACTCCGAAAATTTTTAAAACACTTATAAACTGTGTGGTGTCACCGCCAGACACCACACTTGCTAGGTGGTAGCTTAAATCGGCCGCGGTCGATTAGTACATGTCGGACCCGCGTGTCGCCACTGTCAGGATCGCAGACCGAGCGCCACCACAGGGCAGGTCTCGAGAGACTGACTAGCACTCGCCCCAGTTGTACGACGACGTTGCTAGCGACTATACTGACGAAGCCTTTGCTCTCATTTGCCGAGAGACAGAATAGCCTTCAGCTAAGTTAATGGCTACGACTTAGCAAGGCGCCATTAGTCTTAAATAGCTTGTATATAAAGAGTCACTTGTATCGCCACAATCTCCAGATGTCTCATCAAGAACGATGTATACAAGGATGTATTAAAAGTTAAGTATATTCCAAAGATACGTATTTTCTTTATCACATTCATTAAGTCTCCTGTTTCAGACCTCACTCCATCCTTCGTGAGTTAGCGCGTGCATCTTGGCCGCCTCTTTCAATTAGTGTGCGTAGTGTTGGCAAGTCTGCCGACACTACAAACTGTTCTAATCGAAGGTGTAGAGTCACTGTAATGTTTATCAAGCTTCTCGTTAGTCTCCTGAGGCGTTTTGCCAAGAAATAGACCAATATGGCTGAAACGTGGTGTGCGTTCTTTCCAAAGATGCTACTAACTAAACATGACCTCGATACGCGCCGGTGGTGTCGGACTTTGCACGGACTTTCCAAACGCCCCTCGTAATTATCCCTTTTTCTGTTGTGTGAAAAGAGAGGGACTGTGTAGTTTGGTATGGCGAGATTTTTTCAGGCAGGTTGAAGATCTGTCTGAGACATGATATTGTTATCATATCTCAACTGGTTGGCAAAAAAACCTGGAGAATTAAGACCCCATACAGAAGAGAATAATGATTCCAAGTTAACTGCAAGATCTGCATCCATTATCAGGGAGGCGAACACTGGTACTTCGTTTAATGGTCCGGAGGTAGCTGGTTCGAATCGTGGTAGGTAAAGAAATTTTCAACATTGTTATTTGGAACGAAACGGAATGAGAGGTGATGGTGTAAAGTTTGTGTCCACAACGTTTTTGGTTAAATTCCAAATCGGTATCGTAAAAGAGCGTAAGTCGCACAGTCCGGCCGGCCGAAGTGGCCGTGCGGTTAAAGGCGCTGCAGTCTGGAACCGCAAGACCGCTACGGTCGCAGGTTCGAATCCTGCCTCGGGCATGGATGTTTGTGATGTCCTTAGGTTAGTTAGGTTTAACTAGTTCTAAGTTCTAGGGGACTAATGACCTCAGCAGTTGAGTCCCATGTGCTCAGAGCCGCACAGTCCGGTAGATAGTTACGTTGAGCTTGGAGAAGCACTTGACGCCTCATAATTTGCTGGGCTAAGACAACGGTTAACACGGTATCAACGGATTCCCATACAGTTCCCAAAGTTTACACACTGTGTGTGAGTCTGCGGATAAAAATAGCCATTGTTGACTTCTCTGAGTTCGGCTGATGAGAGCATTTAAGTTTGGTGACAATCAATATTAGACACTGATTATGGCATCACTGTTGATAACTGGTATCGTATTAATTTTTTTCAGAATAAGAAACATTCGAGACCTTGGAATTTATTAATCAATTCGTAATATCTGTGCCGGCAGCACTACAGAGCAAATTAATAGAATGAATTTGTCAAAGAAGAAGCTTCACAAGAATGCCATAGGTTTCGTTCGATTTTACCCATAGACTGAAACGTTCAGAACTGAGAAAGGAGTTAGGCAGAGGACAGTATTTCATCAAAACCTAGGATGACATAATGGTACACTGCAGACTGCACACGTGGGTTGAGTACACGGAATAAGTTCTCACATATGTGAAAAGCTGGAGGACATTTTAAGTTGTCCTGGACGGTGAATGTTAATCAGAGACAATGATACCTCCAGGAGTGCCCCAGGGAAGTGTGACAGGATCGCAGGACCACTCTTGTTCTCTATGTATGTAAACGATCTGACGGACAGCGGTGGGGGTTGGGGTTGGGGGGGGTGGGGGGGGGGGGCAATCTGCTACTGTTTGATGATGATGCTATGGTGTACGGGTAAGTTTGTCGTCGTTGAGTGACTGTACAAGGATACAGAATGACTGTATGGAATTTCTATTTGGTGTGATAAACGGCAGTTAGCTCCAAATGTAATTGAATGCATATTGGTAGCGAAAACAATTCTTCAATGAGTGAATAGAATATTAGTGATGTGCTGCCCAACAAAGTGGTGTCAATTAAATGCCTGTGGGTAATACTGCAAAGCGATATCAGGGGAACGAACACGTAAAGTCGGTTGTAGGAAAGGCGAATATTCACTTCAGTTAATTGGGAGAATTCTAGGAAAATGTAGCTCATCTACCCAGCAGAGCGTGTATAGTACACGCTTCTCGTGCAACCCTTTCTTGAGTACTGTTCGAGTCTGTGGTATTCCCACCTAGTCGGGTTAAAGGAAGACAACAAAATAATGCAGGAGCGTGCTGCTAGATTTGTTACCAGTAGATTCGATAAACACGTGGAAATGCTTCCTGAACTAAGATAGGAATTTGTGGATAGAAGAAGACGATATACTATTAAGCATCGGTAATTGCGAACTAACTACTGCTACAAAAGTACGTCTCCCGTAAGGGCCGCGAAGAGAAATCAATGGTTGTATGGAAGCATATAGATAGTCATTTTTCCCTCGCTTCATTTGCAACTGGAATAGCAAAGGGTATGACTAGTAGTGTCGTGCAAGGTACCCACCGCTGTGCACCATATGATGGCTTGCAGTATACGTATGCAGCTGTAGATGCAGAAGGAGCAGTTCACGTAAACAGATTTTATCTGAACCATTTTCGGTCTGCAGATTACATTGTTTTGTTTGCTTCTGATCCAGAGGAACTGCAGCGAAGGTTGGAGGAACTACACAGCGCAAATGTTGTAATGGGCTTAAAAACATAATAACAATAAGACGAAAGTAGTGTCCAGTCAGTATGCAGACAGGAGAACGGTAAAACTTAAAGATGCATTATAGAAATATTTGACGAATTTTGTGGTTAGGTGCGTCAGTCCGGAATCGTGCGAGCGTTAGGTTTAAGTAGTTCTAAGATCTAGGGGACCGATGAGCTCAGATGTTAAGTCCCATAGTGCTCAGAACCATTTGAACCATTTTTTGTGCTTAGGACAGATAAAAACAAGAAGCTTATGGTCACTTAATGAAATACACAGAAGTTTAGAATGGTCTACAGTTCATTTTGGAAACAATGTTGCATTCAGAAGTAAATTCCTCGTCTGTCTTGAATTGAAGTTCTACAAATAGAGCACGTTTCCATTGTTAACATATGGAAGTGAAATAGGGACGTAAAATGCTTCAAAAATTTAAAACAAATAGCGTGTTATTCACTAAGTAATGAAAAGACGTATCTTGGACATTACAAGAAAGGACACAAAAATAACTTTCAGAAGCACTCGGGCATCACATGTGGCTCTCCGACATCTACGTTCCAAACGGCAGCTTCAGCCCAGTAGCAGAATACTGCTACCCATTTGGCTTAAGAGCCACCACACCAAGAAACTAGGCATCGAACTATTTGACATAATGCGAATGATTTCCGGCAGGATTAAGGTTACCAGTTCAAAAATTCAAATGGCTCTGAGCACTATGGGACTTAACTTCTGAGGTCATCAGTCCCCTAGAACTTAGAACTACTTAAACCTAACTAACCTAAGGACATCACACACATCCATGCCCGAGGCAGGATTCGAACCTGCGACCGTAGCGGTCTCGCGGTTCCAGACTGTAGCGCCTAGAACCGCTCGGCCACACTGGCCGGCTAAAGGTTACCAGCCCTAAGTCGTGTACCTCCAGCACAAAGGCGAAGACAACAAACGGCTCTTAGAGAATTTATAAAAATTCAAAACTATCAGCAACTTGCTACCACTCATTCTCTGATTACGTATATATTACACGCTCTCATTTGCGTAAACTATACGCTTAGAAAATACCAACTTTGATATTGCGCAATACTGGAAGAATGCCTGGGGAGATATTGTAATTGTGTATCTCGTACCTCTGAAAAGAAGATGACTTTGACTTCCCAAGAAAATCCTGGGTAGTTCTAAGTTGAACTAGAAGCAACCATGGCAAATCTAGAAATTAAACAATGCGTATTCTTCTCTTTTTTTTCTCGTATCTTCGACCTGCATTTGTGCAAAGACTGCATTGTTATTAACGTATTTGGCATGGTTAACGTAAGGGGTGGCCGGATGCCCTTCACGTCTCCACCTCGTTACCCTTCGGGACGGAATACGTGTACCCCAACTGCCTGCGTGCAGTGATTCATGTGAAAGTGAGTGAAAGTCTTCTAAATTTTTACGCATCATCTACCTGACAGGATGTGGGTACCACCTAGTATTCAACTAGTGGGATGGAGAAAACCGCCAAAAAGTCACATCCAGGCTGGCCGACACATCGACCCTCGTCGTTAATTCGCCTGGCAGATCCAATCCGGTGCCGGTGTACCTCACGGGTCCGGAAATGGCGCGCTAACACGCACGGCTATCCGAGCGGGTAAACCAAAGAGTGCGATTGTGGGGCAAAAAGGCACACAATCTAACATAAAGTTCACTAATAACCTACACGAGACAATCTTAAGACTTCCTGAACACAATTGATAGTTCAATTATCTGTATTTGAACTCTAGATTTTTATATGAACGTCATTGTTGGTTTGTAATAGTGGCATACGATAAATAAATAAACAGTGACTGTTATGGAAGTCAAAATGAGATGGACAGGGTTTGTGACAAGAGAAATGATGGGAGATATATCAAGAAGATTCTGTGTTGGGTTCTTTGTGATAAGAATTAGTTAGATGACATGAAGAAACCTGGACAAATTTGGATGCGAGAATCGCAGTGACCAGAGAGGTGTGGAAGAAGCGTGCATTTGGAAGAGGCGTGCATTCGGTACTGGATGATAATGTCTGATGACGACAATATTATGAAGGATCATATCTCTCAAGTGTCTGTTTTTTTCCTGAATCCAGTGCTGAAAGTCGTATGGCTGAGAAATTTAGCCCGTAATAACATCCCAAGAGTACTCTTTTCGTATGATACGATGAACTACAAATGCGTAGGTTTGTAATACGATACTTCGTAACGCCGGCACAAGATGCGAGAATGCGACAGACAAAGTGACAGATGTCGATATTCTGGCGACAGATATGCGGTGATGCGAGGAAATTACGCCAAGGGTCGTGCAAACAGGGCTCCCGTCGAAAAGTACGCTAATAAAGTGATATTATGGAGACTGTGGGGCACGGCGATAAATTAAAGCCTCTACCGGAGGGAAAACACCCTAATAAAGTGATGTTTCGACGCCGCTGAATTTTATCATCTTTGAGGAAAGTAATGTTGCCGCCGGTGTCGGGGGAAATTACCCAGAAAGTTGACGTAGAGGAAAAGCGTATTTTCCTACGCCTCCGCCGCTCCTCTATTCTTCCAGAAATCTCCTCTCGTTCTGTCATAAAAAAAACAGGGTGAAAGAATAAGAAAACCTTACTAGGGCTGCACAAATGTAAGAGAAGTAACTGATGTTTTGCATGTGGTACCAGCGATTAGCTTAAATTGGATATTACTAGGTACAGTGCACTGAAAATTTCATGTACAAACGAGATAAGTCTTTAAAAATCTGTGTTTTCTGAGAGGCTAGATAATAAATTCAGAGTATTAAATAAAACGTGCTTGTGCGAAAGGAATTAAAAGAAAGGAACATGCAAATTTATTTAATGGAATATCGTAATGTATAGTTCTTTGGAGTTAAAAAATTAAATAAATGAATTTTGAAGAGGACATGCATGAAAACCTTACCTTGAAACAGAAAAATATAATCAGGGGTGGCTGTTAAGGGTTAAAGAAGTGAAAATCTTGTACGCCTTCATATAACGGCCCCAAAAAATCTACCAACGGAAAACCATGGGTCGTTCCTTACATTCATCGTTCAGTTTAATTTGAACAGAAAATACTTTTTGTCAGCACGAGAGTTCAGAGGAATGACCTGTCAAACAGGAAGTTCTGTGGTATTTCACACAGATAATTACGTCACTATAAATCAATTTGTAAACCCCAAAGCAGTATCGTATAGATCAGCCACCCTCCCTCGCACCCTTAATAAATAGTTTAAACGGAATCGTTGTCCGTTTCTGAACGCAAAACGTTTATGAAAAGTGCTCTGCTCTTTCCAGCTCACATGTGATTTTAAAGCGAACACCCTCTAATACGTTAATGTAATGTTTATTGCTACCGTTTAATTATGACAGGTGGCATAGAGTAGAATCTGTACCAACCAGCCGTCTAGTATCACAGGCGAAATAATATCGTCAAATTATTTTTTACATTCACATATCAGCTGGCAAAGCCTTTTGTCTTGGCGTCTGATGGGTAGTAAGAATAGAATAAAAATTTATTTCAAATTCCGAAATATTTCCGCATTAAAGGAATATCACTGAGGTTTCAACTGCTCTTTCAAAGCCCTCAGTCGTCGTTGTATTCGTACCATTGTTTGAGTCTAAAACAGTAAATGTAAAGTAAATGACAACAAATTAGGAACTGCCCCATATAGCACAAGAATTGTTACTTTAACTCCCTGTGGCGCGTGTTCAACAGTCACGGAAGCGCACATATCTGAAGTGTTCTTAACTGCACACGTATCGCGTTACTAACAAGACACGGCAAACGTCTGATGCCCTGGAGGGCTGTGCCTTCTCTCGGCCTTGTCACCTCATTAAGCAGCAGATTACTGCTGCTCGGAGTCTCAGTTGACATTTCCCCGAACTCTTCTTAACATTTACCTGCTCCACAGCCCAAGGGTACAGATATAAATACCTGCGCCCAATCAGTTACGTGCCATGCTACACTCCTGGTAGCTCCCTGTTGTCCCTATAAAAAGGCTGTTTTTGTGGAGGTCGTTCTCGTCTTTTCCCGCTTTTCATTTTTTGGTTAGATTGTAATGGTGACGGAATTATTAAGTAAAAAGACGAGTAGGTCGATGGTGATACGAAGCTGAAATGTCTGGGGCTCAAGTGTCTGCCCCAATGATGAAGAAGAAAAGAGCAGAAAATAATTATCCCACCGAGGAAAATGGTGAATATGTTATTAGGCAGCACTGTCTGATGTGATTTTAATCTATGCCAGAACAAAGGAGGCTGTTAGCGTAAGTGACGTAAAAGTTAGATATCTTAGGTGTTGCGAAACAACTCAAATCACTTAAGAAAGGCAAGTCTTCCGGTCCAGATGGTATACCAATCAGGTTACTTTCAGAATGTACAGACACAATAGCGCCTTTGTTAGCAATCATATACAATCGCTCACTTGACGAAAGTTCTGTTCCTAAAGACTGGAAAGTAGCACAGGTCACACCAATATTCAAGAAAGAAAATAGGAGTAACCCATTGAATTACAGACCCATATCACTGACCTCAATTTGCAGTAGGATTTTGGAGCATATACTCTACTCGATCATTATGAATAGGGGTGAGAGTGTCACTGATATGATAATCGAGTTGGGGTGGCAATCACTGAAACAAAGGCGGTTTTCTTTGCGGCGAGATATATTTACGAAATTTCAATCACCAACTTTCTCTTCCGAATGCGAAAATATTTTGTTGACACCCACCTAGGTACGGAGAAATGATCATCATAAAAAAATAAGAGAAATCAGAGGTCGAACGGAAAGATTTAGGTGTTCCTTTTTCCCACGCGCCATTCGAAAGTGAAATGGTAGGGAAGTAGTATGAAGAAGGTTCAATGAACCCTCTGCCAGGCACTTAAGTGAGAATTGCAGAGTAACCATGTAGATGTAGATGTAGACGAATTTTTTTTTTAAAAAATAGGATTTTTTTTGTGAAAAATGGTGCAAAAGAAATAAACCAGCCAGTTGTTTATTTAGACGAACTTCGAGACTAGATGTTTTGAAACTGTGCGTGGATTACTGTCCAAGAAAAGTTCTGATCGTTGTTTAATTGTTGTGCTAAGAAGACCATTGGCGTACGGACCTCAAGTGTAAGACAGCACTCCATTGGTGAGAATACTAGAATGTGCTGTATTAATGACTAGGTGAATCGCTTGTATAGTGCCAGCTCACTCATCTGGCGATGAAAGTTTCGATCCCTGGTCTTTCCTAGGATTTTCATCTGTCACTTATCAATTTTTTCACCTCATTATTGAATACAAATCTGTTTCAGTTGCTAGTGATTTTCGCTGTCTATTCCACGATCGGTTTCGAAGCTTAAACCTTCATCTTCAGGTGCCACCAACTAATTATGAAGACATGAATGTGTGGTGGTCGGGCCAGGCAGGCATTGGGGATCACACCCATGTCAAACAACACATGGGAGCGTAGGACCAACAACCACAGTGCCCGCCTCAACAGCACGGCACGGACAGTGGGTGTGATGTCTTATGAGTGACTGGCTCCCGACCACCATTATGTTCCCATAATTCCGAAGCAATTTTAGCACTATTGATCTCATTCTGACCGTTAGTGAAGTGATAAGCAGAGCGAATGAATACCAACTGCCTCTCTGCATTGCCTTTGTTGACTTTGAAAAGGCATTTTACTCCGTTAACCATGTAGCTGTCCAAGCTTTGAGTGAGCAAGGAGTGGGAGCAGCATATATTGAAGTGCTCAGGAAAATCTACGAGAATTCTTCAGCTTATGTTAACATCGGCGAATCAACTCAAGAATTCCGCATCATGAGTGGTGTCAAGCAAGGCGATCCCATCTCCCCAAAACTGTTCTTTGCTGTATTGGAAATGGCTATGTCAAAGCTGAGCTGGGAAGGTAAGGGAATTAGAATTAATGGAAGAAGGCTTACCAACTTGAGATTTGCTGATGATATTGCCTTACTGACCAAAGACTTCGCAGAGCTCCAAAACTTAGTTACAGATCTTGCACTGGAATGTCAGCTGGTTAGCTTGAACATGAACCTTTCCAAAATAAAAGTAATGTCCAACAAATGGGTCCTAGCTGGAGATGTGAAAGTCAAGGACAGTCTATTAGAAGAGGTCAGTGAATATGTCTACCTTGGCCAGATTATAAATATGAAGGGAGACATAAGGCCAGAAATCTATCGACGCATCAAGCTTGGCTGGCAAGCATTTGGGAAGAATTCAACAGTATTCAGATCAAAAACGCCAGTAAATCTGAAGAAAGCAGTATTTGATCAATGCATTCTTCCTGTGATGACGTATGGCTGCGAGACATGGACACTGAACTCATTTACAAAAGGGAAACTTAGGACAGCACAGAGAGCCATGGAGAGATCAATGCTAGGCTATACAAGAAAGGATAGGAAAAGGGCAGATGATATCCAGTCTGTGACGAAGATTAATGACATCTTAGAGACAGTAGGTTCCTTGAAATGGCAGTGGGCTGGCCACGTCGCAATAAGAAAAGACAACAGATGGACGAAGCTAGTACTGGAGTGGAGTCCGAGAGAGCACCGGAGGCCTAGAGGAAGACCACCAGACAGATGGGACAAAGACATCAAGAAGATCGCTGGTAACACCTGGCAGAGAACTGCCCAAGACCGTCCCACTTGGAGAAGACTGCTGAAAGCCTACCTGAATCCACGACTGGAAGAGGCCACATCATTTAATGATTGAATTGGCTGATGATGATGAATTATCTGGTGGCACCTGAAGGTGCAACTTTAAGCTTCGAAACCGCTCTTGAATAGAGAAGAGCATATTTATTCTGATATGTTCCTTAGTTGCGGATGTTCACCTGATCAATTATTTTTCATCTCTGTCAGCGTTTATTAATATGAAAAAAATGCCAAGTTGTACCATGGCTCGGAGTCCACGTTGAACTCTAGGTCCCCACATAACTGGCTGGGCAAGTTGGTGCGGTGGTCTGATGAAGACAAACAGCGTACCACATCCAATAGGACCATACCTGGCGAAACTATGTGATGTTCAAACAGCGGATTGATGACAGTTGTATCTTACGCAGTTACTGCATCCCCTCCCTGTTTCTCGGAGAAAAAATGTTCAAATGTGTGTGAAATCTTATGGGACTTAACTGCTGCGGTCATCAGTCACTAAGCTTACATACTATTTAACCTAAATTTTCCTAGGGACAAACTCACACACCCATGCCCGAGGGAGGACTCGAACCTCCGCCGGGACCAGCCGCACAGTCCATGACTGTACCGCCCCAGACCGCTCGGCTAATAGCTCGCGGCTTTCTGGGAGACATACACGTCGGTGCTGCCACCTGATCTTCAACCCGCTTTCTCCTAATATGAATCAAGGTTGCAAACTTACGACACGTGAAGCTTCTGACGATCACGCCAGCTTGTGAGTCGTTCACAGATCACGTGTACGGACACCACGTGTGGGTTGGCCGCTTCATACTAATATGACACAAATGTATGCGGAGCGAAGCGGGACCCTGTAGCAACCGATGTGGGAGTCGCAGCTCACTCGCAGCCGGTGCCGAGCCTAGGGCAATAGGGCGTCTCGCACGCAGTGGTGGGCCGCACGCACGCCCAGGGCCTGGGGGGTCACGTGATGTGTCGTGTTGCTGGCTGCCAGCAGCGATAAGCGCCCACTTTGACGGTCGCCACTCGCTCGTCTAATTTACAGGCCGTGATAACGGCTCCAACTGCACGCCCCTCCCCATTCCCTCCCTCCCCCTACCCCTCGCAGAAATGAAGTGTTTATGCGCAGGCCGTTTCGCTCGCCGCGACCCCTTTTCGAGTAATGCATGTGTTTCCGCTCCGCTGAAGGATCGGATTAGAACCGTCTTTTCCCTTTCTGCAGCCCCTTCTCCTAACCCCCTGGTCCTTTCCCGAAGGCCGCTGCTACTTTGCCGTCCGTGATAGCTTATCACCGCCTTTCCGCAGAAGTGTATTAACGTCTCCTTTTGGAATATATTTGTTTGTTTACCTGTTAGTGTGAGAAACTTTGCTGGCTTGGAAGGCCACACGACCGATGCGCCTTTACCCTTCAGTACGGTGCTGTAATTATCTGTACGAGTGCTGGTGGCAGAAAGAGATAATAAAGGTACAGAAACAAAGAAATAAAGAATTATGAATGCTGTTTATCTGCTCCAAAGCATGCAACAGATGTTAACTGCAACTGTAAAAAAATAGAGAAAATGGCTGAATAAAGAATTTGTGAATCAAGAGTAATAAACAGAATGAAAATTAAGAAATTATGGTACAGATTTGGTTCTCTGGTGACATACAGTTTTCAAAAACTGCTTTCGAAACGTAAAATACATTATCAAAGACGTTTCCCTTCTTCTTTCATCCATGTTTATCTTTGTGTAAAGAATGGTAACACAGAAGGTCGTTTACTTGTGCTGAGTTTATGAAAAATCAAAACTAACATATGCTTGAAGTTGCCCATAAAAGCCTATTTGCAAAGTTTCTAGAATCCGGATCATACGACGTATCTAGGAATGTGTTACAGTCCCCGTATAACTCATGTAGAGATCGCGAAGGCAGAGCCAAATACATCGCGCAACAGAGCCATTAACTGTAATTTTTCCGCACTCCATAGGCATAGTGCAACGGGAAGGAAAGGTAATACGTGCATACTAGCAGTCTTACCACGGACTGCACCTTTTTGCTGAGCTTCTTCGAAGATGGATCATAGTACTATATCTTGTGGAAAAAAGTAAGAAGAAGCTGCTGTCTGAGCTCGTATGTTTCAGAAGCATGCACGAAAATTACATTTCTCTTCTACAAAATATGACAATCAAAATTCGGAACTGTGGATGAGAACTACGTCTCACTGGTTCTTTCCTTTAAACGCAGCTCCAGATCGCAAAAAAAAAAAAAAAAAAAAAAAGAAAACTGGGAACTGACGTCATACCGGAGAAACCTGTCACATTAGCCATCTGAAGGACTAAACACAGACACTCAGTGAAACAACAACTCCCCGTAGACAATAAGGCCCGAATGTCACGCCTAGAATGCTTTGTTTCTCATTGTCGAATGTATTCACACGAATCTTCCCTCGCAATTAACACAGAGAGAATGTTCTGCTGTCACCCATTATATGTATTGTCTGTAGCAGTGATTAGGTGTGATATCTGTTTCGGATTCCAATATCTGCTTCCTCAATTCATCCCTTGTGCTGGCCGAAGTAGAAGTAATAAATGATCGTGAAACGTGCATATCAAACAAAAGATTGAAAAAAATGCATATTTCAAAATCGTTAATAAAACTTTGAAGTAGTGACATGATTTTCAAGAACTGACTTTCAAATTTTAAGAAATATGAAAAATTGAAAAATAGAATACTCCAAACTATTAACTATATTGAATAAGGAGTAGAAAACCATCATACTTTTTCAAGGATGGTGGCTATAAAGGAAAAAATATAATCAAGATTTATAATAATGATTCGATAAAATAGCATATAACTTACACCTGTAATTCAAGAGTGATTTTGTGGCGGCGTGTTATCTGAAATAGGACATTTAGTACAGCTGAGTCTCTGTTATGACATAATTACTGGCAGCGACACAGTACACAAAATTAATGGAGAATTAAATAATTCAATTTTAGAATAATAATTAAAGCACTTGTGAATTAAAAGTTTTTATTTAAATACTTTTAATCGCGTTAAAATGTTTAAGGAGCATTAGCAAATATTTGCGTCTTAGTTAGAAATAAATATTTGTGCTTCTTTTTTACATTTTAGGTAACACGGTGTCAATGGAAACATTGTATACGATGTACAGTTTGCAAACATGTCCATTAGTTCTTAGTCAGAAGGAACGTTTGCGTTATTCCTCCTCCTAATATGTTCACAATAAAAATAATACATACAAAATGCAGTGTGTGGCCGTATCTTTGTATAATATCAATATTCGTCTTGTCACTTGTCAAAATATCGACTTGATAATTTATTCTCTCTGGCCACAGTTTACGATAAAGAATGTTGGTGTATCAATGCTTTGAAAATGAAGAAAAAAAGGTGTTTTGTTGCAGTTTCATCAGCAAATTCAACAGGGTGAACAGAAAGACTTCACCTTCCTCGGTTTCACAAAACCCTTGAAAATGTGTTACAGTGCCTCAAGATATCAAAGATACAGTAATATGGACAATCTCCTGCAACATTTGAATGAATGGGAGAATTTCTGGCTGGTATTACCAAACACTTTCGATGAATGCACTCGGAGGGGAAAACAGCATCGTTTATGCATATGTAAGCATAACAGGACCACAGATTTACTATACCTAGATTATTTATCAGACGGGGTCATCAATAGTCTCAGATCGTCAACTACCGATAGTGGGGGGTAAGAGAAAAAGGAGAAGGAAAGTTAGGATTTAATGTCCCGTCGACATCAAGGTCATTAGAGATGGAGCACAGGCTCGGAATATTTCAAGGATGCGGAGGGAAGTAGGCCGTGGCCTTTCAAAGGAACCAACCCGGCATTTGCCTGGAACAATTTAGGGAAATCACGAAACTAAATCTAATGTTCTAATGTGTGTGAAATCTTATGGGACTTAACTGCTAAGGTTATCAGTCCATAATCTTACACACTACTTAACCTAAATTATCCTAAGGACAAACACACACACCCATGCCCGAGGGAGGACTCGAACCTCCGCCGGGATCAGCCGCTTAGTCCATGACTGCAGCGCCTTCAACCGCTCGGCTAATCCCGCGCGGCGAAACTAAATCAGAATGGCCAGATGTGGATCTGAACCGCCGTCCTCCCAAATGCGTCTCGGCTGTGCTAACCACTGCACCATCTGGTATTAAAGGAAGGGATGAATGTTACTGAATCCGGAATAACTCAAACAATATTTTCGCTTGGTATACTGAAAATCAGTTCCAATTAAATGCGGATAGCCGGCTGGAGTGGCCGTGCGGTTCTAGGCGCTACAGTCTTGAAACGAGCGACCGCTACGGTCGCAGGTTCGAATCCTGCCTCGGGCATGGATGTGTGTGATGTCCTTAGGTTAGTCAGGTTTAATTAATTCTAAGTTCTAGGCGACTGATGACCTCAGAAGTTAAGTCGCATAGTGCTTACAAGGGAACCTCCCCATCGAACCCCCCCCCCCCCCCAGTTGTGTGGGACTATTAAAAAAATAAGCAAAATATACAAACTGAGTTGTCCATGCGCAAGATATGCAAGATCAAGGACATTGGGAAGCAAGGAGCGCCGTGGTCTCGTGGTTAACGTGAGCGGCTGCTGAACGAGAGGTCCTTGGTTCAAGTCTTCCCTTGAGTGAAAAGTTTAATTTTTTATTTTCAGACAATTATTATCTGTCCGTCCGTTATGTCCCGTGGTTAGCGTGAGCGGCTGCGGAACGAGAGGTCCTTGGTTCAAGTCTTCCCTCGAGTGAAAAGTTTAATTTTTTATTTTCAGACAATTACTATCTATCCGTCCGTTATGTTTCATCACTTTTTTAGGAGTGATTATCACATACACAAGAAAACCTAAATCGGGCAAGGTAGAAAAATCTTTTTACCCATTCGCCAAGTGTACAAGTTAGGTGGGTCAACAACATATTCCTGTTATGTGACGCACATGCCGTCACCAGTGTTGTATAGAATATATCAGATGTGTTTTCCTGTGGAGGAATCGGTTGACCTATGACCTTGCGATCAAATGTTTTCAGTTCCCTTTGGAGAGGCACGTCCTTTCGTCTACTAATCGCACGGTTTTGCGGTGCGGTCGCAAAACACAGACACTAAACTTATTACAGTGAATAGAGACGTCAATGAACGAACGGACAGATCATAACTTTGCGAAGATAAAAAAAACTAAACTTTTCACTTCCGCAGCCGCTCACGCTAACCACAGGACCACGGCGCTCCTTAGCTCACATTGTCCATGCTGTTGCCTATCTTGGGCATGGACTACTCAGTTTGTATATTTTGCTTATTTTTTTCACAGTTCCACACAACTTCTTCCTGTTTCCTCGATTGATCTGTGTTCCGTTTTTCAAGGCCTATCCACTATGCCAACTTATAAGTAAATCTGAGGGGGTTGCGATGGGGAGGTTCCTTTGTTAGAGCCATTTGAACCATTTTAAATGCGGATAAACGTAGCATAATACAGATGAAATAGAAAAAATAACCCCAAGTATCAGATTACAATTAATAACAGAAGTATGAAGGCTCTCATATCGTTTAAATATCTAAGTGGTATGCTGTGAAACGAGGTAAAACATGTGGAACCAGTCGCGAATCGAGTACTTAAATTTGTCGAATGTGTTGTTCTGTTAAGGAAACCCATAGAACCGTGTTGTGAGGGCTATTACAGCCTAGTGCTCCTTTGTTAGAGACAGTGTCATTTATCAAAATTTCGCGCCGTTGCACTGTTTTTCTCCAGACTCGAGAAACTATGGTCGTAGATTACGCCGGCCAGTGTGACCGAGCGGTCACCGGCACGGTATCTCAGCGTGTTCGGTCAGAGAGCTTGTTGGCCTCTGTAATAAAAAAACTGAGTGGAAGAATCAACAAACGAACTTTAACGGATGTCATGTGACGTCCGCAACAAGCGGCTACACCGGTAGCAGGGGTTGTGTGGCGTGGGCGGGCGGTTTTTTGGGTTAGATGGCCTTGGGCAAGTACAGAAAGGGCAACAGCCTCAACGGGTGCGGGGCAAAGTCAGGTCATGCGGGGACCAAGCAGCAACCGGTATTGTAATTGTAAACTGTCGAAGCTGCGTTGGTAAAGTACCGGAACTTCAAGCGCTGATAGAAAGCACCGAAGCTGAAATCGTTATAGGTACAGAAAGCTGGCTGAAGCCAGAGATAAATTCTGCCGAAATTTTTACAAAGGTACAGACGGTGTTTAGAAAGGATAGATTGCATGCAACCGGTGGTGGAGTGTTCGTCGCTGTTAGTAGTAGTTCAAATGGCTCTGAGCACTATGGGACTTAATATCCATGGTCATCAGTCCCCTAGAACTTGTTGTTGTTGTGGTCTTCAGTCCTGAGACTGGTTTGATGCAGCTCTCCATGCTACTCTATCCTGTGCAAGCTTCTTCATCTCCCAGTACCTACTGCAACCTACATCCTTCTGAATCTGCTTAGTGTATTCATCTCTTGGTCTCCCTCTACGATTTTTACCCTCCACGCTGCCCTCCAATGCTAAATTTGTGATCCCTTGATGCCTCAAAACATGTCCTACCAACCGATCCCTTCTTTTAGTCAAGTTGTGCCACAAACTTCTCTTCTCCCCAATCCTATTCAATACCTCCTCATTAGTTAGGTGATCTACCCACCTTATCTTCAGCATTCTTCTGTAGCACCACATTTCGAAAGCTTCTATTCTCTTCTTGTCCAAACTAGTTATCGTCCATGTCTCACTTCCATACATGGCTACACTCCATACAAATACTTTCAGAAACGACTTCCTGACACCTAAATCTATACTCGATGTTAACAAATTTCTCTTCTTGAGAAACGCTTTCCTTGCCATTGCCAGTCTACATTTTATATCCTCTCTACTTCGACCATCATCGGTTATTTTACTCCCTAAATAGCAAAACTCCTTTACTACTTTAAGTGTCTCATTTCCTAATCTAATTCCCTCAGCATCACCCGACTTAATTTGACTACATTCCATTATCCTCGTTTTGCTTTTGTTGATGTTCATCTTATATCCTCCTTTCAAGACATTGTCCATTCCGTTCAACTGCTCTTCCAAGTCCTTTGCTGTCTCTGACAGAATTACAATGTCATCGGCGAACCTCAAAGTTTTTACTTCTTCTCCATGAATTTTAATACCTACTCCGAACTTTTCTTTTGTTTCCTTTACTGCTTGCTCAATATACAGATTGAATAACATCGGGGAGAGGCTACAACCCTGTCTCACTCCTTTCCCAACCACTGCTTCCCTTTCATGCCCCTCGACTCTTATAACTGCCATCTGGTTTCTGTACAAATTGTAAATAGCCTTTCGCTCCCTGTATTTTACCCCTGCCACCTTCAGAATTTGAAACAGAGTATTCCAGTCAACATTGTCAAAAGCTTTCTCTAAGTCTACAAATGCTAGAAACGTAGGTTTGCCTTTTCTTAATCTTTCTTCCAAGATAAGTCGTAAGGTCAGTATTGCCTCACGTGTTCCAACATTTCTACGGAATCCAAACTGATCTTCCCCGAGGTCGGCTTCTACCAGTTTTTCCATTCGTCTGTAAAGAATTCGCGTAAGTATTTTGCAGCTGTGACTTATTAAACTGATTGTTCGGTAATTTTCACATCTGTCAACACCTGCTTTCTTTCGGATTGGAATTATTATATTCTTCTTGAAGTCTGAGGGTATTTCACCTGTCTCATACATCGTGCTCACCAGATGGTAGAGTTTTGTCATGACTGGCTCTCCCGAGGCCATCAGTAGTTCCAGTGGAATGTTGTCTACTCCCGGGGCCTTGTTTCGACTCAGGTCTTTCAGTGCTCTGTCAAACTCTTCACGCAGTATCTTATCTCCCATTTCGTCTTCATCTACATCCTCTTCCATTTCCATAATATTGTCCTCGAGTACATCTCCCTTGTATAAACCCTCTATATACTCCTTCCACCTTTCTGCCTTCCCTTCTTTGCTTAGAACTGGGTTTCCATCTGAGCTCTTGATATTCATACAAGTGGTTCTCTTCTCTCCAAAGGTCTCTTTAATTTTCCTGTAGGCAGTATCTATCTTACCCCTAGTGAGACAAGCCTCTACATCCTTACATTTGTCCTCTAGCCATCCCTGCTTAGCCATTTTGCACTTCCTGTCGATTTCATTTTTGAGACGTTTGTATTCCTTTTTGCCTGCTTCATTTACTGCATTTTTATATTTTCTCCTTTCATCAATTAAATTCAATATTTCTTCTGTTACCCAAGGATTTCTATTAGCCCTCGTCTTTTTACCTACTTGATCGTCTGCTGCCTTCACCACTTCATCCCTCAGAGCTACCCATTCTTCTTCTACTGTATTTCTTTCCCCCATTCCTGTCAATTGTTCCCTTATGCTCTCCCTGAAACTCTCTACAACCTCTGGTTCTTTCAGTTTATCCAGGTCCCATCTCCTTAAATTCCCACCTTTTTGCAGTTTCTTCAGTTTCAATCTGCAGTTCATAACCAATAGATTGTGGTCAGAATCCACATCTGCCCCAGGAAATGTCTTACAATTTAAAACCTGGTTCCTAAATCTCTGTCTTACCATTATATAATCTATCTGAAACCTGTCAGTATCTCCTGGCTTCTTCCATGTATACAGCCTCCTTTCATGATTCTTGAACCAAGTGTTAGCTATGATTAAGTTATGCTCTGTGCAAAATTCTACAAGGCGGCTTCCTCTTTCATTCCTTCCCCCCAATCCATATTCACCTACTATGTTTCCTTCTCTCCCTTTTCCTACTGACGAATTCCAGTCACCCATGACTATTAAATTTTCGTCTCCCTTCACTACCTGAATAATTTCTTTTATCTCGTCATACATTTCATCTATTTCTTCATCATCTGCAGAGCTAGTTGGCATATAAACTTGTACTACTGTAGTAGGCATGGGCTTTGTGTCTATCTTGGCCACAATAATGCGTTCACTAAGCTGTTTGTAGTAGCTAACCCGCACTCCTATTTTTTTATTCATTATTAAACCTACTCCTGCATTACCCCTATTTGATTTTGTATTTATAACCCTGTAATCACCTGACCAAAAGTCTTGTTCCTCCTGCCACCGAACTTCACTAATTCCCACTATATCTAACTTTAACCTATCCATTTCCCTTTTCAAATTTTCTAACCTACCTGCCCGATTAAGTGATCTGACATTCCACGCTCCGATCCGTAGAACGCCAGTTTTCTTTCTCCTGATAACGACGTCCTCTTGAGTAGTCCCCGCCCGGAGATCCGAATGGGGGACTATTTTACCTCCGGAATATTTTACCCAAGAGGACGCCATCATCATTTAATCATACAGTAGAGCTGCATGTCCTCGGGAAAAATTACGGCTGTAGTTTCCCCTTGCTTTCAGCCGTTCGCAGTACCAGCACAGCAAGGCCGTTTTGGTTAATGTTACAAGGCCAGATCAGTCAATCATCCAGACTGTTGCCCCTGCAACTACTGAAAAGGCTGCTGCCCCTCTTCAGGAACCACATGTTTGTCTGGCCTCTCAACAGATACCCCTCCGTTGTGGTTGCACCTACGGTACGGCCATCTGTATCGCTGAGGCACGCAAGCCTCCCCACCAACGGCAAGGTCCATGGTTCATGGACTTAGAACTACTTAAACCTAACTAACCTAAGGACAGCACACAACACCCAGCCATCACGAGGCAGAGAAAATAGTAGCAGTTTATCCTGTAGTGAAGTAGAAGTGGATAGTTCCTGTGAACTATTATTGGTGAAGGTTACACTCAACAACCGAGCTAGGTTAATAATTGGCTCCTTTTACAGACCTCCCGACTCAGCAGCATTAGTGGCAGAACAACTGAGAGAAAATTTGGAATACATTTCACCTAAATTTTCTCAGCATGTTATAGTCTTAGGTGGAGATTTCAGTTTACCAGATATAGACTGGGACACTCAGATGTTTAGGACGGGTGGTAAATTAAACAGAGAACCGACTCGTGGAGATAACATCTTGGACCTACTGATAACAAACAGACCCGAAATTTTCGACTCTGTATGTGCAGAACAGGGAATCAGTGATCATAAGGCCGTTGCAGCATCCCTGAATATGGAAGTTAATAGGAATATAAAAAAAGGGAGGAAGGTTTATCTGTTTAGCAATAGTAATGGCAGATGTCAGACTACCTAACAGATCAAAACGAAAATTTCTGTCCCGACACTGACAATGTTGAGTGTTTATGGAAAAAGTTCAAGGCAATCGTAAAATGCGTTTTAGACAGGTACGTGCCGAGTAAAACTGTGAGGAACGGGAAAAACCCACCGTGGTACAACAACAAAGTTAGGAAACTACTGCGAAAGCAAAGAGAGCTTCACTCCAAGTTTAAACGCAGCCAAAACCTCTCAGACAAACAGAACCTAAACGATGTCAAAGTTAGCGAAAGGAGGGCTATGCGTGAAGCGTTCAGTGAATTCGAAAGTAATATTCTATGTACCGACTTGACAGAAAATCCTAGGAAGTTCTGGTCTTACGTTAAATCAGTAAGTGGCTCGAAACAGCATATCCAGACACTCCGGGATGTTGATGGCATTGAAACAGAGGATGACATGCGTAAAGCTGAAATACTAAACACCTTTTTCCAAAGCTGTTTCACAGAGGAAGACCGCACTGCAGTTCCTTCTCTAAATCCTCGCACAAACGAAAAAATGGCTGACATTGAAATAAGTGTCCAAGGAATAGAAAAGCAACTGGAACCACTCAACAGAGGAAAGTCCACTGGACCTGACGGGATACCAATTCGATTCTACACAGAGTACGCGAAAGAACTTGACCCCCTTCTAACAGCCGTGTACCGCAAGTCTCTAGAGGAACGGAAGGTTCCAAATGATTGGAAAAGAGCACAGGTAGTCCCAGTCTTCAAGAAGGGTCGTCGAGCAGATGCGCAAAACTATAGACCTATATCTCTGACGTCGATCTGTTGTAGAATTTTAGAACATGTTTTTTGCTCGAGTATCATGTCGTTTTTGGAAACCCAGAATCTACTATGTAGGAATCAACATGGATTCCGGAAACAGCGATCGTGTGAGACCCAACTCGCTTTATTTGTTCATGAGACCCAGAAAATATTAGATACAGGCTCACAGGTAGATGCTATTTTCCTTGACTTCCGGAAGGCGTTCGATACAGTTCCGCACTGTCGCCTGATAAACAAAGTAAGAGCCTACGGAATATCAGACCAGCTGTGTGGCTGGATTGAAGAGTTTTTAGCAAACAGAACACAGCATGTTGTTATCAATGGAGAGACGTCTACAGACGTTAAAGTAACCTCTGGCGTGCCACAGGGGAGTGTTATGGGACCATTGCTTTTCACAATATATATAAATGACCTAGTAGATAGTGTCGGAAGTTCCATCCGGCTTTTCGCGGATGATGCTGTAGTATACAGAGAAGTTGCAGCATTAGAAAATTGTAGCGAAATGCAGGAAGATCTGCAGCGGATAGGCACTTGGTGCATGGAGTGGCAACTGACCCTTAACATAGACAAATGTAATGTATTGCGAATACATAGAAAGAAGGATCCTTTATTGTATGATTATATGAAAGCGGAACAAACACTGGTAGCAGTTACTTCTGTAAAATATCTGGGAGTATACGTACAGAACGATCTGAAGTGGAATGATCATATAAAATTAATTGTTGATAAGGCGGGTACCAGGTTGAGATTCATTGGGAGAGTCCTTAGAAAATATAGTCCATCAACAAAGGAGGTGCCTTACAAAACACTCGTTCGACCTATACTTGAGTATTGCTCATCAGTGTGGGATCCGTACCAGAACGGGTTGACGGAGGAGATAGAGAAGATCCAAAGAAGAGCGGCGCGTTTCGTCACAGGGTTATTTGGTAACCGTGATAGCGTTACGGAGATGTTTAACAAATTCAAGTGGCAGACTCTGCAAGAGAGGCGCTCTGCATCGCGGTGTAGCTTGCTCACCAGGTTTCGAGAGGGTGCGTTTCTGGATGAGGTATCGAATATATTGCTTCCCCCTACTTAAACCTCCCTAGGAGATCACGAATGTAAAATTAGAGAGATTAGAGCGCGCACGGAGGCTTTCAGACAGTCGTTCTTCCCGCGAACCATACGCGACTGGAACAGGAAAGGGAGGTAATAACAGTGGCACGTTGGGTGGCTTGCGGAGTATAAATGTAGATGTAGATGTAGACCAAACACAACGATCAACAACGAACAAAATGCACAAAAAAAGCGGTTCTACGCGCTTCTGTCTGGAATCGCGCGACCGATAGCTAATGGTTAAGATATTGCTTCACACATAGAGAAGGTTATGGGTTCGAGTCTCAACAGATACCTTGCAACATTTTATTTTTAAAGCTTTATCAAATGACTTTGATCACCATTTTTATTCAGTTAGTTGGTTTACAAATTATTTTATTTGTATTCCTTTGTCTCATAGTTTTGATAAACGTATTAACTTCAAGTGCTCCTATTTATTCTTCCTTATCACTCTTTTTCCACTTTGAATCTTTTGTGCATGTTAATTTAATTATTTTTCTTTATCTGTCAAAACGTTTAAACATTTGAAATTGCCGATCTGTCGGTTAACAAACAAAACACGAAATAATCTATGTACATTGACTGTGCAGTGGTGTCAAGAATGCATCTTTCGTTACAAAGGTACATCTTTTTGCATGGCAATCGTCATACAAACATTTCAAACATGAATTCTTTTCGCAGTATGGACAAAATAACATGAATGATAATTTAAACGAAAGCAGAAATCACAGGTAAAACGAAATTCAAGCAAAATGAGAAATAGAAATAATGAATGCAATGACAGGGACGGAAATTTACCGTGATTGAACGGCAGAAATTAAATCGAAGATACTGCATAACAATATTAAAAATCGTATCAACAAGGATTCCAACTGGAAATAGACTGATAGGAAGAAACGCAAGAGTAAATTATGTATTTCGTATTATGACTAATATGACGTGGCAAACGAATAGAAAAAAATTACATTTAAACTAATTAATTGAATAAACATATGATCAAAGTCAATTCGGTGAAGTTCTAGGGGCCTTGAACATATTCGATTCCAGATATTTTTAGATGTGACATTAGTACTTTAACCATCACGCTGTGCAATCGATCTGTTGACAATTCATATTTTTGAGCTGTTGAGAATCACGCAAAATTCCAAATTTTTTTTCGTCGATTACTCGCAGACGACGGCCTACCAAGGCCAACGGCTGTAGGGTATGATTCATTGGGCCTTAAGCTACATTACCATGTAGATTGTTTCAAAAAGTCGATCCCACCTCTGGGGATCTCTCCTCGTACGAAATTAACCGACGATCTTCGTCGCCGCAGAATTACTGGAATTTATCTGGTGAAAACAAGTATCTCGGTTCCAGGATTGATTTTATTATTTTATTTATTAATTTAATTTTACTGAAGGCATTGTTACGATAATATAGGGTAAGTTTTCTATACTATTGCCAATATTCAAAATGTAGCGCTATCTAAAAAGAGCTTCAAAACAACAATCGTAAAACTACGCAACTTAACCACCGGTGTACCAACGCCACCTACCTTTGAAACGGACACTTGCTATAGGCACGATGTGTCGCGGCGCTCAGTATAGCGCATCACGCCCGAGAAGGAAGAACGACGCCACTAGCGCATTTATCACGTGAAGGACTCTGTACAGGCCTGGCCCTGCCGTGTATCCCATGGCCTATGCTACACAGACTTGCAAAGTAATTGATTTGCTTACTCATCTTAAAGCCAACCGCTATATTTTTTTCGGCATTTTAATTTATTTTATTCATCCATAGGTTATCGAGTGTCACGCTTTTATCATATGATGTAGGCACATACTTACTTCCATTTGTTTTACTACATCATAACACACTTACCAACACTATATTTTGGAGTTTCAAAAAGTATGTTTAAATTTGTAATCTTTCCAGTTGCAAGTTAGGATCAAGTCTTCTTAATACAGTTGTAATTGATGTTGGTCAGCCGCGTGGGATTAGCCGAACGGTGTGGGCGCTGCAGTCATGGACTGTGCGGCTGGTCCCGGCGGAGGTTCGAATCCTCCCTCGTGCATGGGTGTGTGTGTTTGTCCTTAGGATAGTTTAGGTTAATTAGTGTGTAAGCGTAGGGACTGATGACCTTAGCAGTTAAGTCCCACAAGATTTCACACACATTTTTTGATATTGGTCAATCTGAAGATGCCTTGTATTAGGCGAAAAGCACGCCATGAATAAAAAGAGCAGTAAAATCATTCTGCAACCAATACTGGTGTTTCCACCAAATTCTGAATACAGGCTCCTTTACCAACACGCCATCAAGTGGAAATTCCTACACTCAAGAGACAAAGAAACTGGTATAGGCATGCGTATTGAAATACAGACATATGTAAACAGGCAGGTTCCAATGGTTCCAATGGCTCTGAGCACTATGGGACTCAACTGCTGTGGTCATTAGTCCCCTAGAACTTAGAACTACTTAAACCTAACTAATCTAAGGACATAACACACACCCATGCCCGAGGCAGGATTCGAACCTGCGACCGTAGCAGCAGCGCGGCTCCGGACTGGAGCGCCTAGAACCGCACGGCCACCGCGGCCGGCCAGGCAGGTTCGATGAACCCTCTGCCAGGCACTTAAATGTGATTTGCAGCCGGCCAGTGTGGCCGAGCGGTTCTAGGCGCTTCAATCTGGAACCGCGCGACCGCTACGGTCGCAGCAGGTTCGAATCCTGCCTCGGGCATGGATGTGTGTGATGTCCTTAGGTTAGTTAGGTTTAAGTAGTTCTAAGTTCTAGGGGACTGATGACCTCAGATGTTAAGTCCCATAGTGCTCAGAGCCATTTGAACCATTTTTTTGATTTGCAGAGTATCGATGTAGATGTAGATTACAATACGGCGCTGCTGTCGGCAATGCCTGTATAATATAACACGTGTCTGGCGCAGTTATTAGATCGGTTACTGCTGCTACAATGGCAGGTTAACGAGATTTAAGTGATTCTGAACGTGGTGGCGGCGCACTAGCGATGGGACACAGCATCTCCGAGGTAGCGATGAAGTGGGGATTTTCCCGTACGACCGTTTCACGAGTGTACCGTGAATATCAGGAATCTGGTAAAGCATCAAATCTCCGACATCACTGCGGCTTGAAAAAGAGCCTGCAAGAAGGGCAGTGAAGAGAATCGTTCAACGTGACAGATGGGCAGCCTTTCCGCAAATTGCTGTAGTTTTCAATGCTGGGCCATCAACAAGTGTCAGCATGCGAACCATTCAACGAAACGTAATCGATATGGTTTATCGGAGCCGAATGCCACTCGTGTACCCTTAATGACAGCACGACACAAATTTTTACGCCGTGCCTGGGCCCGTCACCACCAACACTGGACTCTTGATGACTGGAAACATGTTGCTTGATCGGACGAGTCTCGTTTTAAATTGTATCGAGCGGATGGACGTGCACGGGTATTGAGACAACGTCATGAATCCATGGACGCTGCATGTCAGCAGTGAACTGTTGAAGCTGGTGGAGGCTCTGTACTGATGTGGGGCGTGTGCAGTTGGAGTGATATATATCTAGATACGACTCTGACATGTGACACGTACGTAAGCATCCTGTCTGATCACCTGCGTCCAATCATGTCCATTCTTCATTCCGATGGATTTGGGAAATTTCAGCAGGACAATGCGACACCCCCACATGCCCAGAATTGCTACAGAGTGGCCCGAGGAACACTCTTCTGAGTGTAAACACTTCCGCTGGCCACCAGACTCCCCAGACATTAACATTACTGAGCATATCAGGGATGCCTTGCACTGTGCTGTTCAGAAGAAATCTCCACCACTTCGTACTTTTACGGATTTATGGGCAGTTCTACAGGATTCATGGTGTCCGTTGCCTCTAGCACTACGTCAGACATTAGTCGACTCCATGCCACGTCGTGTTGCGGTACTTCTGCGTACTCGCGGGGCGCTACACGATATTAAGCAGGTGTACCAGTTTCTTTGGCTCTTCAATGTATACTGGAGTTGAGTTAGAGAATTGGATACACGGATGCGCTCAGTGTGACTAGGACGTAGTGCAAGCTGTCCAGTGATTTCTTTTAATGAGAACGAGTACCAAGTGTTTTAAATCATACACGCCTAAAACGTTGCAATGGTTGTTAATGTCCGGATCACCAAATCGCCACAAACACGGAGTCTACTGTTGCTGTCCCTGCAACACAGCAGCTCTTGTAAGTTTTCGCGATTTACGACAGTAGGAGGCAGGAAACATAAACAAAATTAATAGCGCCTAAAGCGCGCCGCCAGAATGCAGTGGCCGGCCGTTGCCTAGCAACCGCAGCAGGGCCCGCAGAGGGCGCGCTCTACAGGTGATACATCACCGCGCTACGTCACGCCAGCTGCAAGACTGATCGGAGCCGGCGGCGGCGAAGGCCCTGCTCCCGGCGGACGCCCCGTACATTACGCCCAGACAACATCTGCGGCGAGGCGTCGCAACAACTGCACCGTGCAGCGGTATTTCACGCGCCACTGGTGAGTCCAAGTTTGTCAATCCCTTCTCATCCATGGTACTCCTGCGAGGAGTAATACAAGAACAAGACACCGTGAAAGAACTTTACCTCCTCTTCTTTCACCCGGCACAAATTGCAGCTTGAGCTACTGTTTCTCCGTGTGTTTGGCAAAAAGACCGCTGGCGCACTAAAATCGTTGATGAGAGAGTACTGTGCTCAGTGATACATATAGTACTTGGATGGAGAAGTGTGGGTATCGAATTTGAGCTTGGCGACACTTTCCTATCGTCTGCATGATCCGCCATGCTGTGATTAAGCTAGCCGGCCGTCGTGGCCGAGCGGTTCTAGGTGCTTCAGTCCGGAACCGCGCTGCTGCTACGGTTGCAGGTTCGAATCCTGCCTCGGGCATGGATGTGTGTGATGTCCTTAGGTAAGTCAGGTTGAAGTAGTTCTAATTCTAGGGGACTAATGACCCCAGATGTTAAGTCCCATAGTGCTCAGAGCAATTTGAACCGCTCGGCCACAGCGGCCGGCACAGTGTTTGTATACGATTAAGGATTATTTACTCGTTTCTGATTAAAAATCTTATGTCATTCACTCCAAGGGGTATCAGCACGATGTAGTAATACTTTACTACAAGCGCCTATACAGAGTGGTCCAGAACTCCACCACACAACTACAGGTGGTAGTAAGGACCAAAACAAGAACTTAAGTGGTTTTACAGTACCGAAGAAAAACAGTATTCCTCACAGCTTTTAAGGAACGCACTTCGGTGCCCATGTTTACTAGACATTTTTTCTTTTTTTCGTTCATACTACCACCTCTCAAAATAAGGAAAGCAAAGAGCTTTCAGTAGAAGAGAAGCCTTTCACCGTAGCGAAGAAGAGCAAGTGCTCATAGTTCCTAAGGTATGCATTTTAGTGCCCATTTTTACTTCACTTTTTTTTCTTGTTTTTGTCCATATTACAACTTTTGAAATTTTATCGGTAGAGTTGTTGTTCATTCTGCATAACCAGAAAAGGACATTTCTGAGAACGTGTTTTTGGAGTACAGCGTTGTACGGTAGTGAGCTATGGACTGCAGGAAAATCTAAATATAAGAGAAGTGAAGAGTGGCGCTATAGAATGATGTCGAAAACTAGGTGGAATAAAAAAAATGAGGAGGTTCTCCGCAGAATCGGCGAAGGAAGGAATATATGGAAGACATTAACAAGAAGCAGCGGCAGGACTGTGGGACATGTGTTAATAACGTACGAGGTTCTAGAGCTAGCAGCTGAGTGTAAAAACTGTAGGGAAGATAGGTACTGGATATATCCAACAAATAATTGGGAACATAAGGTGCAAGAACTATTCCGAGATAAAGAGGTTAGCGCGAAAGATAAATACTTGACTGTTCGCTTCGGAGAAGTCAGAAGACCAGAATAATTGTTCAAATCAAATGTGTGTGAAATCTTATGGGACCTAACTGCTGAGGTCATCAGTCCCTAAGCTTACACACTACTGAACCTAAATTATCCTAAGGACAATCACACACACCCATGCCCGAGGGAGGACTCGAACCACCGCCGTGATCAGCCAGAGTTCAAGACTGCAGCGCCTAAGACCGCTCGGCTAATCCAGCGCGGCACAGAATAATTGGTTCCTTCACGCAAGCTACGAATTTTAAATGACTCGCGGTTTTGTTCCTGCAAATCGTAACAGAAAATTTAGTGTTCCAAAAATATTTCATATGCTTTGCATCTGTACTTTGCTTTCCACATGAAAATTGGCAAGCATTTGCAACAGTGTGGCCGATATCCTCCATCTGTCACCTGAAAAATCTCTGTGTAGTCAAAATAGAAATGCGACAATACCCGTCAATGATTTATGGGCCTTATGAAAAAATGGTTCAAATAGCTCTGAACACTATGGGACTTAACATCTATGGTCATAAGTTCCCTAGAACTTAGAACTACTTAAACCTAACTAACCTAAGGACATCACAAAACACCCAGTCATCACGAGGCAGAGAAAATCCCTGACCCAGCCGGGAATCGAACCCGGGAACCCGGGCGTGGGAAGCGAGAACGCTACCGCACGACCACGAGCTGCGGACAAGGGCCTTATGAAGTAATTAATAGATTATAATTCTGTAGGAGTAATAATTGCGGATACTATTTATGAACACTTGTTATTCAATATCTTGTTGAAGGAAATACACATTACCTGATCAAAAGGATCCCAACATGTATTAGTAGAAATTAATATGGGGTATCTGTAAGTCCATCTTTTTAGAGATGGTTGTGGGACTCGGCTTTTCGATACAGGATGTCAAATTGAACACCTTTCAGCCGTCTAGTTTCCAACCTTACATTATATGGTAACCACCTTCAGCGCTTTACTACGCTATCTTCAGGTCCCTGACGGACGTGTAGGAAGATTCCACCGCGGTTGTGATCAAAACAGGGGCCAGCAATACTGGTATTAGTAGATTTTTGCTATAGTGATCACTTCAACCGACGACCACCGACTGTTAGATATGCAGACATTTCTAACAGTCGGCGGATGGAGACAATGAGCTGTCTAGGAGGGTCTTGAGAAGCAACAGCAGTGTTCGTTGCACGAAGTGTACCTGCACGTATGTTTTCGTACACGAGGTCCACAAGCCCTGGTGCGCGTCCATGGAGCACCATACTCAATTCTCCTAGTTGCGAACGTACCTCTTTCTACCAGTCGTTGTAGTAGAAAAAACATTGTACGTGATGGATCAGACGATCTAAACAGTCTCGATCCATGCTTTGTACAGCTCTACCATTAAGTATCGGACCGTGAAGCCAGGGATTTGAAAGTGATTGATCTCCAAGTTTACATTCTATCCAAACAGTACAGGGCCATACATGGTTTTATTCAGTACACTTTATCTACTAACTCCCCTTTACTATACCTAGAAGCCGGTAGTAGGTATTGTCAAACACCTTGTGTAATACACAGATTTCACCAAATCTGTCGCCATGTCACGGATTGAGCGGCCCTCCAGCCGGAGGTTCGAGTCCTCCCTCGGTTATGGGTGTTTGTGTTGTTCTTAGCATAAGTTAGTTTAAGTAGTGTGAAAGTCTAGGGACCGATGACCTCAACAGTTTGGTCCCTTAGGAATTCACACACAGACACACACACACACACACACACACGCACACGCACACACACACACACACACACACACACACACACACACACACACACACACACACACCACACCTGTGTATTGACCAATATACAATGTATATATTCATCAAATCCTTAAGTACGCGTTATTTATAAAATCAGATATTGTAAACAATGCCCATTCTTTTTGAATTAGTAGTTGTGGTCTTCAGTCCGAAGACTGGTTTGATGCAGCTCTCCGTGCTACTCTATCTTGTGCAAGCCTCCGAGTTACTACTGAAACCTACATCCTCCTGAATCTGCTTACTATATTCATCTCCTGGTCTTCCTCTAAGATATTTACCCCCCACGCTCCCCTCCAGTACAAAATTGGTGAGCTCTTGAAGCCTGCCGGTCGAAGTGGCCGTGCGGTTAAAGGCGCTGCAGTCTGGAACCGCAAGACCGCTACGGTCGCAGGTTCGAATCCTGCCTCGGGCATGGATGTTTGTGATGTCCTTAGGTTAGTTAGGTTTAACTAGTTCTAAGTTCTAGGGGACTAATGACCTCAGCAGTTGAGTCCCATAGTGCTCAGAGCCATTTGAACCATTTTTGAATCTTGAAGCCTCAGAATGTGTCCTGCCAACTCATCCCTTCTTTTAGTCGGGTTGTGCCACAGATTTCTTTTCACCCCAATTCTTTTCAGTACCTCCTCATTAGTTACGTGACCTACACATCTAATCTTCAGCATTCTTCTGTAGCGCCACACATTAAAAGCTTCTGTTCTCTCTTGGTATCGTCCTGTCTCACTTCCATTCACGGCTACATTCCATGCAAATACTTTCAGAAAAGACTCCCTGACACTTAAATCTAGACTCAATGGTAACAAATTTCTGTTCTTCAGAAACGCTTTTCTTGCCATTGCCAGTCTAAAATTTATACTCTCTCTACTTCGGCCATCATCAGTTATTTTGCTTCCCAAACAGCAAAAATTCATCTGTCACTTTAAGTGTCTCGTTTCCTAATCTGATTCCCTCAGCACCACCTGATTTAATTCGACTACAGTCCACTACCAACGACATCACACACATCCATGCTCGAGGCAGGATTCGAACCTGCGACCGTAGCGGTCGCGCGTTTCCAGAACCGCTCGGCCACACCGGCTGGCCCACTGTGTGTGTGTGTGTGTGTGTGTGTGTGTGTACCGTGAAGTGGGAGATTTGAAAGTGATCCGATTTTCAAAATTTTGTTACATCCAAAACGTGTAACAGGTAATTTCTTGTTGATGTCACGAACTATCTGTTACAATACAAACGGAACTCGCAAAATTAAAGGGGACATGAGAAGAGACAACGAAAATTTGGTAAGATAAACAATTAAATTGATAAGAGTATGAGTGAAGTAAAACAGAACTTTTGTTGGGTAGACATCGGATTCCACCAGTTATGACGGCTGATGACACAGTAAGCAACACAGAAGCAAGATTGTAAAAGCATTTGTATATTTCTTAAACTGTTTTAAGATAACAAAGATGAACCAGAAACAAAGTTAATTAAAAAATGTAAGTAATGTCATTCTGGTTATGATACGAGGGCCTGCTAAAAAGTAATGACTCCGAATTTTTTTATGTGAAACCCCTTAAGGTTTTTTAAACAAAACAAATGTCATTCTAAATCTTTACCCTTCATGTGTCCATATTTGCAGCTCTCTGACACTAGAGAGCTCCGAATTGTAGCGCGGAACGTGGCGGTTTGTAACGTAACTATATCGGTGCGTGAGATACAGCGTGCTGTAATCAAATTTCGAATTCGAACAGCTCATCCACAAGTGGCACACCCTCTCTTTCAGCATGATAATGCCAGACCGCACACTAGTGCTGCGACATCTGCAACAATCTGACGCCCTGGTCTTACTGTCATCGATCATCCTCCATATAGTCCCGATTGGCCCCATCTGTTTCCTACCATCAAAGAACATCTTCGAGGACTTCACTTTGGTAGTGACGGAGTGGTGTAAGCAGAGGTGAGGCTGGAAATTTGTGGTAATGTCCAATGGGACCAAACTGCTGAGGTCATCGGTCCCTAGGCTTACACACTACTTAATCTAATTTAAACTAACTTACGCTAAGGACAACACACAAACACACCCATGCGCGAACCGTGGCAAGGCGCACAAGACCACGTTGGCTACCCCGCGCGGCTTCGTCAACAAAGTCAAACATTCTACAGTGATGGTAGCAACAAAGTGGTCCCTCGCTGGGAGGAATGTATATGTCGCCAGGGTGACTATGTTAAGAAATAACTGGGTAGACATGAAGAATAAAGACGTAAAAGTCAACAACGTTTGTTTTCTTTAAAAAGTTTTAAGAGTTTGGACGCAGAGAATTCGGAGGCGTTACTTCTCAGCTCTCTCTCGTAGATGATCAATATAAAGCCCTTGGATGTATGAAGAAAGAGAAGAAGCCGGTCATTTTAGGTGTGCTAAGAACAGTCAACACTCAATCGAGAACTCTGTCTTGCGTTTGACGGCCTCTACTCACGACAGCTCTTACTGGTTCTTACACTGTGTTATGTATTATGGGGTTTTCTTTTATAACAGTGTCGAAACCTACTACACATCGAACTATCAGAATAGTTAGCTACACTGGTATGAATGTTATTTACGACGTTGCCCATTGGAAGTTAGCAGTAGTGTCACGAGAAAGTAAATGAGCGCTTCGCATCCATCCATGAGAGCCAGTTCACTTTGGGTCCTTGGGAAGGACAGGGACGTACCGCACCTCTCGATATTGTAAATACGTATGATGTATACCTGTTTTATGAAAGGCCGTGCACCTTTGAGGATGTCCTCATATGGACCTATGGAATAAAACTATATCTAACGTGTCTAATCTAATCTAGCATCTGAGATTGTCGGGTTGAAACGCCCGAGCTGGAAAACAGTCTACGGAGCTGACAGCGAACAGTGCTGCGACCTGGCGGCCGACCGCCGTATCATCAGCCGCATCGAACAGAGCGTAAATTGCACTTACTGTAAATCAGTCTCCGGTAATTACTTGGGAATAAAAGTTCCGGAACCGTGACGCCGTCGTAGGTGGCGCTCGGTAACGTGACCGGGCAGACAGGGTCATTATCGTGATAGCCCGAAAATTAGCGCTCGTGATTTGCATTATGCATGGCAAGGAGCCGATGCGGAGAGATAAATGACGCCTGGAGGCTGTTTAATGGGCCGTTCACTATCTTACGGCGCCGGTCGTAACGCCGCGACCGCCGGCCGCAGGTGGCACTGCTACAGCCTGCCCCGCAAGCTTATCTCGGCGTCTCCATTTTGCACCGCTCCTAAACTGAGCAAGCGGGCGTCGTCAAGGCCGTGGGAGAACTGCTTACTTTGCGCCGCCGCACGCACACTAAGAGGGAGAGAGAGAGAGGGAAAGAGAGATCGTTCAATGTGAGTTCTGCAGTGCTAAAAACCCCACAGCATGGTAAGGGCACTGCTAATTCCTCCACGAGTACAGCCTGTTCCGCAAGTTTCGTCAGTGCTGTGTCGTAAAATTAACGTCTACGAAAGTGAAGAAACTTGATTCCGTATGTAAATAGTTAACGACATAAGACGCTATGTTGATGCATATGCCGATATCTTTGAACGAGTAAAGCATAAACCTTGACCACGGTCGTAGTAACGGTAAACTGGGAGCTGTACCACGGACTCATCTTCGAAGCGATGTGAGACGAGAAACAAATTGGAGAATCGTAGTCCTGTTTGGGCAGTTCTGTACAGAGAGTGGGATTAGCCGAGCGGTCTGAGGCGCTGCAGTCATGGACTGTGCGGCTGGTCCCGGCGGAGGTTCGAGTCCTCCCTCGGGCACGGGTGTGTGTGTTTGTCCTTAGGATAATTTAGGTTAAGTAGTGTGTAAGCTTAGGGACTGATGACCTTAGCAGTTAAGTCCCATACGATTTCACACACATTTAAACATTTTTTGTAGAGAGATGTCACACAGTTGTGATGCAGCCATCAGGTATGGCATTGGAGTAAGGTGTGACTGAATATTATACGCCTATGTGATGTGGTTGTGGCGTAAGTGGATTTCAAATTCTGGTGTCAACGAAAGTAATATCAGAGAAGTTTAGGCTGGTCCTAGCAGCCAACTCTGCGTAGTTCGCTGCGAAATTATCGCCAGATCGCGAGGTATTTTGCTACGTTAACGAGGATGTTTTCCTAAAAGTATTCACACTAAAAAAATCTGACTGTGGCATATGCAACATGGGATATTGCTCAAGGTACTCCAAATTTATAAGTTCGAACGTTTCTTGTGATAGACATTAACCTGGATAATGCACTCGTTCTCTTGGAACATAAAACTAAAAATCAAAGCAAACTGTGAAATTCTGGAATTTTGTATGTTTTTAATTTTCAGTTACAATTAGTTATATTTGATTGTGTAAGATAATAGTGACGACAGATTCTACATTTAATAAGATTTGGAATGCTCATTTCTTTTATCAATAATTTAACTGTATTTCACAATGTAACAAAAAATATTGATGTCACATACTTCTGCGACAAAGGAAGAGAGAAAAAAATAACAGAAGGCTGGTCCGAACACGGGGCGCAAAAATTCTAAGCAGTGTCCTAGCCACTTATTATTTTTTTAAATGGAAGAGCCTAAAATCTCCCAAAGTTGAAGCAGGGTCTGGAGTCAACCTGCAATCCGGAACATTTACATCATTTGTCAAAGCTGCTACCCCTGGACCATGGTTCATCTATCCAATGTGCAACCATCTAACGTGGATACACAGTGCGCGAGCGGACTGATGAAGTAGCGTCCAAATTTTGACCGTCGTTTTCCCGCAAAACCATTTGAGTGCTGGCATCTATACCATAATAGGTGTCCCTTTATTTCCAGTTTTCTTTCCCGCTGCCAAGTATCGACTGTATTACAGTGCGACCTACGGCGGGTTCCCGTTGTGAACTGTTTGCTCCTCACACCACATGTTTCGGAAGGTATCTCCCATAGTGAAGTGCGATGAAGTGAAATAACTAGATTATTCATCAAACACACCTTAAGATGAAAGACAGCTTCCGAAATATGTAGTGCGAGAAGTATATGAATCCAGTGGCAGAGGTTGAACATTTCATTACTGTATGTCGTTACACGCTTACTTTTGTGCTGTGTTAGTGATTAAAGTTCTGTTGACGACTGAGCCGTCACAGAATGAGCACCAGCTTAGATGAACAAGAATGGGCTTGTGAAACCTGTTGTGGCCTGTTAAGTGCAATCCTTTGTGGTATTCGATTTAAGGCAAGCTGACACTTGCTTATTTAGCTGCGCGGCAGAAACATCTCGCTTTTTTTTCCCCTCGCCGCAGTTGACTCGCACTCACATACGGCTACGTTGTCGCAGGAAAAAAAAGTTACACTTTTCTCGCGGCCTGAGACGTCGTGGCACTAACACCGCAGTGAGCTCTGTGGAACACGTGTTGGTAGCAGGCTGCCCCATTTTACCGTGGAAAGTCGGAACCCAGTCGCTTACGAGCAAAATGTCTCAACGTGATTCACAGACTTAAGCTAGCTGTAGTAACACGGGTGCAAATTTATCTTTGGAGTCATCATTACCTACGGGTACCCGCCTGCAGTCTGTTTAGTTCAAACAGATGGCGATGAAAACCCCTCTCGCAATAATCGCTACATGGTTGATCATCGCATACCACAACACACGAAAACCTGGCAGTTCACAGTTTGTAAAAAATATTGTTATTCACGTACATGATTTATGTTCCAAGTAGCCGCCGGCCGCAGTGGCCGAGCGGTTCTAGGCGCTTCAGTCCGGAACCTCGCGATTGCTACGGTCGAAGGTTCGAAACCTGTCTCGGGCATGGATGTATGTGATGTCCTTAGGTTAGTTAGGTTTAAGTAGTTCTAAGTTCTAGGGGACTGATGACTTTAGATGTTAAGTCCCATAGTGCTCAGAGCCATTTGAACCATCCAAGTAGCCTGTGAGATGGTACCTATTGGCTCAATTTTTTCGGCAACCACAGGAAAATCGCCAGTGACTAGTTGACTCCAAATATTAGTCATGATACCTGCACTCCAGAAGCTCCATTTTTGTAACTCCAAGCCAATAGTCCGATTACTGGGATCAAGATGTGAACCAAAATTCTCACGTTTTAAGAACACACCAAGTTCTCGAGATAGAAGCATCATTCTTCGCTTGTATTTCTGACTCAACAATATTTAAAATGAACTGCAAGATTTTGCTGTGAAATGTTCAACGTAATTCTTATTAACGTTAAAAAAACTCCAAAAGCGAAGTAGGTGACGCTGAGACATATAATTTAATGTAAGACACAGGGGCCGCAGATCTCGGGAAATACCCCAAAAGTGGATGACAAATGCTGAACATGTGACGTCACCAGAAGGCGTACCGTACGTTTTGCCTTAGAAGGAAAGAAAGTGGATAACAGTAAGAGTGTCGTGTTTTGCGATGACAGTGGGAACACTTGAGTTTGGAGGAATGCAACCACCTGGTGCAAACAGTTGACGTGGAAACATTTGCATTTAAACTTTTCAAAAAACAAAAAAACAAAAAATGGTTGAAATGGTTCTGAGCACTATGGGACTTAACTTCTAAGGTCATCAGTCCCCTAGAACTTAGAACTACTTAAACCTAACTAACCTAAGGATATCACACACATCCATGCTCGAGACAGGATTAGAACCTGCGACCGTAGCGGTCGCGCGTCCCAGATTGTAGCACCTGGAACCGCTCGGCCACCCAGGCCGGCTTAAACTTTTCAATTCTTGATATACACAGTACGAACGGAGCGTCTAAAAGAACTTGGAGAGCAGTATCCAGGTTTTTTCCGGTTTCTGCATACCAAAATTACGTCCATATTTAGTTATTTTAAGAGAAATGTCCCCGTTTGTCAGACAGAAATTATGGCATCCCTACTTCTGATGCTTAGCGATGTGCCAGCAGCGGGGTTGTAGCGTATGTTAACCCTGTGTAACATCGGGGAGCTACAGGAAATCAAAATCTGTCCAGTCCTTCCGAACAGGAGTTCATTATGTAAACCACAGTGCGACCTCACACGGTTTAAAAAAAAAAAATAGAGAGAACGGCCATTAAGTTAGTCGGTAGAGGATGAAAAGTGCTGTAAAAATCGGTTTTTAAGTTCAGTTCCGGAGTTTGACTGATAATATGTGAAACATTATTGGTCGAACACGGCTTCGGGAGATGAAAATTGCGGAAAAAACCCGTGACGAGTGCGTGGTATGCGGTCTGACTGCAAAAAATGTTCCGCGCTATCGACGGAGAACTTGGTGCTAATCTGCTACGTGGCGTAGCGGCCTCGACTGGCGCGTCCCGATTTTTTTTAATAAAATGGGAAGGAAATATCTGATAAAGCGACAAGCTCCGGAGGAGTTTTGCCGCCGGCGAGCGTGTAGAGGGGCAACGGAGTGGTCTAATTGGGCGAGCAGGGTCGGTGGCGTAGCGTGGCGCGGCGCGACGGCGTTTTTGAGGCGAGCTCGTTAATTAGGCCGGCCGCAGGTGCGCCACAGCGACAGCGACAGCGACTGCGACTGCGACTGCGAGCTATCGATTCTGGCCGGGCCGGGCCGGGCCGGCCAGCGCCGCATCTATGACCATTAGGTGGCGCACGGGCGGCCGGGCTGCGGGTCGCCGGTTCGCTTCCCGGGCAGCGCTAATGGCCGCCCCGACGGCCCACTAACTCGCCGCCCGCCTCTGAATGCGGCCACTCGCCGCGCATATTCGGCCGCCGCGTCCATTTGTCAGCGGCGCGCAGATCCGCGAGCCAGATTTCGCCGAATGTATCACCCGAGCCCCATTCGCCCCGGGTACCGTCTCATTTTCGCAGCCGCTGATACGACGGCTGCGCAGCCTCGTCCACAGTGCGGCTGCGGAGTACGCCGACAACCGTACAGAGGTTCCTCTTTTTTTAAATAATAAACCTTTGTGTATACCTCATACAGCCATCCACATAAGTAATCAGATCTCCCATACCGGCGGGAAAATAATCCACACTTTTTATCCAAATTTCCTTCTCGAGAAAGTTAGGGTGCAGCTTGTAAACTCTACCTTTCTTTTTAATTATCCTTACTGTACGACATTTATGCTCATTTGAACCAATATAACGAGCGTCTGTAACCGAAACTGGCAGCAAGGCATTTTATTACTCCACACTACAAAATTGTCTCGTCGTCTATTGTTTTGAATCGCAGACCTGAGGCACTGTTTGCTAGGAGATCCATTCTAGTTTTGGATGCTTTTAAGGGATCTAAATGGTGTATATTATAGGGAAGACGGATAATATACAGTATGTACAAGGACCAAGAGTGAAATACAGGACTGGTAGACCAAGAGTAAAGTGGTCGGATTAAATAGCGTCTACGATAGGGATTCGCCATTCGCACTTTCCGTTCAATCTATACATCGAAGAAGCAATGACAGAAATAAAATAAAAGTTCATGAGTGGGATTAAAATTCAATGTGGTTCAAATGGTTCGCCCGCATCTCGTGGTCGTGCGGTAGTGTTCTCGCTTCCCACGCCCGGGTTCCCGGGTTCGATTCCCGGCGGGGTCAGGGATTTTCTCTGCCTCGTGATGGCTGGGTGTTGTGTGCTGTCCTTAGGTTAGTTAGGTTTAAGTAGTTCTATGTTCTAGGGGACTGATGACCATAGATGTTAAGTCCCATAGTGCTCAGAGCCATTTGAACCAATCAAATGGTTCAAATGGCTCTGAGCACTATGGGACTCAACATCTTAGGTCATAAGTCCCCTAGAACTTAGAACTACTGAAACCTAACTAACCTAAGGACATCACACACACCCAAGCCCGAGGCAGGATTCGAACCTGCGACCGTAGCAGTCCCGCGGTTCCGGACTGCAGCGCCAGAACCGCACGGCCACCGCGACCGGCAAAATTCAATGTGAAAGAATGTTGTTGGTGTTATTATGATCTTCAGTCCAGAGGCTGTTTTGATGCAGCTCTCCATGCTACTCTATCCTGTGCAAGCTTCTTCATCTCCCAGTACCTACTGCAACCTGCCGGCCGCGGTGGTCTCGCGGTTCTAGGCGCGCAGTCCGGAACCGTGCGACTGCTACGGTCGCAGGTTCGAATCCTGCCTCGGGCATGGATGTGTGTGATGTCCTTAGGTTAGTTAGGTTTCAGTAGTTCTAAGTTCTAGGGGACTAATGACCACAGCAGTTGAGTCCCATAGTGCTCGGAGCCACTGCAACCTACATCCTTCTGAATCTGTTTAGTGTATTCATCACTTGGTCCCCCTCTACGATTTTTACCCTCCACGCTGCCCTCCAATACTAAATTGGTGATCCCTTGATGTCTCAGAACATGTCCTACCAACAGATCCCTTCTTCTAGTCAAGTTGTGCCACAAATTTCTCTTCTCTCCAATTCTATTCAATTCCTCCTCATTAGTTACGTGATCTAACCATCTAATCTTCAGCATTCTTCTATAGCACCACGTTTCGAGAGCTTCTATTCTCTTCTTGTCCAAACTATTTATCGTCCATGTTTCACTTCCATACATCGCTACACTCCACACAAATACTTTGAGAAACGACTTCCTGACACTTAAATCTATACTCGATGTTAACAAATTTCTCTTCTTCAGAAACGCTTTCCTTGCCATTGCCAGTCTACATTTTATATCCTCTCTACTTCGACCATCATCAGTTATTTGGCTCCCCAAATAGCAAAACTCCTTTACTACTTTAATTGTCTCATTTCCTAATCTAATTCCCGCTGCATCACCCGATTTAATTTGATTACATTCCATTATCCTCGTTTTGCTTCTGTTGATGTTCATCGTATATCCTCCTTTCAAGACACTGTCCATTCCGTTCAACTGCTCTTCCAGGTCCTTTGCTGTCTCTGACAGAATTACGTCATCGGCGAACCTCAAAGTTTTTATTTCTTCTCCATGGATTTTAATTCCTAATCCGAATTTTTCTTTTGTTTCCTTTACTGCTTGCTCAATATACAGATTGAATAACATCGGGGATAGGCTACAACCCTGTCTCACTCCCTTCCCAACCACTGCTTCCCTTTCATGCCCCTCGACTCTTATAACCGCCATCTGGTTTCTGTACAAATTGTAAATAGCCTTTCGCTCCTTGTATTTTTCCCCTGCCACCTTCTGAATTTGAAAGAGAGTATTCCAGTCAACATTGTCAAAAGCTTTCTCTAAGTCTCTAAGTGAAAGGATATCAGTGATAAATATTCACTAATGACATTGCTATATCTCAGTGAAAGTAAAGAAGAGTTACGAGATCCGTTGAATGGAAGGAACAGTCTAATGGCTACAGAACATGCACTGAAAGGAAATCGAAGAAAGACGGAAGTACAGAGAAGTAGCAGAAATGAGAACAGAGAAACTTAGCATCAGAACTGGGGAACCTGAAGTAGACGAAGCTAAGGAATTCTGCTACCTAGGCAACAAAATAACCCCTGATGGGCAGAGCAAGGAGGACATAGAAAGCAAAGCAGCACTGGTAAAAGGACATTCCGCGCCAAACGAAGTCTACTAGTATCAAACAAAGGTCTTGATTTGACGAAGAAATTTCTGAGAATGTACAACATTGCATGGTAGTGAAACATGGACTGCGGGAAAACCGAAGCATTTGATATATGGTGCTACATACGAGTCTTCAAATTTAGGTGGACTGATAGGTAAAGGAATAAACACGTTCTCCGTAGAGCCGACGAGAAAAGGAATATGTGGAAAATACTGACAAGAAGAAGGGTCAGAGTTATAGTACATCTGTTAAAGCATCAGGGAATAACTTCCGTGGTTCTAGAGGGAGCTTTAAAGGGTAAAAACTGTAAAGATAGAGACTGGAATACATGCAGCATATAATTGAGAACGTAGGTAGCAAGTGCTACTCTGAGATGAAGAGGTTGGCACAGGAGAGGAATTCGTGGCGGACCGCATCAAACCAGTCAGAAGACTGATGACCCAATAAAAAGGGATATCTAGCTGCTGAATTAAAAGAAAAATTTGCTGCACAAATGACGGACCGTATCGTAATACCCAGAGGAAAGACGCCGGGAATACGGGTGCTAGATGTGGCCATAAACAAGCCCTTCATGGACAACCTGCGAAAAAGACCATGCTCTTACACCGTCTGGTAAGATTAAGAAGCCATCTGTCACCTTTCTCTGCGAGTTGGTTCTTGCTTCTTGGTTCTTCATTTTATCATAGCCATCATCAAAGGTTCCAGAAATGCTGCATATCGAATGCACTGGATGGCAGGGAGGATGACGTACTGTGGGAAGAGAATGGAGAAAATGCTGGACGTGAGAGCGATGAAGTGAATACTGGTAATGATAGTGACGAGAGTGAAAGAGACAAAACATGGTACTGCTACTCTAGGCGTCTGTGTGTTGTATCATATGTTAGAAGAAATGCTTAAGGTACATACCTACGACTTCAATGTAAGTACAAGTAAATTTCTGGTGGACAACAAACGAAACTGGTGAAACAAAGCCTAATGATGATGATGCATAACAAATAAAAAACAAACAGGAAAAGCTTATTGATATTACGCAAAATCGTTTTGCTTCCTTTAGTAACGAGTATAGTTTTTAATTCACTGAAGAGTATGTAGTCGTTAATAATGTGAGACAGACTTTGATAATTGATATTTCATATTCACAATATTCATTATCATCGCTGACTTGAGGCCCCAGCGGTTGATGCATCGGAAAAATTTGAAATTTGTAACTTCCATTTTGCCGCATTCACAAAATGTGAGGTAGGAGCTGTGGAAACCGACAATGGTCGAACTCTGCGCTACGGTAACTGCAAATTTCCGTGTACTGGTGAGCCTATGGTACGAAGATCTGGCTGGTAGCACTGGTGTTATCTGCACATAGTGTTTTGCTGGAATTGTCTTGTAAAGCTAATCATACTACCGGAGAATCCCCGACTGTTGATGGCTGAACCATGTCTGCGCAGTATTTTTTATTCCAGTCGTGTTAGTCCACAAACGAGTACAGGAAACGTTCAGAGAAGTTTGGAAAGTGTGTCTGAGCTGCTGGAAGAACTGTAGCCGAATGGGCGAGCCGTCAGTGGAACCTGGATAACTCAGCAGGTAAGGGCGTTGCTGGCGAGAAGTAAGGTACCAAGTTCGATTCCCAATCTGGCACACATTTTTAATTTGTCAGTGCAACACTCATTACGAGCCACTTCATTTGTGGCTTTACCATTGCATCATTAAACCTGCATCAGGATGCAATGTTTGCTTGGCGCGTGCAAAACTGAAATGAAATGAACTGAAGAAAATTTAATTACAATTCCTCACTTGTTTTTTGATGTCATCTGACACTCGCAGACGCTCTAAACATTTGTTGTCATGCACTTTACAGCCGATATCTACAAATACGAATGGTAGATCTCCTAGGAACTTCTCCATCATATACTGGGGCAGGTGTTACGTTTTAGAGCCCTCCATAACTTAGACCGTGGGGGAACTAGCGTATGTATAATGGTTTATACACATTCTTTTTAGTTGCCGTTTCAGTAGCCAAGGAGCTTTGATAAATTGAAGAATGCGTCTTTGTTTACAACACCTTTGTTGCAACCAGTCATTTGGTAGCGCACAAGCAGCCATGATTTCGCCTTCAGTTCAGTGTTGGTTGACACGGTGCTGTCCCATCTCGCCAAGCAATAATAAAAGGATTCAACTTCAGAAATATGAGATGATGTGTCGGCAGCTGGGCCAACACCTTGTAAATAGAGGTGGCTTAAAGGGCACGCGAGGCTAACGCAGACGGGCGTGAAGTACTGGAACAGGATACGTAATTAATCCTATGAAGAAAAGAACGGAGCTTCTCATATACTTATCTTTAATGTCTTCTTGTACATCTCTATGGTGAACACAAGTGAGACTCTAATTACAATCACTGTAAGGCTAATGGCGCCTTGCTAGTTCGTAGCCATTAACTTAGCTGAAGGCTATTCTGTCTCTCGGCTAATGAGAGAGAAAGGCTTCGTACGTCTAGTCGCTAGCTCTGTCGTCCGTACAACTGGGCTGAGTTCGAGTCAGTCTCTCGAGACCTGCCTTGTGGTGGCGCTAGGTTTGCGATCACACAGTGGCGACACGCGGGTCCGACATGTACTACAGGACCGCGGCCGATTTAAGGTACCACCTAGCACGTGTGGTGTCTGACTGTGACACCACATGAGACATGCTTGGGGATCCGTTTGGACAGTCAGAACAGCAGAAAACAGCGAGAAATTCGAGAAGCTATGGAGGCCATCCGTCGGTGTTCAGCGGTGCGACATGCTCGCGCTTTGTTTATTTCAGACATGTCATCTCGCCGCATTTTGCACTTCCACCTCCACTACAATGCTTTTAAATTCGTGGTCGTTGAATAACTGAAGCGAAATGACTATTATGGCGGCACATGTTTGCACAAAGGTTGCTGGAACCCTTGGAAAATGACAGTGTTCTGGTAATGAATGATGACGCTCATTTTCTCTCATAAGATTCTGTGAAAAAACAAAATTGCTGGTACTGGTCGGAAAATAGTCCACGGGAACTCCACGAGAGGCTCCTACATAGTGAGGAAGTAACTGTGTGGTGTGGATTAACCCGAGTATGCGGGAAAATGGACACACTGTGACTGTCAAAAGGATGGGGCTACATCCCATACCTGAAGACCACCCATGGCTTTTCTAAAGCAATATTTTCCACGTCGCTTTATTTCTTTGGGTGGATATGCATGGCCTCCTCGATCTCCATATCTTTCTCCGTGCGTTTACTTCTTAGGGGGCTACCTGAAATGTTCAAATGTGTGCGAAACCTTATGGAACTTGAACTGCTAAGGTCATCAGTCACTAAACTTACACACTACTTAACCTAAATTATCGTAAGGACAAACACATACACCCATGCCCGAGGGAGGACTCGAACCTCTGCTGGGGCCAGCCACACAATCCATGACTGCAGCGCCTCAGAACGCTCGGCTAATCCCGCGCGGCGGCTACCTGAAATCTACATTGAAAATCCACGAATTCTTCAAGCTCTTTCAGAAGTCATTATTTGAGAAATTCGACAAATTCCCCTTGCTAGGTGTATGGCCATTTTCCCTTGCTAGGTGTATGGCCATTTTCCACTCACCTGCAACAGTTTCCCTTGCTAGGTGTATGGCCATTTTTCACTCGCCTGCAACAGTTTCCCTTGCTAGGTGTATGGCCATTTTTCACTCACCTGCAACAGTTTCCCTTGCTAGGTGTATGGCCATTTTTCACTCGCCTGCAACAGTTTCCCTTGCTAGGTGTATGGCCATTTTCCACTCGCCTGCAACAGTTTCCCTTGCTAGGTGTATGGCCATTTTCCACCCACCTGCAACAGTTTCCCTTGCTAGGTGTATGGCCATTTTCCACTCGCCTGCAACAGTTTCCCTTGCTAGGTGTATGGCCATTTTCCACTCACCTGCAACAGTTTCCCTTGCTAGGTGTATGGCCATTTTCCATTCACCTGCAACAGTTTCCCTTGCTAGGTGTATGGCCATATTTCACTCGCCTGCAACAGTTTCCCTTGCTAGGTGTATGGCCATTTTTCACTCGCCTGCAACAGTTTCCTTTGCTATGTGTATGGCTATTTTTCACTTGCCTCCAACAATGCCAGGAGAAGAACGGCTGCCCTTGGATTATCTCATTTTTCGCACCTGAACTGCAATGCATTTTTATTTGTGCTTTATGTTTATTAAGTGGCACTGTATTTTTAAGCATTGAGAATTCTAAACTCTGAAATTTATTAAAAAGAGAGATGTGTTAGAATGTTTTGAAAAGTGTATTACCTCCTTGCCGATCGTGTACAGTAATAAAATTTCGCTTTACTGATGTCCTAGTCTAATTTTCACGAAACAGGTCCACGGCGAGTACAGGAGCTGTGAAAATAGCCGTTTAGGATCTACGGACGCTAGTGTTTACTGTGTTTCATTCGTTTTTACTCCACTGCGTGAGTCAAAACACAGAAGTACATTGCAGAGCGATATGAGGTGGGACAAGCATGTAATGGCAGTTGTGGGGAAGCCAGATAGTCGTCTTCGGTTCATTGGTAGAATATTGGGAAGATGTGGTTCATCTGTAAAGGAGACCGTTTATAAAACACTAATACGACCTATTCTTGAGTACTGCTCGAGCGTTTGGGATCCCTATCAGGTCGGATTGAGGGAGGACATAGAAGCAATTCAGAGGCGCGCTGCTAGATTTGTTATTGGTAGGTTTGATCATCACGCGAGTGTTACGGAAATGCTTCAGGAACTCGGGTGGGAGTCTCTAGAGGAAAGGAGGCGTTCTTTTCGTGAATCGCTACTGAGGAAAATTAGAGAACCTGCATTTGAGGCTGACTGCAGTACAATTTTGCTGCCGCCAACTTACATTTCGCGGAAGAACCACAAAGATAAGATAAGAGAGATTAGGGCTCGTACAGAGGCATATAGGCAGACATTTTTCCCTCGTTCTGTTTGGGAGTGGAACAGGGATAGAAGATGCTAAAGTTCAATTCTTTTATCTTGGCGGTTTGCGCATGCCCGCCCAGACGCGGGAGATTGCTGCGTTGTCAGTTGTACGCGCCAAGACAAGCTGCGCCATAGTATAGTTCGCAAACTTACGTTTAGGGGGGTAGCGCGCAGTTTATGAAGTAAAGCCACCATGGCCGCATTAACCCTTTCGCTGCTACAGAGACGAGCTCCCCACATTCCGCGATGTGCGCGATTTTGTCATCATTGCATTGCTCGCCTGTGCAGACACATGGTCTTTCGACTGCTTTGACACACTTTATTATTCGATTTCATAAAAACTATTTGGCCAAAAAATTTGATTTTTCCACATCTTCTTGACTGATACCTTCCCCCAATTAATGACTTAATTTTGTTTCGACGTTCAACGCAGTTATTTTGCAGCATTAGATGTAGTAAACCATTGAACGGAATTTTGAAGAGTTTGCAGAGGTGAAAGTCCATATCGTATACTTTCCATATGGTCGATTTTAGTTGCCACTAGAAATTTCAAAAAATTACATTCAAACGAATAAAATTCATGAAGTAAGACACTTCGATATTGTTTTTAAATAAAGAAAATATTAAGCACTGAACAAGGTTTAAACTCAGAACCTTTCTCTTTGCAGCCATACACTTTAACCATTACGCTAACGCAACTCGTCATTCCCTGCAGCTCCCAGACGACTTTGAAATATCACGCAAATTACCGACAAACACTGTTGGTATGACTATGAATTACACACGTTTCGTCGAAGTACAATAGGAAATAACAATTACCACTGTTCATTATTGCGAAAAAGCGATTAGTGAGAATGATACAAACACCTTTCCCTACTATTGCTTGAATTAGGAGGCTTATTGCTTGTTTGGTTTAATTAATTAATAGAATATGAAGCAACTGGTATAAAGAATGCTTTTTCCAAACTTTCTATAAAAGAAAGTCTGCTATCAAGATATTGCTTTTGTTCAATTACTTTATTTATGACTGAACGTTTCTAAAATGAAGACACTCGTCCGTGCTCTGCACTGCAGTCGAGCTCTGGAAACGTCGTTCTCTGTTCATTGTTCATTGGCTGACTGTGTTTTGTGACGTCAGATGCGCAGAACGAACCTAAACTCGGCCGCCGTCATAAATGACGCGCACTTTAGTTGTGGTACGAGGTACCTCCGCCACGCACCATATGGTGGATTGCGGAGTATGTATGTAGATTAGACTAGCCACCACAGTAAATTTATGCACTGTCCGAAGTTTTGGATTGCTTATTGAAAGAACTCGGTTTGTTCTTCCTGGAAGCACCGAGGAATGAGGTTCGGCGAGGGTCGAAGTAGTGACCAGCGACCGGCGCGTATCACCTCGCCTTTCACAAAACGTCGCTGCCCTCCATCGCCGCGGTCGCAGGAGAGGGCTGGGGGGGGGGGGGGGCGGAGGGGGGCACAGTTTTGATAAGCGGCCTCCCTCCCTCAGAAAGAGCCTTCTCGTGTTTGTTTGTCGGCGGGCATGTTGCCAAGCAACGAGCGCCGCGCAGCTCCGCCCGGGGGAGCTTTTCCTCTCGGAGCAGGGGGTAGGCGGTGGTGGTAGGGTGAGGGGTGAGGGGTGGGGGTAGGAGTCCTGGGAGGATGAAGAGCGTCTAGACGCGAGATTTGTGGAGGCTGAAGGATTTGCGAGCTCCGGCTACGGGAGGTGGCTCCGTCCATTGTGAGGCCCGGGATATAAAACCTGCGGTCCCCTCTCCCCCCCACTCCTATTATGGAGATAATTAACGAACGGGGGGACGGCCGTCGCGGCTTTGGGGTGGGTTCGCGGGGGTCGAGTCGCAGGCAGCCGGCTCAAATTCGTTAGTGCACATGCCGCTCCCGCTGGAACAAAGGGTTTTAATTTGCGTTGTCCGACATCCGAGCACAATACAGCCTATACCGCACCATCGGCAAATAGGTAGCGGCAAGTACGCGATACTGTGAGGGAAATAGCTGGTGCCTGCGAGTAACGTCAGGCTGAAAACGGAGATTTTAGCTGGAACGCCAGCCGAGATTTTCTTAGTTCAAATCAAGCGAAGTGGCACAGACGGTGAGACACTGGACTATCATTCGAAAGATCCGGTTTCGATGCCTCGTCCATTCAACCAGATGCAGGGTTTTCGAGTTTTCCCTGAAATCTGTTTAAGGCAAAGGCTAAGATGGTCTCTTGGAAAGGACTTGTTTACTTCCTTTCCGGTTCTCACGCATTCCGATCTCAAGCATATTCTCTGATGATCTCGTCGTGAACTGTACATTAAACTATAATCTTCTTCTCTCAGTTTCCTTTAATTGAGAGCCGACAAGTGAAACGAAAACATTGAAGTATCAGTGCCGTGCGTAACTAAATGACAAATTAAAATTGTGTGCCTGACAGGGACTCAAATTGGTACCTTTGCCTATCACGGCCTAGTGCTCTCTCGTTTACGACCCGCCTGCACACTTTTACTTCTGACAGTACCTCGTCTTCTACCTTCCTGACTACACAGAAATTCTCCTGTATTCCTCGCGGGACTAGTACACCTGTAAGAGAAACCAACTTTATCACCAGCAAAAGAGGAAACATAACCTGCCTCGTACTTGGTCTACTGTGAATAGGCACCTGTGGTCATCACTAAGTCAAGGAACGGAACCACACTATTCTCCACCTGTAAACGATGGCGTCAATCGTCGATACGCTTAGTCCGAAAATAAACAAGTCACTGACGCAGCAAATTGTCGTATTTACATTTATCAACAGTCTCAGGCCCCATGATACCGTCCGTACTACAGAGTCCCTGCGCGGACGCAAACCGCAGTTATACACTTGAGGATAAACACATTAAAACAAGTGTTCCTCATGGCCACCATTCATGCGAAGGCGGGCTTCAATGTGTTTCCTCTTCGACGGCAGTACATTTTTAATAATCCCAGGCCTGTTTCGAACGAATTAACAATAACACGCAATACGTTCCTGGAGATCGACACAGGCGACTAGGCTGGAATACGCCAAACCTATTAATTATTCTCACACAAAAAAATCCGACGAGTTCAAGTCACGGGACGTGGGACGCCATGGTACCGACGAGCCACAACGGATACACTCGATGTCGAAACGCCTTGTACCAGTGCTTCGGTATATAGAGTGATGATAAACGAGGGCAGTCAATTACTTTGTAGTTTACGTCCCACTTGCGATGTTTAGAAATACAAGTAGACATTAACAGTATTGTAACACTGATATGACTGCACTAGTGAATACGTCGTACTGAGAAACTATTCGCTTTCGGACTTATTTCTATTGCCGGCCGCTGTGGCCGAGCGGTTCAAGGTGCTTCAGTCCGGAACCGCGCTGCTACTACGGTCGCAGGTTCGAATCCTGCCTCGGGCATGGGTGTGTGTGTGATGTCCTTAGGTTAGTTAGGTTTAAGTAGTTCTAAGTCTAGGAGACTGATGACCTCAGATGTTAAGTCCCCTTGTGCAGGAGTACCGGGCTGCCTAAGACTCAGGCGCAACCTATTTATGGTTAGACTCCCAAATCGGGCGCACTGGACAAGGATTATATTACATCTCCACTTTATATCGGAAGAAAAGTTGTCAAGTATACATCCTTCAGCCAAACTTAGCAGTTAACTATGTAGTACCTAAATACGTGAGGTTAGTGGCATAGGACTCCTCTACAGCCGCTAACGAGAAGAGCCAAACATAAATATTATGAAAGTGACGTTAGTCAAAAATCACTGCATCTAGGAGTATATCAGAATTGAAGATAGGCACGTGAACGTGGAAATGTATTTACACACACAATCTTCATATTATAGACAAGTTCTGTAAAATATTGTATTGATAAATCATAGTAAATGATTTTTGTTCTATGTTGCCATCTATTTTCACACCCTGTGACGACGCTGTATAGTTCCGCGTGCAAGCCAGCTAGTTCAAAATAGGTACTACTTTCGATGGCGGAGGGTCCCCTTCCTATGACATTCTTGACTTTTGGTGACTACAACAACCTTTTCACGAGGGTTTGTAAATAACTGCAGAAACAACGGAGTAGATGCGCTTCAACATTCTTGCAGATAACAATAAAGCTAAACAATTAACCAAAGTCCTACTTAGCATAACCAACTAGAAGTTAAGTTAAAACATTAAAATAGATAAAAACTGTTATTAGGCTAATCTTTTTCATTCACGAGTGTTTCGCAGAACATGCTATAATTTTAAAACTCAATAAAGTAAGGCCCTGCTGAAGATGGCACAAAACTACCGAATTTTTTTAAATAGGATATCAATTCAGGAATACTTTGTGGCTTTCATAAACAAGGCAATCCATTTCCCATAACTGGTTCTGCAAACACGGCTGCCGCTAGACCATGAAAAAGTAAAGAAAGATGATTTCTGTACGATCTGTATTGATACGGTTGACTTCAAACTTAGCTATTAAATTTTATTCGACAATTTAAGCCTACATATTTTTTAGAGCTGTTCATACCCAAGTACGTGTCTACCAACAACATTTGAACGAAATTTTATTTTGAAAAGGGAAACAAATAAATCACATATTATTCTTATTCAGGTGGTATTTTTTCATTTATACTAAGCTGCCTGAACAAAGAAATCCCTCCGAATGAAAACAACTTTTTTCTTCATCGACCACTTGTGATTTCCATATTCGTCTCTGCTGCTGCCGGTTGGAATGGAAACATTAAAACGGAAGAATTATAAAACGATTCGTTCCACTCGCTCCTGGCAGTTAATTAAACTGAAGGAATTAATTAAATGGATTCCTAAAACTAAATGTAAAATTAATTACGTCAGATCCGGCGCCTGTAGCTCCCGGAAGGAAGGAAGCTCCACCATTCCCTTCTGTTCGTCATTGAGATCATTTATGCAGTGCTGGAAATAAACATTCGCGATGAGCAGTGCAGATGAATGCGTCTTATTCCGTTCTGTCGCGCGTGGAGGGGAGCAAACCGATATCACAAGAATCCCCGGAATTTAAAACTGCATTTTCAGATCTGTGCTTCTAGAATTTCGCCTCATTAGTGGTCTTCACCGTTTGTTTGATTAATAAAGTCTTTGAATACGCTTTTTTTCTTTGGATTAATTATTGTTTCCCTTCTTAGCGGACGTGATGTGTAAAAACGAAAGGAAGATGGTTTAATGTCCCGTCGACGAACTGATTATTAGAGACGGAACGTGCGGTTCTAGGCGCTGCAGTCCGGAACCGCGCGACTGCTACGGTCGCAGGTTCGAATCCTGCCTCGGGCATGGATGTGTGTGGTGTCCCTAGGCTAGTTAACTTTAAGTAGTTCCAAGTTCTAGGGGACTTATGACCTCGGATGTTGAGTTCCATAGTACTCAGAGCCATTTGATTTGCACAAAACCGGACTGCTGCCGTTACGAGTGTGCCCACAGCGCGATGCGTGAAGTCATGTCCTCAGATGTGGTACTCGGAAACTCGGCGTCAGTCCCCGAGAACGTGCAGGTATGGAGAAGTCGTTCCTCGGCCCAGACTGTGCCGGCCCAGTACGTAACAAGTAGAGAGCGGCGGACGGCGGTGTTTGCGGTGACCCACATAGCAGGCGATGATATCGCGGCTGGCGCGGCGGCGTGTCACGAGATTTCCAGGCCGGTGCCGGCCCGCGCGGTCACGCGACGACGCAGCAAAAACAGCCCGCCGCCGCGACCGCATCGGATTCCGCTAATTACGGGCGCGGCTGCGGCTGCGGTGACGCCGGTCCTAGGCACGGCCGGGCGCGCGGCGCACTTTCTCATTACGACGGGCCGCCTCTTCCCAGCGCCTCGGCCGCCGACCGCCGGGGCGTTACTCTCGGGGGCCCCTTGTAATGCCTCCAGCACACGCGTCAACTAAAGCCAACTGCGACTCAACAAGTCGGCGGATAACTTAACACACACTGTATCGCCACGAGTCTCCGGGTCCCCAGTGAAAGCTCTACGCCGGCCGCTGTGGCCGAGCGGTTCTAGGCGCTTCAGTCCGAAACCGCGCTTCTGCTACGGTCGCAGGTGCGAATCTTGCCTGGGGCATGAATGTGTGTGATGCCCTTAGGTTAGTTAGGTTTAAGGATACTTCCGGCCATTAAAATTGCTACACCAAGAAGAAATGCAGATGATAAGCGGGTATTCATTGGACAAATATATTATACTAGAACTGACGTGTGATTACATTTTCACGCAATTTCGGTGCATAGATCCTGAGAAATCAGTCCCAGAACAACCACCTCTGCCCGTAATAACGGCCTTGATACGCATGGGCATTGAGTCAAACAGAGCTTGGATGGCGTGTACAGGTACAGCTGCCCATGCAGCTTCAACACGATACCACAGTTCATCAAGAGTAGTGACTGGCGTATTGTGACGAGCCAGTTGCTCGGCCACCATTGACCAGACGTTTTCAACTGGTGAGAGATCTGGAGAATGTGCTGGCCAGGGCAGCAGTCGAACATTTTCTGTATCCAGAAAGGCCCGTACAGGACCTGCAACATGCGGTTGTGCATTACCCTGCTGAAATGTAAGGTTTCGCAGGGATCGAATGAAGGGTAGAACCACGGGTTGTATCACATCTGAAATGTAACCTCCACTGTTCAAAGTGCTGTCAATGCGAACCAGACGTGCTGAGACATGTAACCAATGGCGGGTGATACGCCAGTATGGCGGTGACAAATACAGGCTTCCAATGTGCGTTCACCGCGATGCCGCCAAACACGGATGCTGTAAACAGAACCTGGATTCTTCCTAAAAAATTACGTTTCGCCATTCGTGCACCCAGGTTCGTCGTTGAGTACACCATCGCAGGCGCTCTTGTCTGTGATGCAGCGTCAAGGGTAACCGCAGCCATGGTCTCCGAGCTGATAGTCCACGCTACTGCTCCCCATCTGTTGACTCAGGGATCGAGACGTGGCTGCACGATCCGCTACCGCCATGGGGATAAGATACCTGTCATCTCGACTGCTAGTGGTACGAGTCCGTTGGGATCCAGCACGGCGTTCCGTATTACCCTCCTGATCCCACCGATTCCATATTCTGCTAACAGTCATTGGATCTCGACCAACACGAGCACCAATGTCGTGATACGATAAACCGCAATCGCGATAGGCTACAATCCGACCTTTATCAAGGGCGGAAACGTGATGGTACGCATTTCTCCTCCTTACACGAGGCATCACAACAACGTTTCACCAGGCAACGCAGGTCAACTGCTGTTTGGGTATGAGAAATCGGTTGGAAACTTTCCTCATGTCAGCACGTTGTACGTGTCACCACCGGCGCCAACCTTGTGTGAATGCTCTGAAAATCTAATCAGTTGCATATCACAGCATCTTCTTCCTGTCGGTTAAATTTCGCGTCTGTAGCACGTCATCTTCGTGGCGTAGCAATTTTAATGGCCAGCAGTGTAATACACAAATAAAATATCTACGATAATGATGAAAACTGATAAAATGAATTAAAATTTGTGCTACAAGCAAGACTCGAACCCACGTCTCGTCTCCTTGCTTACTAGGCAGTAATGCTAGCCATTACACTGCACCATTATAGGTAACATTGCGGCATAGACTACCCAAGTTAAATGTCGTCCCCAGTACAAACTTCACATCTTTCAGCTTATTTTCCCCTCTTAGATCGTCACTATTGCCGAGGCTCTCCAGCACTGGAATGGTACCCCGGCATTGGACGTAATGGGGAAATTCTTTTGCTCCGGTGTAGGTTATAATTAAATGAAATAAACTGAAAGATGTCAATTGAAATTTGTGTTGGGGAGGGCATTGGACTTGCGCAGTCTATGCCGCAATGGTAGCTATAATGGTGCAGTGTAAGTGCTAATAATCCTGCCTAGTAAGCGAGGAGACCTGGGTTGAAGTCCTGGCCAATGCACAAATTTCAATTCATTTCTTCAGCTATCACCATCGTATATAGAGACGAGACTCAAATGCCTCGAGGAAAATTTAATTATAAGACAGGTAAGTTAGTTCAAATTCAATAACTATTATTTACTACAACTAAAAAAGATCCTTTGCCGTAATCTCTGGCACACAAGCACACAAAATGGACGAAAACGCCCCTTAGTAAATATCCTCAACAGACTAAGTCCGCATTTGCGAGGCAGCACTAAGGCTGTTGTGAGTCCAATAACAGGCTGTTTACTAATGCTGTTTTTTCCAGTATGGCGTCTCCACGGCACTTGCTGGTAACGTCGTTACTGCTACTGCAGCTCGATCCCGAGTAGAACTACATCTGCCTCTGCGGCACTCGAGTCACAGGTTGTGACACTGCAGAGATTGCGACACTGTATGGCTGTGATTCGCTGCCTCTGTCAAAGATAAACAGCTCGTCGCCCGTTGGCTCTCTTAGGTAGATGATGTCGTTGTAGTTTCCGGGTTGTGTTCGTGGTCGTTATGGCAAAATAGTCCATCCGCTAAACGCGACGTGAGCGAGTAGCGGCCGAGGTTGGCACTACTGCGTGCGAGTGAGCAACCCGGAACACAAAAGTGCTGCAAGGAATGTCTTTTCTGCAGGGTTGGCCGGGGAATGCAACATCAAACAAACGCGTGCTGAAAAGTAATGCCTCCGAAATTTTTATTCTGTTCTCAGTATTGGCTGAGGTATTGCATGCCATGCATATTACTTGATCGACTTTCCCGCTCCCCTGGCGCAAGTTGGACCCATCTGCTGCTAGAGGGCTCCGAACTGTGGCGTGTGTAACAGTTCTGTCACTAAATGTAACTGGGCTTTCCCTTTTGATGCTAGTCAATTGCCAGGATGAGCATTACTGCAAAGGGCATTTGATTCTAAAGCATTCTGTCAGGATGAAAATACTAAGTTAATTAATTTTTCTCTCTTAACAACACGTGGGCAGGGTGGGTTCTTCCTTGTCTCGGGTATGAGGTCGATTGAAACATCATTTTTACATAAGATAACTTTTATGGAAGATTTGTACAACTGTTTCCTTACTCGATGTTCTGGCTCGGAGAGTGGCAGCTGTGTCGTTTGCGAAGCCTTCTGCTGCGACAGCTGCGGCGTCTGATTACGCGTGGCAGTGTGTATCTCGTGTCGCCGTCTCGCCCAACTGACTGGAGACGCGCAGCGCGAGGTTCAAATGGTTCAAATGGCTCTGAACACTATGGGACTCAACTGCTGTGGTTATCAGTCCCCTAGAACTTAGAACTACTTAAACCTAACTAACCTAAGGACATCACACACATTCATGCCCGAGGCAGGATTCGAACCTGCGACCGTAGCAGTCGCACGATTCCGGACTGCGCGTCTAGAACCGCGAGACCACCGCGGCCGGCGGCAGCGCGAGGTGGCCCGTTTAATTATTGCGAGCGAAGTCGTGCATCGGATGGTCATACCTTGGATGTGGCGTCCCAGTGTTTCTCTTCTCTACGCGGCCGCGTGTGTCGTGCGTCGGCCAGCGGAACGGCGCGGCGGGGGAAAGCCAGCGTCCCGGACTCGAACAAAGGACTCCAGCTTGCCAGTCTTCGGCTGTCAGATCTTCGTCCCAGCTCACAGGTGACAGCTGATGTGAGGCCGTCTCCTTCCCGTCCTCACGAGTCACCCGGGTACGTAAAAATCAAACTTCAAATACCTTTTAACGTCTGTCTTCTGGCGCCGAGGCTGCTGCTTGCTATTCCATTACAGCGGCGGACTTGGTGCGTCTGTGCATGATGTAGTCTCTTCTTGCATGACGGTCTTCAGCACCGAAACTGACTGAAAACTACTGCTACTCTTCTCTTCTTCCTTCATCTTCCTCGTCTGTCGGGCCCACTGCGCCTCGCGAATTTATTCACTTCAGTTTACTGGAGGTGAACGACTTCACGGTCATTGCCTCTTCTGTCATGTTGAAAAGCTTCTCGAAGAATCTTCTTAACGTCGGTCATTGGCTCTGGGAATGTAGGCGAGGGCCTTGCTCACATGCAACAACTGAGAAACACGTGAGCCGGTCGGGCGATGCCCTGATGGCTGAATCGACAGCGTCCGCGTATGTGGAACTTGCTGACTTCATGGTCATTGTCTCTTCTGCTCTGCTGTTCTGCCCGCTGTTTGCCAGTGTGTAATTCTTCTAAACTAAACTAAGTTTTTCATTTATATTCTAATTTCTACTTCACTTTGATTTCACTAATTTATTTACTTAAGTACCACTCAATACATGTAACATGGCGGTGTGTGATGTAACTAAGTGGATGTGTGAGAAATGCCATGTTGTAGTTGAGTTTCTTACCGCAACAAACATTCCTCCAATTTAAATGCATAGGAGAATGAAAGCTGTGTGTGGTGACATGAGTAATGTGCAACGCTTAGATGTTTGTGCCCGTACTGGAGGAAATATTGGTGCTAACCTCAACGGAAGCGACAGATGTCAGAGCGAACGACCGCGCACAGCGATCGATGAGAGTTATCGCAGTAGAGTTGATGACCTCGTCTTCGACAGCGATGAAGCGGTCCAAACAAGATGATGTAGCGTCTCCATCAACAAGGGCAAACATTCTACAGTGACGGTATAAAGAAACTGGTGTATCATAGGGAAAAAAACTTTAAGAGCTTACTACAAAAAAATCGGAAGCCTTACTTTTCTGCACATCTTTGTATTAGCAAGAAACGCCTGGTGGCATCGTGCTTCGTAGTCCATGTCAAATTGTAGGCCCCTTTGTATCTGGTTGGGAACTCAATTCGTAGGTAAGAGGAACAAGACCATGCCCAGTAAAGCACTGTGTAATGTTACCATGTGTTTGTTACCTCAAATTTGACATTAAATTTTTAATAATGGGCAAATGATTAAAATTTTTATGTGTAAATCGGTATATACTCGTAAATTCTCTCCTGGAACTATTCCCCCTTTGATGTAGCTGTTTGATTATGAAAGGAATTACCCGGAATGGTCCAGAACAAAATTCTACTTCTCTAGCATTTAAAAGGCGCATGTTTATCTGCTGTCAAACCCTGCGTGCTGTTCACGTGATCGTAGCGTGCGACGCGGGTAGGTACCCAGGGAAAGGAGGCTAAGTAAGTGTGAGTCTGGCGGTAGCTTCAAACAGACTGACGACAGGTGACGTTAGAGTGCGTGCAAAGTATTGCTGAAATTCACATTCGGTATAGAATTCCAGGGCGCAAAAAAGACGTGAGAGTTACAAGTACACTAATGAAATAAGCACAGAAGTGATTTCATGGTTCGACAAAAAGTCTAAGATCATTAATCAAGCTTATAAAAGTGGTACTTGTTTTGTATATTAACAGTTGCTGCAGAAAAAGTGAAGTAGACAATAAAATGTTACAACTCAAAACGACTAATTGTGGATTTCTTCTTTAATTTAATTAGTTACCCTCAAAACATCACCATGAAAGGAGTGAACCAATGCTCGCCGCCATGTTGCATGTAAATCAGATAACGTTATTGCTCCGAAAAGATATGTTCAAGCAAAGAAGACTGATGACTGATGACTTCATACTTTTTAAACACAATGACATTCCGTGCTCGAGAACCAAACATTTCTTTTGTTGTCATATTGGATTACACAAAGATAAAACTATTGCACAAATAAAAAAAAGACATTCGAAAGTGATACATTAGATAAAATATACTCAAGCTGCAGTAACAGTTTCAAATCGCAGAACTCCGGTGGTAGTATAGCTGTTCAAACCAACCTTAAGGTTGATGACAGGTTTAATTATCAGAAATACTCTTAATTATCAGAAATATGCCTGCATACGCATATGCATCAACAATCCTTTTTTGGTATTGCTGACAACGTGCATAGATCGGTGATGAAGTTGGTAAGTGGGAGTGAAAATCCTTATGGGAGAGACAGACGAGGCACTCAGCTGGCCCCCGAGACGGTGTGTGTCTGTGGGAGGGGGGGAGGGGGGTAGAGCAGCTGCCAGGAGCTGTTGGCAGACACAGATGTGGCATTTGCCAACCAAGACAAAGGGCGTCTTAGCAACGTAGAGCCTGGGTCAGGAGCCAGACTGTGGAAGCTTCCGTGAGAGGGCCACCAATAGCTAGTTGGACAGAGACACGCTAAGTGCATGTTTTGACTCGCTCTCGGGATACAGAAAATTTATGGTATAAAGGTGATTTTCGAACACAGAACCGATAAATGGACATATCTTATGGACTTGGAGCCTACAGATAGTGGAGAAAATGTGACAGGTCATATCAACGGAATGTTTTCTGGGGAAAAAATCCGTACCGAATGTATATGTCTTTAGCACAGGGAAAACAGGGAATTACACAACAGCTATGAAAGTTATTAAGTAATTACAGTGGTGAGTTGACATACGTGAATTACCATTGTCATCAGTAGGCAAACATATTGTTTCAGAACTGATAGAAAAACTAGAACTACGGACACACTAAAACCTTCTTGTTTACAATAGCCAGACGTAGAAACATACAGGTACCCACTCAGTGCTGCCCTGTCTGTTCTCTGCTCCCATTTCAAAAAAAGATTTCAAAGGGGAGCTAGGCACAATAAAATTTATCGCCTCAACGAATGACTGTAACCCTATCCGACTGCAACAGATCTTGCATAGGACACAAAAGTTGAAAATTGTACCCCTGTTCTATGCTCCTTTTGCTGCTCCTGCCATTTTCTGCTGGATGTGGTGTACAGCCCAATACCTACGTATCACACAGTGTAGCCGAAACACTGAAATCCTGTAACTATAGCATTTTGTACCATCTGAGGAACACCACAGTCCATAGAATCTTCAATAGTAAAGATTACTAGACAACAGTGTTATATTGCTTAGTTAGCCAGAAACATAGCAGCTAGGTTGGCTGAACATGAACGCAGACGGAAGCAGCAAGATTACAAGTCAACATTTACTGAGCATGTACTGGTTGAGTGTAGCAGCCACTAGCCACAGTCCCATGTCCTCTACTTAGCAGACAAAGGCCAAAAATACACTCCTGGAAATGGAAAAAAGAACACATTGACACCGGTGTGTCAGACCCACCATACTTGCTCCGGACACTGCGAGAGGGCTGTACAAGCAATGATCACACGCACGGCACAGCGGACACACCAGGAACCGCGGTGTTGGCCGTCGAATGGCGCTAGCTGCGCAGCATTTGTGCACCGCCGCCGTCAGTGTCAGCCAGTTTGTCGTGGCATACGGAGCTCCATCGCAGTCTTTAACACTGGTAGCATGCCGCGACAGCGTGGACGTGAACCGTATGTGCAGTTGACGGACTTTGAGCGAGGGCGTATAGTGGGCATGCGGGAGGCCGGGTGGACGTACCGCCGAATTGCTCAACACGTGGGGCGTGAGGTCTCCACAGTACATCGATGTTGTCGCCAGTGGTCGGCGGAAGGTGCACGTGCCCGTCGACCTGGGACCGGACCGCAGCGACGCACGGATGCACGCCAAGACCATAGGATCCTACGCAGTGCCATAGGGGACCGCACCGCCACTTCCCAGCAAATTAGGGACACTGTTGCTCCTGGGGTATCGGCGAGGACCATTCGCAACCGTCTCCATGAAGCTGGGCTACAGTCCCGCACACCGTTTGGCCGTCTTCCGCTCACGCCCCAACATCGTGCAGCCCGCCTCCAGTGGTGTCGCGACAGGCGTGAATGGAGGGACGAATGGAGACGTGTCGTCTTCAGCGATGAGAGTCGCTTCTGCCTTGGTGCCAATGATGGTCGTATGCGTGTTTGGCGCCGTGCAGGTGACCGCCACAATCTGGACTGCATACGACCGAGGCACACAGGGCCAACACCCGGCATCATGGTGTGGGGAGCGATCTCCTACACTGGCCGTACACCACTGGTGATCGTCGAGGGGACACTGAATAGTGCACGGTACATCCAAACCGTCATCGAACCCATCGTTCTACCATTCCTAGACCGGCAAGGGAACTTGCTGTTCCAACAGGACAATGCACGTCCGCATGTATCCCGTGCCACCCAACGTGCTCTAGAAGGTGTAAGTCAACTACCCTGGCCAGCAAGATCTCCGGATCTGTCCCCCATTGAGCATGTTTGGGACTGGATGAAGCGTCGTCTCACGCGGTCTGCACGTCCAGCACGAACGCTGGTCCAACTGAGGCGCCAGGTGGAAATGGCATGGCAAGCCGTTCCACAGGACTACATCCAGCATCTCTACGATCGTCTCCATGGGAGAATAGCAGCCTGCATTGCTGCGAAAGGTGGATATACACTGTACTAGTGCCGACATTGTGCATGCTCTGTTGCCTGTGTCTATATGCCTGTGGTTCTGTCAGTGTGATCATGTGATGTATCTGACCCCAGGAATGTGCCAATAAAGTTTCCCCTTCCTGGGACAATGAATTCACGGTGTTCTTATTTCAATTTCCAGGAGTGTATATATGAAGACAGTAACTGTTCTCGAAAGAACAGATACTGTTGATGACCGTGCAGCTTTTCCCTGGAATAAATGATGACTAACTGAAACCCTCAGCTGCCGACAGGTGTTGTTGATATACCTCGATGTGGACAGCTGAGAATGTGTGCCCTGACCGGGACTCGAACCCGGGATCTCCTGCTTACATGGCAGACTCTCTATCCATCTGAGCCGCCGAGGACACAGATGAATAGCGCGCTATTCACCTGTTTCTTTCGTCTCAGGTCAGACAACTGAAAAGCCTCCAGGTCAAATGTACATAAAAATGTACATAAATTTATGTACATTTGACCTAAATATTAATAGTAAATTTGTATATTTTAGGCTTTTGAAAAATTAAGACTATCTTACAGAGGACGCGCGCATCGAGCGCAAAGATGGTGAACAAAATCTAACTAATTTTTATGTCTATATAAGACCTGTGTTTTACATTTTATAGCTAATTTGACAACGCATGAATCTGTGTTCAGTGTACACCGCCTTTACGTATGAACTGTATGTATTTCGCGTAAATTCAATTAGATTATTAATAAGCATGGTTAAATATTGCACTTATTTTTAGGTTTCAGTATAAATTTTCTTTTGTATTGTTTTAGAATCTGGTGTAGGGAGTGGCAACTGACCCTTAACATAGACAATTGTAATGTATTGCGATGACATAGACAGAAGGATCCTTTATTGTACGATTATATGATAGCGGAACAAACACTGGTAGCAATTACTTCTGTAAAATATTTGGGAGTATTCGTACTGAACAGTTTGAAGTGGAATGGTCATATAAAATTAATTGTTAGTAAGGCGGGTGCCAGGTTGAGATACATTGGGAGAGTCCTTAGAAAATGTAGTCCGTCAACAAAGGAGGTGGCTTACAAAACACTCGTTCGACCTATACTTGAGTATTGCTCATCAGTGTGGGATTCGTACCAGGTCGGGTTGACAGAGGAGATAGGGAAGATCGAAAGAAGAGCGGCGCGTTTCGTCACAGGGTTATTTGGTAAGCGTGACGGAGATGTTTAGCAACCTCAAGTGGCAGACTCTCTAAGAGATGCGCTCTGCATCACGGTGTAGCTTGCTGCCCAGGTTTCGAGAGGGTGCGTTTCTGGATGAGGTATCGATTATACAGGGTGAAAAGTATTTAAACCGACAAACTCTGGGAGGTTGTAGGGGACGTCAAAACAAATATTTTCCCCTCATGTCATTTTTTCCTATGAGGAGTATTTAAACCGGTAGAGGAAGATTTCTCTGGCGGCAAATTAATTAAACCAACAAACATTTTTCCATTTTTTTATGACCAAGAGACAAGACATTAACACAACCCAATTTCTGTTACAGTAAATTTTCAGAAATGCCTCCATTCTGGGAACCGTCGGTCCAGGAATCGACGCATAGGACGACTGAAATGCGCCGGCGCCATGTCATATTGGAACCACATGCGTTGTCTTGTAGGGAGCAGGACGTCTTCCAGCAATTCTGGCAATGCTATGACGAGAAAATTGTAATAGTGCCTGCCATTTAATGGCCTAGGTAGCAGATACGGCCCAATTAAACAGTCCCCAACAACACCGACCCACACATTAACGAAGAACCGCACTTGATGAGCGCTAGTAACTGTGGCATGTGGGTTATCCTCACTCCAAACATGCGAATTGTGCATGTTGAAGACTCCATCGCGCCCGAACGTTGCTTCATCGGTAAACAACACAGAAGATGGAAATGTAGGATACATTTCACACTGTTCCAGGTACCACTGCGAAAACTGTGCTCTGGGTGGATAATCAACTCGCTCCAGGTTGTGAACACGTTGTAAGTGAAATGGACGTAACAATTGTTCTCGAAGGACTGTTCTTACATTCGTCTGATTCGTCCCCATGTTATGTGCAATTGCACGAGTGCTGATAGAAGTGCTGCAAGACAGCTTCCTCAAATTGCAGCGCTCTTACCGTGCGACGGCGTCCCTGTCCAGGTAATCTGCTAAATGACCCGGTCTCACGCAGACGTTGGTGCTCAGCAGCAAAGGTCCTATGATGCCGGATACGGCGATTAGGATATTGTTGTTGATAAACCCGCTGTGCAGCTCGTCCGTTGTGGTGCGCTACGTAGTACGTAATACGGCCACCACCGGTTTAAATAATTCTCATAGGAAAAAAATGACATTAGGGGAAAATATTTGTTTTGATGTGCCCTGCAACCTCCCAGAGTTTTTCGGTTTAAATACTTTTCACCCTGTATTGCTTCCCCCTACTTATACCTCCCGAGGAGATCACGAATGTAAAATTAGAGAGAGTCGAGCGCGCACGGAGGCTTTCCGATTGTCGCTCTTCCGGCGAACCATTCGCGACTGGAACAGGAAAGGGAGGTAATGACAGTGGCACGTAAAGTACCCTCCGCCAGACACCGTTGGGTGGCTTGCGTAGTATAAATGTAGATGTAGATGTACGGTCGAAACGGGTTATGACTGTGTCATAAACATGTGATTGCGTCTATAAATAAAGAAAAAATTGCTTCAGAGAATTGCGAGGACTGCCGGACAAGTTTTTTTTCCTTTATTGAGTTTCAATTGCCCCCAAAGGGGGTGGGCTGGCAGCAGCTTAGTACGCTGCTCTACAGCCTACACACTTTTATTCTAAAGAACGGAAGAAGAAAAGAAACAAGAAAAACAGGCGATAAAACGGTGACGTCAAGTGTAAAATGGCGGAAAAATGCGGAAAGTTAAAACAGAAAGCAAAAGGGGTGGGCAACGTTAATAAAAGACACGGGAATCAGACAAGTAACATAGAACACACACAATTAGAAAACACGGCGACAGACTGGTTTCTGTTCGCAAGAGATAAAAGGCACACCAAGCGACAGTATGATGGCTGTTCGCAACACTTCCCAAACAAGACAACACGCACTGTAGAACACGCACTGTAGAACACTGCACGAAAGTGGCGGCACAAAGATGACACTCCCGAGCCAAAGGCAGATGGGGGGGAGGACCTGGAGGAGGGGGAAGAACAAGGAGGAGGAAGGAAAAAAACGAAAAAGGGGGGGGGGAACCAAGGAGGGAGAGGACTAATAAAGGGGGAGAAGGGCAGACGCGAGAGGGAATGAGAGGAGGCAGAGGAGGGAAATGTAAGAGGACTCGGGGGAGAGAAGAGGGCAAAGATAGGGGAGGTGGGGAAGAAAGAGGATGGAAGGGGTGGGGGAGAGGGAGCCCGGGAAAAGGACAGAGGAAAGGAGGGGGATTGAGGATCAGAGTTGATAGGAGGGATAAATGGAGGGAGAGAGGGCATCATCTGGGAGGGGGAGTTGATGGAAGCCACCTTGGGAAAGGAGATGAAGGGTGTAGAGATGGAGGGTAGGGGGGACACAACAGTGAAGACGTGGCAGGGGGGCGGGGATGGGAGAGGAGAGGAGCAACCAGGGGGTGTGGGGGTTCAAGGCGGCGAGAGGTGTAGATGATGCGGATATGTTCGAGGAATAGGAGCAGATGAGGGAAAGGAATGAGATCATAGAGGATCCGCGTGGGGGACGGGAGGCGTATAGCCGGACAAGTGCGAGGCCGCGGTATTTACGGGGACTGTCGCCAACTGGCGCACGTGACACGCCCGTGGTGGCGGGGAGGCTCCCTCGGTGGGAGCAAGCTGATGCCGTAGACTGAAGTTCTAATATCTCAGCCTCCCCCTCATATCAATACTCGGGCTGGGCGGGCAGTCCGAATCATCGTGGGATACTAAAATTGAGTCCATCTAATACGTTACCACATGCTGAGCCAAAGCGTATACTGGCGCAGTGGATATGTGGGCGTATGGGGGCGCGGTAGGCGTTGACGTGTAGACACTGCAGCAGGTGCTGCCGCCTAGCGTCTGGCAGCGGACATCGCGGCCGGGGCCCGTTGGCCGTAAACGCGCGGGCAGTTTTGCGAGCGCCGAATTAGCCGCACTGTGCGGGCGACACGGCAAACAGGTAACCGAGTCGTAAAGTAGCTTTAGGGCCGCCATTAAAAGGCACGAGCGAGCAGCGACCCCTGTTCACGGCGGCTGCTGCAGCGGCGAGCCGATCAGCAGCCGAGTCGCTCTGTGCGCTGCCGTGATAAGCCGCCGCAGTGAGATCCGCGCGGGGTCTTCACGCCGATTACCACGGCGACCTGTCTGCACTCACAAGGGAACCTCCCCATCGCACCCCCTTCAGATTTAGTTATAAGTTGGCACAGCGGATAGGCCTTGCAAAACTGAACACAGATCAATCGAGAAAACAGGAAGAAGTTGTGTGGAACTATGAAAAAATAAGCAAAATATACAAACTGAGTAATCCATGTAAAAGGTAGACTACATCAGGGAGAGCGGGAGCACAGCAAGGCCGTGGTCACGTGGTTAACGTGTGCAGCTGCGGAACGAGAGGTCCCTGGTTCATGTCTTCCCTCACGTGAAAATTTTAATTTTCTATTTTCAGTTTATGCGACAAACTCTTATGTTTTCATCACTTTTTTAGGAGTGATTATCACATCCACAAGAAAACCTAAATCGGGTAAGGCAGAAGAATCTTTTTAACCATTCGCCAAGTGTACAAGTTAGGTGGGTGGACAACATATTACTGTCATGTGACGCACATGCCGTCACCAGTGTCGTATAGAATATATCAGACGTGTTTTCCTGTGGAGGAATCGGTTGACCTATTACCTTGCGATCAAATTTTTCGTTTCCAATTGGACAGGCACGTCCTTTCGTCTACTAATGGCACGGTTTTGCAGTGCGGTCGCAAAACACAGATTCTAAACTTATTATAGTAAACAGAGACGTCAATGAACGAATGGACAGATCATAATTTTGCGAAAATAAAGAAAGCAAACCTTTCACTCGAGGGAAGACTTGAACCAAGGACCTGTTGTCCACCCACATAAGTTGTACACCTGGCGAATGGGTAAAAAGATTCTTCTACCTTACCCGATTTAGGTTTTCTTGTGGATGTGATAATCACTCCCAAAAAAGTGATGAAAACATAAGAGTTTGTCACATAAACTGAAAATAAAAAATTAAAATTTTCACGCGAGGGAAGACATGAACCAAGGACCTCTCGTTCCGCAGCTGCACACGCTAACCACGGGACCACGGCGCTCCCTTGCTCAAATTATTCTTGACTGAGTTAGTATATTTTGCTTATATTTTTCCTAGTTCCACACAACTTCTTCCTGTTTTCTCGATTGATCTGTGTTCAGTTTTTCAAGGCCTATCCACTGTGCCAACTTACAACTAAACCTGAGGGGGTGCGATGGGGAGGTTCCCTTGTCAGTACTGGAGCTTTACTCCTGGGTGACAATACAGGGTGTCTGCATCAAACCTCTCTCGTTTCCAAATGAAATGAATAAAAGCCGTGAGACGTTAGGGCCGTCCTTATTTTTTTTTTTTTTCGTATTTCGTTTTCTTCACGCTGAGGCGTAGCGCCGTATACCGATCCTGCCTTGCAGCAACACCGACTCAAAGGAAGGCCTCGGAGCTTGATCGTGACGTCACGTCAGCTAGGCACGGCCAACGCCACGTCTGTTGCAGGCATACTCATAATGGTGGTGACTCCCTCTCTGACACAGGAAAATGTGAAACTATTGGCGGTAGTTGACAACACACATTGTTCTGAGAGATTTCTGCAATCAATTAATTGTGCAATTCATTACACTTCTTAACAAATAGTGTACTGCTGAACTTAAATTTCCACCTGTTTTAAGGGTTGACATACAAAAACAACTTCATGGTCCAGCAGCAACAGAATTCGTGCTTCTTTACCTTATTTGTAAATCTGATGAAGTTACGTTAGTACTGGGCTGCTTTTAGAAGAAACTGTCAACATATTGGTGCTCTTCTTTAGGTATCTTAGTTGACCATGGGGTGAGGAGCACTGAATGTTAATGAAATATCTTGCGATTGTACACGTTTGGGGATGCGGTGGGGGACAGAAGAAGAGGCAAAAGACAGATACTTGTTTTGTCAAATAAAATTCTTCTATCTTATAAAGTTTCTCCTGTCAGTTGCAAGAGGGGAATATTTATCTTTTCTAATGTGCAAGTTTAAAAAAGTTTAAGCTCAGCAGTATTTTCGATGTATGAAGCTATTTTGTTTCCTGTTAAGAATTCCTTTCGTTGAAAACGACTGTAATCTAATGACTGGCAACAGTTGGACATTTACACATGTAAATTAGTTCACATTTCCAATGACGATGTCAAACGAAAATAAATAAATAAATAAAAGAAACGAGTTCATTGTAAGGGGGTTGGGGTAAGTTTCGATAACAAAATGGATCAAGTAAATATAGTTACTTGAATGTAAAATTTCCGAAGCTTGCAATGGGGTAAAGCATCTTCTCATATTGATCTACGTTTGTTTCCACAGGGTTCAGTAATACAGAACTATGATCTTCATTTGTAGCTTTACGATAGTAAGAAAATCTTTCGTCTAAATAAAACTGCAGAATCCAAAACAATACAAAACATTTTGTTCAAAAATGAGAGATTTATAGTGATAAGCACGCCCAGGCGTTTCTGCCTGCAACAGACCTGGCGTTCGCCGTGCCTAGCTGACGTGACGTCACCAACAAGCGCCGAGGCCTTCCTTTGAGTCCGTGTTGCTTGCAGGCGGTTAAGTGGGAAATGTGTCTCAGAGCTGGATAGTGACAGATGGTGACGCGAGACTGGACGTGCACGTAGTTTATGTATCAGCCGATAGAGGACAGTATTGGATAGGGGACTGTGATTTAGTTTCGATTGTGCCCACTAGAGTGCACTAAAGTAATAGAATGTTTTTCATAAGCAGTTCTAGTATTTACATAAAGTGTTATTATGTCTTTTTGTGTATGTAAAATATTATAAATGTGTTTTAGCAGTATGAATGATGCGTGAGTGTGGATTAAGGGGGGGGGGGGGGGGGGGGTAGGACGTCGAACGGACCAACTTGCAGCAGGAGAGGCACCACAGGACATTTTATTTTCTACTGTCTATACTGTTGCAAATAAATTCATAAAACTTTGTCAGCATGACCAGGAAGGATTCAGGATTCACACTCATAGCAGTGGAAGTACAAAAACACAACAAAATAAATATTTTTTAGATATTAAATTTCATCATTTCTTCACTTAATGTTGGCTGCATTTGTTGCTATAGGTACATTTTTCTTCACAAGTAACAGAGATTCTTTGATGAATTTTGCACAGCATACAAACCATACTTACAGGTCTATGAAACTCTAGAATTTTCCAAATCTATTAAAAACTGTGGTAAAAATTGAGATAATTAACTACAAAATTTGATTTTTTTCGAAACATAAAGTTTAAAACGTAACAGCTCATTCATTTTTTCATAAATTAAATTGATTCTAGAGTTTCTGCAGTATTTTAAATGTAATATTTTCTAGGAGTAAACATGTTTGCGTAGGTTCGAATCCTGCCTTGGGCATGGGTGTGTGTGATGTCCTTAGGTTAGTTAGGTTTAGGTAGTTGTAAGTCTAGGGGACTGATGACCTCAGATGTTAAGTCCCATAGTGGTTAGAGCATAATACACATTTTTAATTTCATGCAAATAATGAAGTAAAAACGATTTACTCTACATTCGGTACAAATGAAATCGTATGCAAAAGGCAAGAAACATATATACTTTGTTTGAATAACTAATCTATATTAAAAAAAACCTCGTGAGACCTATTTCTGGGAAAAATGGAAAAATAGTTTTCAAGTCATTAATAACATTTCAAAGGTATCCACAGTTTTTCTTCACTTCAGCTGCTCCAAATCGTCGATCATTTGATTTGTGGTTCCCGGTAGTAGTCCCTAAGCTACTTTACAACAGTGAAGCAATCATAAAACTTCGAGAGGTGGAAACGGCAAGTTTATTTCTCAGCCGAAACGCCCCTGGTGATGCCGTAACGTAAACTGTTTTTCTGTTTCGGAGATTTGCTTCGACGTAGCACCGATCAATCGACTCTGTTGTTTATCCTGTGGCGAACGCAGCAAAGCGCCTTTAAACTTGGAGCACGCGAACCGCATCGGGCAGAGCAAGAGCTTTCGCGTGTCGCCGCTTGGCGTCGCATGCTTGTGCTGCGCCCTGGCGGCGGTTCACGCAAGCGCGCGTCTACGACCCGCATTAGCTGCATGCAAATGATCAAGTTTACTCGGTGCATTGCTCTTTTCGGAATAACACGGGCCTCCTTTCTTCTGTGACATTAAGATATAAATTACAACTTCTGGAAGTAAATTCTCATTAAATTGTAAAAGTTGGTTAACTTATGGATCTCGTGTTCCTCCGACACTGCCCCGCTCCCCGTTAACTGTTATGGCAGGAAGGGAAAGTTCTGCAGAAACGTAATCCACGGGCACCGACTCGGCTGGCGGAATTTCCATTTTCAGTGTTACTTTACGTACGTACTTTTTTTCTAGTTTTACGGCGGAGAGGAGTAAAGTTGTTAGTATGATGAAGTACACCGTAGCTTGTTGCCCCAGTTTACTGAACTGGGCCGTAAAGGGAATGTCAATTACGGAAGAGAACAGCTAAGGTGCGAAATGACATGTGCCTCCACTGCTTTGTAGAATTAAAAACGAAGAAAGTTGTGAAAGTCGGATTTTAGCAGAAGATGACGACAAAGAAAGTAAAATTTTCAAATCAAATTTTGGAACGTTTTGTCACACGTTATTGAGTCGGTGCAAGACGTTAACTATCTATAGACTATACAAGGCACTGCAAACAAGAGGAGACGTGCGAATATGATTGGGTTGTTGCGAGCGGCCTTAGTGTCCTACCAACAGGACTAATAGTCATCGTCATCTTATACGAGTATAAACCTGTAAAAATAGAAGATTTAGCTGACCTCTATCCTTCAAGATCTATTCCATGCTGTATACTTTATTTCTAGGTGGGATAGTCGTTTCTTCGAATCTGATAACATTCTGTGTCATTTTCCTCCTCTTTTTCTTTGCTTTCAATTTCTTTTGCAACGGTAGATTTTTCAGTTTTTCCTTAGGATGTGTCTGTCCCAAATCGCTTTTTATCTTTCTGAAATACTACTGGAGAGTTCCTGCTTCTTTGTACTCTTTCAATCAATTCATCGTTTCTTACCCTGTCTACCCATTAAATTTTCTCCATTTTTCTCCACTGCTGATTCAAAAGCTTTTCAAAGATTTCTCCAGTTTATTCTTTAATGTTTTAGTTTCTGTTGTATGTGTAACAAGCACCGACAACATCTTTCTTTAAGCGTCCACCCATTACTATTAGTTTCACGTAACTATAGCGTTTTATATATCCAGGCGTACAGAATGGGGCCTGATATGAAGGAAAGAAAAGATGAGACTCCAAAAGGTGTGGTGCCGCTTCATGCATTGTACTGTGGTATGCGGAGTATTTGTGTAGATATAGATTCAGAGACAACTGATATGTGTTAAAAATTGTGGAAACTTAAACTCATACAAAACAGCTAAAGTGAAAGTTAGAGGTACTTTTATATTATATTTGGACACCTTTTCCACAGCAATGCGGTGTTATGACTTTTCAGGCTGTATTTCGCCTGAGCAATGATTTCCGATTTTCGTATAGTTTTCTAATGATGTTTCCTGTTTGGTTTATGTTGCGAAAAGCCAGAATGATTAGTGTGTTAAATAAGTTTATTAAACAAAACCGTCTGCTTCGACGGTATGGAAACAAAGGTCAAGAATGCAGGAACAAGTGTAACACAATAGGTGCAAAGGTGCTCGCATAGATACTGAAAAGACTGCAAATCACAATAGTGTCACACTGGCAATAAGCGCCGAGCTCACATTTCGAAGACTAAGTTTACGGAGAAAACACTGGCGGACTGCTACGTTCGGAAATGAGCACTACATGGATCGAAGTTGGGAATGGGCCCTTGCTGGAGGCGAAGTTTGACAATGATCACCGGCTGGATACTAAGTTATTGGTCTGTAAGTCTGAACCCGAGAATGACGACTATCCTAACGCGTGCTGTGAACACCAAAAAGATGCTCCTTGATGTTGGAGCATCACTGGCCATACCAATGAAACAGAAGTAACAAGACACGCCCAAGAAGTTCTCCGCGCCGCCGTCGGCGGCCTTTCTTGAAATAGACCGACACACGGACACGAGGTGATTTCTACGCCTGGTTCCATTCCAGCCAAAGCCTAGTCCACAGGAAGCAGCCAGAAGAGACAATCACTTAGACACTTCACGTTAATGTACAAATCTTTGCCCCTGGTTGTCTCCGAAAAATGCTACGAGAAAGATTTATCTACTGAACGGTGCTTCGAGTTGTATTACCAACGACAGTCTATTTAATCACGAGTGTAAGACTGGTTCTATACTTGTTTGTAAATGTACCTACGCTCTGACTCAATCACTGCGAAGAAGACGCTGTGTAACGAAAGGTAAGTGTTCATTATGACTTTAAATAAATGGTTCAAATGTCTGTGAGCGCTATGGGACCTAACTTCCGAGGTCATCAGTCCCCTAGAACTTAGAACTACTTAAACCTAACTAACCTAAGGACATCACACACATCCATGCCCGAGGCAGCGGCAAGGGTAACCGCAGCCGTGGTCTCCGAGCTGATAGATAGTCCATGCTGCTGCAAACGTCGTCGAACTGTTCGTGCAGATGGTTGTTGTCTTGAAAACGCCCCCATCTGTCGACTCAGGGATCGAGACGTGGCTGCACGATCCGCTACAGACATCCGGATAAGATGCCTGTCATCTCGACTGCTAGTGATACGAGGCCGTTGGGATCCAGCACGGCGTTCCGGTTTACCCTCCTGAACCCACCGATTCCATATTCTGCTAACAGTCATTGGATCTCGACCAACGCGAGCAGCAATGTCGCGATACGATAAACCACAATCGCGATAGGCTACAATCCGACCTTTATCAAAGTCGGAAACGTGATGGTACGCATTTCTCCTCGTTACACGAGGCATCACAACAAGATTTCACCAGGCAATGCCGGTCAACTGCTATTTGTGTAGGAGAAATCGGTTGGAAACTTTCCTCATGTCAGCACGTTGTAGGTGTCGCCACCGGCGCCAACCTTGTGTGAATGCTCTGAAAAGCTATTAATTTGTATATCACAGCATCTTCTTCTTGTCGGTTAAATTTCGCGTGGACTAAACTTCTGAGGTCATCAGTCCCCTAGAACTTAGAACTACTTAATCCTAAGCAACCTAAGGACCTCACACAAATCTAGACTGTAGCGCCTAGAACCGCTCGGCCACTCCGGCCGGCTGTCTCCAAGTGTCTGGCAGAACAGGATTTCGGCTGCGCTCTCCCGCGAATAAGACATATGTGTCAAAATTCGTGCTTCACTTTTTTGAATACGTCAATTATCCCCTGTCCGTTCTCTCCGGTATGGGTCACACAAACCTGCGAAACATTCTGAGATGGGTTGCACGAGTGTTCCGTAAGGAGCTCCTTATCTGAAAACTCAAAACAGATGAGTCTCAACGGAGAGAGATGGCGCAGTGGTTAGCACACTGGGCTAGCACTCGGGAGGAAGATGGTTCAAACTCGCGCCTGGCCATCCTGATTTAGGTTTTCCATGATTTCTCAAAATCGCTTCAGGCAAATGCCGGGGTGGTTCTTTTGGAAGGGCACGGCCGACTTCCTTACCCATCCTTCCCCAATCCGATGGGATCGATGATCTCGCTGTTTAGTCCCCTCCCCCAAATCAGCCAACCAACTACTCTTATCACCCTTGACAGCTGACGTCTCCGAGTTATGTTGCCACCTGGCAAGCAGCTGAAGAATCAAATACCAGACACCAGACTTTCGTCAGTAACCGAGCCTTGTTTACACCGCTGACGGCTGACGCGGACGGGACGTACCCGTCCCCTGATCCACGGCTGGCGGCCAGTGGTCAAGGGTGAAGGAGAAGTCGGGTGGTGGGAGGGGGGTGGGGGGCGGAAATGCCGCCGGCCCCGCAAGGGTGGAATTACCCTCGTCCACACTCCGCCGCGCGCGGCCGCTCTATCTCCAGATGGGGGGGCCGACATGCAACTTAGATGAGAAAAGTTAGTCCGGCCTGTGGATTGTTTCGGCAGCTGTCGGCCTGCAGGGACGCACGCGTTGCAAAGTGGCTGCCGATTGGCTCCGCGAGGGTGTCGGGGTGCATCTATACAAGACAACCTGCGGCGTCCCGAACGACAGTGACATCCAGTTCTCCCGGATATAGATCTGGCTCGCTCCGCCGCAGTTACCTCACAGTAAACCGTGCGATGTCATATTTAAAGGCAGTGAAGACAGCCGGCCGGTGTGGCCGTGCGGTCTAGGCGCTTCAGTCTGGAACCGCGTGACCGCTCCGGTCGCAGGTTCGAATCCTGCCTCGGGCATGGATGTGTGTGATGTCCTTAGGTTAGTTAGGTTTAAGTAGTTCTAAGTTCTAGGGGACTAATGACCACAGATGTTAAGTCCCATAGTGCTCAGAGCCATTTTTGAACAGTGAAGACAGGCCATTAAAATTGCTACACCAAGAAGAAATGCAGATGATAAACGGGTATTCATTGGACAAATATATTATACTAGAACTGACATGTGATTACATTTTCACGTAATTTGGGTGCATAGATGCCGAGAAATCAGTACCCAGAACAACCACCTCTGGCAGTAATAACGGCCTTGATACGCCTGGGCATTGAGTCAAACAGAGCTTGGATGGCGTGTACAGGTACAGCTGCCCATGCAGTTTTAACACGATACCGCAGTTCATCAAGAGTAGTGACTGGCGTATTGTGACGAGCCAGTTGCTCGGCCACCGTTGACCAGACGTTTTCAGTTGGTGAGAGATCAGGAGATTGCGCTGGCCAGGGCAGCAGTCGAACATTTTCTGTATCCAGAAAGGACCTGCAACATGCCGTCGTGCATTATCCTGCTGAAATGTAAGGTTTCGCAGGGATCGAATGAATGGTAGAGCCACGGGTTGTAACGCATCTGAAATGTAACCTCCACTGTTCAAAGTGCCGTCAATGCGAACAAGAGGTGACAGAGACGTGTAACCAATGGCACCCCATACCATCACGCCGGGTGATACGCCAGTATGGCGATGACGAATACACGCTTCCAATGTGCGTTCACCGCGATGTCGCCAAACACGGATGCGACCATCATGATGCTGTAAACATAACCTGGGTTCATCCGTGGTGGTTGGTTTGGGGAAGGAGACCAGACAGCGAGGTCATCGATCTCATCGGATTAGGGAAGGATGGGGTAGGAAGTCGGCCGTGCCCTTTGAAAGGAACCATCCCGGCATTTGCCAGGAGCGATTTAGGGAAATCACGGAAAACCTAAATCAGGATGGCCGGACGCGGGATTGAACCGTCGTCCTCCCGAATGCGAGTCCAGTGTCTAACCACTGCGCCACCTCGCTCGGTGGGTTCATCCGTAAAAATGACGTTTTGCTATTCGTGCACCCAGGTTCGTCGTTGAGTACACCATCGCAGGCGCTCCTGTCTGTGATGCAGCGTCAAGGGTAACCGCAGCCGCGGTATCCAAGCTGATACTCCATGCTGCTGCAAATGTCGTCGAACTGTTCGTGCAAATGGTTGTTGTCTCGCAAACGTCCCCATCTGTCGACTCACGGATCGAGACGTGGCTGCACGATCCGTTACAGCCATGCGGATAAGATGCCTGCCATCTCGACTGCTAGTGGTACGAGGTCGTTTGGATCCAGCACGGCGTTCCGTATTACCCTCCTGAACCCACCGATTCCATATTCTGTTAACAGTCATAGGATTTCCACCAACACGAGCAGCAATGTCGCGATACGATAAACCACAATCGCGATAGGCTACAATCGGACCTTTATCAAAGTCGGCAACGTGATGGTAGGCATTTCTCCTCGTTACACGAGGCATCACAACAACGTTTCACCAGGCAATGCCGGTCAACTGCTGTTTGTGTAGGAGAAATCGGTTGGAAACTTTCCTCATGTCAGCTCGTTGTAGGTGTCGCCACGGGCGCCAACGTTGTGTGAATGCTCTGAAAAGCTAATCATTTGCATATCACAGCATCTTCTTCCTGTCGGTTAAATTTCGCGTCTGTAGCAAGTCAACTTCGTGGTGTAGCAATTTTAATGCCCAGTAGTGTAGTTATTTTCCAACTAGTACGGGGAATGAAATTCGCAAAGATTTTTTTGCACTGGGATTGACATGTCTCTTGTTTACTATCCCTGGCAGATGCACGGTGAAATTGCACTGCAGCGTCACACTCATTCATCCATCGGCCCCCAAATTTTTATCAATTCGTTAGCAGTTTGCATAACTCCTTCGTGGTGCATCGTTGCGTTTTGTCTTATAGTGGCTGTCTGAGCGGACACGACCGTAAAAGACTGGACATGTCTGGCTAAAGCTGATCACGTGGGAACCCTACGTGTAGTGGCAGTTGGCAGTATGCGGCAGTGTGTTTAGCAGGGGACGCATCCACAGAGGTGTCTCGCTAAGTGGCTGCAGACGGCCTTCGCCTCGACTAGCGCTTCCGAGAGCTGGTCTCGCCCGCGCCCAGCCGAGGCGCCTCCAGACGGGGCTCCGTGACGCTAAGCGCCCCTCGCGATCGCGTAATGAACTGATTGTGTAGCGGGCCGCGGCTGCGCTAATGCGGGCGCTTCCGGCGACACACGGCGAAAGCGTCAGCCGGCAGACGGGCCGCTCAGCGCTAGGGCCCTGTAATGCGACCGCCCCACCACCTCACCATTTCCTCCACTGGCGCTCTCTACCTTAAGGTGCCCTCCTGCTTCGTGGGTACCTCGGTAGACCGGTACAGTGCTCTTCTCGCAACTGGTTGGCTGCCGTCGAGAGGTATTCAAATCAGATTCTCGGTAGCATTATGCAAATAACGGCAGTAGATTCAACATTGATGTTGTTGTTGTGGTCTTCAGTCCTGAGACTGGTTTGATGCAGCTGTCAATGCTACTCTATCCTGTTCAAGCTTCTTCATCTCCCAGTACCTACTGCAACCTACATCCTTCTGAATCTGCTTGGTGTATTCATCTCTTGGTCTCCCTCTACGATTTTTACCCTCCACGCTCCCCTCCAATACTAAATTGGTGATCCCTTGATGCCTCAGAACATGTCCTACCAACCGATCCCTTCTTCTAGTCAAGTTGTGCCACAAACGTCTCTTCTCCCCAATCCTATTCAACACCTCCTCATTAGTTATGTGATCTACCCATCTAATCTTCAGCATTCTTCTGTAGCACCACATTTCGAAAGCTTCTATTCTCTTCTTGTCTAAACTATTTATCGTCCATGTTTCGCTTCCATACATGGCTACACTCCATACAAATACTTTCAGAAAAGACTTCCTAACACTTAAATCAATACTCGATGTTAACAAATTTCTCTTCTTCAGAAACGCTTTCCTTCCCATTGCCAGTCTACATTTTATATCCTCTCTACTTCGACCATCATCAGTTATTTTGCTCCCCAAATAGCAAAACTCCTTTACTACTTTAAGTGTCTCATTTCCTAATCTAATACCCTCAACATCACCCGACTTAATTCGACAACATTCCATTATCCTCGTTTTGCTTTTGTTGATGTTCATCTTATATCCTCCCTTCAAGACACCATCCATTTCGTTCAACTGCTCTATCAAGTCCTTTGCTGTCTCTGACAGAATTACAATGTCATCGGCGAACCTCAAAGTTCTTATTTCTTCTCCATGGATTTTAATACCTACTCCGAATTTTTCTTTTGTTTCCTTCACTGCTTGCTCAATATACAGATTGAATAACATCTGGGAGAGGCTAGAACCCTGTCTCACTCCCTTCCCAACCACTGCTTCCCTTTCATGCCCCTCGATTCTTATAAGTGGCATCTGGTTTATGTACAAATTGTAAATAGCCTTTCGCTCCCTATATTTTACCCCTGCCACCTTCAGAATTTGAGAGTATTCCAGTCAACATTGTCTAAAGCTTTCTCTAAGTCTACAAATGCTAGAAACGTAGGTTTGCATTTCCTTAATCTAGCTTCTAAGATAAGCCGTAGGGTCAGTACTGCCTCACGTGTTCCAATATTTCTACGGAATCCAAACTGATCTTCCCCAAGGTGAGCTTCTACTAGTTTTTCCATTCGTCTGTAAAGAATTCAAGTTAGTATTTTGCAGCCGTATTGATACATTGATTTTAATGAACAAAGAAGAGCATGTGGACTATCAGACCGATTGTGTGATTGGATTGGAGAGTTCCTAGATAACAGAACGCAGCATGTCTCTCTCAATGGAGAGAAGTCTTCCGAAGTAAGAGTGGTTTCAGGTGTGCCGCAGGGGAGTGTCGTGGGACCGTTGCTATTCACAATATACATAAGTGACCTTGTGGATAACATCAGAAGTTCACTGAGACTGCCGGCCGCGGTGGCCGAGCGGTTCTAGTCGCTTCAGTCCGGCACTGCGCGACTGCTACGGTCGCAGGTTCGAATCCTGCCTCGGGCATGGATGTGTGTGATGTCCTTAGGTTAGTTAGGTTTAAGTAGTTCTAAGTTCTAGGGGACAAGTCCCATAGTGCTCAGAGCCATTTTCACTGAGGCTGTGTTATATCGAGAGGTTGTAATAATGGAAAACTGTACTGAAATGCAGGAGGATCTGCAGCGAATTGACGCATGGTGCAGGGAATGGCAATTGAATCTCAATGTAGACAAGTGTAATGTGCTGCGAATACATAGAAAGAAATATCCTTTATCATTTACTACAATGTAGCAGGTCAGTAACTGAAAACAGTTAATTCCATAAATTATCTGGGAGTAGGCATTAGGAGTGATTTAAAATGGAATGTTCATATAAAGTTGATCGTCGGTAAAGCAGGTGCCAGACTGAGATTCATTGGAAGAATCCTAAGTAAATGCAATCCGAAAACAAAGGAAGTAGGTTACAGTACACTTGCTCGCGCACTGCTTACATATTGCTCACCAGTGTGGGATACGTACCAGATAGGGTCGATAGAAGAGACAGAGAAGAACCACGGAGAGCAGCGCGCTTCGTTACAGGATCATTTAGTAATCGCGAAAGCGTTACGGAGATGATAGATAAACTCCAGTGGAAGACTCTCCAGGAGAGACGCTCAGTAGCTCGGTACGGGCTTTTTGTTGAAGTTTCGAGAACATACCTTCACCGAGGAGTCAAGCAGTATATTGCTCCCTCCTACGTTTATCTCGCGAAGATACCACGAGGATAAAATCAGAGAGATTAGAGTCCACACAGAGGCATACCGACAATCTTTATTTCCACGAACAATACGAGACTGGAATAGAAGGGAGAACCGATAGAGGTACTCAAAGTACCCTCCGCCACACACCGTCAGGTGGCTTGTGGAGTATGGAGGTAGATGTATATTGCCTAGAAAGTGTACGAGGCGCTATGTAACACCATGTAACTACGCGGTGCCACATAATTAAAGGATCGCTTTGCTTGAAACGCTGTAATTACGTTCATATGCGACGAGTGGAAGGTTGAATATTTGCCTCAGAAGTGCCTCCAACCTATCCCTGTAATAGTGCAAAACCGTTGTGCCCTGCGACGTCTCACCGGGCTCGGTAAGGCTTCAAATAGCCAGGTGTCGACAAATGCGGAAAAAAGAACAGAGCGCAAAAGTTCATGTGAGCTGTGAGGTCGGTTAATTATGTCACATTGGCACCAAGTTTCGGCACAATGCTGCATAATGCTACCGTAGACGTGACATACGATGGGAAGGTCTTCACACTCCCTCTTACCACATTTCAGCCCTACCTACACCAGGTGGTTTGTGGCGGAGGGCACAATTCGAGCGCCAAAGTCATATTCCCCCCCCCCCCCCTCGCCCCACCGTTCCACTCGCGAGATGGAGAAACGACTGTCTGAACGCCTCAGTACAAGCTCGAATTTCCCTTATCTTTGAATGGTGATCATTGCGCGATTTTAAAGTTGGTGGTAATAATATATGCTCTACATCCTCGATGAAGATAGGACTTCGGAATCTAGTGAGCAGCCCCTTCCGTTTAGCACGCCGTCTATCTGCAAGTGTGTCCCACTTTAAACTTTCTATGAGAGTTGTAACGCTCTCGCGATGGCTAAATGTACCAGTCACGAATCTTGCCGCTCGTCTTTGGACCTTCTCAATCTCTTGAAGCCGCGCCGGATTAGCCGAGCGGTCTAGGGCGCTTCAGTATGGACTGTGCGGCTGGTCCCGGCGGAGGTTCGAGTCCGCCGTTGGGCATGGGTGTGTGTATTTGTCCTTAGGATAATTTAAGTAGTGTGTAAGCTTAGGGACTGATGACCTTAGCAGTTAAAAAAAAAGTCCCATAATATTTCACACACATTTGAACGTTTTTTGAGTCTCTTGAATCAGACGCAACCGGTAAGGGTCCCATACAGACGAACAATACTTTAAGACTGGACGAACTAACGTTGAAGGACTGCATCGCTCCAGGATTCAATCAATAAACCGCCATCTAGCGTTTGCCTTGCCCGTTACTTGTGTAATCTGATCATTTCATTTGAGATCATTTCGAATAATCACACCCATATACTTGACGGATGTTATCGCTTCCAGAGACTGGGCATTTATTTTGTACTCGTACGTTACTGGGGATTTTCGCGTTGTTAAACGCAGTTGGATACACTTACTAATATTGAGAGATAACTGCCAGTCATTAGACCACGCAGCCGGCCGCGGTGGTCTAGCGGTTCTGGCGCTGCAGTCCGGAACCGCGGGACTGCTACGGTCGCAGGTTCGAATCCTGCCTCGGGCATGGGTGTGTGTGATGTCCTTAGGGTTAGTTAGGTTTAAGTAGTTCTAAGTTCTAGGGGACTTATGATCTAAGATGTTGAGTCCCACAGTGCTCAGAGCCATTTGAACCATTTAGACCACGCATTTATTTTCTGCAAATCCTCAATGATTTGTTCACAACTTAGCCTGTAGCCTGTAGCCTTTAGCCTACTGCATTATCGGCAAACAGTCTAATGCCGCTGTCAATACCATCAGGCAGATCGTTCGTGTAAATCGTAAAAAGCAACGGACCTATTACGCTGCCCTGGGGCACACCTGAAGTTACGCTTGTTTCTGTTGAAGTCACCCCGTTCAGGACGACATACTGCGCCGTGTCTCTTAGAAAACTTTCTATCCAGCCGCATATGTCATCGGATAGACTGTAAGCGCGCACTTTTGGAGCAAGCAACAGTGCGGAACTGAGTCGAACGCCTTTCGAATATCGGGAAATATGGCATCAACCTGGGAGCCGGTATCTACAGCCTGTTGTATGTCATGCACAAATAGGGCCAGCTGTGTCTCGCATGACCGCTGTTTCCTAAAACCGTGCTGGTTTCTGATGATGAGCATCTCAGAGTCTAGAAAGGTTATTATGTCTGACCAGAAAATATGTTCCATGATTCTACAACAAATCGATGTCAGTGAAATTGGCCGGTAATTATGTGCATCCGATTTTCTACCCTTTTTATAGATTGCTATGATCCGGGCCTTCTTCCAGTCCTGTGGAACTTTCCGCTGTTCCAATGATCTCCCTCTGCGATGGAGGTCAGTGCCGCGACGCTCTGCGTTGAAATAACGCGAGTTTTTTACGGGTGGCCGAGGATAACATGTCGAACACACCGCCGCTCAGATTCGACTCGAAAAGGGCTTAGGAGGTGGCACAAAGGGTGTCAAGGAAACCACCTCCTCCCTATAGGCGTTCCCTTTCACACATTTCGCGTTCGAAGCTGAAGCAGGCCTGTGACGCGCGTCGATAATGCTTTCTTTTTGATACACTCCTCACAGGTCTGTTTCAGCTTCGGTTCAAATCCCGCCCGACCATCTACACTCCTGGAAATGGAAAAAAGAACACATTGACACCGGTGTGTCAGACCCACCATACTTGCTCCGGACACTGCGAGAGGGCTGTACAAGCAATGATCACACGCACGGCACAGCGGACACACCAGGAACCGTGGTGTTGGCCGTCGAATGGCGCTAGCTGCGCAGCATTTGTGCACCGCCGCCGTCAGTGTCAGCCAGTTTGCCGTGGCATACGGAGCTCCATCGCAGTCTTTAACACTGGTAGCATGCCGCGACAGCGTGGACGTGAACCGTATGTGCAGTTGACGGACTTTGAGCGAGGGCGTATAGTGGGCATGCGGGAGGCCGGGTGGACGTACTGCCGAATTGCTCAACACGTGGGGCGTGAGGTCTCCACAGTACATCGATGTTGTCGCCAGTGGTCGGCGGAAGGTGCACGTGCCCGTCGACCTGGGACCGGACCGCAGCGACGCACGGATGCACGCCAAGACCGTAGGATCCCACGCAGTGCCGTAGGGGACCGCACCGCCACTTCCCAGCAAATTAGGGACACTGTTGCTCCTGGGGTATCGGCGAGGACCATTCGCAACCGTCTCCATGAAGCTGGGCTACGGTCCCGCACACCGTTAGGCCGTCTTCCGCTCACGCCCCAACATCGTGCAGCCCGCCTCCAGTGGTGTCGCGACAGGCGTGAATGGAGGGACGAATGGAGACGTGTCGTCTTCAGCGATGAGAATCGCTTCTGCCTTGGTGCCAATGATGGTCGTATGCGTGTTTGGCGCCGTGCAGGTGAGCGCCACAATCAGGACTGCATACGACCGAGGCACACAGGGCCAACACCCGGCATCATGGTGTGGGGAGCGATCTCCTACACTGGCCGTACACCACTGGTGATCGTCGAGGGGACACTGAGTAGTGCACGGTACATCCAAACCG